>NC_059181.1:95639223-96889223 GCF_019923935.1 Bubalus bubalis | reverse complement strand
AGTCTGGTTAATGGTTTGTCAATCTTATTTATCTTCTCAAAGAACCAGCTTTTAGCTTTGTTGATTTTTGCTATGGTCTCTTTTGTTTCTTTCACATTTATTTCTGCCCTAATTTTTAAGATTTCTTTCCTTCTACTAACCCTGGGGTTCTTCATTTCTTCCTTTTCTAGTTGCTTTAGGTGTAGAGTTAGGTTATTTTTTTAACTTTTTTTTGTTTGTTTCTTGTGGTAAGCCTGTATTGCTCTGAACCTTCCCCTTAGCACTGCTTTTGCAGTGTCCCATAGGTTTTGGGTTGTTGTATTTTCGTTTTCATTCATTTCTATGCACGTTTTGATTTCTTTTTTTATTTCTTCTGTGATTTGTTGGTTATTCAGAAGTGTGTTTGTTAACTTCCATATGTTGGAATTTTTAATAGTTTTTTTTTTCCTGTAATTGACACCTAATCTTACTGCATTGTGTTCAGAAAAGATGATTGGAATGATTTCAATTTTTTTGAATTTACCAAGGCTAGATTTATGGACCAGGATGTGATCTATCCTGGAGATGGTTCCGTGTGCACTTGATAAAAAAGTGAAATTCATTGTTTTGAGGTGAAATGTCCTATAGATATCAATTATGTTTAACTGGTCCATTGTGCCATTTAAAGTTTGTGTTTCCATGTTAATTTTGTGTTTAGTTGATCTATCCATAGGTGTGAGTGGGGTATTAAAGTCTGCCACTATTATTGTGTTATTGTGAATTTCCCCTCTCATGCTTGTTAGCATTTGCCTTATAAATTGCAGTGCTCCTATGTTGAGTGCATTTATATTCATAATTATTATATCTTCTTCTTGGATTGATCCTTTGATCATTATGTAGTGCCCATCATTTTCTCTTTTCACAGCCTTTATTTTAAAGTCTATTTTATCTGATATGAGTATTGCTACTCCTGCTTTCTTTTGATCTCCATTTGCGTGAAATAACTTTTTACAGCCCTTTACTTTCAGTCTGTATGTGTCCCTTGTTTTGAGGTGGGTCTCTTGTAGACAGCATATATAGAGGTCTTGTTTTCGTATCCATTCAGACAGTCTTTGTCTTTTGGTTAAGGCATTCAACCCATTTACATTTAAGGTAATTATTGATAAGTGTGATCCTATTGCCATTTACTTTGTTGTTTTGGGTTCAAGTTTATACACCTTTTCTGTGTTTCCTGTCTAGAGAAAATATTTTAGCATTTGTTGAAGAGCTGGATTGGTGGTGCTGAATTCTCTCAGCTTTTGCTTGTCTGTAAAGCTTTTGATTTCTCCTTCATATTTGAATGAGATCCTTGCTGGGTACAGTAATCTGGGTTGTAGGTTTTTCTCTTTCATCACTTTAAGTATGTCCTACCATTCCCTTCTTGCCTGAAGTGTTTCTATTGAAAGATCAGCTGTTATCCTTATGGGGATACCCTTGTGTGTTATTTGTTGATTTTCCCTTGCTGCTTTTAATATCTATTCTTTGTGTTTGATCTCTGTTAATTTGATTAATATGTGTCTTGAGGTGTTTTGCCTTGGGTTTATCCTGTTTGGGACTCTCTGGGTTTCTTGGACTTGTGTGACTATTTCCTTCCCCATTTTAGGGAAGTTTTCAACTATTACCTCCTCAAGTAATTTCTCATAGCCTTTTTTTTGTCTTCTTCTTCTGGGACTCCTATGATTTGAATGTTGGGGCATTTAACATTGTCCCAGAGGTCTCTGAAGTCATCCTCATTTCTTTTAATCCTTTTTTCTTTTTTCCTCTCTGCTTCATTTATTTCTACCATTCTATCTTCTACCTCACTTATTCTATCTTCTGCCTCCATTATTCTACTGTTGGTTCCCTCCAGAGTGTTTTTGATCTCATTTATTGCATTATTCATTATTGGTTGACTCTTTTTTATTTCTTCTACGTCCTTATTAAACATTTCTTGCATCTTCTCAATCCTTGTCTCCAGGCTATTTATGTGTAACTCCATTTTGTTTTCAAGATTTTGGATCATTTTTACTATCATTATTCTGAATTCTTTTTCAGGTAGACTCCCTATCTCCTCCTCTTTTGTTTGGTTTGGTGGGCATTTACCATGTTCCTTTACCTGCTGAGTATTTCTCTGCCTTTTCATCTTGTTTAGATTGCTGTGTTTGGGGTGGCCTTTCTGTATTCTGGTAGTTTGTGGTTCCCCTTTATTGTGGAGGTTCCTCACTGTGGGTGGCGTTGAATGAGTGGCTTGTCAAGGTTTCCTGGTTACAGAAGCTTGCATCAGTGTTCTGGTGGGTGGAGCTGGATTTCTTCTCTCTGGAGTGCAATGAAGTCTCCAGTAGTGAGTTTTGAGATGTCTATGGGTTTGCTGTGACTTTGGGCAGCCTGTATATTTAAGCTCAGGGCTATGGTCCTGCATTGCTGGAGAATTTGCATGGTATGTCTTGCTCTGGAACTTGTTGGCTCTTGGGTGGTGCTTGGTTTCAGTGTTAGGTATGGAGGCTTTTGGATGATCTCTTATTGATTAATGTTCCCTGGAGTCAGGAGTTCTCTGGTGTTCTCAGGTTTTGTACTTAAGCCTCCTGCCTCTGGTTTTCAGTCTTATTCTTACAGTAGCCTCAAGACTTCTCCATCCATACACCACCGATGATAAAACTTCTAGGTTAATGGTGTAAAGATTCCCCACAGGGAAGGGCACCCAGAGAGGTTCACAGAATTTCATGGAGAAGAGAAGAGGGAGGAGGAAGATAGAGGTGACCAGGAGAAGAGGGGGTATCAAAAGGGGAGAGAGCAATCTAGCCAGTAAACAATTCCCTATGTGCTCTCCACAGTCTGTAACGCTCAGAGAGAATCACAGAGTTACATAGAGAAGTGAGGAGGGAGGAAGGAGATGGAGGTGAGCGGGAGGAGAAATGCGGGAATCAAAAGGAGAGATAGATCTAGGCAGTACCGTGTTCCCTAAGTGTTCTCCACAGCCCGGAACACACACAGAGAATCACAGAGTTGGGTAGGGAAGAGAAGGGGGAGGGAGGAGATAGAGGTGACCTGGGGGAGAAAAAGGAGAGTCAAGAGTCACAGGGGGAGAGAGTAATCAAGCCAGTAATCACACTCCTAAGTAAAAAAATGGATACTGAAGATTGGATTCTTAAAGGTATAATATTGATAACAAATACCAAAAAGCAAAGATTAAAAATCTAGAGTAGAGGTTAGACTCTCAAAAATACAATATTAAAAAAAAATCACAAAAAGTATAAGAATTATATATGAAGTTTGCTTTAAAAGTAAGGTCTTTTTTTTTTTTTTGCAGGGTAATAGTATGTTATAACGGAGAAGGCAATGGCACCCCACTTCAGTACTCTTGCCTGGAAAATCCCATGGATGGAGGAGCCTGGTGGGCTGCCATCTGTGGGGTCGCTAAGAGTCAGACACGACTGAGCGACTTCACTTTCACTTTTCACTTTTCACTTTCATGCATTGGAGAAGGAAATGGCAACCCACTCCAGTGTTCTTGCCTGGAGAATCCCAGGGATGGCGGAGCCTGATGGGCTGCCATCTATGGGGTTGCATGGAGCTGGACACAACTGAAGAGACTTAGCAGCAGCAGCAGCAGTATGTTATAAAAATGAAAATTAAAGGAGTAATAGAGGATTTAAAGAATAAGAAAAACATTTTAATTAAAAAAATTATAATAGTAAAAATATATCTAAGAATTTCTCTGGAGCTGTTGTGGGCAGTGTGGGGTCAGTTCAATTTCAGATAATTCCTTGTTCCAGCTTATACTTCTCAAGATCTATAGGCCCCTTCAAATGTAGTCAGTGTTAACTACAGGGTTTTAATCTGTTGAACCTGTCACTTCCAAAGCGGTTCCCTCTGTTTATTTGGCTTTTTCTGTTTGCAGGTCTCTTTAGTGTCTAATTTCAGCCCTGACACAGGGGGTGAAGGTGGTCTCTTATTTAGGCTCATTTGTTTAGCTGTGCTGTGGGGAGGGAGGAACACTGCAAACAAATATTACTGGCGTGTGTGGGGAGTGCTCACAGCGTCTCGACCACACTGGGTTTGTGCCCGTTCACAGTATATGTGCTTTCCCAGTCTACACTGCTCAGGCTCCACATTGCTCTGCAGGGAGCAGGCCCTGGGTTGCATGCACTTTCCAGGTCTAAGCCACTCAGGTTCAGGTTCTTGGGTACTTTACAAGGGCGCAGACTGGGTTGGGCCTGCGTTTAATGCCCTTCCCAGGTCCGAGCAGCTCAGGTGACCAGGTGCTTGGCGAACACACTCTCCCCAGGCCGTGAGTGTGTCTTATTACCTCCCCAGTCCTAGCTGCTTGGTTTCCTGGGTGGCAGCGGATGCGCCATCTCTGGTGTGCTGGGTGTCTTTTCTGGGAAGCTGATCTCTGGTTGTGACCCTCCCGGTGGATGTCAACCATCCAGAGTCCCAGGAAGTCTTGGTTAGCAACTGGAAGCCTATTTACAGTTTGGTAGGGGATGCTGTCTCTGGGGCCGAGTTTGCCCCTTTCCAGTTCTGGCTGCCGCCCACCTGCCCCCCTGCCTGTGGCAGGGGATGGGCCAGTCCACAGCCAGCTAGCTCTCCTTTGGAATTCGTTCAGTCCTTTGTTCTGTGTGTGGGTCATGCAGTGCCTTAGGTTAGGGCTTTTCACAGGATCGTTCTCTCTCTCTTTTCTCTCTCTGGCTATCCCACAGTTTAGGTTGCTATCTCATGTTAGCTCCCTCAGATTGCCCTCAGGGCATTCAGGCCAGGTCCTTACCCTAAGTAATGCAGCCCGCTCCTCCCTTGCTGTTCAGCCCCCGCTTGCTGGTGGCAGATACGAGTGTCTGGGGTACCTCTCTGCTGGGAGTTGCTGTTAGGCACATAATCTGTGAGGTTTATTTATTTATTTTTCCTCCCAGTTATGTTGCCCTCTGAGATTCCAAAATTCCCCACAGACCCACCGGTGAGAGGGTTTCCTGGTGTTTGGAAACTTCTCCTCCTTTAAGACTTCTTTTCTGGGATGGATCTCCATCCCTAACTCTTTTGTTTCTCTTTTTATCTTTTGTCCTGCTGCTGCTGCTGCTGCTAAGTCGCTTCAGTCGTGTCCGACTCTGTGCAACCCCATGGACTTCAGCCTACCAGACTCCTCCATCCATGGGATTTTTCAGGCAAGAGTACTGGAGTGGGTTGCCATTGCCTTCTCCAATATTTTGTCCTACTTCCTTTGAAAGATAACGGCCTGCTTTTCTGAGTGCTCTGATGTCCTCTGCCAGCGTTCAGAAGTTGTTTTGTGGAATTTGCTCAGTGTTCAAATGTTCTTTAGATGAATTTGTGGGGGAGATAGTGGTCTCCCTGTCCTATTCCTCCACCATCTTAGGATCACCCTATACAGTGATCTTAGATTAAGACACTGAGGAGGAATAAACACTGCTTTTTGAAAGGTTTGCCATTCAGTAAAAGATCACAAAAACATGCTTTGCTGACTGACTCTAGACAGATTTTCAAGATGGGCTCAATAAAGGACAGAAATGGTAGGGACCTAATAGAAGCCAAAGATATTAAGAAGAGGTAGCAAGAATACACAGAAGAACTGTACAAAAAAGATCTCCACAATCCAGATAATCATGATGGTGTGGTCACTCACCTAGAGCCAGACATCCTGGAATGTGAAGTCAAGTGGGCCTTAGAAAGCATCACTATGAACAAAGCTGGTAGAGGTGATGGAATTCCAGTTGAGCTATTTCAAATCCTGGAAGATGATGCTGTGAAAGTGCTGCCGTCAATATGCCAGCAAATTTGGAAAACTCAGCAGTGGGCACAGGACTGGAAAAGGTCCGTTTTCATTCCAATCCCAAAGAAAGGCAATGCCAAAGAATGCTCAAACTACCGCACAATTGCACTCATCTCACACGCTAGTAAAGTAATGCTCAAAATTCTCCAAGACAGGCTTCAGCAGTATGTAAACTGTGAACTTCCAGATGTTCAAGCTGGTTTTAGAAAAGGCAGAGGAACAAGAGATCAAATTGCCAACATCCTCTGGATCACCAAAAAAGCAAGAGAGTTCCAGTAAAACATCTATTTCTGCTTTATTGACTATGCCAAAGCCTTTGACTGTGTGGATCACAATAAACTGTGGAAAATTCTTCAAGAGATGGGAATACCAGACCACCTGACCTGCCTCTTGAGAAACTTGTATGCAGGTCAGGAAGCAACAATTAGAACTGGACATGGAACAACACACTGGTTCCAAATAGGAAAAGGAGTATGTCAAGGCTGTATATTGTCACCCTGCTTATTTAACTTGTATGCAGAGTGCATCATGAGAAACGCTGGGCTGGAGAAAGCACAAGTGGGAATCAAGATTGCTGGGAGAAATATCAATAACCTCAGATATGCAGATGACACCACCCTTATGGCAGAAAGTGAAGAGGAACTAAAAAGCCTCTTGATGAAAGTGAAAGAGGAGTGTCAAAAAGTTGGCTTAAAGCTCTACATTCAGAAAACTAAGATCATGGCATCTGGTCCCATCACTTCATGGGAAATAGATGGGGAAACAGTGTCAGACTTTATTTTTGGGGGTTCCAAAACCACTGCGGATGGTGATTGCAGCCATGAAATTAAAAGACACTTGCTCCTTGGAAGGAAAGTTATGACTAACATAGATAAATATTAAAAAGCAGAGACATTACTTTGTCAACCAAGGTCCGTCTAGCCAAGGGTATGGTTTTTCCAGTGGTCATGTATGGATGTTGGAATTGGACTATAAAGAAAGCAGAGCACCAAAGAATTGATGCTTTTGAACTGTGGTGTTGGAGAAGAGTCTTGAGAGTCCCTTGGACTGCAAGGAAATCCAACCAGTCCATCCTAAAGGAGATCAGTCCTGGGCGTTCATTAGTAGGACTGATTTTGAAGCTGAAACTCCAATACTTTGGCCACCTGATGCGAAGAGCTGACTCATTTGAAAAGACCCTGATGCTGGGAAACATTGAGGGCAGGAAGAGAAGGGGATGACAGAGGATGAGATGGTTGGATGGCATCACCAACACAATGGATATGAGTTTGGATGGACTCTGGGAGTTGGTGATGCACAGGGAGGCCAGGCGTGCTGCGGTTCATGGGGTCGCAAAGAGTTGGACACAACTGAGTGATTGAACTGAACTGTGATTAAATATTTTGTTCTATTCGATGAATGCTGTATGGAGGTTTTCTGTTGGATCATTGTGATCTATGAGTATGTCTTCAAAATCACTGAAATACTGTGAGTCTGGTAATTTCTTACATGTACACAATATGTTGTGACATATGGAGAATCTAGGTGACAGGCAATTTTGATAGTGGTCACACTCACTAATCAGAGGACAGACTTCACATGTGCTTAGTTTGGAAGATACTATTGATCCCACAGTGACCTTTCAGTTACATTCACACACAGTTCATAATGGGTTTTCAAGTAGTATCAATGCATAAAAACATTAACTGAGGTTTTAAGACTGCAATGGCCAATGGCTGATGATTAGAAACCTCACTGGCTAAGCTTGTGACTAGCCACCAATGGGACTGTCTGTCCCCTTTAAAGTTGTTCAGCTCTGTTCCTTTGCTATCTCAATTCAGTAAATATTATCACTAATTGTAATGACAGCTATAATAATGATATTTTCCAGGCACTATGCTAAGCCCTTGCTCTCAAGGAAGGAAATGTAGTCCCCATTTTATAAGTGAGGAAACTGACTAATAGAATGCTTAAGATAGGAGAGAAAAAACTGGAGTCTGAACTCTGTTGTCTTATGCTCTTAATTAAATGAAATATTGCTTCCCCAGTGAACATAGTTGCTAAGCCAAGGGACTAAGTCTTGGGAGTTAATTAATAATAAAGCAACTAGCTGGATTACATGATCTAATTTACCAAAAAGCCATTGATATTGAATGTATGATAAATGATATTTTGTTGGTCTTAGTTGTATTAAACATATCTAATTACTCAGATTTGTGATTAGGCTGGTCAGGTCTACAAAAATGAAGAAAAACTTTCAGTGCCATTCTAGTCATTTGAGATCATTGTCTGTGACATGATGTAATTGGACTGGAATCAAAGTCTGAATGTCTGACCGGTGCATTCATTGAACTCATTCAATGCTTGTAAATATTTCAAGTAGTTTTCAGTTATCCTGAATTTTTTTTTCTGCACAGGGCAGGGCTAGTTGGCCCTTTTGCAGACATAGTCACTGATCTATAAATGGGTTGTGGTGGTGGTTTAGTCGCTAAGTCGTGTTCAACTCTGTGACACCATGGACTGTAGCTCATCAGGCTCCTCTATCCATGAGATTTCCCACACAAGAATACTGGAGTGGGTTTCCATTTCCTTCTCCAAGGGGTCTTCCTGACCCAGGGATCATACCCCTGTTTCCTGCACTGCAGGCGGATTCCTTCACTGAGCCACCAGGGACTTTGTATAAATGGGTTAGTTTTAGCCTATGGATAGCTAAATATGTCTTCATGCATACAGGAATACCTCAGGGATACAGATCAAGTACAGGGATGGTTAATCTCAATCTGTTAAAGGTCTAAGTTATATATTTAAAAGATTAGGTGTAGTTTTATTATTTGCAATAACACCTAATAACAAACTAACTGGTAACCAAATGTTTCCAAATGAAGTCAAGTTATAAGAGTTTTAATGACAAGACTCATTTGGAATGAGCAGCACTCATTTGCATGTAAATAATTAATGTGTCAAAGTCCTTAAAAAGAGATTGATCCCTCCTAGGTGAAACATGCCGCTTTGCAATCTTCTTTACACCAGTACTTTGCTTAACTAACCATTCATTCAGAGATAGTACAATGGTATTCTGAACAGGAAGTGGGTAGAAATTTAATCACAAGTTGTGAATTACTGGGGCCCAAAATAATGATGATTATTCACATCAATGAATGTAACACTGATACTTTTGAAATCATTTCTACTTTACCTTTTATATTATTTCAGGGAAAGTTACCTTCCCAATTACATTTTGCTTAGGCTCCTGTTAAACTTAAATTTGCATTCCCTCAGCACACATAAATGGATAGTCACAGAGATAGTCGAGAAGCATGTAATAGAGAGTTGTGTGAAGCCTGTCTGGAATGAATGATTAAGCATCGTTAATCCACAGTTTGAGAATCATCCTTATTAGAGATTTCTTCACTTTTAAAGATATACACAACAAACCTCCCCAAACTAACAAGAATTCTTAGTTCCTAAGAAAAGGCCTATATTTCATGCGAGGAGAACCTAATGACCCCAGAACTGGGTCTTGAATGCTAGGCACTTGGTTTAGGGACACTGTGAAGCTTTAAGTTTTCACAAGACTTCTCAGAGACAACCAGAACATCTGGAGTGGTAAGTATGATAAGCAGGTAGGTAAGTCCTTTCTGGAGTATCTAAAATCTTATATAAGTTCTCTTTATTCCAAAAGATTAATGGTCCCATTGGTGTGCTTTAATGAGGGTAGCAAATGCCCCCAACACATTCTCGGAGTAAGCCAAGAGTAAAATGAGTAAAAATGAGACAGAGCTGATGGCCAGATTGTGCCGTATAAAATGATCAAGTAAAACAAAGTGCTTTGAAACCACTTGGGCAAGAAATATTGATGTTACAAATGCCTCTTCCCCTTCTCTTGGATCTTTCTGGATGCTTTTCCATTTTGTTTAAGTTGCTCTAAACATTTTAGATTGGTCAAGATAAGGGGATGTGGAGAGTTGTTGATCCATGATAGCAGGGGCAAAAATCAAACAGCTTGATTTAGTTATTTTCTCTCCACCTGCAATATACACAACACTCAGGACAGAGACAGCTGTTGACCATCAATATCTATTCTCTCCATTTGTAAATATCTATTCTCTCCATTTGTAAGAGAATTTTGAGTTTTAGCAGGACACATACTTAATACTATATTCCCCATGGTTACATGGCTAAATTCTGATCATTGGTGTATAAATGAAAATTTCATGTGTGGCTTCTGAATAGTGTCCTTAACGGAAAATGGTGCTTTGTCCTTTGCCCTCTTTTTGCCTTTCTGCTGTCTGGAAAGGTGACACAATAGCCAGAGTTTAAGTAATCATCTTAGCCTATAAGCATGAGAGTCACACCCTAGGGATGGTGGACCTAAAAACTGGGAGAAGACCATGACCTGGTAACTTCATGGAACTGCCAGCCCTACCCTGGATTGTCAACTTTAGATTTCTCATATGAGAGGATTAAATCTTGTGTCTTTAAGCTACTGATAATTTGGGCTTTCTGCCACTCACACTCACAGCTGTACCTTATCCTAACTGATACAGCATTTAATCAGGTTCTTTCCTTCTAGAAGGAATCCATTCCATGGACAAAGGGCAGAGAAAGCCTTTTGGAAGAGGATTATTTGTTGGTGCTTTTCTTGCTACCAGGTCAGAAGCAGCCCTGTGTCCAAGAACTATCCCCTGGGCTATGGAAATCACTGTGCCTTTCACCTCTGTACGTCAGTCAAGAGCTTCATGCTGACAAGATTTTGTCTCTGTGTTTATCTTTTTTGTTGGTTTGCAACAAGAAATCCCACTATTAATCCTTCCCTACCTGTGTACTAACTGCCTGAATGCTAACAATACAAATATGCTCATTCTCTCATGATTGTAGTAAGGATGGGATGAGGGAGGAAGAGTGGATTCTCAGCAACATGCTCTGAGTGTGCGAAAGACCCCATGATTGCCTATGTCAGCAGCACACACAGGAAATGGCCTGTAAGGGAATAGCCAATCTGCTTTCTGGAAATTGCTAAACTCCCCTCCATACATCACCATTCTGGAAATGTTGAATTCCAAGTTCAGACTGTACACTATGGGTTAATGGGGTTGACAATTGACTGTGCTTAAATGATATTAAGGTAATGCATTTAAACATCAAAAGTTTACAACCCCAAATTGATCACCTTGGCCAATTTACACAAAAAGGATCAATATAATCAGCTCCCCCTCATTAAGTGTTAATAAATGCTTTAAGACAACATGTCTGGCCATGGGATGCAGATAAAAATCAGATACGGAATTAAGTTCCTTCTACACAGTAGAAGAGTCAGTTTGAAAATCCTGATAATCAGCCAGAGCTGCCCACAAGGCTTGGCTTTATAGCATTTAACAAGAAAGGAAGCTTGTTCCGCACACACCTAATGATTTTTTTCTTTTAATTCAGCCACAGGAAACACAGGGACAATAGTAGGGTTTGAGATTTTTCAGCAATGGTTCACCATTCAGTCTAGGGGAGGAAAAACTTGGAATTGTGCCTGGTGGATCCCTGCTTCCATCCGCCAAGAAATGGCTGCAAAGGAGAGCAGGAAGATCACTGTGCCTCTTCCCCATTCACATAACCAAGAGCAGGCTGGACTTAGAAAAGTCCCCTTTTATATATACTATAGGGTTCACAATAGGCCTCCCCAGCATATGCTACTTTGGCTCATGGGTTATTTTGAGCTAAAGCCAGTAGAGACCTTATTGGCTTAAGAGAAGCTTCTGCCCCTCAGCTACCTAGAAGAATTTAAATTGGAGATTTTTTTCCCAGAAAGAGAGTTATTACCAGAGATAAAGTTTATTTTGTTGTTGTTTAGTCGCTTATACATGTCTAACTCTTTTGCGACCCCATGGCCTATAACCCACCAGGCTCCTCTGTCCATGGGATTTCCCCAGGCAAGAATACTAGAGTGGGTTGCCATTTCCTCCTCCAGGGGATCTTCCCGACCCAGTTTTGAATCTATGTGTCCTGCTTGGCAGGTGCATTCTTTACCACGGAGTCACCAGGGAAAATCTAATAACTAAATATCTGCTCTTGTCATCCTATAAATATCCCTTCTGTCCTTGTAAGCCCCAAGCCCGTCTCCCATTTCTCAGCTCAGGATGGTCTGTACACCTCATACTCCCTTTCTGTCTCTGACCCTTTCATGTATGTGGGGTTCCTTTATGTATGAAAATCAATTTGATTTTCTCCTATTAATCTGTCTCATGTCAACTGAATTCTTAACTAGCCAGAAGAACCTTGAAAGGTAAAGGAAAGTTTTCTTCCTTCCTGACAATACACACAGCAAAGATTACAATCATCCTCAGCAGTAGGCTTGCCTGTCAGGTAGGCATGACCCAAGCTAAAGAGCAACTTCTGATGGAAGGACACCTCATATCCAAGAGCTTCCACATATGGCTTATCTACTTTATGGAGGCTATGGAACGTGGAAACAGTGGCTGACTTTATTTTTCTGGGCTCCAAAATCACTGTGGATGGTGATTGCAGCCATGAAACTAAAAGACACCTGCTCCTTGGAGGGAAAGTTATGACCAACCTAGGCAGCATATTAAAAAGCAGAGACATTGCTTTGTCAACAAAGGTCCATCTAGTCAAGGCTATGGTTTTTCCAGTAGTCATGTATGGATGTGAGAGTTGGACTATAAAGAAAGCTGAGTGCCGAAGAATTAATGCTTTTGAACTGTGGTGCTGGAGAAGGCTCTTGAGAGTCCCTTGGACTGCAAGGCGATCCAGCCAGTCAATCCTAAAGGAAATCAGTCCTGAATATTCATTGGAAGGATTGATGCTGAAGCTTAAACTCCAATAATTTGGCCCCCTGATGTGAAGAACTGACTCATTTGTAAAGACCCTGATGCTGGGAAAGATTGAAGGCAGGAGAAAGGGACTACAGAAGATTAGATGGTTGGATGGCATCACTGACTCAATGGACATGAGTTTGAGTAAACCCCAGGAGTTGGTGATGGACAGGGAGGCCTGGCATGCTGCAGTTCATGGGTTCACAAAGAGTCAGACACAACTCAGCGACTGAACTGAACTGATACCCTTCTACAGCACTTTATTTCCTGTTGCTCTAGCCACCAACTCCCTTGAGAAACTGGTGTTTCCAGGACCCCTGCAACCCAAGAAGCTGCACCACCTACATACCTGGCCCTCACAGAAGAAACCCAACTCCTCCAGGGCAGCCTCAGGTGCAAACCCCAGTGGACGACCCACATGCAGAGGTGGAAATGAAACCACAATTGAAACCCAGGGGCAGTGTGGCTAAGGAAGAAGATCCCAAACCTGCCCACCAGATGTACAAGCTGCAGATTTAATCCACATGATCCACTAGACAGATTCTGTGTCTATGGACTATATAAAAGGTCATTGAGAGCTCCCACAAAAGAAAACGCACTAGTTCTGATAGCTGTGGACATTGGAGACAAGAACACAGAGAATTAGGACCAGATTAGAACCTGAGCTGCCCCCACAGCAGGTCCAGAGATCAGCACAATGTTAGAGGGGTTTCTAGGGAGGTGAGGTGAACTGTGACTCCCAGCGAGGGAAAGGACTCTGACAGCAGTGATTCAAGAAAAACACTTATTCTTGTTTTGACTTGTTCTGTAGATTCTTTTGGATTTTTTCCTTTTTTTCCCTTTGCCCCGCCCCCTGTTGTAGTTGTCAATTTCATTGTCACCATTAAGTCTAATTAAGCTTTTGAACTTTTTTTTCTTTTTTTTTTTTTCCTCAGTCACACTTTTTTTTATTGTTGTTATAACCTCTGTCTCCACGTTGGGGTTTTGCAGTTCTGGGGAGATTTCCTTTTTTCTACATTTATTCCTTTGTTTGCTTTTCCTACTGTTCTTTTCCCCTTGCAGTTAATCTTTAATATATATAAATCTTCTTTATCTACCTCTATTTAACTTTGCATATCTATCTTTCTTTTCTTTCTTTCCTTTCCTCTCAACATATTTGTTAGTTTTATTTTCACTGCTTTATTCCCCAATTGGCACCTTGCTTTAGTTTTGTTGTCTAATTTGTGCTTTAGTAAGTTTTCTTCTGGTAGACAATTTTTGCTTCCCTTTGTTCACCGATTCTACCTATAGTACTTTCTTTTTGTTGGATTATTTTGATTTTGCTTATGGGTGTATATGTGTATATTCAGCCACACCTTTTATTGTTATAAACCTCTGCCTCTACGTTGGGCTTTTGCAGTTCTGAGGAAATTTCCTTTTTTTTTTTTTTTCCTTTTTTCTTTCTTCTTCCAATTTTTTTACTTTTCTATTTTTTATAATCTTAATCTTTAATTTTTAAACCTATTATATTTTTCTACATTTATTCCTTTGCTTTTCCTACTGCTTTTTTTCCCCTTGCAGTTTACTCTTTAATGTACATAAATCTTCTTCATCTACCTCTTTAACTTTGCATATCTAGTCTTTCTTTCTTTTCCTCTGAACATATCTGTTAGTTTTGTTTTCATTGCTTTATTCCCAACTTGGCACCTTGCTTTTGTTTTTTTTTCCAGTTTGTGCTTTTGTTAGTTTTGTTCTTAACTGGTAAATATAATTTTTGATTTCATTTGCCAGGAATTGCCAGGTCAATCTATTGTACTTTATTTTTGTTGGACTGTTTTGACTTTGCTCATGGGTGTATATATATATATATCTGTGTATATTCCATTATTTTTATTATTATTTGCCTAATTTTGTAACTGCCATTTGTCTGGGGTTCATCTTTTGTTTCTCATTTTTTTTTACATTTGTTTTAATCTCACTTAATGCCATAACAAACCACTTGTGGAATCTTCATTCTTTACCAGAGCACTGAGCCTTTGGAGTGGAAGCACTGATTCCAAGACCCTAGACTACCAGATAACTAACAATATGGAGTATCAAATAGAATTCACATGAAGGAAACCACGGGAATACAAGACCTGGCATCACCCAACCACCAGTAGCACCCTGTGCAGGACACCTCATCTAAAAAACAAATAAAACAAAAATACAAACCCAAACATCAGCAGACAGGATTATGACCTCACTCAGCCTTGCCCATCAGAGGAAAAACAAACAAACAAAAACTCAGCACAAATCTCACCCTCTATGAAGCTTACACAAACCACTGGACCAACCTTAGGAGGGCAGAAACCACAATGAAGAAAGAATTCAACCTTGAAGCCTGGGAAAAGGAGACCCCAAACACAATAAATTAAAGAAAATAATGAAAAGGCAGAGAAATACTAGACAAATGAAGGAACAAACTAGAAATACATAAGTCTAAACAAATGAAAAGGAAATAAGTAAACTACCTGAAAAAGAATTCAGAATGATGATAGTAAAGATGATCAAAAACCTTGAAAAGAAAATGGAGAAAATGCAAGAATCAATTAACAAAGAAGACCTAGAAGAATTAAAGAATAAACATGCAGATACAAACAACAAAATTACTGAAATTAAAAATACTCTGGAAGGAATTAATAGAATATCTGAAGCAGAATGACTCAGTGAGCTGGAAGATAAAAATGGTGGAAATAACTTCTGAAGAGCAGAATAAAATAAAAATAATAAAAAGAACTGAGGACAGTCTCAGAGACTTCTGGGACCATATCAAACACATCAGCATTTTAATTATAGGGGTCCCAGAAGAAGAAGAGAAAAAGAAAGGGTATGAGAAAATTTTTGAAGAGATTATAGTTGAAAATTTCCCAACATAGAAAAGTAAATAGTCAATCAAGTTCAAGAGGCACAAAGAGTCCCATACAGGATAAACCCAAGGAGAAACATGCCAAGACACACATTATTCAAACTAACAAAGACTAAACACAAAGAATATTAAAAGCAGCAAGGTAGAAGGAACAAGTAACATACAAGGAACACCCCATAAGCTTAATAGCTGATCTTTTAGCAGAACTCCACAGGCCAGAAGGGAATGGCAGGATATATTTAAAATACTGAATGGTACAAATCTACAACCAAGATTATTGTACCCGGCAAGGATCTTATTCAAAAGTGATGGAGAAATAAAAAGCTTTTCAGACAAGCAAGAGTTAAGAGAATTCAGTACCACCAAACCAGCTTTACAACAAATGCTAAAGGGACTGATATAGTCAAGAAATACAAGAGAAGAAAAAAGATCTACAAAATCAACCCCAAAGAATTAAGAAAATGTCAATAGGAACATATATATCAATAATTACTTGAAATAGAAATGGATTAAATGCTCCAACCAAAAGACACAGACTGGCTAAATGGATACAAAAACAAGACCCATATATATGCTGTCTACAAGAAACCCACTTCAGACCTCAAGACACATATAGACTGAAAGTGAGAGGATGGAAAAATATATTCTATGCAAATAGGATGCAAAAGAAAGCTGGAGTAGCAATCCTCATATCAGGCAAAATAGATCTTAAAGAAGATTACCAGAGATAAGGAAGGGCACTGCCTAATGATCATGGGATCAATCCAAGAGGAAGACATAACAATTGTAAATATCTATGCACTCTACATAAGAGTACCTCAATACATAAGACAAACACTAACAGACATAAAAGGAGAAATTGACAGTAACACAATAGTAGTAGGAGACTTTAACACCCCACTCACACCAATGGACAGATCATCAAAGGAGAAAATTAATAAGGAAATACAAGTCTTAAATGATACATTAGAGGAGATGGATCTCATTGATATCTTCAGGACATTCCACCCAAATGCAGAAGAATACACCATTATTCTCAAGTGCACATGGACTATTCTCCAGGATAGACCACATCTTGAATCACAAATCAAACCTCAGTAAATTTAAGAAAATTGAAACCTTATCAAGCATCTTCTCTGACCACAATGCTATGAGACTAGATTTCAATTACAAAAAAAAAAAAAACAAAACAAAAAAACTGTAAGAAACACCAACACATGGAGATTAAAAAATGTGTTTCTAAATAACAAACAGGTTACTGAAGAAATCAAAAGGGAAATAGACACATACACACATACACAAAGATAAACTCAAAATGGATTTAAAGACCTAAATATAAGACCGGAAACTATAAAACTCTTAGAGGAAAACATAGGCAGGACACTCAGTGACATAAATCAAAGCAAGATCCTCTATGACCCACCTCCTAGAGTAATGGAAATAAGAACAAAAGTAAACAAATGGTACCTGATCAAACTTACAAGCTTTTGCACAGCAAAGGAAACTAAAAGCAAGGTGAAAAGACAACCCTAGGAATGGGAGAAAATAATAGCAAATGAAACAACTGACAAAGGATTAATTTCCAAAATATACAAGCAGCTCATTAAACTCAATACCAGAAAAACAAATAACCCAATCAAAAAGTGGGAAAAAGATCTAAACAGACATTTCTCCAAAGAAGACATACAGATGGCTAACAAACACATGAAAAGATACTCAACATGACTCATTATTAGAAAAATGCAAACCAAAGTGATATATCACCTCACACCAGTCAAAATGGCCATCATCAAAAAGTCTACAAACAATAAATACTGGATAGGGTGTGAAGAAAAGGGAATGCTCTTACACTGTTGGTGGGAATGTAAATTGATACATCTACAATGGAAGAAGGTATGGAGAATCCTTAAAAAAAACTAGGAATAAAACTGCCATCAGATCAGATCAGATCAGATCAGTCACTCAGTCGTGTCCGACTCTTTGTGACCCCATGAATCGCAGCACACCAGACCTCCCTGTCCATCACCAACTCCTGGAGTTCACTGAGACTCACATCCATCGAGTCAGTGATGCCATCCAGCCATCTCATCCTCTGTCGTCCCCTTCTCCTCCTGCCCCCAATCCCTCCCAGCATCAGAGTCTTTTCCAATGAGTCAACTCTTAGCATGAGGTGGCCAAAGTACTGGAGTTTCAGCTTTAGCATCATTCCTTCCAAAGAAATCCCAGGGCTGATCTCCTTCAGAATGGACTGGTTGGATCTCCTTGCAGTCCAAGAGACTCTCAAGAGTCTTCTCCAACACCACAGTTCAAAAGCATCAATTCTTCAGTGCTCAGCCTTCTTCACAGTCCAACTCTCACATCCATACATGACCACAGGAAAAACCATAGCCTTGACTAGACGGACCTTTGTTGGCAAAGTAATGTCTCTGCTTTTGAATATGCTATCTAGGTTGGTCATAACTTTCCTTCCAAGGAGTAAGCGTCTTTTAATTTCATGGCTGCAGTCACCATCTGTAGTGATTTATGACCCAGCAATCCCAATCCTAGCATATACCCTGAGGAAACAAAAATTGAAAAAGACACATGTATCCCATTGTTCATTGCAGCACTACCTACAATAGCTAGAACATGGAAGCAAACTAGATTTCCATCGAAAGAAGAATGGATAAAGAAGTGGTACATATACACAATGGAATATTACTTAGCCATAAAAAGGAATGCCTTTGAGTCCGTTCTGGTGAGGTGGATGAACCTAGAATCTATTATATAGAGTGAAGTGAGTCAGAAAGAGAAAGATAAATATCATATTCTAACTCTCGTATAGGGAATCTAGAAAAATGATACTGAAGAATTTATTTTACAGGGCAGGAATGGAGAAACAGACATAGAGAATAGATTTATGGACATGGGGAGAGGGGAAGAGAGGGTGAGATGTATGGAAAGAATAACATAGAGACTTATATTCAGTTCAGTTCAGTTCAGTTGCTCAGTTGTGTCCAAATCTTCCACCCCACGAACCACAGCACGCCAGGCCTCCCTGTCCATCACCAACTCCCGGAGTCCACCCAAACCCATGTCCATTGAGTCAGTGATGCCATCCAGCCATCTCATCCTCTGTCGTCCCCTTCGCCTCCTGCCCTCAATCTTTCCCAGCATCAGGGTCTTTTCCAATGAGTCAGCTCTTCGCATCTGGTGGCCAAAATATTGGAGTTGCAGCTTCAACATCAGTCCTTCCAATGAATACCCAGGACTGATCTCCTTTACGATGGACTGGTTGGATCTCCTTGCAGTCCAAGGGACTCTCAAGAGTCTTCTCCAACACCACAGTTCAAAAGCATCAATTCTTTGGCACTCAGCTTTCTGTATAGTCCAACTCTCACATCCATACATGACTACTGGAAAAACCATAGCTTTGACTAGACGTACCTTTGTTGGCAAAGTAATGTCTCTTTTTAATATGCTGTCTAGGTTGGTCATAACTTTCCTCCCAAGGAGCAAGCGTCTTTTAATTTCATTGCTGCAATCACCATCTGCAGTGATTTTGGAGCCCAGAAAAATAAAGTTAGCCACTGTTTCCACTACCATAAGGTAAGGTAAGGTAAGTCACTTCAGTCATGTACGACTCTGTGTGACCCCATAGACGGCGGCCCACCAGGCTCCCCCGTCCCTGGGATTCTCCAGGCAAGAACACTGGAGTGGGTTGCCATTTCCTTCTCCAATGCATGAAAGTGAAAAGTGAAAGTGAAGTCGCTCAGTCGTGTCCGACTCCTAATGACCCCATGGACTGCAGCCTATCAGGCTCCTCTGTCCATGGGATTTTCCACTATCATAAGCAATGGGAATTTGCTGTATAGCCCAGGAAACTCAAACAGGGGCTCTGTATCAACCTAGAGGAGTGGGATGGGGAAGGAGGTGGGATGGGGGTTCAAAAGGGAGGGGATATATGTATACCTATGGCTGATTCATGTTGAGGTTTGACAGAAAGCAACACAATTCTGTAAAGCAATTATCCTTCAATAAAATAATAAATTAATAAAAAATTTCATACAGATGTATCTAATCAGATATTTTCTAATAGAGAATCTTTTGATCTTTAAAACAACAACTTTCATGACCTGAAATTTTATGTCCATTAAAGAGTGTCCAGGGAAGGCATTTCAAACATCTGTCTCCACTGGTATGCCAGTTGGGGACTGGCAGCCTGTGAATCACAGCTGTTGACTCAAAGTGTGGTTGAGTGACCAGAGCTCAAGAGATAATAGCCTTTCTATGAAAATCAGGCTAGAGGTTAAGGGGGAAGGAACTGTGGTACTTGGCCAGTTCTTTTTGGTTCTTTATTTATATTTAATCATGGAGATTTAACGACATGAATCCAGAGCAGGTCATGTCTTTAGGTCCTTACAGAAATTTAGAGGAGAATTATCAGCAATATAAAACCTACAGCATCTCCTTTTACCTCAAGATGTTTGAATGGCCAGGTTCATGTTTAAGTTCATGGCTTTTCTTGTCCGTTTCCTTTTCTTTGTGGTCCAAGAAGATTTTTATTTGAACTTCGTTTGTGTAAATTTCCTATATATGGAGTGATGAATTTTAATGGTGTTGCTAATTTTCCATTAGTTTCCTTGATAAACAAGTTTCTAGCTTATGATATCTGTTGAGAGAGAACAGTCTGTGGGGTTTCAATTCTTTACAATTTATTATGATTTTCTTTGAAGCTTATTATGACATTCTATTGTGAAATATTTCATTTGAATATTTTTTTAGAGGTATGAAAGATCATTAAGTTTTTTTTTTAATTTTTTTTAATTTTATTTTATTTTTAAACTTTACATAACTGTATTAGTTTTGCCAAATATCAAAATGAATCCACCACAGGTATACATGTGTTCCCCATCCTGAACCCTCCTCCCTCCTCCCTCCCCATTCCATCCCTCTGGGTCGTCCTAGTGCACCAGCCCCTATCATCCAGTATCGTGCATCAAACCTGGACTGGCAACTCATTTCATACATGATATTTTACATGTTTCAATGCCATTCTCCCAAATCTTCCCGCCCTCTCCCTCTCCCACAGAGTCCATAAGACTGTTCTATACATCAGTGTCTCTTTTGCTGTCTCGTACACAGGGTTATTGTTACCATCTTTCTAAATTCCATATATATGCGTTAGTATACTGTATTGGTGTTTTTCTTTCTGGCTTACTTCACTCTGTATAATAGGCTCCAGTTTCATCCACCTCATTAGAACTGATTCAAATGTATTCTTTTTAATGGCTGAATAATACTCCATTGTGTATATGTACCACAGCTTTCTTATCCATTCATCTGCCAATGGACATCTAGGTTGCTTCCATGTCCTGGCTATTATAAACAGTGCTGCGATGAACATTGGGGTACACGTGTCTCTTTCCCTTCTGGTTTCCTCAGTGTGTATGCCCAGCAGTGGGATTGCTGGATCATAAGGCAGGTCTATTTCCAGTTTTTTAAGGAATCTCCACACTGTTCTCCATAGTGGCTGTACTAGTTTGCATTCCCACCAACAGTGTAAGAGGGTTCCCTTTTCTCCACACCCTCTCCAGCATTTATTACTTGTAGACTTTGGATCACAGCCATTCTGACTGGTGTGAAATGGTACCTCATAGTGGTTTTGATTTGCATTTCTCTGATAATGAGTGATGTTGAGCATCTTTTCATGTGTTTGTTAGCCATCTGTATGTCTTCTTTGGGGAAATGTCTATTTAGTTCTTTGGCCCATTTTTTTGATTGGGTCATTTATTTTTCTGGAGTTGAGCTGTAGGAGTTGCTTGTATATTCTCGAGATTAGTTGTTTGTCAGTTGCTTCATTTGCTATTATCTTCTCCCATTCTGAAGGCTGTCTTTTCACCTTGCTAATAGTTTCCTTTGATGTGCAGAAGCTTTTAAGGTTAATTAGGTCCCATTTGTTTATTTTTGCTTTTATTTCCAATATTCTGGGAGGTGGGTCCTAGAGGATCCTGCTGTGATGTATGTCAGAGAGTGTTTTGCCTATGTTCTCCTCTAGGAGTTTTATAGTTTCTGGTCTTACGTTTAGATCTTTAATCCATTTTGAGTTTATTTTTGTGTATGGTGTTAGAAAGTGTTCTAGTTTCATTCTTTTACAAGTGGTTAACCAGAGTTCCCAGCACCACTTGTTAAAGAGATTGTCTTTAATCCATTGTATATTCTTGCCTCCTTTGTCAAAGATAAGGTGTCCATATGTGCGTGGATTTATCTCTGGGCTTTCTATTTTGTTCCATTGATCTATATTTCTGTCTTTGTGCCAGTACCATACTGTCTTGATAACTGTGGCTTTGTAGTAGAGCCTGAAGTCAGGTAGGTTGATTCCTCCAGTTCCATTCTTCTTTCTCAAGATCGCTTTGACTATTCGAGGTTTTTTGTTTTTCCATACAAATTGTGAAATTATTTGTTCTAGCTCTGTGAAGAATGCTGTTGGTAGCTTGATAGGGATTGCATTGAATCTATAGATTGCTTTGGGTAGTATACTCATTTTCACTATATTGATTCTTCCCATCCATGAACATGGTATATTTCTCCATCTGTTAGTGTCCTCTTTGATTTCTTTCACCAGTGTTTTATAGTTTTCTATATATAGGTCTTTAGATTCTTTAGGTAGATATATTCCTAAGTATTTTATTCTTTCTGTTGCAATGGTGAATGGAATTGTTTCCTTAATTTCTCTTTCTGTTTTCTCATTATTAGTGTATAGGAATGCAAGGGATTTCTGTGTGTTGATTTTATATCCTGCAACTTTACTATAGTCATTGATTAGTTCTAGTAATTTTCTGGTGGAGTCTTTAGGGTTTTCTATGTAGAGGATCATGTCATCTGCAAACAGTGAGAGCTTTACTTCTTCTTTTCCAATTTGGATTCCTTTTATTTCTTTTTCTGTTCTGATTGCTGTGGCCAAAACTTCCAAAACTATGTTGAATAGTAATGGTGAAAGTGGGCACCCTTGTCTAGTTCCTGACTTTAGAGGAAATGCTTTCAATTTTTCACCATTGAGGATAATGTTTGCTGTGGGTTTGTCATATATAGCTTTTATTATGTTGAGGTATGTTCCTTCTATTCCTGCTTTCTGGAGAGTTTTGATCATAAATGGATGTTGAATTTTGTCAAAGGCTTTCTCTGCATCTATTGAGATAATCATATGGTTTTTATTTTTCAATTTGTTAATGTGGTGTATTACATTGATTGATTTGCAGATATTGAAGAATCCTTGCATCCCTGGGATAAAGCCCACTTGGTCATGGTGTATGATCTTTTTAATATGTTGTTGGATTCTGATTGCTAGAATTTTGTTAAGGATTTTTGCATCTATGTTCATCAGTGATATTGGCCTGTAGTTTTCTTTTTTTGTGGGATCTTTGTCAGGTTTTGGTATTAGGTTGATGGTGGCCTCATAGAATGAGTTTGGAAGTTTACCATCCTCTGCAATTTTCTGGAAGAGTTTGAGCAGGATAGGTGTTAGCTCTTCTCTAAATTTTTGGTAGAATTCAGCTGTGAAGCCGTCTGGACCTGGGCTTTTGTTTGCCGGAAGATTTCTGATTACAGTTTCAATTTCCATGCTTGTGATGGGTCTGTTAAGATTTTCTATTTCTTCCTGGTCGAGTTTTGGAAAGTTGTACTTTTCTAAGAATTTGTCCATTTCTTCCTCATTGTCCATTTTATTGGCATATAATTGTTGATAGTAGTCTCTTATGATCCTTTGTATTTCTGTGTTGTCTGTTGTGATCTCTCCATTTTCATTTCTAATTTTATTGATTTGATTTTTCTCCCTTTGTTTCTTGATGAGTCTCGCTAATGGTTTGTCAATTTTATTTATCCTTTCAAAGAACCAGCTTTTGGTTTTGTTGATTTTTGCTATGGTCTCTTTTGTTTCTTTTGCATTTATTTCTGCTCTAATTTTTAAGATTTCTTTCCTTCTACTAACCCTGGGGTTCTTCATTTCTTCCTTTTCTAGTTGCTTTAGGTGTAGAGTTAGGTTATTTATTTGACTTTTTTCTTGTTTCTTGAGGTGTGCCTGTATTGCTATGAACTTTCCCCTTAGGACTGCTTTTACCGTGTCCCACAGGTTTTGGGTTGTTGTGTTTTCATTTTCATTCGTTTCTATGCAAATTTTGATTTCTTTTTTGATTTCTTCTGTGATTTGTTGGTTATTCAGCAGCGTGTTGTTCAGCCTCCATATGTTGGATTTTTTAATAGTTTTTCTCCTGTAATTGAGATCTAATCTTACTGCATTGTGGTCAGAAAAGATGCTTGGAATGATTTCTATTTTTTTGAATTTACCAAGGCTAGCTTTATGGCCCAGGATGTGATCTATCCTGGAGAAGGTTCCATGTGCGCTTGAGAAGAAGGTGAAATTCATTGTTTTGGGATGAAATGTCCTATAGATATCAATTAGGTCTAACTGGTCTATTGTATCATTTAAAGTTTGTGTTTCCTTGTTAATTTTCTGTTTAGTTGATCTATCCATAGGTGTGAGTGGGGTATTAAAGTCTCCCACTATTATTGTGTTATTGTTAATTTCTTCTTTCATACTTGTTAGCATTTGTCTTACATACTGCGGTGCTCCCGTGTTGGGTGCATATATATTTATAATTGTTATATCTTCTTCTTGGATTGATCCTTTGATCATTATGTAGTGACCATCTTTGTCTCTTTTCACAGTCTTTGTTTTAAAGTCTATTTTATCTGATATGAGTATTGCTACTCCTGCTTTCTTTTGGTCCCTATTTGCAAAAATTAAGCTGTAAGTAACCCTTTTGACTAGGATGATGAAATGTGTGGAGGATACCTCTGTTATGCAAACAATAAGATAAAAGCGATATAAACTACAAAATTCAAAATTTCAGTGCTCATTCTTCGCAGCCAGTGTTCTTGCCAGGAGAATCCCAGGGAAGGGGAGCCTGGTGGGCTGCCGTTTATGGGGTCGCACAGAGTCAGACACGACTGAAGTGACTTAGCAGCAGCAGCAGCATTCTTCACAGAGATCAAAAACAAATTATTATACCTCAGACAGAGCACCACCTCCTGAAGAGAAAAATGGGGGCAAGATTTGATTCCAGAGAGAGTTAATGGACTATTGCAAATATAAATGGGGTCACTATCACCTCCAGACCTCTCTTTGAGATCAATAGTAAAAGAATTTAGGCAATAAGCCCCCTCAAGAAGTTCATTTTTTATTATTATTCTGTAATGTTGAAAATTAAAACTAAGGATTTTGAAGGGAAAAAAAGAGCTTATTATGCAAGCTACATTAAAATCAACCATGAAATCCAGTGCATACCTTACTGTTGCAGCAATTAGAAATTGGTATATCCACTGGGGAAAAAATTCAGAAGTGAAAACTCTGTGCAGGTCCAGGTGCTTTCACTGAGAAACAAGTGTGAACCATTTGAAAAGAGTGACTTCAGAAAATGCCTTAATGTCTATGTTGCTAATGGTTGCTGTTTCAAAACATCAGTTTTTCTTCCTATGAGTCAGAAATGCATTACCAAGGTAGATTTAGAAAAAGCAGAGGAACAAGAGATCATATTGCCAACATCTGTTGGATCATCGAAAAAGTAAGAGAGGTCCAGAAAAACATCTACTTTTGCTTTATTGACTATGCCAAAGCCTTTGACTGTGTGGATCACAGCAGACTGTGGAGAATTCTTCAAGAGATGGGAATACTAGAACCCCTTGCCTGCCTCCTGAGAAACCTGTATGCAGGTCAAGAATCAAAAGATAAAAATGGACATGAACAACAGATTGGTTCCAAATAGGGAAAGGAGTACGCAAAGGCTGTGTATTGTCACCCTGTTTATTTAACTTATATGCAGAGTACATCATGTGAAATGCTGGACTAGATGAAGCACAAGCTAGAATTAAGACTGCCAGGAGAAATATCAGTAACCTCAGATATGAGATGACACCACCCTTATGGCAGAAAAGGAAGAGAAACTAAAGAGCCTCTTGATGAAAGTGAAAGAGGAGAGTGAAAAGGTTGGCTTGAAACTCAACATTCAGAAAATGAAGATCATGGCATCCGGTCCCATCACTTCATGGCAAATAGATGGGGAAAAAGTGGAAACAGTGGCAGACTTTATTTTTCTGGGCTCCAAAATCACTGCAGATCATGATTCCAGCCATGAAATTAAAAGATACTTACTCCTTGGAAGGAAAGTTATGACCAACCTAGACAGCATATTAAAAAGCAGAGACATTATTACTTTGCCAACAAACGTCCATCTAGTCAAGGCTATGGTTCTTCCAGTAGTCATGTATGGACCTGAGAGTTGCACTTTAAAGAAAGCTGAGCGCTGAAAAATTGATGCTTTTGAACTGTGGTGTTGGAGAAGACTCTTGAGACTCCCTTCTACAGCGAGGAGATCCAACCAGTCCATGCTAAAGGAAATCAGTCCTGAACATTCATTGGAAGGACAGATGTTGAAGCTGAAACTCCAATACTTTGGAATAATTGGTTGATGTGAAGAATTGACTCACTTGAAAAGACCCCAAGGCTGGGGAAATTGAAGGTGTGAGGAGAAGGGGACAACAGAGGATGAGATGGTTGGATGGCTTCACCGACTCAACGGCCATGAGTTTGAGGAAGCTCCGAGATTTGGTGATGGACAGGAAGGTCTGGCGTGCTGCAGTCATTGAGGTTGCTCAGCCTTCTTTATAGTCCAACTCTCACATCCATACATGACTACTGGAAAAACCATAGCTTTGACTAGACAGACCTTTGTTGACAAAGTAATGTCTCTGCTTTTTAATATGCTGTCCAGCTTGATCATAGCTTTTCTTCCAAGGAACAGTCGTCTTTAATTTCATGGTTGCCGTCACCATGTGCAGTGATGTTGGAGCCCCCCACCAAGAAAACTCCCTCACTGTTCCCACTGTTTCTCCATCTATTTGCTCTGAAGTGGTGGGATAGATGGCATGATCTTCGTTTTCTGAATTTTGAGTTTTAAACCAACTTTTTCACTCTCCTCTGTCACTTTCATCTAGAGGCTCTTTAGTTCCTCTTTGCTTTCTGCCATGAGGGTGGTATCATCTGCATATCTGAGGTTATTGATATTTCTCCCGGCAATCCTGATTCCAGGTTGTGCTTCTTCTACACCAGCGTTTCTCATGATGTACTCTGCATATAAGTTATATAAGCAGGGTGACAACATACAGCCTTGACACACTCCTTTCCCAATTTGGAACCAGTCTGTTGTTCCATGTCCAGTTCTAACTGTTGCTTGTTGACCTGCATACAGATCTCTCAAGAGACAGGTCAGGTGCTCTGGTATTCCCATTACTTTCAGAATTTTCCACAGTTTGTTGTGATCCACACAGTCAAAAGCTTTGGCATAGTCGATAAAGCAGAAATAGATGTTTTTCTGGAACGCTCTTGCTTTTTCGATGATCCAACAGATGTTGGCAATTTGATATCTGGTTCCTCTGCCTTTTCTAAATCCAACTTGAACATCTGGAAGTTCAAGGTCCAGGTACTGTTGAAGCCTGGATTGGAGAATTTTGAGCATTACTTTGCCAGCATGAGTGCAATTGTGCGGTAATTTGAGCATTCTTTGGGGTTGGAATGAAAATTGACCTTTTCCAATCCTGTGGCCACTGGCGAGTTTTCCAAATTTGCTGGCATATTGAGTGCAGCACTTTCACAGTATCATCTTTTAGGAGTTGAAATAGTACAACTAGAATTCCATCACCTCCACTAGCTTTGTTCATAGTGATGCTTCCCAAGGCCCACTTGACTTCACATTCCAGGATGTCTGGCTCTACGTGAGTGATCATGCCATCATGATTACCTAGGTCATGAAGATCCTTTTTGTACAGTTCTGTGTATTCTTGCCACCTCTTCTTAATATCTTCTGCTTCTGTTACTGCTTCTGTTAGGTCTATACAATTTTTGTCCTTTATTGTGCCCATCTTTGCGTGAAATATTCCCTTGGTATCTCTAATTTTCTTGAAGAGATCTCTAGTCTTTCCCATTCTATTGTTTTCCTCTATTTCTTTGCACTGATCACTAAGGAAGGCTTTCTTAACTCTCCTTGCTATTCCTTGGAACTCTGCATTCAAATGGGTATATCTTTCCTTGTCTCCTTTGCTTTTCATTTCTCTTCTTTTCACAGCTATTTGTAAGGCCTCCCCAGACAGCCATTTGCTTTTTTGCATTTCTTTTTCTTGGGGATGGTCTTGATCCCTGTTTCCTGTACAATGTCACAACCCCCTGTCCATAGTTCTTCAGGCACTTTGTCTATCAGATCTAATCCCTTGAATCTATTTGCCATTTCCACCATTTAATTGTAAGGGATTTGATTTAGGTCATAACTGAATGGTGTAATGGTTTTCCCTTCTTTCTTCCATATAAGTCTGAATTTGGCAATAAAGAGTTCATGATCTGAGTCACAGTCAGCTCCTGGTCTTGTTTTTGCAGACTGTATAGAGCTTCTCCATCTTTGGCTGCAAAGAATATAATCAATCTGATTTTGGTGTTGACCATCTGGTGATGTCCGTGTGTAGAGTATTCTCTTGTGTTGTTGGAAGAGGATGTTTGCTATGACCAGTGCAGTCTCTTTGCAAAACTCTATTAAGCCTTTGACCTGCTTCATGCTGCACTTCAAGGCCAAATTTGCCTGTTATTCCAGGTATCTATTGACTTCCTACTATTGCATTTCAGTCCCCTATAATGAAAAGGACATCTTTTTTGGGTGTTAGTTCTAGAAGGTCTTGTAGGTCTTCATAGAACCATTCAACTTCAGCTTCTTCAGCATTACTGGTCAGAGCATAGACTTGGATTACTTTGATATTGAATGGTTGACTTGGAAACAAACAGAGATCATTCTGCATCCAAGTACTGCATTTCAGACTCTTTTCTTGACTATGATGGCTACTCCATTTCTTCTAAGGGATTCTTGCCCACAGTAGTAGATATAATGGTCATCTGAGTTAAATTCATCCATTCCAGTCCACTTTAGTTTGCTGATTCCTTAAATGTTGACGTTCACACTTGCCATCTCCTATTTGACCACTTCCAATTTGCCTTGATTCATGGACCTAACATTCCAGGTTCCTATGCAATATTACTCTTTACAGCATCAGACTTTCCTTCCATCACCAGTCACATCCACAACTGGGTGTTGTTTCTGCTTTGGCTCCATCTCTTCATTCTTTCTGGAGTTATTTGTCCCCTGATCTCCCGAAGCATATTGGGCACCTACCCACCTGGGGAGTTCCTCTTTCAATGCCCTATGTTTTTGCCTTTTCATACTGTTCATGGGGTTCTCAAGGCAAGAATACTGAATTAGTTTGGCATTCTCTTCTTCAGTGGACCACATTTTGTCCAAACTCTCTGTCATGGCCTGTCCGTCTTGGGTGGCCCTACACAGAATGGCTCATAGTTTCACCGAGTTGGACAAGGCTGTGGTCCATGTGATCAGGTCGGTTAGTTTTCTGTGACTGTGGTTTCAGTCTGTCTGCCCTCTGATGGAGAAGGATAAGAGTCTTATAGAAGCTTCCTGTTGGGAGAAACTGACTGAGGGGGAACCTGGGTTTTGTTCTGATAGTTGGGCCCACGCTCAATAAATCTTTAATCCAATTTTCTGTTAATGAGTAGCGCTGTGTTCCCTCCCTCTTATTTACCTGGGGCCAAACCTCTTGAGAAACCTATATGCATGTCAGGAAGCAACAATTAGAACTGGACATGGAACAACAGACTGGTTCCAAATAGGAAAAGGAGTATGTCAAGGCTGTATATTGTCACCCTGCTTATATAACTCATATGCAGAGTACATCATGAGAAACGCTGGGCTGGAGGAAGCATAAGCTGGAATCAAGATTGCTGAGAGAAATATCAATAACCTCAGATATGCAGATGATACCACCCTTATGGCAGAAAGTGAAGAGGAACTAAAAAACCTCTTGATGAAAGTGAAAGAGGAGAGTGAAAAAGTTGGCTTAAAGCTCAACATTCAGAAAACGAAGATCATGGTATCTGGTCCCATCACTTCATGGGAAATAGATGGGGAAACAGTGGAAACAGTGTCAGACTTTATTTTTCTGGGCTCCAAAATCACTGAAGATGGTGATTGCAGCCATGAAATTAAAAGATGCTTACTCCTTGGAAAGAAAGCTATGACCAACCTAGATAGCATATTGAAAAACAGAGACATTACTTTGCCAATAAAGGTCCGTCTAGTCAAGGCTATGGTTTTTCCTATGGTCATGTATGCATGTGAGAGTTGGACTGTGAAGAAAGCTGAGCGCTGAAGAATTGATGCTTTTGAACTGTGGTGTTGGAGAAGACTCTTGAGAGTCCCTTAGACTGCAAGGAGATCCAACCAGTTCATTCTAAAGGAGATCAGCCCTGGGTGTTCTTTGGAAGGAATGATGCTAAAGCTGAAACTCCAGTACTTTGGCCACCTTATGCGAAGAGTTGACTCACTGGAAAAGACTCTGATGCTGGGTGGGATTGGGGGCAGGAGGAAAAGGGGATGACAGAGGATGAGATGGCTGGATGGCATCACTGACTCGATGGATGTGAGTTTTAGTGAACTCTGGAGATGGTGATGGACAGGGAGGCCTGGCGTGCTGCAGTTCATGGGGTCACAAAGAATCGGACACCACTGAGCAACTGAACTGAACTGAAACGAAACTATGGTGGAGGCAATGAAGATAATGGCGACCTCCTTCAAAAGGCCCCATGCATGTACTGCTACACTTAGTGCCCCCAACCCTGCAGCAGGCCACCACTGACCTACGTCTCCACTGGAGACTCCTGGACACTCCCAGGCATGTCTGGGTCAGTCTCTTATGGGGTCACTGCTCCTTTCTCCTGGGTCCTGGTGCACACAAGGTTCTGTTTGTGCCCTTCAAGAGTCTATTTCCCAGTCCTGTGTAAGTTCTGGCCACTCTATCATGGGGTTAATGGTGACCTCCTCCAAGAAGGTTTATGCTATACCCAAGTCTGCTGCACCCAGGGCCCCTGCCCCTGCGGCAGTCCTTTGCTGATCCATACCTACACAGGAGACACTCAAACCCAGTTCTGTCTCAGTCTATGTACGGTCTCTGGGTCCTGGTGCACACAAGGTTTGTTTGAGCCCTCTGAGTGTCTCTGGTGGAGATGGGGTGTGACTCTAAACGTGAATTCACCCCTCCTACTGTCTTGCTGGAGCTTGTCTGCCCTTGGATGTAGGGTATCTCCTCAAAGTCGCTCCAGCACCACCATCTTGGTGGGCTTCTCTGACCTTGGACGTGGGGTATCTCCTCAGGGCCGCTCTAGCACTGCACAGCCATGTAAACCAGTATTGGCCAACACGCTCCTGTATTCTTGCCTGGAGAACCCTGCTCCCTGACAGAGAAGCCTGGCAGGCCATAGTCTCCAAGGTTGCAAAGAGTAGGACACTACCGAAGCGACCCCGCATGCAGAGGCGCAAGACGTTTTTTGCCTATGGCAGCTCTGCCCCAGTGAGAGTTGAGGGTGAAGGTGGCACAGCTGCTTGGCTTGTGGGGACCCTGGCAGCACCAAGTGTGCAGGGACACGGACTGCCTCCACCACAGGAGTTATGGCCCCATCAGAGTCTTTTTGCGAGCCTCTTGCAGCTGGCGATCAGAAGGCCTCTTTGGCCAGTCTGTCTCCATAGCTCCACCCATTCAGGCACTTAGAGGGCTTCCTTGTCTGGGGACCTTCTCTGTTGTTTGGCACATCAGGCACATATAGGGGACCCCTTGGCTGGGGTCCTACTCTGTAGATTGGCACATCAGGCACTTAAAGGGGCACCGTGGGTGGGGTCCTACTCTGTAGTTCAGTGCATCAGGTGCTTGCTGGGCCAGCCTCTCTATTGTTCAACTGCCAATGCTGGCACTGTGGGGAGAGAGAGGCTATGGTGATGACTCCACCCCCAAACGTGACTCAGTAGTATCACCTAGCTTCCATGGCTGCCTGGCTTTCCTCCACAGGCATTTCCCACCACAGTCTCCTCCCTCACATTCCCTTGATAAGTCTCTGCACAGTCAACAGCAGCCCTCACTTTGGGATTGCTCCACAATCCCTAAACTCCAGCCACCAGCTGCTGCACCTTCCAGGGGATCTGCATCCCTGTCTTGGGTAAGTATGGTTGTAAGGACTGTCTGATTCTCATTCCATTTAGGCTGCCACAGATCAGCTGTTTCACTCTCAACCTTAAATGTTTCTCCTCTGACTCAGACAATTGCCCTGATGTAGGGATCCGACCCTTGCTTCAGTTCCCCCACCTACCGAGGGCAGGTCCAGTCCTACTAACACTCCTGTTTTTCCCCCTAGTTCCTTCATCTTACCAAGGTTTGGGTGGGTCTATTTCTGCTTTATTGACTATGCCAAAGCCTTTGACTGTGTGGATCACAATAAACTGTGGAAAATTCTGAAAGAGATGGGCATACCAGACCACCTGATCTGCCTCTTGAGAAATTTGTATGCAGGTCAGGAAGCAACAGTTAGAACTGGACATGGAACAACAGACTGGTTCCAAATAGGAAAAGGAGTTCGTCAAGGCTGTATATTGTCACCCTGTTTATTTAACTTATATGCAGAGTACATCATGAGAAACACTGGACTGGAGGAAACACAAGCTGGAATCAAGATTGCCGGGAGAAATATCAATAACCTCAGATATGCAGATGACACCACCCTTATGGCAGAAAGTGAAGAGGAACTAAAAAGCCTCTTGATGAAAGTGAAAGTGGAGAGTGAAAAAGTTGGCTTAAAGCTCAACATTCAGAAAACGAAGATCATGGCATCCGATCCCATCACTTCATGGGAAATAGATGGGGAAACAGTGGAAACAGTGTCAGACTTTATTTTTCTGGGCTCCAAAATCACTACAGATGGTGACTGCAGCCATGAAATTAAAAGATGCTTACTCCTTGGAAAGAAAGTTATGACCAACCTAGATAGCATATTGAAAAGCAGAGGCATTACTTTGCCAACAAAGTTTCGTCTAGTCAAGGCTATGGTTTTTCCTGTGGTCATGTATGGATGTGAGAGTTGGACTGTGAAGAAGGCTGAGCACTGAAGAATTGATGCTTTTGAACTGCGGTGTTGGAGAAGACTCTTGAGAGTCCCTTGGACTGCAAGGAGATCCAACCTTTCCATTCTGAAGGAGATCAGCCCTGGGATTTCTTTGGAAGGAATGATGCTAAAGCTGAAACTCCAGTACTTTGGCCACCTCATGCGAAGAGTTGATTCATTGGAAAAGACCCTGATGCAGGGAGGGATTGGGGGCAGGAGGAGAAGGGGACGACAGAGGATGAGATGGCTGGATGGCATCACTGACTCGATGGACGTGAGTCTGAGTGAACTCCGGGAGTTGGTGATGGACAGGGAGGCCTGGCGTTCTGAGATTCATGGGGTTGCAAAGAGCCGGACACGACTGAGCAACTGATCTGATCTGATCCGATATATTATTTTCTGCTGGTCAGTGACTCCTGTCCACTCTCAGCTGGTGTTCTGCATGCACTTCTGTGTCTGAAGGTGTATTCCTGATGTATCCGTGGAGAGAGATGTACTCCACATCCGCCTATTCTTCTGCCATCTTGTTCTCTTATGAATTTTTAAAACAATTTCCAAAACCAGGAAATAAGAAAATTGAACTGTGTGTGAAATTTTTGTTTTGCCAGTTCTGTACTATGTATCAGTTCCCATTTATATATTTAAATGTTTGATTAACTAGGATATGTGGAAAATATGTAAATAAACTGAGATATGTGGGGAAAGTATAATAGAGGTAGTGGATGGGTGTATCAGTTTCTTCACTTTATCTGTTGCATATCACACATAAACTGCTTCTGAAGAACTCCATAGTACACTTTGGGAGAATGAGAATAGACTGGGAAATGAAATTGCTAGGAAAATAATTTAGAACTTACTGAACTCTCTCATGACTGACCTAGAGAAAACACTACAGCTGGGGTCAAGAGGTTGGAATTTTTAGATCCTCCTAGCTTTTCTTTCATTGTTTTTGCTGAGAGTCAGATCCTTCACAGATTTCTACATCCAATAACAGTGGTACTGATAAATTCTTTTTAACTTTAAAAATGTTTATGGTTATATTCATGAGTTGCAATATTATATTTGCTCAGGTTTATAACAGTGATTCAGTTGTTTTATATATTATACTCTGTTTACATTTATTATTAGATAATTGGTATATTTCTCTGTGCTATACAGCATATCCTTGTTGCTTAAAGTTCAAAAATGAATAATTTAAAATATAATGAAATATTAAGTTCTAATGAAAATCATTGTAAATTAAAAAGGACTGAAATCTCAGAGTGCTTTCTCTCTCTCCAAGGATGTAGTAAGCTTGAAATCAATCTTTTAAAAAAGAAATAGGAGAATAGAATTATGGACAGGGGGAAAGGGGAGGAGAGGGTGAGATGCATGAAAAGAGTAACATCAAAATTTAAATTACCATATGTAAAATAGATAGCCAACAGGAATTTGCTGTATGGCTCAGGAAACTCAAACAATGGCTCTGTATCAATCTAGAGGGGTGGGATGGGGAGGAGATGGGAGGGAGCTCCAAAAGGGAGGGGATATATGTATACCCTAGGCTGATTCATGTTGAGGTTTGACAGAAAACAGCAAAATTCTGTAAAGCAATAATCCTTCAATAAAAAATTAATTAATTAAAAAATAAAAAAAATCTCAAAACAAACAAAAATAAAAGGAATAGGAAAACCACCAACTACTTTGAAATTCAGCAATATACTTATAGAAATAAAAATGTCAATGCACCAAGAAGAAAACACAATGGAAATTAAATTCAGTAAATGCTATCATAAGCAATAGCAGTCAAATACTTGAGGTAGAAGAAGGAGTCATCTTATTTCTCTTATTTGCTGAACATCGTCCTCCTTCTTATTTTGATGCAAGGAGCTAGAGACATGTCCCACAACAAAAAATGGATGCATGCATGTGTGTTAAGTCTCTTCAGTTGTGTCCCACTCTTTGTGATCCTATGAACTGTGGCCCACCAGGCTTCTCTGTCCCTGGGAATTATCCAGGATAGAATACTGGAGTGGGTTTCCATGCCCTCCTCCAGGGAACCTTCTCCATCTAGGGACAGAACCTGGGTCTCCTGTGTCTCCTGCATTGCAGGCAGGTTCTTTACTACCGGTACCACCTGGGAAGACCCAAGAAATGGATGTGTGCATGCTAAGCCACTTCAGTCGTGTCTGACTCTTTGAGACCTTATGGATTGTAACCCGCTAGGCTCCTTTGTCCATGGGACTTTCCAGCAAGAATATTGGAGTGGGTTGCTATGCCTTTCTCCAGGGCATCTTCCCAATCCAGGGATTGAATCCATGGCTCTTACGTTTCCCACATAAGAAGGCAGGTTCTTTACCACTAGCACCACCTGGGAAGCCCCAAGAAATGGATCCCTGTACTTAAATCGCCATGGTTAAAAGCAGGTGCTTGAATGGAAAAACATCAGGGAAACTATCACCCCATGTTCCCGCTCCATCTCTAGGCTGAGTGTCAGAGGAAGGTTGTTATTTTTCAGCCCTCCTCACTCTACCATACGTTTGGCCAATTGCTTTATCTCATGGGCTACCAGTCCCTCGTTGGCTGCTACTGTGGAGACTGTGGCTACGTTCACTGCCACTGGACTATCCCATCATCCCTGCAAATTTGCAATTCAGTCAGGATTTTTTTTTTTTTAAGCAAAATGTTCTAGGTTGCAAACAAAAAATAGGATCAGAGAAATCTGGATAAGGTAATTTCAGAAGATATGGTGCTTGATTCCAGAAATTTAGAATTTTCTTATTTTACACTGTGTTTGAGTCCTATTTTACACATGGAAGTGAATTGGGATTGAAGGAAGAATGGGTAAATGTGATTTTTACATCTGCTACTGCTGGTGCAGTGGTAAAGAATCTGACTGCCAATGCAGGAGATGAAAGAGACACAGCTTCTATCCCTCGGTCAGGAAGATCCCCTGGAGTAGGAAATGACAATCCAGTTCAGTATTCTTGCTTGGAAATTTTCGAGGAGATAGGAGCCTGGCGGGCTCCTGTCCATGGGGTCAGAAAGAGTCGGACATGACTGAGTGACTGAGCACACACACACATACACACACTGCTCTTTGTGTGCCTGCGTGCTACCTTGCTTCAGTGGGGCTCGACTCTTTGCAGACCCTAGGGACTGTAGCCCACCAGGCCCCTCTCTCCATGGGGATTCGCCAGGAAAGAATACTGGAGAGGGTTGCCATGTCCTCCTCCCGTGGATCTTTATGACCCAGGGATGGAACCTGCCTCTCCTGCGACTCTTGCATTGCAGGCGGATTCTTTACTGCTGAGCCACCCGGGAATACCACACTGTTTTTTATCGGTTACTATACCCCAGGGATGGGGAGCCTGGTGGGCTGCCATCTATAGGGTCGCACGGAGTCGGACACGACTGACGCGACTTAGCAGCAGCAGCAGCATACCCCATATAAAAATCTCTGGATGATACCTAAATATAGATGGGAGAATGAAAATGGAAAAGGCCAATGAAACTTGTAGGGAAAGAATTTTGACCATAAAGATCCCTAAAATTACTGAGAAACCATGAATAGAAATAACCATTTAGGAAAGTGACAAGTTGCGAAAAGTACACAATTTTCCATCAAACAAATGACACAACCGACACATATTGAAGCAAAGTTAATGAGGTTTTTAATGTTTTCTTTGGGGTAGAAATGTTTTAAAGAGTAAATGTAGGGCCTAAGGGGAGAACCCTTAAGTCTGGTTTGTGATGGTCAGACAGTCCTGAGGCAGTTCATCTGCAGGTGTGGTATCGGATGAGCGACTTGGTGGCCTCGGTTATGGCATACTTGCAGAGCTCCCCAGGCAACAGAAGACGCACAGCTCTCTCGATGTCTTCATGCGTGATGGTGCGGCGCTTCTTGTAGCGGGCCAGGCGCCCGGCCTCTTCGGCAATCCGCTCAAACATATCTTTCACAAACGAATCCAGGATGTTCACGGAGTCGTGGGAAAGACTCAGGCCTGTATGTATTTGCCTCAGCACCCTAGGGAAATAGGTAGCAAAACTTGAGAAGTTGTCGTTATGGCAGTGCCGGCGACGGCGACGGCGGCCCTTAGCTGTCTTCTGCTTTGCCTTTTTTGGTTCCGCATCATACAGCTCTGGTTTGGAGGTCTCGGCTTTCGCGATCTCCGTTTCAGAGGGCTCAGTTTCGGAGGTGCCAGTTTCTTTGGCGATCACGTCTTCCTCATAGCTGTCAGAAGATGGTTGGGACATGACAGAGCCGCCATTCCTCATAGCTCAGCCCAGAAGAACAGTGAGGGGGTTGAAGGCCGTTGGTCGAATTTATAGGCCCTGCTTTCCCTGACGTCACAGACACTGTCCATATCTGATTGGATGCAAGGCAGGAGGCCTGTTACTATGGCAGCCCATGTCACGTGACACTGGACGTCCCACTTCCCAACTCCTGACGTGCCCCTCCCCCTCGTTTAACCCCCAGTCAGCCAAACTCCCCTGGTGGCTCTGATGGTAAAGTGTCTGTCTACAATGCGGGAGACCTGGGTTTGATCCCTGGGTCGGGAAGATTCCATGGCAAAGGAAATGGCAACCCACTCCAGTACTCTTGCCTAGAAAATCCCATGGACGGAGGAGCCTGGTGTCCATGTGGTTGCAAAGAGTTGGACACGACTGAGCGACTTCACTTTCACTTTCAGCCAAACCAAGTGAAATTCACCTAAGTTGAAAAATGAAATAATCAGTTAGAGCTTCCTGAGAGAGTATGACAGACCTCCATAACTCCAGCTCTTTCAGGCATCAGAGTGACTCAGGTCACTTGGTGTACATTTTACTCCAACACAGACTCTTCTCCAGACTGATCTACAGTACCATGAGCAAAATGTCCTGGCTTCCTCAGCAGAGTGCTCCTGAAAATCATAGGAATTAAATGAACAGCTATTATCTCTAAAATTTATCAAAACCAATGATCAGTATGAAGAGAATGACAAAATCCCATTCTCCAAATACAGAACACAAACAGAAATAGGAATACTTACACATACACACTAAAAATATTTAACATTTTGGAAGTTATAAATTCTTTTCTTAAACATTATTTAGGTCCCCCAAATACCACACATACTGGAATTGATTAATTATTTATAGTGGTTATTTCTCAAAAAATGATCACTCTTATTGCTGAAAAGCCACTAGGGTGAGAGAAAATGAATAAAAAAAGAGAGAAATAAAACACCTAGAAATACACGTACCTAAGGTGGTGAAAGACCTGTACTTAGAAAAAATAAGACCCTGATCAAAGAAAGTGAAGATAATACAAACAGAGGGAAAGGTTTACCTTGTTTATGGATTGGAAAAATTGTTATTGTTAAAATAAACATGCTATCCAAGGCAGTCCACATACTCAATGCAATTGCTATGAACATACCAGGGTATTTCCCACAAAACTAGAACAGATAATTTTAAATTTTGTATGGAAACTGAAAGACCCTGAATTGCCAAAACCATCTTAAGGAAGAAGATCAGAACTGGAGGAATCAGGTTCCTTGACTTTGAACTATATCAGAAAACTACATTAATACAATCAGTATAGTGTTGGCACAAAAACAGATATGTGGAACAGAAGAGAGAGCCCAGAAATAAACCTATGTGCTTATGGTCAATTAATCTATAATAGAAAAAAGACAAGAATATACAGTGGAGAGAAGACAATCTCTTCCATAAGTGGTGCTGGCACAACTGGATAGCTACATGCAATAAAGTAAAATTAGAACATTCTCTAACAGCATATACAAAAATAAACTCAAAATGGACTAAAGACCTAAATATAATACATATATTATGTAGGAAGTCATTTTAAGAAACAGAATCCATTAGATATTTTAATGAGCTGTGTTTCTTTCACATTTGTAAATTCAGAAATTAAATGAACATATCAGTCATTAAAAAAACACATTAAAAATACAAAACAATTGGGTTTTAAAGAGATAACTGGGACCTCAAAGGTCTCTGATACACAAGAAATGTAGGACAGAGAAGGGAAAAGCAGTTTGATGTTGAAGACTGGAAGGGGGAGTAACACTAGTAATTATTCACTTCAGTTGATGATTGAGGAAATAAGAGAGCCTAATGAGCAATCACCTTGCAATGTTGTGGTTCACTGTAAAGGCAAAATAAGGGAAATGGCTTCACGGCTGAGTTAACAATTTGCAAGTCTCAACTCATGGATGATGGTGTTGATAGGATAGGCATACCCCATTCAGAAACCTTTTCAACATTACCATTGTTTCTGGATTCACTTATAAAGAGGACCTCAACACAGCATAAAAGTTAAGTGCAACAAAAAATTCAGGAAAAAAACCTCATTTCACACTCCCTAGAATCAGAAGTTTCTACCCTAACTCATTCAGATGATCTAATGTCATTCTTTTCCAGCCCTTATTCTCTTGTTTTTGAAGTGGAAAACCTTCATGGTTTTCAGCTTAACATCCTAGGGATGGCGAGGGCATTCATCAGAGAAGCTAAAAAGTTCATGTTGACTCCATGTTAGCCAAGGAGGGACTCAAACTGGTAGCCACAGTCATGGAGCCACCCTACAGCGAGGTTATCCTAACTAAACCAATAATGGTCTTCCTGGGGTGTTCGGGTCTGGTGACAGTAGTGTAAGAAGTATGATTATCTATTTTATTGTTCATTTTATAAAACTAATTAAGATCATTTAAATATTATATAAATATTAGAAAATGGCCAAATAGTAAAGAATCCACTTGTAATGCAGGAGACTCAGGTTCAATCCCTGGGTCCGGAAGATCCCCTGGAGGAGGAAATGGAATCCCACTCCAGTGTTCTTGCCTGGAAAATTCCATGGACAGAAGAGCGAGGCAGGTTACAGTCCATGGAGTCACAAAGAGTCAGACACGACTGAGCGACTAATACTTTCAACACTTTCAAGTATTCTAGATCTCCTGTACAAAATGCTAGTGATTGGGTCAATTAAACACATTCATTTATTGTCTCATATTTGTGGAGGCTCTAAGTCCAAATCAAGGTTTTTCATCTGAGTTGGATCTTATGCAAGGTGTGAATGCATAAGGGGCCTCCATTCCTGGCCATTTTCCTTGGCTTGTAAACAGCTGAAATCTCCCTATACCTCCCCACATTTTCTTCCCTATATGTATGTATCTATGTCTGATTTTCCCTTGTTCAGTTCAGTTCATTTCAGTTGCTCAGTCATTTCCGACTCTTTGCGACCCTATGAAACAGCACGCCAGGCCTCCCTGTCCGTCACCAACTCCCAGAGTCCACCCAAACCCATATCCATTGTGTTGGTGATGCCATCCAACCATCTCATCCTCTGTCGTCCCCTTCGCCTCCTGCCCTCAATCTTTCCCAGCATCAGGGTGTTTTCAAGTGAGTCAGCTCTCCGCATCAGGTGGCCAAAGTATTGGAGTTTCAGCTTCAACATCAGTCCCTCCAATGAACACCCAGGACTGATCTCCTTTAGGATGGACTGGATCTCCTTGCAGTCCAAGGGACTCTCAAGAGTCTTCTCCAACACCACAGTTCAAAATCATCAATTCTTTGGCGCTCAGCTTTCTTTATAGTCCAGCTCTCACATCCATACATGACTACTGGAAAAACCATAGCCTTGACTAGACGGACGTTTGTTAGCAAAGCAATGTCTCTGCTTTTTGATATGCTGTCTAGGTTGGTCATAACTTTCCTTCCAAGGAGCAAGCGTCTTTTAATTTCATGGCTGCAGTCACCATCTGCAGTGATTTTGGAGCCCAAGAAAATAAAGTCAGACACTGTTTCCACTGTTTCCCCATCTATATGCCATGAAGTGATGGGACTGGATGCCATAATCTTAGTTTCCTGAATGTTGAGCTTTAAGCCAACTTTTTCACTCTCCTCTTTCACTTTCATCAAGAGGCTCCTCCCTTTTCATATGGATATAACTCATTTGGATTAAGACCTACTCTAATGAACATATTTTAACTTGATTACTTGGTAAATACTCTATCTCCAAATATGATCACATATGAGTGTTTATGGCATAGATACATTAATTTTAGAGGCACAAAATCAACCCATAGGAGATATGCATTTTGCACTACTTGTGGGCATATCTCCTGCTTCTTCCATCTTATTAAGAGAACACTGGTGACCACTTATGAGAAACAAGGTGGCCCCACCACAGTCCTTTTCACAATTCTGTGAATGTTCAGTAATTTCATTTTAGTATTTTATTTCTTCTTCCCTCTGTGAGGGAGAAGATAATCTGTCATTCTCAATTGTTACAGAGTATTCTTTACACCTACAGTTGTAATTATTTCCTATTGTGTAGGATATAAGAGCCCGTAAAGTACACCACTCTCAGCCAAACATTGAGATAAAATCCTGATAATCCACGAAATCAAACATTTCCTGAGCCCTTCAGGAAAGGGACAGGGCTCTACAGGACAGAAAAAACAGAAGACTTTCTTTAAACTGGCAGAACCTCATGAGATAAAGAAAAAGAATTGAGGTCCTCATTTCACGCCAGTCAGAATGGCTGCTACCCAAAAGTCTACAAGCAATAAATGCTGGAGAGGGTGTGGAGAAAAGGGAACCCTCTTACACTGTTGGGAATGCAAACTAGTACAGCCACTATGAAGAACAGTGTGGAGATTCCTTAAAAAACTGGAAATAGAACTGTCATACGACCCAGCAATCCCACTGCTGGGCATACACACTGAGGAAACCAGAATTGAAAGAGACACGTGTACCCCAGTGTTCATCGCAGCACTGTTTATAATAGCCAGGACATGGAAGCAACCTAGATGTCCATCAGCAGATGAATGGATAAGAAAGCATTGGTACATTCACACAATGAAATATTACTCAGACATTAAAAAGAATGCATTTGAATCAGTTCTAATGAGGTGGATGAAACTGGAGCCGATTATACAAAGTGAAGTAAGGCAGAAAGAAAAACACCAATACAGTATACTAACGCATATATATGGAATTTAGAAAGATGGTAATGATAACCCTGTATATGAGACAGTAAAAGAAACACAGATGTATAGAACAGTCTTTTGGATTCTGTGGGAGACGGTGAGGGGTGGGATGGTATGGGAGAATGGCATTGAAACATGTAAATTATCATATGTGAAACAGATCGCCAGTCCAGGTTCAATGCATGATACAGGGTGCTCAGGGATGGTGCACTGGGATGACCCAGAGGCATGGGATGGGGAGGGAGGTGGGAGGGGGGTTCAGGATGGGGAACTCATGTACACCCATGGCGGATTCAAGTCAATGTATGGCAAAACCAATACAATATTGTAAAGTAAAATAAATAAATAAGTAAAACTGAAAAAAAAAAAAGATTAGAATTAAAAAAAAAAAGAAGAATTGAGGTCCTGGGGCAAGATACTAGAGAGCGCCTCCCTTAGTAGTACAGGTATGAAGTGCACAGTACCTATTCCAAAATGGGCAATGAAGGTCTGTATTTTTTGGTCCAATATGGAAGAATTCTGATGGGCTATTATACCTCCAGGGCTCTCTTTGGTCAATGCAGTAAATATTTAGGATAAATGAGTCTCATTGTCAAGAATATTATTTAGTATTTTGTGTAAAATTAGAGAAATCTTATGAGAGAATTTTTTAAAAAGAATATGATTCCCAAGGAGGCCAGGAAAATCTTCCACCAAAGCAGTGTTAAGAAAATATCTCTAGGTGGGACCTTGAGATGATCATAGACAACCTGAATATAATTTTGGAAATGAAAAGCTAATTTCAGAGCCATTGCATTTTTGAAAAGGGAACTCTAGACCCATAGGAAAGAGACAGTATTTCACAGAATTATTTCATTGCTATTTTGCTCATTGTTGTTGCTTTCAATATCCCCGTGTTTACCCATATGACATATGAATATTTTTCCAAGCAATTCTTGTCCATTGCTATTATGTGTGAATTCCTGTAAGAAATCTAACCCACTAGCATATTTTTATTGGGCTAGGTGTGTTTTACATTAGGTGAATCCAATAATCAAATACAGGCATTAGGAAACCAGTTTTACAAGTGCACCATGAAGACAGAAGTGCATGGGCAACTGACACTCGATACCTAGGAAGGAGGGAGGGACAATGGGGTTCAATGTTGAAGATCAAGAGGGGAAATGAGCATATATAGTTGTTCACTTCAGAGGGTGATTGAAGAACTCAGCCACCTAATGAATAATCATGATCTAATGGTGTTGGCTATTGCAAATATAAGTTAGGACAAGAGTTTTCTGCTTAAATAACAAACTATAAGTTTAAACCCTAAGGAGACAGTTCAAATTTTTTTCAACATAATCTGTATGATAGAATTTATTGTAAAACATAAACGAGAGCTAAAACTCGCTCAGTTCAAGCTACTGCAGAAATAACTGCAATATTCCTCTATACAGAGGCATTGTGAAATTCATCAATCTTGACAAGTGAAGATAAGCAGAAATCATATAGCGTGGTAGGCCTGATGCTTGAGCAGGTATTTTGTCATGCACCTGAGGGAAGTTTGTTGTAAGTAGGAGTAATATATAAGGTTACTGTGCTTGTGGAAGTAAATAGCCTGGCTTGTGTAATATATCCGTCTGAAAAATTAGAGTCCTTTACCATATTCTGGTAGGTGAACGGCATTACCCAGAGCCACATGGCCACTGAATTAGAACTGACACCAGGATCCAGGTGATTCCCTGAATCTCACTTCAGTGTCTGATCCATTAGGCATGGTTTTGCCTTTGAGTGATTATGTCAGAGGATAACAGAAACCATGCTTCTTTTGATGAACCTGCTTGATAGGAAATATCTCAATATAAAAGAATAACCTTCAATGATCTCAAATCTTCATTTGGAAATTAATTCAAGTGAAGAATGTTTAATGAAGTATTTCCCTTAACCACACTCCAATATCATGCAAGGACAGCTTCTTATGTTTTTCACTCTCCCTAAATGTTTTCCTCAAACCTGCCCCATTTGACTCTGTGGAAATGCACTTTTCACAATTGAGAAGGATGAATTACGGCTATAATGTCAGATGTTGGAGGACCGAAAAAGAAGAGGACCATGAGGTATATGAGAAAACTCTGTGTCCCTAAGTCAGAAAAAATAGATATTCAGACCAGGTTTGTCTGAGTTCCTTTCACCAAGAAATCTGTACTTACATTCTCCTTGCTGTCTACCTGTGTGTTTCTTTGTCTATATAAATGGCCCTACAAGTGGGAGAGGATGTCTACAATGGTTAGAATTTTCAGTCCACTTTGGTGTGAAAGCTGTGGCATGCAGTATAAGATTCCACTAAATAGTAGGTGCCCCTCTCTTAGTGGTAAGTAAAGAGCAAACCAATCCGAAGACAATCACCATAGTATAGCGAACAAAACACTTATTCCTATGGCCATACCCTGTGTATGGCACCCAAAAACATCTCAAGAAGCTTGTCTTTGATTTCAGTGGCTATTAGATTCAGGAGTATAGCTCATCCCTGAATACTCCTTCCAATGAGAGGTCCTGTTTCCCCCTCCTCTTGAGATGATGAAGCCTGTGATTATTTTGTGCAATGAATAAAATACAGTGGAAATTATATTATACCAATAACAGGGCTAAGTTTTAAGAAGGAATGTCCTTCTGCCTTGCTGTTAGATGACATAGGGCTACCATGGAAAAGGTTAGTCCGTCCTGCTGGACTGCTCCACAAGAAAAGAGGCCCCTTTCAGCACCAGGTATGTGTGTGAAGGTTGTCTGGTTTGCAGTGTAGCTTAGGTATTGGATGATTATCACTGAGTGATCTTAGGATGCTTTGTATTTTTAAGGGATATTTACATTTCACATTTGGAAATTGTGTAAAAAATTTAAAATCTTCCCATTATAAATTGTAATATACAAAGTTATGTTAAACAGTATTTTAAATACTCAGATGTGCTTGAAAGTGGCTCAAATCAATAGACAGCTGACACACACACATAATTCTAAATGATTAATTGACTATACCCATAGTGAAAAACTGGACTTTCTTTTTCATAAGAAAGGAAGGACCAAAGAAAATTCTAATTTTTGTCCTTAGTGGACATGGAACAACAGACTGGTTCCAAATAGGAAAAGGAGTATGTCAAGGCTGTATATTGTCACCCTGCTTATTTAACTTATATCCAAAGTACATCATGAGAAACACTGGGCTGGAAGAAGCACAAGCTGGAATCAAGATTGATGGGAGAAATATCAATAACCTTAGATATGCAGATGATACCACCCTTATGGCAGAAAGTGAAGAGGAACTAAAAAGCCTCTTGATGAAAGTGAAAGAGGAGAGTGAAAAAGTTGGCTTAAAGCTCAACATTCAGAAAACGAAGATCATGGCATCTGGTCCCATCACTTCATGGCAGATAGATGGGGAAACAGTGGAAACAGTGTCAGACTTTATTTTTGGGGGCTCCAAAATCACAGCAGATGGTGATTGCAGCCATGAAATTAAAAAATGCTTACTCCTTGGAAGAAAAGTTATGACCAACCTAGATAGCATATTGAAAAGCAGAGACATTACTTTGCCAACAAAGGTCCATCTAGTCAAGGCTATGGTTTTTCCAGTGGTCATGTATGGATGTGAAAGTTGGACTGTGAAGAAAGCTGAGTGCTGAAGAATTGATGCTTTTGAACTGTGGTGTTGGAAAAGACTCTTGAGAGTTCCTTGGACTGTAAGGACATCCAACCAGTCCATTCTAAAGGAGATCAGTCCCAGGTATTCTTTGGAAGGACTGACACTGAAGCTGAAACTCTAATACTTTGGCCACGTCATGCGAAGAGTTGACTCATTGGAAAAAAATCTGATGCTGGGAGGGATCGGGGGCAGGAGGAGAAGGGGACGACAGAGGATGAGATGGCTGGATGGCATCACTGACTCGATGGATGTGAGTCTGAGTGAACTCTGGGAGTTGGTGATGGACAGGGAGGCCTGGCATCCTGCAATTCATGGGGTCGCAAACAGTTGGACACGACTGAGCTTCTGAACTGAACTGAACTGAAATGATGGATGAGGAATAAAAAGTTGCATAAAGAATTTGTAACCAAAAGAGTGCCTTGATGTAGCTTTGGTATTCTAATTAATACTATCAACATGGCCCAAGTAATTTCTATTTGCAAACTCATGTATATGGCAAATGCAAATCTAATTACGTCTAGAAGAGCTTAGCCCTAATTGAGGCTTCTACAAGTATTCCTACAATTAAAGCCCCCCCTAAACAAATACAACTTCCCCCTCCAAAATGACAGCATCAGTATAAACAATAAACCAAGATGGAAACCTGTAAAGACTTATAATCAGATAGAAAGTACAAAAAATGTACTTAACATATTTAAATAGATGATAAGATACCTAAAACATGAGTAATAAATAGCTAATTATCAAAAGGCAAATAAGCTTTCTAGTACTGAAAATCATAACCACTGGAATAGAAGAGTAAAGGAATTTTAAACAGCTGAGACAAATGGACAGAGAATATATGACCTAGAAGATAGATGAAAGAAATACTACAAAATACTTCATAAAGAGTATAAAAGGATTAAATGGAGGTCAAGAAACATAAGAAGTGGACTAAGAAAAGACATCTCCTTGGCATACCAGAAGTGACAAACATTCCTTGGAAGTTCCTTTACCATAGATCTTTTGTCGTAAGTTTTCACTTTCATCTCAGGTTCAAAGGATTTGTTAACAAAATAAGCCATTTGTTATGTACAAATAAATAATACAAGTATTTATTAGAGAATAATCTAACTTACTTGCAATACACTAACATTAAAAAAAAAAAGAGAGAGAGAAATAGAGCAGTGGATACCAAATTGGATTTTGACTAACATCCAGACTTAAGCAGAGTTGGGAAGTCCGGTGACACAGCACATCTGGAGCTCCGATTGGGAAAAGGTCCCAGGTAGCACTTTAACTCCATGGGTGAGACTTCAAAGATTGCAGTGCCAGCTTCCCTCCTTATAATCCCAGGCTGCAAACTGATTATCGTCATCAATATGTGAGCAAAACTACAGCTCTGGTATTTTGCAAATATTTTCCAGTACTGTTTGCTTTGTTCTACCAATCTTGGAATGTTGCTAAATCCAGGGAGTGGTTGGCCAGACCTCCTGCAGGGACTTAAATTCCAAGATCCTCTTCTTATCTATCTGTTACACAATAGATAATAGATTCTCTTCCACACTCACAGCAGGTGTGGCTGACACCCACAGCAGTAGTCAGGGCAGTGTCCTGGTAGGTCAGAAGCAAGGTCAGAGGCCTATTCTGCTTTGTCTCTGAAGCCTAAACAAGACTTAATATAATTTCCCTAACAATAGTGTCTATTGTTGTAAATATCATGATTTTTCATGTTGTCTCCAATGTCTTTTTTTACAAATTAAGTTCTAAGAATGATGTGGTCTTTCGTGTGCAGGACATTTATGCACTCTCATTGCCCGAGAAAGGGATGGGAAGAAGACAGGTGTGGGCAGAGGAAGAAGTGCATATCTAATGCTGACTCTCCAAAATTATTTTCTGATCCCATACTGAATCTGAAGGTAAAATGAGCCATTAAAGTCACTTCACACTGGCCCAACAGAGTCAGAACTTTATACCACCTCCTTGATCAGTCCTTAGAAGTGGGCTGACTTGAGAAGTTCAATGCAGCTCTGTGCAGCTGAGGTACACCTGAAGTGGCTTATGACTAAGGAACAGCAGTAAGTCTGTCCTTGTTGTGGTGATCTGAGTGGTCCATCTTTGAGTCTACCAAAGACTTATCATGATACTTAGGCTAGGAATGCAACACTATCTGTGTGTTTGCTTACTCTCACTACTTGCTTTCTGCTTCCATTTGTTTTTGAAAGGAGATTTACTGTCATAGTCTTTGGCATGGCTCTGTAGACAATGTGTCTTTTTGTTTGCTAGTATGATCTATATGCTAACTTTGTCTGTAGCTTTACTATGATGTGTCCAGGTGTGCTTCCTGAATCTATGGAAACATAGCCTTCCTAAATTCTGGAAAGTATCAACTGTTTCTCTGTGAATATTATTATTCTAAAATTTAGCCAGGTTACCACTTCTGGCATCCTACAAGATGTACTTAATACCTCCTTAGTATTAAGTCCATTTCTTAAGTCTCTTGCCATCTCTTTAATCTTTTACTTCATGTGTCTTTCTATGACATAGTCTATATAATTTCTTTCATCTATATTCTAAATCAACAATTCTCCATCCAGCTATATATCTTCTGTTGTTTAAAATTTCTGGGAAGAAATTTATAAGAATACAATAATGTTAGGGAACTTCAACACTACACTTACAGCAATAGACAGATAATTTAGATAGAAAATCAATAAGGAGACAGCAGTGGCCTTCAATGACACGTTAGTCCAGTTGGATGGAATAAATATTTATAGAATATTCCATCCAAAAGCAGCAGAATATACATTCTTTTCAAGTGTACATGGAACATTGTCCAGGATAGACCACATGCTATGCCACAAAAAAAACCAAGTCTCAACGAACTTAAGAGAAGAGTAATTGTACCAAGCATTTTCTCTAACCACACTGTATGAAATTAGAAAATAATTACATAAAGAAAATGCAAAAACCACAAACACATGGAGAGAACAGAATATGATAGGAAAAAACCAATGGATCAGTGAAGAAATCAAAGAGGAAGTTAGAAAATATCTGGAGACAAATGAAAATAAACACATCTTTCCAAAACCTATGGGATGCAGCAAAAGCAGTTCTAAGAGGAAAGCTTATAGACATACAGGCCTACCTCAAAAACCAAGGAACATCTCCAATAAAGAACCTAACCTACCATCTAAAGGAATTAGAAAGAGAACAAGCCAAGCCCAAGGTCAGCAGAAGGAAGGAAATAATAAAGATCAAAGAGGAAATCAATAAAATAAATACAGGAGAGAAGCAGTAATTTGAAAGGAGCCTAAGCCAGACCCACCTACTGATCTTGGAGTGTCTCTTGGAGAGGTAGGAGAAATCTGGAGCTCACTCTGGGGACATAGATACTGGTGGAAGCAATTTTGGAAAGCTTTTTCTGCCACATGGACACTGGTGCTGGCAAGTATCATTTTGACATCTTCCCCCTGGCTTATAAGTCTCAGGACCAAGCCTTGCTCCTGACCACAAGCCTATGGGCACCAGGATTGGATGTCTCAGGTCAAGTAACTGGCCAGGCAGAGACACAGGCCCATCCACCAGCATCCAGTGTGCCTTATGATGCCCTGAGACCACAGGTGCCACTGGACACAACCCTGTCCACCAGAGTGCCTAGGATCTGTCCCACACATGAGAGCACAGGCACTAGACCTGGGACACCCAGGAGCTGCAGCCAGAGCTCCAGGACCTAGCTCTGCCCACCATGGAGCTGCTAGTAGCCCTAGAACAGCCTGGGGCTCAGTCCCACCCACCAGCAGGTCAGCACCAGCTCTGAGATACCCTGGACTCCTCAGCCAGCTGTGCCAGGACCCAGGCCCACTCACCAGTGAACCAGCGTTAGGTTTTGGATACACTAGAGCTTGCAGCCAGCTCTATTGGGAAAGGGCTCCATCCAACAGAAGGTGGAATCTAGATCTAGGCTGCTTTTGGATCCTATCCAGCAGCTGCTTGAGTACCTTTGTCTGTGAGGCAGCCCCAAGGGCTTGTCATTGAACAGATGTTGATGTGCCATGGATGAGATGCACACTCAGGGTTGCTGTCCAATCTGGGTTACCAAAATTGTTACCAAACCAAACTCAGGTCTACAAGCCTGCACATAGTTAAGCCAATCTACTGACCCCAGTAGATTTTCTTTTAAATGTTGTAAGAAATAGAAGGTAAAAATTGGAATTGGATAAATTTGAACATATAGGAATAGTAAGTTCAGAATTCAGGGATCTGGAGAAGTAAACTGATATTTTTGTACTATTTTTGGTTTCTCATTTATGTATATTAAATAATTCTGAATATGGGGTATGTTCAAAGAAGTTTGATTGAGGTAATTTTGATTTTTCTTATCAGTTTTTTCACTTTACTTTTTCATCATTTCCCACATAAAAATTCTGGATTACTGTACCCTGGATTACTGTACTGTACTCTTAGAGAGTTAGAGAATAAAAGAGGTATATAAAATGATAATGACCCTAGAAACCACCAGAAAGGCTGAAACAGGAATTATTTCTTCAACTTTCAAATTCAGCTATTTCTGCAAAGTGTGTCAATTAACACTTATGCTTTACAATGAATTCTATAGTATAGACAATGTTGAAAAAATTTGAATGGGGTATGCTTGTCAAATTAATACTATTTTCCTAAGGTTGGAACTTATAGTTTGTTATTTAAGCTGTAAAGCCCTTGCTGTAATTTGAATTTTCAGTAGCTAACAAAGTGGAGAGTGAAAAAGTTGGGTTAAAACTCAACATTCAGAAAATGAAGATCATGGCATCTGGTCCCATCACTTCATGGGGAATAGATGGGGAAACAGTGGAAACAGTGTCAGACTTTATTTTTTTATTTATTATATATATATATATTTTTTTTTTATATTTTATTTTATTTTTTAACTTTACAATATTGTATTAGTTTTGCCATATATCACATGAATCTGCCACAGGTATACACGTGATCCCCATCCTGAACCCTTTTTGGGCTCCAAAATCACTGCAGATGGTAACTGCAGCCATGAAATTAAAAGACGCTTACTCCTTGGAAGGAAAGTTATGACCAACCTAGATAGCATATTGAAAAGCAGAGACGTTACTTTGCCAACAAAGGTCCACCTAGTCAAGGCTATGGTTTTTCCTGTGGTCATGTACGGATGTGAGATTTGGACTATGAAGAAAGCTGAGCGCCGAAGAATTGATGGTTTTGAACTGTGGTGTTGGAGAAGACTCTTGAGAGTCCCTTGGACTGCAAGGAGATCCAACCAGTCCATTCTGAAAGAGATCAGCCCTGGGATTTCTTTGGAAGGAATGATGCTAAAGCTGAAACTCCAGTACTTTGGCCACCTCATGCGAAGAGTTGACTCATTGGAAAAGACCCTGATGCAGGGAGGGATTGGGGGCAGGAGGAGAAGGGGACGACAGAGGATGAGATGGCTGGATGGCATCACTGACTCGATGGACACGAGTCTGAGTGAACTCCGGGAGTTGGTGATGGACAGGGAGGCCTGGCGTGCTGCGATTCATGGGGTCGCAAAGAGTCAGACACGACTGAGTGACTGAACTGAACTGAACACTGTTAGATCATGATTACTCTTTAGGTCTCCGCGTTCCTCAATCACACTCTAAAGTGACTAATTACATAGTCTCATTTCCCCTCCAGGTCTTTAACATCAAACCCCATTTTCCCTCCCTCCTCCCTAGATGTCATGTGTGTCACTCACCCTTGCATTTCTGCTTCATGGCCCATATGGTGCAGTTGTAACACTGGTTTCTTAATGCCTGTATTTGGTTATTGGATTCCCTAAATGGAAAACACACCTAGCACAATAAAAAAAAATATCCTAGTTCATTCACAGGAATTCACACATAGTTTATATTTCTGACCAGCATGCCAGAAAAGTTCTGAAAAATATTTGTATATCATGTGGGCAGACACTGAGATACTGAAGCAGCAACAATGAACACAACAGAAATTATGTCATTTTGTAAAACGCTAGTTTTCTTATGGGTCCACAGTCCTGTTTTGAATCTGTGATGGCTCTGCAGTGAGCTTTTCACTCCCAAAACTATATTCTGCTTGTTTAAGACCATGTCAAGGTCCCATCCAGAAAAATTTAATTGCAGTTGATTTGATGGAAGTTTTTCCTGATATCACTGCGAACCATATCATTTTTTCTAATTCTTTCTTCAGATTTTTTCTAGGGGATGTCCCTGGTGGTCCAGTGGCTGAGACACTGCACTCCCAGGGAGGGGTCCTGGGTTCAATCCTGGATTGGGGAACTAGATCCTGCATGCCACAACTAAGACCTGATGCAGCCAAATGAATGAATATAAAAAATGGTTTTTCTAGTATTCCACAAACATAATAAATAATAACCCTGACAAGGGGACTCATTTATCCTAAATCTGTACTCCAATGATCCTGAGGAGCTCTGGAGTGCATAGCTGTAGGCCTGGGAGTCCTAGATGAAGTATTCACTTGCTGGTGGGAAGAATCATGGCCTGGGGGTGTCCTGAAGCTGGTCTCAGCCCATAGGTAGGTACAGCCAAATTCTAGTCCTCAGCACTGGCTGAGCAGCCCAAGTTATCCTCGGGGTCCTGGGGCAGGCAGCAGACAGCTTTGTTGTGGGATGGGTCCTGATATGGCAGGATGAATGCCTCTGATGGTTCTGGGGCTGGTGTCTCCCCACTGGTGGGTGGTGGTACCACCCTGACAGGTAGAGGTGGGTCCTGGGGTCTCTGGCTGCAGGGTCCATGGGTCACAGAGCTTGTGTTCTTGGCCTGCTTGTGGGGAGGGTGAGGCCCAGGGATTCCCAGGACTAGCACAAACTCATTGATAGATGGAGATGGGTCCTGGGAATGTGGGCTGCATAGCCCTGAGTGTCCTAGAGCTGGTGTTTCAACCTATCAGTAAGCTGGACTAAGGTCCAGAGTATCATGGGATGGTGCCTACCCCTTGATGGGTGAGGTTGGTGCTGCAGCTAGTTCTGGACCACTGGTATGTGGGCCCAGGTCCTGGGGTGGCCAAAGCTGGGTTCCAGGGTAACTTCAGGCTTCAGGGATCTCAAGGTGGGTCTGTATCTCTGCTTGGGTTTTTGCTTGGCCTAAGGAATCCCAGTACTGGTGCTGATAGGCGTGTTGGTCAGGTCTGGGTTATAGTACGAAGAAGCTAGAAGGAGGATTACAAAATGGCACTCTAGCACCAGGGTCCACGTGGTAGAACCAGCTCCCCCAAATATTTGCCACCTATGTCTATATCCCCATGATGAGCTCCAGTTGCCTTCTACCTCTCCAGGAGGTTCTCCAAGATCTGCAGATGGGTTTAACCCAGGCTTCTTTCAAATTGCTGCTTCTGTCCTAGGTTCCCAAGCTTGTTAAGATTTTCTGTGCACCTTGTAAGGGTAGAGTCTCTATTTCCCACAGCCCTCTGGCTCTCCTGAAAGTAAGCCTCACTGACCTACAAAGCCAAGCATTCTGGGGGCTCATCTTCCTGGTACAGGGCCCCCAGTTTGGAAAGACTTATGTGGGGCTTGGATCACTTATTCCTTGAGGAAAACTTCTTCAATTGTTGTTATACTCCCCTTATTAGGTTTCCCACCTTAGAGTATGGGTTGACCATGTCTCCCCCTTCTTAATCATGTACCAAGTTTAATACTGTTTTCTTCATAATACTTAGATTCTAAAAATACTCCAAAGGCTAGAACTGGTGAACACCTATGGGTGGAAAATATATATTCACCTAATTCTCTAAGAAACCTCCTTAGGGACAGAAAACGTAAATAAAATGTGAAATAATTTAAAAACACAATCTTTTCAATAATCTTTGGTAATACATGCAAAAATATTTATACACATAAGAATGTAAAATCATATAGAAATGAGCCAAACAAATTATAGAAATTGATCCAACAAGGACTTAAACAACAACTCAAGAAATGGAGGTCATCAATGAGCTACCATCTGCCAAATGGCAATTTTCCAAAGGTGCATCTACTTAAACTTTCAAGGAAGAGTTAATTTTGCTTCTAACAAAATATTAATAGTTCCACATTGTGAAGGAAAGCATATTTTATTTCAAGAGATATAATACGATGCCACCCAAGATAGATAGTCAAAGTGGGGTGTTTGACAACATGTGGTCCAGTTGAGAAGGAAATGGCAAACCACTTCAGCACTCTTCCTTTGAGAACCCCATGAACAGGATTAAAAGGCAAAAGATATTACACTGAAAGTTGAAACCCCCAGGTCAGTAGGTATCTAATATACTACTAGAGAACAGCAGAAAAATAGCTCCAGAAGGAATGAAGAGGCTGAGCCAAAGTGGAAATGACATCCAGTTGTGGATGAGTCTGGTGGTGAAAGTAAAAGTCCGATGCTGTAAAAAAAAAAAAAATATATTGCAGAGGAACCTGAAAAGTTAGGTCCATGAATCTAGGTAAATTTTAAGTGGTCAAACAGGAGATGCCAAGAGTGAACATATTCATTTGGGAATCAGTGAATTAAAATGGACAAGAATGGGTGAATTTAATTCAGATGACCATTATATCTACTACTATGGGTCATCTGAATTAAATGGAGTAGCCCTCATAGTCAACAAAAGCGTCTGAAATGCAGTATTTGTGTGTAATTTCAAAAACAACAGTGATCTCGGTTCATTCCAAGACAAACCATTCAATATCACAGTCATCTCAGTCTATGCTCCAACTACTAATGCCTAAGAAGATGAAGTTGAATGGTTTTATAATGATCTACAAGACCTTTTATAACCCCCCCCAAAATATGTCCTTTTCATCATAGGGGACTGGAATGCAAAAGTAGGAAGTCAAGTGATATCTGGAGTAACAGACAAGTTTGGCCTTGGAGTACAAAATGAAGCAGGGAAAAGGCTAACAGAGTTTTGCCAAGAGAAGCCTTTAGCTTCTCTTCTTTTCTCAGCTATTTGTAAGGCCTCGTCAGACAACCATTTAGCCTTTTTGCATTTCTTTTTCTTGGGGATGGTTTTGATCCCTGCCTCCTGTTCAATGCCACAAACCTCTGTTCATATTTCTTCAGGCATTCTGTCTATCAGATCTAATTCCTTGAATTTATTTGTCACTTCTACTGTAACTTGTAAGGGATTTGATTTAGGTCATACCTGAATGGTCTAGTGGTTTTCCCTACTTTCTTCAATTTAAGTCTGCATTTGGCAATAAGGAGTTCATGATCTGAGCCACAGTCAGCTCCCAGTCTTGCTTTTGCTGACTGTATACAGCTTCTCCATCTTTGACTGCAAAGAATATAATCAATCTGATTTTTGTATTGGCTGTCTGGTGATGTCCATGTGTAGAGTCTTTGCTTTTGTTGTTGGAAGAGTGTGATTGGTATGACCAATCATTCTCTTGGCAAAATTCTGTTAGCCTTTGACCTGCTTCATCTTGTACTCCAAGGCCAAATTTGCCTGTTACTCCACGTAGCCCTTACTTTTGCATTCCAGTGCATTAAAAAGCAGAGACATCACATTGTCAACAAAGGTCAGTCTAGTTAAAGCTATGGATTTTCTAGTAGTCATGTACAGATGTTAGATTTGGACCATAAAGAAGGTTGAGCACCAAAGAATTGATGCTTTTGAACTGTGCTGCTGGAAAAAACTCTTGAGAGTCCTTTGGACTGTAAGATCAAACCAGTCAAACCTAAATGAAATCAACACTGAATGTTCATTGGAAGGACTGATGCTGAAACTGAAGTTCCAATACTTTGGCCACCTGATCTGAAGAGCCAACTCATTGGTAAAAACCCTGATGCTGGGAAGATTGAGGGCAAAAGGAGAAGGAGGTGGCAGAGAATGGAGATGGTTAGATGGCATCACCAACTCAATGGACATGAATTTGAGCATACTCTAGGAGATAGTAGAGGACAGAGGAGCCTACCATGCTATTGTCCATGGGTCACAAGGAATCAGACTCAACTTAGCAACTGAACAACAACAACTCTAAGACCTGTGATCGTGTCACCTCACTGATATTTGAGTAGAAGTGACCCCCCAACCCCCTTTATGCTTAGGAACATTTATGCTATTGCAGAGACCATAGTTTTCACTTCCTGTAAACCCACTGATTATTCAAGAATGTCATCTCTTAGAAGGGAGTGGTAAGGTAATACTCCAGGTTGCAAATAGCAACAGCATAATCCCCTTTAGTCAGAAAATATGTGAATATTAATACACCACAGTATGGATGCTTAGGCACTTAAATGCTAACATGTATAATTGGTAGGATTATATGTGATTGGCTCTTATAAATTTCAAGTGATAAATGTATCATTTTAGGGCAGTGATCTGGGCTCATCTATTTATATGTATTCCTGATTATATTAGTCAGCTAGGCTTGCCATAACAAAATACTGTAGACCAGATGGCATAAACAACAGAAGTTCATTTTCTCACAGTTCTGGAGGATGGAAGTGCCAAAATCAAGATCTAGCAGTGTCAGTTTCTGGTGAAACCTCTCTTTCTGTATTACTAGTGGTCATCTTCTTGTTGTGTCCTCACATGTAGGGGAATGATCTGGTATCTCTTCCTCTTCCGTATGGCCACAGTCCTATCCAATTATGCCCCTCCCCCATCTCAATTAATTACCGAAATACCCTGTCTCCAGATCCAGTCACACTTGGGGTTAGGGCTTCAACATATTAATTTTTTGGAGGGGAACCAATTCGGTTCATAGCACCTGTGCTCACCACAAACACCAAAAATACTTGGTTCATAAAACAGTGAATTCTGTTCAGGACAAGAACCAGGCCAGAAGTTCTGTGCTGCAGCTCATTCACAGGTATTAGATATCTGAGCTGATGCCCAATGAAAGATGTGATGTGCTTAGCAAAGCGGGTATTAGTAAGAGACTCTTGTCCCTCCGCATCCAACCCCAGCCTTTCACGTCCCCTGACCTTAGTTGAAAAGTACTTTCCAAAAAGCAAGAAGAGTCCATCTAAAATTCCAGCCCTTATACACCTTAGAAGGTCAAGTCAGACCCTTTGTTTTCATTTCCTCATTTCTGTGACAAAGGGGCTAGTCTACGTGACCTCTTCTCCCAAGGCTCTCTATCTTTATAATTCCAACTTTCAGGAAAAGCACTTAGCATCCCTGTTGGGAGGCACATATACTGAATGATATCCTGCAAACTGAGACGGAACTTTGAGACCAAAAAAACAAAGGGAGCAATGCCATGAAGTGCAATTATGAAGTTCACTGTGGGTAAATCACATACAAGCACAAAGGATAGAGTCGACAGATAATTCAGAGGCATTCGAAGCTGCACTGCACACTGACTGCCAAAAAGGGTACAAAAGAATTTAAAGGGGCCAGAGCTAAAAGTAGAATCTGACCAACAAGACAGAAGCACAGGTGTAGCAACTGGAATCGGGGTTCCTCCCCTCAGGGGTTTCATAACCATTAACCATTTATGTCAGCAATAGCACTCTTGCAGGTCTCACATCAGATGAAGGCAAGGGCAAAAGTTGATAGGGTACTGATCTGGCTTGGACTCACTTCTTGTAAATTAGGCTAAAGTTCAATCACGTAGAAAGGGGGAAGTTAGCACTGTGTGGACTAAGATGGAGTTGACAAAATGGAGTTGGTGTGGTTCAGCCACACAATCCCAAGTCAGGACCCACTTGATCTGGACAGAAGGGGTGGTTCCTGTGAGCCAAATCTGCTAAAATAGCTTTCCAGCACTCATTTTATTTGGCTGAAAAGTAGCCTTGTATACTTTCATTCCTTAGAAGACCACCAGAAATGAACCACAGGAGCCCATGATAAACATATTGGTTATATTATTACTTTATTGCTTCATTAGAAATGAAAATAAATTGTGAGAAGATGCAAAACCATGCAACTTAATGATTATAAACAACAGAGGGAATCATTGTAGAAAGTGAAAAGCAGCTTATCCTATGGGTGAGTACAGACTACACACACAAAGATCATCAATTGTGAGATTATTGACAGCACCTGACTGCTGGAATTTGTGCACCAATGGAAGTTTTAAGATGAGGGGAGGGGACACTGGCTACCCCTGACCTCTTAGCCAGGTGTTATGGGTGAGAAGACATCAGAAGATACCTAAAATCTCTACAAAGATTTGCCAAAAGCAAGACACTCAATGTTGAAATTTGCTCTTGCGAGGAGGTTCCCATTTTATGATGATTCAGCACACTCGTTCTCCTGCTGGATAGCTGGGGGAAAATCAAACACAAAAAAATTATTATGAGGGTATTTTCCTAAGATTAAGTTCAATTTCTTCCAAAAAAGCTCATTGCCAAATCATTGGAGGCTGCCATAAGAAAGAAAGTGTTAGTCACTCAGTTGTATCCAGCTGTTTGCAATGGAATGGCCTGTAGCTCTCTAGGCTCTTCTGAACATGGGATTTCCCAGGCAAGAATACTGGAGTGGATTGCCATTCCCTTCTCCAGGGGATCTTCCCAAACCAGGTATTGAACCTGTATCTCCCCATTGCAGGGGGATTCTTTACTGTCTGAGCCACCAGGGAGGCTGCCATACCTTCTTTAAATTTAGAATGCCAAGACACTAACCAGAAATCTTCAGTGAGTTATGTGTGTGTGCAATGTAATGAACAAAACGTTTGTTAGACTCAATTGTAGATTTTTTCACCCCATTTGAGAGGAAGATATATGCTATTTTCATTTTTTTCTACAGATTGCTCTGAGACTGAGGGGCAAGTGAAGCATTTTCTTCAGAATTATCTATCACTATTGCATCCATGGAAAAGAAATGCAAAAAAGCAAAATGGCTGTCTGGGGAGGCCTTACAAATAGCTGTGAAAACAAGAGAAGTGAAAAGCAAAGGAGAAAAGGAAAGACATAATCATTTGAATGCAGAGTTTCAAAGAATAGCAAGAAGAGATAAGAAAGCCTTCCTCAGTGATCAATGCAAAGAAATAGAGGAAAACAACAGAATGGGGAAGACTAGAGATCTCTTCAAGAAAATTAGAGATTCCAAGGGAACATTTTATGCAAAGATGGGCTCGATAAAGGACAGAAATGGTATGGACCTAACAGAAGCAGAAGATATTAAGAATACACAGAAGAAATGTACAAAAGCAATCTTCATGACCCAGATAATCACAATGGTATGATCACTCACCCAGAGCCAGATATCCTGTAATGTGAAGTCAAGTGGGCCTTAGAAAGCATCACTATGAACAAAGCTAGTAGAGGTGATGGAATTCCAGTTGAGCTATTTCAAATCCTGAAATATGATGCTGTGAAAGTGCTGCACTCAATATGCCAGCAAATTTGGAAAACTCAGCAGTGGCCACAGGACTGGAAAAGGTCAGTTTTCATTCCAATCCCAAAGAAAGGCAATGCCAAAGAATACTCAAACTACCGCACAATTGCACTCATCTCACATGCTAGGAAAGTAATGCTCAAAATTCTCCAAGCCAGGCTTCAGCAATATGTGAACCGTGAACTTCCAGATGTTCAAACTTGTTTTAGAAAAGGCAGAGGAACCAGAGATCAAATTGCCAACATCTGCTGGATCATCGAAAAAGCAAGAGAGTTCCAGAAAAACATCTATTTCTGCTTTATTGACTATGCCAAAGCCTTTGAATGTGTGGATCACAAGAAACTGTGGAAAATTCTTCAAGAGATGGGAATACCAGACCACCTGACCTGCCTCTTGAGAAACCTATAAGCAGGTCAGGAAGCAACAGTTAGAACTGGACATGGAACAACAGACTGGTTCCAAATAGGAAAAGGAGTACATCAAGGCTGTATATTGTCACCCTGCTTATTTAACTTATATGCAGAGTACATCATGAGAAACCCTGGTCTGGAAGAAGCACAAGCTGGAATCAAGATTGATGGGAGAAATATCAATAACCTCAGATATGCAGATGATATCAACCTTATGGCAGAAAATGAAGAGGAACTAATAAGCCTCTTAATGAAAGTGAAAGAGGAGAGTGAAAAAGTTGGCTTAAAACTCAACATTCAGAAAACAAAGATTATGGCATCTGGTCCCATCTCTTCATAGGAAATAGATGGGGAAACAGTGTAAACAGTGTTAGACTTTATTTTTGGGGGGCTCCAAAATCACTGCAGATGGTGATTGCTGCCATGAAATTAAAAGATGCTTACTCCTTGGAAGAAAAGTTATGACCAACCTAGATAGCATATTGAAAAGCAGAGACATTACTTTGCCAAAAAAGTTCCTTCTAGTCAAGACTATGGTTTTTCCAGTGGTCATGTATGGATGTGAGAATTGGACTGTGAAGAAAGCTGAGTGCTGAAGAATTGATGCTTTTGAACTGTGGTGTTGGAGAAGACTCTTGAGAGTCCCTTGGACTGCAAGGAGATCCAATCAGTCCATCCTAAAGGAGATCAGTCCTGGGTATTCATTGGAAGGACTGATGTTGAAGCTGAAACTCCAATACTTTGGCCACCTGATGCGAAGAGCTGACTCATTTGAAAAGAACCTGATGCTGGGAAAGATTGAGGGCAGGAGGAGAAGGGGATGACGGAGGATGAGACGGCTGTATGGCATCACCGACTCGATGGACATGGGTTTGGGTGGACTCCGTGTGTTGGTGATGGACAGGGAGGCCTGGCATGCTGCAGTTCATGGGGTCTCAAAGAGTCAGACACGACTGAGCGACTGAACTGTACTTCATGGAGGCAGAACGGATTTGTGAAAAACAGTAAAGTGCTCTACCCTTTCTTCCTCTGGCGATACTAGGAGCCAGTGCCTTGCTGATCCCTCATTCTCTCCTCATTCCAGTAATACTTTCTGTGAACTTTGATGTTGGTTCAGTTCAGTTCAGTCACTCAGTCGTGTCCGACTCTTTGCGACCCCATGAATTGCAGCACGTCAGGCCTCCCTGTCCATCACCAACTCCCGGAGTTCACTCAGACTCACGTCCATTGTGTTGGTGATGCCATCCAGCCATCTCATCCTCTGTCGTCCCCTTCTCCTCCCACCCGCAATCCCTCCCAGCATCAGAGTCTTTTCCAATGAGTTAACTGTTCGCATGAGGTGGCCAAAGTATTAGAGTTTCAGCTTTAGCATCAGTCCTTTGATGTTGGTTAGCTGGACACAAATTAACTCTCATTCATTATTATATTCACATATGTGTCATCTTTTCTAGAAATAGTTACAGTTTAGGCCAAAGCCTAAAACCAAAGAATTTTTGAATAAGATAAAAAATGGTTTATCTTCAGTCTTTTTACATTAGGTTAATTCACATTTGATGATGTTCAAGTTTATATTTTGTGGGCACTACTGAGTAACCCATTGATATTATTAGCCTTGGGTCATTTGAGGATGAGGTTTTTGTTATAGAATTAAGCAGACTAGCATAGCTCAATAAATGTTTCTGTAGAATAAAAAAGAAAGAAAAGAAACCACAGAATCTTCTGGGATGGTGGCATTTCAGGTTCATGATTCTCAAGTTTAGCAGACTTTTCAATCACAACAGAAGCTTGCTATCATCATAGATTTGTAGGTCCTGTCAACAGAGAATCTGATTCAAAGGATCTGTAGGGGAATCCCAGCCATCCACATTCTCAGTGAACCCTCATATGATGCCAGTGCAGCTGACCCACAGATCATTTTGGTCTAGGAGATTGCCTGCATCTTTAGTTCATTCTGTGAAATATTAATACTTTAAGAAAATTCTTAAAAGGAAGAGTCTTTGTAGGTTTCTTCAAAATAAGCTTATTTTATTTAGAACCAGTTCTGGCCCATCTCTTTGACATTTCTTTCTGTAAATAATTATGAGGTTGGCTATAATAAGGCTTGTTCGGTTGGGCAGGTAGAAATCATCTAGGGATAAATGGGCCCAAAACACAACAACTACCCACTGTCGTAGAGAGAAACTTAGGAAAGTTATGATGGTAGCTCACTCTTCTTCTCCTCACTCCTTTCTGCTGGGGAGGGTAAGAAAGAGCAAGAACATAAATGAATCACAAGGGTGGGAAGGCAGATTGATAGTGATGAATGACAAGTACTTTCTGGATTATAAAGTTCAAAGATACAAAGGATTCTAACCTCTGTAGTCTCTGTCCCAACCCTGTCTATATTTGCTCTCCTTCATGAGCCTTCTCCTGGCTCTAGCCTTTGTTTCTTTTCAGCTTCTGCTTTCAACCATCACCATCATATATTGCTAGAGAGTCTACATATATGTATTCCATTTAATCATCAAATGAATGTAGATAAAGTTAATTTGTATCAGGACCCAGAAAATGGATGCCACTCTTGTAGCCTGGCCCATGTCACAAACCTAAATGTAGGTCAACCTGCACTTAAAGAAAACCCCTCACTGTCAAGGAGATCTAACACCAATCATAAACCTTCAACTCAGCTTTAGCTGGCTAACCTTCCCCTAGAAAACAGGACTTATCAGCCTTGTAAGAAAATCCTACACATCCTAGCCAATCATACCCTGTTTCTGGGAGGGTTCTTCTAACACTCTAGAAAACTCACTCTTGCCCCTACACTCCTTGGGAAGAGTGCTCCATTTATGTGCTTATGAGGCGCCACACTCCTCACATCCATAGCAGCAGCAAACTAGTTACTAAAGTGTTTTTGTTTTCTCATTTGATAACCTGAATGAGATGTATACTATTTTACGTCTTTTTTCTCAAATGGGAATAATGAGAAAAGAAAGGCAAGAAAATTGAGCCAAATATCTAAAATATGAACTCTACAAGGACAGTTTTAGTTTTCATCTTTCACAACTGAATTTGGAGCTTCAAGAACAATGTTTGTAACATAACAGTCTCTGGATAAATATTATACCAACACATGTTTTTGTCTAGGGTTTCAGTTATTTATTTTTAAAAAAGAACTGTTAGAGGAAACACTGACTGAAACCACCCACCCTGGCAGGCACCATAGTAACTATTTGAATGAGTTGTTTTACAACAGGAGGTTCTGGTAAGGAACATGGAACTAACAAGCCACCACCAACTGGAAGAATTTGGGAAAGGTCAAAAGGAAATGGCTCATGTCCTACTGACCTCTGAAAATCCTCCTCATTGGAATCCATCTTAGCTGAGCTACATGTGCGCCACCAGGAAGGACCCTGAGTCAGAATGATTGGCCAGAGACAACCCGGAAACTAACCCTATCACCATAAAACCTGAAACTGTGAGCAGCCACGTGGCAGAGCAGTCCTCCTGGATTCCCTTTCCTGCTCTCCACCTGGGCACCCCTTTCCAAAAAAGTCTCTCATTTTGTCAGCAATGTGTGTCACCTTGGACAATTCATTTAAGAGTGTTAGACTAGAGTCCAATCTTGGGCCCTAGAAAGGGTCCCTCTTCATGCAACAGAACCATAAAAACATTCAGACTAGGTTAGGCAAAAAGGATTTAGGCTAAGAAATACAGGAAATCCCGCAGGCCCCAAATGACAGGAAATACAGCCAGATCACATGGGTCTTAGAAAGTGCTGAGACAGATGGTATGTTTCTTCTGTCTCTGCAGTCTTGGAGTCTCTCATATGTACTACCTGTCTGCTCCCAATTTTCTTTCTGCAGATAGAAGCTTCACTGCAAAGTTTATAGCCCCTTTTCCCTCTTCTCATAAGCTTGCACATTATTGGCCATAATAGTGACTCTGGCTTTAACTTCATAGATACCAGGTAAAACAATTTATCTTGCCAATTTTCATGGACAGTTGGCCTAGATTTCCAGCCTGGACCCTATTAGCTGTGATCAAAAGATAGAGCCACATGAGCTACCCCTTCTGACCAGTGTTTGGATCAGATTCCCTAAAGAAGTTATATAGGCAAGGAGGATATGACTGACATCTCTAGACTAGGCAGGGAGCCAGAGACACAGAAAAGAACTGTGCTATATGCCAGAGGCAACTAGGGCAGAGGTCAGGCCACTTTCTCTATGAAGTGCCAGGTGGTAAATATTTTAGTTTTTTAGGACCAGACAATCTGTTTGGGCAATTACTTAACTCTGTGATTATAGTGCAAAAGAAGCCATAGAAAGTAAGTAAAAGAATGGGTGTGGTGGTGTTCCAACATAATATAAATACAAAAATAATCAGCAAGCTGGCCTTGGCCTAAGGGCTGTACCTTGAAGATCCTTCTTCTTAGACAAGGGTCTCACTAGGAAATATGTTAATTGCATGGATTCCCATTAATCTAGCTTCTGGTTCTCTGGACCAATGACATCTTTCTGTTTTTTTACTGATGTCTTCCTTTTTCATTCTTTTTTTTTTAGCAATCAATGATCTACAATGGTCTAATTGTTAAGATGCCGAACCTCCTGTTAAACAGAGAATGTAAGTGCTTTGCTCTATTACAAGAAGGGTACTTTAGGGACGTCCCTGGTGGTCCAATGGCTACATCTCCATGTTCCCAATACAGGGAGGCCTGGGTTTGATCCCTGGTCATGAGGCAGGAGATAGATGCGCCCCAAACTAGGCATTTACAACTGGCCTCCTGTTTACATTTCTTGGGGCAGTAAAAATGTGGGCTTCAGATTGGACATTTACAACTAGCCTCCTGTTTACATTTCCTGAAACAGGGGTTAGGTGGGCTTCAGGTTAGATATTTGCAACCAGCCTTCTGTTCTCTCTCTGAAATAAAAGTAACAACTGAAACAGGGTTAATAGCCAGGTTTTGTCTCCTTAAGATAACAGTTATGGCAGGAACAGAGATGGGCTAAAACTTATCACTAAAGAATCAGAAGGTCATATATTCCCCATCCTTGGGGCAAGAGAGACATTTCACATGTGCAGAAAGGCTCCTTGGGGTCAAAAGGAGAGGGGACCACCCCATAATATGTGATGCTGATATGTAATCCCATGGGCCTCTGATCTGGAATCCATCTTTGAAAAAAATTGTGCATGCATGTCGAGCAGGTTCCTAGGGTAGGTCAGGTATGGAAAAGAAACCAGATAATTGGCTGAAGGAAAAACAAAGACCTGGAAAAACTGCTCTATATCAATGACTTAATCACCTATTTACTGCACTCCTCCACACTAGGGGGTGTGCCCACACTCTTTCTCTCTGATTGTGTATCTCTGCTTTGCTTCCATCTTAACTAAACAAACCATTTCTCTCTGTGTGCTCCCACTTGTTGTTGTGCTATGTCTCTAATAATAAACCTTGTACCTGCATTTACAGTTTTTGCTTCCATGATACATGCATTTTTCACTGGGGACAAAGATCCAGGGAAAAATGACTTCTAGCCTCTAGCCCTTGCTGGTCTGGTGGCGAGGACTGCTGGTTCTCATCCAGGCTACCCAGGTTCAATTCTTGGGCAGGGAATTAAGATCTCGCTTCACACCACTGCTCACTGCTGCCTTTCCAAGATCAATCAGGCAACTAGATCCTGCATGCTGCAATGAAGATCAAAGATCCTCCATACCGCAACCAAGATCTAGAGCAGCAAGAGAGAGAGAACAGAAGGCACTTTAAGGATCAAGTCATACTCACCTGAGTTACTTAAGTGAGAGTGAGTGATTGCGCTAAGCTGGTATAATTAACCAAGCTCAAGAATTGTTAAATGAGAATTGCTTCATTTTGATAGAAATAATTGGTGTGTTCCTCCTCCCTCCCTTGTCAACCCTGGACCAAGATTTTAACTGGGAAAGATTTTAGTGGGTGCTGTTGTCTCTCTCTTTACAGGATACCTTTTCCGAAGCTCCTTAATATAGTATGAGAAAGAAAACACGGGTCCAAAAAATGAGAGGAACTGGAACCAATGTGTGCCACCATCAACTGCGTGGATTTGTTTGTCAAGTAGAGAGGCAGAGAGTTTTAAATGTACTTTTTATTTTAAAGAGTCTGTTTGTAGATGCAGCCCATGTGGCTGGGGCTAAGCTTGTAATAACTTCACAAGTGCTATGAAGAAACCCCAATTTCTCTCTAAAAGTGGTTTTGTCATACTGTAATATAAAAGGATAAGGAAGTAATTTGACTGTGTGTGGTTGGGTGGATGTTGTTGCCTGCAGTTTATTATATTTAGGTAATGCTTAACTGCACACTTGATAGACATTACTTTTATGTTGTGGCTCCTGGACTGTTTTATACTCCCTGGTCATTATGCTAATAAATGAGACTCACTTACCTTTCCAAGTTAAAGTCCCCTGCTCTTACCCTATGTTCTAATAAAAGATTCCGACAGTGTTAACTATAAAGCTAAGCACCCTCTTTCTCAACTAAAAAGAGACAGTCTACTCTGAACAGACTTTGGGGCCCTGAAAATGGATAGATTTGCTAATAAGATAGTCAGGTACCAGTCGAGTCAACACATTAATTAAGGGCTGTTAGAGCTGTCCTCAAGGAGAAGGCAATGGCACCCCACTCCAGTACTCTTGCCTGGAAAATCCCATGGACGGAAGAGCCTGGTAGGCTGCAGTCCATGGGGTCGCTGAGGGTCGGACACGACTGAGTGACTTCACTTTCACTTTTTACTTTCATGCATTGGAGAAGGAAATGGCAACCCACTCCAGTGTTCTTGCCTGGAGAATCCCCGGGACGGAGGAGCCTCTTGGGCTGCCGTCTATGGGGTCGCGCAGAGTTGGACACGACTGAAGCGACTTAGCAGCAGCAGCAGAGCTGTCCTCAAAGTGTGGGGCAATCATCCAGCCACTGTGGGGAGGAGAAGGCAATGAGGAGAGCCGTGGTAAGCACTAGCTCCTAATCATCCACTTCTTCAAAGCCAGGGTTGAAGGCCACCCTCTTCCACATAGCTCCTCCTGTAACAGAGTAGGACCCTATGGGGCCTTTCCAGTACAGACCCCTCCCCCATATCCTCTGCTTTAGCTCTTCTCTAAGGTACCTAGCTAACAGAATTTGATGCACTTTTCGTGAGTTGTTTTACAGATGCTAAAATCCCAACCAAAAGGAAGTCATTAACTACTTGATGATCATTAGCGTATAGCCCCCAGACCTCCTGGAGCCTGAGGATTGATAATGTTAACCCCTGTGACACAGCCCTATTACCTCACTGTCGAACAATCGGAGGATTGTGCATGAGCTGATCACGTACTCTGCAACTCCCATCCCTTTCTTGGCCTTTTAAAGTACTTTCTGGGCCAGGTCTTGGTGCCCTTCCTGACTAGCAGAAGACCGGTAAGATGTATTCCCCTAGTCAGAGTTTGCATGGGTGGGCATACTTCTGCCATCAGCTTTTAGGACCCCAGGGTGAGCCACTGGGGCCACCCCTCCTCCATCTCCCTGGGAGACACTCCAACACCAGCAGATTCTGCTCAAACTAAGGGATGAACCACAAATATTTGAAGGTAGAAGCTATTCACTACTCTACTACTCTTGGGTGAGTCATAGCCAGTGAAGTATCCACCAGTGCAGCAGAGAGTTCAGAGTATTTTTTGCTGCCTTGATGCCTAATACTTTCAAGCAGAAATGGCAATAGCTTGTTGCATATCAGCCAATCCAGGCTTTTCCTGAGACAACAGGAAAACAAATCAGCTGGGTTTCAATGGAACTTGGCACATTCAGCTGATGCCATATATACTCCATCAAAATAAGGCAGTAGATAGAGGGCCCCAGACTGAACAGCAGAATTTGTCTCCTGTGGACAGATACTCCAAGATGAAGATAATAGCATGAGGGAGGAGAAACTGAGCCCGGCCCAGATAAGAGTTAAAGAGACCACGTATTTCTCATTCTTGAGGTCAAGGAGACCTTCCCAACTACACATGTGCAGAAAGGCTCCTCGGGGTAAAAAAAAAAGGAGGGGGCTCCACTCCATAGGAGGTGATGTCAACCTACCCATAGGACTCTTCACTAGAAACTATCTGGCTGAAAGATGAACATGCACACTGGGGAGGACCCAGAGTAAAACCAAATATGGACTCTGAGCCAGGCAAACAAGATGATTGGCCAGAGGAAGCCATAAAGAAATGTGCAACATAAATGATTCAAACTACCATGAGCATGTGATTCTCTCTGAGTCTGCCCACGTGAGTCTATTCACACATACTCTTTTTCCTCCTAATAAACACTTTACTTGTTTCACTACATTCCATCTCTATGTGGAAATTCATTTCTACAAAGCCATTAGGCCAGGTCCTTGTCACTGGCTATTGGTTCCTGGCACTCTTAGAGGCTAGAACTCAGTGCTCTCCACCGCTTCAGCCTGACTTCAATCTCTGGCCAAGAACCAAAATCCTGCTTTAAGCTGCTGCAGGCTGAGGCCACTCAAGATCAAAAGCACACCTGTGTCTTTTACCCTTTTGCCCCATCCACCATCTGCTTAGGTCTTCTCTGTCCCTCTCCTGCTACCATATAAAGATGATATAAAAGTGTCTCTTTGGCTATTTGCAGAAATAAGCTAGTAAATAAATAAATACTTCCTTGAAATCCATGGGGAGTTTGGACTTTTTGAGCACTAGCTGTCCCAGACTCCCTGTTTGACACCTTACAATAAACACTGCACATTCCTTCACCATAACCCGGTGATATTAGATCGGCTTTACAAAGTGCAGGTGAGCAGACCTGAGTTTGGTTCAGTAATAATTCCACAGGCAGTGTCATGCTTCCCTGGCTTCTCTTTTCAACCATCCCCCATCTTGGTAATGAGCTATGTCATGAGTAACTTATCCCAAGAAAAAAAAGATTAAGATAAATGATAGAACTAAACTTTTCAAGCCACAGACAAGAGTCACTGCAATCTGATTCTCACATGTTAGATGGTATAGGATGATATTTTGTGTACCTAGTCAGAATAGCACCTTTTTACTAAACTGCTTAGCTTCTTGCTCTTTGTTTTTAGTAACCTCAAACTAACAGAAAAAGTTGTAATTACAGTACAAATAATGTTTTTGCCTTGAACCATTTAACAGTCAGTTGATGCCCCATCATCCCATAATACTAGTTTAGTGTATATTTCCTACAAACAAAGTCATTCTCCCACATAGCCACAATATTACCACCCAAACCAGGACATTCTTTACTGCCATCACTCTGTAGGGAGCAGTTTGCCACCCTAAAATATGTCTTTTGGCATGTTGTTTTAAGCATGGTATTTTCTATGGATGTTCTTTTATTTATTTATTTTCTTTCCATGGGGTATGCAGGATCTTAATTTCCTGACCAGGGATTGAACCCGTGCCCCTTACAGTAAGTAGAAGCATAGAGTCTTAACCACTGGACTGCCAAGGAAGTCACTAACCTGGTTATTTTGTAAGAAGCAGCAGACATAGAAGTTGCTCAGTTTTTCTGGGCCTTTCTCATGTATGCATGCTATTAAACTGATTTTCTCCCATTTACCTATCGCATGTCCATTTAATTCTTAGACCAGTCAGAAGAATCGAGAAGGGTAGAGGAAAATTTCTTCCTCTCTGACAGCTTCCTAAGAGCCCATTCAAGTTTTGCCAGTTGTCCTAATAATGTCTTGTAAAGCAAGAGGATCCAGTTCAAAATAAAGACTTAGATTTAGTTTTCGTGACTCTTTCTCTGCCTTGAGCCTGGAAAGTTGCCTTAGTTTGACTTTCTAGACCTTGACACTATCAAAGATTACAGGCCAAGTTATTCTGTCATTTCTCCCTCAGCCTGGGTTGTCTTATGTTATATTCTAATGAGGATCAGGTTACAGGCCTTTGGCAGGAATATTACAGAAGTGATGACACATTCTTCTCACTGCATCCTATCACATGCCATGTAATTTCTATTTGTTCCATTATTAGTGGTATTCACTTTGATAACTTGATTAACTTAATATCTGCCAGGCCTCTCTATTGTAAATTTAATCTTCTTTCCTTTAGCATATTATAACATTTTTAAAAAGTTATTTTAGATTTACAGTAAATATATATTATAGGCCAATCTCATGTATCTGTCTCTTACTTTCCCCTAATGTAAGCATCTTGAATTACCATGTTAATATTTTATGAGAGGGTACACTGAAGCCATGTAGATATTCATTCCTTAACAAACTTTCAATTCATTCAGTTTTAAAATTTATGTTATCATAGGCTCAGGACTTCCTATTTTATTAAAAGGAGAATAATCCATTACTATCAATAACTATTGATTTCTATTGAGGTGAAATTCATATGACATAAATTTTACTATTATAAAGTCAACAGTTCAGTGGAATTTAGTACATTCACAGTGCTGTGTAATCATTATCTTTAACTAGTTCCAAAACACTCCCATAATCTCCAGATAAAATCTTGTACTATTATCCACAGTGGCTGAAACATTTTCCACTCCCACCAGCAGTGTGTAAGGGTTTTGATTTCTCCACATCATTACCAACACTGGCTATTTTCTGTTGCTTTGATTCTAGCTAACTTAGTGGGCATAAAGTAATATTTCATTGAAATTTTCATGTGTGTTTCCCTAATGACTAATGATACTGAGTATCTTTGCATATGCTTGTTGACTATTTGAATATCTTCTTTACAGAACTGTCTATTTTCTGAGGTTGAGTTCTTTATATTTTCTATAAGAGAAGTCTGTGTGAGTTCTTTATATATTCTGGGTAATAGACCCTTAACAGATATTATAATTTGCAAATATTTTCCCCTTTTATTGATTTTACTTTCTTGATAATGTCCTTTGATGCAAAAAAGTTTTTAATTTTGAAGAATTCTATTATCAAACACAATGTCATGAAGATTTACCCCTATGTTTACTTCTAACAGTTTTATACTTTAAGTTGTTTAATTGAATTGTTGATCCATTTTGGGTTAATATTTATATTGTTGCACAGTAGGGGTTCAACATTATTCCTTAGCTTGTGGATATCCAATTGTTTCAGCACCATTTCTAAAAAGACTATCCTTTCCTCCACTGAATGGTCTTGGTACCCTTGTTGAAAATCAGTTGGCCATAAGGGTATGGTTTTATTGCAGGATTTTCAATTCTATTCTATTGGCCTATATATCTATGACAATGCCAGCACCACAGTATTTTGATAGCTGTAGATTTGTAGTTAAGCTTTGAAACTGGGAATTATGAGTACTTTCATTTTGTTCTCCTTTTACAATTTTGTTCGTGTGTTTTTGGCTATTGAAATTCCATATACATTTAAGACAGGTTTTTTCCATTTGTGGAGAGGGGGAGGCCTTTGATAATCTGGTAGGGAACACATGCAATCTATAGATTGATTTGAGGAATAATGCCATCTTAACAATATTAAGTTTTCCAATTCATGGACATAGAATGTATTTCCACTTATTTACGCCTTCTTTAATCTCTTTCAATTATATTGTATAGTTTTTAGTGTACAAGTCTTGCTCCTACTTGGTTAAATTTATTCCTAGGTAATTTATTCTTTTGGAAAAGGGTAGTGTTAGCCATTCAGTCATGTCTGACTCTTTGTGACTCCATGGGCTGTAGCCCACCAGGTTCCTCTATCCATGGAATTCTCCAGGCAAGAATACTAGAGTGGGTAGCAATTCCTTTCTCCAGGGTATCTTCTCAACCCAGGGATCAAACCTGGATGTTGCAGGCAGATTCTTTACCATGTGAGCCATCAGGGAAGCCTTTTCTTTTGGATATTACCATAAACAGAGTTGTTTTCTACAGTTCCTTTTTAGATTATTCATTGCTATTGTATATAAAAAACAATTATCTTTGATGTGTTTATCTTATAAAAACAACATTTTTGAATTCTTTTATTAGCGCTAAAAGTTTCTTTGGTGGGTTCATTGGCATGTTCTACATATAGGTACATGTCATCCATAAATTTAGTATTTACTTTGATGCTTACATTGTCCCAGATTTGGCTAGTGAGAGAGTCATTCAAACTGGCTCCTCTGTCTTTTGGATATATCCTCGTTATTCTTTAAGCACCTCTTACTTTCTACCTTACACTATTTTATGATCATTTTGTATTTTCCTTGCACTAGCCTCCAAATCATCCATTTCTCCAAAGAGTCATTGTTCCTTTTAGTGAAGAAGGGTATTGATGAATGAAGATCTGAGTGGTAGATGTGATCATTGTCACTTTTCCCAGGCCTTTTGCATGAACAGAACTAGGGGACATGTATTATATATTGTACATACATATACACACAGGTTAACATCTATATTTAATTTTATCAAATTATGTATATTTATAGATATAAGTTGGAGAAGGCAATGGCACCCCACTCCAGTGTTCTTGCCTGGAGAATCCCAGGGACAGGGGAACCTGGTAGGCTGCCATCTATGGGGTCACACAGAGTTGGACACGACTGAAGCGACTTAGCAGCAGTAGCGCAACATAGCTACTTAGCTTAATAGCACTGCATAGCTTAATAGTGCAGCATATAAATGGACACCAATAACTCTAATTCCAATCCCCCATCACAGGGTTCATTGTAGTATTTTCCTTTCCCATATTTTACGTTTTCTCAGATACTGAGAGACCTTGCTTTTGTTATTCTTAGTGCATTTGATTATTTGACAAATCCTCCTACAAGTAACTTCCCATTGTTGATGTCACACCCTGCCCTGAGCAAATATTCATGTCTTACTTAGGCTCTGAACTTCATGCTACACAGCTGTCACTGTCCCCAATGTGGATTCCTTCTAATCCTGTTTGTGCTCCCCCAGATCTTACCAGGGCATCCCCAACACGGGCTCAGGCTCTGATACTCCCCCTTTTGTTGTTGTTGTTGTTGTTGTTTAGTCACTCAGTCATGACTGACTCCCACAACCCCATGGACTATAGCCCCCAGCCTCCTCTGTCTATGGAATTCTCTAGGCAAGAATATTGGAGTAGGTTGCCATTCTCTTCTCCAGGGGATCTTCCCGACCCAGGGATAGAACCTGTGTCTCCTGCTTGGCAGGTGGATTCTTTTCTGCTGAGCCACCAGGGAAGCCTGGACACTCCTCCTTAGGCTACCTCTTTCTGGGCTGTCCCTCTGCAGGACACCCTCTTCACTCCTTTTTTTGTTTTCTCACCCTTACTTGGTCACCCATATGTGTGGATGCTTCCCTCACCCTGTTTTGCCTTCAACACCTTTCTCTGCCCATTAGCCCATTAGCTATGCATGTGTCTCACAGTATGGACACCTACCTTGCTTGGCCTCTTCAAATGACTTTAGGGCCAAATAGTTCTGGAAGGAAAGGGAAGGGAAATGCAAGCAGACTGGTTTGTTTGTTGCTTTGCTGAAATAAACAAACTGAACAGTTAAGATGCTCTGTTTTTTTTAATGACTCTTATTGATATAACCTATGTTGAAAGTGGGGATGGGACTATTTAGTCTCATTTACCACCCAATGTTGAGTTCCTTAGTTAACATCTCTGACAAAGAGTTATCTAACTGCAGCCTGAACACTTTATAACTATTATACTAGAAAAGAGCTATACTACATGCATTATATTTGGGCTTCCCTGGTAGCTCAGACAGTAAAGACTATGAGAACCAGGTTTGATCCATGGGTCTGGAAGATCCCCTGGAGAAGCAAATGGTTACCCACTCCAGTATTCTTGCCTGGAAAATCCCATGCACAGATGAGCCTGGTGGGCTACAGTCCTGGGAGTTGCAAAGAGTTGGACATGACTTTCACTTTCACTTTTCATATGCATATTTAACGGGCAAATTTAACTATGAACATAAATCAGAATGGAAGAAAGAGGTGAGGAGGGAGAGGCAGAGTGAGGGAAAAGAAAAGAGAAACAGAGGAGAAAAAGAAAAAAAACACCACGAAAACAGGGCAGTTGATTTTAATTACCTTTGCACTCAATAGGTACATGCCTTAGTCATCATAGCATTCCTATAGTTTTAGCCACTATTAGCCCCATTTTATATGTGAGAAAATTGAGGCTTGAAGAGACTAAATTATGCCCCAGGTCATAAAGTTAGTGTGTATGAAGAGCTGAAGTTCTAACCTGTATGTTTGACTCAGTTCAGTTCAGTCACTCAGTCGTGTCCAACTCTTTGCGACCCCATGAATCACAGCAAGCCAGGCCTCCCTGTCCATCACCATTTCCCGGAGTTCACTCAAACTCATGTCCTTCAAGTTGGTGATGCCATCCAGCCATCTCATCCTCTGTTGTCCCCTTTTCCTCCTGCCCCCAATCCCTCCCAGCATCAGAGTCTTTTCCAATGAGTCAACTCTTCACATCCAGTGGCCAAAGTATTAGAGTTTTAGCTTTAGCATCATTCCTTCCAAAGAAATCCCAGGGCTGATCTCCTTTAGAATGGACTGGTTGGATCTCCTTGCACTCCAAGGGACTCTCAAGAGTCTTCTCCAATACCACAGTTCAAAAGCATCAATTCTTCCGTGCTCAGCTTTCTTCACTCAAGAACCACGCATTCCTGCACCCAGGGATGTGAAGGCTACTTCCTGCTATGGCAGCCCATTCCAGCCTTGAGTCGCCTTGACTATTAGAATGCTTTGTCCTTTAATAGAATTGAAAATCTGTCTCCTTGAAGTTTTTCCACCCATTGGTCTTAGTTTCGTTCTTTTGGGATGTGTAAAAGAATTCTAATTGCTCTTCCACGTGACAGCCCTTAAAGTATTTGTAGACAGCTATCATATCCCCTGAGGTTTCTACTCTCTAGGTTGGACAATTCTAGTTCCTTCAACCATTTCTTTTATGAATGAGAAAATGCCTTTCCTCTAGCTTGTTATACTGCACTAATCTTCCAAGGTAAGAAGGATTCAATTCATGCCCCAAACATATTCCATTGAATCCGGGACAAAAGGAGACTTAGACATTTACTTCTGAAGTTAGGTTCTGAGACACGTGTGCTAAATTATCTTTTTCACTTGAGTCTTTCTGTATATAAGGCCAGGTCATTGATCTAGATCCAATTCTTCTGTTGAAGAATGTCCAAGAATTTCCATGAAAGAATACTACTGTCACTCAGTTCAGTTCAGTCACTCAGTCGTGTCTGACTCTTTGTGACCCCATGAACTGCAGCACTAGGAATGCATAATATTATAGCTAATTCAATACATTTCAAAATTATTGATACCTGGATATATGATAAAGGGCTAATATCCAGAATATATAAAGAGCTCTTACAACTCAACAACATAAAGACAAATAACTCATGAAAAAGTGGACAAAGGATTTGAATAGACATTTCTTCAAAGAAGATATGCAACTGGCTAATAAACACATGAAAAGATGCTCAACATTATTAGTGGTCAGGGAACTGCAAATCCAAACCATAATGAGTTATTATTTCACACTCAACAGGGTGGCTAGAATTTTCTTAAAAGGTGTTAGTGAGGATGTGGAGAAATTGGAACACTCATACATTGCTGGTAGGAATGTAAAATGGTTCAGCCACTGGAAAATGGTTCGGTGGTTGCTCAAGACATTAAACGTGGAAATACTATATGACTCAGCAATTATACTCCTATATACCCAAAGGAGGGGCTTTCCATGCAGTGCTGGTGGTAAAGAATCTGCCTGCCAATTCAGGACACATAAGAGATGCTGGTTTAATTCCTGGGTCAGGAAGATCCCCTGGAGGAGGGCATGGCAACCCACTCCAGTATTCTTGCCTGGAGAATCCCATGGACAGAGGAGCCTTGGTGGCTCCATAGGGTTGCAAAGAGTCAGACACGACTGAAGCGACTTAGCATGCATACACTCATATCCAAAAGATTTGAAAACAAAACAAAACAAAAAAAACCCTCATACACAAATGTTCGTAGCATGACTATTACATTCACATGAAATATCCAGAATGGATAAATCCACAGAGTCAGAACACAGGTTAGTGTTTGCTATGGCTGCTGGGAGATGGGGATGGGGAATTATGACTTAATGAGTATGGATTTTCCCTTTAGAGTGATGAAAATGTTTTGGAACTAAATAGAATTGATAGTTATACAACACTGTGAATGTACTAAATGCCACTTAATTTTATATTTTAAAATGGTCAGTTTTATGCTATGTGAATGTCACCTCAATAAACACAATTACCTGGAGCCCTCTCTCTGGCAGGTAAGAGGATGGTAGGCGGGCATCCACAGTGTTTTTTTTTTTTTTGCCTATTTCTGTCATTCAAGGCTGAGTTACTTATTTCAAAAGACATACTTAAGAAATAAATGAAGCTGAAAAGAAATCATACTTGCCTAGGAATACAGTAACTGTATATTATCAGAGCCAGGGCATCAGTTTTCTAGCCAGATTATTCTTAAAAGTATGCTAATTCAATAAAATAATGATGATTATAATGAAATGACCACAAACATCAGGCTAGGTAGATGAGTATATTGATCACTAAATATATACTTGTTAAATAAGGGCATTTCTCTTATGTACTATTTTGGATGGAATCAATTCTTATTTTCTGGAAGAAATTGACTTTTTAAAAATTTATTTATTTATTTTAATTGGAGAGTAATTACTTTATATATTGTACTGGATTTGGCCATACCTTGACATGAATCAGCCGTGGGTGTACATGTGTTCCCCATCCTGAACCCCCTCCCAACTCCCTCCCATCCCATCCCTCAGGGTCATCCCAGTGCACCAGCCCTGAGCACCCTGTCTCGTGTATTGAACCTGGACTGGCGATCTATTACACATATGATAATAAACATGTTTCAATGCCATTCTCTCAAATCCCACCCTTGCCTTCTCCCACAGAGTCCAAAAGTCTGTTCTTTGTATCTGTGTCTCCCTTGCTATCTTGCATATAGGGTCATTGTTGCTGCTGCTGCTGCTAAGTCGCTTCAGTCGTGTCCGGCTCTGTGCGACCCCATAGATGGCAGCCCACCAGGCTTCCCCGTCCCTGGGATTCTCCAGGCAAGAACCCTGGAGTGGGTTGCCATTTCCTTCTCCAATGCATGAAAGTGAAAAGTGAAAGTGAAGTCGTTCAGTCTTGTCCTTCTCTTAGCGACCCCATGGACTACAGCCTACCAGGCTCCTCTGTCCATGGAATTTTCCAGGCAAGAGTACTGGAGTGGGTTGCCATTGCCTTCTCTGAGGGCCATCGTTACCATCTTTCTAAATTCCATATATATATACGTTAATATACTGTATTGGTGTTTTTCTTTCTGACTTACTTCACTCTATATAATAGACTCCAGTTTCATCCAACTCATTAGAATGGACTCAAATGCATTCTTTCTAATGGCTGAGTAATATTCCATTGTGTATATGTACCACAGCTTTCTTATCCATTCATCTGCTGATGGACATCTAGGTTGCTTCCATGTCCTGGCTATTGTAATCAGTGCTGCGATGAACATGGGAATACATGTGTCTCTTTCAATTCTGGTTTCCCCAGTGTGTATGCCCAGCAGTGGGATTGCTGGGTCGTGTGGGAGTTCTATTTCCAGTTTTTTAAGGAATCTCCACACTGTTCTCCATAGTGGCTGTACTCGTTTGCATTCCCACCAACAGTGTAAGAGAGTTCCCTTTTCTCCACACCCTCTCCAGCATTTATTGTTTGTAGATTTTTTGATAGTAGCTATTCTGACCAGCGTGAGATGGTACCTCATTGTGGTTTTGATTTGCATTTCTCTGATAATGAGTGATGTTGAGCATTTTTTCACATGTTTGTTAGCCATCTGTATGTCTTCTTTGGAGAAATTTCTGTTTAATTCTTTGGCCCATTTTTTGATTGGGTCATTTATTTTTCTGGAATTGAGCTGCAGGAGTTGCTTGTATATATATTTTTAAATTTAATTTAATTTTTTAACTTTACAATATTGTATTGGTTTTGCCATATATCAAAATGAATCCACCACAGGTATACATGTGTTCCCCATCCTGAAGTATATTTTTGAGATTAAATTCTTTGTCAGTTGCTTCATCTGCTATTATTTTCTCCGATTCTGAAGGCTGTCTTTTCAACTTGCTTATAGTTTCCTTCGTTGTGCACAAGCTTTTAAGTTTAATTAGGTTCCATTTGTTTATTTTTGCTTTTATTTCATTATTCAGGGAGATGGGTCATAGAGGATCCTGCTGTGATTTATGTCAGAAAGTGTTTTGCCTAAGTTTTCCTTAAGGAGTTTTATAGTTTCTGGTCTTACATTTAGATCTTTAATCCATTTTGAGTTTATTTTTGTGCATGGTGTTAGAAAGTGTTCTAGTTTCATTCTTTTACAAGTGGTTGACCAGTTTTCCCAGCACCATTTGTTAAGGAGATTGTCTTTTCTCCATTGTATATTCGTGCCTTCTTTGTCAAAGATAAGGTGTCCATAGGTGGGTGGATTTATCCCTGGGCTTTCTATTTTGTTCCATTGATCTATATTTCTTTGTGCCAGTACCACACTGTCTTGTTGACTGTAGCTTTGCAGTATAGTCTGAAGTCTGGCAGGTTGATTCCTCCAGTTCCATTCTTCTTTCTCAAGATTGATTTGGCTATTTGAGGTTTTTGGTATCTCCATACAAATTGTGAAATTATTTGTTCTAGTTCTCTGAAAAATAGCATTGGTAGCTTGATAGAGATTGCATTGAATCTATAGATTTGGGTAGTATACTCATTTTCACTATATTGATTCTTCCAATTCATGAACATGGTATATTTCTCCATCTATTTGTGTCATCTTAGATTTCTTTCATCAGTTTTATAGTTTCCTATATATAGGTCTTTTGTTTCTTTAGGTAGATTTATTCCTAAGTATTTTATTCTTTTCATTGCAATGGTGACTGTAATTGTTTCCTTAATTTCTCTTTCTGTTTTCTCATTGTTAGTGTATAGGAATGCAAGGGATTTCTGTGTATTAATTTTATATCCTGCAACTTTACTATATTCATTGATTAGTTCTAGTAATTTTCTGGTGAAGTCTTTAGGGTTTTCTATGTAGAGGATCAAGTAATCTTCAAACAGTGAGAGTTTTACTACTTCTTTTCCAATATGGATTCCTTTTATTTCTTTTTCTGCTCTGATTGCTGTGGCTAAAACCTCCAAAACTATGTTGAATAGTAGTGGTGAGAGTGGGCATCCTTGTCTTATTCATAACTTTAGGGGAAATGCTTTCAATTTTTCACCATTGAGGATAATGTTTGCTGTGGATTTATTATTTATAGCTTTTATTATGTTGAGGTATGTCCTTTCTATGCCTGCTTTCTGGAGGGTTTTTATCATAAATGGACGTTGAATTTTGCCAAAGGCTTTCTCTGCATCTATTGAGATAGTCATATAGTTTTTATCTTTCAATTTGTTAATGTGGTGTATCACATTGATTGATTTGTGGATATTGAAGAATCCTTGCATCCCTGGGATAAAGCCCACATGGTCATGGTGTATGATCTTTTTAAAATGTTGTTGGATTCTGTTTGCTAGAATTTTGTTAAGGATTTTTGCATCTATGTTCATCAGTGATATTGGCCTGTAGTTTTCTTTTTTTGTGGCATCTTTGTCTGGTTTTGGTATTAGAGTGATGGTGGCCTCATAGAATGAGTTTGGAAGTTTACCTTCCTCTGCAATTTTCTGGAAGAGTTTGAGTAGGATATGCAATTTTCTGGAAGAGTTTGAGTAGGATAGGTGTTCGCTCTTCTCTAAATTTTTGGTAGAATTCAGCTGTGAAGCCATCTGGTCCTGGGCTTTTGTTTGTTGGAAGATTCCTGATTACAGTTTTGATTTCCATGCTTGTGATGAGTCTGCTAAGATTTTCTATTTCTTCCTGGTTCAGTTTTGGAAAGTTAAACTTTTCTAAGAATTCATGCATTTATTCCAAGTTGCCCATTTTATTGGCATATAGATGCTGAGAGTAGTCTCTTATGATCCTTTGTATTTCTGTGTTGTCTGTTGTGATTTCCCTGTTTTCATTTCTAATTTTGTTGATTTGATTCTTCTTCCTTTGTTTCTTGATGAATCTGGCTAATGGTATGTCTGTCTTATTTATTGTCTCAAAGAACCAGCCTTTAGCTTTGTTGATTTTTGCTATGGTCTCTTTTGTTTCTTTTGCATTTTTTTCTGCCCTAATTTTTAAGATTTCTTTCATTCTACTAACCCTGGGGTTCTTCATTTCTTCTTTTTCTAGTTGCTTTAGGTGTAGAGTTAGGTTATTTATTTGATTTTCTCTTGTTTCTTGAGGTAAGCTTGTATTGCTCTGAACCTTCCCCTTAGCACTGCTTTTACTGAATTCCATAGGTTTTGGGTTGTGTTTTCATTTTCATTCATTTCTATGCACATTTTTATTTCTTTTTTGATTTCCTCTGTGATTTGTAGATTATTCAGAAGTGTGTTGTTTAGCCTCCATATGTTTGTGTTTTTAATAGTTTGTTTTCTTCCTTAGTTGACATCTAATCTTACCTCATCATGATCAGAAAAGATGCTTGAGATGATTTCAAATTTTTTGCATTTACCAAGGCTAGATTTATGGACCAGGATGTGATCTATCCTGGAGAAGGTTCCATGTGCACTTGAGAAAAAGGTGAAATTAATTGTTTTGGGGTGAAATGTCCTATAGATATCAATTAGGTCTAACTGGTCCATTGTGTCATTTAAAGTTTGTGTTTCCTTGCAAATTTTCTGTTTAGTTGATCTATCCATAGGTGTGTGTGGGTATTAAACTCTCCCACTATTATTGTGTTACTGTTAATTTCTCCTTTTATACTTGTTAGCACTTGCCTTATATATTGTGGTGCTCCTAATTTGGGTGCATATATATTTATAATTGTTATATCTTCTTCTTGGACTGATCCTTTGATCATTATGTTGTGTCTTTCTTTGTCTCTTTTCACGGCCTTTACTTCAAAGTCTATTTTATCTGATATGAGTATTGCTACTCCTGCTTTCTTTTGGTCTCCATTTGCATGAAATTTCTTTCTTCAGCCCTTCACTTTCAGTTGGTATGTGTCCTTTGTTTTGAGATGGGTCTCTTGTAGACAGCATATATAGAGGTCTTGTTTTTGTATCCATTCAGCCAGTCTTTGTCTTTTGGTTGAGGCATTCAACCCATTTACATTTAAGGAAATTATTGATAAGTATGATCCCATTGCCATTTACTTTGTTGTTTTGGGTTCGAGTTTATACACCTTTTCTGTGTTTCCTGCCTAGAGAAGATCCTTTAGCATTTGTTGAAGAGCTGGATTGGTGGTGCTGAATTCTCTCAGCTTTTGCTTGCCTGTAAAGCTTTTGATTTGTCTTTCATATTTGAATGAGATCCTTGCTGGGTACAGAAATTGATTTTAACTAGAACCATTGCATTTTAAATTTCCATGCCGTGCAGGACTAACTTAGTATTCATAAACATTTGCCACACATGTTTCACTTGCAAGGTGCTTTCTTTCCAAACTCAATAGTCTGTTAGAGAGTAGTGAAAAGGGATGGTCAGTGACAAAAATCTCAAACTGCCTCTAAAAGAGCCATATTTTACCACTGCTCCACATTCATTGAGTAAACCTCACATATCTTTCATTGTTAATGAGGCCAAATCTCCAAGGGCTTCTACTTGTCCCCGTGGGGAAGTTAGACACTTGGGGAAGCTGCATTAACTTACAGACCACAAGGGTGCCATTTGGCAAATTACAGCTTCCATGTTCTGGGAACCAAGAGAAAAATAATATAGTTTCCGAGACTTTCAAAGTTCTTCTCACATGTAGTTTGGGAAAGGCAATTAAAATTCTGAGTAAAACTTACATATACTATTCGGATATACTGAGTTAAACAGGCAAAATTAGATTGCTGTCTTGGAAATTAGTGGATAAAATATTCACTGCTTTCTCTGAGTGCTAAAGCTAGGGTAGGTAACTGCATTTTATTGCTAAAGTGTCAGGAAGAAACATTTTTTTATCCTAAAGTTGGAAGTTTGCATAGGAATTCTTTAAAGTATAACATCACCTACAGCAAAGCCACAGTTTCATCCACAGAGTCCATCATCAACATTTCTCCAGTCCATCATGTTCCCCTGGTTACATAGTGCATGTTATATGGTATCCTACAAAGAGGGATGACAATGACCTGCATGGGTAATTTGCTATCTGAGTCAATCATTTTGTAAGAGGCCTCAGAAGAACTTACAGTAACTATTAAGTCAGTTAGTAAATTAGAAGAATAAGCTATTATACCTAAATTGATTTTTCTCTTCTTTATTTTCCTTCCCTTCAATTGTCTATAAGCATATTCTTTGTGATTATATATCACTACAGACTGACATTGAGTAACCAAAGCAATTTCACCACCAAATCCATCATCTGGCACATTATCACCACGTTTCACATATGGGAACAATGGATACAAAAATCATTAAATAAAATGGCATTGCTCTAAATAAAAGCTATATTTATTTATTTTTAAGATATACTAGATTCATTTTGAAGAGAAAAAATATACAGCTAAGAATAATACATTTTCCCATCCCTTCTGATGAGGGTTTGACACTCAAATGTTTTTGTGTGATTATTTGTCAATGACCCTTATATGACTGTAGAAAGCTGTAGTTAGGATGGATTTGCTACTACATTTTCCATCTATAATCTATTAATTATGCTTTCCTAACTCACTATCTTATTGGAGAGATGGATAAATAGCATTTTTCTAGAGGCCAGCTATTCTTTGGAGTTACTTGTGCAGTTCATATTCTAACTCCCATTCTGTAGGTTTGAGGTAACTATTCTAGTTACTATTGTTTTGTACGAAATCACTTCAAAATATCAGGTTGAAAATCTCAACAATTACATTATCACCTCTGATAGTTTCTGTGGCTCAGGAAGTCAGGAAGGATTTATATGGGAGATTCTAGCTTGGAGTCTCTCATGTAATTGCAGCCAGACAGTGGCCAGAGCCAGAGAGTGGTGGGCTGGGGCAGAGGATGTTGGCCAGGCATCTCTCTCTCTCTCTTCTTGCAATTTCAGTACTTCTCCACATGGAGAGTTAACCTAGGCTAATTTCGGTTTCCTAACAGTATGGCAGCCTTGGAACTATTAGACTGCTTTACAGAGTGTCTAATGATTCAGCAATCCCACTCAGTATATATTTGATAAAAAGAAAAAGCACTAATTTGGAAAGATACATGCATGCTGATATTCATAGCAATATTATTTACAATTGCCAAGACATGGATGCAATCCAAGTATCCATCAACAGATGACTAGATAAAGAAGATGTGGTGTGTGTGTATGTGTGTGTGTGTATATATATGTATTTATATACATATATATGTATGTACACATGTACACACATATACATGTATATATATGTATGTGTATATATATGTACATATATGTGTGTGTGTGTATATATATACACACATACACAGTGGAGTACTACTTAGCCATTTAAAAAGAATGAAATTTTGCCATATGCAACAACATGGATGAACTTGGAGAGTATTATGATAAGTGAAATAAGTCAGACTGAGAAAGACAAATACTGTATGAGATCACTTATATGTGAAATCTATAAAATACAATAAACTGATGAAGCAGATTCACAGATAAAAGGACTAGTGGTTACCATTGGGGAGAGGGAAGTGTCAAGGGACAATATAGGGATGCTAAAAAAATAAAAGGATCATTATGAGATCATATGAAATCATATGTGTGAAACTTTTGAAAATTGTTAAGTGCTATACAACTTGAAGAAACTTTCATTCAATTAAAAAAAAATACAAGAGTGATTGTTCCAGAAAACAAGAAAAAAATGGCATCACCTTTTAAGAATCTAGCCTCAGAAATCTTACTGGACTATTTCTGCTTTGTTACTTGTTGCAAGCAAGTCACAAACTCAGGCAGATTTATGGGGGGAGAGGAACTAGACTGTACATCTTGATGGAGAAGTGGCAATTTTCTAAAGAGAATGAGGATTGGGAGCTCTCATTGCAATCATCTTTGGAAAATACTATCTACTAAACCTTTGATCACAACTTTTCCTCTCTTTTATTTTTATCTAAGTACATGGTCTTTTCATACTATTAATGGAAAGGCAAAAGGGCAAAATAGTTGTCTGAGAAGATCTTACAAATAGCTGAGAAAAGAACAGAAACGAAAGGCAAAGGAGAAAAGGAAAGATATACCCATCTGAATGGAGAGCTCCAAAGAATAGCAAGGAGAGATAAGAAAACCTTCCTCAGTGATCAATGCAAAGAAATAGAGGAAAGCAATAGAATAGGAAAGACAAGAGATCTCTTCAAGAAAATTAGACATACCAAGGGAACATTTCTTGCAAAGATGGGCTCAATAAAGGAGAGAAATTGTATGGACCTTGCAAAAGCAAAAGATAATAAGAGGTGGCAGCAAGAATACACAGAAGAACTATACAAAAAGATCTTCATGACCCAGATAACCACGATGGTGTGATCACTCACCTAGAGCCAGACATCCTGGAATGTGAAGTCAAGTGGGCCTTAGGCAGCATCTCTATGAACAAAGCTAGTGGAGGTAATGGAATTGCAATTGAGCTATTTCAAATCCTGAAATATGATGCTGTGAAAGTGCTGCACTCAATATGCCAGCAAATTTGGAAAACTCAGCAGTGGAAATTTGGAAAACTCCATAGGACTGGAAAAGGTAAGTTTTCATTCCAATCCCAAGACAGGCAATGCCAAAGAATGTTCAAACTACCGCACAATTGCACTCACCTCACACGCTAGCAAAGTAATGCTCAAAATCCTCCAAAAGTAATGCCAGGCTTCAACAGTACATGAACCATGAACTTTCTGATATTCAACCTGGATTTAGAAAAGATAGAAGAACCAGAGATCAAATTACCAATATCCGTTGGATCATAGAAAAGGCAAGAGAGTTCCAGAAAAACATCCACTTCTGCTTTAATGATTATGCCAAAGCCTTTGACTGTGTGGATCACAAACTGTGGAAAATTCTTAAAGAGACAGGAATACCAGATGACATTACCTGCCTCCTGAGAAAGAGGGATGGGATGGAGAGGGAGGTGGGAGGGGGGCTCAGGATGGGGAACACATGTATACCCATGGCTGATTCATGTCAATGTATGGCAAAACCACTACAATATTGTAAAGTAAGTAGTCTCCAATTAAAATAAATTAATTTTAAAAAATAAATAAATAAAATTAAAAAAAAGAAGCAAAAGTTAGAACTGGACATGGAACAACAGAGTGGTTACAAATTGGGAAAGGAGTATGTCAAGGCTGTATATTGTCACCCTGCTTATTTAACTTATATGCAGAGTACATCATGTGAAATGCCAGGCTGGATGAAGCACAAGCTAGAATCAGGATTGCCGGGAGAAATATCAATAACCTCAGATATGCAGATGACACCACCCTTATGGCAGAAAGTGAGGAACTAAAGAGCCTCTTGATGAAAGTGAAAGAGGAGAGTGAAAAAGTTGGCTTAAAGCTCAACATTCAGAAAACTAAGATCATGTCATCCAGTCCTATCACTTCATGGCAAATAGATGGGGAAATAATGGAAACAGTGAGACTTTATTTTTTCAGGCTCCAAAATCACTGCCGTTGGTGACTGCAGTCATGAAAGTAAAAGACGCTTGCTCCTTGGAAGAAAAGCTATGATCAGCCTAGACAGCATATTAAAAAGCAGAGACGTTACTTTGCTGACAAAGATCCACCTAGTCAAAGCTATGGTTTTTCCAGTAGTTATGTATGGATGTGAGAGTTGGACTATAAAGAAAGCTGAGCGCCAAAGAATTGATGCTTTTGAACTGTGGTGTTGGAGAAGACTTTTGAGAGTCCCTTGGACAGCAAGGAGGTCCAACCAGTCCATCCTAAAGGAAATCAGTCCTGAATATTCATTGGAAAGACTGATGCTAAAGCTGAAACTCCAATACTTTGGCCACCTGATGAGAAGAACCAACTCTTTTGAAAAGACCCTGATGTTGGGAAGGATTGAAGGCAGGAGGAAAAGGGGATTACAGAGGATAAGATGGTTGGATGGCATCATTGATCGATGCACATGAGTTTGAGTAAGCCCCAGGAGTTGGTCACGGACAGGAAAGCCTGGTGTGGTGCAGTCCATGGGGTCACAAATAGTCGGATACAACTGAGCGACTGAACTGAGTATACTTTTAATTTCTCCTTTGTCAAGTAAAAAAAAAGAGAAAGGGCAATAAAATGAGTTTTTCACATTCATAAATTCATACCCCAAAGACCCTTCCCTTTGAAGAAATGGACTATAAATTTATTTAATGAAATGTTATATTGCTAGATACTTCAGTTAGGAATTCTTCGTTTCAGATTAGTGGAATAGCAAAGTGATTCAGCTATACATATATATGTATATTATATATACACATATCCTTTTTCAGATTCTTTTCCATTATAGGTTATTATAAGATATTGAGTTTAGTTCCCTGTGCTATACAGTAGGTCCTTGTTGTTTATTGTGGTGGTGGTTCTGACTCTTGTGACCCCATGGACTCTGGCCTGCCAGGCTCCTCTTTCTGTGGGATTCTCCAGGCAAGAATACTGAAGTGGGTTGCCATTTCCTTCTCCAGGGGAACTTCCTGACCCAGGAATTGAACCCAGGCCTCCTGCATTGCAGGCAGATTCTTTACCGATTGAGCTATGAAGGAAGCCTTGTTGTTTATTAAAAGATCTATTTAAAAACTAAAATAAAAACAGAGCACTTTCAAGGATAGTCCTATAACATCATCACTTCTACTTCTTCCCACTTGGATATGCTTTCTTGAGTGGTCAAGAATTACTCATTGCACAACAGGAATGGTAGAAATGCTGGTATGTGATGAGAGTTGTTTCATTTATGGGAATGTCATCACACATAGGCATTGCTGTAGTGAGAAGTTTGGAAATCCCTGCATTAAGAATCCTGAAGAGCTTGAGAGAAGATTCAGGATAGATCAATTTCTATTCTATTGTGGAGATTGGAGAAATGTAGCCAGGAAAGCCCTGGGGAGGCTCTAGGGGAGGGGTGGGTGAGCCACTGTATCTTGGACAGGGAGGAGAGAACTAGAACAGGTGCCTGGAGAGAGAAGCCTGCTACAAAAGATGTGAGGTACTGACAAAGGGAGAAGAAGGCAGGGTACTCGAGAGAAGTTTCATATGTCCCATCATCTTATCCCTGACAAGCCCTGTTTATGCAACCTTGTTATTTTACAGCTAAGATATTTTCATCAGGACAAACTTTCACAGAATGAGATTCAACCTTCCCCATTAACAAATTTATCAAAGCATTCAAGAGCCACACGCACAAGGCCCACAAGCTTGTCTCCAACACTTGGCAATCTGTATTGAACTTGAAAAAAAAAAATAGGATTCAATATCTGTGCCAATTAGCAACCAAGAAAATAAATGTACAAATAAATGGCAGAAAGGGGATCACCATAGTCTATTTCTGTAGGGAAGTGGATTAATAAGTGCCCACAAAGTGGATCCACTAAGTACCTGGATGAGTAAGGGAGATATTTTCTGTCCTTTATGTTTCTAGTTTTGTGGTTGTTGCCCTTCGAAGGAATACTCACATTGTTAAAATGAAAAAGAAAAAAACATCTTACAAAGTCCCAATTTAGGTATGCTGCCACCAGGTGGTGGTAGTATGGCACAAACCCATAGTCCAAGCAATAAGGCCCGAACTCTAAACAGGTGTTTTAGGAAAAAGATTAGCACACTATATCCATAATCTATTGAAAAAAAAAGAGTATTTTTTAAATGACAAAAAAAGCTTTGCTTAAATCTATAAAAAGATAATTTGGCTCTTAAGATTTCCTTTTGTTTTAGTTTTGTCTTTTAAAAGAAATATATGCCTATGTACAATTTGGTGTCAGTTTTACTAATCTTTAATTTTATGATCTCGTACCGAATTACATTCAAAAAGTCATCCTATGGGTTTGGCCCCACTGCAACGAGGCTAAAGTAGAGGTCAAAATAACCTCAAGTGCTTTGTCTTTTAGTAGGCAGCCAATTCACCTTGCCTGGCTAGTCTGAAATAAGTTCCTTCTATCTCTCCACCTTATAAAAGCCCTACTTCAATAGAATGGGAAAGCCTAGAGATCTCTTCAAGAAAATTAGACATACCAAGGGAACATTTCTTGCAAAAATGGGCTCAATAAAGGACAGAAATGTTATGGACCTTACAAAAGCAGAAGATATTAAGAAGACGTGGCAATAATACACAGAAGAACTATACAAAAAAGATCTTCATGACCCAGATAATCATAATGGTGTGATCACTCACCTAGAGCCAGACATCCTGGAATGCAAAGTCAAGTGGGCCTTAGGAAGCATCACTACGAACAAAGCTAGTGAAGGTGATGGAATTGCAGTTGAGGTATTTCAAATCTTGAAAGATGATGCTGTGAAAGTGCTGCACTCAATATGCCAGCAAATTTGGAAAACTCAGCAGTGGGCACAGGACTTGAAAAGGTCAGTTTTCATTCCAATCCCTAAGAAAGGCAATGCCAAGGAATGTTCAAACTACCGCACAATTGCACTCATCTCACATGCTAGCAAAGTAATGATTAAATTCTCCAAGCCAGGCTTCAACAATATGTGAACCATGAATTTCCAGATGTTCAAGCTGGTGTTAGAAAAGGCGGGGAACCAGAGATCAAATTGCCAACATCTACTGGATCATCGAAAGAGCAAGAGAGTTCCAGAAAAACATCTATTTCTGCTTTAGTGATTATGCCAAAGCTTTTGAGTGTGTGGATCACAACTGTGGAAAATTCTTGGGAATACCAGACCACCTGACCTACCTCTTAAGAAATATGTGTGCAGGTCAGGAAGCAACAGTTAGAACTGGACATGGAACAACAGACTGGTTCCAAATAGGAAAAGTAGTACTTCAAGGCTGTATATTGTCACCATGCTTATTTAACTTATATGCAGAGTATATCATGAGAAACACTGGGCTGGAAGAAGCACAAGCTAGAATCAAGACTGACGGGAGAAATATCAATAACCTCAGATATGCAGATGACACCACCCTTATGGCAGAAAGTGAAGAAGAACTAAAGAGCCTCTTGATGAAAGTGAAAGAGGAGAGTGAAAAAGTTGGCTTAAAGCTCAACATTCAGAAAACGAAGATCATGGCATCTGGTCCCATCACTTCATGTGAAACAGATGTGGAAACAGTGTCAGACTATTTTTTGGGGCTCCAAAATCACTGCAGATGGTGACTGCAGCCATGAAATTAAAAGACACTTACTCCTTGGAAGAAAAGTTATGACCAACCTAGACAGCATATTAAAAAGCAGAGACATTACTTTGCCAACAAAGGTCCGTCTAGTCAAGGCTATGGTTTTTCCAGTGGTCATGTATGGATGTGAGAGTTGGACTGTGAAGAAGGCTGAGCACCGAAGAACTGATGCTTTTGCACTGTGGTGTTGGAGAAGACTCTTGAGAGTCCCTTGGACTGCAAGGAGATCCAACCAGTCCATCCTAAAGGAAATCAATCCTGAATGTTCATTGGAAGGACTGATGTTGAAGCTGAAACTCCAATACTTTGGTCAGCTGGTACGAAGAACTGACTATTTTGAAAAGAGCCTGATGTTGGGAAAGATTGAAGGCGGTAGGAGAAGGGGACACAGAGGATGAGATGGTTGGATGGTATCACCGACTCAATGGAAATGAGTTTGATTAACCCCAGGAGTTGGTGATGGACAGGGAAGCCTGGTGTGCTGTGGTTCATGGGGTGGAAGAGTCGGACACAACTGAGCAAAGGAACTGAACTGAACCCAAAGAAGAGAAAGTCACCTTGGTATTTGGAGCAACAGCTTGTCCTCTTCACCATGTTATTTGCCATATTTCCCTGGTAACATTTATTTTTTCTCTCTCTTTCTCTCTTGATGGGAAAAGAAGGGAGGAATACATTATATATGCTATAAATATATATATGTAAGTTAGAATTTATAAAATAACATTGTATTTCCACCTATTTAATGGACTATTTAACTGCTTTGATTAAAACTTCAGGGTGGGACGAATTGAGAGAATAGCATGGAAACATATACATTACCATATGTAAAATAGATAGCAAGGGGGAATTTGCTCTCTGACACAGGGAGCTCAACCTAGTGCTCTGTGACAACCAAGAGGAGTGAGATGGGGAGGGAGATGGGAAGGGAGTTCAGGGGGAAGGGAACGTATGTATACCTGTGGCTGATTCATGTTGATGTATGGCAGAAACCAACAAAATATTGTAAAGCAATTATCCTCCAATTTAAAAAAAACAAACAAACAAACTACAGGTTCCTTGGTTTATAGAAAAGTTCTCTCATTTTGCTTTTAGCTATTCAGCATAATGCTCTTAGCTATTTTTTTTTTTCAAGATAGTGGCCAGTATGATTTTCCAAAACTGAATTTTTAAAAGGCCAGTATTTGATGCATAAAACACAGCATTAGGCATTAAAAAATAGATTGGCAGGAAAAAATTATATTATCTCATGTGTCCAAGACTTATGGTTGGAGTATATGAGATTAAGATCATCCTCATCACCATCCATCATTCTCTGTTATTTCTTGAGCAATTAGTACCCACCAGGTTCCATGCTGGAGAAGGCAATGGCATCCCACTCCAGTACTCTTGCCTGGAAAATCCCATGGACGGAGGAGCCTGGAAGGCTGCAGTCCATGGGGTCGCTGAGGGTCAGACACGACTGAGCGACTTCACTTTCACTTTTCATTTTTCACTTTCATGCATTGGAGAAGGAAATGGCAACCCACTCCAGTGTTCTTGCCTGGAGAATCCCAGGGATGGGGGAGCCTGGTGGGCTGCTGTCTATGGGGTCACACAGAGTCGGACACGACTGAAGTGACCTAGCAGCAGCAGCAGGTTCCATGCTAGGTGCTGCTTACTTTTATTACAGCAGAACTCAGCCCAAGATATCCTGTTGTTCACAATGCCCTGTCAGCCACAACCTTCTTCGTGTTTCAGACCTCATGCAGTGTACTTTCACTACAGCTTTCCATGACCGAGAACAGATGTTATTATAAAGATCCCCCAAAGGCAAATCAGAAGAATCACTCTTTATACTGTAGTGCATAGTGGCACATTCAGGATTCTAGAATTGGCCATGGGAAGTTCTGTTTGGGGTGAATCAAACTTATCTGGAGCCTTGGTTTCATGGCCCTATTTTTTTTTTTTGCCACTTTTCTGTATATGTTGTACAGGCAATTTATGTAAAATGCCATTCTTTCCTCATGTGACATTTGTTTCAAAGACCATTTCTCACTGTGGCATAACATAGTGACCAGCATGATGGTGTGATGTACATCTTGCGGGTACTGATCTGAACACTGTGGACCTTTTGCAGAGAGTTTATCCCAAAGCAATGGCTTTTGCCATCAGACATTTATCTGTTCTTCCTGGGTAGCTCTGCAAGAGATGATACTATTATGATAAAGAAAATATATCCATAAGTTTCAGCACAAGTCACTTAGCAGGATGACAGGTGTTATCTGGGCCTTGTTCTCTGTCTTTGGGGGTTTTGATGATCAGATCAAAGCAAAGTGAAGCTTGAGAAATTCAACTGAGCAATTGCTACAGAATTTCTTGCCTGAACCAGTTTTTCAGTCATCAACGTTTGGAAACTTAGTTCTTTTGTTTTTGTCACCAAAAAGTATTATAGTATGGAGAGTTATATTCAATTTTTAAAAGTATTTAAAAAAATGATCACAGATCTTATGAGTTACAATCTTTGAATGTCAACTTAGGCTATTGCTGAAAAGAAGATAAGCAATAGAATTCAAGAATCTAGTCAGAATTAGTTCTAGCAAATGTACATTTCACCAACCCTCAACACTACCCACCTCCAACTCTTGGTATGACTACATAGAGGTGGGGATAAAATTGCACATATAACTAAACTTTTGAAAAATTTCCTACGTATCAGCTCACTTATGGGAACCAACATCTTTAATAGGTCCATGAACATGACAGCAAAGTCACACCTATTTTTAACTCTGACATAAAGAGCTAAATAGAATAGCCAATGAGTATCAATTGCACAATGAATTATGTTGGAAATACTGTGAATTCTCTGAGTTTTACATGGACTAACTACTCTTTTGAATTAAGTACAATATTGTACCTCAAGGGTTAGCATAACATATACGATTTCTTTCAAAATAGACTACCATTACTGCAGATGATTTTAGATATTCCATGAAAAGTAGTTTACTTCTGCCTGAAGTTAGAGCTTTACCTACTGATTGTTAAGACCTGTTGGATTTCATATGGTTGATTTCTGGGGCTCTTGATGAATACTCTTTCCTACACACTCTCTGACAACTCCAATAATTTTAGGCAAATAGTGGCAGTACTAGTTCATGTTTTTCATCTTGAATTTTAGGTTATGTGTAAGAACATGGGGCTCAGCTTGGTGTTTAATTATACTCTTTACTTAAGCAACCAACCTAATATCCACAACATCAAAGCATAGTGGCAAATCACAAACTGGACTCATTTTAATGTATTATAGTCTACGTCAGAGATCTAGCCAGTAGAGTTTATGGGTAAGGAATCAAACAGACCACTGTAGAATGAGAAAATAAAAATTCTGCAGCTTTAGGGACAAAAAGAATTGGAACTATAGAAGACACATGGGGTAAGATGCAAAGACATATAGGGCTCTTAACAGATTTATTTCTTCCACAGTCTGAAGTAGGCAAAGAAAAGAAAAATGATCTGATCCAACACCACAGTACCTGAGGGCAGGTGTAGTACTTGAGGGTTGTTAAGGTAGAGCTTGTTTTGGTGACATTTTGAAAATTACTTAAGATACAAATAAATTAAAATTGAAGTAACTTCAAAAGAATGCAATTAGAGCAGCATTAACATTTGTTCTTGCTTTCTCTCTCTCAATCTAAAGTGTTTTATTTTAATACAGACAAAAATTCAATGCAATATGAGAATCACTTAATTCTATCTAGTATCATTTATTATACAAAGGATTTGGCTACCTTTCCTTATCCAGGAATTATTGTCTCACTGTGTACCACCACTACACAGTGGATAGGATGGCAGATGTTACCATGGAAGCTTGGGATTTGCAGAAATTTCTCACAAAAGAGAAAAATGGGTTAGAGATTCGGGGAAGGAAGTGTTTCATATATTATTTGTACCTGAAAAATCAATGATGTTCCACAAAAACACAAAAGAATGGCAAGTAGGATTTCAAATTAAAGATGGCAGATTGCAAAAAAATATAGCCTTTGATATCTCCTAAAAGCTAAAGTGATATTTTAAAAGGCATAAATATCCCCTGGAGAAGGGAAAGGCTACCCACTCCAGTATTCTAGCCTAGAGAATTCCATGGACTATACCCATGGGGTTGCAAAGTGTTGGCACAACTGAGCGACTTTCACTTTCTTTCTTTTACTATGGTCAAAAGTAAACATGAATGGTTCCCAGAGCAGTAAATTTTGAGAAGCTGGAAAGCTTATGAGTAAGTAATACTTGATCTAGAAACCCCAAGAAAACCTAGTCCTAAACTGACAATGGAGAAAGAGAAACAATGAACTTGCATTGTCAAATTGTACATTAAAAAACAGATCTAATAAATCCCCTTTTCTTCTCCATGTACTGGAAAACCAGTCTTTCCATACCTTGACAGAAGATTAGGAATTTATATTCTGTAGAGGGTAAAATAGAGGCTCTGGGCAGGGGTCACCAGTCACAATTTATGGTTACATACTATACTGAAAACAGAAGCATTAGTTAAATATTGAGAACCCCAGTGCTCTCTTGCCACTCATTTCTCATGACATCATTATCCAGGCAGCAAATCTGAAGTGCTTTTTGGTGAATCTAACCAACATAACAGGAAGACCTAAAAAATACTGAAATGAAGGCTTCTCTAAAGAAATGACTCAGCCAGAATACCCTACAATGAAACATTGTAGGCTCAGAGTTTATAGCTAGCTTTTCAATTTCTCATCCTTCAACATAAACAGAGAGCAAATGATGACCAGAGATTTGAGGAAAGTCTCATATGAACGAGAGAGACCAAAACAACCAATAAACCCATATATAAAAGTTGAACAAAATGAATTGGGGAGAAATAGACTATGCAGTTGAGATATATGATATAAAAAAAGATTCATGAAACAATAACAAACCTTAAACACATATACCATTTATAGATTAAGAAAGATATCTCAGAAATTTAAAAACATAGCAACAATGAAAACAATCAAAAGAGTAGAATGCTTTAAAGACAATGTCACTATAAATCTTTAGAATGTAGAGTAAAAAGACAAAGTGATAGGAAAGGGAGAGAAAGGATAAGTGGAATTAGAGAATCACATGAACTTGGGCAAACTCTGAGAGATGATGAGGGGCAGGGAGGCCTGGCATGCTGTAGGACATGGGGTCATAGAGTCAGACACAACTGGGTGACTGAAACAATATAAAAAGTCCAACATTAAAATATTAATGAGTTTCAGAAAAATAACAGAGAAAATGTAGTGAAGAAAATCAAAGTAATTATTCAAGAAAAAATCCCATTTCCAAAGACATCAATCTACAGATACTTAGGACAAAAAGAAGATCCTACTTGCTTTCAGAGAGAATGAACTGGATTTGGAATGGCAAAAATTTTCTCAGTTGCAATATTGGAAACCAGAAGGCAAAGAACAAACTTTCAATATGTTACAAAGAAAATATTTTCAACCTGGAATGCTATACATAACCAAACAAATGTGAAAACACATTTTCAAACTTGAAAAATCTCAAAAAATACCTCTTTCTCATGTATACTTTTCCAGAAAATAAATGGGACATATCTTCTACCAAAATGGAGGAATAAACCAAGGAGGAAGGCTGGTAATAAAAGTTACATGGGTTCCAACTTAGAAGAGAGGCGTAGGGAAATCCCAGAATGATGGTGACAGGCATATTCAGCATACTCTACTCTAAAGGCCATAGGAGATGTGTTTGCCAAGAACATGAAATTAATAGAAAACTTGATGTATTCAAATGTATTAAAGGAGATTTTTGCATGGGAAGGAACATAAGCTAAGAGGGAAAAAAGATAACTATTAAGTTTGATTTAATCAAATGATGTAATTAGAGAAGGATGGGAAGATAGGAAGAGAGTATGCGTCTGTCTGTGAGAGGCTGAGGATGATGAAAAAGTTAAGTCTAAATTTCAACAGCAGGATATTACTAGATTACATCAAAAACTAAAATCTAACAAAGAAACAATATAGTCATATCATTTAGACCTGCAACGTCCAACAAAATAGGTACTGTCCATATGTGGATATGGAGCACCTGAAGTATGGCTAGACCAATTGAGGACTTGAATTTTTAAACTGATTAGTTTTTACCAATTAAAATTTAAAGATCTTAATAAACTCAGTTCAGTTATTAGAAAGCTTCTAAGTGTATCTAGAATAACATGGGTATGTGACTTTCCTTTTTCAATCTATAGGGAGCTTAAACACATATCAAACATTTCTAATGAAAATCTAACGTCCAAACAGAGATGTGCTGTAAATGTAAACTATGTACTGGATTTCAGAAGCTTAGTATGGAAAAAATGTAAACTTTTTTTTTTTACATTGAATACATCTTGAAAGATAATATTTTGGCTGTAGTGGGTTAAATGAAAAAATTTTAACTTTTTAAATGTTTCTACTAGAACATTTACAACTGACATATGTGGTTCTAATATTTTTACTGGCCAATGCTGATTTAGATTAATGGCATTAAATCGAAAGAAATAAGCACTAAAATAAATGAAAGTTATCTCCTGGTAAAGAATCTGCCTGCAGTGTAGGAGACCTGTGTTCAATCCCTGGGTCAGGAAAAATCCCCTGAAGAAGGAAATGGCAACCCACTACAGTATTCTTCCCTGGAGAATCCTATGGGCAGAGGAGCCTGGTGGGCTATAGTCCATAGGGTCACAAAGAGTCAGACATGACTGAGCAACTAACACTTTTACTTCACTATCTCCACAGAGCAAGATATAGGATATAGGGAATGTCAAGGGCCACTGTTTTTCATATGTCATAGAATTATATTATAAAATTATGATTTTATTACTACAGAACTCTGTTTCATATTTGACTCTTTAATCTTTGTGTATGTATAATGTTGACAAAGAAAAAAAACAAGAAGGGAAAAGCAATTTCTCAATATTTTTGCAGCTTCACAGGACTACACCTATTTTCATTTACACTTGATGTTATTCTCTGGAGCCAGGGAAACATTGGAAATAATGTTTTTAAAAGAAACAGGATGCCAAGAAACTACCCATACTGACAGGCTGTGTGTCTACTCTGCCTTCTCAGTGTGTGCATCAGCTAGCAAACTGTGCTTTCTGTAATATTTTTTCCCCATAGGAATGAGATGAGGCTTAGGAACTAAAGGTACAAAAACATAATAAAAATTCAATTTTCCGGAGCATTCAAGCTGTATAAATAAACAAAACCCCATGATGATTTATCATTAAGGTCTGAAAAGTCCTTTATCATCTCCTCTAGTGTACCTACAGTCTACAGTCCCATTCTGGGAAACCATGGCATATTCTTAAAAATCAGCTACTGTTGCTAATCAGGAAAGCAGCCAGCAACACAGACTCCGCCGCTCATGTGAAAAATAAGGTTGGATCTGAATAGTTTCTGGTCATCTTCAATACTACAGTAATTAGAAATGACTTTCTTGATTTTTCTTCAGTCTTATTAGGCGTTAGAACTCCCAAGAGAGAGAGGTGACAATTTGCAGTTCAGTTAACAGGCACGACAGTGCATTTGAAATAGCAGTCCCCTAGAGAATTATCAAGCACAGATGGTAAGGGGAACTGAAAAAATTCATCAGGGAAAATGGGGGAAAACATAAAAAAAAAAAAATCTCCTCTTGACTCTTCTCTACTTGCCAAACCTAGTTCCCATTGGAAAGTACCATTAAAGAGAAAGGCTTATCATTTTAGTGTGTATTTGCATTTGAAATAGATTTTATCTAAATCCCATTTACATTTTTTGTAATCATTTTCATATTTGACCTTTGTACATTCAGAGTATTTTAGTTCTTAAGAGGGACAAGAACAACTTAGAGGTTCTAAATGAGAACTAAGGAGATGACTAACAGTCAAAGGCTATTCAGGCTCGAGAAAGAGCAGGCAGAGGGGCAATTGAATGTTGGTCTTCAAAGAAACAATCAACTTGGGAATGCTGCAAACGAGGAACAGAGAAGCTATCAGAGAGATTTCTGATCAGCAAAGGTCATTAGCATTTGGAATATTTCACTACAGAGGTTCTTTCTTTTATAGCCTTCAGCAACACAATGAATGTGCATTTTGTAGGAGATTTAACATGGCTTTTGGGTTTCCCTGGTGACTCAGATGGTAAAGAGTCTGCCTGCAATGCAGGAGACCTGGGTTAGAATGATCCCATGGAGAAGGGAATGGCAACCCACTCCAGTATTCTTGCCTGGAGAATTCCATGGACAGAGGAGCCTGGTGGGCTACAGTCCTTTGGGTCACAAAGAGTCGGACACGACTGAGTGACTAACACAGTTTTTAGTAAGTTAGGGAAATTAATCATATGGCTTTTCTTAAGGTCTTTTTCAGGCATAAGAGTTTCTAATCATTCCCCCATTTTAAATTTATTGAATACCTATCATAGGCCAAATACTGTGCTAGGCTCTGGAGATGACAACAGTGAACAAGAAAAACCATCTCCATACCCCTGACGCTAATTTAATGATTCCACCATGCTCTGTGAAGGAGCTGGGCTATGTAATCTCTGATATTCTTTGAATTTGAAAATTCAGGAATAGATTGGCAAGATCATTTCTTGTCAATGGCAGAGGGAGAAGCATAATCCACAGTCAGTTCTGAAGCTAACCAATAGGTAGATTTTTTATTCACTGTAATTTCTTATTTTCTTGACTTCTTTGTCCAAAAAAGTCAATGTTTAGAAATTTGGCTATTTTTAAACTCTTTTCAGGTGTGACATTTAGAAAGCTAAGGGGACTGTATTTTCAAAAGCATTTAATGATTATGAATGTATCCCCAAAGCCCGGAAGTATGTGGCTCTTGGAAGCCACTGACAAATATTTCTCAAAACCATCTCCTCAGCACTGGAAGAGTATTTGCATAAAGCAGACTTCTACAGTGACAGCACATGCTGTAGTTCCCGGGAACTATATCGCTCTTCAAACTCCTGCTTCTGATAAGGACTCTGTTGAAAACAGTTCAGAAGGAGGAAAGCAGACACGAGTGAGTGCTAACAATCTGCTCAAGTAACTCAAAACAAGCAAGGCAGGATGTTACTTGTTCAGAAGTCAGACAGATGCCCCTGATGTTGTCTAGAGAGCAGAATTTTGGGGGGCATTCAGGTCACTTTTACTGTCTGCTCTGATAAGGCTGGTCCTCACCTTTTTCCTTTGTCTTCCTCACTGAGAACAGGAAATGAGATCAATGCAGAGCATACCCAATCATTGAGAGGTCTTGGGAAACCTGACATTGGGAACTTGGGAGAGAAACCAAGGTTTCCTGGTTCTATTCCTCACAAAATGCGCTGTATCCCAGATGGAAGCACAATGATATAAGAAACATGAGGCTGTCCTTCAGAGAGATCCTATTCTAGGGAATGAATGTTCATGCAATAAGAGGCCCTTCTTTGGGTAAACAAATGCTATCCTGTCCTCTCTTTCTCTCAAAATCAAAGCAAAAATTCAGTTAATAATAACTGTCATAGATTTGCCTCCATCATATGTATATTGAGAAATTGTGCAAAGAAACCAGTCTACTAAGGGGTATTCAAGGAGAGGGTAGGGAACCCCATCCCCTTGTCAAACAAGGGACTCTTGGGTAGTGAGTAAAAACTTGTTAGCTCAGGAGCCAAATTGCTTGAGTTCAATTTTCAGTGTTGCCACTTATGAGTGTGCTACCTGAGACAAGATATCAAATCTCCAAGTGTCTCAGTTTCTTCGTTTTTAGAGCACAGATAATACTATGTTTTGGGTTGAATTGTCTCTCCCTTCCCTCGAAATTCATTAGACAAGGTTCTAACTTCCAGTACCTCAGGATGCAACTTTATTTGGAGAAAAGATCTTTAAAGAGGTAATTAAGTTAAAATGAGGCCAATAGAATGTGGTCCTATTCCAATATGACTGTTGGCCTTATAAGAAGAGGAGGAAACACCAGGGATGCACATGCATAGAGGAAAGGCAGCAAGAAGGTGGCCTTCAATAAGCCAAGGAGAGAGCTGCAGAGGAAACCAACACTGCCAGTACCTAGAACTCGGACTTCTAGTCTCCAGAACTTCAAGAAAATTAATTTCTATTGTTTTAGCCACCCACTCTCGTGTTTTGTCATGGGAGCCCTAACAAACTACTATGTAGTTCTTATTCTTGTAAGGGTGCTATGAGAATTAAATTAGTTAATCCATGTCAAATGCCCCAAATTAAGGCTGGCACATAGTTAACACTTGTGATGAGAAAAAGAACTTTTGAGGAAAAAAAACAACTTTTGTTTTTCTGATTTGCTGCACAGGAATTTTACAGTATGACAATCCTGTTAACACCCAGAGTCTGGACATTTTGATATGGACTTGAGTTTAGGATGGATGCCATAAGTTCCCTCTTTGCTTTTCCTATGCTTTAAAACAAACACACTTAAAACTAAGCCTGCAAAAAGATAGTGAGCACTGCCCCAAGCACCTTATAAGTAATAGGTACTTGCTGCCCTGCTCTCTGTCTCCTTCTGGCTTGTGACCTGAGTTGGAGGACTGCCCTTCCCCTGGCTCATTGTGCTGCCAACAACCCCCAACCCCGGATCTGCAAGCAATAATAAATCTTGCGATTTGACTTCCTTTGTGTTGACTTCCTTTGTGTGACTTCCTTTGTGTTTGTATTGATTGAAACTGTGCCTTCAATCAAACTGACCCCATGGGTTTCAGGTCTCCAAAGTGAGAGGTAGGATGCAGAGGGAGCTCCTTGGCGCCCCCATGTGGTAGCTGGTGCCTCCTCATCCAGCAGGTCACAATCTGCATATTCTTCATGCAATACACCAGCTCTGACTTCTCAACATAACTGTACGTTAGCTGCTGCATGGAACAACAAAAGGGGACTATCTTTGTTGTTGTGGATAATTCAAAGCCACCTGCACATTGGCCTCTGACCTTACTTGGGACAGGAGTCATGCCCCTTCCTGTTCATTTTGCTAAAGACTTGGATGAAAATCGACCCCAGATTCTGTCCTGAAGGGAATTCCAGATTCTAGGTATCCTAATAGGTATGTTGTGATTGACTCTCTGATGGGTATAGGAAGACACAGTTAACATTTCCTTAAAGAGAAGATTATTTCACTAAGAAATTTGCTCTTTTTGTCCTAGGGTTGTGAATCGTTCCTGTAAACGTTGGTTTAACTTTATTATGCACCATCACAAACTATCAGTTTGTAATAACACAATTTTTATAGATTCTATATATCAGACACTGTTGAATATAAAAATGTAATGATTTGAGAACATGAGAATTAATTTTCTCTAGCTCTATTAGATTAGAAATGTCCTGGGCTAAGCAAAAAATAGGTTAGAGTTTTACAGGAGAGTATTCATTTTAATGAATGAGTATTGCTTATTATTCAGGAGCAAGTGATGCACACATTCAACTAACCTAATGAAGATGCTTTATACCTATTGTATTTGGCAATACTGATCCCTTATAACGGAGAAGGCAATGGCAACCCACTCTAGTACTCTTGCCTGGAAAATCCCATGGACAGAGGAGCCTGGTGGGCTGCAGTCCATGGGGTTGCTAAGAGTCAGACATGACTGAGTGACTTCACTTTCACTTTTCACTTTCATGCATTGGAGAAGGAAATGGAAACCCACTCCAATGTTGTTGCCTGGAGAGTCCCAGGGACAGGGGAGCCTGGTGGGCTGCCGTCTCTGGGGTCACACAGAGTCAGACACGACTGAAGCGACTTAGCAGCAGCAGATCCCTTATAATGCTTTCTTTCTAAAAACCATTATAATGGTTGCTTCCTACCCCTCTAGAAGTCTGAGAATGGGATAGTAAGCCCTGTTCTGATTTGAATAGCATAAAACGGTTGGCTGTCACCACATCTCCCTTTGGTCTTTAACCTGCCAAAGTATCTCAAAGATAGCATTGCTGGTAGAACTCTCTGTTTAAGTGCAAATAGACAACCTGGGCAAGTTATCATCACACTGAGTAACTTATTATCATTTCACCTCTATAAATCTCAGTTTCCTTACATGGACAAAGTGAAACCATGGATAAGCACACACTAATCTTTGTTGGACACTTATCAATGTAGTGAACTTTGTGCGCAATTTGCTGCATACATGAGCTCAACTAAATCCTCAAAATGATACCTTGAAGTAGATTTTATTATACTACCATATATAATTCATGTTCTACCGAAGAATACACTACTATTGATCTTTGTATAAGGTGGATTTGAATGGTATAGGCCCACTCATATGCAGATGATTTTCAACAGTAAACACTACAGAACTACAAGATTTGTAGCTGGTTGAATCTGTAGATGTGAAAGAATGGTGGATATGGATGGCCGACTCTGTTATAGGCAGATTAACCCCCTGTGTTGTTCAAGAGTCCACTGTAATGCTTTCAGATGTAAAGAACAGACTTTTGGACTGTGTGGGAGAAGGCAAGGGTGGGATGATTTGAGAGTATAGCATTGAAACATGTATACTACCATATGTAAAATAGATGACCAGAGCAAGTTTGATGCATGAGGCAGGGCATTCAAAGCTGGTGCACTGGGACAACCCAGAGGGATGGGGTGGGGACAGAGGTGGGAGGGGGGCTCAGGACAGGAGGGACACATGTACATCCATGGCTGATTCATGCTGATGTATGGCAAAAACCACCACAATATTGTAAAGTAATTAGCCTCCAATTAAAATAAATAAATTAGTTTTAAAAAAGAGTCAACTGTAATATTTAAAGAGGTTAATGAACACGCCTGAGGTTCACACAGCTAGCAAATAGCACAGCTCCAGGAGTAGAATTCAATTCTTAGCTCAAAGCTTACCTCTTCAGTCTTCTTGACTCCTCTAAAGTAGTCAGCACCCTCCATGAGTCATTCTCTGTATCATCTTCCATCATTTTTTTTCTTTTCTTTATAGCATTGACCATCATCTAAAATTTGTATTCTTTTCTTTTCTTTGTCTTCTCCCCACCCCCAGTGGAATGTAAGCTCCAAGAGAACAGGGAGCTTGCCTGTTTCATGTCCCCAGTGTCTATAACAGTGCCTGACACAGAGTAGGATGGAATATTTGTTGAATGAATTGATGCATGCCTAAAGAGGAAGCTGTGTTGTAAACTGGAAAACTCAAGTTTAATGGCAAAGCATTGTCATTATTACCTGAGTTTGGTTAATCATAAGAGCTGGACCTGGGAAAATCTAGAGAATGTATTAGAGAAAGGGGTCAGGTGCCATACCATAGTGGGTAATCCAAGTAGAATTTTGCAGGCAGGGGCAAGAGGCCTCCTAAGAGAAGTGCTGAAAAAAAAAATATTTGACAATACTTCAATTTTACCCATGAAATGTGCAAAGCATTCTTAGAAGTACTTTTACTTTGGTGAAAAATGTAATTATGGGACAAACCATAACCTCTCTGAACCTCAGAAACCATTTAATTAGGGGAAAATACCTGCCCTGCAGAAGTTCACAGAATCAATATAAAGATCAAATGAGATAATGCATACAAAAGTGCTTTGTAAAATTTAAAGTCTTGTGATACAATGGTAAGGTGGTATTAGGATGTTAATTTGATCTACTTGTTTCCATTTCAAATGGCTAACATACAATTTATTTCCTGGAAAGTCTTTCCATAATAATATGATTATGGAAATTCTCCAAGCACTATAGGCTTATTGCATCAAACTCAGAGCTAGAAACCATGGTCTTTGCAAAGTACAAGTGTAAGAGACCTTGGTATCTCTGTGTGCATTTAGTCACTCAGTCATGTCTGACTTTTTGCAACCCCATGGACTGGAGCCTGCTCGGCTCCTCTGTCCATTTGGATTCTCCAGGCAAGAATACTGAAGTGGGTTGCCATGCCCTTCTCCAGGGGATCTTCTTGACCCAGGAATTGAACCTGGGTCTCCTGCATTACAGGTGGATTCTTTATCAGCTGAGCTACCAGGGGATCTGAAAAGACTGTGGGGTGGATAGCCTAGAGTGGAAGGCAGACTTACTTTTCATTGTAAGTTTTTTACTGTTTTTTTGTTTTGTTTTGTTTTGTTTTTTACTGTTAGAGATTTTATTCAAAAAATTAACCATTTACAAAATACCTAAAAGGAAACAAATGAAACCAAAGAGGAGCAGATTTTACAGTACCAAAATACATCTCTTTGTCTTGAGGATTACTTGGAGATAAAGGCAAGCAAAATCCATCTGATTCAGGAAAAGCTTACTGCCTCCTCAACATGAAAAGGGACCCTGGACCAGGAAGACAGCCCGCACTAGAGGTACATTTTTACCTAAGAAACTTATCTGCACAACAGAGTAAACTTTGTCTTCCAAACATCTTTTCTGCCTTCCTGTGAATGGCTTTCCTCCCCTTTGCATCCCCAGACCCCAATAACCTGTCCTTAGCTCAGGATGTTATGTAAACCTCAATTGCCTAGCTGCTCTTTGGGTCTCATTTTTAATGGGGCTTCTGTATATATAAAATGGGTTTGTTTCTCTCCTGTTAATTGGTCTTATATCAATTTAACTACTAGACCAGCCAAAGAACCTAGAGGAGAAGAAGGAAAAAAATTTTCCACACCTTCAAAACAAAGAAGAAATAAGATTACATATGAATATGATCGTGGTTATCTAAACCAAAAAGCTTTCAACTGAAAGGAGGTATCAACTCTATGTTTTCATCTGAGTGCTTCCTCCATGCTTGTTTTCTCCCTGGTGGTTATAGTATTGGTTGTAGGGCAGCTGCCTCATTCAGAATTTCCCCTTCTCTGAAAATGACCCTGAATATAAAGTAATCATTCTGTCTCCTACCCAAAGCTGATTGCATTTAGTGGTAGATATTAAAACTGATACACACTGCTCTAGGAGGATTCATGAAATATACCTCATATTTCTATGTAGCTAACAATTCCTGGATAGCTTGAGTTTGTTCTTCACTAATTCCAAGAAACATTCTAGTGACATTTCAAAAACTCACCCCCTTCAGTGTCCACTATTTAAACTAGCTTCAGGTCAGTGGGTGTATTGTTTGTTTCTAAAGTCCCCCAGGTGATCCCAATATTAAAATTAAACACAATATGGAGAGCAGACTTGAGAATTTCTTGAGCAGACAAACCATCTAAACTACATAAACAAAACTAAATCTATCTTACTTCATGAACATAAATGAAACTTAGGCTATTTATTGTAAATGTCTCTGACAATCATAAAAGAAACTCAAGTCATCTTCTTAAAAATGGTATGAGATAATCACTTTTAACCAATTCTCCCTCCCCTGTCTGGAAACCTCCAATGTAGTAACCAATCATTGTAAAGGATAAACAACTTGTTCATTTTCACTTTATGAGCCATTCTGTAACTTCATGCCCCTGAGCTTCATACCAGCCTTTTAACTTGAAAGCTCTCAGTTTGTGAAATATTCTTATATGTATAATAAATTCTTACTAAATACTATGTATTGATTTGGTAGTTCTAATTTAGCTCTTTCTGGATTTTGGACACCAATATGCATTCAAGGCTGAGAACAGTTATATTACTCCAATGTTAGGCAAGGTTTAACTTGCATGTGACTCACCTGAAGATCTGGTTAAATTGAACATTCTCTTTCAGTAGGTCTGTCTGTGGTGGGGCCCAAGATACTTTGCTTCCAATAATTCCCCAGATGATGTCAATGCTACTACTTTAGAATGACATTTGAGTAGCAAAGCTCTGCATGGTTTCTGTGGCTTGAAACCAAAAGAACCTTAATTTAATATAGTATCTTTTCTCAAATTGCAACCCCATTCTGTAAGGCCTTCCTGCTTTTCAGATCCTGCTCATCATTTGAGTCAATTATAACCCTATTTCCTTGATGAAGTCTTCCTTAAAACATTACAGCTTCCTCTTTCCTTGTTGATGGCCCATTGATCGTACAGCTTCCGTTACATAATATGACATTCAATTGTCTTCGACATCCCACTTACAAATGGTAGCCCATATACAACTATTTCCTGTGTAAATCTCATCTCTCCAATATGTGTGTATATGTGTACAATGATATAAATGTAAAACACATAAATATTATATATATTTTATATATATATATATATGCTCAACCCACCATGACCTCTAGTCCAGTAGTGAGAACTGGGCAGATGTTTAATTAATATTTGTAGAATTGAAGGTGTATGAAAAAGGAAAGTGTAACCACCACCGCTGCATGATCAGTCACTTCAGTCATGTCTGACTCTCTGTGACTCTATTGACTATAGCCTGTCAGGCTCCTCTGTCCATGGGACTCTCCAGGCAAGAATACTGGAGTGGGTAGTCATTCCCTCCTCCAGGGGATCTTCCCGACCCAGAGACTGAACCCGTGTGTCCTGTGTCTCCTGCACTGCAGGCAAATTCTTTTACTGATGGATCACTGGGGAAGCCTCCGACCACCACCATTAACTAGCCCCCCCCAAAAAAAATCAGAAGAGATCATAAACCAAAATAGTAGAGTGACCTAATGTGGCTTATAGCCCTGGATCCCAGAGGATAGATACTGAATACATTTACATAGAGTTTGGGTAAGGATAGTGGTTCATTGCTTAGGAAATGAAGATGGATCTGGCCATGAATATGCTCAGGTCATGTGTGCAGAGCCCCAGTGCCTCACATATCCCAGAGGTCCTTTGACAAGGGCACTGAATCAGCCAGTCCCTGGCTCAGTGGTTTGCTTTAAACCAAGAGAGGAAGAGGAAGAGAAGGAAAAGATTAGAGAATGCTGAAATTGAAAGCTACCGCAGAGATAATCTTTTTCAAACCTTCTCATTTTAAGGATAAGGAGGCTGAGGCTCATAAATACCCAGGTTAGAGATGAACAAATCTTACCCTAGAACTCAGGTCTCTATTTGTAGGACAATGCTGTCCCATGGTTCGAACTGATCTGGTAAAAATTCTTAATCTATATAAGAACCTCTGCATGCATGCTAAATTGCTTCAGTTGTATCTGATTCTTTGTGACCCTGTGGACTATAGCCTGCCAGGCTTCTCTGTCCATGGGATTCTCTAGGCAAGAATACTTGAGTGGGTTGTCATACCTCCTTCAGGGGAATCTTCCCAACCCAGGGATCCAACCCACACTTCATATCTCCTGCATTGGCAGGCAGGTTCTTTACCACTAGCACCACCTGGGAAGCCCATAAGAATCCCTAGTGTCATACTATCCCCTGTGTTGTTTTTGTCAGGGATGGGAAACTTTGGCATCTTAGTGAAAGAGGCATGATATGGCAAAGGTTGCCAGGCCCTGCGATGTTTGGATAAGAGAGGGCTGCACAAATGAATGTGGTCTACTGAACACTACCTTCTTTCTTCTGAGTCCAATTCTCTTTGGTCGCAGTGGAGCCCCATGATCTTAAATGGATTTAATTCAACATAACTCTTTTGCTATCCTCTATTTTGGTATGAATAGATTACAGGTTTTCCCCAGGATGAAATGTTAGATAAATGAAAAATGAAATGAGCAAACTCTTCTTGAATGTTGACTCCTTTCTTGTGGGGACCCCTACAGACTATTCACCATGCTCTTTGCAGTGTAAAGTTAAGTGGGGTTTAACTAAAATGGGTACTAAAGCCTGATTCCACGTTATGACTCAAAGAAATCTCAGAGCAACCGATTCCACTCTCTTGTGAAACAGGTATATAGAGCCCTTCCAGAAAATGTCTGTGGTTAACAAAAACAAAAAAGTAACAAAAAACATTTTTATTTGTAGATTCATTTCCAAGTGTGGAGTAGAAATAACACCTGATAATTAAGAGATGGTCATCTTGTTTGAGAGCCACACTTCAGCAGAAAATAAATAAAAGGACAATCAAGAAGGACCCAAAGAGAAATAACATTTTGGTTTTCCAATAGACATAAGTCAAAGGATAAAAGAGCAACAAACTTTCTTTTCCTACACTTGCATTTGTCTTGTTCTCTTTTTAACCCATGCATTGCTGTGTTCCTGCTTAACCCCTGGATAAGTAGGACAAATGTTGATTAATATATCAATGATTTCCATGGAAAAAAAGAATCATTACAGCAATAGTTAATGCAATTTCCCTAAAAATCAGACTTGGTCTCTTAAAAAAAAAAAAAAAAGATGGCATTCAAGGTTTAAAACCCAGAATAATCTTACATTCTGTCTTTATAAAACAAAACAAAATAAAACCAAACAAAAACACTTGCTGTCCTCTAGAATTGTTATTTATGTAGTAAACACATCTTTGCCATGGTGAGGCATGTTATAGAATAAACTCACTGGATCATCTCCATTTTGAAACCACCATAATTTGATGCTGCACAGAGAAGTAATTAGGTGAATTTGAAAGCATAGTCTTAGGGGAGGAAAATAGGGCAGAACATATTCCAAGAAGGGATTGCAGGCTGCCTTAGCTACCCCTATTACACACAAAAGAATCTAAAAATAAAGATGGAGAACAGGCTGTTGAGGACTCTGTACTCAGTAGCTTGTAGCTTGCCTTGTCAGTCTAGTGTTTCTGCTTTCAAATTCTGGAAACTCTCTACCCTCAGACTGGGGAAGTGCTTTGTCAAAAGCCCAATTCTCAGTTTCCACAGCCGAGAGAGACTGTAAACTTAGCTTTATAGGGGCATGGGGCTTTCATCTTTTTCTTTCTTTTTTTTTTTTTTTTAATTGCCTTCTCCAGTGTCCCTTATGCCCACACTCCTAACTCAAATTTGAATGTGTAAATGGAAGGACAAAAAAAAATTCCACTGGAAGGTTCACCTTCGCAAACAAGTAAAACAAGATCTTAAGTGTATGGAGACAGGTCCTGAATTCAGGTCCTGAAATCAAATAGAGCTGAATCTGTGTCCCGTCATCTACTGTGTGCCACTTGGAGTAAGCACCTGGTTCAGCTCTCCATGTAGCTCCTGTCTAACCTCACGGAGAACAGGGCCTGGTCTATAAGTAAAAACTTACAAGTGCCTTTTTGCTGAAAACGATTAACATTATTGGCACAGAGCCTGCAGTTCCTACATCAGCAAGAGGGCAGAGGCTGCGGAGAACCAGGTCCTTGCTTAAGTGCCCTCATCTGTACCTGTAGTTCCCAAGGCTGGGGAAAATTCAAATTTGGGAAACATTTCTTTACAGCTCTCTCTCCTCTTTGAGGCTGCATCTAAGGGTCTTCTTCTTTTTTTTTTTCCCTCATAGCTGTGATGATGCTTTCCTATAGAGCCTGGCTCAGAGTGGGCCCTCAACATGTGAATGAATGGAGCATAGCATCCAAGACAGGGAGCCAGGATCATCTGAGACTCGAGCTTTGGTACCCAAGTTCTCCAGACGTAAGAACTGAAAAGTGTGGGGCAGAGTCATGGTGGGGAAATACTCCAGGAGGTCAGAACAGGATCAACTTGGATGATAAAAATGCAGATGCATCATGCCACTGACTACTAAGGCATGTGCTCCTAAGTAAAGTGGATTTTAATGCCTGTGGGACAAAGTTCAATGTGTTACAGGGAACATGAGGAAAAGACAGGGGGCCTTCTTGAGGACCCACTACCACCTTGGATTCTCTGCAGCATTATTTTCCTGTTTGACACACTCCTCCCTCCTGGTGCATTTTCATCAAGACTCCAGAAGGCTTTCCTGTTTGCATCACTTTCTTGTCCAGGAGAGAATGGCTTGGTTGACCTGCAGAACTCTCCCTGACTGCAGAGTCTCTGGACTCCTCTGAGGAAGATAATGGTGTTTCAAAGGACAGGTGCTGAAGCAATCTTGGCATGCCAGGCTAGAATCAGCAAGAACAGCCATCAAGGATGTGACTGCAGGAATTTTTTTTTTTTTTTTCAGTTTTGTGCACCTGCTAGCAACCACTTATTCACCTGCTCAGTGTCTTGGCTGGACTTTTTTTTTTTTTAATGAGACATTCACTAGGTGTATTTGGCAAACGATCTGTAGAAGCTATTTATTCTCTGCCTCCAAGGACTCTCAGGCTCCCATCAAATCATCCAGGCCTTTGCTGTTCCCTTCCTTATTTCTTGCCACCTGGTGTCCTGTCAGGCCAATTTTTGACTGCAGTGGTTTTTATCTGCAGAGTTGTGCCTGGCAGAATCACTTCTCCTGGCAAAGCTATGCTCTAGAGACAGTGACAGACATTTGGGCAATGGATGGCAGGGCCACGGCCCTGGGCTTGAGTGTCCTGCACAATTGCTGTGTGCACGCAACTGACCTGCAACACAGCACGCCTGGGGCTGTCTTCAGCAGTAGCAATCCTGCATGAGTTGTCCCTCAAGGCCACCCACAGCCCACACTGCTTGTGTGCATGCCAAGTCTCTTCAGCTGTGTCCAACTTTGTGCAACCCTATGGACTATAAGCTCGCCAGGTTCCTCTGTCCATGGGATTCTCCAGGCAAGAATCCTGGAGTGGGTTGCCATGCCCTTCTCCAGGGGAGCTTCCTTACCCAGGGACTGAACCCAAGTCTCCTGTGGCTCCTGCATTGCAGGCAGATTCTTTACTGCTGAGCCACCTGGGAAGCCTGCTTCTCCCCTCTCCCCCACTACACCCAGCATAATGTAGAGGTTAGGAACCTGGGCCCCCTTGTCAGGCTGTTTGCCTCCAAATTCTAGTTCCATCCCTTATTACCTCTGGGACCTTAGGCAAGACTCTTAATTTCCCTCAGCCTGAGTTTTTCCCTGTTGCTACCCTGCAAGGAAATCATACTGTCTCCCCTCCTTGACTATTGTGGGGGATTAAATTAAATAATTCCAGTAAAGCACTTGGCACATTGTCTGGCAAATCAGAAGTGCTCTACAAATGTTAACTCTTCGTTTAAAATTCATGGAAGTGTTTTTAGAACTTTGGGGATTTCACTTCTGTTGCTTTGAGTTTGTGCTTCCCTGTGGGGTTTTCTTGGCCTTAGTTTCTGAGGGATGGAGCATTTCAGGCAGAGGTTTGGGAGGAGTGAGGCAAAGCTACTGGAAGGTACTTTGAGACCTGAAATAAAACTCCCCAAGCTGGAGGCATAATGTTGGGGGATTAGGAAGTTTACAAGCTAGGAAATGATGGTCTCTGGGCTCTGCCAGCATCTCCTGTAGTCTGAGTACTCTGTTCTGCCTAAGGCCTCCCCTGGCTGTTCAAGCATCTGCTTAGACTGTATTTGTTTGTCTAACTGCCAGATCCTGGGGCACTCAGATGCTTATGTTCGTCTTGAAGCTGCTTAACTCCTCAGAATTGAAATATGAAAACCAACAGTAAAATAAGGGTAATGATCCAAAATCAGGCAGGCGAAATCAGGAGGCCATCACACTTATAACTGTGGACCCAAACAACCGTTTAGAAGTTCAGGCAGCAATAGAAAATTCTTTAGAATGAGCCAATTAACTTTGCAGCACATTGTAATTTTTGACATGTCTTTAGCATAGCTTTGTCAGCACTACCAAATACAAAGCTTTTAAAGGCTGGCTTTTGTGGAGAATGGGCTGATATATCACTACCTTTCTTGGGAGTGAATCAGAAGCTCTCTCTTACTTTGGTCACTGTTTCTGAAAAACTTATTAAGAATGAAGAAATGAAGAATTAAGAATGAAGAAAAACTTATCACCATGAAAACAATTAGGTTAATACGCATATTGTCACCCTGCTTATTTAACTTATATGCAGAGTACATCATACGAAATGCTGGGCTGGATGAAACACAAGCTGAAATCAAGGTTGCTGGGAGAAATATCAATAACCTCAGATAAGCAGATGACACCACCCGTATGGCAGAAAGTGAAGAACTAAAGAGCCTCTTGATGAAAGTGAAAGAGGAGAGTGAAAAAGTTGGCTTAAAACTCAACATTCGAAAAACTAAGATCATGACATGCAGTCCCATCACTTCATGGCAAATAGATGGGGAAACAATGGAAACAGTGAGAGACTTTATTTTTGAGGGGTTCCAAAATCACCGCAGATTGTGATTGCAGCCATGAAATTGAAAGACACTTCCTCCTTGGAAGAAAAGCTATGACCAACCTAGAAAGCATATTAAAAAGCAGAGACATTACTTTGCCAACAAAGATCCATACAGTCAAAGCTATGGTTTTTCCAGTAGTCATGTTATGGATGTGAGAGTTGGACTATAAAGAAAGCTGAGCACCAAAGAATTGATGCTTTGAACTGTTGTGTTGAAGAAGACTCTTGAGATTCCCTTGGACTGCAAGGAGATTCAACCAGTCCATCCTAAAGGAAATCAGTCCTGAATATTCATTGGAAGAACTGATGTTGAAGCTGAAACTCCAATACTTTGGCCACCTGATGTGAAGAACTGACTCATTGGAAAAGACCCCGATGTTGGGAAATATTGAAGGTGGTAGGAGAAGGGGACAACAGAGAATGAGATAGTTGGATGACATCACGAACCCGATGGACATGTGTTTGAGTAGGCTCTGGGAGTTGGTGATGGACAGGGAAGCCTGACATGCTGCAGTCCATGGGGTTACAAAGAGTCAGACACGACTGAGTGAATGAAGTGACTGATGGACTTAAAATTATAAGACTTCCCTTTACATACTCAATGATCTACAAGTTTTCCACAGTCAAAGATATTTTCTGGATCATTCTTTGACACCTAAGAGGCTCTAAAGTATGTTCCTACATCACAAAGCCTTTGAGAGGGCGTGTGTGCATGCTAAGTTGCTTCAGTTGTGTCTGACTCTTTGCGACCCCATGGACTGTAGCCCTCCAACCTCCTCTGTCCATGGGATTCTCCAGGTAAGAATACAGGAGTAGTTTGCCATGCCTTCCTCCGGGGGGTCTTCCTGACCCAGGGATCAAACTGGCATCTCTTATGTGTCCTGCACTGGCAGGCAGGTTCTTTACCACTAGCTCCACCTGGGAAGCTCCTTTGAGATGGCAGCATCCTCTAAAGCAGAATAGCCTAAGAGTTAAGAGGAGAGTTGGTACACCAAGCCTAGAGCTGCCTTAGGCAGCCCTACAGAACTCCAGATGAACCCACGGAGGAGTCATGCTACTTTTGCAACTCTGGAGACACAGTTACTAACACCAAAAAGAGATGTCCAAGAGTGCTAGACACAAAGAGGGGATCAGCATTTCTTGGAAGGGGGTTAGAAATTAAAAAGCATGAGTCTGAATGGTCCTTAAGAGAAGAATGAATCTAGGAGGCCCTTGTTTACTTGCTAAGTCATGTCTGACTCTTTTATGACCCCATGAACTGTAGCCCGCCCGGCTCCTCTGTTCATGGGATTCTCCAGGCAAGAATAACTGAATGGGTTGGTATTCCCTCCTCCAGGGGATCTTCCTGACTCAGGGATCAAACCTGCATCTCCTGCATTGGCAGGCAGATTCTTTTACCACTGAGCCACCTTCCTTGGGTCTGGTGTTTATTCAACCTGCAATGAAGAAGTAGGCTAAGCTTGGCAAGCATCCAGCTTCATCAATCTGATGACGACTATGTTGTCTTCAGTGGCTTCGACACAGCCCTTAGCAAGACCTGTGTAGAGTTTGGTTCCTACAGTTGCATCTACAAGAAGGTGAGCTTAGGGTTCTTTTGTTTTTGTTTTTTACTATCATTTTAATTCTAAATCTTGACCTTCAGCCCATCTGGAAACTTAACGTCACATGGTCCAAGCCTCTGTATTTTATAGATGGGGAAATGCAGCGGAGAGGAGGGGTAATTTGCTCAAGGTCGCACAGCTAGTGTGCAGGGGACCTGGGGTACAATCCAGTGTTCTAACTCCCTATTCAGTATTCTCTGAAGTATCCCCCAAAGTAAGCTTTTGTTGCCTCACCAACCCAGACTCTTGTTTAGATCTATGCAAACAAAGCATGTGGTAATGATTTTGAGGAGCTATCAAGAGTCCTGAATACACTGCAGTGTGGAAATGAAGTCTACAGCATTTTGATAAAGTTGCCACTTTTGTTCTTCCACTAAGGATTTGCCTCTGGAAACCTCTCAAGGAGTTAAAATTCTCTACAGTTGTCAGTAATTGTGTGTATGCATAAATAGGCAGAGCAATTCAATAGAGGAGTTAAATAAGTGATTAAGAGATATCCTGAAATCAATGGGAAATTGTCTTAGCTTAGCATAAAAGAAGGCATTTTGTTGTTGTTATTGTTGTTGTCAAGAGAGGCTTATTTTCCTTAAGTCTTTTGATGCTTTATTAATTGTGATAAGGATGGTTAAAAATTATATTTTCCTCTTAGGAATGGCATAGATTTAGAAAATTTCAGCTTGCCCGACACTCAGTGATTTTAAGAATATTACACACAATATTGAGATCTATATTTTTTTCTCCTCATAACCTTGATATGAATTCCAAGTCCAGTAATGTCTAGTTCACTGGGATGTTAGTAGAGTATGTCCCTGGAAAAATCTCAAAGATACTATGCTTTGTAAATAAAAAAGAAAGCAAATAAAGTGTGGACCCTTAAGAAATCACACATTTTTTAAGCTGGGCAGGGGAGAACAGTCCTCACACTTCAGCCCAGGGCTTGTGAAAACACAGATTGCTGAGCCCCTCTCCTGGAGTTTCTGATCTACCAAGTTCCCAGGTGATGCTGATGCTGCTGATTCAAGGACCACACTGTGAGACTCACTAGTTAAAAAGCAAAATCCAGGAGAAGGGCCCAGCAATCTGTGTTTTCACAAGCCCTGGGGATACATGTATATGTATGGGTGAGTCCCTTCACTGATCACCGGAAACTATCACAACATTGTTAATTGGCTACATCCCAATACAAAACGTTTTTTTGTGTTAAAAAATTAAATATTAAAAATTAAAAAAAGGAGAAAAAAAAAAAACCAAACCTTCCCCTTTACAGCATCCCTAGAGAATTACACTGTGCTTAGAGAGCTGATGGAAGTATATGGCCTGGAGTCAAAGAAATGGGGTCCCAATGAGCAGTGAACTCAGGCTCATGACCTAGGCCACAAACCCAAGCAGTGGGTTACAAGCAGAGACCACACTTTGAATACGATTGGTGTAGAGACTGCAGAGGCAAAAAGCTTCTCAGGGAGCTCCTAGCCCAGTAAAGGGCATGAGTACAGAAACAGATGGTTTATAATACAGTGTGATAAACTTTAGGTATGGACTATATTATAAAGATGGGCTTCCCTGGTAGCTCAGTGGTAAAGAATCTGTCTGCAGTGCAGGACATGGGTTGAATCCCTGGGTTGGGAAGATCCCCTAGAGAAGGAAATACCAAACCATTCCAGAATTCCTGCCTGGGAAATCCCATGGACAGAGGATCCTGGAAGGCGACAGTCCATGGGGTTGCAAAGAGTCAGACATGATTTAGTGACTAAACAACAATATAAAGATAGTATGAAGAGTATCATACCTACTATTGAGTATTTTCTGTATATCACAGTGAATGCATGGTGTGTGCTGTTGTGTCTGACTCTTTGCGACCCCATGGACTGTAGCCCACCAGGCTCCTCTGTCCATGGAATTCTTCAGGCAAGAATACTGGAGTGGGTTGCAATTTCCTTCTCCAGGGGATCTTTCCGAGCCGGGGTTGGAACCCGCGTCTCCTTCATTGGCAGGTGGATTCTTTATCATTGCTCAACCTGGGAAGCCCATATCAGAGTATATATCCTGTAAATTGTATTAGGTATTTTACACAAATAAGCTAATTCAGTCCTCAACAATCCAAAGGTAAGCACTATTAGTATCAGCAGTTTAGAGATGAGGAGACTAAAGCCCAGAGAGGTTAAGTAACTTGCTCAAGGTCAGACAGCTAGTAAGGAGCAGAGGTAGGCTTAGAATTCAAATCCAGTCCTGTACTCTTATTCACTATACTACATCCTCAGAAAAGACTACAATCAACTCTTAGGTTGAGAGAGAGGGATGGAGAGAGAGAAAAAAAGAGCAAGGTGGGGAGGATAAAGAGAGAGATGGGGAGGGGAGAGAGAAGGAAAGAAATGATCAGGCAACAGATTCTAAAGATGACATCTGAGCTATGTATTGATGAAAAATAGAAAATAGGATACATTTGTATTGGGGGGCATTCTAGATATAGACTGTGATGACTTGGAAAATGCTCCTTGATTGGGATTAACAGATGAAGAAGATAAAGGGTGGGGGTTGATAGAGAAGAATAAACAGACATTTCAAAAGGTCTAGCGCAGCCTAGCAAGGAGAATGTTTCCTTGGTGCTACCAAACAGACCACCACAAAAGTACCCGGGCAAGGTCAAGGCCCTACTGAGATGGAAGGCACTACCAGACTGGTGCCATCAGCTACATAATCTCTAGAGTCAGTCTGAGTTAATTTGCATCTCTTCCATTTATAAGCTATGAGGTCTCGGTCAACTTCCCCAACTACTTTCAGTGTTCATTCTTCCTCTCGATCATTTGCTAGTCAGAGCATCTTCTCAGATTGCTGTTGTAATGCCCACGTGAGGCAATACACATACTCTCCACAGTACTGGACAAGCAGTAAATGCTTAAAAAATTATAATTTTATAAAACAGTAATTCCTAACACACCACATGTCAAGCATCATTCTAATACAGTGGTTTGCAAAATGTGGTTCCCCAGACCAGAGGATTCAGAATAATTTGGAAACTTTTTAGAAGGGTGCTGTCTCTGGCCCCATCCCAGAGCCACTGAATCTGAAAGTCAGGGGATGGGAACCAGCACTCTGTTTTAGCAAGTCCCTCCAGGTGATTGTGATGCCTGCAAAAGATTGAGAATAATTGTTGTAAGCATTTCATGTGAATTGACTTCATTACTTCCTCATGGCAACCCAATGAGGTAGGTACTATTTTCTCTATTTTAAAGATGAAGAAACTGAGGCACCAAAAGGTAAAGTAAGTGACAAAGGTGATATAACCAATAAGAAGTGGAAACACAAATTTTAACCTCATTTTAAAATTTTCAAAATTTCAAAAAATTTCTTCAGACAAGCCTTTCTGTCTCTTTTTACTTCCTCCCCTTTTCTGATATCATAGCCTGTTCCCATGTCTTCGTGCCTTTAGTGTTCTGTGCCAAAGCGAAATTACCACCTATTGCTTTATCTACACCTTTCTTGGACCCAGTTGCTCTCGAACATCTGTAATTCTTTGCATGAGGCTAGTCAGAGATGAAAGGGCGGGTGTACTGGCCATACCACTGGAGTGATTCTTTGTGTATTGCTTGCTGAGGTAGAGAAGTATGACATAGAAAACACCATTGTCAGCAGTGTCAACTTAGATTACAAAGGACAGTGACTGTTTGGGGAACCATTAGACAAATTATTTTGACCTGCTCTAACAATTTAAATATCTTTCATTTTATTTTGCAAATAAAAAAAATTTGAATTTCATCACTTGACCACACCATGAAACCATCTCTGGGCAGAAAGTACAATCCTGAGTGACCTTGAGCGATCAGATTTTTATCAATATGCTCTTAATCAGCAAGCATATTAAGGTCTGAATAGCATGAACTCTGCAGCCTGAAATGGTAATGGTGCCTGTTCTCCTTTCCTTAGTAAGCATACCTAACCTTCTTTATTTCTTAGCCACTTTGATGGATTCTTTTCAGGGCTGGCCAATATGTCATTAAAAAACACAGAATAAGCACTTTGAGCCAGATCTGAAGATTCTGATCATTTTGACCCCTACTAAAAGCTGGCTCCTCTTGAACAATTATAACAAATACTCTGCTAACTTTGGCTCTTAAATATTCAGATGGCAGCCATGCCTTATCTCTATACAAAAGGAAAAGGGAAAACCTAATGATCATCAGGGAGTGGATCTTTGTCAGAGTTTCTTGCTGATTATGACCTTTGTGGAGAGAAAGTTAAAATATGTAAGTGTGTAGGAAAATATCCGATATTGTCATAGCACTACAAAGGAAGATGGAGATTATAGTTAAAAGAAAGCAATTCCTAAAGAATCATATTATGTTCTAAAATGTATTTTTATACCTTAAATAAATATTTCAAAATATCCTACAAGCTTCCTCATGACAGATTTTTAGAAAGAGGTGTGGTAGTCATTAGTTCTTGTACTTTTTTTTTTTATTAAGGGGAAATTCATGTAACACAAAATTAATCATTTAAAGTGATTAATTCAGTGGCATTTAGTACATTCAAGTGTTGTGCAACCATGACCTCTATCTAGTTTGAAAACATTTTCATCACCTCAAAAAGAAACGCTTTACCAATTAAGTCATTATTCTCCACTCTCATCCCCCAAGCTTCTGACAACAATCAATCTGCTTTCTATCTCTTATGAATTTATTTATTCTGGATATTTCATAAAAATGGAATAATATATATAAATGGAATAACACAATAGGTGACCTTTTGTGTCTGGCTTATTTCACTTAGCATGTTTTCAAGGTTCATCCATGTTGCATCACGTATCAGTACTTTATTCCTTTTTATGGCTAAATAATATTTCATTATATATATATATTTACCAGAACTTGTTTACCCATCATCTGATGGATATTTGGGCTATTGTGAACAGTGCTGCTGTGAATTCGTGTGTATAGTATTTGAATATCTGTTTTAAATTCTTTGGAATATGAAACCCAAGAGTGAAATTTCTGGGTGATGTGGTAATCCTATATTTAACTTGTTGAGGAACAACAGTAGTTAAGTCACTTTATGTTCCCAACTGGAGTGTATGAGGGTTCCAATTTTTCCAAATCCCCACCAACACTAGTTATTTTCCAATAATTTTTTTTTTTTTTTTTTAGCTATCTTGGTGGTGGTTTAGTCACTAAGTTGTGTCTGACTCTTGCGACCTCATTGACTGTAGCCTGCCAGCTCCTCTGTCCATGGGATTCTCTAGGCAAGAATGTTGGAGTGGGTTGCCATGTCCTTCTCCAGGGGATCTTCCAGACCCAGGGACTGAACCCAAGTCTCCTGCATTGCAGGCAGATTCTTTACCAGCTGAGCTCTGAGGGAAGCCCTTTAGCTATCTTAGTGGGTGTGAAATAGTAACTCATTGTGGCTTGTTTTGCATTCCCTAGTGACTAATGATATTGAGTATCTTTTTACGTTTTTGTTGGCTATTTGTATATCTTCTTTGTAAATATGTCTACTAAAGTCCTTAGCCCATTTTTGAACTGGGTAGTCTCTTTTATTGTTGAGTTTTAAGAGTTTTATGTATATGTGTGTGTGTGTATATATATATGTGTATATCCTGCATACTAGACTCAACAGATACATGATTTGCAGTTTTTTTTTCTCATTCTGTAGATTGTCTTTTGATCACAATAATTTCATTCTCCTCTTTTCAATCATGTTATAGGACTACATTTCTCCTTGATAAGAGAGTAATGTGTGGAAGAGCTTCTAGGTGGAAGCTCTAGAAGGTAGTGCTCTATCTGACGTAAGTAAACCCAAGTGAATGTCCCAGCAATAGGTAACACGCTAGATCACAATTTCTGTCAGCTTGAGTTTTGGAATGAAGACAACATGGAGTAGAGTTTGCCAGTTAAGATCAGTTCAGTTCAGTTCAGTCACTTAGTCATGTCCGATTCTTTGTGACCCCATGGACTGCACCATGCCAGGCTTCCCTGTCCATCACCAACCCCCGGAGTTTACTCAAACTCATGTCCATTGAGTTGGTGATGCCATCCAACCATCTCATCCTCTGTTGACCCATTCTCCTCCCACCTTCAATCTTTCCCAGCATCAGGCTCTTTTCCAATGAGTCAGTTCTTCGCATCAGGTCACCAAAGTATTGGAGTTTCAGCTTCAGTATTAGTCCTTCCAATAAATATTCAGGACTGATCTCCTTTAGGATGGCCTGGGTGGACCTTGTTGCTGTCCAGGGAACTCTCAAGGGTCTTCTCCAACACCATAGTTCAAAAGCATCAATTCTTTGGTGCTCAGCTTTCTGTCCAACTCTCACATCCATACATGACTACTGGAAAAACCATTGCCTTGACTAGATGGACCTTTGTTGGCAAGGTAATGTCTATGTTTTTTAATATGCTGTCTAGGTTGGCATAGCTTTTCATCCAAGGAGTAAGTGTCTTTTAATTTCATGGCTGCAGTCACCATCGGCAGTGATTTTGGAGCCCCCCAAAATAAAGTCTGTCACTGTTTCCCCATATATTTGCCATGAAGTAATTTACATATAAGCAAAAAAGCTTTGTTTTAGTCTTAAATTTTCTTAAAGTTGCTTATTGAAGAGACAATTTTATGCCTCCATTAAGTATTCTTGACACTCTTTTCAATTATTAGTTGACTCAGTTCTCATCTTAAACTGAATTTCCTGACCCATGCAAACTACATTATAGAATTGGGGGCCTATGTAGATTTTATGCAGTTTTGCAAAGAAGGTGAGGATAGCTCAACAGTTTCAGAAATTATGGTTCCTAGAATATGTGTTGGGATAGTGAAGGACTGTACAGTATGGCCTCACAGGCTGTGTGCTACAACTGAATGACACTTCCAGGACTAGAGTCATGGGGTCCTTAAAATATGACCAATGGACCAAATCCAGCCACCACCTCCTTTTGTAAATAAAGTTTTATTTAAGCACAACCACATTTACTGATATATGGCCTACAAGCTAAAAATATTTACTATGTGTTCCTTTATAGGAAAAAAAAAAAAGCCATCCTCTGACTTGAACAACATACAGCAGACCTTGTCTTTAGGCCTTGTGAGAGCTGCTACATGCGCGGAAACTGACTTGAAATTGACTACCCTTACCTCTGTTGCTGCTGCTGCCAAGTCGCTTCAGTCATGTCTGTGTGACACTTCAGTCGTGTCACTCTGTGTGACCCCAGAGACGGCAGCCCACCAGGCTCCCCCGTCCCTGGGATTCTCCAGGCAAGAACACTGGAGTGGGTTGCCATTGCCTTCTCCACCCTTACCTCTAAACAATAGAAATACAGCAGGCTTTTTTTGCCCCTTTTACTTGCACTTGGGGAGCATGCAGACCAGTGACCATAGTTTCTATAACAATTAAGGGAAGAGGGTGTGGGTGGGACAGGAGTTCACAGACACACAGAACAAAGATGAGTGGCTCACACTTGTTAGATTCCTCATACCATATTGTCATCAACAGTTGGAAGTCACTATGCAAAACTGAGATAAATGGGAAGTCTTTGCATCCATGCAGGTTCTTGCTGCTTTATCTTCTGTTTTATGCTATTGTTGTTGTTCAGTCACTCAGTCATGTCCAGCTGTTTGCAAACCCATGGACTGCAGCACTCTAGGCTTTCCTGTCCTTCACCATCTTGTGGAGCTTGCTCAAATTCATGTCCATTGAGTCGGAGATGCCATCCAACCATTCATCTTCTGTCATCCCCTTCTCCTCCTGCCCTCAATCTTTCCCAGCATCAGGGTCTTTTCCATTGAGTTGGCTCTTTGCATCAGGTGGCCAAAGTATTGGAGCTTCAGTTTCAGAACAGTCCTTCCAATGAATATTCAGGGTTGATTTCCTTTAGGACTGACTACCTTGATCTCCTTGAAGTCCAAGGACTCTCACGAGTCTTCTCCAACATCATAGTTCAAAAGCATCAATTCTTCGGTGCTCAGACTTCTTAAGGGTCCAACTCTCACAGCCATACGTGACTACTGGAAAAACCATAGCTTTGACTAGATGGGCCTTTGTCAGTAAAGTAATATCTCTGCTCTTGAATATGCTGTCTAGGTTTTTCATACCTTTTCTTCCAAGGAGCAAGTGTCTTTTAATTTCATGGCTGCAGTCACCATCTGTAGTGATTTTCGAGCCCAAGAAAATAGTCTCTCACTGTTTCCATTGTTTCCCATCTATTTGCCATGCAGTGATGGGACTGGATGCCATGTTCTTAGTTTTCTGAATGTTGAGTTTTAAGCCAACTTTTTCATTCCCCTCTTTTACTTTCATCAAGAGACTCTTCAGCTCTTCTTCACTTTCTGCCATAAGTGTGGTGTCATCTGCATATCTGAGGTTATTGATATTTTTCCTGGAAATCTTGATTCCAGCTTGTGCTTCATTCAGCCTGGCATTTCTTATGATGCACTCTGCATATAAGTTAAATAAGCAGGGTGACAATATACGGCCTTGACATACTCCTTTCCCAATTTGGAATTAGTTCATTGTTCCATGTCCAGTTCTAACTGTTGCATCTTGACTTGCATACAGGCTTCACAGGAGGCAGGTAAGGTAGTTTGGTATTCCCATCTCTTTAAGAATTTTTCAGTTTGTTGTGATCCACACAGCAAAGTCAAAGGCTTTGGCATAGACAGTGAAACAGAAGTAGATATTTTTCTGGAATTCTCTTGCTTTTGAATAGATGGTTTTCTATATCTGTTGTCCTTAAACAAACTAAACATTTTAAAATTATACACATGTATCCATTAATCACATTACTGGACTACAATACAAAAGCAGATTTATCAATCTATATTGATGGCTAATAGTCTTATGAGGATGTATGGTATAAAGGTATTTACTTGGAAAGTTGCTCCTGATTACTTTTTCTAGGTGGTGAACTTGTTGAAGACAAAGACCATATCTTATACTGCTTTCGCCTAAAGAGGATTAAGTGCTAGGCGGCTCAATAAAAGCTTTTGAGTATGGAATAAAAATAACACAGTCTAACTGGGCAATCAAGCATGATTGAATGTTTTCATTAATTCATTGTTTTAATGAGGGAAAAATTCAGAACATTTTCTACTTCTTATAATTTTATGTATTCTCTTATAGAAAAAAATGTAAGTGAAATAGTAATAAACTCAAATAAGTGCAACTAGAATGGTGTATTTGCTGTTAAAAGCACATATAAGGACTATTACGGTAGACTATATCCATGATCTGTAGTCATAGCCATATTCATAAAAAACTCAGGGACTTAAGCATGCTTGAACTGCCCCAGACTAACAAGGAAACTCTGTGCTCTTATTTCTTACAAATGGCCTGTCAAAAAAAGAAAAAGTCAGAGCCTGTCAATATCAGAAAACTCAACGTCCAATTACTCAGAAAGATGATGCTTTTTTATAAACTCAAATATGCTTTATAACCAAATGTGAATTGTGATTCCAGTCTACAAAGTTGATTCATGAAAGGTAGTAAAGCTAGCATAATGCCAACTATATACTGCATAAGGAGCCCTAGCTCTGCCTTGGTTCCTGACTCATTTGCAAAAGGTATAAAGCCAAAAGATTAATTCAATAATTCTTCCCACCATATGCCAGACATTGTTGAAAGCATTATAAGTACAATGTTGAATACTATAAGCAAAGTCCATGCCCTCAGGGAGTCTTTTTTCTACCTACTGGGGAAAGACATATTAAGTAATTAATTTATTTCAGTATAATAATCATATAATAAGTGATAAAGTACTGGGTGCTATGAAAGTATAGATGAATAATATTGAAATGACAGTGAGAGATCAAGTCAGATCTCCCTGAGAAATTACACTAATATCTAATAGATGGATTGAAGTTGACTCAGCATAGAGGGAAGTGGGGAGCTGAGAAGAGTAGAGGTGAAGAATATTCCAAGGAAAGGGAACAACAAATGTAAAGGTACCAAGATGGAAGCAGCTGCAGAGGGGAAATTAGAATTTTAGACAGAATAGATGAGTTTTCAGAAAAATGTATATTCACAAAAAATAACTTGAGAAATAGCCTGACTTACATAAAATTCGGCTTAAGAGGTAGGTAGAGGTGATGTCATGAATAGTTGTGTGCTGAACATTTTGAACCACATAAATAATTTTAGAGCAATAAGATGTCATAAAAGGATTTTGAGCAAGATAATAGCATGATCAGATTTAGGTTTTCTTTAAAAATATCACCAGTCCCAGGAGTAGAGACAGAGTGAAGACAGTTGCCCAGTTGAGATAGAATTCACTTCTTTCCTTTGCCATGTTTTCATTTGTAGGGAGCATTGTGCAGTGTAATAACTACTACTGGTGATAAATAGTAGTTTCACATGTAGTACACTCACATGTAGAAGAATGAAACCCCTACCCTACACCACTTACAACACTGGGACGACCCAGAGGGATGGTATGGGGAGGGAGGAGGGAGGAGGGTTCAGGATGGGGAACACATGTATACCTGTGGTGGATTCATTTTGATTTTTGGCAAAACTAATACAATTATGTAAAGTTTAAAAATAAAATAAAATTTAAAAAAAAAAGAGGATAAATATCCCTAATTATTAGAGAAATGCAAATCAAAACCTCAATGAGATATCACCTCACATCTGTCAGAATGAAAGTGAAAGTGAAAGTTGCTTAGTTGCATCCGACTCTTTGTGACTCCATGGACTATACAGTTGATGGAGTTCTCTAGGCCAGAATATTGGAGTGGGTAGCCTTTCCCTTCTCCACGGGATCTTCCCGACCCAGGGATCGAATCCAGGTCTCTCACATTGCAGGCAGATTGTTTACCAGCTGAGCCACAAGGGAAGCCCAAGAATATTGGAGTGGGTAGCCTATCCCTTCTCCAGGGGATCAAACTCAGGAATTGAACCAGAGTCTCCTGCATTTCACATGGATTCTTTACCAACTGAGCTATCAGGGAAGCCATCTGTCAGAATGGCTATTATCAAAAAGACAAGAAATAACAAGTGTTGGCAAAGATATGGAGTAAAAGGAACATTTGGGCACTGTTGGTGGGATTGTAAATTGGTTCAGCTCCTATGGAGTTTCCTCAAAAAATTAAAAATAGAACTATCATATGATTCAGCAATTCCATTTCTGGGAATATGTCTGAAGGAAACAAAAGCGCTGTGTGGAAAGTTATCTGCACCATCACGGTAACAGAATTATTTAAAATATCTAACACATGGAAACAACTTAAGTGTTCCTCAATGGATGAATGGATAAAGAAGTTGTAGTATGTATATTCAATGGAAACATTGTTCAACTCTTAAAAATGAAGAAATCCTGTCATTTGTGACAGCATGGATGGAACTTGAGGGCATTATGCTAAGTGAAAAATACTGTACGTGAAATATAAAAAAAAATTCTTAAAAAAAGAGAGGAAGAAGGAAAAAACAAACTCATAGAAAAAGAGACTAGATTTGTAGGTTATCAGAAATATGGATGGTGAAAGGGTAGGGGAATTGGATGAAGGCAGTGAAAAGGTACAGACTTCCAGTTATAAGATAAATACATTCTGGCAATGTAATGTACAACCTAATGACTGTAGTTAACACTGCTGCTGCTGCTGCTAAGTTGCTTCAGTCATGTCTGACTCTGTGCGACACCACAGACAGCAGCCCACCAGGCTCCTCTGTCCATAGGATTCTCCAGGCAAGAATACTGGAGTGGGTTGCCATTTGCTTCTCCAGTTAACACTGCTACAGGGTATATGAAAAATTTTAGATAGTATATCCTAAGAGTTCTCATCGCAAAAAGAAAAATTCCTTTTTTTTTTTTTTTTAATTTTGTATCTATATGAGGGCTTCCCCAGTGGCTCAGATGGTAAAGAATCCATCTGCCAATGCAGGAGACATGGGTTCGATCCCTGATCCAGGAAGATCACACATGCTACAGAGCAACGAATAAGCCCATGTACCACAACTATTGAGCCTGTGCTCCAGAGCCCAGGAGCCACAGCTACTGAGTCCATGTGCCCAAACTACTGCAGCCTGTGTGCCCTGGAGCCCACGGTCCCCAATAAGAGAAGCCACCACAATGAGAAGCTCACGCATGGCAACTAGAGAGTAGTCCCTGCTTGCCACAACTAGAGAAAAGCCTACACATGCAACGAAGACCCAGTATTGCCAAAAATAAATAAATAAAAACCTCTTATTAAAAAATTCTACATCTATATGAGATGATGAATATTACCTGAACATTGTAGTAATCATTTCACAATATATATAAGTCAAATTATGATGCTATATACTCTAAACTTATAGAGTGCTATATCTCAATTATACCTTAATAAAAATCAAGGGAAAAAAAATGAGAGCTAAAAGATAAGTACGGTAAAAGTAAGCTAAATAAAAGAAAGTGTTAGTTGCTCAGTTGTGTCTGACTCTTTGCAACCTCATGTAACCCGCCAGGCTCCTCCTTCCATGGAGTTTACCAGGCAAGAACACTGAAGTGGATAGCCAGGCCCTCCTCCAGGGGATCTTCCTGATCCAAGGGATTGAACCTGGGTCTCCTGCATTGCAGGAAGGTTCTTTACCATCTGAGCCACCAGGGAAGTCAAGCTAGGAAAAGAGGGAGGCAAAAAGTATCACAGGCAGAGGAAACTGTGTGCAAAGATTGGGATTTCAGAAAGAGCAGCATCCATGGTAGATGCGATTCACAGCCTCAATATCTTTTCTTACCCAGAATATGATTTAAATTTTGTTCAGATATCCAAATCGATCTCTGGATAATCAGGAGAATTTTGATTAGTTTAAACTAGTGTGTGGCATTTCCTTGGTGACTATTATTTGTTCAGCCCAATACAATTTAAAGGGAAAGATGTAGTCCATGCTTCAAGGAGAGATTTTCCTTTCTCTTTCTTGCTGGATGTGATTAAAAAAAAAAAAGCAACAACTTATAACCCTTATTTCCCTTGCTACACTAGCCTTAACATGCCAAACTGTGGAGAGCTTAACACAAAACTGAAATAAATTGAAACATTTCATAGTAGTAATTGAGTGACAATTGATTCTTATCATATCTAGAGCCTTCCATTCTTTGGACCTCTAGTTTTAGTTCATATTCTCATTACTTGAGCTAGTTTGAGTAGGTGTTTTCTGTCTAAAATCACAAGTATTCTGACTGATAGAGTATTTGACAGGGTAGAAGCAATTCAGTATAACAAGACTGAAGTAAAACAAAATACAGCTGGAGAAGTAGGCAGAGGCAAAGTCTGTGGACCTTGTTTCTGGAGGCAATACACGCTAAGTTCAGGGCATCTATATAGAAAGAGTTCTTCCACCAAATAGGCACACAATGAGGGATAGGAAGATATAGCAGACTTATGACATGTAGAACTTTGTTCTTATAAACACCAAAGCTCAGTCCATTTAGTTACTTTATTGTGGTTACACTACATCCATTTTATTTATATTCTATATCAGAGGTAAATTATATATTTTGTGAGGGTTGAGTAACTGTCTTTTGAGTACAGTAAGGGATATGGAAATAATACTGGAGAGCTTGATACTGTTTAGTGGTCACAGTCAGATCCTAAAGGCCTTTAAAAAATTATTCCAGAATGAAAAACAATGTAATAAGGTAGGGAGAACTGATCTAGGAGATCAAAACTTTCCAATTACATGAAGAACAGATCAAATAAAATGAAAAACCAAAGTTTAGAAGAAAACTGTGAGTGGGGGTGGTGATGGAAGTATTATAAAAATTGTCCAATCTCTCTCCCTTTTTACAGTAGAGCGGAACAATATTTTTTAAAATAATGAAAAGAGGAAATTCAGCAATTTGAAAAATCTTACATCAGTAGTACACATACATGGCCTTGCTAGTGACATCCACATGCCACCTTGATACTTCTTAGAAAGAGATTCAGTTCTCTTTAATTTAGTAAGGCAAGGCTAGTAGCTCCATAGGCTTGGTGATAAATGTTGCAAAGGGCTCTTGATCCTATACTTGGTGTACCCCTGGATCCCTCTTGAGGGAGGAGAGACTGTCTTTAGGCAGTCTGCTCCCAAGACAATGTCAGCCACTATTTGAGAGAACAGGAATATTTATTTTTTTAAGTCCAAATATTTAATATCCAAGATTAAGAAGATAAGTCTGTATTCCCATCATTAACAAACTGGACTCTGTTTGCTTTCTTATTTTTTTTAAGGTAAAATTGAAATACCATTTTTTACCATTATTTTACTTACCAGTATAGACATTATTGATATCTTTAAGGCTGATCTTCCTGGTATCATGTAATGACTGAATGTATCTAACTTGTAATAATTTAAATTTGACAAGCATATAAAGGAAAACTATGTTGTTAAAAGTTTCCTGAAGATATAGATTTTTATTATTTATTTTCTTTTTGACTAGTAAGAGTTTACAATTAAAAGTAATGGGAAAACTCTGAGTGTAATAAAGTATCTTCAAATTAAAAAAAAAAAAACTGTTGACAAACTATAGAGCAAGTGAAACTGTCACTCATTGCTGCTGCTGCTAATTCGCTTCAGTCGTGTCCAACTCTGTGCGACCCCAGAGACAGCAGCCCACCAGGCTCCCCTGTCCCCGGGGTTCTCCAGGCAAGAACACTGGAGTGGGTTGCCATTTCCTTCTCCAATGCATGAAAGTGAAAAGTGAAAGTGAAGTCGCTCAGTCGTGTCCGACTCCTAGCGGCCACATGGACTGCAGCCTCCTAGGCTCCTCCATCCATGGGATTTGCCAGGCAAGAGTACTGGAGTGGGTTGCCATTTCCTTCTCCAGTCACTCATTGCTAATGGGAGTGAAATGGGTATAATCATGTCAGAAAATGGTTTGGTAGTATCTACTTATGCTAAAATTATGTGTGCTCTATGATACAGCAATTCCTCTCTTAGATTAATAAGCAAAACACTGTGCTCACATGCTCATGCATACTCTGTTGTGTCAACTTTTTGCTGCCCCATAAACTGTAGCCTGCCGGGCTCCTCTGTCCATGAGATTTCCCAGGCAAGAATACTGAAGTGTCTTGCCATTTTCTATTCCAGGGGAATCTTCCCAACCTAGGGATTGAACCTGTGTCTCTTGCATTGACAGATTCTTTACCACTGAGTTACCTGGGAAACCTGTTCATATGCTCACCAGACCCCAAATAGAAATTTCCTAAATACTCAATGTAGAATGGATAAATGAATTGTAGTATGCTTACACAACTGAATATTATAAAGAGACATAACAACCTACAACTAACTATATGATGATACAGATGAATCTTATAAATATAATGTTACATGAAAGAAAGAAACCACATACAAATGCATACATTATATGTAACTACAAAAACAGTTAAAACTAATCTATGCTGTTATAAATTAAGATAGTGGTTACTTTGGTGGTAGTGACTAGAAAGTGTTCTGAAATGGGATGATGTGTTCTGAAATGGCTTCTGGGATGTTGGTATTATACATGTGTAAATAGAAAGAGGAATATGTGTAATAGAAAAGAATCCATGGGATTCTCCAGGCAAGAATTCTGGAGTGGTTTGCCATTTCCTTCTCCAGGGGAAGCTTCCTAACCCAGGGATCGAACCGAGGTCTCCTGCATTGCAGGCAGACACTTTAACATCTGAGCCACCAGGGAAGCAAATAGAAAGAGAGCATGATATAAAATTATTTATGTTTCTACTTTTAGAAAATATATATTTTTGAATATACATGAAAACATTTGTGTAGTAGACAGAATAATGCCTGCCTCCCCAACCAAAGATGCCTATCTCTCTCTCTCTCCTAGAAGTGTTAGTCACAAAATTCATGTTGCTGTCCAAGGGATTCTCCAGGTAAGAATATTGGGGTGGGTTGCCATTCCCTTCTCCAGGGTATCTTCCCCACCCAGGGATCAAACCCAGGTCTCCTACCTTGCAGGTGATTCTTTACTGTCTGAGTCACCGCAGAAGCCCCTAAAGATGCCTTTGCATACCCTGATTTTCAAAACCTGTGAGTATGTTCCCTTACTTGGTAAAAAGAACTTTGCACATGTGATTATGTTTAAGGGCCTTAAAATGGGGAGATTATCCTGGATTATTTGAATGAGCTCAATCTAATAACATGGGTCTTTCAAAGCAAAGAATCCTTCCCTGCTGTGGTCAGAGGGAGCTATATCTATGGAAGGCACAGAGAAATAACATTGCTGGCTTTGGAGGAAGGAGAACTTTAGCCAAGGAATGTGGGTGACCTCCAGAAAATATCATATAAGAAACGAATTGCCAGTCCAGGTTTGATGCAGGATACAGGATGCTTGGGGCTGGTGCACTGGGATGACCTAGAGGGATGGTACGGGGAGGGAGGTGGGAGGGGGGTTCAGGATGGGGAACACGTGTACATCCGTAGCGGATTCATGTTGATGTATGGCAAAACCTATACAATATTGTAAAGTAACTAGCTTCCAATTAAAATAAATAAATTTAAATTAAAAAAAAGAAAGAAAATGAATTTTCCCCTAGAGCCTCCAAAAAGGAATGCCGCCCTGAAGGCACCTTGATTTTTAGCCCACTAAGACCTGTATCTGATTTGTGACCTACAAAATTGTAAAATAATAAGTCTGCATTATTTCAAGTCTCTATGTTTTTGATGATTTGTTATGGTAGCCTCAAAGAAAAGCCTAACAACACAGTTTGGAAGAAAATAACACCAATAAGAGTGTAATTAGAGTGACTGTCTCTGGGTTGTGGAATTACAGGTGATTTTTATTATGATGTTTTTCTTATGCACATTTGATTATTTCCTTAAGATTTCTTAAAGTGGAATTATTGAGTCAAAGGCTACAAATATTTGTAAGTGCCTTGAAATTCAATGTGAATTCCCTTTAAAAAAAGGTTGTACCAATTCCTACTCCTATCTAATATTTCTTTTTGCTGAAACTTTTGGTGGCTTGGTTATGCCAGTTCTCTCTCATTCACTTTATGAGCCCCAAGTAAATAAATAAAACAACAGTAAAATACAGAGCTGAGAAAAGAAGCAAAACTGAAATACAAGTCAGATACTCTATTTTCACGTTACCTTGTAACATATATCCTTGGGGCCACTTCACCATACAGAGCATGCTCATGGATGATACTTCTAAGCTACTCAAGGTTCTCTTACGACTTCAGTTTAATATTAGTACTTACTTTTGCACCACTCTGTTGAAATTAAGAAGGGCCAGCAGCTTCTTCAGAGTTTCAGAATAGCCTCTTCTTGGAACATCCTGAAGTGCCCTTCCTTTTAAAAAGCCATTTCTTTAGAACATAACCTCCCTTCTAGCCTTTTTTTTTTTTTTTCTTTCTTTCCTGCCTCAAACCTCTCTCCCTGAGATTCTCTCTGCAACAGGTTTCCAGAGCGAGACTCTAAGTACCTGAGATTTTAACAAGTTGGTACTTCTCTAGGACTTGATGTTCTCTCCCTGTGGGGGAGGAGAGGGCATCCTTTTTCAGCTGATTTCAATCAAGATGCTCACCCTATAATGGAAAAGCTATAAAAAGAATGTGTGTGTATATATGTATAACTGAATCACTTTTCTGTACAGCAGAAACCAATGCAACATTGTAAATCAACTATACTTCAATTTAAAAAATTTAAAAAGAAACAACATTTCAATGAATCTAAAAAAAAAAAAAGACACTCTGGCTGGTAAGTAACTTTAAGGTATGGATTCAAGAGACAAATTTTGAAATTAAAAAAATACATGTGATCCTTATAATTTGCTGTACTGTATGTTTCTAAAAACTATTATAAAATGAATTAAGCATGTATTATCACGTAAAAAAATGCAGCTATCATGATCCTAAGTCAAAGGCATGAAAAATAAAATACATATTCCACATTAACAATATTTTCTTGACTTCTTAGAACTTAGAAGACACACGAGGAGGATGATTTAAATAACCCGTTTGTCTTTTAAAAAGCTGTTCAAGTAATTTCCAGCTGATATGTTCTTTTTGTTTTGATAAATCTCCCAACACTAAGGAGTGACATTTAAAAATCATTCCTCTGACCTTAGAAATGCTCTCAAGTACTAAGTGCTCAACAGATGTTTGCTGTTCTTGATGATGATGGTATTTTCAGACCAAAAAACATTTTCAAATCTAAGGACTGACTCACCATTTCTCCCCGTCATCTGCTCCTGCCACTCTTAGTTTATTTAAAACCACAAATAGAGCTAGTCCTTGGATTGCTGTTAACAGGAAGTGCTAAGTGCTATTAAATCTTTTTTAAAAAATTACTTTGATTTATTTTTTAAATACCAGCCTTCACTACCAAGGTGGTAGAGCAGCAACTGTATTCAGTGGGATTATTTCAGTGTGACTGCCCTACTGTAGGGGGCTTCCCAGGTCACACTAGTGGTAAAGAACCCGCCTGTCAATACAGGAGACATAAGAGATGGGGGTTCAATCCTTGGGTTGGGAAGATCCCCTGGAGGAGGGCATGGCAACTCACTGCAGTATTCTTGCCTGGAGAATCCCATGGACACAGGAGGCTGGCGGGCTACAGTCTATAGGGTTGCACAGAGTCAGACACAACGAAAGCAACTTAGCATGTCTAGCCTGGCATTTCACATGATGTACTCTGCATATAAATTAAATAAGCAGGGTGAAAATAAACAGCCTTGACATACTCCTTTCCCGATTTAGGACTAATCTGTCTTCCATGTCCAGTTCTAATAGTTGCTTCTTGACCTTCATACAGATTTCTCAGAACGCAGGTCAGCTGGTCTGGTATTCCCATCACCTGAAGAATTTTCCACAGTCTGCTGTGATCCACACAAAGGCTTTGGCATAGTCAATAAAGCAGAAGTAGATGTTCTTCTGGAACTCTCTTGCTTTTTTTGATGATCCAGCGGATGTTTGCAATTTGATCTCTGGTTCCTCTGCCTTTGCTAAATCCAGCTTGAACATCTGGAAGTTCACTGCTCTGCTGCTGCTGCTGCTGCTGCTGCTAAGTCTCTTCAGTCGTGTCCGACTCTGTGTGACCCCATAGACGGCAGCCCACCAGGCTCCCCCATCCCTGGGATTCTCCAGGCAAGAACACTGGAGTGGGTTGCCATTTCCTTCTCCAATGTTCACTGCTCATGTACTGCTAAATCCTGGCTTGGAGAATCTTGAGCATTACTTTGCTAGCATGTGAGATGAGTGCAATTGTGTGGTAGTTTGAACGTTCTTTGGCATTGCCTGTCTTTGGGATTGGAATGAAAACTGACCTTTCCCAGTCCTCTGGCCACTGCTGAGTTTTCCAAATTTGCTGGCATATTGAGTGTAGTACTTTCACAGCATCATCTTTTAGAATTTGAAATAGCTCAACTGCAATTCCATCACCTCCACTAGCTTTGTTCAGAGTGATGCTTCCTGAGGCCCTCTTGACTTCACATTCCAGGATGTCTGGCTCTAGGTGAGTGATCACACCATCATGGATATCTGAGTCATGAAGATCTTTTTTCTATACTTCTTCTGTGTATTCTTGCCACCTTGCCTTAATATCTTCTGCTTTTGTTAGGTCCATACAATTTCTGTCCTTTATTGTGCCCATATTTGCATGGAATGTTCCCTTGGAATCTCTAATTTTCTTGAAGACATCTCTAGTCTTTCCCATTCTATTGTGTTCCTCTATTTCTTTGCATTGATCACTGAGGAAGGCTTTCTTATCTCTCCTTGCTATTCTGCGGAGCTGTGCATTCAAATGGGTATATCTTTCTTTTTCTCCTTTGCCTTTTGCTTCTCTTCTTTTCTCAGCTATTTGTAAGGCCTCCTCAGACAACCATTTTGCCTTTTGCATTTCTTTTTCTTGGGGATGGTCTTGATCCCTGCCTCCTGTACAATGTCACAAACCTGTCTGTAGTCCTTCAGGCACTCCGTCTATCAGATTTAATTCCTTGAATCTATTGTCACTTCCACTGTATAATCACAATGGATTTGATTTAGGTCATACTAGAATGGTCAAGTCATTTGCTATGAACAGTGTGTTCTCTTGGCAAAACTCTGTTAACCTTTGCCCTGTTTCATTCTGTACTCCAAGGCCAAATTTGCCTGTTACTCCAGGTATCTCTTGACTTCCTACTTTTGCATTCCAGTTCCCTATACTAAAAAGGACATATTTTTTGGTTTTTAGTTCTAGAAGGTCATGTAGGTTTTCATAGAACCATTAAACTTCAGCTTCTTCAGCATTACTGGTCGGGGCATAGACTTGGATTACCATGATACTGAATGGTTTGCCTTGGAAACAAACAGAGATCATTCTGTCATTTATGAGATTGCATCCAAGTACTGCATTTTGGACTCTTCTGTTTACTATGATGGCTACTCCATTTCTTCTAAGGGATTCTTTTCCATAGTAGTAGATATAATGGTCATCTGAGTTAAATTCACCCATTCCAGTCCATTTTGGTTTGCTGATTCCTAAAATGTTGACGTTCACTCTTGCCATCTCCTGTTTGACCACTTTCAATTTTCCTTGATTCATGGACCTAACATTCCAGGTTCCTATGCGATATTGCTCTTTACAGCACCGGACTTTACTTCCATCACCAGTCACATCCATAACTGGGTGTTGTTTTTGCTTTGGCTCTTTCTCTTCAATCTTTCTGGAGTTATTTCTCCATTGATCTCCAGTAGCATATTGGACACATACCAACCTGGAGAGTTCATCTTTCAGTGTCCTATCTTTTTGCCTTTTCATACTGTTCATGAGGTTTTCAAGGCAAGAATACTGAAGTGGTTTGCCATTCCCTTCTCCAGCGGACCACATTTGTCCAAACTCTTCACCATGAACTGTCCATCTTGGGTGGCCCTACATGGCATGGTTCATAGTTTCTTTGAGTTAGACAAGGCTAACTCAAAGGTACATGTGACCAGATTGGTTAGTTTTCTGTGATTGTAGTTTCAATGATTCTGTGATTTTAGTCTGTGTGCCCTCTGATGGGGAAGGATAAGAGGCTTATGGAAACTTCCTGATGGGAGAGACTGACTGAGGGGGAAACTGGGTCTTGTTCTGATGGGTTGGGCCATGCTCAGTAAATCTTTAACCCATTTTTTAATATATTTATCAATGACCCAGTAGGAGAGACACAAAAACCTCCTAAAATTGCTTTTGAGATGCATCCTGAGCAATTTATTATATATATATGGGACCAGATGCCATGATCTTAATTTTTTACACACACACACACACACACACACACACACGTCAGTTCAGTTGCTCAGTTGTGTCTGACTCTTTGCAACCCTACGGACTGCAGCATGCCAGGCTTCTCTGTCCATTACCAACTCCCAGAGCTTACTCAAACTCATGTCCATTGAGTCGGTGATGCCATCCAACCATCTCATTCTCTGTTGTCCCCTTCTCCTACCGCCTTCACTCTTTCCCAGCATCAGGGCCTTTTCCAATGAGTCAGTTCTTTGCATCAGGTGGCCAAAGTATTGGAGTTTCAGCTTCAGTATTAGTCCTTCCAATGAATATTCAGGACTGATTTCCTTTAGGATTGACTGGTTGGACCTCCTTGCTGTCCGAGAGACTCTCAAGAGTCTTCCCCAACACCATAGTTCAAAACCATTAATTCTTCAGTGCTCAGTTTTCTTTATGCTCCATCTCTCACAGCCATACATGACTAGTGGAAAAAGCATAGCTTTGACTAGACAGACCTCTGTCGGCAAAGTAATGTCTCTGTTTTTTTAATATGCTGTCTAAGTTGGTTATAGCTTTTCTTCCAAGGAGTAAGTGTCTTTTAATTTCATGGCTGCAGTCACCATCTACAGTGATTTTTGGAGCCCCAAAAGATAAAGTCTCTCACTGCTTCCATTGTTTCCCCATCTATTTACCATGAAGTGATGGGACCAGATGACATGATCTTAATTTTCTGCATGTTGAGTTTTAAGTCTACTTTTTCACTCTCCTCTTTCACTTTCATCAAGAGACTCTTTCATTCTTCTTTGCCTTCTGCCATAAGAGTGGTGTCATCTGTGTATCTGAGGTTATTGCTATTTCTGCCCACAATCTTGATTCCAGCTTGTGCTTCCTCCAGCCTGGCATTTCTCATGATGTACTCTGCATATAAGTTAAATAATCAGGGTAATAATATATAACCTTGACATACTCATTTCCCAATTTGGAACCAGTTTGTTGTTCCATGTTCAGTTCTAATGGTTGCTTCTTGACTCGCATACCGATTTCTCAGGAGGCAGCTAAGGTGGTCTGGTATTCCTGTCTCCTGAAGAATTTCCCACCGTCTGTTGTGATCCACACAGTCAAAGGCTTTGGCATAGCCAATAAACAGAAGTAGATATTTTTCTGGAACTCTCTTGCTTTTTCAATGATCCAATGGATGTTGGCAATTTGATCTCTGGTTGTTCTATCTTTTCTAAAATCAACTTGAACATCTGGAAGTTCACAGTTCACTTAATGTTGTTGAACATCTGGAAATTCAACATGAAGTTGTTGAAATTTTTGATCATCTGGAAGTTCATGGTTCACATATTGTGAATGTACTGTTCATAATTCACATACATTATATATATATATATGATATATAATATAATCTACCAAGTGATAAATATCATCTTTTAAAAAGGAACTTCCATTTTTCTCTCTCTTACAAAGACAGGCATAAGACAATATCTGATTGTGTTGTAGAAAGTGAAAAAGTGAATATGTTTGAGTAGAAATAATGTGTGAGCCTCTAAAAAGCAAAGGGAAATTTGAAACAACAAGCCAGAGCATTGTACAGCTTTAAACCCCACATCTACATCCTCTCAGCAGATGTCTTGCTTTTTTCTCTTTTATTAAATACAAGTCAGCTTTCCCTCTTCTCCTAATGTCACTCATTCAATTGCACTTACCCATTTCAATGTCAGAAAGAAGCTCTTCTCATTCAACCTCACTCTCTTCAGGAATATCAGTACTTGTTGAATTCCATTTCACTTGAACATTTCTTATATATTCATTCTCTTCCCTACACTAACTTATTCCTCTTGCCTGTTAAGCACAATCAAGTCTTTGCATATCTGAAAAGGAAACAAAAAACAAAACTCCACAACTCCCCTTTTCAACCCTGTGACTTGGAAACACGTGTACACCCGTGGCAGATTCATGTTGATGTATGGCAAAACCAATACAATATTGTAAAATAATTAGCCTCTAATTAAAATAAATAAATTTAAATTAAAAAAAAGTCAACCCAAAAGGAAAAAAAAATAAAATGGTATTTATTCTTAAGCTAGCACTCACTAAGCTTTTACTGTGTTTGGGAAAGTGGATCAAACTCAACTGTTTACATGAGTTATTTTATTTAATCCTCAAACCTGCCTTATAAAATAGGTAATATTATCCTCAATTGACAGAGAAAACTGAAGCACTTGAGTTTAAGCAACTTATCTACAAATCATGCAAGTATTTAGTAGTGGAGGTGGGACTTGAAAGCATTACTGTCTGAACCTAAAACTCAAGATCTTAACCACTGTGCTGGGCATTCTTTTTTGCATTCTCTCTTTCTCTCTCCATTTCTCCTTCTCTTTATATACCTCCCTTCCTCTCTCTCTCCCCTCCCTGCTTCCCTCTTTCCTTTCTTATCTCCCTCTGTTCCTTTTTTCATTATCCTCTTTTTCAAAAGGATATTCATAGCATCTATGAATATATGATATTCTACCTCACTCATTAAATTCTGGCAGTGATTTCTGCTTCCACAACTGCATTACAATAATTCTATCAACAAATACAAAAGGCAAAATGGCTGTCTGAGGAGGCCTTACAAATAGCTGAGAAAAGAAGAGAAGCAAAAGGCAAAGGAGAAAAGGAAAGATATACCCATATGAATGCAAAGCTCCACAGAATAGCAAGGAGAGATAAGAAAACCTTCCTCAGTGATCAATGCAAAGAAATAGAGGAACACAATAGAATGGGAAAGACTAGAGATGTCTTCAAGAAAATTAGAGATTCCAAGGGAACATTCCATGCAAATATGGGCACAATAAAGGACAGAAATTGTATGGACCTAACAAAAGCAGAAGATATTAAGGCAAGGTGGCAAGAATACACAGAAGAAGTATAGAAAAAAGATCTTCATGACTCAGATATCCATGATGGTGTGATCACTCACCTAGAGCCAGACATCCTGGAATGTGAAGTCAAGAGGGCCTCAGGAAGCATCACTCTGAACAAAGCTAGTGGAGGTGATGGAATTGCAGTTGAGCTATTTCAAATTCTAAAAGATGATGCTGTGAAAGTACTACACTCAATATGCCAGCAAATTTGGAAAACTCAGCAGTGGCCAGAGGACTGGGAAAGGTCAGTTTTCATTCCAATCCCAAAGACAGGCAATGCCAAAGAACGTTCAAACTACCACACAATTGCACTCATCTCACATGCTAGCAAAGTAATGCTCAAGATTCTCCAAGCCAGGATTTAGCAGTACGTGAGCAGTCAACTTCCAGATGTTCAAGCTGGATTTAGCAAAGGCAGAGGAACCAGAGATCAAATTGCAAACATCCGCTGGGTCATCAAAAAAAAGCAAGAGAGTTCCAGAAGAACATCTACTGCTTTATTGACTATGCCAAAGCCTTTGTGTGGATCACAGCAGACTGTGGAAAATTCTTCAGGTGATGGGAATACCAGACCAGCTGACCTGCATTCTGAGAAATCTGTATGAAGGTCAAGAAGCAACTATTAGAACTGGACATGGAAGACAGATTGGTCCCAAATCGGGAAAGGAGTATGTCAAGGCTGTACATTTTCACCTTGCTTATTTAATTTATATGCAGGGTACATCATGAGAAATGCTAGGTTGGATGAAGCACAGCTGGAGTCAAGATTGCTGGGAGAAATATCAATAACCTCAGATATGCAGATGACACCACACTTATGGCAGAAAGCAAAGAAGAAATAAAAAGCCTCTTGATGAAAGTGAAAGAGGAGAGTTAAAAAGTTGGTTTTAAACTCCACATACAGAAAGTGAAGATCATGGCATCTGGTCCCATCACTTCATGGCAAATAGATGGGGAAACAATGGGAGCAGTGAGAGACTTTATTTTGGGGGGCTCCAAAATCACTGTAGATGGTGACTGCAGCCATGAAATTAAAAGACGCTTGCTCCTTGGAAGAAAAGCTATGACCAACCTAGACAGCACATTGAAAAGCAGAGAGATTCCTTTGCTGACAGAGGTCTGTCTAGTCAAAGCTATGCTTTTTCCACTAGTCATGTATGGATGTGAGAGTTGGACCATAAAGAAAGCTGAGCACTGAAGAATTGATGGTTTTAAACTGTGGTGTTGGAGAAGATTATTGAGAGTCCCTTGGACAGCAAGGAGGTCCAACCAGGCCATCCTAAAGGAAATCAGTCCTGAATATTTTGGAAGGACTAATACTGAAGCTGAAACTCCAATACTTTGGCCACCTGATGCGAAGAACTGACTCACTGGAAAAGGCCCTGATGCTGGGAAAGAGTGAAGGCGGTAGGAGAAGGGGACGACAGAGGATGAGATGGTTGGATGGCATCAGCAACTCGATGGCCATGAGTTTGAGCATGCTCTGGGAGTTGGTGATGGACAGGGAGCCTGGCCTGCTACAGTCCATGGGGTCACAAAGTGTCAGACACAACTAAGAAACTGAACTGACTGAACTGAATCTTCTAAGCACCAAATTTGAACTTTTTCCCCCCTTCTCTTTATTCCAGTCTCATTTTATTCTACCTTTCTACAGCATTTAACAAAGCCTATCATAACCCTTGTTTTTCTGAATCATTTTTCCTCTTGACTGTATGAACACTGCACAGTTCTAACTCTAATGTGATCTCTTAAAAAATTCAATTATTTATTCATTCCTTAATCTATTTATTTTTCAGTAAATATTCATTGACTATCTATCATGTGTTGGCCTTGTTCTTTGTGGTAGGAATATTACCAAGTACAAAACAAAGTTCTGGCCCTCAGAGACCTTACATTTTAGTGGAGGTCATGAGGCAATACAAACTATTTTTTAGAGAGTAAAGTATATAGTGTGTTTATATATAACAAAGAGGTGTTTTGGGGGAAAGAGCACTCAGGCAGAAGAACAGAAAGTACAAAGTTTTTGAGGTGGGAACAGCATGGAAGCCATTGCAGTTGGAGCACTGTGAGCAGGAGGAGAGAGTTGGTTATGCTGTCAGAGAGGGCAACAGGGACCAAGTTACTTAGAGTCTTATAGAACATAAAAGGAAGTTGGCTTTTGCTTGACAGTCAGAAAATAAGTCATTGGAGAATTTGAAAAAGTGGTAACATGACATGGCTATTATTTTTATTTTTATTTATTTTTATTTTTTTTTTCTGGTAGGAAAAGTTTTTATTTTTTTATTTTATTTTTAAACTTTACATAATTATTATTTTTAAATAATCATTTTGCATGTTGCCAACTGATGAGAGGAGGACAAAGACAAAAGCAGGAAAACCAATGAAAAGACTATTGTAGTATATACCAGTGAGCAATGATTATCATTTAAGGAAGCTTGGTAACAGTTGAAGTTGTGATATGTAACTGAATTAGGGATATATTTTGAAGGTAGACCTAACAGGATGTGTAATACTAATAGACCATCTGTGTGGTCTGAGACAATGAGAGAAGTCATGAGTTTTGGTCTGATTTATTGGAGATCCAAGTGTTGTGGAAAAGGAAAATTCTACATGTAATGAATATAAAATTGCAAATAAAAATAATATATGAAGGCAAAAATTTATTTTGAAGGTGTTGTGGTTTGTTTCTAAGGTGGTCCCCTTTGATCTTGACTGTATCCCAGAATATTTTAACTGTAAATTTAAAAGATCCTGAGCTAGAACTATCCAGTGAAGCCATTCCTGAATTCCCAACACACAGAAACTGTGTGAGTTGCTAAATGTTTTAAAACACTAAGTTTGAGGCTAATTTGTTTTGTAAGAAAAGACATCTAACAGATTTTGGTACCAAGAGTGGAACACTACCATAATAAAAACCTGAACTATGCAGAAACTTTGAAATTAGATAGTAATCAGAGGGTAGAAGGATTTTGATGAAGTGCTATGTTAAGGCTATCATTGCTAAGACTGTTCATAGCATCCTGATGGGCTTTAATGAGGCTTCAGATGAGGGCTTTAAGGAAAATGGGGAATGTTAGAAACTGCAGGAAAGGGAATCCTTGTTATATACAGGATGGAAACTTTAGCACCACCATCACCACTCAAGCCTTCACATTAGGGAAATCTCAGCTGACATCTTAACTGCAGCCTCTTAAAAGACCTCGAATGACAGCTACCAAGTTAAGACCCTTTGAATTCTTGACCTACAGATATGAAATAATACATGTGTTATTGTTTAAGTTTTGGACTCATTTGTTATTGCAGCAATTGACAGTAGCAGTTGTTTATAGAACAAGAAAAAAATATCGCAATAAATCATCCATTTTGTTTAAAAAGCTGGCAAATACCACAAACATGACACAAATCCAGGAAAATAACATAATATTCATAGTAATTAACTGTCTGGTACATGCTATAGTATCTTTTTTTTTCCTCTGTAGTTTTTGTCTGCAACACTTTGAGAAGTCAGTCTATCATGGTTGATCAATTTTTTTTTAATTGGTAGCATTTGTACTTTTTTTCATATCCACATATATTGGTAAAATATATAAGGATTAAGGATTTTTGTCAAGTTTGGGAAACTTCTATCAAGTTTATTTAATTTATAAGCTGTAAGAGTTCAGAGTACTTCAATTTTTTTTGTACAGTGCCTAATATTAACTACAATTTGAATTGATGACACTCATGAACCAGTTTTGCATCAATGTGTTCACTGTAAGTGGCATTATTATGGGTTTTATATTATCTTCATCAGTGTCAATATTTTGTATCAAACCAGCAAGAAATTTAAATCTTTTCCCGATATAGTCATATGATTCACTTCTCTTCATTTTTGAACTCTTAATCTAAGAGCCTATTCATTGCTTCTATTCAAAATTTATTTCTTCCTCCTAATGAATTATTGCTTTTGGCATAATCTGGAAAAAATGTTTCAATTCACTTCTCAATGTCAGAATAATTTCTATTGATTTCATCACTCATCTTTTTCACATCACTTCACTTTTGCTTCACATTTAATTAATTTGTATTCTGAATCTTCTCTCTGTGCTTTAATAAATAAATTTAAAGGTGAAAAAAGGAGTTCCTTTTATATTCAACCAAATAAGGAGTCTATATATTTCCACTTGTTTTATGGAAAGTTTCCAAAGTATCTTCTCAAATTGGCTTCTCAACATCAGAATAATTTGTATTTTAATAAATTTTACAAAACCATATGACTATGAGAATACATACCTGCTCTTCAGTTCAGTTCAGTTGCTCAGTTATGTCCGACTTTTTGCCACCCCATGAAATGCAGCACGCCAGGCCTCCCTGTCCATCACCAACTCCCCGAGTTCACTCAGACTCACGTCCATCGAGTCGGTGATGCCATCCAGCCATCTCATCCTCTGTCGTCCCCTTCTCCTCCTGCTCCCAATCCCTCCCAGCATCAGAATCTTTTCCAATGAGTCAACTCTTCGCATGAGGTGGCCAAAGTACTGGAGTTTCAGCTTTAGCATTATTCCTTCCAAAGAACACCCAGGATTGATCTCCTTTAGAATGGACTGGTTGGATCTCCTTGCAGTCCAAGGGACTCTCAAGTCTTCTCCAACACCACAGTTCAAAAGCATCAATTCTTCAGCGCTCAGCTTTCTTCACAGTCCAACTCTCACATCCGTACATGACTACTGGAAAAATCATAGCCTTGACTAGATGGACCTTTGTTGGCAAAGTAATGTCTTTGCTTTTGAATATGCTATCTAGGTTGGTCATAACTTTCCTTCCAAGGAGTGTCTTTTTATTTCATGGCTGCAATCACCATCTGCAGTGATTTTGGAGCCCCCCAAAATAAAATCTGACACTGTTTCCCCATCTATTTCCCATGAAGTGATGGGACCAGAGGCCATGATCTTAGTTTTCTGAATGTTGAGCTCTTAGAGTCTTAGTTTAGTCTGCTAAACTAAAATAATCCACCTGCAATGCAGGTTCGATTCTTGGGTTGGGAAGATCCCCTGGAGAAAAGACAGGCTACACACTCCAGTATTCTTGGGCTTCCCTGGTGGTTCAGATGATAAAGAATCCACCTGCAATGCAGGAGACCTGGGTTCGATCCCTGGGTTGGGAAGATCCCCTGGAGGAGGGCATGGTAACTCACTCCAGTATTCTTGCCTGGAGAATCCCCATGGACAGAGGAGCCTGATGGGCTACAGTCCACGGGGTCGCAAAGATTTGGACACGACTGAGTGACTAAGCAGCAGCAAACTAAAATACAAATTCTTCTGATGTTAAGAAGCAAGTTTTTTTTTTTTTTCCTCCCCCAGATGTTTTCCCAGAACATCAGTTGAGAGTGAGGGGGAATGAGTGAGGTTGGGTTGGAGGTTTGAGAAATGAGAAGGTGTTTTGTTTACTGTCATATAATCAACATTAGCACACTATCTGGTACTAGGTGTAAGTACACATGAAAAGTCATTGCATTCTGTTCTTTATATTTTCAGGATATATTTTTATTTTTTGAAGTATGGTTGATTTATAGTGCTTCATGTATACAGCAGGTGTACAATGTTTCAGGTATATACATATGTGTGTGTGTGTATATATATATACTTTTTCAGATTATTTTCCACTTCAGATTATTACAAGATATTGAATATATTTCCCTGTGCTATACAATAGGCCCTTGTTGTTTATCTATTTTATATATATATATATATATATATATATATATATATATGTTTGTATCTGTTAATCTCAAACTCCTAATTTATCCTTCTCCCTCCTTTCCCCTTTGGTAACCATAAATTTGTTTTCTTTGTCTGTAAGTCTATTTCTGTTTTGTGAATAAATTCATTTGTATCATTTTTTAGATTCTGCATATAAGAGATATCATATGATATTTGTCTTTCTCTCTCAGGATAACTTTTGACTTTCTACCATCACATTCTCATGCTAACCAGCCTGTTTTAGGCATGCATCTTTCCTTGTCTGACTGGTCTACCATCTTTAGTTTCCCTTCCTCCAAACTATCCCCCACATTGAGTTCTTATTATGCCTATGTTTCTCAATAAGAGAATGCTGAGTGAATAAATGAATGTATAACTGATTATACAAACATTAACACTTTATAATTATAAACACAATGGATTTCTTTGCAGAGAAAAGCTGAACATAATACAAAATGAGAGGTCTCAAGCTTGGGCTTACAGAACTCTCAAGAATGAGGGTCATATAACTTGACACAGAGAGAGTATAAAAAATAAAATTCTGTCACTCTTGACCTTATGCAAGTAACTTTTGTTTCTAGAGAAATAAAAATAAGTGATAAAAATAAGTCAACATATATGACTCATCTGAAAGGAAGTACAAGTTTTAAACTTTAAAAATGCTTATTTATTTTCTAATAGAAAGACAAATATATGTTAATTGTAGGATACTTGAGAAATACAGAAAAGTATAAAGGATCAAATAAAACCACCACTGAAATACTGCTTAACCTTATTTTTTTTTCTAGTTGTGTATTTAAATTGAGTTCATTCTCTTCTTTATAGTTTTGTATTCTGGCATTTTTGTTTATGTTTTAAGCAATCTGTTATTAAATATTCTTCTAAAACATTGGTTATAATGGCTGCAGCATATTCTATCTGATAGGTATATCATAATTTAAGCATTTCTTCATTGTTGTTCATTTATGTTGACTTTCTTCCCAGATAAGCTAAAAATATCATGAGACAAAAGTATAGTCATGATCATTATCTTTCCATCAAATGATGATTTTATGAGTTCAGAGAAGTGGAATTAAGTGAATAGTTATCATCTTTTTTTCCCTCCTTAATCTTTGTCACATAACCTTATATCTTTACCTAAAATAAAGTTTATACCCTTCCTTCTGAAAACTATTTTCAGGGAAACATTCCACATTTTGTAAAACATCTGAGCTCTGGAGCAGACATAGCTTTGCTACTCTTCCACTTAAAAAAAAATCTTTTATGATAACTGCAGGGACAAAATACTTGGAAGAAAATACTGGTATAAAAGCTACACAGTCTTTTTCAGATAATGGTGCTAGATCTTTTTTAAAATTGGACTCTACTTGTAGTTTACATGTTATTGTAGATGACTCGATGGACGTGAGTCTGCACGAACTCCGGGAGTTGGTGATGGACAGGGAGGCCTGGCCAGCTGTGATTCATGGGGTTGCAAAGAGTCGGACATGACTGAGCGACTGATCTGATCTGATCTGATCTGATAGATGAATTTATTAAGATTTCATGATGATGGAAGCAATATAAAGAGCTAAGAGTATATGTCTCCTACTGTCCTGGTTTCTATTCCTATTTGTAGGTAATTTGGAAGTTTCCAATTTAGAGAATAAAAAAACTTTATATTACAGAGGTTCTAAATTCTCAGAACACCTGTTTTAAAGTCATGTTGCTCTGTTGATGAATCACCCAAGCTTTATAAAATGATTCATCATTAGTCATTATAAAATATAAGCTTAACAATCCATAAGCTCAAAATAATACTATTAGCTCCATATTTTTTGAAGCCATATTACTTTGACTAAGTCCAGAAACAAAGAATGTTCAAAAAGTTTATTCTTCAAAATGGCAGCTCTTTCCATTCCTTCAATGCTCTATTTAGTCATATCTATCAAGGTGACATTTATTAGCAGAGAAAAAACTTGGTAAATTTTTTTTGTCCCCCTAAAAGGTAATAGGTCTTTGATCCACGTTTCTGTATAGAGCGTATACTTAACTCCATACAGAACTATGTGTTGTATAGCAAGTATGAGAGCTTAGGTTCTTGAAATTTCCTGTCACCTGAGTATGTTTTGAAGTATTCTAAGTCTCCATTTCTAATTCATGGATGAGAAAACTGACGCCGGCATTGTTTATTAGTGAGATCAAGGTTGCATCTGTGCTCAGACACGGCTTTAAGGAGAACCAACAGCCCCTGGGTTTCTGATCTGTTGCTGAGTCAACAAAAGACTGTGTTTTCTGGGCACAGTATATTTCAACTCTGCTGTTCCACACCTGCCTGGAGCTCTTTCTGATCAGTGTCAGACGGAGTTTTAATGCTAACGCCCACAGACTGGCATATGTCTTTACTTATGTGCCTTAGAAGTATGCTGTGTACCCGGGAAGCTATGTACTGGGATGAGTATATGGAAATTCATGGGCTTTGGAACCACTTTGGAGCAGCTCCACACTGCATGGGGCAAACCATTTAACCTCTTTGAGCTTTTAGTTGCCTCATATTTACAGTGGGAATGTTTAAGTTCCTCTGTCTGATAATTTTGTGTATTTAGTGAGTTAACTTAGGTATGGCACTTAGCACCATGCCTGGCACATAATAGGCACTCTGCTCTAAAGCAATATGCATGCTACTGTGCTGGCAAAGCCTTAAGATTGCAGATTCATCTTTTATGGGGTTATGTAAATGAATTTCTGAAGGTTGTTTTGGTGTTTTCTATTGTATGACTTTTTTACCAGCTGAGCCACAAGGGGAGATGAAGCATTTAGTTCCGGGGTTAACATGGTAGAAATAAGACTTCTAAATGCAGTTATTTTTCCGGAGTCTAAATAATGGTGAATTTTTGAAAAATGACTTCAGAGTTACTCCAGGATGAAAAGAAAGAAAGAAAAAAAAAAAAAAACCCAGCAACGGGCAGAACTTCTTTCTCATGCTTTCGTTTCATTAAGCATGAAACTAGAAATATAAGAAATGCTAAGAGAAATCATCCACTCATTTTATTGAAGCTTTCTTCCCCCCAGGATGGCATCTAATTGCTTCTCAAACAGTTCCAGTGAGTTGCTTTTAAAAATGTGACTTTATGTTTCTAAAAGAATTCTCCATATCTGTGACTGGAAAGCAAATGAGGTTACACCAAATTTACACTTGCTCTTTCATTAAAACATGTGCTTTGAACACATCATACACTGAAACAAATAACAGGTCCCAAATCATAGAGAACTCGATCACTTTATCATTGCACCTTGTTGTAGCTGCCTTGGACCCTAGGTAGTTTCTCTTAAGGGAGAGAATGTTGGAGCTACAAGACATAGGATTAATTACTTTAACCTACTTCTATTTATGAAAGTACAATTCCTGTGGCTCTGTCTCCATCCCACTGCTTCTGAATAACAAAAGAGCATAATTTAGGTTCACCCACTAAGGTCCTGTCCTCATTACTGCAAACTAGACCAAGAGCAATTTTCCCACTGATGGCCTTTTCCCAGCCATTTTGGTCTTGTTTTGAGACCATATTAAGACAGTTTTACATTAATTGCCAGAAGAACTTTTATTGTTATTTTGAATTTTAGACCAATAAGGGTGTATCAAACTCTTCAGAGAAAAGGAACCCTAGAATATATACCTCAGTTCAGTTCAGTCGCTCAGTTGTGTCCAGGTCTTTGTGATCCCATGGACCGCAGCACTCCACGCTTCCCTGTCCATGGCCAACTCCCAGAATTTACTCAAACTCATGTCCATTGAGTCAGTGAAGCCATTCAACTATCTCATCCTCTGTCGTCCCCTTCTCCTCCTGCCTTCAAACTTTCCCAGCATCAGGGTCTTTTCAAATGAGTCAGCTCTTCACATCAGGTGGCCAAAGTATTGGAGCTTCAACATTAGTCCTTCCAATGAACACTCAGGACTGATCTCTTTTAGGATGGATTGGTTGGATTTCCTTGCAGCCCAAGGAACTCTCAAGAGTCTTCTCCAACACCACAGTTCAAAAGCATCAATTCTTTGGTGCTCAGCTTTTTTTTATAGTCCAACCCTCACATCCATACATGACCACTGGGAAAACCATAGCCTTGACTAGATGGACCTTTGATGGCAAAGTAATGTCTCTGCTTTGTAATATGCTGTCTAGGTTGGTCATAACTTTCCTTCCAAGGACTGAGTGTCTTTTAATTTCATGGCTGAAATCACCATCTGCAGTGATTTTGGAGCCCCTGAAAATAAAGTCAGCCACTGTTTCTACTGTTTCCTCATCTATTTGCCATGAAGTGATGGGACCAGATGCCATGATCTTAGTTTTCTGAATGTAGAGCTTTAAGCCAACTTTTTCACTCTCCTCTTTCACCTTCATCAAGAAGCTTTGCAGTTCCTCTTCACTTTCTGCCATAAGGGTGGTGTCATCTGCATATCTGAGGTTATTGTTATTTCTCCTGGCAGTATTGATTCCAGTTTGTGCTTCATCCAGCCCAGCGTTTCTCATGATATACTCTGCATATAAATTAACTAAGCAGGCTGACAATATACAGCCTTGACGTAATCCTTTTCCTATTTGGGATCAGTCTGTTGTTCCATGTCCAGTTCTAACTGTTGCTTCCTGACCTGCATATAGGTTTCTCAAGAGGCAGGTCAGGTGGCCTGGTATTCCCATCACTTTCAGAATTTTCCACGGTTTATTGCGATCCACACAGTCAAAGGCTTTGGCAGAGTCAATAAAGCAGAAATAGATGTTTTTCTGGAACTCTCTTGCTTTTTCGATGATCCAGCATATGTTGGCAATTTGATTTCTGGTTCCTCTGCCTTTTCTAAAACCAGCTTGAATATCTGGAAGTTCATGGTTCACGTATTGCTGAAGCCTGTCTTGGAGAATTTTGAGCATTAGTTTACTAGTGTGTGAGATGAGTGCAATTGTGCGGTAGGTAGTTGAGCATTCTTCGGCATTGCCTTTCTTTGGGATTGGAATGCAAACTGACCTTTTCCAGTCCTGTGGCCACTGCTGAGTTTTCCAAATTTGCTGGCATATTGAGTGCAGCACTTTCACAGCATCATCTTTTAGGATTTGAAATAGCTCAACTGGAATTCCATCACCTCCACTAGCTTTGTTTGTAGTGATGCTTCCTGAGGCCCACTTGACTTCACATTCCAGGATGTGGGATGGGGGGGGGGCGGTTATAGGGTAAACTGACTATGCAGCCTTGGGAGCTGCTTTTCAACAAGATGATGTGTGTGCATATATGTTGAGATGAGTGTCAGTGTGAGTTGGAGTTCCTTACAGAGTAGCTGGAGAGTTTTCCATTTCTGGAGAAGTGGTTAGTTATTTAGTAACAAATTCTTTTTTAGGCCAGAGCATGACAATTTTGAGTTGTAGCTCTCCACACCTTGTGCTTTGTGTGCTAGTATGGGAAAGTGTTATCAACTGTAACCCAGATATTCATTGACTTGCTAACTTCCAACTGAGTAGAAACAGGGTCTCAGACTTACAACCTATGAATGTTCCTCAGTTATTTCGGAGAGTCCTCAGAGTATTGCTTCACCTAAGCCTAAAAACCAGCTTGTCAGCTAGCTTCATGAGTGGGGTCTTTTGTATTCTTCCTCTCTGACTCCCATTTGTTTGTAACCATTACCCTTAAAATATCCTGGCAGGACCTCACTGCTATTGTAGACCATAATGATGATGGGTAGCAGAATGAACCACCCCCAAACATGGAAAAATTAAAAAAAAATTTTTTTTCCTTCCTCTATGTCAAGGATCTTCTCTTTGGGTAGCAGGATTGTGTTTTGTTTCTTAGCTTTTCCTTCTGATGTACTCTCTTCAGAAGGAAACAGTAGTAACAGTGCCAAACCCAGTCCAAAAACCCAGTGTGAAGTGAAGTGAAAGGCGCTCAGTCGTGTCTGACTCTTTGCGACTACATGGACTACAGTCCATGAAGTTCTCCAGGCTGGAATACTGGAGTGGGTAGCCTTTCCCTGCCCCAGGGGATCTTCCCAGCCCAGGGATAGAACCCAGGTCTCCCACATTGCAGGTGGATTCTTTACCAACTGAGCTATCAGGAAAAAAACCCAGTGTAGCTAGAGCTTATTCCATCCCCTTGAGTTCTTCCAGTCTCCCTCAGTCCCCCTCTTCCAAACAAAACTTTTTCTTTCCTCATGTAGTTGCAAAGTAAAAGCTCCAGTATACATGACTGGAAACCATTCTTATGAAGGGTAGCAGAATATGTCACCCCAAAATTTGCCCCTTCAGAATACTGATTATTTTGAATTTTACTTAGGAAATTGCTGGCACAAGATGGACACTCTGATCTTCTTTTGTCCTCCTGAAGGCAGGAGCTAAATCTCCCATGTGAGATATCCTCCTTGTACCAGGAAGATAGAGAGACACCCTTACCACCAGAGACAAGGAATTTAGGGCCTAGAAGTTAGACAGGAAGGGATCAGGGCACAACCTTTAAAAAAATGACATAACCTGTGGACATGACATAAACTGGTTAGAACCAACTAGGTCCAAGATGGCAGATGAGTTGACTTCCACTAGACCTTGAGCCTTAGTATGCACTTACTGTAATATATCAACAAGCAACATGACACACTCACAGGCTTCCCTCCCCTTTAAAGTCCCAAACCACTCTCCCCAACATCTTCTTTTGTTTTTATCCGAATATCATCTTTAGATGAGGATTTTGGCCATTTTAGAGAGTTAGTTCTCTTGGGTCTCTCTCATATATGTTATTAAACTTAAAAAAAATTTTCTCCTGTAAATATGTCGCATGTCAGTTTAATTCTTAGACCAGCCAAAAGTACTTAGCTGCTACTGCTAAGTCACTTCAGTCGTGTCCAACTCTGTGTGACCCCATAGATGGCAGCCCACCAGGCTCCCCTGTCCCTGGGATTCTCCAGGCAAGAACACTGGAGTGGGTTGCCATTTCCTTCTCCAAAGCATGAAAGTGAAAAGTGAAAGGGAAGTCGCTCAGTCGTGTCCAACTCTTTGCGACCCCATGGACTGCAGCCTACTAGGCTCCTCCATCCATGGGATTTTCCAGGCAGGAGTACTGGAGTGGGGTGCCATTGCCTTCTTCAATAAAAGTATTTAGAAGGGTAGACAAAAATGTCTTCCTCCCCAACAATTCTCTGAGTGTATTCAATGGTTTGGGAGGTGGTCCTTTGCTTAAAGCTGGAAGCAAGGGGAACTATTTGTAATGTCCCTTTTCAACACTTTCAGTAGAAAATATGATACTCCGTATCAGTGATGGGGGATGTTCTCCATTTTCCAAGTAATTTCAAGACTGATATGTCTTAAGTTGCTTTTAACATATAGATGAAAAACTGCACAAAAGTAGTGATTCCTGTTCACCTTGTATAATAAAGAAACAAAAGTATCTTAAAATACATAAGAATGTTGAAAGGAATTACCTATAACCACCACCAAGAAAGAAAATCATAAGTTGCAGAAAATCTATTTTATTTTAATCAAGTTTATATAGCCATAACAATTGAATAGGAGGAATAAGCAAGGTTATTTACAGAGGTTAAGTAAAACCTAACAGAGCCAGATTCCAAATGGAATGATTATGGACCAAGAATAACTAGATGTGGGAGTGGAAGAAAGACTATACAGTGCTGATGCCTCAGTAAAGGTTCAGGGCAAGAAGATTGGATCCAAAGTATCAATATTAACAATTACTAAAAAAGTTGTGTACACTAAACTGGAAATTAGAAAATTGAGATTTCATTGGAACTATCTCCTTGGTGGAAAAGAAGTGTTGCTTCCAACTTTTAGAAAACAACGACAATTTTTTTTTAAGATAAGAAGGGGCTCATATGGACATGTCACAAGGCTACTACTTAATTGGAAGAAAGATACAAGGCAAAGCATATGTTACAGGGGACAGCTAAGAAACAATTGCTGTTGATTTAATTTTTATAACAAATCCTACTGCTGATAAGGAACAAACTTTAAAGAAATAAATTCTTGTGGGAGAAAATTCTATAAAAACTCATGGGAAGAAATAGGCAGAATTGCCTGCCATGCCACTTAGGAAAACAACTTTACATGCAACACAAGAGACAAGGAATATTATGCAAAAATATTTTCTATAAATAATATAACAAAAGGAAAAAAATACTGTTTGACTGCCAGTCAAAATATAGTGCTGACATGAAAAGAAAAAGGGTGGGTGAAACTGGGCTGCAGTGAGATGGCTGACTAGGGCCCTGGAGGATGGATCATATTCTTGTTAGCTGAGCCCTACGACAATGTTGTAGGCCCTCTATCCAGAGTAGGGAGGTACTTCCTCTTCCTTTCCACAACTAACCCATGGGGTGATGGTGAAGTCATCTGCCCAGGGTCACACAGCTAGTAAGTGGCAGAGCTGGAACTCAGCAAAGTTGTTCTGACTATAAAGCCTGTGCTTTTCCCATTAAACTGAGATATATCTAGAAAGCATAAGATCATCCTTGCAATATATTTAGTAGAATGTGTAGTCCTCAGAAGGTTTACATTTCTTAGTTCCACAATCACAATGCTATTAACAATAAGAGGTGTGTTAGCAGAGCATCAAATCTGTAAATAAAACATTGAAAAAATTAATAAATCCTTATTTACACAGGAAAAAAGATAGACCTGGAAATGGGCATAAAGAAGGCAAAATATTCCATCTCCACATATACCATAGTTTAACAGATGATGGAGATGGAATGTTCTTAGTTGCTAAAACAAACAGAAGGAAAAACTGGGTTTTAATACAGGACATTATAAAGAATATTGTTATGAAGAACAGTTCTGTATTAACAAAACCATTTCTATTTCTTTTGGGCAGTTCAAGTTCATTTGCTGGGGTAATAAAGAATTGTGTGCAATAAATAATCCCATACAACAAATGTTTTTCCTACTCCTTAAATTTATATTATCTTTTGTAAAGAAGGGATTAAATTGTGTGTTTTCATATTCCATTTTGTGGAACTGATGTATAGAATGAACACAAAACTTTCTGTGTACTTTCCACGCTTCCAGTAACTTTAAAACTGCCTTCCTTGACTCCATTCTAGACCCCTTTAATTTTATTCTTCCTACTGTTCCCAGAATGAACTTGGTAAAACACAGGCCTGAAAATGACAGTTTTTGGTTTCATAGTTGTCAATGACACCCCATTGCTCCAGCCTGCCTTTCCGGAGTCATCTTCATTTCTCCCCCTCAAGCACTCTTCAAGTTAACTATACCAAATTTCTGACTGTTCCCAAAGGGAGGAAGCTACGCTGCCTTTGTGCATGCTCTCTTTCATGTCCAAAATGTATTTTCCCAACTTTTTAAAACCTGACAATGCCATCTTTCCATTAGCTCAAATAACATATTCTCAGTGAAACTTTCCAGAGTCCATCAGATAGAATTATGATCCATTTTTATATATTTTTCTGATCAATATTTTTGGAATCTGAATGTGTCTTATCACCAACAAAGATATTTATTATGGTGGTGTTTTCTCACTCCACTGAAAATCTGTTACTCATTAGGTAGCACATCTTAGAATTAAAGAACAATTACAGTTATTCCCTCATCTTTGTTACTGTAGCACCGACTTTCATTCATTTAGCAACTCTGAAGTGCCTAGGAAGTACCAGACACTATGCCAAATTCTGGGACTACAATAGGGGAAAACACAGACATGTTCTAAATGCATTCTTGATGTGGAGACAGACAAATAAGACAAAACAACAGGTAAATCTTAAATTAATCAACAAATAAAGTAATAGGATTGTGTGACATGTCAGAAAGTAATCAGAGAATGCTACTAAAGTACATCCTTTTGGAATGTGTTTATTGTTGTGGTCGTGTCAGGTGCAACCCATTTTCTTGGGCATATGACTAGAATATATCTCCTAATCTTCTTGCATCTGAATGGGGCCATGTGACTAGTTCCTGCTAATGGAATGTGAGTGGCGCCATGCATGTCACAGTTTGGGTAAGGATGTTAAAAATAGGTGAGCCTTTTCCATATTCTTTCCCTGTTCTTGTCACCGAAGCAAAGGATCCAGTCAAGGACTCTGAGGCACCTAGGGATGGCAGACCACAAAAGGGGAAGAGTACAGGGTCCTAAATGACTTTATAGACGGCTTCCCACTCATGACCTAATTGGACTATGTGGAGAATGAGAACTAAATCTTTATTCAGTGTAGTCCGTGAGACATTGAAATTGTTTGTTACAGCAGTTAGACTCTCTTGACTTATCGGGTGATTGTAGCCTCTGATGGGCCAGGATCAATGTAAGAACTTGAGACAGGGATATGACTATCTCAGAAAAGCATTTATTCCCTTTTGGGAGTTGTCACAAAGAATTTTGATCCTACAATTCAGGAATTACTCTGTAGGTAATTTAACTCTTCTCATCATATGCCCATTGCTCTATTGAGGAAGTGACAATAACAATCTACCAAAGCAAAAGAACTCTGACCTCTCCCAGAGTAAAGCTTAGTAGTTAGGTAAACAAACTTTCTTAGTGTCTTTTATCCTTCTGATGTATAGTTAGCTAATTATGGCTATAGACTCTTTTGCAGTGCTTTAATCATTCTTATAACCACTAAATGGTATCATATATCAACTGGAAACTTGTAGCAAAACAAGATAAAAGATTTAACCTCTCTTTTAGTGTGATGACCTATTTGAACACACACTGTTCCAACAGGAACTAGGATGTGTATAAAGACATTCAACCTGCCAATTAATTAAGCTCAGCATTTTTCATCAGTCTTGGTTCAAGACATACAGGCTAATTTGGTCAAGCATTACCAATTACAGAGAAACATTTTTTTTTTTTTTTTTTACAGAGAAACATTTGCTGAGACTCGGGCAGAGATAAGGTGATTGTCTCCAAGTTGAGCCATACACGTTCTAGAAATAAAAAACCCAGAATATTGCCTCTAACCCACTTTGCCTGGTTGTTGTTCAGTTGCTGTGTCTAACTCTTTGCAATTGCATGGACTGCAGCATGCCAGGCTTCCCTGTCCTTCAATATCTCCCAGAGTTTGCTCAAACTCATGTCCATTAAGCCAGTGATGCCATCCAACCATCTCATCCTCTGTCACCCCCTTCACCTCCTCCCCTCAATCTTCGCCAGCATAAGGGTCTTTTCCAATGAGTTGGCTCTTCACATCAGGCGGTCAAAGTATTGGAGCTTCAGCTTCAGCATCAGTCTTTCCAATGAATAGTCAGAGTTTATTTCCTTTAGGATTGGCTGGTTTGATCTCCTTTTTGTCCAAGGGATTCTCACCACAATTTGAAAGCATCAGTTTTTTGGTGTTCAGCCTTCATTATGGTCCAACTCTCACCCATACATGACTCCTGGAAAAACCACAGCTTTGACTATACAAACCTTTGTCAGCAAAGTGATGTCTCTGCTTTTTAATATACTTTCTAGGTTTGTCATAGCTTTTCTTTCAAGGAGCAAGCGTCTTTTAATTTCCTGGCTGCAGTCACAATACAGTGATTTTGGAGTCCAAAAAAACAAAACCTGCCACTGTTTCCACTTTTTCCCCATCTATTTGCCATGAAGTGATGGGATCAAATGCCATGATAATAGCTTTTTGAATGTTGAGCTTTAAGCCAGCTTTTTTACTCTCCTCTTTCACCTTCATCAAGAGGTTCTTTCTGCCTCTTCACTTCCATTCTGCCAAACTTCACTGCCATTAGAGTAAGGCTGGGTCATTTCTGCTTGATGAGAAATGAAGAACAATAATTTCATTAATTGCCCATGTCCCTACTTGGACATGTTAAAAGAAAAAATAGGTGAGTTTAATTAATTTAATGAATACTGTTTAATTCAATATTTGAGAATATGGATGGGAGTGATGTGGGTTTAAAGTGAATAGGGAGGCCATATGGACTTTTCCTGTGAAAGAGGCCCAAACAACAGCAAAGCTTTCAAATTATTAGTGCAACTGAGGAAATAATATTTAGAAACTTCATTAAAAACTCTCAAAATGGACATCTGTAAGGTTGATGAAAAATTGATGAATAGAGATGTGATTGTTTTTAATGCATTACATTTCTTGGGAATAATGTGCTGCTTAGAATGCTTTGAGAATATACCAGAAGAAAGCCAAGCAATATGATCTGACCAGCTGACAAGGAAAGGACAGTACCTGGCAGCCAAGCTGGACAGGGTGTCCATGGCTCTAAACTGCAAAAGGAGTGAGCAGTGACAGATGCTTCCAGATACTTGGCAACGGACATTTAGCAAGAGACCCAATTTCTAATGGACTCAGTGTACAAAGAATTATAGGTCCTCCCCTGGTCATTCCAGACATCTAAATCATAGACAGCTAGCTGTACTGAATAACAGCCTGAATGCTGAAATAAAAGACACTTGTTTGAATACTGGCTAAATCATAAAGAGACAGACACAACTGAGCATGCACGCATGCACACAAATCGGTTACTGCTAAGTGACTGTGGACATATTACTCAACCTACCTTCACTGTCCGTACCTATGAAATGCAGATTAAAATGCCTATTGATGAATATTAAATGACATGATACAGAAATATCATTTGTTTAGCACATTTCAAGAGTTCAATAAATGGCAGGTATTAATAATACTGCCTTCCAAAATGAACTTTCTCCACTCTCTCCTCAATGCTCCACCCCAAACTCCATACACATAGATATATGCTTGGGTAATTTTAGTAAAGCAGGTCAAGTAGGAGAATTGTGAAGCATATGCACATAGTTAAGTTACAGCAGTTTTGTTATTTCAAAATATTTTAAATCAATGCCAGAAAGAGAAATAGACACATTAGTAATTATGATACAATAAGATTTTGCTGATAAGTAAATTGTCTTCTTTCACAAAAGGCAAACCTGTCATCTTTGGTCTTGAAAAGAAAAATCACAGATGTGATTAAAAACCTCAGAGAATAAGTAGAATTACTTAAATTAGATTCCACAACTCTATATTTCATAATTATGAGAATCTGCTTATTCAAAATTATGTGCAATGGCATGATTGTGGAATTTCCTTGCTAATAAGAATAAAATACTAATAAAAAAATCCATTTTTCATCAGTTCCATGGTGCTTACCATGGTAACCAGTCTCAGTGGCATTATTTCATTAATACTAATTGAAAGGGGAACAAACTTTTACAGTTTAGGCTTAAATTATGTGGGTGAGCTTAAAAATAACAGGTGTAAAAAACAAAGTGCTCTTCTGTTTGTCACTACTGTATAGGATAGTTCAATAATTTCCCTTTGGCAGGTCCCGTATAAGGTATAGTGAACACTGCTTGTGCACCACTTCAAATCCTTTGGTTTCATCTCCTACGCAGCCATACCTGGGCAACCTGGCAGGCTTCAACCATCTTCAGTGCTACTGGCAGTCCCTTGTCCCTGGCCAGCCACAAACGACTCTCTTCTGGGTACAGGGCTTCTCTGATTCCTTGCCCAGTGATATTCTAAGAAGACATTTGACATTCAAGCAGGGGCAAACTGGAAACAGGTGGGGAAAGTCAATACCCTGTAGGGCAACATTTAGCCAGTAGTTAAATGCTTTTCCCTTTCTTTTACACAGATGCTCTTGGGTTGCATTTCATGAGGCAACTTAGATGGTCCTACATGATTGAGCACTCATAGTGGTGGGCCATCTGATAATGCAGACTTGAATTGGTTCTCTTTTCTTTCCCTCTGTCTTTCATTCCTAGTTTATCCCTTAAACCAACTCTGAATGCTTGGGAGTGGGCTCCTGGGACCCTGTGTTGAAGATTTCTGGTACTTCATGTAAAAGAATCCATGATCCATTACCCCACTGAGTGTTTTCCATCCCTGAATTAGGTTGCCATCTGAGGGATTTCTTTCTCATTGTGATCTATAAATTCATGAAAATCTTAATATAAGTTTGATATCTGGAAAACACTAGAAGGTTCATCATCACAAAAGCCCAAGTAGGATGTGCTTTCTTTTTTTTTAAATATACTGTGGGGTCATCTTCATGGGGCATGTTTTGCTATACAAATCAGATCATATTCACTACTCTGAAGTTTCTTCCAACTTCTAGTCCAGAAAACCCCAGAAGAGTTAGAAAGTCACTCAATGAACTTTAATGTATAAAGCTATATGTGTGTCTAGTGATGTTTTTAAAATCAATTCTTGAGTGAGTTATACTATTAATTTACTCATTAGAACAACTAAAATTTTAGATGAACTATTTTACATTTGGTATCTTTTTAAAAGTTATAAAAAAAATAAAAGTTATTTTAAAAAGCTTTACTGAAGTATAGTTGATTTACAAAATTGTGTTCGTTTCAGGTGTATACATTAGATAACTTTTAACACATGAACACCCCCTAAAGTTCAGAGGAAAAATGAAATTCAATCAAACTTGAGTTAACATCAGATTATATTCTCTTTGTCCAACTCAACCTATATCACTTGGATCAAGTAGAATACAAGTGATATAATCTAGGGGCCTTGCTAGGTGGCATGAATGGTAAAGAACCTGCCTGCCAATGCAGGAGATGCAAGAGACAGGGGTTTGATCCCTGCGTTGGGAAGATCCCCTGGAGGAAGGCATGACAACCCACGCTAGTATTCTTGCCTCGAGAATCCCATGGACAGAGGAGCCTGGAGGGCTATGGTCCATGGGGCCACACAGAGTTGGACACTACTGATGTGACTTAGCACACATACAGCATGGCATAACCTGGAGCCTATAGTGCTAAATATATTTTAGATGTGCTCCATAAATGATCTATATTGCAGGTTAAAAATATTGAGAAAGTTTGCAGTGCTGATGGATCATGTAGCAATCCTTGAGTAAATTTTTCTTACCCCTTAAGAGCTCGAAATTCTCCATCCAGGCTTTAGCAATACATGAACTGTGAAATTCCAGATGTTCAAGCTGGTTTTAGAAAAGGCAGAGGAACCAGAGATCAAATTGCCAACATCTGCTGGATCATGGGAAAAGCAAGAGAGTTCCAGAAAAACATCTATTTCTGCTTTATTGACTATGCCAAAGCCATTGTGTGGATCACAATAAACTGGAAAATTCTGAAAAAGATGGGAATACCAGAGCCCCTAACCTGCCTCTTGAGAAACCTATATACAGGTCAGGAAGCAACAGTTAGAACTGAACATGGAACAACAGACTGGTTCCAAGTAGGAAAAGGAGTACATCAAGGCTGTATATTGTCACCCTGCTTATTTAACTTATATGCAGAGTACATCATGAGAAACGCTGGTCTGGAAGAAGCACAAGCTGGAATCAAGATGCCGGGAGAAATATCAATAACCCCAGATATGCAGATGACACCACCCTTATGGCAGAAAGTGAAGAGGAACTAAAAAGCCTCTTGATGAAAGTGAAAGAGGAGAGTGAAAAAGTTGGCTTAAAGCTCAACATTCAGAAAATGAAGATCATGGCATCTGGTCACATCACTTTATGGGAAACAGATGGAGAAACAGTGGAAACAGTGTCAAGACTTTATTCTTTTGGGCTCCAAAATCACTGCAGATGGTGACTGCAGCCATGAAATTAAAAGATGCTTACTCCTTGGAAGGAAAGTTTTGAGCAACCTAGATAGCATATTGAAAAGCAGAGACATTACTTTGCCAACAAAGGTCCATCTAGTCAAGGCTATGGTTTTTCCAGTGGTCATGTATGGATGTGAGAGTTGGACTGTGAAGAAAGCTGAGCGCTGAAGAATTGATGCTTTTGAACTGTGATATTGGAGAAGACTTCTGAGAGTCCCTTGGACTGCAAGGAGATCCAACCCGTCCATTCTAAAGGAGATCAGCCCTGGGTGTTCTTTGGAAGGAATGATGCTAAAGCTGAAACTCCAGTATGTTGGCCACCTCATGCGAAGAGTTGACTCATTGGAAAAGACTCTGATGCTGGGAGGGATTGGGGGCAGGAGGAGAAGGGGACGACAGAGGATGAGATGGCTGGATGGCATCACTGACTCGATGGACGTGAGTCTGAGTGAACTCCGGGAGTTGGTGATGGACAGGGAGGCCTGGCGTGCTGCGATTCATGGGGTCACAAAGAGTCGGACACGACTGAGCGACTGAACTGAATTGAACTGAAGAACTGAGAAAAACTGATCAGAATGTTTTCTCATATTTTTCAAATTCACTATCAGTTTTAATATAAGTTCCTTGTGGGGAGGCAGTAGTATGTTTCTGCATGATTCATGACATATTTATGACTTTTTTTTCTTCTCATGGACTTGTCTACACTGCAAGAAACATAAAATCCTGGGCATTTGAAAATTAAAGAACAGCAGCAAAGGACCAGATGCTGTAGTTATGAAAGTTGCAAAAGTATCATAAACACCAGGTGTGCCTTACAAATGTACAGGTTTTTTTTACCCTGCCACACTATTATCATATGGTTCCAACATCTGTTCATTCCTGTCTGGGCTTCCCACAGACAGTATTTATTAAAATCAAATACACACTAGCTCTCACTTATGTGCCTTGAGCAGGAAGTGCCACAGTGGCCTTATTATGAAGTATAAGTGAGCCAATAAAAATTGATTTTTATCAGTAAACTTACAATTATCCTTATAACCCAATATACTATCATCTGCCTTTGATGTGCCTTCTACTTGCTAATTACTCCATGGTTTCTGTGGGAGTGGGGTCAACACAAAAAATTTTACACTAATTCTAAATATTTAGAGGCTGAGAAGGGGGCCAGTTGACCTTTCAGAAGAGTTTATGGTAGAGAAGATTATTAAAAAAAAATTCTGCTTTCTTATTTTCAACTAGAGGACATATTAGAAAACAAAAATAAATAAATATAAACAAATATTTTAATGAAAATATTAAAAAGCCTCAAAGGCCTACATTATAAAATGATATATTAGAAAGAGTCCACCCAATATAGAGGAAGTAACACTGGTCTAGAAATTGTCTTATGTTCTGGTTTTTAATCTACCCCTACCACTCTTTGTGCTTCCTAGGTGGCGCTAGTGGTAAAGATCCCACCTGACAATGTAGGAGATGAAAGAGAGGGGGGTTTGACCCCTGGGTTGGGACGACCCCCTGGAGGAGGGCATGGTGACCCACTCCAGTATTCTTGCCTAGAGAATCCATGGACAGAGGAGCTTGTTGAGTTGCAGTCTGTAAGGTCTCAAAGAGTGGGGCACGACTGAAATGACTTAGCAAGCACATACCACTCTTCAGGTCTTAGTTTTCTCATCTGGGAAATGAGACTGGAAAATATATACTATGTTCACTTTGGGTTTGATGATTTATGACTCTAATGATAAAAAGCCTTCAATGATAGAAAACTTTTCTGTAGCCCTATGATTTCACACATTCCTTTGTTTTATGATTGGTGCTATGGATGGACAACCCAGATAATCACGTTGGTGTGATTATTCACCTAGAGCCAGATATCCTGGAATGTGAAGTCAAGTGGGCCTTAGAAAGCATCACTATGAACAAGCTAGTGGAAGTGATGGAATTCCAGTTGAGCTCTTTCAAATCCTGAAAGATGATGCTGTGAAAGTGCTGCACTCAATATGCCAGCAAATTTGGAAAACTCAGCAGTGGCCACAGGACTGGAAAAGGTCCGTTTTCATTCCAATCCCAAAGAAAGGCAATGCCAAAGAATGCTCAAACTACCACACAATTGCACTCATCTCACACACTAGTAAAGTAATGCTCAAAATTCTCCAAGACAGGATTCAGCAATACATGAATCATGAAATTCCAGATATTCAAGCTGGCTTTAGAAAAGGCAGAGGAACCAGAGATCAAATTGCCAACATCCGCTGGATCATGGAAAAAGCAAGAGAGTTCCAGAAAAACATCTATTTCTGCTTTATTGACTATGCCAAAGACTTTGACTGTGTGGATCACAACAAACTGTGGGAAATTCTGAAAGAGATGGGACTACCAGACCACCTGATCTGCCTCTTGAGAAACCTATATGCGGGTGAGGAAGCAACAGTTAAAACTGGACATGGAACAATAGACTGGTTCCAAGTAGGAAAAGGAGTATGTCAAGGCTGTATATTGTCTCTGCTTATTTAACTTATATGCAGAGTACATCATGAGAAATGCCGGGCTGCAAGAAAGCACAAGCTGGAATCAAGATTGCCGGGAGAAATATCAATAACCTCAGATATGCAGATGACATCACCCTTATGGCAGAAAGTGAAGAGGAACTAAAAAGCTTCTTGATGAAAGTGAAAGAGGAGAGTGAAAATGTTGGTTTAAAGCCCAACATTCAGAAAACCAAGATCATGGCATCTGGTCCCATCACTTCATGGGAAATAGATGGGGAAACAGTGGAAACAGTGTCAGACTTTATTTTGGGGGGCTCCAAAATCACTGCAGATGGTGAGTGCAGCCATGAAATTAAAAGATGCTTACTCCTTGGAAGGAAAGTTATGACTAACCTAGATAGCATATTCAAAAGCAGAGACATTACTTTGCCAACAAAGGTCCGTCTAGTCAAGGCTATGGTTTTTCCAGTGGTCAGGTATGGATGTGATAGTTGGACTGTGAAGAAAGCTGAGTGCTGAAGAATTGATGCTTTTGAACTGTGGTGTTGGAGAAGACTCTTGAGAGTCCCTTGGACTGCAAGGAGATCCAACCAGTCCATTCTAAAGGAGATCAGTCCTGGGTGTTCATTGGAAGGACTGATGCTAAAGCTGAAACTCCAATACTTTGGCCACCTCATGCGAAGAGTTGACTCATTGGAAAATACCCTGATTGTGGGATGGATTGGGGGCAGGAGGAGAAGGGGACCACAGAGGTTGAGATGGCTGGATGGCATCACTGAGTCGATGGACATGAGTTTGAGTGAACTCCGGGAGATGGTGATGGACAGGGAGGCCTGGTGTGCTGCAATTCATGGGGTCACAAAGGGTCGGACATGACTGAGCGACTGAACTGAACTGAAATGATGGATGGCAAGTTTGTGTCTCTCCTAAAATTCATGTTGAAACCCTCACCTTAACCCCCAATAATATGTTATTAGGATATGGGCCTTTGAGAATTAAGTCATGAGGGTAGAAATCCTCAGGGTGGGATTCGTGTCCTTATAAGAGGAAGAAGAGAGCAAGCCCTCTTTCTTTTTGTCATGTGAGAGCACAACAAGAAGTCAGGTACAGTCAAATACAGAGGAGGGCTCTCACCAGAACTGGACCATGCTGGCACCCTGGTCTCAGACTTTCAGCCTCCAGGGCTGTAAAAACTAAAGTTTTTGGTTATAAACCAGTTTATAGTACTTCGATATAATAGTCCAAACCTCAACAATTATTTTTTCTAACTTAACAGGAAATACCCACATTGTATCTGAGTTATCCTAAACACTAATCAAGTAGATTACAAATGAATAAAGGTTTTGACTGAGTTTTTAAAAAGATGGCTAAAAAGACAGAAATTATAAACTATCAAGCAAATGTTGGAAGAATTGGAAAATCAGAACCTCTATCTACCTTGTATCATACACAAAAATAGATTCCAGATGGATTAAAGACTCAAAAGCATTCAGATGTGTGGTGGACACTATGAAGAATGGCCCCAGATGTCTCTTTACTGAAGGACTTATTGCCCCATCTGCTGAGAGTGCTGTCAGGAGACAATCTTCAGATTCTGGCCTCTTCACTAATTACTTCAGCTGCCAAGAGCTGCCTCATGCAGGGTCACACCCCTTCCCTGGGCAGCCCACATCCAATGACTAATGAAAAAGAGGGGATATATAGGCCTGGCCATCTCAGTACCACCCAAAAAACTTCTGAAGTACCATTTGAGCCCAGAGGTGTCCATGAAATGGATTGGGGTTGTCATCAACTCAGCATGGCAGCTCAGCTTCTCCCTCTGACAGCTTCTGCTACCTTGTCCTAACATTTTCCTCCATGTTAGTCCCAAAATCATTCCCTAAGAAACATCAAAAAGGCTAAACTCTGTTTCATATTCTACATACTGGGGAACTCAACTTGCAACAACACATTCCATGAAAGTGTAAAAGAGTATCTTGAAAATAATTTTGAGTGTGGGAAAGGCTTTCTTAAACAGAACATAAAAGCTACAAAGTCATAAAGGAAGAAATGTAGAGATATGATTACGTGAAAGTTGAAATTTTCTTTCTGTATTTTGAAAAGCATTTTAAGATTAAAAGACAGGCATTAGATCTGGTGAAAAATATTTTTAACATACACAATACACAAAGAATTTATATCCACAACATATAAAGAATTCCTACAAATCATTAAAAAGTCACCCTCCCCCAAAAAAGACTAATGTGTATGAAGAAATCCAAGGAAAAGAGATGTTGCCAATAAAGTAGGAAAAGATGTTCTCAGGTTTATTTGAAATCAAAGAAATCTTCCTTGAAATCAAAGACATAAAAACAATAAGCTAACTTGTATAATGAGAAAGATTGATAATATATGCAATTGTCAAGAGGGAGAGGGAAATGGACATTTTATATTTGTGGAAATATACTTTTTTTTTGAAGGACACTTTGGCAATAATCTATCAACACTTTAAATGTGCAAACTTTTAGATCTAGAATTTCTCCTTTTAGGAATACATGCTACAGAAATATTAGCACATGCACACAAAATTGTGTAGAAGAAATTGGGGGAAAATATTTCTATAAAAGAAAGATATTTGAAACAAACACCCCACAATGAGAGTATGTTTAAAATCATTTATCGTGTGCCCACACTATGAAATGCTATACCAAATCACTTTAGTCACGTCTGACTCTTTGTGACCACATGGACTGTAGCCCACCAGGCTCCTCTGGCCATGGGGTTCTCCAGGCAAGAATACTGTAGTGGATTGCCACACCTTCTTCCAGGGGATCTTCCCAACCCAGGGATCAAACCTGTGCCTCCTGCATTGCAGGTGGATTCTTTACCTCTGAGCTACCAGGGAAGCCCAGGAAATGCTATGCTGCTGCTGCTGCTGCTAAGTCGCTTCAGTTGTGTCTGACTCTGTGCGACCCCACAGACGGCAGCCCACCAGGCTCCCCCGTCCCTGGGATTCTCCCTGGGAGTCTCTGGGAACACTGGAGTGGGTTGCCATTTCCTTCTCCAATGCATGAAAGTGAAAAGTGAAAGTGAAGTCACTCAGTCGTGTCCGACCCTCAGGGACCACATGGACTGCAGCCTTCCAGGCACCTCCGTCCATGGGATTTTCCAGGCAAGAGTACTGGAGTTGGGTGAGGAAATGCTATACAAGATGCTAAAAGGAATGAGTTTCATCCATATGTATCAGCATATGATATTCATGATATATTGCTAACAGAAAATGCATAATACATTTATATATGTATACATTTTATAAATGCATAAAAAAGTTCTAGAAAAAAATGCACACTAGAACAGGGGAATTAGGAGTAGTGCTGTGGAAAGGAGACATTTACTTTTACTCTGGATACCTCTGAATTATTCAATACTTTTATATGGAGCTTACATTACTTTTATGATGAAAACATTAAAAAAGGGCCTGCTGCGATTCATGGGGTCGCAAAGAGTCGGACACGACTGAGTGACTGAACTGAACTAAATTGCTACTATTGGTAGCTTAGATGGTAAAGAATCTGCCTGCAATGTGGGAAACACGGTTTGATCTCTGAGTTGGGAAGATCCCCTAGAGAAGGGAACCACTATCCACTCCAGTATTCTTGCTTGGAGAATCCCATGGACAGAGAAGCCTGGAAGTCTACAGTCCAAAGAGTCATATATGACTGAGTGAGTAACACTACTACTGCTATGATTACTACTCTTTCTACTACTACTAATGTTACTAGAGACAGTCATTTGGAATTTCCTTCAATCTAAATATTCTGTAATATATCCTATAGAATTCCATTTTTCTGAAAATGATCTGATTTAAATTATCTAATCACACTACATCCAAATCCTCTTTCACACAAATAAAACCAAGTAAGTGAAGTGGGCTTCTGAATCTTGTAGAAAATAATTCATTAAAAAACCCCTGGATTTGGGTCCATGGAATTCAGTTTATTTCCCCCAAGAGACTATGGTCAGGGAGCAAAATTTGCCACCTCAAAATGTGTCTCTTCAGGATGAAGATTATTTTAGGCTGATTATTTTTAAGAAATAGAAGACTGAGGAAGTTCTTCTTGTTCAGTTCAGTTCAGTTCAGTTCAGTTGCTCAGTCGTGTCCGACTCTTTGCGACCCCATGAATCACAGCACGCCAGGCCTTCCTGTCCATCACCAACTCCCGGAGTTCACTCAGACTCACGTCCATCGAGTCAGTGATGCCATCCAGCCATCTCATCCTTTGCCATCCCCTTCTCCTCCTGCCCCCAATCCCTCCCAGCATCAGAGTCTTTTAAAATGAGTCAACTCTTCACATGAGGTGGCCAAAGTACTGGAGTTTCAGCTTTAGCATCATTCCTTCCAAATAAATCCCAGAGCTGATCTCCTTCAGAATGGACGGGTTGGATCTCCTTGCAGTCCAAGGGACTCTCAGAAGTCTTCTCCAACACCACAGCTCAAAAGCATCAATTCTTCGGCGCTCAGCCTTCTTCACAGTCCAACTCTCACATCCACACACGACCACTGGAAAAACCATAGACTTGACTAGACGGACCTTTGTTGGCAAAGTAATGCTCTGCTTTTCAATATGCTATCTATGTTGGTCATAACTTTTCTTCCAAGGAGTAAGTATCTTTTAATTTCATGGCTGAAGTCACAATCTGCAGTGATTTTGGAGCCCCCCAAAATAATGTCTGACACTGTTTCCACTGTTTCCCCATCTATTTCCCATGAAGTGATGGGACCAGATGCCATGATCTTCATTTTCTGAATGTTGAGTTTTAAGCCAACTTTTTCACTCTTCTCTTTCACCTTCATCAAGAGGCTTTTCAGTTCCTCTTCACTTTCTGCCATAAGGGTGGTGTCATCTGCGTATCTGGGGTTATTGATATTTCTCCCAGCAATCTTGATTTCAGCTTGTGCTTCTTCCAGACCAGCGTTTCTCATGATGTACTCTGCATTACAGTTAAATAAGCAGGGTGACAATATACAGCCTTGACATACCAGTCTGTTGTTCCATGTCCAGTTCTAACTGTTGCTTCCTGACCTGCATACAAATTTCTCAAGAGGCAGGTCAAGTGGTCTGGTATTCCCATCTCTTTCAGAATTTTTCACAGTTTGTTGTAATACACACAGTCAAAGGCTTTGGCATAGTCAATAAAGCAGAAATAGATGCTTTTCTGGAACTCTCTTGCTTTTTCCATGATCCATCAGATGTTGGCAATTTGATCTCTGGTACCTCTGCCTTTTCTAAAACCAGCTTGAACATCTGGAAGTTCACAGTTCACATATTGCTGAAGCCTGGCTTGGAGAATTTTGAGCATTACTTTACTAGCATGTGAGATGAGTGCAATTGTGCGGTAGTTTGAGCATTCTTTGGCATTGCCTTTCTTTGGAATTGGAATGAAAACTGACCTTTTTCAGTCCTGTGGCCACTGCTAAGTTTTCCAAATTAGCTTCTTCCCCTTTAACTGCCTACAAGAATTTAGATAAAGGGCCTGTTCCTGGAATTCAGCTATCACCACAGATATCTGCAAAGAATATAAGCTTGGTGAGGTGGGGGAAACTCAGCAGGACCTAGAGATCAGAATCCACTCTGTGTCCTTCCCCTCTGCATGGCCCGGAAAACATTTGTCTACCAAACATTTGCTTTTCCATCTTCATTGGAATTGCCTTCCTCAGCTTTGAAATCCAAAACCACTACCCCCAAGATCCTTCTTTGTCTAGAGCTAAAGATGCTATTCAAGGCAAGGTTATGAGGCATTTTGGTGAGTTATTCAGTTTTTCTGGGTCTCTCCCATGTATACATGTTATTAAACTTTTGTTTGATTTTCTTATGTTAATCTGTCTCATGTCAATTTAATTCTTAGGCTTTAGGAGGAACTTAGAAGGTAAAATAAAGCTTCTTCCTCCCAAGCATAATGGTTCTCTAAAAGTGAATGAAATATCTAACAGAGAGCAATGAACTTTGGAAAGTGGAAAGTAGAACATCCGAATATGTGAACATTTTCAAAGTCAACTTCTCTCAGAACAGTGAAGTAGAAATTTGGAAATTCCAGTTGTGAACTGGGGATAAACAAACAGCTTTGTGTTGTATGATCAAGTTTAAAGGAAGTCACTGTTGGGAGGTGAGGTTTATACCTTCATCCTGCTCTCTGATGCTGAGTTAAATCCTTCACCCTCCAGAAAAACCCCTGCTCCTTTCAAGTTTTTACCCTTTGGCTATGCCACAATCAGTTCCTTATGTACTGACTACTGGCTCACTGTCTCACGTTCAGTGAAGACTGCTTTTTATCCTGACTGAATTTCCCGTCATTTGGAAATTTAGGATTTGTATGGCTAATCCATCCAACTTCAGCTCAGGAGTTCCCGACTCAGCTTACACATTAGAAATAAATGTAAAACAACAACAGCAACAACAAAGTTTTTTAAAAAAAGGAAAAGAAATATATGTAAAATTTTTTTAAAAAGTCATACACCAGAGTTCTACCTACTATATCAGAATCTCTCAGGATGGAGATTTTAAATACTGTAACGTCTTAAACCACCACAGGTGATTCTAATACACCATCAGAATTGCGATTCTCTTGCAGCCTTGGGGTTTGTCTGCTTCTTCTAACTCTGCATTCAGCATCCATGTTACAGTATAGACATATTCATTACATTACAATTCTGTACCCAATTCCAATGTGTGGCTTTTTCTCACACAAGTAATTCTAAAGCTGGGTGTCCTAACAGTTCGACTCAATTCTGACATTATCTACTCAAAGAGCATCAAATTCCACAGGTTAAGTGGTCAGTCCCACAGGACTGTCCCTCACTTGAAACAAGAGGGAAGTAGGCTGGGCACAACCTTTAAAAGAATGACATAGCCATGGTGCATGTGTGTTTGCTCAGTCACGTCTAACTCTTTGTGACTTTATGGGCCCTATGGGCTATAGCCCGCCAGGCTCCTCTATTTATGACATTCTCCATGCAAGAATACTGGAGTGGGTATAGTCACAGGACATGACAAAAACTGGTTAGAACCAACAAGGTCCAAGATGGTGGAAGATCTCAACTTCCAGTGGGCCTTGAGCCTTAGTATATGTCGTTGTAACACATCAGCAAGCTAAATGACATACCCACCCACAGTGCCATGACAGTGCTAAAAAGTGGGTAGTGGCCCAATTCCTTTAAATCCCTGCCCCTTCCCTCAAATAGTTGGAATAATCCTCTCACTCATTAGGCTATAAAATTACTCAGTCCCATTAATAATGTTGGGGCCTGCTCACTGGTTCAATCCCTGGATGGGGAAGATCCCCTGGAGAAGGAAATGGCAACCCACTTCAGTATTCTTGCCTGGAAAATTCCATGGAGAGAGGAGCCTCATGGGCTACAAGTCCATGGGGTTGCAAAGAGTCAGACATGACTGAATACAACATAGCAGCAGCAGCTCACCTTCTGAGATGGCACAGACTGTCTGTGGAGTACGCTTCTCTCTAACTAAGTACACCTCTTACCTATCACTTTGTCTCTCACTGAATTCTTTCTGTGACAAGACATCAAGAACCTGAGCTTAAGTCCTGAGACCTGGTGTGTGATCTCAATTAAAAGATCATAGGTTTAAGTCCCAATCTGAGTTACATGGTTTTGGTTTCAACTTCAGATGCCCATCTAAAGCCCAAGTTGCTATGCTACTGACTAATCAGCTATAAATCTGAGGTTCCCACAACCCCCTCCTTGGGTTCAACTAATTTGCTAGAGTGACTCACTGAACTCAGAAAACCAGTTTCCTCACTAGATTACTGTGTTTTTTTTTTTTTTTTAACAATAGATTTTAAAGAATACAAATCAACAGTCACATGAAGAGATACATAGGACAAGGTCCTGAACACAGAAACTTCCGCCCCTGGGGAGTTTGGGACCAGCACTGCAGCAAGTAGATGCATTCTGGTTCGACCTGGACACTCTCTGAACTCTGTCCTTTTGTGCTTTTACGGAGGCTTCATTGCAGGGGCATGACTGATTAAGTCATGGACAATTGGTGATTGTTAATACCTGCAGCACCTCTCCTCTTCCTGAAAATCAGGGGATGGGACTGAAAGTTTTAACTTATAAATTCTGACTGGTTCTCCGGCAACCAGCCTCTCATCTTTAGAGAATTTCCAAAGTCAGCTTATTAATATGAATTCAGTTGATGTGAAAGGGGTCTGTTATTAATAACAAGATAATACAGAGCAGGACCCTGTGGGGCTCTCAGGCACAAGAGCCTGGTTGTGTCCCCTATTTCTTAATTACAGGAAATAGGCTTCATTCAGCCTCCATGACCTCCCCTTAGTTCCAAAGTGTAGGTTCAAGCAGTTGTTAATTAGGGAAGGGAGGGGATGCAAGACAGGTAGGAACAATCAAGAGAAACGATAATGCAGCCCTGGGGCAGGGTCCTGGTTCCCCCTCAAGGGATACACACAACAAAATCTTTGAGCTATTTTGCAGATACTGAAACTCCCACCAGGTGAGAGAAGTTAACTGTATGCTTCCCACAAGCATACTGTAGACCCCAAATGGGTTGGAACCAGGAGGTTGATGATGCTCCCCCCAATTTCCCCCCTTCCCACCCATTTACCTCAACACCAACCAATCAAAAGAATGTCCAAAAGCTGAACATGCCCTCTGAATCATTACTATAAAACTCCTCACTTCAGGTTGAGATACACAGTTTTGAGGGCATTAGCCTGCAGTGACCCTGTTTGCCTGGCAACACAATAAAGCTATTCTTTCCTACTTCACCCAAAACTCTGTCTCTGAGATTTAACTCAGTGTCAAGGTACAGAGGCCAGATTTGGCCTCAAAGACACCTGATTCACCTTTATGACTCTGACAGGATTTCAGGAACTGAGGACAGGAAACCAAATATTATGACAAAAGAGGTTCCCATTGCTCTTATTGCTTATCCCCCAAGGGCTTGGGGGAGCTGTAAGCCAGGCATTGTGGACTAAATTGTGGACTTATTATAAATCACAATATCACAATTACTTTGAAGCACACCACCTAAGAAATCTTACACTCCAAGAATCCATTCTCTGGTTATAACCTCCAAGTTTTCCAACTCATTTGTTTCCCAAACTCATTACGGCTGCTCTCTCCTATAAGTGAGGCATTCACTACCTGGACAACTCCAATGTCCTCTAGTTTATTTGCCCCTTACTGGCCTTTCCAAAGTCATGTATCCTGTCCCTTCTTCTGTAGCAGCCTAGCAAAAAGGCAATCTTCAGTTCCTTTGCCCAATTCCACTTATTCTCCACACTGAAACCTGAGTAACCTTTTCAAATGCAAACTTGGATGGACTACTTTCCCCAACTTGCTTTACGTAAGTCTTTGAATGGCTCCTCATAGTTCTTATTCCAAACTCCATAACATGCTATATAAGACTAGCTATAGTTTGCATCCTATGTCCATTTCTGGTCTCCCATCCCTCCTCTTCATCTACACTGAGATCCTTGTACTTTACCTACACTCATCATGATGCTTCTGATTTATGAGTGTGTCCTCTCTGCCTGGGATGTCCCCAGTCCTCTCCTTCAAGCCTAACTCTTATTTATTCTTTAAAGGCTCATCCCAGGTGGCACCTCCTCCCGAATTGAGTCTTAAAAGTGACATAGGTTCAAAGACTCAAATTCTCTTTTTTGGCAGTTCTTAAAAATTTCACCTCCATTTTTTATTGTGGTATAAACACTTAACACAAGATCTACGCTTCTAACAAACTTTTAAGTGCACAGTACAGTATTGTTAACTATATGATGTACCACAGAGCTCTAGAATTCATTCATCTTGTGCAACAAATTACACCCATTGAACTATAGCTCCCCCTTTCGCCTTCCTCCCATCCCCTGGAAAGCACCATTCTACTCTCTGTTTCTATGATTTTGACTATCTTAGATACCTCATGTGAAAGTGGAATGATACAGTAGTTGTCTGTTTGTGACATTATGCTTATTTTGCTTAGCATAATGTTCTCCAGGTTCATTCATGCTGCTGCATGTGGCAGGATTTCCTTTTTAAAGTCTAAATGTATTCCATTGCAATTATTCACCACATTTTCTTTCAATTCTCTGTGCACTTTATACAGTAAATTTGGTACCTATACCCAGGGTGATATTAAAATAATGAGCAATCTGAACAGGTACCTAACCAGTACATACTGATTGTATACCAACCCTGCTTAGACCACAAAAATACCTTAATATTTACATTTTTTTCCTTTCCTGTCTCTTCCCTTCACTGGCTCCCATTATCAGCAAGACTAAGGGCAACTGATTTGGGACAGAATCAGCAGCTGAAATCCTCACTGGGCACCAGTAACAGTCAATGAAAATCTCAGGGCTGAACTGTTTTCATCCTCACTCATCACTGGTAACAGGTTCCATAAAGTCCCTTCCACATTCCAGCCTGCTGTATCCTGGTTGTCAGTGTCCTACATATAATAGTATGCCCTGGTTTAGTAATCATTTCTTTTCCAAAAAAGATGATTGATAAGAATTTCCAAAGGACACACATAAATTAAAACACAAGGTCAATATGTTATACAGTGAGGAAAAGGAGATTTGTTGGATTGGAACAAAAATCTCAAATTAGGATGTGTTTCCCTTTTTCTCTCTTTTAATATAATTAACCTCTATATAAGCCTGTCCTGCCTATTAGGAACGTAATTTTTAGAGATTTATTCTATATTTATGTCTCTATTCTCAGTGCTTATGATACTATCCAGATAATCAACAAGGTCCTACTGTATAGCACAGGGAAGTATATTTGATGTTATAAGAAAACCCATAATGGAAAAGAATATTAAAAAGAGTGTATATATAGATATAACTGAATTACTTGGCTATATAGCAGAAATTAATATTAATAAAGCATTGTAAAAGATAGTACTAGACGCATAAGGGTTGCTCAAGAAATGTTTGTCAAATGACTGAACAAGATCAGTGACCCATTCTTTAGCAGAGATGGGCAGTTATTCTTTGGTGGAAGACACCAGAAGCTGAGGAGGCTGTTAGACTCCTACTAAGAAAACTACAGCAGCTGGAGGGAGCAATTTAAAGTTGAGCTGAAATTCTTTAGCGTTGTTATCTCGTGTTACAATGAGGAATTCATTCTTTTGTCCTGTGAAAACTCACTTGTGTGATACCTAGCATGTAATCCCAAACTGTTTGCATGCTGTTCAAAGAATTGTTCTGCATATAGATTGGTTTGTGTGCCCATATGTTTAAAAATTCAATTTAAAGTAACAACTGAATTAGTCAATGAGATTGAAACTTCTCTTCAACATTCATTTCAGTGAAAGGGGAAGTAGCCCACATTCATTTCTATGTTTAGAGAGAAATGCTGTGGGATATTTGATGCATGTTTTGCAAAGAATAAATGGAATATTAACATTTTCCTTATTAATCATTGTTTTCTCCCTTGCTTGCTTTCTAAATTGCAGATGTTGTGGCTATTTCTTGATGGTTTTCAGGCTCCAGTTTGTTAAGATTACTGTAACTGGCACCTCTGTGAGGATTTCACTACTATCTTTTACTAACAGGCACATAGCAAGGTGAATATGTTTCTAAATCACATTTATGCTTTCTTCTAAATTATAACAGCTGGATTATCTGACTCTGTACTGTCTTTTCAAAGAAATAAATGAACCCCCCAAATATCTTTAGGAGCCAAGCCAAAGTCAGTGTTTCTAACACATTTCAGAAGTTAAAAATAAGGTTTTTTTTCTCTTTGTTTTGTTTCAAGAATGGTAAAAATTCTGAACTGAAAATATTGAAAAAATATTAGATATACTCAAGCATGAAATAAAATAGTTTTATCATCCCCCATGGCTATCTTCTCACAGGCAGTCTAGGTCTCTCTCTATTGATCAGCTCCCTTTTATTGCATGGTGTTCTGGGAGGAACAAAGCAATCTGAAGCACCACAGGGTCAAAGATACTGTGACCTTGTGGATTAAACTTGCAAAAATGCTGCCTTTATGAGGACTGCTTGTCTTGGCTTCTGGTAAATCTCAATTTGCAAATTAAAACGGAAACTTTAAGGCCTATCTGATATCAGCTTGAATTCAAAATGGGATCCAATTTTCAGATTCCTTTATCTGACATTCTAAGTCATTGCACTACTGCTCAAAGCTGCCAGAACGTGTTTTTCATTCAACCACATGAAACTTGTTTGTAAGTGTCAACTGAGCCCTTAATCCTCTTCAAACTGGTTAAATATGTCAGTGTGGAAAGTAGTGTCATGGGAAGGAGTACCAAGGACTTGGAACTGAACAGATTTTGGGGAATTAAATAGGGACCTTCCCTCCCCCAGAAGGCAGGGCTGTTTTCTCTGACTGGTTACTCCTCTGGCATGACTGGTAGAGGGGATGAAGAGCAAAATGTCTCTATCCCTCCCAATCTAGATTTCTCTAGGCAACTTAGTTCAGCTTTGGCTCATGGCAGCTTTGGCCTGCGGATCTCTACCATTAGAACCAAAGACAAATTTTCTGTGTGTGAATTTACCTCCAGAAGGACACTGTGAAAGATAAGCAGAATGAAATAGAACCTTGTATTGACACAAGGACAGAAGAACAATGGAGAAATGGGGAGAAAAATAAACATTTCTGCAACATCTGGTTGACATGTTTCTGGATCATACTCATTGGTTTCTACTGAAAAAAAAATTCCATATGGGTTTCTGGGTTGAGGGACGCAAATTCAGGTGAAATGGAGCCATCTTCGCCTGGGAAAAGTGCAAGAGGGGATGCTGGCTTCTTGTGACACAGAATCTTCCACCTCAGGGTCAGCTAACTATGGCCTCCCTGTTGTCATAAAGTTTTTTTACAGAACACAGTCGCGTTCATTCTCTCATTTGTTTGTTGTTCATTCGCTCAGTTGTGTCTAACAAATTGCGACCCCCATGGGCTGCAGCATGCCAGATTTCCTGTCCTTCAGTATCTCCTAGAATTTGCTCAAACTCATGTGCATTGAGTCAGTGATGCCATCCAACCATCTCATCTTCTGTCATTCCCTTGTCCTCTTGCTTTCAATCTTTCCAGCATCAGGTTCTTTTCCAATGAGTTAGTTCTTCACATCAGGTGGCCAAAGTATTGGAGTTTCAGCTTTAGCATCAGTCCTTCCAGTGAATATTCAGGGTTGATTTCCTTTAGGATTGACTGGTTTAATCTCCTTGGTGTCCAAGGGACTTTCAAGAGTCTTCTCCAACACCACAGTGCAAGAGCATCAATTCTTCAGCACTCAGCTGTCTTTATGATCCAACTCTCATAATCATACATGATGACTGGAAAAGCCACAGCTTTGACTACACGGACCTTTGTCGGTAAAGTAATGTCTCTGCTTTTGAATATGCTGTCTAGGTTGGTCATTGCTTTTCTTCCAAGGAGCAAGCGCCTTTTAATTTCATGGCTGCAGTCATGAAAATCATGCAGTGATTTTGGAGTTCAAGAAAATAAAATCTGTCACTGTTTTCATTGTTTCCCCATCTATTTGCCATGAAATGATGGGACTAGATGCATGATCTTAGTTTTTTGAATGTTAAGTTTCAAACGAGCTTTTTCACTCTGCTCTTTCACTTTAATCAAGAGGCTCTTTAGTTCCTCTTTGCTTTCTGCTATTTGCTTTCTGCCATTAGAGTGGTATCATCTGCATATTTGAGGCTGTTACTATTTCTCCAAGCAATCTTGATTCCAGCTTGTGATTCATCCAGCCAGGCATTTTGAATTTGTTTACCTATTGTTTATATCTGCTTTTAAGTAGGTGTAACAGAAATTAAAAGATGGTTACTCCTTGGAAGGAAAATTATGACCAACCTAGATAGCATATTCAAAAGCAGAGACATTACTTTGCCAACAAAGGTCCATCTAGTCAAGGCTATGGTTTTTCCTGTGGTCATGTATGGATGTGAGAGTTGGACTGTGAAGAAAGCTGAGCGCTGAAGAATTGATGCTTTTGAACTGTGGTGTTGGAGAAGACTCTTGAGAGTCCCTTGGACTGCAAGGAGATCCAACCAGTCCATTCTGAAGGAGATCAGCCCTGGGATTTCTTTGGAAGGAATGATGCTGAAGCTGAAACTCTAGTACTTTGGCCACCTCATGCAGAGTTGACTCATTGGAAAAGACTCTGATGCTGGGAGGGATTGGCGGCAGGAGGAAAAGGGGACGACAGAGGATGAGATGGCTGGATGGCATCACCGACTTGATGGATGTGAGTCTGAGTGAACTCCAGGAGTTGGTGATGGACAGGGAGGCCTGGCGTGCTGCAATTCATGGGGCTGCAAAGAGTCGGACATGACTGAGAGACTGAACTGAACTGAACAGAGACTATATGACTCACAAACCAAAGTATTTACTGTCTGGCTTTTTACAAAAAGTTTATTGTGATGAGAAAAGCAACTTTTGAGGAAAACAACCTTGTTTTTCTGACTTACTGTACAGACGCTTTACAGTATGGTAACCCCACTCACATCCAGAGTCTGGGCATTTTGATAAGGACCTGTAGTTTAGAAAAAGTGAAAGTGAAATCACTCAGTCGTGTCTGACTCTTTGCGACCCCTTAGACTGTAGCCTACCAGGCTCCTCTGTACATGAGATTTTCCAGGCAAGAGTGCTGGAGTGGATTGCCATTTCCTTCTCCAGGGGATCTTCCCAACCCAGGGCTCAAACCTGGGCCTCCTGCATTGTAGACAGACGCTTTACCGTCTGAGCCACCAGGGAAGTCCATGTAGTTTAGAATAGATGCCATAAGTTCCTTCTTCACTTTTCTCTGGAACACCTTTTAAAATAACTACACTTAAAGCTAAGCCTGCAAAAAGCTAGTGAGCTCTGCCCCAAGCACCTTATAAATGATAGGTACTTGCTACCCTGGTCTCTATCTCCTGCTGGCTTGTGACCTGGGATGGAGGATTGCCCTTTCCCTGGCTCATTGTGCTGCCAACAACCCCTTACCCAGGATCTGTAAGGAATCATAAATCTTGTGATTTATTTACTTCCTTTGTGTTGGTGTATTGTTTGAAACTTCACCTTCAATCAAACCAACCCCATAGTTTTCAGATTCCCAAAGTGAGAGGTAGGATGAGAAGGGAGCTCCCTGGCGCCCCCATGTGGTGACTGGCGCCTCCTTATCTAGCAGGTCACAATCTGTATATTCTTCATTCAATACATCAGCTATGACTTCTCAACACATATGCCCACTCAATTCTGCCCAACAGAGATCGGGAAGAAATACAGTGATTCATAGAAGTGGGCAATGGATTTGATCACTTTGGGGGAATATTTAAATTTATAGTAGGACTTACCTGGTGGTCCAGTCATTAAGAATCTGCATGCTAATGCAGGGAACATGGGTTCAATCCCTGGCCTGGAAAGATTCCATGTGCTGTGGGGCAACTAAGCCCATGTGCCACAACTACTGAAGCCGTGGTCTACAGCGCACGTGATTCAACAAGAGAAACCACTGCAATGAGAAGCCTGTGCCCCACAATGAAGAGTAGCCCGTGCTTGCTGCAACTAGAGAAAGCCTGTGTGCAACATAGATCCATGTCAGCCAAAAACAAAATAAATAAAGAATAGATCCTGCTGGGGGGAAGAATGAAAGACTTAAAAAAAAATAAAGTTTCTAGTATAAAATTTAATCTGAAAATATTAGTTGCAGGATATTATTTAGAAATTAGTTGTTAATTGACTTGTTAAAATTCACATCATATATGCTGCCTACAACATAAATAATTTCTATCATGGAGATGTTTTGTTGTTTTGTTATGCAGATTTTGTAGTCGCTGGAAGGAAGTAGAAACAAGGGTACAATCTAAAATGCTATTAATAATTATTATTAGTCAATAGCATTGCTCCAGGTCCAGTGGGAGATGGGGAGAGCCCAAAAGAAGCAGATGTTGTAACTAAAAGGGTCTTACTAAATGGTCTAGTTCAGAAAGTCATTGCATATTCCTGCAGTGTCTTCAGAGAACTCAGAGTAATATAAACCCATGAAAGCACATGAATAGAGCTCAGAATCTAGGACAGAAGGATTTGACTCTGTCAGTCACCTGGATGCCTTGGCAGTCCTTAGTCCTGTGGATTTGCCTGACTCTCTTGTTTTAGGAATTTGTCTAAATGTAAATTTCATACTTTGCCTTTTGAATTTCATCTTGCTGATTTTCACCTATCATTAAGTATGTTGAGATTATTTTGGAACTTGTATCTGGAGTTTAGTGTCAAATTGTTTCATTCTGTCATTCTATTTCCTTCCAAATATTATAAGCATGATTTGTATCTCTTTATCAAATGACAATAGAGGCATGGAATCCCAGAGTTAGCCATGACCTTAGAGGTGATCTAGAGCAAAGCCTTCTCAAATTTTAATTTTCATATGAATAACCTGAGGTGCTTATTAAAATGCAGGTCCTCAGTCACTAGGTCTGGGGTGCATCCCAAGAAGTCTGTAGATCAGACTTTGAGAAGCACAGTGCCAGGGAATCAGCTAGAGAGAATTCACTCTGCAGTATCTCTGCAGATTTTCATCTAGTTTCACTGTGAACATTCCTAATTTGCATAGAAAACTCCCAACATTTTAAGCCAACCTACTTCATCATGGAAAACTTCAATGGTTAGAAAATCTTTATATTGTTGGTGTCACAACATTTGAAGTTTTTCTGAAGGATGATAATGGTTGACATTAAATTGAGATCATCAGCCAATTCTTTCTTTTTGGCCAAAAATAAGGAATATTTTCCATCAGGAAACTCTGTGTCATAGACGTTGCAAAGGATATCCTCTGAGAGAGGTAAGCAGTTATGGGAGGTTGGATTTGGAACTTCACTCAGTCGCTGGTGGACTACCTCTCTTTCCCCTATGTTCCCTTTCCCTTTTCCTTCTCTCTTCTAAATCCCACAAATACCACATGCACACTTTATCGTATGTGCACATTAATAACATTTAGAGAGATTCAAGCTCCAGGGTAGTATGTTATCTGACTTCAGTGGTGTGCTGGTAAATGTTTAACTGCATACCTGGGCGGAGAGGTTCTGTATGCTGAGCTGTGGCATTTGCCAGTTTCCACAGTGTGAATTCTCCCACCATGGCTACTTCTACCAACAATTTAACAACCAACTTGCAAAATTCCTGAAAATTTAGCAGCCAGTAGGAATTTGCTTCAGTACAGCTCCATCTGACCCCATTATAGCAAATAACACTTAACATTTATTGAATACTTACAATGCAAGAGGCATAGTGTTAAGTAGATGGCCTCTAACAAAATTAAAATGAGAGCCTATTCATTTATTCAACACGTTACTGAATTCCTTTCATGCTAGGTGCCAGAGAAATACAGATGAATGGGAAAAAACTGTTATCCTCAAGCAGTTCATGGAGTCTAGTGGGGGAGATAGATAGAAAAACAGATAAATTACAATGTAACATAATAAATAATAGAACAGATGCTGTTGGTAACTGATTCAGTACCTATTCTGGGCCCTAACTGAGGGTAAGGAAAGATGAAGGGAGCCTTTTTCTTTACCTCTTTGCAAAAGCCCACACTGACCATGACAAAACATCATCTGTGGATAAATTTTATGTAGATATCTTTCAGATTTAATGAAATTGAAGTGCACATCAGTTTCTTTAAAAATAAAAATTTTGACATGCATGTAACATCTTCTACTTAGAATTGAGTCTATATTATCTGTTGTATAGGCTTTAGAAAGAGAATATGGAATACAGAGAATGAGTGAGTGAGTGAGTGAAGTTGCTCAGTTGTGTCCACTCTTTGCGACCCCATGGACTATAGCCTACCACGCTCCTCTGTCCATGGGATTTTCCAGGCAGGAATACTGGAGTGCGTTGCCATTTCCTTCTCCAGGAGATTTTCCCAACTAAGGGATTGAACCCCAGTCTCCCGCATTGTAGGTACACTTTTACTGTCTGAGCCACAGAGAAGGAACCTTTTGAGAATTGGCAATTTACAGACCTCAGGAGTGCTATCCTTATTCAAATTCAATTTCATTTTAGAAAGCTTGAAGGCATCAGACTGTTACAAAGATAAAAGAGCCAAGTATTAATCTTGAGTTAGTATCTTATTCAAGCTGTGAACCTGTGAAGAATTTTTGCAGGACTCTTGATTTATTTTAAAACTAAAGATCAAGCAAAAGAAGTAAAAAAAGGGGGGGCAACATAATGGCTACTCCTCATTTGATTATTGTTAACAATGATTATAATTCATTACAACTGCTTATTTGTTTTATTATCTCAAGTCCTTTATGGAAGTAGGATGGATAGAAATAATAAAATACAATTTCATTTTCTTCCAATCTTCTCTGCCTCAGTCCTCTATTTCTCCATCACTTTTATATTGGCTTACACAGGCCAGAATTATATTTTGCCATTATAGTCAGAGTGTGAAAACAGAGTTTGGGGTGTATCAAAACCAATCTTGATGTGACAGAACAGTGTGCCACTAAACAAAGTTGTTATGCTTCTTTTCTCTTCAGTCTGCCCTGTGTGGACCTAGCATGGGTGAGGTGATGATTTGGTGCAGAATTCTTGATATTTCACAAGGAACCCTACTGAGCAAGCTTGTTTTGGCTTCTCACAGGATTATAGAAGACAGAATGAAGGATGACTCTCTGAGCGGAGAACAGTCAGGGATCTCGCAACCACTAACAACCTCCTAATTCCCTTCAAGGCCTTGGGGCACTCTGTTGAAAGTTTTAAGTACCAAGGAATAGAAAGGTTTTAAGTTTTGCACAAAATTTAATACACAGGAGGAGAAAGTAAATGGGAAGAACTCAGTAATTATTTGAGGATCAAGTCCATTAATTGGGTGTTTATGTACATACACACATATATATAATTAAATGATTAAATTATATTTAAATTATTGCATTTTTGTTCAGGTTATACAACTTTCCATTCTGTTTTCCTTCTTGATAAGACTTTGCAGATGAAAAAAAAAATCTCTTGATTTATATTAAAAAAATTGAGATATTGACATATTTGTTTCCTCCTTTTCACCCTTGAAGAATAGTCAAATGGGGAAGCTTCTATAGGCTAGAGTGATCATAAATTTTACCATCAAAACCAAGGTACTTTTGAGAATTAAAAGAAGCACTGTAATTAATACTAGAATACTTATTCTAGGAGTTCATGAAATAGGGGCTATTTCTTAGTCAAACTGGATATATGGTCATCCTAATTATAGGTCATTTAATAAATGTTATTAAGTTGGAGAAGGAAATGGCAACCCACTCCAGTATTCTTGCCTGGAGAATCCCATGGACAGAAGAGCCTGGTGAACCCCAGACCAAGGGGTTGGGTCACAGAGTTGGACACAATTGAGCTGAGGAACTAACACTAATACTAATTCAGTTGGCATCTGGATTTCATTGAAACATCTAAAAACCATGTGAGGTCATGCAATTTAAAAAATTGTCTGAGATTCATGTGTATTCATATCATGAATATTAGAATAGGGTCAAGCAATAGTGATTCTCTCCTTTATGACTAAATCAAGACAGTAAGCAGAAGATACTCTAAAGTCCTCTAAAGTTAAAAGATCCTTTTCTGAGGTCATTACTTCCCTTCTAGCTCTCTTAAGCTTATGTACTCACACCTCACAGGGCTTAGAAACCTCTCCCTACTTAATATTCCTATTATAGCTGCCTGAGAGCAGGATTTTTTTTTCATGTCTCACTTGGACTACCACAAACACCTTCCAACTGATCTCTGTGCTTTCAATCTTTCTACAAGTCAGCCAGACTGATCTTTCTACATCATAGCCAGACTGATTTATCTGTTAATAAAAGATGAGCATACCCTGCTCTTTCTCGAAACCATTCAATGGCTCCCATACCTTGCAGTACAAGCTCAAAATCCTTTGTCAGAACATACAAGATCATGGCTCCAGTCCCATCACTTCATGGCAAATAGGGAAACAATGAAAACGATGACAGACTTTATTTTCTTGGGCTCCAAAATCACTAGGGACAGTGACTGCAGCCATGAAATTAAAAAACGCTTGCTTCTTGGAAGAAAAGCTATGACCGACTTAGTGTATTAAAAAGCAGAGACATTCCTTTGCCAACTAAAGTCCATCTAATCAAAGCTATCGTTTGTCCAGTAGTCATGTATGGATGTGAGACCTGGACCCTAAAGAAGGCTGAGCACCAAAGAATTGATGCTTTTGAACTGTGGTGTTGGGGAAGATCTTGAGAGTCCCTTAGATTTCAAGGATATCAAACCAGTTAATCCTAAAGGAAATCAATCCTGAATATTCATTGGAAGGACTGATGCTAAAGTTGAAGCTCCAATACTATGGCCACCTGGTGCAAAGAGCTGACTCGTTAGAAAACACCCTGATGCTGGGAAAGATCGAGGGCAGGAGTAGAAGGGAACAACAGAGGACGAGATGTTTGGATGGCTTCACTGACTCAATGGACATTAGTTTGAGCAAGCTCTGGGATACAGTGAAAGACAGGGAAGGCTGGTGTGGTGCAGTCCATGGGATTACAAAGAGTCAGATACGGCTGAGCAACTGAACAACAACAGCAAAAAGACCCTCCATAAATTCATTCCTAACTACTTCTTCAGCATCACTTGTTTGCAATAATACACTCTTTCTATTTCTCCATTCACATCAAGGTATCTTTTGCCTTACTCTTATTCATCCTTGAACTTATCTCTACTTTTAGAAAACTGGGTAAGTGGCTTTTTTCAGGGGGAATGATGGTGTTTGACTGTATGTGATATCTGAGTACATCTTTTGTGTGTGTGTGTCATTTATATTTTATTTATATACAATAAAATTCACCCTCTTTGTTGACTGTTCTGAGTCATGCAACCACTACCACTATAATCAAGATACAGAACAATTACATTACTACCTTCTCCCCTTCTCATTCAAAAATCTTTTATTAATATTTGTCATCTTTGTAGTCAAACCCTTATTCCCTGTCAACCACTGATCTGTTCTACAGTCTTATAGTTTTGCCTTTTCTAAAATAGCCAGCATGTAAATGTAATCACACAATATACATGTATCACTCAGTATAATGAATTTGAGACACATCCATGTTGTTGCAGGTATCAGAAGTTCATTCTTTTTTATTGTTGATTAGTGTTCCATTGTATGGATATACCACAATCTGTTTATCTTCTCCCCGGTGAGAGACATATAGGTTGTTTCCAGTTATGAGTAATTATGGATAAAGTTGCTGTGAGCATTCTAACATAGGTTTTTATGCAGATGCAGGTTTTCATTTCACTTGGACAGAAGCCTAAGAGTGGAACTGCTTAGTTGTATGGTAAGTGTATATTTATAAGAAAACTGCCAAACTGTATTCCAACATGGCTCTACTGTTTTGCATTCCCACCAGCAGTGTATGAGGATTTCAGTTCTTCCAGATCCTCACCAGCATTTGGTATGGCCAGTCTTTTAAAGGTTAGCCATTATAATAGGTGTGGTTTCAATTTGAATCTCCATAATGACTAATTATGACAAGCATGTTTACATATGCTTTTATGTTACTGTATATCTTTGCTGAAGTGTCTCTTCAAAAGTTTTGCCTATTATTAGGATTTAGTTTTCTCATTACTAAGTTTTAATAAATCTTTATATATACTTAATATAATTCCCTCATCAAAGATGCAGTTTGCAAATATTCTCTCCCATCATGTGGCTTGCTTTCTATTAACAATGTTTTGCAGAGCAAGCATTTTAAAGTTTTACTACATTTAGTTTATGAATTTTTTTTATGCATCATACTTTTACTGTCATATCTAAAAATTATTTGCCTAACCCAAGGTGTGTTAGTTTTATAGACCTACCATAACAAAATATCACAGACTGTGTGGGTTAAAGAATATAAATTTATTTTCTCATGGCACTGGAGGCTAGAAATTCAAGATCAAAGCGTCAGCAGATTGGTTTTCTTCTGAGGCCTCTCTGTTTGACTTACAGATGGTGCCTTCTCAGTGTATCTTCACATGGTCTTTCCTCTGTGTACACACATATCTACCCTAATCTCTTCTAACTCTTATAAGGATGTTAGTCATATTAGGTTAGCAACCACCCATTTGACCTCATTTTACCTTAATTACATTTTTAAAGGCCCTATCTCTAAATGTAGTTGCATTCTGAGATTCTAGGGGTTAAGGTTTTGACATATGAATGTGAGGCAGGGGTGGGTGGATAATTTCTTTCTTTCTTTCTTTCTTTTTTTAAAGAGCAAAAGAATATGTATAGTTTATTTTTTTTGTTTTCTTATTTTATTTTATTTTTAAACTTTACAATATTGTATTGGTTTTGCCATCAGTTCTAATTTATTTCTTAACACAAGGTCACAAAAATTTTCTCCTATGTCTTATGCTAAGTGCAAATGATTTTAATAAAGGGAACTGTAAAATTGTTTGATGGGAACGGAGACTGATTTGTTTAATGCGGTAATACCAATGCCTAACACAGTGTTTCTCTCTCTGCTTACATTGCCTACCTGTTTTCTGCTTCCTGGATGGCTAAGACAGTAAAGAATCTGCCTTCAATGCAAGAGACCCAGGTTCGATCCTTGGGTTGGGAAGATCCCCTGGAGAAGGGAATGGTAACCCACTCCAGTATCCTTGCCTGGAGAATTCCATGGACAAAGGAGCCTGGTGGGCTATAGTCTATGAAGTCACAAAGAGTCAGATAAGACTGAGAAACTAACACTCAACATAGTGTTTGACATATTAATATTAAATTGCTTACCAAAAGCTTGTTAAATGAATGGATGTGAATCACATTCACTATTCTGTTCATGCTTCCTGAATCTCTGAGAATGTTTGTAACTGTCTTGGTGAAGGATTTTTACGGTATTTATCAGATCCAAATCATTCCCTAAGAACCTATCAAGAATCACCTAAAATTGCCCCAAATGGAAGTATCTACTAAAGATAAACATGAGACTACACTATGATACAGCAATTTTATTCCCAAGTATGCACCCTATAGATTAGTACATATGTTCACCAGGATACATGTATAAGGATGTTCATAGCAACATCTGCTTGAAAAAGACAAAACTGAGTGCATCTAAAATATTCACTAACAATAAAACCAATAAATTCTAACATAGTCATAAAATGGAATACTACACAGCGAAGACAATAAACATACTACTTATACATGCAACAGCATGAATGTGTCACAAAACCAAATACTGAGCAAGAGATGTCAGGTAACAATGCATATTTTATTACTTCTTTTATATAAAAGTAAAAAACAGGCAAAACTTGGACAGTAGTCACCTTTAGGGAAGAAGGAATTGGGAGGGGTTATGATGGGGCCTCTGTAAAGCTGTGAATTTTCTATTTATTGACATGAGTGGTATGCACGTAAGTAGGTTTACTTTGTAAAGTATCATGGAACTATGACTTTTGATTTGTGCTTAAAAATCACTCCACATGGACATGGTCTTGTTATTTCTGTGTCAACTGCAGGAAATTCTGAGAAGGTATTTTACTTTATTGAATTGCATGTTATTGTAAAATAAAGCAAAATAGAATCTAGATTTTTTTTCTATTTCAAAATATTGCTTATTTCTTTTTTCCCTTCTAACTTTTCTTTATATCCCTTCTTACCAAAATTCTTCGGCTGTGTGGAGAAAAAAGTCTGAAAAAGGAAACAACACAAAAGGGAAAGTGCTTTTTGCAGAAATTCCAAGGAAACACTAGAATCAAGGGAAGGTTATATGGTCTTATCTTTTAACTGCCCATAGTCTGGTCACAAATGGTAATTCTGGTCCTCACATAAAGTTGATTTTATCATACAGCCTGCCTTTCTGATTAGCGGACAAGGGGTTGAACTATGTGCTTCTTCACAGTTGCTCTGTTTGTAATCTGCACTTAAATTTCTATTGTGGGGAGACATTCTTTGTAAAGAGGTGCTCAGTATTATTTTTCTGAAATGTTAAAGAATGATCTTTGAATTGTTACCCACCTGGAGACTTGGCATGTGCTTATTTATTTAGTCCATGGTACTCTTGGACATAAGTGAAATCAATGACTTTTGAAAACCAGAGTTTTTGAACATCGAGAGATGCCGTGTGTGTGTGTGTATGTGTATGCATGTGTGTGTGTTTTGGAAAATATGAACATTAAACTAATGTCTCTTCTGAGAGTAACTTCACTTTGATACATACATCTGGATCAGTTAAGGGAATTTGTTCTGAATTGAAATCTTTTTTTTTCCTCACTTAGCTTTCTAAATTAATCCTGATTTTTACAAGAAAGGAAAATATAAAATACCATTCTCAAATTCTAAGAGAATCATCTTTTGAACCCAGTTTTATAAAGTAGAATATTACATTTGTATGTAATCTTCTCTATGTGTAGATCAAAAATTGGTAGAATTTCTTTATAATCTTAACCAAAGAATTCAGTCAAGTTAATATTTTTCAGAAATGCTGATTAGATGCTGAGTCATGTAATTGCTTTTTGATATACACAGTACACATTACTAAATCGAGTTTTTAATGGAATTTATATGATCAACTCTTTTGGGAGATAGGGGATTTCTACCTTCTTAATATCCATGAGATTGTCTCTGGGATAATCTAATCAATGGTTTAGCAATTGGCTATTTCTGTGGCTGTGGAAAAAAAAAATCAAACTTAGACTTGAAATTCTGTCCATGCAATGCCAATAAGTGAAAATGAAGAAAAAAATCCAATTGTCTGTTTGCTATCAAAATTCCTAAGGACTACAGTAAGCCCACCAATGCTTTTTAGATTCTTTCCAAAATGCTGTTCTATTGATGTGCTTTCATTAATGACTGCAAAGTGAAGTGGTTATGTGAAACCTTGTGCAGTTAATAATTATAAAATCTAGAGTATATATTCCCAACATTTGAAAGTATTGGAAGGTGTCCAAAAGCAGACAGAAGAAAGAGGAAAATTTGCTCTTGATAAACTGCAGTTCAAGCAGGCAGAATTACAAGTCCACGGCTTTCTTTTCTAGGAGTTCTTACCACTATAACAGCAAAAAAAAAAAAAAAAAAAAAAAAAAAAAATCAGCATTATGATACCAGAGTACAGTTCAAAACTGGGAAAGCAACTGTAAATTTAAGGGGGATATTTTGGAAGAAAGAAAATTGCAAAATGGATGAAACACACAGTCTGAACATAAACTCCCTGCTTAGCTGGTTGAATGCTAAGCTACGCATGTGCAAGGGAGACATCAATGCATCTGGTGGAAAAATGATGAGGTTTTGGGCTGTTTGTGATGTTTGTGAATTTGCTGTGTTTTTTTTTTTTTTTTCATCTGACTGTGTCCCCAAACCTGTTCAAATGGGCAGAAAACTGAAGTGTTCCTGGCTTGAGGTATCAGAGGACAGAACCTGAGGATGGCAGAGAAGTTTAGGGATAAACCTCATAAGTAAGAGAACTTATGACCTAAATCATATTGACAAAATAATCTCCCCTCACACTACGTGGCAACTATGAAGAAGATGAGGAATTTATAAGCCTGAAAGAAAAAAAAATGGTGGAGAACCATGGTGACCTATAAATCATGAATAGAGATTTACCCCAATATCTGTGCCCAACTCTTTGGCTGACCATCAAGATATACAGGTGCAGGTGAAACTTTCAGAAAGTTGGGGTAAAAACAGCAGTAGCAGGAAATCTTAAGAATTAAGTAAATATATTAGGGTTACATTCTGTGGAGGAGACAGTTTACAGTTGGAATTCTTGCAAATTAACTGCCTATGAGAACAATACAAACTTCAGAATACAAATAATCCAGAATCATCATAATGTATTATCTGTACTATCCAATTAAATAAAATTATAGATATGCAAAGAGACAGGAAAGTGTAACTCATGTTCAGGAAAAAAATACAGTCAATAGAAAATGCTTCAGAATGGGTCTACATGTTGAGTAAAATGGAGAAGGCTTCAAAGGTGTTATTACAAACGTAGTCAAAGAATTAAAAGAGAAATATACTAATGAGTGATCAGAGTTAGAAACTCAACAAAAGATATATATATATATATATACACACATATACATATATACACACACACATATATAATGGAAATTCAAAAACTCATGAGTGTACTTTCTAACATTCTGTTTCTAGGTATTGTTAAAGCAAGATACTCCTTGCAAGATACTGTAGTTACTCTAGTTAGTCTAGATACACTAACCAGTCCATTCCTTTCTTACCTTAAATTTATTTTTAAATGTGTCACTGTCATTTGAAATAGTTAATACAAAAATAAAATCAATTCAACCAGTTCCGACATTTGTCACAGTTTTAAATTGCCACATTTTGCCGAGATGACCTAAATCATATTGACAAAATGATATCTCCTCAAACTACTTGGCAACAATGAATCAGATGAGGAATTTATTAAGCCTGCAAGAAAAAAAAAAAGAAAGAAAGAAAAGAAAACAATGGTGGGGAACCATGGTGACCTATTAATAAAAGTAAAATTAGAAGTACACTAAAGAGTACTTCAACCCATGGCTGATTCGTGTCAATGTATTGCAAAATCCACTATAATATTGTAAAGTAAGCAGCCTCCAATTAAAATAAGTTAATTAAAAAAAACATAGTAACAAAAAAAATTCAAGATTATAATTTCTAAAAAAAAAAAAGAAGTACACTAAAGAGTACATCAGTGTTATTTACAGTGTGTGGTGAAGATTTATCTTTGTCCAAAGAAAGGAGTGGACTTTATTTCTGGTTCCTGGGACATAATGTCAAGTCCTTGGAACTTTCTGAGTGATAGTGATACCATGTAGGGCCTGTGGGGGCCCCTGGGTACAAGGCTTTTGTGTTCCTCATTTCTTAGATATTAGGAAACAGCCTTCATTCAGCATCCATGACTTTCCTTGATTTCCAATAAGCAGATTCAAGTAGTTGTTAATTACAGAAATGAGAGGCTATGGGACCAGGGAGAAAGAAACTGTCTGAGGCTGCTGTGGGGCAAGGTCCTGTTTCCCCATCAATGGACACACACAACAATATCTTGGAGCTATTTTGTAGATTCTGAAATGCCCAGGTATGAGAGAAGTCATGGTATGCTGCCCACAAGGATGTAGACTCCAGACCAGTTAAACCTGAAGGTTGATGATATTGACTCCCTGGTGGCTCAGAGGTTAAAGTGTCTGCCTGCAATACGGGAGACCTGGGTTCGATCCCTGGGTGGGAAGATCCCCTGGAGAAGGAAATGGCAACCCACTCTAGTATTCCTGCTTGAAGAATCCCATGGATGGAGGAGCCTGGTGGGCTATAAACCACGGGGTTGCAAAGAGTCGGACATTACTGAGTGACTTCACTCACTCACTCACTTCACCACCAACCCATCAGAAGAATGTCCAGGAGCTGATCACGCCCTCTTTTACTATAAAACGTCACTATCTTCCTCAAGTTGGGGAATGGTTTTGAGGGCATGAGCTCGCTGTGCCCCCTTTGCCTGACAAAGCAATAAAGCTATCCTTTTCTATTTCACCCAAAATGCTGTCTCTGAGATTTGATTTGGCTCCAGTGTACAGAGAAGCTGAGTTTTTGCATCAACAGGAGTGTCTGTTATTCATAATGGGCTCCTTAACTACACCTGATAGTTTATGCTACTGAGGCAACTTATAATGAGCCCATCAGACCAAGTGGTATCAGCTGATCTCTTGGGACAGGAGGAGGGTACTAGAAATTGAGTTCAACCACATAGGCAATCAATCAGTCAGTCATGCCTATGCAATGAATCCCTAATAAAAATCTCCAGAAACAAACCACATGTACACTGGGAAGGTAATATTAATACATCCTGGGGACAGTGGAGGTCTTGCATGTGGAGTCCTCCCATACCCTTTCCTATGAGTCTCTTCCATTGGAACTGTGCCACTTTACCATAATAAACCGTAACTGTGAGTATAATGGGCTTCCCAGATGGCTCAGCAGTAATGAATTCACCTGTAATATAGGAGACTCAAGAGACACTGATTTGATTCCTGGATTGGGAAGATTCCCTGGAGAAGGGCACAGCAACCCACTCTAGTATTCTTGACTGGAGAGTCCCATAGACAAAGGAACCTGGTGGGCTATAGTGCATGGGGTTGCAAAGAGTCCGACACGACTAAAGTGACTGAGCACGTGAGTATAATAGCCCTCAGGGAGCACTATGAGTCTTTGTAGTGAATTATCCACGTTCAAGGTCGGGAGGGGCGGTGGTGAGGAGATACCCATCATCCAAGGTAAGGAGCAGTGGCTGCGCTTTGCTGGAGCAGCCGTGAAGAGATACCCCACGCCCAAGGTAAGAGAAATCCAAGTAAGATGGTAGGTGTTGCAAGAGGTCATCAGAGGGCAGACACACTGAAACCATAATCACAGAAAACTAGTCAATCTAATCACACTAGGAACACAGCCTTGTCTAACTCAAAGAAACTAAGCCATGCCCTGGGGCCACCCAAGACAGGCGGGTCATGGTGGAGAGGTTTGACAGAATGTGGTCCACTGGAGAAGGGAATGGCAAACCACTTCAGTATTCTTGCCTTGAGAACCCCATGAACAGTATGAAAAGGCAAAATGATAGGATACTGAAAGAGAAACTCCCCAGGTCAGTAGGTGCCCAATATGCTGCTGCTGCTACTGCTGCTAAGTCACTTCAGTCATGTCCGACTCTGTGTGACCCCATAGACGGCATTCACCAGGCTCCCCCGTCCCTGGGATTCTCCTGGCAAGAACACTGAAGTGGTTTGCCATTTCCTTCTCCAATGCATGAAAGTGAAAAGTAAAAGTGAAGTTGCTCAGTTGTGTCCAACTCTTCATGACCCCATGGACTGCAGCCCACCAGGCTCCTCCATCCACAGGATTTTCCAGGCAAAGTACTAGAGTGGGGTGCCATTGCCTTCTCCAGTGCTACTGGAGATCAGTGAAGAAATAACTCCAGAAAGAATGAAGGGATGGAGCCAAAGCAAAAACAATACCCAGTTGTGGATGTGACTGGTGATAGAAGCAAGGTCTGATGCTATAAAGACCAATATTGCATAAGAACCTGGAATGTCAGGTCCATGAATCAAGGCAAATTGGAAGTGGTCAAACAGGAGATGGCAAGAGTGAACGTCAACATTCTAGGAATCAGCAAAGTAAAATGGACTGAATAGGTGAATTTAACTCAGATGACCATTATATCTACTACTGTAGGCAGGAATCCCTCAGAAGAAATGGAGTAGCCATCATGGTCAACAAAAGTGTCCGAAATGCAGTACTTGGATGCAATCTCAAAAACAACAGAATGATCTCGGTTTGTTTCCAAGGGAAAACATTCAACATCACAGTAATCCAAGTCTATGCCCCAACCAGTAACGCTGAAGAAGCTAAAGTTAAACGGTTCTATGAAGACCTACAAGACCTTTTAGAACTAACATCCCAAAAAGATGTCCTTTTCATTATAGGGGACTGGAATGCAAAAGTAGGAAGTCAAGAAACACCTGGAGTAACAGGCAAATTTGGCCTTGGAATATGGAAAGAAGCAGGGCAGAGACTAATAGAGTTTTGCCAAGAAAATGCACTGGTCATAGCAAACACCCTCTTCCAACAACACAAGAGAAGACTCTAGACATGGACATCACCAGATGGTCAACACCTAAATCAGATTGATTATATTCTTTGCAGCCAAAGATGGAGAAGCTCTATACAGTCAGCAAAAACAAGAACAGGAGCTGACTGTGGCTCAGATCGTGAACTCCTTATTACCAAATTCAGACTTAAATTGAAGAAAGTAGGGAAAACCACTTGACCATTCAGGTATGACTGAAATCAAATCCCTTATTATTATACACTGGAAGTGAGAAATAGATTTAAGGGACTAGATCTGATAGATAGAGTGCCTGATGAACTATGGACAGAGGTTCGTGACATTGTACAGGAGATAGGGATCAAGACCATCCCCATGGAAAAGACATGCAAAAGAGCAAAATGACTGTCTGGGGAGGCCTTACAAATAGCTGTGAAAAGAAGAGAAGCGAAAAGCAAAGGAGAAAAGGGAAGATATAAGCATCTGAATGCAGAATTCCAAAGAATAGCAAGAAGAGATAAGAAAGCCTTCCTTAGCGATCAATGCAAAGAAATAGAGGAAAACAACAGAATGGGAAAGACTAGAGATCTCTTCAAGAAAATTAAAGATACCAAGGGAACATTTCATGCAAAGATGGGCTTGATAAAGGACAGAAATTGTATGGCCCTAACAGAAGCAGAAGATATTAAGAAGAGGTGGCAAGAATACACAGAAGAACTGTACAGAAAAGATCTTCATGACCCAGATAATCATGATGGTATGATCACTCACCTAGAGCCAGACAACCTGGAATGTGAAGTCAAGTGGGCCTTAGAAAGCATCACTATGAACAAAGCTGGTGGAGGTGATGGAATTCCAGTTGAGCTATTCCAAATCCTGAAAGATGATGCTGTGAAAGTGCTGCACTCAATATGCCAGCAAATTTGGAAAACTCAGCAGTGGCTACAGGACTGGAAAAGGTCAGTTTTCATTCCAATCCCAAAGAAAGGGAATGCCAAAGAATGCTCAAACTACCTCACAATTGCACTCATCTCACACGCTAGTAAAGTAATGCTCAAAATTCTCCAAGCCAGGCTTCAGCAGTACATGAACCATGAACTTCCAGATGTTCAAGCTGGTTTTAGAAAGGCAGAGGAAACAGAGATCAAATTGCCAACATCTGCTTGATCTTCGAAAAAGCAAGAGAATTCCAGAAAAATATGTATTTCTACTTTATTGACTATGCCAAAGCCTTTGACTGTGTGGATCACAATAAACTGTGGAAAATTCTGAAAGAGATGGGAATCCCAGACCACCTGACCTGCCTCTTGAGAAACCTATATGCAGGTCAGGAAGCAACAGTTAGAACTGGACATGGAACAACAGACTGGTTCCAAATAGGAAAAGGAGTATGTCAAGGCTGTGTATTGTCACCTTGCTTATTCAACTTATATGCAGAGTACATCATGAGAAATGCTGGACTGGAAGAAACACAAGCTGGAATGAAGATTGCCGGGAGAAATATCAATAACCTCAGATATGCAGATGACACCACCCTTATGGGAGAAAGTGAAGAGGAACTAAAAAGCCTCTTGATGAAGGTGAAAGTGGAGAGTTAAAAAGTTGGCTTAAAGCTCAACATTCAGAAAATGAAGATCATGGCATCTGGTCCCATCAGTTCATGGGAAATAGATGGGGAAACAGTGGAAACAGTGTCAGACTTTATTTTTTGGGGCTCCAAAATCACTGCAGATGTTGACATCAGCCATGAAATTAAAAGACACTTACTCCTTGGAAGGAAAGTCTTGACCAACCTAGATAGCATATTGAAAAGCAGAGACATTACTTTGCCAACAAAGGTCCGTCTAGTCAAGTCTATGGTTTTTCCAGTGGTCATGTATGGATGTGAGAGTTGGACTGTAAAGAAAGCTCAGTGCCAAAGAATTGATTTTTTAACTGTGGTGTTGGAAAAGACTCTTGAGAGTCCCTTGGACTGCAAGGAGATCCAACCAGTCCATTCTGAAGGAGATCAGCCCTGGGTTTTCTTTGAAAGGACTGATGCTAAAGCTGAAACTCCAGTACTTTGGCCACCTCATGTGAAGAGTTGACTCATTGGAAAAGTCTCTGATGCTGGGAGGGATTGGGGGCAGGAGGAGAAGGGGACGACAGAGGATGAGGTGGCTGGATGGCATCACTGACTCACTGATGGACGTGAGTCTGTGTGAACTCCGGGAGATGGACAGCAAGCCCTGACGTGCTGTGATTCATGGGGTCGCAAAGAATCAGACACGACTGAGCGACTGAACTGAATTGAACTGAACTTGTAAAGTTCCCTGAGCTTGCAATTTGGTGTCAAAAGTGAGGGGTAGTCTTGGGACTCAGTGATCTTCAACTTTCTAGTGTTAAAAACAAAATTCAACCGAGTAATTTTGTAACTGTAATTGGCTTTATGCAGCATCCCACCTAGCAAGCAGGAAGGCACTCTGAGAAGGACCAAATGTTAGGTGTTTATTGGCAGAAACTGGGCAGGACAAGAAGGTTATTAGAAAAAAATAAAAATAAATGAAAAATAAATGGATTATTTCAGGTCATTTCATCTTCTTTTGGGGGGAAGGGAATAACAGGGATTTTATTATGCTGATCACGAAGTTCCATACTGGTTGGTTTAATATTCTTCTCTTGAGAGAGTCTGAAACTGAAATTCAGTTAAGTATTAAGTCTAGGTGGCTCTTACAAGTGACTCCATTTGGGGTCTGCTTCTTTTCAATAGTAGTTAGACTAACTCCTTGTAGTTGGTGTCAGAAATTGTGAGAAGATGAGGCAGTCTAAAGGACTGTGAACTCAATCCTCAGAGTTTGGCTAATTCTGTATACACACACAATAATAAATCATTCTGCACAGTTCATTTAAATCTCTCATTACTTACTTTCTGGACATGTGAAGGATTACCTCCCTCAGAGGTAAATTTACCATGAAGTTAATGAAGCTTATGCTCCAAGACCCTCATTTGCAGGAGCAACTTCCAAATCCTGGAAGGGAACATAGCAGTGTGTTCCTTCAAGTAGTCATTCACTTCTTTTTGAATTACCCTCAACAGAAGTAACTAATCTAACTCAAACCAAATCTTTGAGGAAGTTATGCTAAAGTAAATTGTTGAAGGATACACTTTCACTTAAGGAAATTTTGTAGTTGGTAAGGGTTTACATACAGAACACGTCCCAAATACTTGTATTTTGGATAGCCTTAACTTTTTTTTTTTCAAAATTGTAACCTTATTTCAAATCTTTTGAATATTGACTTTTAAATACTATATTCGTTGCATTTATAAATTATATTCAAATAAAGTTTCCAAGATATTTGCTTATACTCATTATGAAGATGCTTAGGGCATATTTAACAACTTTCTGTTTCTTTCTTTATAATGAATTGTATAGTCAACCACATGACTTTCCTTAATATTTCCAGGTCTATTTTTAAATGACCTTCAAAAATTAATAATTGGCTAGAAAATCATGGTATATATATTTAATAAGAGAAATGAGAGGGATTTTTGTTTTCATTAAACTATGTAATTTCTCAGAAGTTGGAATACCTGTGGTTGAACTGACATTTTAGTGTTGAAGATGATTAGTATTCAAAGATAATGTGTTTAGCTTTTAAATTTCTGTTGTTTTTTTAAATTTGAAACTGATTTATAAATATTGCATCTTCTTAAAAAATTTTTTGTATAGTAGTAAGATGAGTTTTTGTACCTACATGAGGCTTCTTTTTTTTAACATTTTTAATTGAAATGTAATTAATTTACAGTGTTGTATTTCAGATATACAGCAAAGTGATTCAGTGTGTGTTTTTTATATATTCTTTTTCAGATTCTTTTCCATCATAGGTTATTAAAAGATATTGAATATTGTTCCCTGTGTCATACAGATGGTCTTTGTTGGTTATCTATTTTATATATAATAGTGTATATCTGTTAATACCATACTTCTAGTTTATTCTGCCCTCTCCAATTTCCTCTTTGGTAACCATAAGTTTGTTTTCTGTGTCTCTGAGTCTATTTCTCAGAACTCTGTGAATAAGTTCATTTGTACCATTTTTTAGATTCCAAATATAAGTGATATCATATGATATTTGTATTTCTGTCTGACTTATTTCAATTAATATGATAATGTCTGTTTCTATGCATGTTGCTGCAAATCACATTACGTCATTATTTTTTATGGCTGAGTAATATTCCCTCATATATATATATATATATATATATATATATATATGCTGCTAAGTCACTTCAGTTGTGTCCGAGTCTGTGCGACCCCATAGATGGCAGCCCACCAGACTCCCCCGTCCCTGGAATTCTCCAGGCAAGAACACTGGAGTGGTTTGCCGTTTCCTTCTCCAATGCATGAAAGTGAAAAGTGAAAGTGAAGTCACTCAGTTGTGTCTGACTCTTAGCGACCCCATGGACTGCAGCCTACCAGGCTCCTCCATCCATGGGATTTTCTAGGCAAGAGTACTGGAGTAGGTTGCCATTTCCTTCATATATATATATATATATATATTTATTTATGAATGTGATGTATATATATATATATACCACATATTTTTTTATCCATTCTTCTGTCAATGGACTTTTAGGTTGCTTCCATGTGCATTTTAAATTAATTAATTAATTTGACTACACTGGTTCTTAGTTGCACCATGTGGGACCTAGTTCCCTGACCAGGGATCAAACCCAGGCCCCCTGCATTGTGAGCACAGAGTCTTAGCCACTGGACCACCAGCAACATCCCTCCATGTCTTGACTATTATAAAATAGTGCTGCTATGAACATTGATTGGGGCACATATAGCTTTTCAAATTGGAATTTTCTCCAGATTATGTCCAGAAATGGGATTGCAAGATCATACAGTAGCTCCATTTTGGGGTTTTTTAGGGAAACTCCATACTGTGGCTGCAATAGTTTACATTCCACAAAAGTGCAAGAGGGTTCCTTATAATCCACACCCTCTCCAGCATTTATTATTTGTAGACTTTTGCATAACGGCCATTCTGACTAGCGTGAGGTCAGAATGAAATTTTGATTTGCATTTCTCTAATAATTAGTGACATTGAATATCTTTTCGTATGACTTTTGGCCATCTATCTCCTTTGGAGAGATGTTTATTTAGGTTTTCTGTCAATTTTTTGATTTGGTTGTTTGGTTTTTTTTTTTATTATTATTATTAAGTTGTATGAGCTGTTGGTATATTTTGGAAATTAATTCCTTGTTGATAGCTTCATTTGCCAATATTTTCTCCCAGTCAGTAGGTTGCCTTTTCATTTTGTTTATGGTTTCCTTTGCTGTGCAAAAGCTTTTAAGTTCAATTAGGTCCTATTTGTTTATTTTTGTTTTTACTTCCATTGCTCTAGGAGATGGGTCTAAAAAATATTGCTGAGATTTATGTTAAAGAGTGTTCCTGTTTTCCTCTAGACGTTTTATAGTACCTAGTCTTATATTTAGGTCTTAAATCCATTTTGAGTTTATTTTTGTGTATGGTGTTAGGAGGTGTTCTAATTTCATTCTTTTACATGCAGTTGTCCAGTTGTCTTGGCACCAGTTATTTTTTTTTAATTTAAATTTATTTTAATTGGAGGCTAATTACTTTACAATATTGTATTGGTTTTGCCATACATCAACATGAATCCGCCACCAGAAAGAAAAACACCAATACAGTATACTAACGCATATATATGGAATTTAGAAAGATGGTAATGATAACCCTGTATGCGAGACAGCAAAAGAGACACTGATGTATAGAACAGTCTTTTGGACTCTATGGGAGAGGGAGAGGGTGGGATGATTTGGGAGAATGGCACCAGTGAATGGCACTTTTCTTCATTGTTTATTCTCCTTTGTGATAGATTAATTGATCATAAGTGTGTGGGTTTATTTCTGTGCTTTCTATCCTGTTCCATTGATCTATGTATCTGTTTTTTTGTCAGTTATATACTCTTTTGATTATTGTAGCTTTGTAATAATAGTCTGAAATCAGGGAGCATGATGCTTCTGGCTCTGTTATTTTTTCTCAAGATTTTTTTGGTTATTTTGGATCTTTTGTGTTTCCATACAAATTTTAAAACTTTTTGTGGACAAACTTAAGTTCATCTCATTCTATTCTTTGAAATAAAGGGGGATTATTTTGTTTTGTATGCTTTCATAAGACTTCCACACACATTCATGAATTGGAAAAATATTTTATCAGACTATATGATCTAATTTATAGTTGAAAAATATGGTCAACTTAGCACAGCTTAAAAAGAAATTTATATGCAAGTAATATTCTCCATGGGCTTCCCTGGTGACTCAGGTGGTAAAAAACATCTGCCTGAAGTGCAGAAGACTGGGCTTGACCCCTGGGTCAGGAAGATCCTCTGTGGAGAAGGAATGGCTACCCACTCCAGTATTCTTGCTTGGAGAATTCCATGGACAGAGGAGTTTGATGGGTTTATAGTCCATGGGGTCGCAAAGAGTCAGACAGGACTGAGAAACTAACATAAAAAACATAGCATTCTACAAAAATGATTTTTTCCCCAACAGTTACAAATAAACACACACACTCAAATTGTCAATTAGTAGGCATGGTAGCCACAAGAAAGTGACATGGATTTACAAGTACCTGATATATATATAGCTCCTACCATATGCTAAGAAATGTGTTATTTGTTATAACTGAAGTATATTTATTTAAAGGCTACAGTTTAATTCTTTGGAAACAAATACTTCTAAAAGATATAACATAGTTATATTTCCTCTTAAATAAAACTTATTGGACATAATTTAACTTTCAGGTTAATCAGGTTCATTGAATTAAATACCAGCAATTACACTACCATGTACATGACACTGTGTTGTTTTCAGAGCCAATTCTTGTATTTCAACTTCTCTGGCTCAATAATAATGCTGTGGTTTTGAATCTTTGTCTCTCTGTCTCTTTTCCATTCCCCTCCCTTCCTTTCAGTGCCTACTTCTAACAACACAACCTCCAAAAATACTTCAACTTATTACTTCTAAACTTTTATGACTTGAGAAATCAGTTTAATTTGAATTCTGTAGAAAATAAGAGTAAATGGTTCTAATGTCCTAAGGATATGTTTGTGTGGTTGAGGGGTGGTGTGGTGGTGGGAGTCTGACTGAAGCAGTATTCATTTTCGTGAGAATTTCAGTATATATAATTGGACTTCATAGGAAGATCTTTTAGTTTCTTCCTTCCTGATTTTTATGAATATTTCAGATTGCTAGAGTTGCCATTTGTTGGATGATAGAGAAAGTAACAGAATTCCAGAAAAACATCTACTTCTGGTCCATTGACTACACTAAAGCCTTTGACTGTGTAGATCACAACAAACCGGAAAATTCTTAAAGAGATGGGAATACCAGACCACTTTACCTGAGAAACCTGCATGTGGGTTCAAAAGCAACAGTTACAACCCTACATGAACAACTGACTGGTTTAAAATTGGGGAAGGAGTACAAAAGGCTGTATATTGTCACCAAGCCTATTTAACTTCTATGCCGAGTACATCATGCGAAATGCCAGGCAAGATGAATCACAAGCTGGAGTCAAGATTGCCTGGAGAAATATCAACAACTTCAGATATGCAGATGGTACCACTCTAATGACAGAAAGTGAAGAGGAACTAAAGAGCCTCTTAATGAAAGTGAAAGAGGTGAGTGAAAAAGCTGACTTAAAACTCAACATTCAAAAAACTAAGATCATGGTATCCAGTCCCATCACTTCATGGCAAATAGAAGAGGAAAGAGTAGAAGCAGTGACAAATTTTATTTTCTTGGGCTCTAAAATCACTGCAGATGGTGACTGCAGCCATGAAATTAAAAGACGCTTGTTTCTTGGAAGGAAAGCTATGACAAACCTAGACAGCTTATTAGAAAACAGAGACATCACTTGGTGACAAAGGTCCATATAGTCAAAACTGTGGTTTTTCCAATAGTCATGTGAGAGTTGGACCATAAAGAAGGCTGAGCACAGAAGAACTGATGCTTTCAAATTATGGTGTTGGAGAAGACTCTTGAGAGTCCCTCAGATTGCAAGGAGATCAAACCAGTCAATTCTGAAGGAAATCAACCCTGAATATTCACTGGAATGACTGATGCTGAAGCTGAATCTTCAATACTTTGTCCACCTGATGTGAAGAGTTGACTCATTGGAAAAGACCCTGATGTTGGGAATGGGCAGGAGGAGAAGTGGGTGACAGAGGATGAGATGGTTGGATGGCATCACCAACTCAATGGATGTAAGTTTGAGAAGTCTCTGGGAGATAGTGAAGGACAGGGAAGCCTGGCATGCTGCATCCCACTGGGTCTCAAAGAGTTGGACATGACTTAGTGACTGAATAACAACAGCAGAGTTACCAAAAATGATTCTTTAGATGAAAGATATATTCCTGAATTTGAAAATATCCTGTATAAGTAGATTAAATGCCATGCAGTCATATAGGTTCCTCTTATTTATAATATATGAGTAAGTCTATAAATTATCTCACACAAACCTTGGAGATAGATGACTAGCCATGTGTGAATAAAGTATGAAGTTGCCTGTGAGGGCTAAAGGGTTTGGGAAGACCCAAAGGTCTAATCCAGGTGAATTAAGTACAATCTCATGAAAATGAGACTAAAAGTTGAACTCGAGAGCAGTGATTCTTAACCTTTTTTGCTTCAGGATTTCTATGGGATTTGCCATGCTCTCATGAGTTACAGTGTAGAGGATCTGGTGGCACAGATGGTAAAGCGTCTGTCTGCAATGCAGGAGACCCAGGTTCGATCCCTGGGTTGGGAAGATCTCCCTGGAGAAGGAAATGGCAGCCCACTCCAGTATTCTTGCCTGGAAAATCCCATGGACAGAGGAGCCTGGTAAGCTACTGTCCATGGGGTCACAAAGAGTCAGACACGACTGAGCGACTTCACTTTCACTTTCATGAGTTACAGTAGTGTTGCTAGGCATTCTATTGTGGGGCGGGGGATAACTTTCGAATCAGAATATTTTTTGTGGCAAATAACCTGTAGATGAAAAAAAATTTTTTTCCCTTTACCCTTCTAGGTTCTTGGCTGAGACACCCTATAATAAAAGTCAGATTAATAGGAGAAAACCAAAAGGTTTAATACCATATATACCTCCTCTATGCACTGGAGAGGTCCACAAGAACTAACTCCTGGAAATGGCCCACATCATCACCTTAAATTCCATCTCCAGCTAAAGACAAAGAAGATGTTGAGGGTTGTGGAGCCAGTTATAGAAGGATATGAGGAAAAGTTCACTAGACAAAGGTATGGTTGGTATGCAGATTTTAGTAGTTGCCTTCTCCATTCATAAATTCCTAGAGATTTAGTCATCTAAATAGTGTGGTACAGAGAGGGAGCCACTCTTACACGTGGAGATTTCCCTTATAAGTATAAATTTCCCTAACAAGAGCAACTTTTACTCTGTTTCCAGATATTCTCTTGTGTCTGCAACCTCTCAAAAATTATCAGCCCAAAATAATCTTTATGCTAAAGGGCATATTTTGCGTGTCATATTCTGCTCCCCTTACACTCAACTATGTTCCCAAACATTCAAGTGTAGCTTTAGGTAAGGCTTGATCCTGCAGCTCATTTAAGTCCAAAGGATCCTATTTCTTTTGGCATCTCTGCTATCTTCTTTGGTGTAATTTGTCATCAAATTACATTCATTTTATAGTCCTAGGATGGCTGTCAGTAGCACTCAGACATACATGCCTCCTTTTTCATTTGTGGCAGAAAAAACAGTGACTATCTTTGCCCCAACATTTCCAGCAAAACCCCTGAGATTCACTCTAATTACATTGACTTCACACACATTCCCACTCTTGATTCAAACTCTGTGGCTAGGGGGAAGGAATAAGCTTATTGCCTTCACCTATAGCTTTCCTTTCTAAATGTAGGAAACTCAAATACCTGTATAAGCCAGTTGCTGCTGCTGCTGCTAAGTTGCTTCAGTCATGTCCGATTCTGTGCGACCCCATAGATGGCAGCCCACCAGGCTCCCCCGTCCCTGGGATTCTCCAGGCAAGAACACTGGAGTGGGTTGCCATTTCCTTCTCCAATGCATGAAAGTGAAAGGTGAAAGTGAAGTCGCTCAATCGTGTATGATTCTTTGTGACCCCATGGACCAGGCTCCTCTGTCCATGGGATTTTCCAGGCAAGAGTACTGGAGTGGGGTGCCATTGCCTTCTCCGAGGTATAAGCCAGTAAAGGAATATAAATTAAGAAAATGGGCCTAATGGGGACCTCAGTATATAGGACAGCTCATGTCCCATACAGAGGGCTCAGGCCTTACTCAGATCCATGAAAGTGATGCCATGATCAGAGAAATTAGTGTTGGTAGGTATTTTGATTTTCAAAGAGAAGTTGTAAATCCAGGGTTTTATGTGATGTTCCATGATTTGTTAACATTGATATCTAATTCTAAACTTTTTATATACAGGCATAACTCATTTTACTGCACTTTATTGCACTTTGCAGATACTGCATTTTTTACAAATTGAAGTTTTATGACAACTTTGCAACCAGCAAATCTATCAGGATTATTTTTCCAACAGCATTTGCTTACTTCATGTCTATACATCACATTTTGGTAATTCTCACAATATTTAAAACTTTTTCATCATAATTATATTTGTTATGATGATTTGTGATCTTGATATAACTACTATAATTGGGCATTTTTACTGGTCAAATAGTTTTAAATTTATATATATATATAAATTTAATTTATATATATTCATTGATTTTCCTATATATATACACATTGATTTTCCTATTATACACTGAATAGACTTTAGTGTTAACATTACTCTTACATGCACTGGGAAACCAAAAAATTCATGTGACCCACTTTATTAGGATATTTTCTTTATTGTGCATGTGTGTGTGCTTAGTTGTTTCAGTCATGTGTGATTCTTTGCAACCCCATGGACTGTAGCCCACCAGGCTCCTCTGTCCATAGGATTTTCCAGGCAAGAATACTTCAGTGGGTTGCCATGACCTCCTCCAGGGGATCTTCCTGACCTAGGGATCTAACCCGCATCACTTTCATCTCCTGTATTGCAGATAGATTCATTACTGCTGAGCCACCAGAGAAGTCCTTTTGCTTTACTGCATTGAACTCAACCCTCAGTATCTCTGAAGTATGCCTGTACTATACTATAGGCCTATGAAAAAGCATGAGATTCCCAGGTGGCACTTGTGGTAAAGAACCCACCTGCCAGTGCAGGAGACATAAGAGACTCAGGTTTGATCCCTGGGTTGGGACAATCCCCTGGAGGAGGGCATAGCAACCCACTCCAGTATTCTTGCCTGGAGAATCTCATGGCAAGAGGAGCCTAGTGGGCTACAGTCTATGGGGTTGCAGTGTCAGATACGACTGAAATGACTTAGTACACATGCATGAAAAGCATATGTGGCTGAATCAAGATTAGCAGGATGAAACTTATGCCCTCAAAAATAAAATGCAATGATCTGCTGATGCAAGGATTCTTATCCATTGGGTGATTGTCTTTCTCATTGTCCATTAATCAATTGGCATTTTGGTTTTCCACTTTAGTCTCTGTGAGCTTGCTTATTTTGAGTCCTTTCCTGAGGGATAGATCATATCTTAATGTACCAACTAAATCAAATACATAAGCCTATAAGAATGAGAATACCCAAGAAATAATAAAATCACTAAAGTCATTGCTCTCTTTCTGGGATCATGAAACCCAGTCAAATAGGTCTCCCAGAATCACTGTCAGTTACTTGCACCGTTACACATTTGTATGTAATGCCTTTCCTTAGAAACAACCAACCAAACAAAAAGTTTCCCCCAAAACCTATACTATGAAAGATTCCCAACAAGTCTCCTTTTAACGATGTATTTTTTTTTTTTTTTGATGTATATTTAGGGGAGGTAATAAAAATTTCCCTTTACTTTTCTATTTTCTTGGCTGAAACTGTTGCAGGAAGGGGGCCCCCTTCCAAGGCCCAAGAGTGGGCTCTTGTCTTAACACTTGGAAATGAGTTGTCCAAGGAGACACACATGCTGACAAAGCAAGAGACTTTATTGGGAAGGGGCACCCAGGCAGAGCACAGGGATGAGAACCCAGGAGGACTGCTCTGCCTGATGGTTTGCAGTCTCAGGCCTATGGTAATTGGGTTAGTTTCCGGATTATCTTTGGCCAATCAGTCTGATTCAGGGTCCTTCCTGGTGTCTCAAATATCAGTCAACCAAGATGGATTCCAGTGAGAAGGATTCTGGAAGGTTGGAGGTGTTTCTTCTATTCTTTTGCTTCCTTCACTTCACTCATGTCCAGCTCTTTGCGATCCTATGGGCTGTAGCCTACCAGGCTCCTCAGTATGGGATTCTTCAGGTAAGAGAACTGGAGTGAGTTGCCATGCCTTCCTCCAGGGGGTCTTCATAACCCAGGGATCGAATCTGTGTCTCTTATTTCTCCTGCATTGGCAGGTGGGTTCTTTACCACTAGCGCCACCTGGGAAGCTTTGCCCAAATTCTTCTGGTTGGTGGTAGCTTGTTAGTTCCAAGTTCCTTACCAGGACCCCCTGTTACATGTAAACCTGTGGCGGATTCATTTTGATATATGGCAAAACCAATACAATATTGTAAAGTTAAAAAATAAAATAAAATTAAAAAAAAAATAAATAAAGACAACAGCCAAAAAAAAAAAAAAAAAAAAAAAAGATAACTGGCAAAAGTGGCTGCTATCTTGCTTGGTCAGGGCAGACAGTTTTGGTCAGTGGTTCCCCTAACAACTCCAGTCACTAGTAACAAAAAGACAGATGAGCAGAATAAAAATAAATTAAATGACATAGCACATAAGTCTGTATGGAAGCCCCATAAAGATATGACTCAAAAGGCTGCCAGACAATAGAGGCTTTATATCATCCTGGGCTAAGGAAAGGGACAGGAATCTGGGGCTTCAAAGGAGGGAAGGCAATTCAGAGGAAGGTGAGAAGAGAAAGTGTTTGGTAAACAAAGCTTGCCCAGCCAGGCAGATAACTCTCAGGTGAATAAGTGAGCTTCCTGCTACAGCCTCTTTTCTAATGCAAATGTCCCTTACAAGAGTCATTTCAACTGTTTTCAGAGCTTCTCCTGTGTCTTCAGTATTTTAAAATAAGCCGTCCTTATGCTAAAGTGGCACATTTTGGATGACATGTTCAGTTCCCTTTCATATGATTTGATTCACAAAAGTTTATTTAACCTTGATTTCTGAAAAAGATACCAATTACATAAAGCAAAGTATTCCTCTATGTTTAATTCATTTTTCCTAAGTTAAACTTGGAAATGTGTTATGTGGAAATATTTTGGTTGCGAGTGTCAGAAGCCAAATATGAACCCAAATAAGCAAAAAAGGAGAATGTACTTGTGAAGTCAAAGGGGTATTTCAATGAGCTGTATACACAACTAGATCTAGGAGTTCTGTTTCTCTCCATCCATCACTTCTGCTTATTTTCCTTCTTACACAGCTCCCACTCCACAGAGGCATAGGCATGGCAGGATGACCTCAGACTTGCATGCAGTGATTTCAGCCAAAGCATCTTGGCTAGTCTGACCTGAATCATGTGATGATACTTGGACCAATCACTGGGGGTAGAGAGATGGAGTATTCAGATCAGTCAAATCAGAGTGAGAACACTCTTGTGTTGTAAGACTACTCCCAATGAACTGTGGTGCTGGAGAAGACTCTTGAGAGTTCCTTGAACATCAAGGAGATCAAGCCAGTCAATCCTAAAGGAAATCAACCCTGAATATTCATTAGAAGGACTGATGCTGAAGCTCCAATACTTTAGCCACCTGATGCAAAGAGCTGGCTCATTGAAAAAGACCCTGATACTAGAAAAGATTGAGGGCAAGAGCAAAAGGGGGCAGCAGAGAGTGAGATGGTTAGATAGCATCACCAACTTAAAGGACATGAGTTTGAGCAAACTCTGGGAGATGGTGAAGGACAGGGAAGCCAGGCATGCTGTAGTTCATGGGGTGGCAAAGAGATGGACATGACCCAACAACTGAACAACAACAACAACAAATGTCCAGGACAGGATTAAACCCATATGAACTGATTCCCCCCCAGAAAAAGAAGCCTCTACTTGCAAGTGAAGGAGAAAAAAGGTGCTGATCAAAGGTAACACAGGTCCGCTATAGCAATTCACAACCTTTATCTACTTCTGATAGAAACACTATTCAGCTGATGAAGAGGACATTCAAATATGTTCTATATTAAACCCAAATTAAAATACAATGAAAGAGAATCTTCTGTGGTAATGTGAACTTCCTTGGAAAGTACAGTGCTACTTTATTATATAAAGCACATAAATGGAAGAAACCCAGCTAATGATTCAGGCTATCCATCAAGTGATGTATTTTAAAGCCCTTCCTCTGCATTTCTGCTTCGCAGTGTAGTCTAGCTTAAGTCTCAAATTATGCCACTTATACCACATTTCTTAATAATTCAATCAGGAGATTATTGGTTGATTGAACAGCATTCTAAGCTCATGTGAGTCCATTGTAAAGTGAGTTATTGAGAAAGTATAAAAGGACTGGGGTGGGAAATACAGGTGGTAGACCGAGGGATAGAACCCAGGTCTCCTACATTTCAGGCAGATTCTTTACCATCTGAGACACCAGGGAAGCCCAGTATGTGTGAAAGTGAAATTGTTAGTCGTTCAGTTGTACCCAACTCTTTGCAACCCTATGAACTGTAACCCACCAGGCTCCTCTATCCACGGGATTTTCCAGGCCAGAATACTGGAGAGGGTTGCCATTTCCTTCTTCCAGGGATCTTCCCCACCCAGGGATTGAACCCAGGTCTCCCAAATTGCAGGCAGATTCTTTACTGTCTGAGCCACCAGGGAAGCCCCCATAAAGGGTTGCAATAGTGCATTTAGGGATCAAACCCTCAACCTTGGCATTGTTAGCACCATTCTCTAATCAGCTTGTGGCTCAGCTGGTAAAGAATCTGCCTGCAATGTGGGAGAACTGGGTTGGGAAGATTCCCTGGAGAAGGGAAGGGCTACTCACTCCAGTATTCTGGCCTAGAGAATTCCATGGAATGTATAGTCCATGGGGTCGCAAAGAGTTGGACACGACTGAGTGACTTTCACTTTCTTTGAAAAATAGTTTTAGCATCTAAAGTTACAAACTGCTGTGCAGCTATGTCAGGCCTTCAGCAAGTGGGCTCTGAAAGTCACTCAAGAGGTTAACGTCTCTGAACCATCAGGAGGCAGAAGGTAGTACACGGCACTGCTTCAGTATCCAGGTTTTTTCAGGTATCACTGATCAGTTTGAAATTTGGGGACAGCAGTTTAGAGTCATTAATGTGGTGAAGGGAACCATAATATGCCACCCCAAAATGTATCTTTCTGGCATGAGAATTATTATGGGCTAACTATTTTGAGACTGTAGACACAGGAGAATCTCTGAAAACAGTACATGTCACCCTTTCCTGAGGGAAATTTAAATATATAAGGGAGATCTCCATTTGTAAGTGTTTCTCCCTCTCTGTACCAGGAAGAGAAGGATGGCTATACATTTCTAGAAACTCATATCGATGGAGAAAGCAATGACTTAAATCTGTATTACAACCTTATCCTTGTTTACTGTGCTTTTCCTGGTCACCTCCCATAACTGGGCTCTCCCTCCCCCAATATCTTCTTTTGTATTTAGATGGAGGTATTATTTAAGGTAGTCTTGGCCGGTCTCACCCTGGGGAGTTACTTAGTTTTCCTGGGTATCTCCCATGTATATAGGTGGTATACATGTTATGAGACTTCTGTTTGTTTTTCTCTTGTTAATCTTTTACTACTGGGGAGTCTCAGTCAAGAACCTAGAAAAGTAAAAGGAAAACTATTTTCCCTCCCCTACAGAATCACTAACATGGTAAACTGAAGTCTACTGATGGCATTCCTCTTCCCCCAAACGACTCAGCGCTCAGATGCCCCAGGGTCTAAAATTCTAACTTTAGAATTCCTGCATTTAATTTAAGCCTCTTTCTTTTCCCACAGTGCTCTTTTAAAGTAATTACCATTCCTGCTCCCAGAGGTAACATATGATATGATTAGGCCAACCCCAAATGGCTGCTCTTTTGCTCTCTAGTACATCCCTTGCTCCACTAGTGCCTGCTTCACTTACACCCTACTCACATGACCGATGTTCCTATGTAGTTGTCCCCAGCCTCAGCTAGTGATTACTGTGTCCTGCCCACCGTCTGCTGCACATGGTGGGGAGTTGCTCCAGGAAGTTGCTTCAGCCATGGAAGGTCCCCCTACTGATTTAAAACATTGATGTCTCTGTTGCCAACACTGGGCTGTCTCTTCTTTCTTGAAGCCAGGCAAATACAGGGCTTCCAGGCCTGTGGGGTGCAACCCAATACATATTAAGATACTCCATATATGAGTGGTATTTATTTGATCCCTTTGTCTTCTTATAAGAGGGACATTTACTTATATATCTTGAGATGTCTGGGAATCTGGAGCTGGGGGTGGCACAAAAAATGTGCTGAAGACAAATTTTATAACTGCTCAGATTTGCCAGAGTCTGGCCCTGCTGCCAATCAATTTCTCAGCTCCTCAAAGTGGAGGTCTCCCAAGCGCTAGTGCAGAATCCCCTATAATACCCTTAAGGTGTTAGAGCCACTGAACCTGAAGGTTTGCCCTAGTGGAGTGAGTCTAGGCTGTAGTTTTAGAAGGGATATGGAGGTCAGGACAACCACAGTGGCCTGGGAGTTAGGTGGGGGAGCCAGTTAAGAGGTGACCAGGAAAAGCACAGTAAACAAGGATAAGGTTGTTATACAGATTTATGTCAGAGCCTTCTCCTTGACAATATTATGTAGTGATTTCGAGCCAACCTTCTCTTCCTGGTAGAGAGGGGGAGACACCCTTACAAATGGAAATTTTCCTCATAAATGTAATTTACCCTCAGGAAAGGACAAGTTATACTCTATTTTCAGAGAATCTTCTATCTGTAGCCTCTCAAAAATAATTAGCTCAAAAAAATCCTTATGCCAAAGAGGCATATTTTGGGGTGGCATATTGTGCTCCCCTTCAGAGGAGTATGCTGGAACAAAGACACAGACACTAGAGCCATGCTCCAGCCTCTTTTGGGGAGAAGATCAGAGCACATCCCTTAAGACAGAAGTTGGACACAAAGTGCAGAGCAGGAATGCTTGAGTTATATATGGATGAGAATTTGGTCAGTTACATTCTCTTAATATCTAATTATCCCTTCTTGTTATTATTTAACAAATTATTTCTCCCCCTTTTTGTATATGATTCAAACATTTATAAAGTGCTATCACACCCCTGCTTAATGATCACTTAGCAAAGTGACATTTTAAATTCCTTTCATCTTTTCTTGTAAATCAATCCCTTTCTTCTTTGAATTATTTTGTTCTCTCATTGCCTGATGCTGTTCATTTTTCTTTCTATTTCATTCTGGTATTAAAATACTCCAAATAAATGCAATGCTTATCTTTCAGGCTGTAGCCTTACTATTCAAGATTGGGGCAGGTTACTTCTTTTAGCTAAAGTCTACTTTCACATCTTCTTTCAGCTTTTTTATTTCTACTGAGCTGTTATAGGGATGGTTCCAACTTCCTCAGTAACTGTTATAATATAGCCTTGCTTCTCAAGTTTTATTGTGCATCAAAATCATCTGTGAGTGTTCCTTAATAATGTAGTTATGTTGGGGCCCAGTGGGCTTCACAGGTGGTGCTAGTGATAAAGAACCCGCCTGGCAATGTAGGATACATGAGACATGGGTTCCATCTCCGGGTTGGGAAGATCCCTTGGAGAAGGACATGGCAACCCACTCCAGTATTCTTGCCTGGAGAACCCCATGGACAGAGGAGATGGCGGGTTACAGTCCACAGTGTTGCAAAGAGTTGGACAAGATGAATGACTTAGCCCACTCACACGTTGGGTTCCAGTATCCAGATTAAGTAGTTACCACTACCAGATTAAGTAGTTAACATTAGTTACCACTCACCCTTTTTAACAAGCCCCCACAGGTGATTCAGATGCAGGTAATTCAGGGGCTACACTCTAAGAATGCTACTGTACAAGCATTAGGAGAGCCAGAAACCATTTTTCATTGGTCATATAGGCCAGTGTTTCATGAAATCACAAAATGATCTCAGGCGGTTCACAGAGTATATAGACATTAAATAATACTGAGTCAGAGAGGGGAAGTTTTCCCTTTTGTGTTCTTTTCCAGTTCCCACTTTGGTACAAGTTAGTGTTCAACAATTCTGATGTATTCTTTTTCAATAATTTACTTGTTTACTTATTTATTTTATTTTATTGTTTATTTTTGGCTGCACTTGGTCTTTATTTCTGTGTGTGGACTACTCTCTAGTTGCAACGCACAGGCTTCTCACTGGGGTGGCTTCTCTTGTTGCGGAGCACAGACTCTAGGTCTTCAGACTCCAGGAACTTCAGTAGTTGTGGCTCAAGGGCTCAGTAGTTGTGGCTTGCAGTCTCTAGAGCACTGGCTCAGTAGTTGTGCTGCACGGGCTTAGTTGTTCCATGGCATATGGGATCTTTCTGGACCAGGGATGGAACCTGTGTCCCTGGCATTGGCAGGTGGATTCTTAACCACTGGACCATCAAGGAAGCCCTCTGTTGTGTTCTAAATAAATTTTTTAACAAAGAAAAAGCAGGTCTCAAAGATATAGACTCAGGAGCCTCTGCCAGGCAACAATAATTATCTAGATTTTAAGAACATTGTTTTGTTTTCATTATATTTATTTTTATTCTCACCTTCTATTTTTGATAAATAATGCTAGTTTCTATTTAATATAATGATATAAACTCTTTTTTCAAATCAATACATGAAGACCATTGTTAAAAACTGTCCAAAGAGTTTGTAATTTCCTTGGTTCTGTCTAGTCGCAACAAAAATTTGAAGCAACGAAATGGACCAGCGTTACAGCCCTCAGACAGACCAGTGTTACAGCTCTGTGTTACAGCTCAGTTTTATTTAGAAAGTAAAGGAAAATACATCCTTGAGGCATGAGGGAATGCTGACCCAAAAGACACAAAGAGAAGAGAGGCCCCCCAGCCCAATTTTGGCTCCTCTTTTTATATATATATATTTTCCCTCCTCTCCCTGGGCCTGCCCTATGTAAATTGTGCTGGCCAGGAGGGCTGTTTGTTTTACCTGAGGTCCTCACTCCGGTCCTCAGACCTTCCTTTGTTCTATTTTTGCGGGCTTTTCCCTTCCTTGTCTTTTAGCCACCACCATTCTGGACTTCTTTTTCCTATTCTAACTACCTAACATTCCCCCATCAAGAGATAGAAGGCTCAGTTCTTTGGGAATAGTGGCATCAAGGTCTTTCCGACTACTTCCTGCTGAACTGGGATGGCAAGGGGCATTGGGCCTCCCCCTCTTGCTAGTCTCAAGCCTCAGAGTCCTTACAGCAGTGTCCATCTAAGGGTGAGTGATATTTTCTGTGGTTGGCTGTAGTTTTATATATCCCTGTTGAACTGACACTGCATGTTGTAGCTTGTTGACCTGGGCAGAGACGAAATGGGTTAGACAATTGATAATACATGGGGAAATCATAAGTAACATCAATATGGTGATAACAAGGACTAGTAGGGGCATTAGCCAACTCCAAATTTCCCATCGCCAGGAGAATCCCCCAAAGAGAGATTGTAGCCACCCCGAGAACTCTCCAGCTCATTCTTTGATATCCTGTAGGGTCTGAATGTTTTTCTTGAGGACTGTGAGACTTTCTTTAACTTAATTGGAGGTATTTACCCAGAAACAACATGTCTTATTCAAGATGGCTCAAGTCCCTACTTGTTCAGGGATCAGGAGATCTATCTCCTGTCTGTTTTGGAGTACAACCCCTGCCAAACTGTGTTGGCTGTTTAGAGCTGTTCTGAGAAATCTTATCCCCAGAAACTTAATTATGGGGGTGTTCATTAGAATGACACTTATTTGTAGTTCTAAATAGGTATCTGAGATCTCCCAGGGGCTCATAGGTGTATTGAGTCTCCTTTCCTCTTTTCTTCAATGGCTTGACTCATGAGTCATGTCCTGGTACCTTGACTGCTGTGAGGGGTAGAAAGTATTACAGGGTAGGGGCCCTTCCATGTGGGCTGGAGATGAGCCTTTGGGGACTCATCTTTCCAGACTTTAATTAGGACTTGAGTCCCTGGAGCATATAGTCGTGACTCTTTAGAATCTTTTGGGTCTTGGTTGACACCCCACAAGCATATATCTTGTTGGAATTGCCCAATGGCCATGGTATAAGACTGGAGGGTCTGAGCCTCTGGATCTAGGAAGAGGTCATTGACATAAATGAAAGGTCTCCCATATAGTATCTCATAAGGACTAAGACCAACCTGTTCCTTAGGGGCAACACAGGTGCTGAGAAGAGCTATTGGTAAAGCCTCCTTCCATCCCAGGGAGGTCTCCTGGGTTATTTATTTTATTTTATTTTGATTTTAAGAATTGGTTGGCTCTTTCTACTTTTCCTGAAGACTGAGGCCTCCAGACACAATGGAGGTAATAAGTAATGCCCAATGCTTTAGAGACCCCTTGGGTGACCTTAGAAGTAAATGATGTCCCTTTATCACTTTGTGATGACCTGGGCAGACCAAATCATGGAATGATTTCATGGAGCGTTTTTTTTTTTTTTTTTTTTTTCTTTTTTTTACCACCTCCTCAGCCTTCTCAGTCCAGATGGGAAAGCCTTCAATCCATCCTGTGAATGGATTGGTCAGAGGCTCTTCGACAATCCCTCTCAGGGTTTTGTCCAGTGGTCCAAGGTTCCTAAGCAAGAGTGAAAGGGGAGAGCCTTTGCGGGTAGGCAGGAGGGTGGCTGTGTTAAGAACCTCACAAGGGAATATAGTGAGGCCTGGATTTTCCATCAGCATTACTTGATATCTGAGCATTCTTTGATCTGACATCGATAAATGGCCCATCCCATTTAGGAGTTGTTTCACTTGGTGGCTGGTAAAAATAGTTATTTTTTCCCCAAAAGAGAGTTTTAAAGCATCTTCTATCAGGATTGCAATAGCTGCAAGATTTCAAAGGCAGGGAGGCCAGCCTCAGGCGGTTGGGTCGAGCCTCTTTAATAAATAAGCTACAGGCTGGAGTTAAGGTCCCAACCTTTGAGTTAACACTCCCAAGGCTATTCCTTCTTTTCATGGACATAAAGTTGGAATGTCTTTTCTGGGTCTGGCAACCTCAAGGCAGGGGCTTGAGTTAAGGCTTGTTCTAGTGTAGCCTCTGCCTTCTTTTGAGGAGTTCCCCATATCAGTGGGATTGAATCATCCTGTCACTTCAAGCTTTCATATAAGGCCTGGGCAATTAGACCATGGTTGGGTATCCAGATTCTACAATACCCAGTTAGCCCCAGAAAAGCTTGCGATTGTTTTTGAGTCGTGGGGGAGGGCAACTAGAGGATTCCTTGTACCCTGTAAGAGGGCAGCCTCCTGGACCTGTGTGTAATCTGAACTCCCAGGTAATTGACCTTCATCTCGACCATCTGTGCCTTGGCACGGGAGACTTTATATCCCCTCTCTGCCAAAAAGTTTAGAACCTGAATTACATGTGGTTGGGCATTTTTCTCATCTGGAAAACAGATTAGTAGGTCATCTACATATTGTAATATTTTCCCATTAGGTCCTAGGTCCGGATCTAGGAGATCCCAGCTAAGAGCCTGCCCAAACAGGTGAAGGCTATCTCTGTCATCTGTTGGTGTTTTCCTCCTGGAGTCTCGCACCGGAAGGCAAACAGATATTGGGATTCTTTAACTAGTGGTATGCAAAAGAATGCATCTTTGAGATCCAAGACTGTAAACCACTTGGCACTGGATGGGATTTCTCCCAAGATTACGTAGGAATTGGATACTGTAGGATGGGTGGAATTACAGCTTCATTTATGATCCAGAGATCTTGAACCATTTGCCAGGTTCTGTCCTTTTTCTTTACAGGGAGGATCTGGGTTGTATACAGCGAATTGGTGGGGGCCAATAGCCCACAGGCAAGGAATTTATTAGAGGCTGTAGTCCTTCCTGAGCTTCTCTTCTGAGGGCATATTTTTTCCAGTTAGGAAACCGAGTGGGATCTCGGAGGACAATGATGACCAGTTCAGTTTGGTGGGCTCATCCAGGAGTCCCCTGGTCCCTCACTGGGGGGTTAATTTTGTTCTACCATAGTGTTTGGTCCCTTTCTATTGGGGAGGGTGTAATGGGTTCTTCAGCAGTAACCAGAAGCTGTAGGGCCTTAGGGGCTGAAAAGCTTCACATCACAAGGGTGGTCCTCAGTTTAGTGAGTATATCTGTTCCCAATAAGGGATTAAGACACTCAGGGACCACCAGCAACTGGTGGGAAAATATTTGTCAATCCCAGCAACAAAGAAGTGCTCAGTTGAATATTTTAGTAATTATTTTCCCTGTAGCACCCCAAATGGTACAGGTTTGGGAGGAGAAGGCTCCAGAGTAGGAGGTCAGGACAGTAGTCCCTTGTGTCAACCAAGAAATTCTTGGACCTACTTGCCACATCCAGTTGTACCCTTGGCTCCAGCCCCATGATGGTTATCTGTGAGAGGTGGGCTGGCTGGAGTGGGCCGCTTCAATCCTGTTGAACCATAGTGAGGGAAAGCTTGGTGCTTGACCTTGAGGATCTTGGGTCCTGAGGGCAGAGTGCCGCCCAATTTCTCAATTGATGGCATTTGTAGCAAGCCATTTTAGGTGACTTGTCATGGTTTGGACACTCTTTGGCCCAATGTCCTGCCTGTCTACAGACTAGGCATTTGCCTTGTGCCTTGTCCTTCAAAGACTTGGGTTTTACCATAGGGCTTCCCTGGAGGGCGGCCAGCATCTGGGCATGCCTTGTCTCTTTCCTTTTCTCCCTTTCTTGGGCCTTGGCCTCCCTCTCCTATTCTCTATTATAAAATGTATTGGTGGCTGTCTGGAGCATCTCATCTAAAGAGGCAGCAGGGTCTTGCTGCTGTAGCTGTTGTAACTTTATCCTGATGTCTGATGCACATTGGGACAGGAATTTCTCCTTTAAAATCACCTGTCTTTCATAAGAGTCTAAGTCCAGATTGGTAAACTTTTGGAGGGCCTCTTTTAGCCTTTCCAGAAAGGCAATGGGGTTCTCGTTGGGCTCCTGAGTTATTGCCGAGGCCCCGGCATAGCTGATTACTGTTTGCTGGGCTGCTTTCAGTCCTGCCTTCACACAGATCAGAAAATGATCCCTTTCCCAGATGTGCTCAGGGTCATTATAATTCCAGTTAGAATCTGAGGAGGGGACTGCAGTTTCCCCTGGTGGGTATTTATTGCTTGACATGTGAAGCCCCATAGCATACCTTTGGGCTTCCTTTAAGACCCTAGCATGCTCAGGGTCAGATAAAGTTTGATTAAATATGACCATGATGTCCTTCCATATCAAGTCAAAGGCCAAGGTAATGTGTTCGAATGTATCTATATATTTGGCTGGGTCATCTGTATAGCTTCCCAGGTCTTGTTTGATCTGCCTTAGTTTTAAGAGGAAGAAGGGCTTATGGACTTGGGTTGGTCTGAATTCTCCTCCAGTTTTGACTAAGGGACATACTCGAGTTGGCTTTTGTGGAGGAGGTGCTCCTGGATATGGGGGCATGTTTGGATACAAGGAAGGAACACCAGGCAACTCGGGAGCCATGGGAGGTAAGCCTTCACCAGGGGGTTCCTTCTCTTGGTTGTCTGTGCCTAACACCATTTGCCTAGTAGGCTCACTTTTAGGGCATACAACAATCCCATACTTAAGAGAGAGTTCCTCCATATCTCTTAGTTGGAAGAAAATTTGGACATAGGGGATCTCTGTCCATTTCCCTTGTCTTTTGCAGAATAAGTCTAGCTGAAGGATGGTATTTTAATTTAAACTCTCATCCTCAGGCCACTGTTCCTTGTCCCCCAGAGGATACCATGTCCATGCAGTGGCACAAAAGAATTTTAAGCAACTTCTCCTTAGACTTAGAGGATCAAATAGCTTCCAGTTATCAAGGATGCATCTTAAGTGCATCTGTCAAGAAGTGGATTGGTTATTTCCCATCTGAAAGACAGTGATGACAGGGAGGAAAAGAAAAAAGAAAGAAAAAAAAAAAGGCCTCCTTCAATTTCCATGGGTGGACTTCCTTAGGGGAGAGTCTTTTTGAAGCTTTATCCTACCCAGTACTGTTGCAACCTGAGGCCAGGCATCCCAGGTTCAGGGTGCAGATCCCCAGGCAAGCTGATGTGTGACAGCCTCCTGGAGATCAAATCCTCAGTAAAGTCGAGGCTTGTCGGCCTCCTGAGAATTGGGTCCCTGGGCAGGTCGAGGCATGTCAACCTCCTGGGGTCCCTGGACTGGGGGATTCCCGAGCAGGTTGAGGCATGACAACATTTTGAGGACCAGATCCCTAGGCAGGTCGAGGCAGGTTGACCTCCTGGGACTCCCAAACTGGAGTTGGGCATCCCCAAGGTCTTCAGTGTGACCAGTGCTGGGTAGGATTAAAGGGTTGTAATTTTAACTCATTGCCAGTTTATTCACCACAGATGGGAATAGATATCGTGATGTAAAGCAATCCAAGCCTGTGCCCTGAGACTGGGAACTTGGTGAAGAAGCCATAAACCTTATCCTCTTACTGCTCCAAGGGAATGTAAGTCACTATTTCCTCCCCTAGTCCTCCATAAGAGCAGATTAGGGTGTCTCCAATGGTAAACATTTCATTGTCCTAGACCCACTTTAGGTAGTAACAGAAGTAATGACAAAGGAGTGGGTTATCTGGTCCTGTTAGGGGCATTAAGAGTATTTTAATAATAGGCTGGGTTGAGCGATATCACCTATAAGGGGGCAGGATCCTGGTTGTAGGAGCTAGTAATTGGCTTATGAACAAATTGATAAGAGGCAACAGACCAGATGTTCCATAAAAGTGGAGTGGAGATTTGATCCAGGGGTAAGTATGTAACTTTAGGAGAAGGGTGGTAAGGGTTTGGGCCCAAAGAGCCTGCAGAGCTGACTCCCAAAGTGGCAAACATTATCCCTGGAAGTCCAATTGCTCTTGAAGGGATGCCACCAACAGATAGACTTCTAGCAGGCATTGTGTGCCTGTCACCCGCCCTAGTGTGTTCACTGAGAGATGCTGTTGTTGCACATGTAGGAAACATGGAAGATGAAGGCCTGACTATCTAGAGGGATTGGATATTATACAGTATTTCCCTCCCAAGGACCAGCTATTCTCTGGTTGTCCATCCAGAAGACTGTAGAGGCAACATTGTGGGCCCAGACGGGGCTCAGGAAAACAGCATGAAACAGAAGGGAAGGGATCAGGGCACAACTTTTGAAAAAATGACATAGACCAAGGGCATAACATAAACCGATTAAAATCTAATGGGTCCAAAATGACAAGTTAAATTCAACTAAACCTTGATACCCAATCTGCAAGCTTGATGACACAGCCAGAGGTGGCAGGACAGTTCCAAGTCACTGTCAAAAAAGGGAGGAGTGGGTGGTGCCCAAATGGTTGGGATGATCCTCCCACTCATTAGCATATCATTTCACCTCAGTTCAGTTCAGTTCAGTTCAGTCACACAGTCATGTCCGACTATTTGCAAACCCATGAATCCCAGCACACCAGGCCATCACCAACTCCCGGAGTTCACTGAGACTCACGTCCATCGAGTCAGTGATGCCATCCAGCCATCTCATCCTCTGTCATCCCCTTCTCCTCCTGACCCCAATCCCTCCCAGCATCAGAGTCTTTTTCAATGAGTCAACTCTTCGCATGAGGTGGCCAAAGTACTGGACTTGCAGCTTTAGCATCAGTCCTTCCAAAGAAATCCCAGGGCTGATCTCCTTCAGAATGGACTGGTTGGATCTCCTTGCAGTCCAAGGGACTCTCAAGAGTCTTCTCCAACACCACAGCTCAAAAGCATCAATGCTTCAGCACTCAGCTTTCTTCACAGTCCAAGTCTCGCATCCATACATGACCATTGGAAAAAACCATAGCCTTGACTAGACGGACCTTTGTTGGCAAAGTAATGTCTCTGCTTTTCAATATGCTATCTAGGTTGGTAATAGCTTTTCCTTCAAGGAGTAAGTGTCTCTTAAATTCATGGCTGCAATCACCATCTGCAGTGATTTTGGAGCCCAAAAAAATAAAGTCTGACACTGTTTCCCCATCTCTTTCCCATGAAGTGGTGGGGCCAGATGCCATGATCTTCGTCTTCTGAATGTTGGGCTTTAAGCCAACTTTTTCACTCTCCACTTTCACTTTCATCAAGAGGCTTTTGAGTTCCTCTTCACTTTCTGCCATAAGGGTGGTGCCATCTGCATATCTGAGGTTATTGATATTTCTCCCAGCAATCTGGATTCCAGCTTGTGCTTCTTCCAGCCCAGCGTTTCTCATGATGTACTCTGCATATAAGTTAAATAAGCAGGGTGACAACATACAGCCTTGATGTACTTCTTTTCCTATTTGGAACCAGTCTGTTGTTCCATGTCCAGTTCTAACTGTTGCTTCCTGACCTGCATACAGATTTCTCAAGAGGCAGGTCAGGTGTTCTGGTATTCCCATCTCTTTCAGAATTTTCCACAGTTTATTGTGATCCACACAGTCAAAGGCTTTGGCATAGTCAATAAAGCAGAAATAGATGTTTTTCTGGAACTCTCTTGCTTTTTCCATGGTCCAGCGGATGTTGGTAATTTGATCTCTGGTTCCTCTGCCTTTTCTAAAACCAGCTTGAATATCTGGAAGTTCACGGTTCACATATTGCTGAAGCCTGTCTTGGAGAATTTTGAGCATTACTTTACTAGCATGGGAGATGAGTGCAATTGTGTGGTAGTCTGAGGATTCTGTGGCATTGCCATTCTTTGGGGTTGGAATGCAAACTGACTTTTTCCAGTCCTGTGGCCACTGCTGAGTTTTCCAAATTTGCTGGCATATTGAGTGCAGCACTTTCACAGCATCATCTTTCAGGATTTCAAATAGCTCAACTGGAATTCCATCACCTCCACTAGCTTTGTTAGTAGTGATGCTTTCTAAGGCCCACTTGACTTCACATTCCAGGATGTCTGGCTCTAGGTGAGTGATCCCACCATCATGATTATCTTGGTTGTTAAGATCTTTTTTGTACAGTTCTTCTGTGTATTCCTGCCACCTCTTCTTAATATCTTCTGCTTTTGTTAGGTCCATACCATTTCTATCCTTTATCAAGCCCATCTTTCCATGAAATGTTCCCTTGGTATCTCTAATTTTCCTGAAGAGATCTCTAGTCTTTCCCATTCTGTTGTTTTCCTCTATTTCTTTGCATTGATCACTGAGGAAGGCTTTCTTATCTCTCCTTGCTATTCTTTGGAACTCCGCATTCAGATGCTTATATCTTCCCTTTTCTCCTTTGCTTTTCACTTCTCTTCTTTTCACAGCTATTTGTAAGGCTTCCCCAGACAGCCATTTCGCTCTTTTGCATGTCTTGTCCATGTGAATGATCTTGATCCCTGTCTCCTGTACAATGTCACGAATCTCTGTCCATAGTTCATCAGGCACTCTATCTGTCAGATCTATTCCCTTAAATCTATTTCTGACTTCCACTGTATAATCATAAGGGTTTTGATTTAGGTCATACCTCAATGGTCTAGTGGTTTCCCTACTTTCTTCAATTTAAGTCTGAATTTAGCAATAAGGAATTCATGATCTGAGCCACAGTCTGCTCCTGGTCTTGTTTTTGCTGACTGTATAGAGTTTCTCAATCTTTGGCTGCAAAGAATATAAGCAATCTGATTTCAGTTTTGACCATCTGGTGATGTCTATGTGTAGAGTCTTCTCTTGTGTTGTTAGAAGAGGGTGTTTGCTATGACCAGTGCATTTTCTTGGCAAAACTCTATTAGTCTCTGCCCTGCTTCATTCCGTATTCCAAGACCAAATTTGCCTGTTACTCCAGGTGTTTCTTGACTTCCTACTTTTGCATTCCAGTCCCCTATAATGAAAAGGACATCTTTTTTGGGTGTTCTAAAAGGTCTTGTTGGGCTTCCCTGGTGGCTCAGAGGTTAAAGCGTCTGCCTGGAATGCAGGAGACCCGGGTTTGATCCCTGGGTTGGGAAGATCCCCTGGAGAAGGAAATGGCAGCCCACTCAAGTACTCTTGCCTGGAGAATCCCATGGATGGAGCAGCATGGTAGGTTACAGTCCATGGGGTCGCAAAGAGTTGGACACGACTGAGCGACTTCACTTTCACTTTTCTAAAAGGTCTTGTTGGTCTTCACAGAAGCATTCAACTTCAGCTTCTTCAGCGTTACTGGTTGGGGCATAGACTTGGATTACTGTGATATTGAATGGTTTGCCTTGGATAGCACGGGCAGCTGTGATGGCACACATAGTGCGGGCAGCTGCAACGACGCACATAACATGATGGAGAGGAGCTACCCCATGGTCCGAGGTCAGGGGCAGAAGCTGGGAGGAGCTACCCCGTGTCTGAGGTTGGGGCGGCAGCCGAGAGTGCTAGACTGCGACAGCACAGGAACATCTAAGAGGAGCTTCCCCATGTCTGTGGCCAGGGGCGGTGGCTGGGAGGAGCAACACCACGTCCAAGAAGCTGTGGCTCTGCAGGCACAGGAGAGCCTAGAGGAGCTATTCCACGTTCAAGGTCAGGAGGGGAGGTGGTGAGGAGATACCCCTCCTTCAAAGTAAGGAGCAGTGGCTGCACTTTGCTGGAGCAGCCATGAAGAGATACCCCACATCCAAGGTAAGAGAAACCCAAGTAAGACGGTAGGTGTTGCAAGGGGGCATCAGAGGGCAGACACACTGAAACTATAATCACAGAAAACTAGTCCATCTAATCACACTAGGACCACAGCCTTGTCTAACTCAATGAAACTAAGCCATACCTGTGGGGCCACCCAAAACGGGCAGGTCATGGTGGAGAGGTCTTAAAGAATGTGGTCCACTAAAGAAGGGAGTGGCAAACCACTTCAGTATTCTTGCCTTGAGAACCCCATGAACAGTTTGAAAAGGCAAAATGATAGGATACTGAAAGAGGAACTCCACAGGTCAGTAGGTGCCCAATATGCTACTGGAGATCAGTGGAGAAATAACTCCAGAAGATTGAAGGGATGGAACCAAAGCAAAAACAATACCCAGCTGTGGAAGTGACTGGTGATAGAAGCAAGGTCCGATGCTGTAAAGAGCAATATTGCATAGGAACCTGGAATGTCAGGTCCATGAATCAAGGCAAATTGGAAGTGGTCAAACAGGAGGTGGCAAGAGTGAACGTTGACATTCTAGGAATCAGCGAACTAAAATGGACTGGAATGGGTGAATTTAATTCAGATGACCATTATATCTACTACTGCGGGCAGGAATCCCTCAGAAGAAATGGAGTAGCCATCATGGTCAACAAAAGATTCCAAAATAAATTCACCTAGCTCGAAAAAACTAGCCATACCACATTCCATTGCCCCTGCACTCTCCTCTGTGATGGTCCACACCCTGTGGAGTGTGCTTCTCTCTGAATCCGAATAAATCCACCTCTTACCTATCACTGTGTCTCTCACTGAATTTTTGCAATGAGACATCAGAGGCTGAAGTTCATTAGGTCCTGAAACCAGGTATCTTGGGTTTTGGCCGGGCTTAAGTCCCGGGAGAGAGGAGCTGAAGGACAGGAGGCAAAAGCAGTGGGAAAAACGTGCCATCATATCCCCTTCATAACCTGCCAGAAAATCTGCTAAATACCTGGCCTGTACTCACAGTTTTCATTGGCCTGATCCTTGGCACATAGAATATTAAGGACAGAAGAACCCCTATGCGCTTGGGTAACAGCTATTGGGGCCCAGCAGATAGTGGAGCCTTTGGGACACACTGAGGAGTAGCCCTTGCCAGAGTGCCTCAATTGCACCTGCTGCTGCTCTCCTGTTCACGGGGGGTTTGAGGAAACAATAAATGAGATTGTAAAGAAATTAAGATTTTGTTAGACATATGTCCTTCCAGCCATAGGAGTTAGGACCGCCTACCTTAACTGGAGGTTTTCTGGAATCTGAGGCTGAGCCACGTGAGCTTTCTGCTGAGTTTGTTTTTTTCTGTCTCAGTTTCCAGCACACTGAGCTTCTTGTCACTTCCCCTGCACTCGGTTTTCTTCACGTTTAGCTTTCACCATGGGAGCTTTTGCTGAGTTGGGCTCCTGCTGTGCTTGGCCTCTTCCTTGCGGGGACCAAGCTAAGGCTGTTTCAGTCAGGTTAAATCCAAGAAACGGCACCATAGATGTTGGAGGAGTTTGCAATTTCCTTGGCTCTGTCTCATTGCCACAAAAATTTGAAGCGACAGACAGCCCTTGGACAGACCAGTGTTACAGCTCTGTGTTACAGCTCAGTTTTATTTAGAAAGTAAAGGAAAATACATCCTTGAGGAATGAGGGAATGCCAACCCAAAAGATGCGAAGAGAAGAGAGGCCCCCAGCCCAATTTTGGCTTCTCTTTTCATGTTTTTTCTCCTCCCCCTGGGCCTGCCCTATGTAAATTGGGCTAGCCAGGGGTGCTGTTTGTTTTACCTCAGGTCCTCACTCTGATCTTCGGACCTTCCTTTTTTCTATTTTTTCGGGCTTTTCCCTTCCTTGTCTTTTAGCCACTGCCATTCTGGACTCCTTTTTCCTATTATAAATACCTAACAAAATCAAAGTTCAACTGCAAAACTTTTAAAGATCTTATTGGTTTTATTCAATATTTCATGAATTGGACAGCATCCCTTCTAGCAGATAGAAAGGAGCTCTGAGGAGCTGTACAAAATGAAAAAAAAAAATATAGGTGGAAGGGAGTGGGAATAAGAAAGTTAATTGGGCAAAAAGTGGATTATGGTAAGGTCATTTCACTTTAGGAGACAGCAGGTGTCTATCAGGCAGATGACCTCATTAGTGCTAAGCAACTGATGGCTGATTGGTTCTTGATTCCATTTCTGGGAGAGGCCAAAACTGTAATTAAGTCTTGGTGACATAGGGCTTGGCATAAGTGACTCCATTTTGGGCTTGTTGTCCTGTTTTCAACACAATTTAAGTTAAAGAAAAAAACTGTTAAGAAAATAATAGTAAGGGTGATATGTGTATAAAACACAAATTGTGAAGTTTTTTTTTTGGTGGTATACTGATATAATGAAATTTTGTAAAGGTGATTCACAGAAGTCTCAAGTCTGAGAACTACCTCCTAACCTGTGTCTATGTAACACCATTAGTTGGGTCATTTCTTTTTTTTGGCTGAATCATCTATTGTAGTCATCACTATTTTCAAATGAAATTCGACCCCAAAATATGCCTCTATGGCATAAGAATTATCTTGAGAAACTGCAAACATAGGAGAAGTTTGAAAACAGAGTAGAAGTTTCCCTTTCTTAAAGGAAATCTACATTTATAAATGAAACTTACATTAGAAAAGGGGCTGGTAGCATGGAGAGAGCTATTTTCAGAGGTCATTTTTTTCACCTCAAAAATTTATCTGACTGGCAGAGTAACTTTATTTACTGATCTCATTGTCCCACAACTCACCTACCCTGCTTTAACATCCCATACCCATACTGCATTCTTTGCCTCAGGGTGATGTGTTGTTGTTTAATTGCTGAGTTGAGTCTGACTCTTTTGCGACCACATGGACTGTAACCAGTCAGGCTCCTCTGTCCATTGGATTTCCCAGGCAAGAATCCTGGAATGGGTTGCCTTCTCCAGTTCCTTCTCCAGGGGATCTTATAAGCCTCTATTGTCTGACTGCCTTTTGAGTGTCATATCTTTGTGGGGCTCCATTACTATTATACTTAGTATGTATGTAATTAAAATTGTTTTTCTCATGTTAATCTGTCTTTTATTACAAGGGGTTTCAGCCAAGAACCTGGAAGGGTAGAGGGAAAAATATATTTTCTTCTTGACACACGTAAGGAATCAAATGCCAAATTGTTATGCTCATTAATATTTATAATTTACCAAAAATCAGACATGTCATTTGACCTATACCATCACTTTTTAATAAACCCAATCTTCTCAAGGCTTGTGAGTCCATGGTTCTGATGTTTGAGTTTCTACTTTTGTTCCTTTATTCTTTCCTTTGGCTATAATTGAGTTACTTTTATTTGCATATAACAGAGTGCTAGATATTATAGAACAAAGAAAAAAAATTAAGACTCATCTTCTAGAAGTTTAAAAGGCAGTTGAAAAGTGAAAAGGAAAGCACAGAGCAAAACCTAGCATTTATTGAACACTGACTATACCGAGCTTAAAAGCTTTTCATTCATTGTCTCATTTCATCCTTACTATGAATACAAGCTTCTGAGGTAGGTACTATAATGACTTATATCAATGGAACTCTTACGAGATGCTTTATGTGTGTTCTGTTATGCATATAATTTTCACAAAATTCCTGTGAGGTCCTGACAATCAATGGGGCCCATAACTCAACATTCAAAAAACTAAGATCATGGCATCCAGTCCCATCACTTCATGGCAAATAGAAGGGGAAAAAGTGGAAGCAGTGACAGATTTTATTTTCTTGGGCTCCAAAAATTACTGCAGATGGTGACTGCAGCCAGGAGTTTAAAAGATGCTTGCTCCTTGGAAGGAAAGCCCTGACAAACCTAGAGAGCATATTAAAAAGCAGAGACATCACTTTGCTGTGATGTATAAGCTGTGATGTGCTGTGATGTGCTGTGATGTATAAGACTCTTGAGAGTCCCTTGGACTGCAAGGAGATCCAACCAGACCATCCTAAAGGAGATCAGTCCTGAGTGTTCATTGGAAGGACTGATGCTGAAGCTGAAACTCCAATACTTTGGTTACCTGACACAAAGAGCTGACTCATTTGAAAAGACCCTGATGCTGGGAAAGATTGAAGGTGGGAGGAGAAGGGGATGACAGAGAATGAGACGGTTAGATGGCATCACTGACTCAGTTGACATGAGTTTGGGTAAACTCTGGGAGTTGTTGATGGACATGGAGGCCTGGCATGCTGCAGTCCATGGGGTTGCAAAGAAAAGCTATGGTTTTTTCAGTAGTTGTGTATGGATGTGAGAGCTGGACCATAAAGAAGGCTGAGCACTGAGGCAATGATGTTTTTGAACTGTGGCATTGGAGAAGACTCTTGAGAATCCCTCAGACTGCAAAGAGATCAAACCAATCAATCCTAAAGGAAATCAACCCTGAATATTCATTGGAAGGACCAATACTCCAGTACTTTGGCCACCTGATATGAAGAGTTGACTCATTGGAAAAGATTCTGATGCTGGGAAAAACTTAAGGCAAAAGGAGATGGGGGCCATAGAGGATGAAGATGGTTGGATAGCGTCATGAGTCAATGGATATGCATTTGAGTAAACTCCAAGAGATAGTGAAGGACAGGGAGCCTGGCCTGCTGCCGTCCATGGGTCTCAAAGAGTCAGACATGACTTAGTGACTGAACAACAATAACATTATATTGAAGGGGAAACTGAGTCACAGAGAAGTTATGCAATTTGCTCAGGGTTACCTGCCAGTTAGTGGTAGAGCAGAGGATTGGAAGCCAGGCAGTTTGACTCTAAAACCTGGACTTTTGCTGCCAAAATGAGGATACTGAGGCTTAGAAAGAAAAAAGTAACCTGACCAAGAGTATGTGGCTAATAAGTATTGAACTGTATTTAGTTTGACTCTAGGGCTCACACTCTTTTCCCTTATGCTAGTAATACACACTGTCTCATAAAACAATGGGCTAACTTTTAAAAAGAGCAGTGTAACAATGTCACATGGTAGGGTATGGTGATGACAAGTTTAACAAAATTTCCAGATGTTTTCTTCCCTTTCAGGGAGAAAATTTTGTTATTTGCACTGTTCCCAATGTCCTTGTTGGATTTGCTTTTATGCTTTAACATTTTTTTCAATAATAAGGGCAATTAGTTCAACACCCGGACCCTTCAGTGCTCTGGGTTACTTGTCTTGCTGCCTTAATGATATGGATAGGCTCGATTTTTTTGTGTTCCTTTTGCTGTTTTATCGACACAGCTATTGATGAAAGAAAACTCCATGCCCAGATGCATTCTTTGGCCTTAAATTGGCTTGATGGACAGACATTACCTTTGGACAATTAACCCTCTTTGTAGCAAAAGCCTTTCCAGACCATCTGTGTTCAGAGTGTATTGCTGTTAACATCTCCAATGCCTGAATTGATCTTTTCTCTAGCTTTTAGAGGTAGCAGCTTTTTTCGGTTTTATTTTTGCTTGTTTAGTTGCTCAGTCATATTTGACTCTTTGTGACCCCATGGATTGCAGCATGCCAGGCTTCCCTGTCCTTCACCATATCCCGAAGCTTGCTCAAACCCATGTCCATTGAGTCGGTGATGCAATCCTACCATCTCATCCTCTGTCATCCCCTTCTCCTCCTGCCTTCAATCTTTCCCAGCATCAGGATCTTTTCCAATGAGTCGGCTCTTCGCATCAGATGACCAAACTATTGGAGCTTCAGCTTCAGCATCAGTCCTTCCAATGAATATTCAGGATTGATTTCTTTTAGGATTGACTGTTTTATCTCTTTGCAGCCCAAGGGCTCTCAAGAGTCTTCTCCAATACCACAGTTCGAAAGCATCAATTTTTCAGTGCTCAGGCTTCTTTACGATCTAGCTCTCACATCCATACATGACTACTGGAAAAACTATAGCTTTGACTAGATGGACCTTTGTTGGCAGAGTGATGTCTCTGCTTTTTAATATGCTGTCTAGGTTGGCCATAGCTTTTCTTCCAAGGAACAAGGTTCCACATTCAGTTGACATTGTCACTTTCTTCAGTTCATCAGTTTTGCCACCCTCTCTCCAACCAAATAAATAAATATACAAACCCATCTTGAACACTACATAGAAAGAAGGTAGGCTCTGAGAGATGAAGAGCACTTTGATCTGCAGAAATGTTGCATGTGGTGGTTGTGGTGGTGTGTGTGGATGTACATATGACAGTACATGCATGCTAAGTCACTTCTTTTGTGTCTGACTCTTTGTGACCCCCATGGACTGTAGCCTGCCAGGCTCCTCTGTCCATTGGATTCTCCAGGCAAGAATACTGGAGTGGATTGCCATGCTCTTCTCCAGGGGATCTTCCCAACCTAGGGATAGAACCTGCATCTCTTATGTCTCCTGCACTGGCAAGTGGCTTCTTTACCACTAGAGCCACCTGGGATCCCACTTGTGCCAGAGGGGAGTGCCAATAAGAAATGAAAAAAATCCCTCAGTGTAGGCAATGGCAGCAGCTTGTGCAGCCATGGCCAAGTTTAAGGCTTGAGATCTTCCTGGCAAGATGGAGCTGCTGAAACAACTGGGTGGCCTGAAAGTGGCACTGCCCAGGCTAGGCATCATCAAAATGACAAGTAGTGTGTCATCCAAGCCCTCCAAGGTCCTAGGTGTTTGTAAATTCATTTCCCGACTTCTCACTGTTGTTAATCAGACTCAAAAAGAGAACCTCAGGAAGTACAAGCCCCTGCAGCCCAAGAAAGCACATACTGCAGGTTCAACAAGCATGAGGAGAGTTGAAGAACAAGAAATAGCAGCAGGAGAAACAGTTGTTCCACTGCTGAAGTTCATGGTCAAGGCCTGAGCATCACAGAGTCAGTAAAACATAAACAAACTGGCAAAAAATAAAAAAGAGAGGGACTAAAAAAAAAAAAAAAGTGAAATGGCATAGGAAATAAGGACAGAAAAGTTGTAGTTATTTTATTTGCTACAGTTCCTATGCTATCCAATCTAGAGATTTCCTTGAAGAGATTCCATGTTTTCCATCAGTGCTATGTAAAGGAAAGGGTTCAATAAACTGAATATCAAAGCAAGACAGTTCTTTTTTTCCAACCCCAAAGAGAAGGATTTAGGTCCTTGCTCTGCTCGGAAAGAAAGAATGTATTTCCCAATATGTAACAAGTTATGTAAATCTTAATGAAACTTAAAATATCAGTTGAATACTGGTGATAGTGTTCCTTTAAAAATATTCTTGTGGAATCACAAAGGACAGGATAATTAAAACTCCTTGCATATTTTAGTTCTTTGACCTCTCATTAGTTTTAGCATTATAAATTGCCATTTGTTAGCAACCTAATTTGATTATTAGCCCCTCTGAGCTTACAGCACACATTCTTTAGAGTGGACTCTGCGTGACTCAGAATGCATGTTGTTACTGCATACCTGAGATGGAAAATGGAAGAAAAAATTGCCTTGCTCCTGTGTTTTCACAAGTTACTCATACCAAAGTGGTTAAGTGATGGGAAAGCAGTTCCTTTCAATATCCATGGCTATAAGTTTGATAAAAGAAGATCAATGGGCAGTGGGACTAGTTCATTCTGGAATTAGCTTTATGAGGTGTCATGGAGGGTGGAGGAGAAAGAATTTTGGTCCCTACAGTTTTATCATTATAAAAAGATTGGTCTGTCATATCACCTTTTGCCACCCTGCATAGAAAAATAAAAACTGGCATATTTCCTCAAGGTATTTCCACAAATGATTGCAGAAACTTAGAGCTGGGGGCTACTAACACACTCATTCTTTGTCTCTCTGGATAGGTACTCTCATCTCAGGATTTTAATTAATTCCTCAATATTGCTACTAGGAATCTTAGCAAGTATAATCAAGCCAATGTCAATAAAACGACTTAACTTCTATTTCTTTTTAATTGAGCAAATCAGAGAGTTGTGAGAAAGCAGGAAATCATAAGAATAAGAATATGGAAATATACTCCTCATCCTTGCCAAACATAAGTAACTGAAAAACTTAGTCCCCTTGGCTCCATTACATACCAGAAGATCATTCAAAGCAAGCATGAAATCTTCAAATGTCCTGAGTTTAAGATCATGAGAGATTAATTGCAGTCAGGATTAAATCTTGAAAAATGAAGGCAAACACATACATAACAATGGTGACAACAACAAAATACAATAGATTCTCTTAGTGAACTTCCTCTTAATCACCTTACTGGATTAACTGACACTCAGGACCAGGACCAATAGGCTCCATACACTAACTGCTTATAGTTAGAAGTGTGGTTAGAAGTAGTGTGAGTAGAAGCGTTGAGTTTGCCCAGATACTTCTGCTTAAACAGTTTGAGTTGTATGCTTATTGAAAATTAGTTGAGTTTGCTACTTTGCCAACAAAGGTCCACCTAGTCAAGGCTATGGTTTTTCCAGTGGTCATGTATGGATGTGAGAGTTGGACTGTGAAGAAGGCTGAGCGCTGAAGAATGGATGCTTTTGAACTGTGGTATTGGAGAAGACTCTTGAGAGTCCCTTGGACTGCAAGGAGATCCAACCAGTCCATTCTAAAGGAGATAAGTCCTGGGTGTTCATTGGAAGGACTGATGCTGAATCTGAAACTCCAGTACGTTGGCCACCTCATGTGAAGAGTTGACTCATTGGAAAAGACTCTGATGCTGGGAGGGATTGGGGTCAGGAGGAGAAGGGGACGACAGAGGATGAGATGGCTGGATGGCATCACCGAGTCGACAGACATGAGTTTGAGTGAACTCTGGGAGTTGGTAATGGACAGGGAGGCCTGGCGAGCTGCAATTCATGGGGTCGCAAAGAGCTGGACACGACTGAGCGACTGAACTGAACTGATTCTAAATCTATTTATGCCAGTTGTACATAATAATGTAATTATATGATTTAATTAAATATTATGTAAACTGATGAAATGTGAATGCAAAATGAGTTGTTGCTTCAATGATATCTAGGCTGAATGCCTTTGTAAGACTCAGTAAATGCAGGGCGCTAAAAAAAAATCTGTCAAATTAGGCGTGGGTGAGAAAAAAGTAGAAGATGGGGGAAATTATAATAATTAAGAAGATTCTACATTCATATTGCTTCACATGTTTTGTTTTTTACTTTATTTTATGGATAATTTCAAACATATCTAAAATTAGAGAGTATAGTATAATTAAACAGGATACTCTCATCATCCAGCTTCAATAATTATCCCTACATGTCTAATCTTGCTTGAGCTATACCCACCCATTCCTTCACCAGAATTATTTTGAGGCAAATCTCAAATATCGTATCACTTCCTAGCATAGGTCTTTTTTCATTCTCATTCCACTTTAAAGGAATCCAAACTAGAAATGATGGATGCAGCTTGTGCAAGCAAGATAGTGCAAAAGTATAAAAGTCAAACCATACTTGAGAAAAGGGCTGGAGAGTAGAAAAAAAATTGTGGAATCCAAGTACTGGGCCCTGGAAGAGAGAAGCTATTCACTTATTCTGCTATCCAAAAAAAAAAAAAAAAAAGGAAGGCATGACCAAGGTGGTGGAGTAGGAAGACCTTGAGAACAACTCCTCACAATGGCACACCAAAATTACAACTATTTACAGAACAACTGTTTATGAGAATGACCTGAAGACTAGCATAAATGATAAAACTAAAGCTAAAAAGAAAGAAACACAGAAAAATGGGTAGAAGTGGTGGAGATGGGGAATAGTCAAGACTCACACTCCTGGAAGAGGCAACCCACGAATGGGAGGATAATCACAATTGCAGAGGTTCTGCCCAAGAAGCGAGGGGTCTGAGCCACATCTCAAGCTTTCAAGCCTGGGGGTGCACACTGGGGAGATGAGCCTGCAGAACATGTAATTTTGAAGACCAGTGTGGCTTAGGTATGGGAGAGGTAGAGGGCTGTCAGAAACAGTCTCTACTCTTAAAGGGCATATGCAAAATCTCATACATTCCAAGACCAACACAGAGATAGTAGTTTGAAAAGAGTCTGGTCAGACTCCCTTGCTGATCTTAGAGAGCCTCTTGGGTTGGTAGGAGGCAATTAGGACTATCCTTAGGAACATAGATGCTGGTGGCAGCCATTTTGGGGATCCTATTCTACCATAAGGGCACTGGTACTGGCAAGCACTATTTTGGAGTATCTTTTTAGCCTATTAGTATCCAGGGTTTACTCATCCACTAGCAGATTGTCACCATCCCTGGGGCCTTCTGAGCTGGACAACCAGCCTGGGATTTCCTGGGACAAGCAGCCACTCTGGGGCCTGACCCAACTCATCAGCAAGCCAGCACAAGCCTCAGGACACCCAACCCCTGCATTCTGCCATGCTGGGACCCAGCTCTACACCAGTGGGTTGGCAGCCACCATGTAAAGAAGGGCCTAGCAACCAAGTGGGCCAGGGGCCAGCTATGCCTACCAGTGCATCCATAGCAGTCAGCCCTGCTGCAACAGAAGGGCCCATGTAGCCCACAAAAGGGAACAACTGGAGCATATAATTCAGGTGACCAGATGGTAGTGTGTTGTTGAACCCCATAAAGTGTCTGCTACATAAGGCTATTTCTCCAAAGTCAGGAACTGTAACTGACCTACCTAATATTTAAAAATAGAAAGAACTAAGCAAAATGAGGAGACAGAGGAATATGATAAAACCACAGAAAAACAACTAAGCAAAATGAAGAATAATAATCTACTTGATAAAGAGTTCAAGGTAATAATCATAAAAGGCTACTCAATGAATTCCAAATGGAATGAACACAGTGAGAAGTTTAAAAGAGAGTTTGGAAATATAAGAGCTTCCCTGGTGGCTCAAATGGTAAAGAATCTGCCTGCAATGCAGAAGACCCAAGTTCGATCCCTGAATTGGGAAGTTCGCCTTGAGAAGGGAATGGCTACTCACTCCATTATTCTTGCCTGAAGAATTCCATGGACAGAGGAGCCTGGCAGGCTACAGTCCATGGGATCCCAAAGAGTCAGACATGACTGAACGACTAACATTTTCACTTTCACTTTGGAAATATAAAGATGAATGAAATAAAGTTGAACAATGCAATCATTGAAGAAGAAGTACACTATAAGGAATCAACAGTATATTAGATGATACAGAAGAACAAATCAGCAAACTAGAAGAAAGAGTAGTGGAAAACACTCAAGCTGAACAGAAAAAAAGAATTTTAAAACATGAAAACAGTGTAAGAGACCTCTGGGACAACATCAAGAGTACTAATATTTACATTACAGTGGTCTCAGAAGGCAAGAGAGAGAGGTAGGGGCAGAGAACTTATTTATTTGAAGAATTAATAGTTAAAAACTTCCCTAACCTGGGAAAAGAATGAGGCATCCTGGTCAGGGGAATACAGAGCTCCAAATAAGATGAATCTAAAGAGGTCCACATCAAGACACAGTATAATTAAAATGGCAAAAATTAAAGAGAGGGCCCTAAAAATAGAAAAAGAAAAGCAACTAGTTATGTACAAAGGAACTCCTGTAAGACTCTCACCTGTCTTTTCAGCAAAACTAAATATGCTGTAAAGATATATTTTACAACACAGGGAATATGGCCAATATTTATAATAACTATAAGTGGAGAGGCAGCGGCCAAGAGGAGTTACCCCACGTCCGAGGTCAGGGGCAGTGGCCGAGAGTGCCAGGCTGCGACTGCGCAGGAATGGCCGAGAGGAGCTACCCAGTGCAAGGTAGGGGCGGCGGCCGGCCGGGAGGAGCTACCCCACGTCTGAGGTCAGGGGCGGCAGCCGAGAGGAGCTATCAAACGCCCGAGGCCAGGGGCGGCAGCTGGAAGGAGCAACCCCACATCCAAGGAGCAGTGGCTGCATGGGCGCAGGAGGGCCTAGAGGAGCTATCCAACATTCAAGGTCAGGAGGGGCGGTGGTGAGGAGATACCCCTCGTCCAAGGTAAGGAACAGTGGCTGTGTTGCTGGAGCAGCTGTGAAGAGATATCCCACGTCCAAGGTAAGAGAAACCCAAGTAAGACAGTAGGTGTTGAAAGAGGGCATCAGAGGGCAGATGCACTGAAACCATACTCACAGAAAACTAGTCCATCTAATCACACTAGGACCACAGCTTTGTCTATCTCAATGAAACTAAGCCATGCCCGTGGGGCCACCCAAGATGGGCGGGTCATGGTGGAGAGGTTTAACAGAATGTGGTCCACTGGAGAAGGGAATGGCAAACCACTTCAGTATTCTTGCCTTGAGAACCACATGGACAGTATGAAAAGGCAAAATGATAGGATACTGAAAGAGGAACTCCCCAGCTCAGTAGGTTCCCAATATGCTACTGGAGATCAGTGGAGAAATAACTCCAGAAGAATGAAGGGATGGAGCCAAAGCATAGACAATACCCAGTTGTGGATGTGACTGGTGATAGAAGCAAGGTCCGATGCTGTAAAGAGCAATATTGCATAGGAACCTGGAATGTCAGGTCCATGAATCAAGGCAAATTGGAAGTGGTCAAACAAGAGATGGCAAGAGTGAACGTCGACATTCTAGGAATCAGCGAACTAAAATGGACTGGAATGGGTGAATTTAATTCAGATGACCATTATATCTACTACTGCGGGCAGGAATCCCTCAGAAGAAATGGAGTAGCCATCATGGTCAACAAAAGAGTCTGAAATGCAGTACTTGGATGCAATCTCAAAAACAACAGAATGATCTCTGTTCGTTTCCAAGGCAAACCATTCAATATCACAGTAATCCAAGTCTATACCCCAACCAGTAACGCTGAAGAAGCTAAAGTTGAACGGTTCTATGAAGACCTACAAGACCTTTTAGAACTAACACCCCAAAAAGATGTCCTTTTCATTATAGGGGACTGGAATGCAAAAGTAGGAAGTCAAGAAACACCTGGAGTAACAGGCAAATTTGGCCTTGGAATACAGAATGAAGCAGGGCAAAGACTAATAGAGTTTTGCCAAGAAAATGCACTGGTCATAGCAAACACCCTCTTCCAACAACACAAGAGAAGACTCTAGACATGGACATCACCAGATGGTCAACACCTAAATCAGATTGATTATATTCTTTGCAGCCAAAGATGGAGAAGCTCTATACAGTCAACAAAAACAAGACCAGGAGCTGACTGTGGCTCAGATCATGAACTCCTTATCACTAAATTCAGACTTAAATTGAAGAAAGTAGGGAAAACCACTAGACCATTCAGGTATGACTTAAATCAAAACCTTTATGATTATACAGTGCAAGTGAGAAATAGATTTAAGGAACTAGATCTGATAGAGTGCCTGATGAACTATGGACGGAGGTTCTTGACATTGTATAGGAGACAGGGATCAAGACCATCCCCATGGGAAAGACATGCAAAAGAGCAAAATGGCTGTCTGGGGAGGCCTTACAGATAGCTGTGAAAAGAAGAGAAGTGAAAAGCAAAGGAGAAAAAGGAAGATATAAGCATCTGAATGCAGAGTTCCAAAGAATAGCAAGAAGAGATAAGAAAGCCTTCCTCAGTGATCAATGCAAAGAAATAGAGGAAAACAACAGAATGGGAAAGACTAGAGATCTCTTCAAGATAATTACAGAGTGAAGTAAGCCAGAAAGAAAAACACCAATACAGTATACTAACGCATATATATGGAATTTAGAAAGATGGTAACAATAACCCTGTGTACGAGACAGCAAAAGAGACACTGATGTATAGAACAGTCTTATGGACTGTGAGAGAGAGGGAGAGGGTGGGATGATTTGGGAGAATGGCATTGAAACATGTAAAATATCATGTATGAAACGAGTTGCCAGTCCAGGTTCGATGAACGATACTGGATGCTTGGGGCTGGTGCACTGGGACGACCCAGAGGGATGGAATGGGGAGGGAGGAGGGAGGAGGGTTCAGGATGGGGAACACATGTATACCTGTGGTGGATTCATTTTGATATTTGGCAAAACTAATACAATTATGTAAAGTTTAAAAATAAAATAAAATTAAAAAAAAAAGATAATTAGAGATACCAAGGGAATATTTCATGCAAAGATGAGCTCGATAAAGGACAGAAATGCTATGGACCTAACTGAAGTAGAAGATATTAAGAAGAGGTGGCAGGAATACACAGAAGAACTGTACAAAAAAGATCTTCCTGACCTAGATAATCATGATGGTGGGATCACTCACCTAGAGCCAGACATCCTGGAATGTGAAGTCAAGTGGGCCTTAGAAAGCATCACTATGAACAAAGCTAGTGGAGGTGATGGAATTCCAGTTGAGCTATTTCAAATCCTGAAAGATGATGCTGTGAAAGTGCGGCACTCAATATACCAACAAATTTGGAAAACTCAGCAGTGACCACAGGACTGGAAAAGGTCAGTTTTCATTCCAATCCCAAAGAAAGGCAATGCCACAGAATGCTCAAGCTACCTCACAATTGCACTCATCTCACACGCTAGTAAAGTAATGCTCAAAATTCTCCAAGCCAGACTTCAACAATACGTGAACTGTGAACTTCCAGATATTCAAGCTGGTTTTAGAAAAGGCAGAGGAACCAGAGATCAAATTGCCAACATCCACTGATCATGGAAAAAGCGAGAAAGTTCCAGAAAAAAACATCTATTTCTGCTTTATTGACCTGCCAAAGCCTTTGACTGTGTGGATCACAATAAACTGTGGAAAATTCTGAAAGAGATGGGAATATCAGACCACCTGATCTGCCTCTTGAGAAACCTGTATGCAAGTCAGGAAGCAACAGTTAGAACTGAACATGGAACAACAGACTGGTTCCAAATAGGAAAAGGAGTACATCAAGGCTGTATATTGTCTCCCTGCTTATTTAACTTATATGCAGAGTACACCATGAGAAATGCTGGGCTGGAAGAAGCACAAGCTCGAATCAAGATTGCTGGGAGAAATATCAATAACCTCAGATATGCAGATGACACCACCCTTATGGCAGAAAGTGAAGAGGAACTAAGAAGCCTCTTGATGAATGTGAAAGTGGAGAGTAAAAAAGTTGGCTTAAAGCTCAACATTCAGAAAACGAAGATCATGGCATCTGGTCCCATCACTTCATGGGAAATAGATGGGGAAACAGTGGAAACAGTGTCAGACTTTATTCTTTTGAGCTCCAAAATCACTGCAGATGTTGACTTCAGCCATGAAATTAAAAGACACTTACTCCTTGGAAGGAAAGTTATGACCAACCTCGATAGCATATTGAAAAGCAGAGACATTACTTTGCCAACAAAGGTCTGTCTAGTCAAGGCTATGGTTTTTCCAGTGGTCATGTATGGATGTGAGAGTTGGACTGTGAAGAAGGCTGAGTGCCGAAGAATTGATGCTTTTGAACTGTAGTGTTGGAGAAGACTCTTGAGAGTCCCTTGGACTGCAAGGAGATCCAGCCAGTCCATTCTGAAGGAGTTCAGCCCTGGGATTTCTTTGGAAGGACTGATGCTAAAGCTGAAAGTCCAGTACTTTGGCCACTTCATGCAAAGTGTTGACTCATTGGAAAAGACTCTGATGCTGGGAGGGATTGGCGACAGGAGAAGAAGGGGACGACAGAGGATGAGATGGCTGGATGGCATCACTGACTTGATGGACGTGAGTCTGAGTGAACTCCGGGAGTTGGTAATGGACAGGGAGCCCTGTCATGCTGCGATTCATGGGGTCGCAAAGAGTCGGACACGACTGAGTGACTGAACTGAACTGAATCAGTAGAGCATAGCCTCATGGCTGTGAATCACTACATTGTATAGTTGTAACTCACAATATTGTAAAGCAACTATATTTCAATAAAAAATGAAATAAATAAAAACAAAATAAATGAACGAACAGAACAATATAGAAACAGAGTCATAGATATGGAGAAGAAATAGGTCTTTGCCAGAAGGGAGAGTGATAGAAGGCTGAGCAAAATAGATGAAGGAGATTGAGATACAAATGTCCAATAATAAATAAATCATGTGCTCAGTTGTTCAGTTGTGTCCAACTCTTGGGAATGTAATATACAGCATAGGGAATATGGTCAATAATATGTCAATAAATTTGTATGGTGACAAATAGTAACTAGATTTATTGTGATGGTCATTTTGTAATGTATAAAAAATATAAAATCACTATGTTGTACACCTGAAACTAATAAAATATTGTAAGTCAATTATACTTCAAGATAACATTTTTCATATAAAATATTTGAGATACAATATATTTTAATGATTGTTTTAATCACTTAGAAAATGAGCAGATAAATGACCTGAATGGCTCCTCTATCCAAATTGTGCCATAGGAAAGCAGAGGAAGTTGAGGCAGAAAGAGTGGAGCCAGAAGGGCAGAGATGAGAGGTTTTTGGAGATAGGGTGAACAATGGTTTTGTGATTTAAGAGGTAAATTTCTGGTTCCTCATTTTCTGACTGTTTTGGATTTCCATGAGGTTGTTGGTTGCAGTCTTTTATTAAACCCCCTTTTACTTAAGCTTGTCTGAATATATTCCTGTTCTTTGAGGCCAACAATTACTGACTGAGAAACAGGATAGCCTCTGATATAGAAGGTGTAAGGAGAGAATCAAAAGGCACAGAAAAAAACACTTTACAGTTTAAACCAAATATAGCTTTTGGCTAAGTTCTCTTGGCAAGTCCCTGTATATGTGCACTTATGTGTATGTGTATGTATGTATTTATGCCTTTAATATCCACTAATATGCATGCTTTCTATACAGCACTGATGGCTATTCCAGCTTAATAGACTTAATTCACATATAATATTAAACAGGAAGGAATTATCTACAGGTAAACCCACGACTATGGAACAGGATAAATTTACATTATTTTCTTCATGGTTTTACTACTATGCTCCTCCATTGTTTAAAAGTTGCCTATGAACCTGAAAAAGAGCATTTTTTATTTTAATTCTATTTCATTCTAACCAGTTCTGGGTTGGTAATAGAAGATAAGTGAAAATGTTAGTCGCTCAGTCATGTCCGACTCTTTGTGACCCCATGGACTGTAGCCCACCAGGCTCCTCTGTTCATGGAGTTCTCTAGGCAAGAATACTGGAGTGGGTAGCCATTCCCTTCTCCAGGGGATCTTCCTGAGCCAGAGATTAATGCTCCCAAACTCTCATGTTCAACTATTATATAGAGTTCAACTTAACTCTTTCTGTGAACTATGTTTCATGCATGAAAAAAACTAAAACTCAGAGAAGTTATCTTGTCCAAAGTTGCCCGTCTAGTGAGTGGCAGAATGAGGTACTCTTTCTATGGCAAGAAAGGTTGTTTCTTACTATAGAATGGCTGTTTTTCCTCCAACCTTTAGTGCAGTAGCATTTGAATATGAAAGCAGAATGGAATACATAGGTTAAAATAAGACTACCAGTGACATTCTTCCATGATGAAGAAATAAATAATAGTATTACAGACAGAATTTCTTTAATTTAGCATTCTGTTAATTAATCACACAGACTATTAAATGGTAATATATCTACTGAGGAAAATATGCTTTATTCAAGACAGAACAGGGATGATCACAGTCTTATGTTCAAATTGTAAGAAAACATCTTTGTCCATATGGCTTTAATTTGAGTTTAAGTCATAGGTAAATTTGAATCATCCCTGATCTGACCTTAGCCTCTTTTGTATTTATCACTATTATCTACAATATTGGTGGCACTAGGGGTAAAGAACCCACCTGCCAATGCAGGAGACATAAGAGACACGAGTTCGATCCCTGGGTTGGGAAGATCCTCTAGAGAAGAAAATGGCAATCCGCTGCAGTATTCTTGCCTAGAGAATCCCCTGGACAGAGGAGGCTGGCGGGCTACAGTCTGTGGAGTCACAAAGAGTCGGACATGACTAAAGCGATTTGGCACACACCTACAACATTCACTCTGCTTTTCTTATGAAATGCCTCCAATGGAAATGTCAGGGAGTATTTTGAATAAGAATTAGGAAGTCTCCAGTGGAGGAAAATCTGGAAGGGTATTCAGGAAATCTGGTTGTAACATTTTGTAAATGGCATATGTAGATTCAGCACTGGTCAGGTAGGTCTTGGCTTTTGTGCACAATTTCCTAGAGGAAACCACTTCCCTTGCCTGGATCTCAGTTTAGGGCTTCCAAATTGAGCAACCTTGTCTAAATTATCTCTATAAATCTTTCCTAACTTGATAGTTTTGCTTTCTATGAAATAAATTTTCCAAAGCAATAGCTCACCGAAAGAGAATTATATTACTCTTTTTCTTTTAAAAAAGTCACTTAATTGGATGGGAATGCATTTCCTAGAAGCTGGTGAATCTAATATTTGAAGGATACCAGCCTAGTTTGTACTGACATCTTATGTGACTTCCCCTAGACATGACACAGTCTGACAGGACTCTTCCATACAGCTCATCTGGCCCAGAGGTTAAACATGTTCATTTGCTTATTATCAGGGCCCTGCATACACATGTCTACCAACACTTCTAGCACTTGGGGAAAAACCAAATTGCATAGAGGCTTGGCATTTTACCTTTCTGTTTGTTCTTGGCAAGATTGCTGTTTTCCCTTGCAATTTCATGAGCTTTGTATGGTTCCTATTGAATGACTAAAATGTATTTGTTGTTGGTGTATGACAGAGAAATATCATTCTCCTTTAAAAAAAAATGGGGGAATAGTCTGTTTAATTTCTAAGGCTACCATTCATTCAAAAATATTAAATGCATTTAAAACAGAGAACAATTATTTGTCACACAATGAAGGCAACTTCTAGAAAATTCCACGTGGCCAATTTCTAGTTTCCTTTAGGAAATATGGAGCCAAACCCCTCTTAACTCTACCCTCCAGGTGGCTCAGTGGTAAAGAATCTGCCTGCCAGTGTAGGAGATGCAAGAGACCTGGGCTCGACCCCTGGGTCGGGAAGATCCCCTGGAGAAGGGAATGGCAAACCACTCCAGCATTCTTGCCTGGAGAATCCCATGGACAGAGCAGCCCTGATGGACTATAGTCCATGGGGTCACAAAGAGTTGGACATGACTGAGCTACTGAGCATGGCACAGCAGTCATCCAGTACAGAGCTTCCCTACAAATCAATTCACTGTAGCTTTGCTAAGTCTAATTTCTCTGCCCTCATAAATCTACATTCTGTATTAATGGCAAAACTGAAGATGAGATTGTGGCAAGTCTGTCAGACACGCATTTTTTTCTTTTTTTTTTAACTTTTACATACTAATGATTCATTTCTGAGTCCTGGGAAAAGCGAAAACAATATGTCTGATTATCAATGGTATCCCTGTCCCCAGGGTAACAACTTTGGTTTCTGTGACATTCAAATTATGTTCCTAAGCCTGAACCATTTTCCCTTTTTATTTTTACACGAGTTGTCTTGTCTCACACCAGTTTTTCTTGAATATACTCTCGATGTACCTTCCATGCTCTTTTACATCATGTCTAGCAGTATATATTCGATTGCTTGTTACATGAAATCAGAAGGCTTTATGGTATATGGTTAAATTCAGTGCTACTATATTCTGGAAACAGCGTTCATCTTTCTAACTGGCTACTGAAGCAGCACTACCAAGAGGGAAGTTCTGACTTCATTCAGGTGTCTTTTTTTTTTTTTTTTTTTTTTTTGCTTCAAACAGTTTTCTTAGACATTTCTTTGCTGTCTTTTTTTTTTTTTATTACAATAGAAAACAGCTAATAAATAATATTTTGCTGCATTCTTCTCTGGATACAGCCTCCCCTCTTTTTTTAAGATGAGAATTTTGAACCAGGAGTATGCTGGTAAATATATTTACCATATATATATATATATATATATATATATATAAAATCTATATCTGTGTGTATATATTTATATTTTTATATATATGTGTATATATATATATATATAGTTACTAAGAGATTGCAACCTCCCAATCCTGTATGGGACAGTGACATTTAGGATATATACTATAGGTTACATTTCTGATATTTTGATTAACATGTTTGTTTCAGTTTTTGAGAATTTTCATATGTTTTTGAAAGGGTCAGAGAGGCATCTGTGACTTCAAAAGTACTGCAGTCTTTTCTAGCTTATATCACATTCTAGACGAAAATAGAAATAATGGGAAAAATGGCAGAGTAAAGAAATACCCTATTTCTTTAGGATAGAAATACTCCTATTTCTATCATCTCAGAGTTTATGGGGAAAAAACATATTTTTGTGAAGATTTTTAAAGTGTAGACTACCAAGAACTATCAAGAATATACAGAGTATATTAGAAACACTATATATTAGGAAAAAATAGATAGAAATTTCTCTTGAGGAGACAGGTTGCCCTTCACGCTTCTATAACAACACAGCTTTTAGAAAGAATAAGTCTTTATCTACTTGCAATTGAGTAGTCACTGAGCAGTTGTTGGACTGAATTGACCAGTTATTTGCATCTCTACAGTTTGACATCTTATTTGTTCTTCTATTGAGTTAGGATGACCACCTCTGTATGTTATTTCTAACACTGGAGGAGTTACCATGCTGGGCCCTGCTCCAATTTTTTCAATTTTTGCTATAAGGAAAATACAATGTTCATTAATCAGGGCAGTGCAGGTAAACCCTTCAATGTGGCTGAATGGAATCAGTGTAAACAGGCACTTCTGGGACACAAAATTGCAGCAAACAAAATGTTTGGGATTTTTGAATTCTTCCCAAGTGAAATGACCTCAGCATTAAAGTACAAACTTGGGCATGAACCAAGTTTCCTCCATAGCACATCCCTCATTGTAACTCAGATATGAAGTCTCTTGACCCCTGAGTGCTGCGTTATGATGGCAAGCAATTCTCTGCCACTTCCTGGTGTGCATGAAACAATTTGCTCACCTCCAGTGCCAGAGCTGATTCAATGGCTTCTACAGCCCTTGGAGCACCTTGTCAGGAACAGTTCAGATGACACTTCAATAGGAAGTGTAAGAATTAAAAGACCAGCTTAGCCATGTGAGTGGTTCAGGGAGAGGAGTTCAGAGATATCTGCTTTTTCCTTTTCTTTGTGTACTTATTTGGTGATAGTCTCTGATCTGAATCCATCATTCCAATCCACCAGATTAGAAGCATGTGTGAACTCTAAGTATACCCCAGATCGTGTGTGGGGAAGGCACTATGTGCACATACTCCAGATTCTTCCCACAGACCATGACATTGTGATTGTGGACTTGGATGTTTCTTTTATAGAGCTTTTTTTCCATGTGTGGCTGCAGTATCCTTTCCAAAGTGTTCTGACTTCAACTTTCAGTTAAACTGATTAGCAATTGTCTGCCCAGTGATAGGAACAGAATTTTCCATGTCTCAGGAGTTCAGTTAATTAGTTCTGCCCAAAGTTACAACTGATGAGGTTCTATAAAGATTTTGCTTTCATGTGTATAGAGATAGCCTAGGTATAGTTTCTTTGTGTTACTTAATAGATCACAAGCTTCTTGTCTTTAAGAAATTTGTCTTTTATTTGAATTGTGAACTGGTACTGTTTGGCAATAATAGCTCTATCTGTTACTGGGTGTGTCTCACAACAAATATAATTTTATCAATAACAGTGGTCCCAGTTGAGCCTGACATTCATACATACCCGAGTGCATCTAATTAGCTGATAGGACCACAGGGTCCATTTAAATGGGTTTTGTCACCTGGAGGGAAGAGGCCTAGGAGAAGGAAAAGAGGAGGCATGGAAAGAGTGAGATGAGTCCATGAGGAAATGGCAGGGATAGTCTTGTAAGTGGGAAGTTGGTTGGCAAAGATGAGATAGAGAAGGGGTGGGAAGGGTGGCTCAATGTCTGTTCCTTGATCTATTCCCAAAGACTTTTTGAATAGAGGCATTGCAAGCACAAGAAGAAAGACTTGTATTTACAAGGGACTTGTGAGGCACATGATATGGAATGTCATGTGGTCAGGCTTTAGCCTTAATGAGTCAGTAAGTAATAGGACACAGAAGTATTTAAATGTGGTATAGTGAGAATTTAATGAAAAGTAATGGGTAGCCTCTTGAGTGCTGAGGTGGGCCCTCTCCCAGGCTAAAATCATAGAACAGGCAGCAACTTCATGGTATTTAACTCCTCTAACATTACAGATCTCTATTTCTGCCTAGATGCATTCACGGGGGGTTCCCAGGTGGCTCAGTGGTAAAGAATCTGCTGGCCAATGCAGGAGATGGAGCTTCAATCCCTGGGTCAGGAAGATTCCCTGGAGAAGGAAATGGCAATCCACTCCAGTGTTCTTGTTTGCAAAATTCCATGGATGGAGGAGCCTGGCAGGCTGCAGTCCATGGGTTGCAAAGAGTCAGACACGATTGAACACACACACATGCATTCACTACTGACTTTCTTGTGTTGCTGGCATATATTCTTGCCAATCCTGTTTGCTGGTTTGACAAAAACTCCAAGTGAAAGTAACCTTGAATGAAGTCTAAGTTTTCATTGTTTCCAGTCTTTAATGAACCAGCCATGGTGGTCAGGTGACCACATATGATACAAAATGTCCAGTATATGGGCACAGTGTGGTCTCAGCTCAATGAACATTGGAAGCATTTGAAGGAATTATAACATCTCTTTCACACCTCTAACATCTATAGCTCCAGGAGCAGCAAGAGAATGTGGGATGGACATGGAGGGCACCATGGCAAGAAGCAGCTAGATCATGATAAGATGCCACTCTCCAGTGGTTGTATGGTAACCCAAATTAATGAGATAAATGAAAATGTCCAGTAAAGAGATTATGAGAGGACTCTGTAAGTTCACAAGGGACACCCCTAAGTATACCCATAAATAGCTTGATAAGGCTTGATGTGCAGGACAAAGAGGACACCCATATCTCCTTCATTATCCATTATTTAAATTACTGCTACTGTTGCCCTTCCACCTTTCCTGAAATAATAATCCCTTGTATTTACTTAACCTTTGCAGCATATAAGTGCTTTCACACTCTTTCACTCATTTAATGCTGAGAGCAATTCTGTGACACAGCAAAGTATTATGATCATTACACAGATAAAGAAATCTATGATCTAGAGAGTTGATAACATTTCCTTAAAGTAACATCTCTAGATAGTTGATGAACCAGGTGTAGAACTTAAGCCTTCTGTAGAAGGCAGAATAATGCCCCCACTCCCTAAAGATGTCCATGTCCTAATCCCTGAAACCTGTGAATAAATTAACTTCCATGTCAAAAGGGCTTCCCATATGGCTCAGTGGTAAAGAATCTGCCTGCCAATGCAGGAGATGCAGGAGACTTGGGTTTGACCTCTGGGTCAGGAAGATCCCCTGGAGTAGCAAATGGCAACCCACTCTAGTATTCTTGCCTGGGAAATCCCATGGACAGAAGAACCTGGAGGGCTACAGTCCATGGGGCCGCAAAGAGTCAGACATGACCGAGCATGCATGCATGCATGTCAAAAGAGACTTTACAGTTGCGAAAACAAATAAGGATCTTGATATGTGGAGATTATTCTGGATTATCAAATCATATGAATTCTTAACCTTAGAGAACATTTCCCAGCTAAGGTCAGAAAGAGATGTGATAATGGAAGAAAAGTCAGAGAGATTTGACTTTGTTGACTTTGAAGATGGAGGATAGCACAGAAAGTTAAGATATGCAAGTGGCCTTTAGAATCCTATCAGCTTTAATAAATTATGACAAACTTAATGCTAAAAGCAACACAAATTTATTATCTCACCATCCTGAAAGCCAGAAGTACAAAATAGGCCTTGCAGGCTAAAATCAAGGTGTCAACAGTGCTACATTCTTTCTGAAGGCTTTAGGAGAAGATCTACTTCTTTGCCTTTTCAAGCTAATAGAGACAGCAAAAGAGAGATCAAGATGGTGGAGTAAGAGGATGTGGAGGTCACCTCCCCCATGAACACATCAAAATACATGTGGAACAATTAATTCCTAGAGAAAACTTGACCGGAAACTGGCAGAAGGACTCCTGTACAACCAAGGCTGTAAGAAGGATACACACATGCTTGGGTAGGAAGGAAAGAAAAGTGATTGGGTCAGGACCTGTGCCCCTGGGAGAGGATTCAGAGGAAACTGGAAATTATACAGGTGAACACCTGCTCTGGAGAGTAAGCAGTATGAGCCACAGATTGGACTCCCAGTCCTGGGGTCCTATGAGGAAGACACAAACCCCCTTCACTGGTCTGAGGACCACTGGGACAGACAGAGAGACTGTGGGAAGCCTGGGCTCTGCCCATCAGGAGCATGCACACACTGGTTCGGCCTGTAGGCAGGGCAGAGAGAGGTCTGCTCTAGAAGCTGCTGGGTTTCCCACAAATGCCTAGCAGCTCACCCTAGCCCAAGCTGAGCAAATGTTCTTGGCTTTTCTTACTGTGTACCACAGCATAGCATAGCATCTGGGGTGGCCATGACCAAGGGAAAGATTCAACTGTGGGATGCAGAGGTGACCCAGTCCCAGGATGGAGCCTGGGTTGGGGTGGTGGTGGTGACTGTTGGCACTTTCTCAAACAGCACCTGAGAAGCCACCTAGATCTCTAATGGTGGACACTCCACCACAGCTCACCTGCTGGCACATGCCAAGAGTCCATGTAAGCCCACACCGGGCCTGTAGAGAAGTTTCTTGGCAGGACAGGAGTGACAGAGGCTGGGGGACAGTGATCAGGTGTGAGGGATAAAGGAGACTTGCATCAGAGGCTGTCTGAGCAGAGACATAAGTGCCTAGATTGGCAGCACATTGCCTCTCTGTATGTGTGACTCTCACTTGCTTCAGTACTCCCCTCTTCTGAGGCACAGGTCCAAGTATGAGGAGAGGGAAAAATCCACACTTAAAGGAAGTAGAGCCAGCTTGGGCTGACTCTCAGGGTTTCTGCTTCACCAACTTGGAGTCAGACTCTACTCTGATAAGGCAATGATGGCTACTGAGCAGAGGGAAAGCCCTGCTTAACACCTGGTGCCAGTTCTAGCATCTCCATCTCCAGCCCCACCTCCTACCAAAGTGATAGTTGCCAACACATCTTGAAGAAACACACGACTTGCATCCACATCAAATCTAGCTCTCTCATAAAGGGCATTGGACACCCACAGTCTGCATAGAGATCCTCCCACATAAGAACACCCCTTTAAAATGACAGTAGGTAATTGTCTCACCTAAACTCATACAGGCAGAGAAAATTAAGCAAAATGAAAAGGCAGAAAAACTCTGAAGAATACATAATGAAACAAAAACAATCTGCCAGACAAAATTATTCAAAATATTCATGATAAAAATGTTAACATTATTATGGAAAGAATTGAAGCAAACAGTGAGCATTTCAAATAAGGAACTAGAAAATATAAAAAAATCCAACCAAATGAATATTTTAATAGCTAAAATATAAAACACACTAGAAGGAATGAATACCAGATTAAGTCATACAGAAGAACATATAAGTGACCTGCAAGGTAGAATAATGGAAATCACCCAATCAGAACAGCAAAAACAAAAACAAATTTAAAAAAAGTGAAAGCAATTTAAGAGATCTTTGGGATAACATTAAGTTTACCAACACTTGCATTATAGGGGTCCTAGATGAAGACAGTTAGAAGGGTATTAAAAATGTATCTGAGGAAACTATGACTGAAAACTTCTCAAATCTGAAAAAAGAAACAGATGTCTAGGTACAGGAAGCATGTGCGGGCTTAGTTGCTCAGTCGTGTCCGACTCTTTGTGACCCCATGAACTGCAGCCCACCAGGCTCCCCTGTCTAGGCATTCTCCAGGCAAGAATACTAGAATGGGTTACCATGCTCTCCTTCAGGGGATCTTCCCAACCCAGGGATCGAACCCAGGTCTCCCACAATACAGGTGGATTCTTTACCATCTGACCCACTAGGGAAGCCCAAGAATACTGGAGTGGGTAGCTTATCCCTTCTCCAGGGGTTTTTCCTGACCCAGGAATTGAACCGGGGTCTCCTGCTTTGCAGGTGGATTCTTTACCAACTGAGCTACCAGGAAAGCCCAACAGGAAGCACAGAGGGTTCCAAACAAGATGAACCCAAACAGACCCACATCCAGACATATCATAATTCAAGTGGCAAAATGTAAAGACAGAATTATAAAGGCAGCAAGAGAAAAATAAGGAGTCATATGTAATGAAATCCCCATAAAGCTATCAGCTGACTTCTCTGCAAAAATTTTGCAGGCCAGAGGGTGTGGCATGATAGTCCAAAGCCTGAAGGGAATACCATGTAACCTAAGATACCCTATGAAGCAATATTATCATTTAGAATTGAAGGAGAGATAAAGAATTTCTCAGAGAGCAAAAACATTGACGAAGGAAGTTCCAGATAACGCAAAGAAATGGAAAGACATCCTGTGTTCATGGACTGAAAGAATCAATACGTTGAAAGTGTCTATACTACCCAAAGAAATCTATACTACCCAAATAGGGATTTAATACAATCCCTATTAAGATACTTATGACATTTTTTTTTTTTTTACAAACTAGAACAAATAATCCTAAAATTCATTTGGAATCACAGAAGGCCCAAATTGCCAAAGCAATCTTGAGAATAAAGTACAAAGCAGGAGGAATTATCCTCCCAGAGTTCAGACTATAATACAAAGCTACAGTAATCAAAACAGCATGTTACTGGCACAAAAGCACACATAGATCAATGGAACAAAATAGCCCAGAAAGAAAACCACGAACCTATGGTTAATTAATCTACAACAAAGGAGGCAAGAATATACAATGCAGAAAATACAATGTCTTCAATAAGTGGTACTGGGAAAATAGGACAGCTACATATAAAACAATGAGATTAGAACATTTCCTCACACCGTATAAAAATAAATTCAAAATGGATTAAAGACCTAAATGTGAGATGGAAACCATAAAACTCCTAGAAGAGAACATAGGGAGAACACCCTTTGACATAAATTGTAGCAATATTTTTTTGGATCTGTCTCCTAAGACAAAAACAATTAATAAATAAACAAATGGGACCCAATTAAAGTTAAAAACTTTTGCACAGTAAAGGAAACTATTGACAAAATGAAAAGACAATCTTCTAAATGAGATAAACCATATGCAAATTATATGACTGACAAGGGATTAATATTCAAAACATATAAACAGCTCAGACAACTCAACTTCAAAAAAAAAAAAAAACAATTAAAAAATGGGCAAAAGACCTGAATAGAAAAGATTTTTCCCAAGAAGACATGCAGATGGCTAACATGTAAAGATGCCCAGCTCACTAACTATTAGAGAAATGCAAACCAAAACCACAATGAGGTATCACCTTATACCTGTCAGAATGGCCACCATCAAAAAGTCTATAAATAACAAATGTTGGAGCAAATATAGAGAACAAAGAACTCTTATACACTGTTGGTAGGAATGTAAACTGGTGTATCCACTATGGAAAATGGTATGTAGTTTCCTCAAAAAACTAAAAATAGAACTATCATATGATCTAGCAATTCCACGCATGGGTTTATATCCAGAAAAAACAACAACAAAAAAATAATTTGAAAAGCTATATGCACCATAATGTTCCTTGCAGCATTATTTACAATAGCCAAGACTTGGAAACAACCCAAGTGTCCATCAACAGTTGAATGGATAAAGCAGATGTGATAAACAAATTCAATGAAATATTACTCAGTCATACAAAAGAATGAAATTTGGCCATTGCTGTATTGTGAATGGGCCTAGAGAATATTATGCTTAATGAAATGTCAGAGAGAGAAAGACAAATACTGTATGATATCATATATATGTGGAATCTAAAATGTAATGCAAATGAATATTTACAGCAGAACAAAAACAGACTCAAACTTCAGAAAACAAACCAGTGGTTCCCGGTGTGGAGAGGGAAGATGGAGGGAAAAGACAGTGGTATGGGACTGATAGATATAAACTACTATGTATAACATACATAAGCAACCAGGATATAGTGTATAACACAGGGAATTATAGCCATTATCTTGTAGTAACATTTAGTGGAATATAATCTGTAAAAATTCTGAATCGCTATACTGTACACATGAAATTTGCATATTGTAAGTCAATTATAATTCAATAAAATAAAAATAAAGTCTTCTAGAGGACAGCTATATTCCTTGGCTCCTAGATCCCTTCCTCCATCTTTAAAGTGCTTCACTCCATCCTCTGCTTCTGTCATATCTCTTTCTCTCTCTTTCTTTCTCTCTCTCTCTCTCTCAAGTTTGCTCCCATGGTAAGGATATTAGGACCATCCAGATAATCCACTATCATCTTCAGAAAGGATTTTGGTCTTGCTGATACCTTGATTTTAGCCCAGTGAGACCCACGTTAGACTTCTGACCTATACAATATGATAGTACATTTGTATTGCTTAAGGCACAAAGTTAGTGGTAATTTGTTATAGCAGTAGTAGAAAATCAATACATCTTCCAATTGTCATACTGGGGAGTTAAAGTATCATTTAAGAATTTTGGTGCATTTTGAGGTGTATCTCCTCGACATTTATTAATTAATTCAGGTTGAACCTTGAGCTTTGTGAATCCAGAAGTTTTCCTCCTAGTAAAAATCTTAAATGGCACATGTGCTACTGTTTTGAATTTGTATCACATTGCACATGCTCAGGAGAAGGCAATGGCACCCTACCCCAGTACTCTTGCCTGGAAAATCCCATGGACGGAAGAGCCTGGTAGGCTGCAGTCCATGGGGTCGTGACAAGTCGGGCACGAGTGAGCAACTTCACTTTCACTTTTCAGTTTCATGCATTGGAGAAAGAAATGGCAACCCACTCCAGTGTTCTTGCCTGGAGAATCCCAAGGACGGGGGAGCCTGGTGGGCTGCCGTCTATGGGGTCGCACAGAGTCGGACATGACTGAAGCAACTTAGCAGCAGCAGCAGCAGCAACACATGCTCATGACTTTTTACTTATATATCATGTGTATCTTTAGTCCCATTTTGCAGATGACTGGCCTGAAGCACTGATAAGAATTAGAAACACAGCACTTATTTCCCCAGCTTGCTACTTAATATTCTGAGTCATCTTCTCTGTTATAAAACTCTATAGGCACAACTAAAGAAAACTACTGGGGACAAAGATTTTGATGGAGAAAATTATCTGAGAGTGAAGATTTGGAAAAACAAAATAGAGACAGCGACAGTAAGTGCAAAGTGCTGTGTATGTCCTATGTTTACCAACTACATTTTACTTCTCTCTGGTAGTTAATCCTGCTTGTTTCATGAATGGCATAAAATGTGAAAAGAAGATGAAGAAGAATTAGAGAAAATTATAATTTTAATGTGAACAAGATGGATAAAATGGTACATTTTTATGTTTGGGTATCAGATGCATTCATACAAGCACTGGTTTACAAGTCAGTTGTGCCACAAATTTACAAGTCTCAAAATAGCTAGTCAGCAATCTGGAAACTCTTGCTCTATCTCACCATGTCCCAAGAATAAAGATTCAGCAGTCACAGTCTAACTGACAAAAGTGTTGCTGCTGAAGGCAGAATACAATTCAGCTCTTACTCTCTCATAGGAAGATTGGCTCAGCAGAGCTAACAGGAGGGGGAAAAATGTTCAATTGTCAGTAAGTGAAAGAAATAGGTCTCAAAAGCACACAAGAAAGATCTGTGGGGTAAAAGAAATTTGTTTCCTGTGTTGTCAGTCTCTGGACCAACACAATGATTTCAGACACAAGAAGCAAAATGGCCATAGTATGCACAAGCTAGTGAATTCATTGCAACTGGTTGTCTAGGATTTACTACTCCTGAAAGCAGCTTGTCAAATTCCTTTTAGGAATATATAGCTCCTGCAGACAAGCTCCACCCTAGAGGATGCTCAGATTAAACAGAAAGACACACAATCCAAGTCCAACACGTACTATCAGCTTCAGACCCAACCCCTCAAGACAAGGCCAGATGCAGGTATACTTGTAGAAAGTTCTGTGTGTTCCTGAACCCCATTGTCTAGATGGGAAAGCTGACATTAGACAGCTACACCTACATGCCTAGTAAGTGACAGAGCTGGGACTTGGGCCCAGGCCTTCTTGGCTCCTCATCCAATGCTCTGTTTGCTGTCTTACAGGGAAGTGTTAATAAAGTTTGGCCAGTGGTGACTCTGTGAGAAAAAAGTTTAATAGCATGATATGCAAATAGATTCTTGAGTGTGTGTGCAGGAGTAAAATGCTATGCATCACATCCTACTACTGAGTAGGAACTTTTTTCCTCTAGTTTTAAAAAAGTTGCTTCTAATTGGGTCGTTATGTGTTCAGTGCTTCACATATTTCATGTTGTCATCCTTTTCACTACAAAGAAAATAAGCACATTTGAGTATAAAGTATTTCCTGCTGCTGCTGCTGCTGGTGCTAAGTCGCTTCAGTCGTGTCCAACTCTGTGCGACCCCCCTGGGCAAGAAAGTTTTAAAAGAAATTCTATTTATCATTTGAAATTAGGATGAACATCAGCACCAGTCAATTTTAAAAATTATTTGTTTATTTTTTGGCTGTGCTGTGCAGCATGTCAGGGATCTTACTTCCCTGACTGTGGATTGAACCTGTGCCCCCTGCATTGGAAGCATGGAGTCTTAACCACTGGACTGCCAGGGAAGTACCTAGTAGTCAATTTTTAATTAAAATTTTTATTTTGAAGTAATATCAAGCTTACAGTAAAGTTGCAAGACCAATATAGAAAACTGATTGCCCTTTACTCAGGTTCAGCCATCACTAATATTTAATATTTTGCTACATTTATTTGCTTTATTAGTCTCTCTCTGTCCTCTTTATCTTTATCTCTGCATGTCTTTTGTCTTTCTATATATATATTTATATATTTATTTATACATTTATATAAGCATTTTAAGACAAACTATTTCAGAAAATGCTCATAAGCTTTTATTTATTCTTTGTGTCTTTCCTAAAAAGAAGAGATTTTCTTATATAAGCACAGTGCAGTTATCAAATTCAGGAAATTTAAAGAGTGCAATTGAGTTTTGTATAGCATGTACTTCAATTTAAGTTTCTCCACTGTTTCCTCATAATTAGGTTCAAGGGAGACTATAAAAACAATCTTGAGTCCATTTCAGGAAAGTGCCTACAGAGGCACACACTGTCTATCTGCCCTTCATTGATAAGGTTAATTTTGATCATTGGTCAACATTTTATCTGTTTCATTCATAGTATAGTTACTACTTCCCCTTTGCAACTAATAAAGGAATTGTAGGGAGACATTTTAAGACCATGCATATATCCTGTTTGTCATCCATTCCCCTACCTTGAATTTAGCATCAACTGATAATTTTGCCTAAACTGATCTTTATTATAATGGTTACAAAATAGTGCTTTTCTAAATCCACCACTCCCTCCATACTTGTTAGCTGACATTCTGTCTGTTTTCCTCTCTGTCCTTCTCTCTGTGTCTGTCTCTCTCTATTTATTACCACTATTGTCAAATGGCAAAACTAAAATAGTTTAGTCATGAATTTGCTATCCTTTATTCTACGGAAAACGATCCATGGATTGGGGGAATACAGTGCCAAACAAGCAGTGCAGCACTCTTCCTGAGGGATTTTGGGAAAGTGAGTTTTATAGAGCATTAGAAGAGGCAATTTGAAAATGGCATGATTGGCTAAAGGTCAGGGTTTCCTTATATGGCTGGCAAGTCCTGTTCCATGGTAAGCTGGCTAAAGCTGAGCTGGAGGATTGTGATTGGCATTGTTTCCTTGACGGGTGATTCTTTTAAGTGCAGACTGACCTAGGTTTAGATTTGAGATGTGGGCCAGGCCACTGGGGCAACCTCCGTTTTGTGGATCCTGATATACCAATTAACTTTATAGATATGGATTCATGAATATCTGTTTTATCCAATGGATTATTTTCCATTACCTTTAAAATTTTGATGCTCAAATTATACTGTATTTACTCGGTGGGAGGTGGTCCATTTCAAGATATTTATTTCAAAATATGCCATTTCCTATTATTTTTTTCTAGCACTTTCTTGCTTTCTACCAAGACAAGATACTTCAGGTTCATTTTGTACCTTCCATCGCAAGAAATGGTATCAGCAACTTCTCCAATGAGTCATAGTTCATTTTAATGGGTAATAATATGTAGAAACCAAGATCTAGATACTATATACATCCATTGCTATTATGGTATCACTACAAGGGTATCATATTGATACTTTCAATCCTAATCTCATCTTTCCTCATTCCTTACATGTATTTTCTTTCTTCCATAATGAGAACTGTGACTCCCTATAACATCCACACATTTACTCACTTGATTAATCCTTTAGTGCATATAAATAATTTCAGAATTTCTACTGTAGTAAATAAACATAACCAAAAGAGTTCCAGGCAGATTTTGACTCCACATTTTAGGTATGGGTATTCTCTGAAAATGGTTGGAAGAAAAGACTGGGGTGTAAATCATTACTTAGGTTATGACAATATCAGGCTTTTTATCTCTCCTTTATTACAGTGACAGGCTTACTAGGAAATTAATCACCAGTGTGTGGTTCTTTAATTAATAAAAGTTGCATTGTATAGTTAAAAATCTGTAAAAGGGTATCATATTAAGTGTTCTTATCACAATAAAATAAAAAATTAAAGAAAATTTATATGACAAAGAAACTTTGGGAAATATTTGTACCTCTTATGCCTCATTTGAATGTTCATGTACTGAACATACTTGGATTTTATTGGAAAGAGCCAGAAAAGATTGAAAAATGAAAAAAGACAAAACCTATTACAAATTCAACTACTCAAAGGAAGCCAAGAGTACTCTAGAACAGCCAAAGTTGGGATGGTAATATCATCTCTGAAAGAAGCAACTTTATAAAAAACTCTGGGTTTTCCTTTTAAATCCAAAAATATTGCAATAAATGAATGCAAAATAAAACAAAAAAGCAAACAAACAAAAAATCCAATGGGCTCCATTACCAGAAGAATGCTCCAGTTTTACATGAAAATTTAGAGGGATTTTAGAATCCTTGAAGCTACCTATATAGTCCTATAGGATATTTCAGATCATATTCCTTTGGACTACTGGTTGCACAGAATGCAAAACTTAACAAATTTCATCATCTCCTTTCTGGGTGAGAACTCTTGTTATTAGCACTACTGAATCGTGTTTATATGATGAAAAGACCTTAGACTGCATTCATCTCACTCCTCTTCCCACAGGTGTATAAACTGAAGTCTACTGAGGGGAAAGGATTTTTTCAAGAACAGAAGCACTATGGGGGATAGAGCTTGGAGAGTTCTTGTAGAAAAGAATTCAAGAACAGAGTGAACAGCTGTGCTGGATTATTTTATGTTCTGTTTCTGTCCTGGAATTCTGTGTGTCTGCTTTCTGATTGCCAGTACAGTGATCTTTCTGCTCTTCCCTCAAAGGTCATTAGTTTGGGGGCATGGGAAAGGCTTTCCAGGTGGCACCAGTGGTAAAGAACCCACCTGCCAATACAGGAGACACAAGAGATTTGGGTTTGATCACTGGATCAGGAAGATTCCCTAGAGAGGGAAATGGCAACCCACTCCAGTATTCTTGCCAGGGAAATCCCATGGACAGAGGAGCCTGGCTGGCTTCACTCCATGGGGTTGCAAAGAGTCAGACATGACTGAAGAGACTTAGCACAAGCACATAGGAAGGGAATAAGGGTGAGTAACTCTACTTTTTGTTATTTTGTATATTCATCTTCTATATACAAATATTTGTATATTCATCTTCTTTCTTTGGAAGGAATGATGCTAAAGCTGTAACTCCAGTACTTTGGCCACCTCATGAGAAGAATTGACTCATTGGAAAAGACTCTGATGCTGGGAGGGATTGGGGGCAGGAGAGAAGGGGACAACAGAGGATGAGATGGCTGGATGGCATCACTGATTCGATGGACATGAGTCTGAGTGAACTGCGGGAGTTGGTGATGGACAGGGAGGCCTGGCGTGCTGTGATTCATGGGGTCGCAAAGAGTCAGACATGACTGAGCGACTGAACTGAACTGAACTGATATTCATCTTCAAGGAAAGACTTTTTTTATGGAAAAGGGGAGTTTTGGAACCTAAAATGATTCAGTTGTAATACTAGCTAAGACTCTATTACAGTCTGAAATGCTTGCAGTACATGCATGGTATCTTTTGAAGGAGGTTGCAAATATCTTCATTACCTCCATCATACCATATCCTTCTCTAAAATAGCAGGGAGGGAACACAGCTCCATCCATCAACAGAAAATTTGATTAAAGATTTACTGAGCATGGCGGCCGAGAGGAGCTACCCCACGTCCGAGGTCAGGAGTGGCGGCCAGAAGGAGCTACCCCACGTCCAAGGTCAGGGGTGGTGGCCAGAAGGAGCTACCCCACGTCTGAGGTCAGGGGCGGCAGCCGAGAGGAGCTACCCCATGTCCGAGGTTAGGGGCGGCAGCCGAGAGGAGCTACCCCACGTCCGAGGCCAGGGGCCCTGGCCTGGAGGAGTAACCCCACCTCCAAGGAGCGGTGGCTGCAGGGGTGCAGGAGGGCCTAGAGGAGCTATTCCACGTTCAAGGTCAGAAGGGGCGGTAGTGAGGAGATATCCCTCATCCAAGGTAAGGAGCAGCAGTTGCGCTTTCCTGGAGCAGCATGAAGAGATACCCCACGTCCAAGGTAAGAGAAACCCAAGTAAGACAGTAGGTGTTGTAAGAGGGCATCAGAGGGCAGACACACTGAAACCATACTCACAGAAAACTAGTCGATCTAATCATACTAAGACCACAGCCTTGTCTAACTCAATGAAACTAAGCCATACCTGGGGGGCCACCCAAGATGGGTGGGTCATGGTGGAGAGGTCTGACAGAATGTGGTCCACTGGAGAAGGGAATGGCAAACCACTTCAGTATTCCTGCCTTGAGAACCCCATGAACAGTATGAAAAGGCAAAATGATAGGATACTGAAAGAGGAACTCCCCAGGTCAGTAGGTTCCCAATATGCTACTGGAGATCAGTGGAGAAATAACTCCAGAAGAATGAAGGGATGGAGGCAAAGCAAATATAATACCCGGTTGTGGATGTGACTGGTGATAGAAGCAAGGTCCGATGCTGTAAAGAGCAATATTGCATAGGAACCTGGAATGTCAGGTCCATGAATCAAGGCAAATTGGAAGTGGCCAAACAAGAAATGGCAAGAGTGAACATCGACATTCTAGGAATCAGTGAACTAAAATGGACTGGAATGGGTGAATTTAACTCAGATGACCATTATATCTGCTACTGCGGGCAGGAATCCCTCAGAAGAAATGGAATAGCCATCATGGTCAACAAAAGAGTCTGAAATGCAGTACTTGGATGCAATCTCAAAAACAACAGAATGATCTCTGTTCATTTCCAAGGCAAACCATTCAATATCACAGTAATCCAAGTCTATGCCCCAACCAGTAATGCTGAAGAAGCTGAAGTTGAACGGTTCTATGAAGACCTACAAGACCTTTTAGAACTAACACCCAAAAAATATGTCCTTTTCATTATAGGGGACTGGAATGCAAAAGTAGGAAGTCAAGAAACACCTGGAGTAACAGGCAAATTTGGCCTTGGAATATGGAAAGAAGCAGGGCAGAGACTAATAGAGTTTTGCCAAGAAAATGCACTGGTCATAGCAAACATGATTTCCAACAACACAAGAGAAGACTCTAGACATGGACATCACCAGATGGTCAACACCGAAATCAGATTGATTATATTCTTTGTAGCCAAAGATGGAGAAGTTCTACACAGCAAAAACAAGACCGGGAGCTGACTGTGGCTCAGATCATGAACTCCTTATTGCCAAATTCAGACTTAAATTGAAGAAAGTAGGGAAAACCACTCGACCATTCAGGTATGACCTAAATCAAATCCCTTATGATTATACAGTGAGAAATAGATTTAAGGGCCTAGATCTGATAGATAGAGTGCCTGATGAATTATGGACAGAGGTTCGTGACATTGTACAGGAGATAGGGATCAAGACCATCCCCATGGAAAAGAAATGCAAAAGAGCAAAATGGCTGTCTGGGGAGGCCTTACAAATAGCTGTGAAAAGAAGAGAAGCAAAAAGCAAAGGAGAAAAGGAAAGATATAAGCATCTGAATGCAGAATTCCAAAGAATAGCAAGGAGGGATAAGAAAGCCTCCCTCAGCGATCAGTGCAAAGAAATAGAGGAAAACAACAGAATGGGAAAGACTAGAGATCTCTTCAAGAAAATTAAAATACCAAGGGAACATTTCATACAAAGATGGGCTCGATAAAGGACAGAAATGGTATGGACCTAACAAAAGCAGAAGATATTAAGAAGAGGTGGCAGGAATACACAGAAGAACTGTACAAAAAAGATCTTCACGACCCAGATAATCATGATGGTGGGATCACTCACCTAGAGCCAGACATCCTGGAATGTGAAGTCAAGTGGGCCTTAGAAAGCATCACTACTAACAAAGCTAGTGGAGGTGATGGAATTCCAGTTGAGCTATTTGAAATCCTGAAAGATGATGCTGTGAAAGTGCTGCACTCAATATGCCAGCAAATTTGGAAAACTCAGCAGTGACCACAGGACTGGAAAAGGTCAGTTTTCATTCCAGTCCCAAAGAAAGGCAATGCCAAAGAATGCTCAAACTACCACACGATTGCACTCATCTCACACGCTAGTAAAGTAATGCTCAAAATTCTCCAAATCAGGCTTCAGCAATACATGAATCATAAACATCAAGGCAGAGGAACCAGAGACCAAATTGCCAACATCTGCTGGATCATTGAAAAAGCAAGAGAGTTCCAGAAAAACATCTATTTCTGCTTTACTGACTATGCCAAAGCCTTTGACTGTGTGGATCACAATAAACTGTGAAAATTCTTCAAGAGATGGGAATACCAGACGACCTGACCTGCCTCTTGAGAAATCTGTATGCAGGTCAGGAAGCAACAGTTAGAACTGGACATGGAACAACAGACTGGTTCCAAATAGGAAAAGGAGTTCTTCAAGGCTGTATATTGTCACCCTGCTTATTTAACTTACATACAGAGTACATCATGAGAAACGCTGGGCTGGAAGAAGCACAAGCTGGAATCAAGATTGCCGGGAGAAATATCAATAACCTCAGATATGCAGATGACACCACCCTTATGGCAGAAAGTGAAGAGGAACTAAAAAGCCTCTTGATGAAAGTGAAAGTGGAGAGTGAAAAAGTTGGCTTAATGCTCAACATTCAGAAAACGAAGATCATGGCATCTGGTCCCATCACTTCATGGGAAATAGATGGGGAAACAGTGGAAACAGTGTCAGGCTTTATTCTTTTAGGCTCCAAAATCACTGCAGATGGTGACTGCAGCCATGAAATTAAAAGACACTTACTCCTTGGAAGGAAAGTTATGACCAACCTAGATAGCATATTGAAAAGCAGAGACATTACTTTGCCAACAAAGGTCCGTCTAGTCAAGGCTATGGTTTTTCCAGTGGTCATGTATGGATGTGAGAGTTGGACTGTGAAGAAGGCTGAGCGCCGAAGAATTGATGCTTTTGAACTGTGGTGTTGGAGAAGACTTTTGAGAGTCCCTTGGACTGCAAGGAGATCCAATTAGTCCATTCTGAAGGAGATCAGCCCTGGGATTTCTTTGGAAGGACTGATGCTAAAGCTGAAACTCCAGTACTTTGGCCACCTCATGCGAAGAGTTGACTCATTGGAAAAGACTCTGATGCTGGGAGGGATTGGGGGCAGGAGGAGAAGGGGACAACAGAGGATGAGATGGCTGGATGGCATCATTGACTCGACGGATGTGAGTCTGAGTAAACTCTGGGAGTTGGTGACGGACAGGGAGTCCTGGCTTGCTGTGATTCATGGGGTCGCAAAGAGTCAGACACGACTGAGCGACTGAAGTGAACTGAACTGAGCATGGACCCAACCATCAGAACAAGATCCAGTTTCCCCTTTAGTCATCAGGAAGCTTCCATATGCCTCTTATCCTTCCCCATCAGAGGGCAGACAGACTGAAAATCACAATCACAGAAAACTAACCAATCTAATCACATGGACCACAGACTTGTCTAACTCAGTGAAACTATGAATCATCCCGTGCAGGGCCACCCAAGTCATGGTGGAGAGTTCTGACAAAATGTGGTCCACTGGAGAAGGGAATGGCAAACCACTTCAGTATTCTTGCCTTGAGAACCCCAAGAATAGTATGAAAAGCAAAAAGATAGGACACTGAAAGATGCACTTTCCAGGTTGGTAGGTGCCCAATATGCTACTGGAAATCAGTGGAGAAATAACTCCAGAAAGAATGAAGAGATGGAGTCAAAGCAAACATAACACCTAGTTGTGGATGTGACTGGTGATGGAAGCAAGGTCAGATGCTGTAACAAGTAATATTGCATAAGAGCCTGGAATGTTAGGTCCATGAATCAAGGCAAATTGGAAGTGATCAAACAGGAGATGGCAAGAGTGAATGTCGCATTTTAGGAATCAGTGAACTAAAATGGACTGGAATGGGTGAATTTAACTCAGATGACCATTATATCTACTATTGTGGGCAAGAAACGCTTAGAAGAAATGGAGAAGCCATCATAGTAAACAAAAGAGTCCAAAATGCAGTACTTGGATGCAATCCCCAAAATGATAGAATGATCTCTGTTCGTTTCCAAGGCAAACCATTCAATATCACAGTAATCTGAATCTATGCCCAAACCAGTAATGCTAAAGCTGAATGGTTCTATGAAGACCTACAAGACCTTCTAGTACTAACACCCAAAACAGATATCCTTTTCCTTATAGGGTACAGGAATGCAAAAGTAGGCAGTCAAGAAACACTTGGGTAACAAGTAGATTTGGCTTTGGAATACAGAACAAAGCATGGAATAGGCTAATAGAGTTTTGCCAAGAGAACACACTGGTCATAGCAAACACCTTCTTCCAACAACACAAGCGAAGACTCTACACATGGACTTCACCAGATGGTCAACGCTGAAATCAGATTGATTATATTCTTTATGGCTAAAGGTGGAAAATCTCTCTACAGTCAGCAAAAACAAGACCAGGAGCTGATTGTGGCTCAGATCATGAACTCATTATTGCAAAATTCAGAATTAAATTGAAGAAAGTAAGGAAAACCACTAATCATTCAGGTATGGCCTAAATCAAATCCCTAACGATTATACAGTGGAAGTGAAAAATAGATTTAAGGGACTAGATCATGAACTATGGATGGAGGTTCATGACATTGTACAGGAGACAGGGATCAAGACAATCCCCAAGAAAAAGAAATGAAAAAAAGCAAAATGGCTGCCTGAAGAGGCCTTAAAAATAGCTGTGCAAAGAAGAGAAGTGAAAAGCAAAGGAGAAAAGGAAAGACATACCCATTTGAATTCAGAGTTCCAAAGAATAGCAAGGAGAGAGATGAAAACTTTCCTCAGTGACCAGTGCAAAGAAATAGAGGAAAACAACAGAATGGGAAAGACTAGAGATCTCTTCAGGGAAATTATATATACCAAGGGAACATTTCATGCAACGATGGGCTCAATAATGAACAGAAATAGTATGGACCTAAGAGAAGCAGAAGATATTAAGAAGAGGTGGCAAGAATACACAGAAGAACTATGCAAAAAAGATCTTCATGATCCAGATAATCACGATGGTGTGATCACTCACCTAGAGCCAGACATCCTGGAAGGTGAAGTCAAGTGGGCCTTAGGAAGCATCACTATGAACAATGCTAGTGGAGGTGATGGAATTGCAGTTACACTATTTCAAATCCTAAAAGATGATGTTGTGAAAGTGCCTGGACTCAATATGGCAGCAAATTTGGAAAACTCAGCAGTGGCCACAGGACTGGAAAAGGTCAGTTTTCATTCTAATCCCAAAGAAAGGCAATGCCCAAGAATGTTCAAGCTACTGCACAAGTACACTCATCGCACATGCTAGTAAGTGAAAGTGAAATCACAGTCGTGTCCGACTCTTTGTGACCCCATGGACTGTAGCCTACCAGGCTTCTCCGTCCATGGGATTTTCCAAGCAAGGGTGCTAGAGTGGGTTACCAAGCAATGCTCAAAATTCTCCAAACCAGGCTTCAACAATATGTGAACTGTGGGTTTCCATATGTTTAAGCTGGTTTTAGAAAAGGCAGAGGAACTAGAGATCAAATTGCTAACATCCACTGGATCATCAAAAAAGCACGAGAGTTCCAGAAAACTATCTGTTTCTGCTTTATTGACTATGCCAAAGCCTTTTACTGTGTGAATCACCACAAACTGTAGAAAATTCTTAAAGAGATGGGAATACCAGATTACCTGACCTGCCTCTTGAGAAACCTGTATGCAGGTCAGGAAGCAACAGTTAGAACTGGACATGGAACAACAGACTGGTTCCAAATAGGAAAAGGAGTACGTCAAGGCTGTATATTGTCACCCTGCTTATTTAACTTATATGCAGAGTACATCATGATAAATCCTGGGCTGGACGAAGCACAAGCTGGAATCAAGATTGCCGAGAGAAATATCAATAACCTCAGATATGCAGATGACACCCTTATGGCAGAAGAGAAGAAGAACTAAAGAGCCTCTTGATGAAAGTGAAAAGGAGAGTGAAAAAGTTGGCTTAAAGCTCAACATTCAGAAAACTAATATCATGGCATCCTGTCCCACTGCTTCATGGCAAATAGATGGGGAAATAGTGGAAACAGTGGCAGGCTTTATTTTTGGGGGCTCCAAAATAACTGCAGATGGGGACTGTAGCCATGAAATTAATAGATGCTTACTCCTTGGAAGAAAAGTTATGACCTAGACAGCATATTAAAAAGCGGAGACATTACTTTGCCAAAAAAGTTCCATCTAGTCAAGGCTATTGTTTTCCCGGTGGTCATATATGGATCGGTGAAGGTAATGGCACCCCACTCCAGTACTCTTGCCTGGAAAATCCCATGGATGGAGGAGCCTGGTAGGCTGCAGTCCATCGGGTCGCTAAGTGTTGCACACAACTGAGTGACTTCACTTTCACTTTTCACTTTCCTGCATTGGAGAAGGAAATGGCAACCCACTCCAGTGTTCTTGCCTGGAGAATCCCAGGGATGGGGGAGCCTGGTGGGCTGTCGTCTATGGGGTTGCACAGAGTTGGACACAACTGAAGTGACTTAGCAGCAGCAACATGTGAGAGTTGGACTATAAAGAAAGCTGAGCACCAAAGAATTGATGCTTTTGAACTGTGGTGTTGGAGAAGACTCTTAAGAGTCTCTTGGACTGCAAGGAGATCCAACCAGTCCATAGTAAAAGAAATCAGTCCTGAATATTCTTTGGAAGTACTGATGTTGAAGCTAAGCTCTAATACTTTGGCCACCTGATGCAAAGAACTGATTCATTTGAAAAGACCTTGATACTGGGAAAGATTTAGGGCAGGAGGAGAAGGGGACGACAGAGGATGAGATGGTTGGATGGCCTCACCAACGTGATGGGCATAAGTTTGAGTAAACTCTGGGAGTTGGTGGTGGACAGGGAGGCCTGGGGTGCTACAGTCCGTGGGGTCGCAAAGAGTCAGACATAACTGGGTGGCAGAACAGAACTGAACTTGAACTGAAGCACTTGCAGGATGCCAGTATATCTTTCAAAACATTAAAGTAGCCATCTGTATGTCTTCTTTGGAGAATTGTCTATTTAGTTCTTTGGCCCATTTTTTGATTAGTTCGTTTATTTTTCTGGAATTGAGCTGCAGGAGTTGCTTGTATATTTTTGAGATGAGTTGTTTGTCAGTTGCTTCATTTGCTATTATTTTCTCCCATTCTGAAGGCTGTCTTTTCACCTTGCTTATACACAGTGGAATACTACTCAGCCATTAAAAAGAATACATTTGAATCAGTTCTAATGAGGTGGATGAAACTGGAGCCGATTATACAGAGTGAAGTAAGCCAGAAAGAAAAACACCAATACAGTATACTAATGCATATATATGGAATTTAGAAAGCTGGTAACGATAACCCTGTATGAGAGACAGCAAAAGAGACACAGATGTATAGAACAGTCTTTTGGACTCTGTGGAAGAGGGACAGGGGGATGATTTGGGAGAATGGCATTGAAACATGTATAATATCATATAAGAAGTGAATCGCCAGTCCAGGTTCAATGCAGGATACAGGAAGCTTGGGGCTGGTGCACTGGAATGACCCAGAGGGATGGTATGGGGAGGGAGGTGGGAGGGAGTTCAGGATTGGGAACACGTGTACACCCGTGGTGGATTCATGTTGATGTATGGCAAAACCAATACAATATTGTAATTAATTAGCCTCTAATTAAAATAAATAAATTTAAATTAAAAACCAAACAAACAAACATTAAAGTATCTTTGTAGCTAGGAAACTTGAGGACCAGAACTTGGCTGGGAATGCTTGTCAACTTTTGGCAGCCTTGTCACTTCTGGCCATGTGTGCCTCTCTCTATGGCCAACCAGTTCTGGTCAGGCATCCCACAAATGTGTCAAATCATTTCTGAAATTCTTCTGAGCCATACAGCCTATTACCCTTAGAATGGTGTGTAGAGCTGTGACATGAATTGTTTTTAGGCGAAATCCATGCAAATACCTCTTCAACAAGATGATGTGCAGGTAAGGCATGTACTTTAGGGTTTGACACCAACTCAGACTACATGATAGCTGTTTTTCAACAATTCAACTAATGTTGAATCTAGTTTTATTCAAAATAGTCTTTCCATTTTTACAAAGCAGAATGGTGGGTTTGATCATTGGTTGGGGAGCTAGGATCCCACATGCTTTGGGGCCAAAAAGCCAAAACATAAAGCTAAAGCAATGTTATAACAAGTTCAATAAAGACTTAAAAAAAGGGGGGGGGGGATTAATCTAGTTAGAGACATCTTGGAAGTGACATTTTAAATTGAGATCTGAAGGATGAAAAGTTAAACAGGTGAGGGAGGACTTGGAGAGAATATTTTCTGAAACAGGAAGAGCATAGGAAAATGCCCAGAGGGGAGAAAAACAGCGTCTAATGAGACTACAGTAGTACAGTTTACAGTGTAAGTTTGTAAGAGGTAAGAAATGTGGCTAGATTGTAATTTAGTCCCCCTGAGGGTCGAAACCTTGTCTATTTTGTTCAAAATAGCATAGCCATTATCTACTATTATTTTTGTCACACAGTAAAAATTCAAAAAATATTTTTGAATAATAATAACAACAAAAATAGCAGTCATTTATTTAATTAATGAGACAGGAAACATTCTAAAGTACTTTATTTATGTGCAATTTTATTAAATCCTCACAACATTATGAAAAGTTTATTATTTTAATGTTATTATTATCATTATAATCATCATTATTTTCCTTCTACAGATAAGGATGCAGAAGCTCAGTGAGGTTAACCAAATAGCCCAAGTATACCCAGATAGTGACTGTCAGATCTAAGGTTTAAACTCAGACCATCTCAGACTCTTCTGATGCTAAGTGTCTAGAGTCTGTGTTAAAAAGTTTTGAATTTTCCCTAATACAGTAGGAAACCACCGATACCAAGATGAGTCTGGCAGCAATGTGAAGAACGGACCTAAGCGGAACAAGACTAGAGGTAAAGAAACAAGTTATGAAGGCATTGTGATAATCCATGCAACTGATGATGGTGGCTTGCATAGAGTGTTGGCAGTGAAGATGGAGAGAAATAGCCAGATTTCAGAGGGAGAAGGGAGGGGAGAAGAAGAGAGGGAAAAATAATGAGAAAGGGAGAGAGCGAGAGAGAGAGAGATGGAATTTATAGGTCTTGGTGGGCTTCCCAGGTGGTAAAGAACCCTCCTGCCAATGGTTTCTGATCATTACAGAACTGTGATTGGGTTTTGGAGGTGCAACTCCCTGAAACAGAGAGCAGGAGGAGGTAGCGGTAGATGAGAAGATGGCAATTGATTTTTGGCATGATGAGTGTGAGCTCTTTGGAAAGGAGTATTCAAGTGGGCATACCAAATTGCCATTTAAGTAGACTTGCCTCATGCTTCCCAAGTGGTGCTAGTGGCAAAGAACCTGCCTGCCAATGCAGGAGACATAAGAAACATGGATTTGATTCCTGAATCAGGAAGATCCCCTGGAGAATGGCATGACAACCCAGTCCAGTGTTCTTGTCTGGAGAATCCCATGAACAGAGGAGTCTGACAGGCTGAAGTCCATAGAGTTGCATAGAATTGGACATGACTAAAGCGATTTAGCATGTGTGCACTCCTCATGCTTAGAGAAGAGATCAAGGATGGAGACAGAGATGTGAGAGATACCACCATATAGCTGGTCTTTGCAACTAACAGGGGCAACTGTAACCAGGCTGGAAAGTTACTGACAGGGGCAGAAAATCTAAGGCAAAACCCAAATGAACATCAACATCCTAATGGCATATAAAAGGAAAAGAGCCTGTAAAGAAGATTGGGAAGGTACAGACAGAGGAGTAGGAAGAAACCAGAAGATGAGCATAATGAAAGCTGAGGGGAATTTAATTTATCCAGAAGAAGGAAATGGTCAACAATGTCAAATACTGCTGAAACATGGGGATAAAATATCTTCCATTATGTTTCACAGCATTGAGGATTTTGATATTTTTGGAAAGATCAGTTCCATTTTAAAGGGGTATGTGGAATTTAAGAGGAAGGTAAAAGTCATATTTTAGTATGTTACAGGGAAATTTACAGGTAAGGAAATGAAATAAAAGTCACAGAAGCAAATGCTAGTTATTACCATGGAAACAAAATCCAGGAACACTGGGAGATTTGGGGTGAAAAGGGAAATTGGAAGTCCTAGGGTGATTGTTAATTAGTTTTATAGAATGGACTTGGGGTAGATGGAATAAAGATGTAGCAAAAGATACTATAAACTGGGGGGGAAGAAGGCCAAGAATTTTCAGGGAATCTCAATATACATGTGGTTCATTGATTAAATTGAATTCAGACCAAAAATCAGTTAGTGGATACTCAATGCTCTGAAATAATCTTGGAGTTCTAATTTAACTTGAGCTTGACTGCCTGGGTATCTCCAGAAGCAACTATCAGAGTGAAGGTGGTGTTGCTGTTGCTGTAGGGCCAGTAGTAGCTCTATCTAGTTCTTTTTCTCCTGAATTCTAAGGAGAAAAATCCATACCATGAACATTGATGTCCTGTTTGCAGAATTTTCTATCATTCCTCAGCTGTGGAGAGGTAAGTCATCCCCAAGGTCAGGAGCAGACCCTTGTGTTATTAGATTCTTTAGGCCTTACAGGACTCTTGGGATTTCTTTTCTTACGTGAAGTGTGGAAAATCCCATTTGCAGACTTCCTGTGCAGTTTTCTCTGCCCAACGTGAAGAGTGTGGATCTCCTGGAACACAGATACTGGGAGGCAGCACCATGGCCAGTGGCTGTGAAGATGGGCTTTGCAGTTAGTCTTGAATATGAGTCTCAACTGCACCACTTGGAGAAGCACAAAAACCAGACTGATCCTTAATGGCTAAGACTGATACACTGAACTTCATTAAAAAGCACATTTTATATAATTATGGGTATAGTTGCATTTAGGTCTATCATATTTGTTATCTATATTTTCTATTGGGTCCTGTCAGTTATTGGTGCCTCCCTCCATTCCTTCTTTCCTGCTTTCTCTTAGATTATTTTTAATAATTTCAACCTCTGTTTTGATTTAGCTGTTGGATTTTAAGCTTGTCTCCTTTTATTATTTTTAGTGGTTATCTCAGAGATTACAAGATACATCCTTAAATTCTTAGTCTATTTACAGTTAATCTTGTGGCACTTCATGAAAAATGTAGAACCTTGAAACCACATAGGTCCATTAATATTCTCTCTACCATCTTTTGTGTTACAATTGTCATAAGTAATACATTTATATACTTTATAAATCCTAAAAACTAATGCTATAATTTTTTCTTTAAGTAGTCAAATATATTTTAGGCAAATTAAGAGAAAAATATGGTCTTTTATATTTACCCAGGTATATGTTCTGTGTGCTGTGCTTAGTAGTTCAGTTGTATCCGACTCTTTGCAACCCCATGGACTGTAGCCTATCAGGGTCCTCTGTCCATGGGATTCTCCTGGCAAGAATACTGGAGTGAGTTGCCACACCCTCCTCCAGGGGATCTTCCCAACCCAGGGATCGAACCCAGGTCTCCCTCATTGCAGGTAGATTCTTTACCATTTGAGCCACCAGGGAAGCCCACCCAGGTATATACTTAGGCACATATAAAAGCTGGTGGAGGAGATGGAGCTGACAAAGAAGACTGAAAAAAAGCAGGTTGACTTATAAGAGGAAAATCAGGAGTGCATGGTCTAAGGGAAGCCAGCAGAGGAGAATGTTTCAAGAAAAATGGAGAGTGGTCAACAGTGTCAAAATGTAGTTTAAATAAGAGGAATGAAAACAGTGTTAGATTTAGATGAAAGAAATTATTGATAGTACAAGTTTATTTGGTAGAATTAATTGAGTGTGAATCAAATTGGACTGAGTTGAGTGGGTGGTAGAGGAAAGAAAGGAAATAGAGGGAAGACGGATAATTCTTTTGAGAAACTGTAGCAAAGAAAAGGAGAAAAGAGATGAGTTAATAGTTATACGGGGACATGGGGTTGTGAAGGTTTTAGTTGTTCTAATCGGACAGGCTGAGAATATATGAAAGTCAGTAGAAAGGATTCAGTTGAAAGGATGAGGTTAAATATGTAGAATAGAAAAATGTGTCATCATTGATGCTATAAGATCTCTGTGAAGATGGAGAGAGCTAAGAAACAAAGCATAGGAGATATGTTAGCTCTGAAAGATGACCAGATGCACACAGAGGGAAGGAGGTATATTTGATGTTGGGAAGATGTGGGACTTGACATATGACACATTATAGCTCCCCCCCACCCCTGGAAAGTAGGAGGTAAGATCATCCTCTGTGAGTGAGCAGGGAGGAGAGTGTGTTGGAGGCAGAAGAAGAATGGAGAAGGTCTGGAATAATAGTGGTGAGTGGAGAATGAGTTGACCAGAGAGATGTAATAAAGTCTCAGACCCCATTAAAGATGTTTTACTATTGGCTCGGCTGGTAAAATAATCTGCCTGCAATGCGGGAGACCTGGGTTCAATCCCTGGGTTGGGAAGATCCCCTGGAGAAGGGAAAGGCTACCCACTCCAGTATTCTGGCCTGGAGAATTCCATGGAGTGTATAGTCCATGGGGTTGCAAAGAGTCAGATACAACTGAGCAACTTTTACTTCACTCACTCACTATCTATTAAATTACTAGGAGACATTATTTTTTGGCTTTAGTTTTATTTATTTATCTTTTAAAGCTTACATTTGCATTGGGATATAGCTGATTAGCAATGTTGTGATAGTTTCAGGTGAACAGTGAAGGGACTCAGCCATACACAGACATGTCTTCATTCTCCCCCAAACCCCCCTCCCATCCAGGCTACCTCATAACACTGAGCAGAGTTCCCTGTGCTATACAATAGGTCCTTGTGGCTTTAATTTCAGAAGCAGCTGGGTGATTGATTACTTTATAGAAAATCCAATATAACTATCAAGTGGCCTACATACTTGCAGTGACACTATGGGCTAATAGACTTTATGGGCCAGGAACGAGATTGCTTGAGTTTGAATCCCAGGGCTACCACTTATTACCTAGATGACTTTGGAAAAGTTACTTAAACTCTGCATATCTCGATTGCCTCACCTGTAGACTAAGGGAAATAATGCTGGTCCCTATCTGATAAAGTTGCTGTGAGAATTAAAGTCAGTTAATATATAAAGTATTTAGTCTACATAGTAAGCTCTCAGTAGGTCAATAATTGTTATTTGATGACCAGCCTATTTTCATTCTGTTGTCCATCCACAAGGAACCTCAAATCACAGTCAAAAGATTGTTTCATGGCTTTAAACTAGGACATGGAGAAGTATCTGGCTGATTGGATTACCTGATGTCCCCATACTATGATAAACTGATGTGTCCATCTCTACCATACATGCTGCTCCTAACTGTTATTCATATTTGTGGGACAGAGCCTTTAGGACACACTTTGTAGAATACTGCATGTAAGTGAGTGCTTAATCATTGACTGATGTATTGAATTTGGATACAGACAAGTTGACATATATCTGAGAGCTAAATACTGGAAGGCAGAATGTCTACATAATTTCATCTGGTGATAGCCAAAGTCATAAAATTGAATCATCAAAATTAAATCAGAGAATTAGAGAATCTTGTATTTGGAAGGGCCCTTTAAGGCCATCTGGTGCAACCTTCTACTCACATTGCCATCCTCCCTACAGTATCCATGAGAGAGAAAGAATATCAAGCCAGTTGGGAAAGAGATTATGGCAGATGATGCAAAGCCAAGTGTAATTTCAAACAAAATGTGGATACCTAGGCTCTGGATGATATGGTTTTAAACCAGCTCTGCAGATGACACAGTGCTAGGAAGAGTCCAAGTCCAGCTGTAAAACCATTTCTTTTCAGATAAAGAATGCAAAGACAGAAGCCTCTCTTATCATTCTGTTGCTAACTTTTGGTTGCTAACTGATGATGGCACTCTACTTTGAATCACTTTACTCATCTGTGAAAAGAAAATATTAATATTGTATTTCAATCTTTCATGGATTTTTTTTTTTAAATAATCTTAATAAAAAAGCAGACATTCTAAGATGGAAGATGCTATGTAAATATAAGTAGACTGAAAGTGCTTTTATATCTACAGCCAATGTGGTTCTGGGCTAAGGTGCCAGGCTGCCAACTTGTGTAACCTAAATGTAGCACTAGAGTCGAGTTTGCTTTAAGGTACAAAGTAATTGTGATATTTTGGTTTACTAAGTTAGAGCTCGTCCTACATAGAAGTAAGTGATACCAGGTGTATTGAAAAGATCCAGAATCATTATCTCCCTCCTTCAACATGATCTCTCTCTTTTAAAAAATGTATTTATTTATTCTATTATTTCTTTATTGGAGAAACATTGCTTTATGAAATTGTTACGGTTTCTGCCATACATCAACATGAATCAGCTACACATATACATAAATCCCCTCTCTCCTGAACCCACCTCCCATCTTCCACTCTATCTCACCCCTCTAGGTTGTCACAGAGCACTGTTCAAGCTCTCTGTGTCACAAAGCAGATTCCACACTTGCTATTTATTTTACATATAGTAATGTATATGTTTCCATGCTATTCTCTCAATTTGTCCCACCTCCTATTATACAGAGGGCTTCCCTGAGAGCTCAGTTGGTAAAAAATCTGCCTGAAATACAGGAGACCCCTGTTCGATTCCTGGGTCAGGAAGATCTGCTGGAGAAGGGATAGGCTACCCACCCCAGTATTCTTAGGCTTCCTTTATGGTTCAGCTGTTAAAGAATACACCTGCAATGCAGGAGACCTGGGTTCAATCCCTCGGTTGGGAAGATCCCCTAGAGGAGGGGATCCCACTCCAGTATTCTGGCTTACAGAATTCCATGGATGTATAGTCCATAGGGTCACAAAGAGCCGGACACGACTGAATGACTTTCACTTTCACTTTCCTATTATACAGAGTGAAGTAAGTCAGAAAGAAAAAGACAAATATTGTATATGTATGTATGTATATATATATATATGGAATCTAGAAAGATGGCACTGATGATCCTATTTGCAGGGCAGCAATGGAGACGCAGCCATAGAGGACAGACTTGTGGACAGGTGATCTCTTTCATCTGCTGTCACGTGCCTGAAATTTGCCATTAGAGTTTTAGCTTTTGCTTATGGTATTGATATCTGTTAAAATCTTAATGAAGGGTAACTCACTGAGTTTGTATCATTCATTTATCCCTTAGTGAGAATGAGGAATGATATAAAAGTTAGAATAGAAGAAAAGAGGAAGAGAACACTAAACACCTGGGGAGGAAGGAAGATTTAGGAAATTGAAAGAAAATTTTGCATAGCTCACAATTTATCTTATGACTTGCCCTACTGCAAGGATAAAACAGAGCAAAATGTTTCCACCTTAACTTCCATTCCCATATTATCATCTCATTCCCATCTCACTTCCACTACTTCCAATTAAGAGGTGAATTATCTCTGTTTTTAGATTTTTTTTTTACTTTGAAAAGTATTTTTAGTAATTTTACTTTTCCAAATATATACTTTTTCCTTAAAACAAAAGTGTTTAGTCCTGGACTAGACTTGTGCTAGTGCTTGGTCTAGGTGAACTATTCAGTTTCATTAATCTTCAGCCACCCTAATTTATTTTAAGGATGTGAAAAAGCCAAATGCATGAATTAGGATGCACTCAACAGTGTGTGCTGCATGCTTAGTCACTAGTTGTCTTGACTCTTTGCGACCCATAGATTGTAATCCACCAGGCTCCTCTGTCCATGGGATTTTCCAGGCAAGAATGCTGGAGTGGGTTGCCATGCCCTCCTCCGGGGGATCTTGCCTACCCAGGAATCAAACCTGTGCCACCTCTTGCATCTCCTGCATTAGCAGGCAGGTTCTTTACCACTGCACCAACTGGGAAGTCGGCAGTCTAGGAAGTTTGCACTTGACAGGTGGAAAGTCCTAAAAGTTCAAAGCAGTAACAGCAAGACTTCTCAAAAATGGAAGACATGATTAAGTTTATATTGTGATTTTACTTTGAAAGTTAGGTTTTGTATTTAAATAAAAAGATGATGTGGTCTAAAGTCAAATCAGCACTAAGTATGGAAAGGTCAACGACCGGGCCTGGCTTTTATAATTGGAACTGATGTGGCATCATCTTTCTGTGGGCCTTTCATAAATTCCATACTAAGGACATTGAACAAGAAACAAAGACAAAAATAGGTCATAGAATGATTTAATCCAACTACTCTGATAGTGAGAATTACTTCTTTCTGGCTTATTTCCTTACATTTTCAGAAAATCCTGCTAGTCCAGATCCCAAAGATCTTGGCACTGGGGTAGATTTATTTGAAATATTTTATTTTCACAGTTTTAAACTTTTTATTCTGACATAATTTCAGACTCACAGAGAAGTTGCAAAAATAGCACAGTTTTCATATTTCTTTCATTCAGATGCCCAGATTCTCTACATGTTTACCTCTTGCTATCTTTGTAGTCTTTGTCTCTTTATATAAGATTTTCACACAGGTTTGTGTATCAATATATCAATTAAATTTTTCTAAATGACTTAAGAATAAGTTACAGACATGATATTCCTCCTTTACCCCTAAATACTTCAGTCAGATCAGATTAGATCAGTCGCTCAGTCGTGTCCGACTCTTCGCGACCCCATGAATCGCAGAACGCCAGGCCTCCCTGTCCATCACCAACTCCTGGAGTTCACTCAGACTCACGTCCATCGAGTCAGTGATGCCATCCAGCCATCTCATCCTCTGTCGTCCCCTTCTCCTCTTGCCCCCAATCCCTCCCAGCATCAGAGTCTTTTCCAATGAGCCAACTCTTCGCATGAGGTGGCCAAAGTACTGGAGTTTCAGCTTTAGCATCATTCCTTCCAAAGAAATCCCAGGGCTGATCTCCTTCAGAATGGACTGGTTGGACCTCCTTGCAGTCCAAGGGACTCTCAAGACTCTTCTCCAACACCACAGTTCAAAAGCATCAATTCTTTGGCCCTCAGCCTTCTTCACAGTCCAACTTTCACGTCCATACATGACCACAGAAAAAACCATAGCCTTGACTAGACAGAACTTTGTTGGCAAAGTAATGTCTGCTTTTCAATATGCTATCTAGGTTGGTCATAACTTTCCTTCCAAGGAGTAAGCGTCTTTTAATTTCATGGTTGCAGTCACCATCTGCAGTGATTTTGGAGCCCAGAAAAATAAAGTCTGACACTGTTTCCACTGTATCCCCATCTATTTCCCATGAAGTGGTGGGACCGGATGCCATGATCTTCGTTTTCTGAATGTTGAGCTTTAAGCCAACTTTTTCACTCTCCACTTTCACTTTCATCAAGAGGCTTTTTAGTTCCTCTTCACTTTCTGCCATAAGGGTGGTGTCATCTGCATATCTGAGGTTATTGATATTTCTCCTGGCAATCTTGATTCCAGCTTGTGTTTCTTCCAGTCCAGCATTTCTCATGATGTACTCTGCATATAAGTTAAATAAACAGGGTGACAATATACAGCCTTGAAGAACTCCTTTTCCTATTTGGAACCAGTCTGTTTTTCCATGTCCAGTTCTAACTGTTGCTTCCTGACCTGCATGCAGGTTTCTCAAGAGGCAGATCAGGTGGTCTGTTATTCCCATCTCTTGAAGAATTTTCCACAGTTTATTGTGATCCACACAGTCAAAGGCTTTGGCATAGTCAATAAAGCAGAAATAGATGTTTTTTTGGAACTCTCTTGCTTTTTCCATGATCCAGCAGATGTTGGCAATTTGGTCTCTGGCTCCTCTGCCTTTTCTAAAACCAGCTTGAACATCTGGAAGTTCATGGTTCACATATTGCTGAAGCCTGGCTTGGAGAATTTTGAGCATTACTTTCCTAGTGTGTGAGATGAGTGCCATTGTGAGGTAGTTTGAGCATTCTGTGGCATTGCCTTTCTTTGGGATTGGAATGAAAACTGACCTTTTCCAGTCCTGTGGCCACTGCTGAGTTTTCCAAATTTGCTGGCATATTGAGTGCAGCACTTTCACAGCATCATCTTTCAGGATTTGGAATAGCTCAACTGGAATTCTATCACCTCCACTAGCCTTGTTCGTAGTGATGCTTTCTAAGGCCCACTTGACTTCACATTCCAGGATGTCTGGCTCTAGGTGAGTGATCACACCATCGTGATTATCTGGGTCATAAAGATCTTTTTTGTACAGTTCTTCTGTGTATTCTTGCCATCTCTTCTTAATAGCTTCTGCTTCTGTTAGGGCCATACAATTTCTGTCCTTTATCGAGCCCGTTTTTGGTTGAAATGTTCCTTTGGTATCTCTGATTTTCTTGAAGAGATCTCTAGTCTTTCGCATTCTGTTGTTTTCCTGTATTTCTTTGCATCGATCCCTGAAGAAGGCTTTCTTATCTCTCCTTGCTATTCTTTGGAATTCTGCATTCAGATGTTTATATCTTTCCTTTTCTCCTTTGCTTTTCGCTTCTCTTCTTTTCACAGCTATTTGTAAGGCCTCCCCAGACAGCCATTTTGCTTTTTTGCATGTCTTTTCCATGGGGATGGTCTTGATCCCTATCTCCTGTACAATGTCACGAACCTCATTCCATAGTTCATCAGGCACTCTATCTATCAGATCTAGGCCCTTAAATCTATTTCTCACTCCCACTGTATAATCATAAGGGATTTGATTTAGGTCATACCTGAATGGTCTAGTGGTTTTCCTTTGTTAAATATCCTTATTTAATATCTCTATTAAAAATAAGGATAGTCTCTTACATATTCATAATATAACCATAACAATCAGGAAACTAACCCTGGTACAATGTTTTTACCTAATCAAAACCTTATTCAAATGTTGTCAATTGTCCCACTAATGTCTTTTGAGTGTTAGAATCTGATCTAGAATCGCCCAGTGGTTTACTTATTGTATCTTTTTAGTGTTCTTTGATCAGGAGCAGTTATCATCCTTTTATTGCCTTTCATGATTGTGACATTTTTGAAGAGAACAGGCTATTTATTTTCTAAAATATTCCTCAATTTACATTTATCTACTGTTTATTCTTGATTAGATTCAGACACTCAGGTTATGATTTCCCCCTTTCCCCCCAAAAAAATACCAGAGAAGGGAGGCTGTGCACTTTTCAGTGCAACACACTAGTCTTGTGCTCAATTCTGTCTGACTGTAGCCTCCCGGGTTCCTCTGACCATGGGATTCTCCAGGCAAGAATATTGGAGTGGGTAGCCATTCCCTTCTCCAAGGGATCTTCCTGACCCAGGGATCAAACCCACATCTCTGTGTCTCCTGCATTTCCTATCTGTCAGGTTCTTTACCACTAGCACCACCTGGGAAGTTCGGTGCAACACACTAATCTTACCACACTTATTAGTTTGAATTCTACTGCAGGAGACGGCTATATCTTATTTCCTATTCATTTATTTAAACATTTTTATGTTAGTATTGACATATATTCTCATTTTGGAGAAGGAAATGGCAACCCACTCCAGTATTTTTGCCTAGAGAATCCTGTGGACAGCAGAGCCTGGTGGGCTGCCGTCTATGGGGTCACACAGAGTTGGACACGACTGAAGTGACTTAGCAGCAGCAGTACTATTTTGATGTTCAAATTTCTCCATATTTGGCCAATGGAGCCCCTCAAGCTGAATCTTCTGTCCCCTTGCCATGACCATTTTTTGAGCACTTTTTTAGTTTCTGGCTCAGCAAATTGTTTCTGGTCTCATTTTCTTTTTTCTCTGTCCCAGTTCTGGAATCAATTCCAAGAGGCTCTGGGTCCTTTTGGTAGAAAATAATATGTAGAAATTAAGAGTGAATACTAGTTTTGCTAGTTATTGTGGAGCATTACTGTTTCTAAGGCATCTCAGCAAACAAATATATGTGTGTAGGTATGCGTGTATGTATGTATGTGTGTGTGTATTTTCCTATCTATCTGTCTATCTCTCTCTCTGCTTTCTCTCAATCATCTATCTAATCTATGCTGCTGCTGCTAATCACTTCAGTCTGTTAAAAACCATGAGGATATACTGATACCTATACTTATAATCAATATCACAGAGTTGATTTTGCTCCTCTCCCTTGCCATGTCTTTACCGCCCTTCCACAATGAGACTCTAGTTCTCACTTTCCACAATATATTTACTTATTCGCTCATTCCTAGAATAGGCATAAAGTGTTTCCAAAATTGGTAATTATAGCAATGTGAAGAAATAAGCATACTAAACTAGGGTTAATATTTGTTTCTTGTTCTTTTACTTTTTACCTGAATATGCATAGTTAAAATACTGTATTCAAAAGTTACTTGGGTTGTTTTCTTTCTTTTTCCATTTAGAGTCATGATATTATTCATTACAAATACAATTAGGTTCCTTTATTATTGTTTGTATTCCATTTTGGGTTCACCTTCATTCCTGTTGATTTCATTTTTATTTAGTTTTTGACTATGTGCAATACTATCATGGTTCCAACATTTGAACTCTCCAAAAAGTGTATACTCAAGAGTAGTGACCCTCTGACCCATTTTTTTCTACTCTGTTTCCATCTCCCCATCCTGCCCACCCCATGTCCACATATCTCCTGTAGGTAATGAATCACATTCTTTTATGTTTGGTCCTTCCCATGTTTGTTTGTTTGTTTTTGCACAAGTTAGCATATTCATGTATTTTCCCTTATGGGCATAGAACAGAGAGTGAAAACTCACTTATTCACCAATTTAAGATATGGATACTCTCTTAAGTAATCTCTCTCTCTGATTTTCAGTATTCCCTCTCTTTCTGGTTTCTTTTAGGGCTTGACCACATGGGCATATTCTAATTGGTTTCTTACAGAGAGCTCAGGCACCCATGTAGCTTTCCATGGTGGCCTCACTTAAGGCGAATGCTTTCAGTACAGAGGTACATAGCCCAGCAAAGACTTTTTTGAGGCAGAATTGTCCAAATTACAAAAACTAAGCAGAATAAGAAATAAAAATCCAACTTTAACTTCATTCATAAAGAGATAAAATTATATAAAGCAAATAAAATAAATCATAAGAAATAAAGCTGCTTTAGACACATGTCCGTTTTCTTCTATTGAAATATATCTTTTATTTTAGCAGTACAAGCACTTATTTCAATATTAGAAAAATAATGCTATTTGTTTTCAGCATAAAATAACTCTCAGGTGGAATAGATATATGGATTTTTTTTAAATGGATTTCAAGTAAATCCAATGTTTTCATAATGAAAACTTAAAACATTCACCAGAATATGGTAGTTACATAAGCCAGTGGATTTTAAAGGAAAAGGAAAATTGAATTCCCTTCTTTTTCATTGGTTTTTGTTAAATGCAATTTGTCCATTCCGTTTGACTGGCCAATTTGATTGCAGCATTCTAAAAATCAGCTAGGTGCACTATAGATCCACAGGCTTGACTTAGGTAAATCACACCCATACAGCACAATAATTGGATTCACACATTAATTAGACCCAGAGATAAACCTCAGCTTATTGTCACTGGGCTTCTGGGCTGAAGTAATCTAGAAATAGGATGCTTTGATGTTCTGATTGATTATCTACGATATTTGGTACCAGAGAGCAAGCTTATGAGAAAACAGAACAGCTGTGCAACAGCTATAATCAAATGCAAATGTCTAGGAGTCTCCACAATGAAATAACAAAGACAGCAGAATTATGCCCATTTTAATCAATAATAGCCAGTCTCCCACCCCAGAAAATCTTCACACACAATAATCACTATTAAAGCTGTTTCCATTTTGCCAAATTGAAGCATTCAGCAAATACGTATGTTGCCTGATGGCATGCAGGCTTTGGTAGAGTATTAATCATGCAGCTAAATGACCCGAATCCCAGCAAAATCATGTAAAATAATATCATCTCCTTAAAGTTAATTCATAGGTGAACCTTTTTTTTTGTTTTTAAAAAAAGAGAGATGTGGGGAACAAAGTTTATGCTTGTTGCTGTGAGACCCTTTTAGAACAGGTTCACACTACAGCACTATAACATATACATAATGCTTTTGGTGGTAGAAGTATTCCAGAGAGCTACTGGATATCTGAACATGCATTCAATTCCTCACCTAATAGTTCCAAAATCACTGCAGATGGTGACTGCAGCCATGAAATTAAAAGATGCTCGCTCCTTGGGAGAAAAGCTATGACCAACCTAGAAAGCATATTAAAAAGCAGAGACATTACTTTGCCAACAAAGGTCCGTCTAGTCAAAGCTATGGTTTTTCCAGTAGTCATGTATGGGTGTGAGAGTTGGACTATAAAGAAAGCTGAAGGCCAAAGAATTGATGCTTTTGAACTGTGGTGTTGGAGAAGACTCTTGAGAGTCCCTTGGACTGCAAGGAGATCCAACCAGTTCATCCTAAAGAAAATCAGTCCTGTATATTCATTGGAAGGACTGATGCTGAAGCTGAAACTCCACTACTTTGACCACCTGATGCGAAGAGTTGACTCATTTGAAAAGACCCTGATGCTGGGAAAGATTGAAGGCGGGAGGAGAAGGGGATGACAGAGGATGAGATGGTTGGATGCCATCATCGACTCAATGGACATGAGTTTGAGCAAGCTCCAGGAGTTGGTGATGGACAGGGAAGCCTGGCATTCTGCAGTCCATGGGGTTGCAAAGAGTTAGACACGACTGAGCGACTGAACTGAACTGAACAGAATAGTTCCATCCATTCCTTATTTTCTGCCCCTGACTTATATCCATGTTTTCAGTAAATGTCTACTGAGTACCCACTATGAGTTGGCTGGCTGTGCTATGTGTACTCTTTTGACTAACATCTTGACTCCTCCAATGCATTCTATACATGGCTATTGGATCAATATTAGTTTCAAAATCAGCTTCAAAAACTTGCCTTGACACCCCATTGCCTACCGATATAATTCCAACACTTTCTCTTGGCACTGACATTTAGATCTCTCTACAATATGTTTCTCTCCAGCTTTAGCTTCTACATTTTCCTTACTAGACTGTAAGCTCCTTGGTTGCAGTTCAGTTTGTTCAAGTGAACATTAATTGAGTAGTTATCGTGACGAGTACCTGTGCTAGGCATGATAACATGGTGAATAAGACAGGAAGAATTCTTGTTATAGTGAAGGACCCTGATGCAAGAAACAAATACTTTCAATATAATGTGGGTAAGTCCAATAATGAGACTGAGCAGAGGGTACTCAGAAAGCACAGGATGTGACTGTAACTCAGTCTTGGGGTTGAGGGATGAACAATGCAGACCCCATCCCTCAGTCAACTTATATTTCTCATGGCTAGTATCATTCTTGGCACACAGTCACTTAAATGCATATACCATCCTTGTGCTGTAGTCAATTTGGAAGACTCATCTTCCTGAACAGATGTTTTTCTGTCTCTCTCCTCTTTGCCTCTAATACCCTCTTTTTTTTGCCACCATCTTTGCCTTTCAGAGGCCCAGGTCAAATGCCACCTTATCTATGATGGCTTTTCTGATTACTGAAACCAGTAAATAAGCTTTAAATAAGATCATTCCTTCATAAGAGAAAATAATTAAGATGAGTTCAGAATGGACGATATTAGCTATTTATAGAAGTAATTGAAGTATAATTAGTGTGCCCATGTTTCTCAAAGACAGCTTGCTAGCCTAGCCCTCCACTATGAGCCCAAGATCTACATATTCAACTGCCAACTTGGTATTTCCATTTGGATGTCACACAAGCAACTGAAAGGCAACCTGTCCCAAACAGAATACATTATCTTTTCTACCCTATTGGTCTGTTCCTGTTCCGGTGTCTCTCGTACCAGTGAAGAGCATCACCATCCACTCAGTTGTTCAAGCCAGATACATAGGATTTATCTTACACTCACTCCATACCCCTTATTCAACCACTTCCCAGCTTTTATCTATTCTGCCATCTAAATATTTCTTTCCATATCCTTTGTCACAAGCCATTGTCACTCCTTTTCTAGAATATTGCAAGAGCTTCCTATCTGGTCTCCCCACCTCTCGTCTTGTTTCCTTTCAAATCCTGCTCTAATCTACAGGAAGAGTGATCTTAAAGTGAAAAAAATGATGTGGTCAGATCCATCCTTAAAACACTTCAACAAATTGTAGTTGCTTTCATGGTGAAGTTCAAAGTCTTACAATGACTTATGATGCTTCACAGGTTCAGTCCCCTTCCCCAGCACTCCCCCATCACTCTCTTCCCCTTCAGGTGTTAGACTTCGTTCGGTTCACACTGAATGATATATCACATTATGGCCTTTACTCATTCTGTCTCCTATGTCTGGAATACTTTTTTCCTCCTACATTTTGTGGCTGATTCTTATTTATCCTCTAGTTCTCACTGCTTCAGGATGGCTCTCCTAAAGTTTAAAGATGGTAGCTATCTTAGTTTGTTCTGGCTGCTATAACAAAACACCAGAGACTGGGTGGCTTATAAACAGCAGAAATTGATTTCTCCCAGTTCTGGAGGCTGGATGCCCAAGATCAGAGAGTCCTCATGGTTAAGATTTAGTGAGTTTCCTCTCCTGGGTTGCAGACTTCTTCTATCCTCACATGGTCAAAGAGGCAAATTAGCTCTAAGGGGCCTCTTTTATAAGAGCACTACTCCTTTTCATGATAGATTTGTCTTTATGACCTAGTGTTAGTCGTTCAGTTGTGTCCATCTCTTTTGCAACCCCACTGACTATAGCCCACCAGGCTCCTCTGTCCATGGAATTCTCCAGGCAAGAATATTGGAGTGGGTTGCCATTCCCTTCTCCAGGGAATCTTCCTGACCCAGAGACCAAACCCAGGTCTCCTGCATTGCAGGCAGATTCTTTACTGTCTGAGCCACCAGGGAGGCCCTTTTCATAACCTAACCACCTCCCAACAGCCCCGCCTCCTAATACCATCACCTTGGCCATTCGGTTTTCTATATATGAATTTTGGAGGGATACAAACATTCAGACCACAGTTAATAAGATGATCCAGTTAATTTTCCTGATTCTGGTTTCATACTCACTTGGCAAACTCTTGGTAATAATTAAAAGTTTACATTACTATATTTTTCTTAATCAGAGAAACCAAGAAATTTTTTACATCTTCTGGAATTTTTTTAAAAAATGTTTACTTATTCATTTATTTGGCTGCACCACTTTTAGTTGCAGCTTGTGGGATCTTTGTTCATTTTGGCTTAAGAGATCTGTAGTTGCAACCTGTGGGATCTAGTTCCCTGACCAAGGATGGAACCCAGGCCCCCTGGCACTGGGAGCATAGAGTATTAGCCACTGGACCACTGGGCAAGTCCTTGGAATATTTTTTACAACAACAACAAAAATTTCACACCCTGGCATTCTTGTTTTATGCCTTGTGGTTGTTCAGTCACTAAGTCGTGTCTGACTCTGTAACCCTATGAATTGCAGCAAGAATGCTGGAGAGGGGCGCTATTTCCTACTCCAGGGGATCTTCCTGACCCAGGGATTGAACCTGTATCTCTTCTGTCTCCTGCATTGCTAGGTGGATTCTTTAACACTGTGCCAACTGTACATCTTTGCACATTTTGCTAGATCTGTCAGGAATAACCTTCCCTTCTCTCTGGATATAATTTCTATATACTCTTTAAGATGTAGATCTAGAGACAGTTACTCTGGAAAGCCTTCCCTGACACTGTCATTCACCTAGGCTGTTCCACACTCTTACTTTCTTTACATTGACTGTTAACTTCTATCATAGCACATGCCATATCCATCTCTCTCTGTTCACATTACCCTTCCTCCTAATAAACAAAACCAAACTGGGAACTCTTCAAAGATAGGTACCATGTTCATCTTGCTTATAATTGTATATCCAGGGCATAGCAAAATGCCAAATATGTACCAAGTGCTCAAAACGTCTAATGAATGAATGTTCTAGGGTGTTGGTGCTCTGGGCAAGGGATGAGATGTTTCTAGATAAGTAGAATAGAACATAACCAAATGCACAATATTGAGACAATGAATCAGCAATCCTACTAAGCTCAATAGTTTTGATTGTAAGATATATCCTCTAGTAAGTCAGAGCCTTTCCTTACCTGTCCCAACACAGTGGGGGAGGGGGCTGGAAAAAGAGACATATTTTATGTGTCTAGTGACTAAGAAAATAAGAACGGGGATAATAACAGCAACCACAGCAGCAACAACAGTAATTTATTAACTGCCTACTTTGGGCCCAGGGACATACATACATAGTCTACGTAGATTATAAAATTTAGATTTCATGCTAATTCTATGATGTAGGTACCATGATTGTTTACAGTTCACAGATGGGAGAAATAAAGCTTGGGAGGTTAAGTGTTTCTGATAGTCTATAAAGCTAATAATTAAAAGAGCTTTGATTCAGTCCCATTTCCAGCTGATGAAAAACTCCAGGTTCTTAATTGCTACCCTGTATTTTCTAGAAAAGGGTTAAACTACAAGATATAAAACCAGACACATAGACACACATAGATTCATACACAGCACTACTGAGAATGCTGTAGGGAAAATCCACAGCTTTACTTCCTCAACCTCTCTCCTTCTTGCTGCCTCTTTAACTTTGAATGAAAGGACTCTCTAAGGAGAGACCTGAATGTTCATTGGAAGGACTGATGCTGAAGCTGAAACTCCAATACTTTGGCCACCTGATGCAAAGAACTGACTCATTGGAAAAGACCCTGATGCTGGGAAAGATTGAAGGCAGGAAGGGAAGGGGATGACAGAGGATGAGATAGTTGGATGGCATCACTGAATTGAAGGATGTGAGTTTGAGCAAGCTCCAGGAGTTGGTGATGGACAGGGGAGCCTGGCATGTTGCAGTCCATGGGGTTGCAAAGAGTCAGACAGAACTGACCAACTAAACTGAACTGAAAGAGAGGCCACGATGGTCAATTGTGCACATTCTTTTCTAACATTTGAGACACTGGGCTTTTTCCATTAAGATTGCTTTCATATTTTTTTTTTTTTTTTGGCTAACATTTTTTTTTTGTCACTATGAGCTCTTCTGGGCTTCTCTGGTAGCTCAGATGGTAAAGAATCTGCATGCAATGTGGGAGACCTGGGTTTCATCCCTGGGTCAGGAAGATCCCCTAGAGAGGGTAATGGCAACCCACTCCAGTAATCTTGCTTGGAGAATCTCATGGACAGAGAAGCCTGGTGGGCTACAGCCCAGGTGGGTCACAAAGAGTCAAACACAACTGAGCAACTAACACACACGCATACACACACACACATGAACTCTTGTGGCAAAGCATGAAGGAGGAGCACTGGCTACAGAGATGGAGGAGTTTGCCTAAGGCTCCCTGAGGGATTGAATCCCAGACACAGGTGAGAGGACCAAGGGTGGTGGGAAAGTTTAGAGAATTAAGTTGTTCCTTCATAGTGGGTGTTCTCCAGGTTGTTCCTTACATAAGTCTTGGCTGAGAAACCTGGCAGGAAACTTCAGTCAAATCTCTTTCTCCATCTCTCTCAGGGAGATTTCCAGCATGGACCATCTAGTCAGGGTAGATGGGCGCCAATGTATGTGAGGGTGGACACAAATTTCATTTCCTCTTACCCATTCAAATAATGCCTCCTCCTCTATATTCAACCCTCATCTACCTTGACTGTTTTAATTTTCCACAATCCTTTATGATTTCTCACTTTTGTACATCAGTAATATACCAGAGATTAGGTATTTATGGCATCTCTTGAACTACAGGATTTATTGCAGTGGAATGCATTTTAATGTAGGGAGGATTGTGAGATGACTGTAGTCACACAGGAGGGAGGTGACCAGAATTCAAAATAAAGATTTGATTCTGGGAAAGGAGAGGGAGAAAGGGCTGCAAAGGGCATTTTCTGGAAATCTTGGTTCCATATTTTATGCAGCTTATTTTTTTTATACTATCACAGTTTACAAATAAGATTACCTTAATTGAAAAAGAGTTGCTATTCAGACTATTGATGGGGAAATCTGGATACACATGAAATCCTGCTGTAGCAGATGATGTTAGGTATCCTGCTGTTTTAGACACCAGCAGTGTGAGTCCAGCTTGATAGAGGCCTCCTTAACTGCAGTTTGGCCATCTTTGTGTTTGTCTCTCTACAGAGATGGTGTTTTAATTGTATGTATTGTAATAAGAATGGCACTGAAGCAAGCAAAATATATCTGGGTGTTCCTGGGTTTGTGCTTTAGAGTCTAGGCCTTCATTATTCATTTATTAATGTGCTAAAGAAGGGAGACTTTCCCATTAATAGAAGATAATGGCCAAAGAAGGTTGTGACACTGGACAATTGGGCCTTTAATGGAGATGGGAAAACATCAAATAAACTTCTTTCATGTGTCAGATATGAATTAATTTTCAAATACAGGCTGTCTGCCTCTACTCACAGGTACTGAAATATAGCATTTCTTAGAGGCCATTTTAAGCCTTAATTGCATTTCAACACTGCGGATGAAATCACTTAACCTGAACTGTATTTGTAGACAATCTGCAAACACATTTCCTCCCAGGAAAAAAAAATGTAAGAAAAATATGTGTAAAGATTTTTTTTTTTAATGTATTAAGGACCAGTGACTGAAAGCAAGACTCATAATCCGGAAGATAAATCTCAAGAGCTGGAAAGAAAATAGAATTAAATCTTAAATAGCTCAGTTATTGAATTTAGAAGTTCCTATTTCAGAAAGATTCATTCAGCTACCAAATGTTAATAATTATATATCTGCCTGTTCATAGTTCTGTGCCTACCTGTGACCAGTCATCATTCATACAGAAACATAAGTCAGATTCTAGCTCTGCTCTTTTGGCTGTCTTAAGCGAATTACTGGCAAAGTGCAAATGCAGAGACTGCTAGTGACTGGAAGAAGTGGAAGAAGTGACTGGGGGATGATAACAAGTCAGGCGAGGCCAAGATAATCATAAAACAGTAGAAGAGAAACATGGCAACATTTCTTCCTCTTTTAAAAATGTCTCTACTGGCCTGGGTTTTAGTCCTGAGCTCCATTGAAAAAATATGATAAATATGTATCAAACAAACTGAAGGTGTGCATGCCATTTAATCTAGAAATTCCATTGTAGGAATTTATTTCAAGTAAATTAATAAAAATGTGCATAAAAACAGAGTTGTAATGAAGTTCTTTGCAGAATGATTCATTACAGCAAAACATTGGAAACAGCTTAAAAGTATTAAAAAAGGAAGTTTTATTAAATAAATTAAGGCAGATCCGTGAGATGGAGTATTAGGGGAGTCATTAAAATTATGATGTAGCCTTTTTTATTGAAATAACACATGATTATAATTGTTAATTGAGGAAAAAATGATTATGAAACTGCTCAAAGTCTGATTCCTTAAAAATATACATAGAAAAATCCTTGAAAAACATAGCAAGGCATTGCCAGCAGTTGTCTCTAAATCATTTTTATAATAGTTTCTTTTTGTTCTTGTTTTTCTTTTTCCCCTTGTTTTGTTTCTATGTTAAGATACTTCTGTCATGAATATTCATTGTTTTAGTCATAATATAAAGTGAATACAAGCTTCATTTGAGAAGAATGATAAAGTTGCCAATGCAACAATAATTCCAGAGGCTTGGAGTGCCCCTTTGTGTGACTATGAGCAAGTTACATACCTCCTGTGAGACTCAGTTTACTCATTTATGATACGGAGCAACAACACCTATTTCACAAAATTGTTGTGAGAATTAATAAGGCAAAGTATGTAAATGTGCCTGACATTGCCTTTAGCACATTGATGGGAGGTCAGTAGATATTGAATCAGCATCTGAATGGTAGGTCAACAATCTGTATTTCACATAAGGGTTAACAAATTAGGATATATGCTAGAGTATACCACTTTGATAGCTAAAAATTCTTCTCTTTAAAGACAAACAAGGTAGACTTTAGCATGGGATATAGTGAAACTGCTCATACTCTGCTGTGTGGAAGGCAGGTAGAATGTGGAGACTTGGAAAGACACAACCAGCCAAGCTCACGTTAATCCAGACACCTACTTCACTAGCAGAAGCCAGAGCCCACGACCTCCCTTATATGAATGCAAAGACAGAGTAGTGCAACCATGCATGTTAGGCTCATTTCCGTTAACACGGAAAATGTCAACTAATAATATCAACATTCAGAAAACTAAGATCATGGCATCTGGTCCCATCACTTCATGGGAAATAGATGGAGAAACAGTGGAAACAGTGTCAGACTTTATTTTTTGGGGCTCCAAAATCACTGCAGATGGTGACTGCAGCCATGAAATTAAAAGACGCTTGCTCCTTGGAAGGAAAGTTCTGACCAACCTAGACAGCATATTAAAAAGCAGAGACATTACTTTGCCAACAAAGGTCCGTCTAGTCAAGGCTATGGTTTTTCCAGTGGTCATGTATGGAGGTGAGATTTGGATGGTGAAGAAAGCTGAGTGCCAAAGAATTGATGCTTTTGAACTGTGGTGTTAGAGAAGACTCTTGAGAGTCCCTTGGACTGCAAGGAAATCCAACCAGTCCATCCTAAAGGAGATCAGTCCTGGGTGTTCATTGGAAGGACTGATGCTGAAGCTGAAACTCCAACACTTTGGCCACCTGATGCGAAGAGCTGACTCATTGGAAAAGACCCTGATGCTGGGAGGGATTCGGGGCAGGAGGAGAAGGGGACGACAGAGGACGAGATGGCTGGATGGCATCACCAACTCGATGGACATGAGTTTGGGTAAACTCTAAGAGTTGGTGATGGACAGGGAGGCCTGGCGTGCTGCAATTCATGGGGTCGCAAAGAGTCAGACACGAGTGAGCGACTGAACTGAACTGAATGGAATAACAACTGTCTTTAAATACTACCATTAACAAAACCCAAGAGTTTTAAGCAAACAGATGTCTAAAAAGAAACTTACTTTCTAGCGCATAAGTGGGACAATGCAACCTGCCAAACTGCTATATATTCAGTTTCCAAGACACTGATATTGGCAAGTTTTATATTGCTCTCTATTGGTAGAAACTCCAGACAATGAATGAAGAACAAATGGTACTCGTGAGCCTGGGCAGGAATGGTTTACTCAGCCATATAACAAATATTTATTGAAAAGGTACTATACTATGTGCATGCTCTGTGGTAGATGCTAAATGGGAATGAGTTAGGATCCCTGCCCTCATGGGATTTTTTGTGATATTGGTGGACTAAGGTAGGTTAGATACCAAGAAACCTCAGTTTCACTTTGTGTTCTGTTAAGAGTGACTTGTATATGCTACATAAGAATGCAATGCCTTGGTTTCTCTATTCCTAAAATATGGAAAATAAGAGCTATCTTTCTTGATGATAAAATATATGAATAATTGGAAATTGTCTCAAGCCTTTGTTAAAAAATGCTTTGTTTGAAAATGTGGGGATGCTTTTCAAGCAATATTTTGATACTTGCTTTTATCCTTATTTCTTTCACTGAAAAGTCTTGAAAAGTAGTAAATCAAAATGTTCTTTTTTATTTAAGTCCTTTTCAGTTGAAGCTTTGGATGGTGTTTTCTTTTCTTTTCCTTTTCCCCTCCCTCCCTCCTTCCTTCTTCTCTTTTCTTTCTTTCTAGTCCTTTCTTTCACATTCTGTTCCTCTCCAGGACCTATGCTTAAACACATCATAGTGGAATTGCAAACATGTAATTTGTTTATTTCTCTTTGCTCCCAAGTTGTTCCCTAATCGACTTTATTTTTCAAAAACAATTTAAAGTTTCATCTTTCAACTGGTTAATCCAGGCAAGCTGTTTGTTGGTTCTGTTCTCTCAACTGTTGAGTCATAATTATTGGATTCAAAAGGGAGAGAGCTGGCTTGTGTTACACAGTGTGGGCCAAATTCTTGTCGTGCGCAGTTGTGCCAGTGCACCTGAAAGCCCACCAGCAATGCATTCCTTTCTCTGCACCCTGGCACCTTTTTGCTACTGTCTACCAATCCAGGTCCAATAGACTTCATTGATGACTTAGTGAAGAATGCACACTTATATTTGATGAAAACAAGGATGAAATATATTTTAAAATTTGAATTAAGAACAAAATTGTAGTTTACAAAAAAAGTTTAATCATTTAGTTCAGATTCACTAAATCCATTATCATTTGTGAATTCCTCATGGTGGACTATAGCCACAACACACTTGGACTCCTACCCCTTTTCCAGCTTCAACTCATATTATTTTCCTGCTTGATCATTACCCTTAAGCCACACTCTCTTAATTTTCTAGAACATACCAAACTCATTTCCTCTCCAGGGCTTTTGCTCATGCTACTTGTTCCCTTTTCCTGGAATAGTTTCCTCTTCACCAAATTACTTTTCACTCTTCTCCACACACCCATCCCACCAGGCTCTGCCTTAATTTAACACCTACTTATCCTCCAGCTCCTCAGTTCAAACCTCATTTTCTCTGGGAGGACTTCCTTGACTTTCCAGATCAAGTCCTCATTTTGAATACACTTTTTATGAACTGGAATAAAGCAATGTAGTGGAAGCATATGGAGCAAGAGTGGCAGCGGTACAGTTTGGGGTTGGAGAGGTCAGCAGGTAACAGACGAAGCATGCCCTTGCAGGACTAGTTGATGATTTGGTTAGTAATAGTGTAAGAGCAACAGAAAATTAATAAAAAGTGTCAGTGATCAGATTTGGGTTTTGAAGAGATACTCTGGCTACTGTATGGAGGATCTGCTTAAATAAGGGAAAGGGGTGTGCAAGGAGACCAATCAGGAAGCTATGTGCAATAGTCTAAGAAGGAGGAAGTGGTGGCTTAGACCAGAGTGGTGACACTGGAGGTACAGACAACTTAGTGACAGATACATTAACAATGTGAAATACAATCAATAAACCTTCTTGAAGGATGAGGTTCGAAGAATGAAGAAGATGGTGTTCAGATTGTGTCTAATCCTGGCTTGTGCAATTAGATTAGAAGACCAGCTTTTACGAGTATTTGGATGTGTGGTGGGAGCAGGGTTGAAGGATTGGTAAAAACACTTAGGACTGTGGGCTGGATGTAGATTTTAGTTTTAGACTAAAGTTTTTAAATTACTTAGTAGAGTGTTTTATTGTACTATTACAGCTTCATAATAATTCTAGCTTACACTTAGTGAATATGTACTTGTACCAGACGCTGTTCTATGTGCTTCACATATATTAAGTCACTTAAACATCAATAAATGATGATGTTTATGATTCCATAATTATCGTTATCATTATTGCAATATATAGTGCCTGTCTTTCCTGGACAGAGTTAGTTAACACAAGCAATTTCTTTCTATCCAATTCTCCTTTTTATAGACTGCATGCAGGAAAGTACCATATAGTATAGGAACATTCTTTAGAGAAATTACAGTGCAGTTGATTAGGTTATAGCCATCTCTAGTTATATTCTAATCCTGAGGGCACATCCTGGGTTAGTGACCTTGTTTAGCTTCTGATGTTCCCATGTATATAACTTATCTATAAATCTGTACTCAGAGTGGGTTGCTTTCACCAGTGTATGAATCCCAATTAACAGTTAGCCTCATTCTCATAAAATGCTTATACCTGGCATTGTCCCTAAATTTTCATGGTTATTTACTAAAGCTACATATGTACTCACTACAGCATTCTTGCCCAATCTGGGACAAAGAGCTCATTAGGTTTAAAAATAAAATCTCAACTTTTTGCAAAGTCATCTCAGCAAGAAACCCAGCTGGCAGCCTTTTTTTATTTTATTTCTAAAATTCAATTGTATAAATCAAGGGCCAAAAGTCTCTTAGAGCTTTCTCTGGCCTAAATGCTGATAATTTGAGGACTTCAAAATGCTTGCATATAGCTCATTTGGGGACCTGTGGACTAACTGGACTAGTCTACATTTGAAATATCAAGGTATAAGAAGTTTGCACAGGTATTTTTGAAATGGATTAAAATTGGCAGGTTGCATGCTATTGTCACTTTTGATCATCAGCACCACCTTTATGTTATGTGGAAATAGATCTCTTTTTTGCCTGTTAAGATGAAGGGTAGTAAGAAAGAGAAAATGTTATTTATATTGTACAAGAAAACATTAGCAAGACAAAATTCAAAATCAACTATATTTTAATAAAAATAAATTTAAAAAAGGAAACATTAGCAGATATCTATTGCAGTAGACAGGCAGTGGTGTCAATTGAACATCTTCCTCTCTCAGCTAGATTTTAGGTGGAAAGTCAGTTGGGCCAAAAGAAAAGAAAACAAAAGAACAGTGGCATTAGAGATGGTATTCAGATTTTCTCAGCGACATGGGACATTGAAGTATAGATTACTGTATAGGCTGATGACCTCTCCATTTGGTTTCCAAATCTATTGCTGTGATCTCAGAAGTTAAACTTTTGTCAAGAATAGTAAAAAAGAAAAGCAAGCATGACTAAAATAATTGACAGACTAAAATCCTAAGCAAGATTTGGGATACAATACAATACAGTCAGTGGAGCTCAGCTCAGGCTCACCAGCTTCATTCACACCCATTTATAAAACAATCAGGAAAAACCTCCTCTAATGAGGGTTTGCCAAGCAGACACTTGTTAGGATCTATATGCGGGGAAAGCTCTTTGATTCACAGAGAAGATGATACAGGAAGCTGAGTAACTATAGCTGCCAAAAAGAGGGATAAATAGCAACTCAAAATTGGATGATTTGCAATATACAGCAACAGGAAAAGCTGTCTTACTCTCTTCATGATAGCAGTGGCACCTTGGAGCTACCCACACCACCAAGGAAGAAAGCTGATGGAGCCCAAGAGGCAGCCTGTGCCATTGCTCTGAAGTTGATTTGCCCAGCCAGGCAAACGCACGTGGGAGGTTTGACTTTGTCGTTCACACTGGTCCAGATGGTGCTTCTCAAAGCCAGAATCTCTGGGCCACCAGAGCAGCATGGAGAAGCTTTCAGCTCCTCCTGAATCAAATTCTGGCTCTTGCAGCAAGGAAGAATGCCAATCTTTTCCAGCCAAAAAGCTACTGAATTCACTCGTTCCCCCCACCCCCTTTCATCCAACTCTTTGCTTGAAACATTAGAGTTGTAAAATGTGAGTTAAAAATTTTTCCTTCATTTTCAAGACTATTTCTGATGCTTTGAATCATGACTTCACCCAAAATTATGTTTTAAAATAAAATAAGACATTCATTACATTTTTATTCCAATTGCACTTGATTCAGAAATAAACACTTGGGTTCAAAATGCAGAGTACAACTTGTAAGTTGTTTTCTTTAACTGCCAAGCCCATTGTAATTGTACATGGCTTGCCGACTGGTACTGGCTGAACCTTGTCACTGGAACAGGGTTCACCAGTGACCCTTCCACACCATGCATGCATGCTAAGTCGCTTCAGTCATGTCTGACTCTGTGAGATCCTATGGACTATATCCTGCCAGGCTCCTCTGTCCATGGGTTTCTCTAGGCAAGAATAGTGGAATGGATTGCCATGCCTTTCTCCAGGAGATCTTTCTGATCCAGGGATCCAACCCAGATCTCTTCCATTGCAGGCAGATTCTTTATCTTCTGAGCCACCAGGTTACTTCCATACCATATCATAGGGATTTTGGTTCACAACTTTTAGAACTGCCTTTGCCTTCCTTCTGATCCTATATGCTTTATCTTATGTAGGGATGTTCGTCTCTACCAGACCATAAGCCCCTTGAGAGCAGGGAATATGTCATGGTTCTATGACTCTACTCTTCGTCCTTCCAACCCAGCCTAGTGTTCTGAAGAGTAAGCATTAAACATTTGCTAAAATTTTAGTTTATTTTCCAGTCACTCATTTCACCCTTTAGGGTGACCCATATTTTTTTCTGATCCCATATATCAAGCTAAGAGAATTAAGTGTTTTTCTGTAGTGATGCCTTAAGAGCTTTCTCTGAAACAGGGTCATGCAAACCAGGTAAGAAAAGGGATAGAAAACATGCTATCAGGTGGTTCAGAACTGGTGCCTAATGTTCATTAAGTTCCTTGCCACATTCTCTTTTAGTTTTCTAATATCTTCTGGGTCTAAGCTTATGGAGAAAGGCTCATTTTTCTTGGCTGGGAAGAGATATTATCATTATTATTTAATTTATCAAAATTAAATCATAAGATATTTATCATTATTGTTAACCTCACCAATATGCTGAGAAATTCTACAAGTCATACAGGCTCTTCTTTAGTTCAGATGCAAGTATCACTTCTTTTAAGAAGCCTTCAATAATTGTCCTGGCCTACATTTCTTTCCCCCTTCTCTAACCCAGTACAGTACAGTATAGCTTACTTTAGCATTTAATATACCACTGGAATTATAAACTCTTGAGGGAAGAGCTATGTTAACTTTCTTCATTTCCCTCAATGTCTCCTAACATGGGGACCAGACTCAATATTGGCTGATATTTTATGTATATGACTCAGAATTTATCTTCACTATTAACTAATCTGTCTGATAATTTCATTTGAATGGCCCCATATTGTCTCCAATTCAACATGCCTAATACTGAACTCATAAATTTCCTTAAAACTAGCTTTCTGTCTTGACTCAGTAATTTCTTTGAGCCACCTAGGCCTTAAACTTCACTGTAATCTTTGATTCTCTCCTCCTTTCTTTTCCTTCACAACCAATCATAGCTCTCAAATCCATGCCTTTTAAAATTTATCCTTCCTCTTTCTACCTGCTGCTAACTTCCTAATCCAGCTCTTATCATCTGACACACTATTTCAGGGATCTCCAATTAACCTATCTTGAGTCTCACTTCATCTATACTTTGAAAGTATGCCTTCATTACCAAATATATTTTGCTAAAACTCTGTGATAGTATGTCTTTCTTGCTCAAAATTTTGCTTGCCATTGACATTCGAGAGGCTTGTCACTGCCGTCAAAGGTGAAGTCCAAATTCCTTGGCCTGGTTTCCAAGGCCTTCTACATCTTTCTAGCTTTAAGTAATGTTTCTAAGTATATCTCATGACTCCCCTATGTGAATCAAGTGAATCTAATTAACGTCCTTAAAATATGCTCCCTGTATCCCCTTGTTTCGGAGAAGGCAATGGCACCCCACTCCAGTACTCTTGCCTGGAAAATCCCATGGACGGAGGAGCCTGGTAGGCTGCAGTCCATGGGGTCGCGAAGAGTCAGACACAACTGAGAGACTTCACTTTTGCTTTTTGCTTTCATGCATTGGAGAAGGAAATGGCAACCCACTCCAGTGTTCTTGCCTGGAGAATCCCAGGGACAGGGGAGCCTGGTGGGCTTCCGTCTATGGGGTCGCACAGAGTCGGACATGACTGAAGCGACTTAGCAGCAGCAGCAGCAGCATCCCCTTGTTTATGCTTTTGTTTCTATTCCTGTTCCTCTCTGCTAATGTAATTATTAGTATTATTGGTCCTTTCAGGTACAGCTCAAAAACTGAACACAATAGTTGGCACAATAATGATTTGCTGAATGAATGGATTTTTCCCTCTTTTAGGGTTTATGCTGCACCAATTATCTTTACAAATAATTTGTTACTTAGCAAATTTTTCTCACATTGTTTAATCTCAATATACCTTTCTAGAGTTTAAGCCAATTCTAAACTCCTTTTGGACAAGTTCTAATTTATATGTTTTTATGTTTCGTATCACTCATGTACTAAAGTATAGAGTTCCCTATGTATGTAATCAGCTTACAATATACATGTGTAGATTACTCACAGGTGCTCAGTAACTCCTTGCTGCCAAATAGAATATGGAAGTAGAGATTGTGATACTGACTGAGAGGTTTTTAATTCCTGGTGAGCCCTGTGAATTGACTGACCCCTCTCCTTTAGAATCCTATGTTCTTAAATTCAAAGTTGGTATTATTTAGCATTTTTTGATAAAACCTGTATTTTTCCAAGATTTTAAGGTTATTGTATGTTGAGATGATGTTATGTGAATATCATCAAATTTTACATGATTAAAAGCAGCAAAAGTTAAATCTACTTGAAAAACCATGACAGCATATTTACCTTGTACTTTAGCTATCTTTGATGATGGAACAATGTATTGATTTGATCATTTCAATCCACTTTCCAAGATAAAAAAGCAAACAAATCAACACTACCAATTCTACATGCCATATTAATTTTAACAGAGAATATAATTTCCAATCTTTATAATTATGTAACTGAGTAAAAAGTGAAACATATAGTTCATTCCTAAAATGCTTTGTTTATATGTTACCAATATCCAGATGGAAGGCAACATTGCTGATCACAGAACACATGGCTTCAAGGTACCTATTTCATCTGCACATTGGGACTAGATGTTATTAATTTCAATAAGTACATATACTCTGTGAAAAATTAGAAATATCAGCAAGATTAAATCAGGATGTATGATTTTGTTATTAAGTGAGAGGCTAGTGAGTAGAGAGGAAATAATGTGTTGCAATCTTTTTGGCACAGGTGATCCCCAACACTTATCTCTTGTCATTTTTTTTTTGTTTGTTTGTTCTTATTTTTTATTTTTTTAAATTTATTTATTTTATTTGGAGGCTAATTACTTTACAATAGTGTATTGGCTTTGCCATATATCAACATGAATCCGCCACGGGTGTACATGTGCTCCCCATCCTGAACCCTCCTCCAACATCCATTTATGATAAGAACTCTCTTGTCATTTTTATAGATCCCTACAAAACATTCTAGTTGATGCAATGAATAAAGATATAAAGTGGCAAAGGATAGGGACTCAAAGTCACCCAGCATACAGAGTTCTAGAATTCTTGGCTTATAATTAAATAGGTGTGTATGTGTGTCAATATGGAAGTATGTGATGTCTGTGTGTAGTTTTCATGTTTGCCAAAAATAATAATAAACAAACAAAAGTGTATTTGATTGCAGTGGGTGTCCCAGGTGGTGCAGTAGTAAAGAATCTGCCTGCTAAGCAGGAGACTCAGGTTTGATCCCTGAGTGGGGAAGATCCCCTGGAGAAGGAAATGGCAACCCACTCCAGCATTCTTACCTGGGAAATCCTATGGACAGAGGAGCCTGGTGGTCTACAGTCCATGGAGTTGCAAAGAGTCGAACATAATTTAATGACTAAACAACAACAAAACAGAAGTCCTTTAAAATTAGCATAAGTGAAAAAAGGGGTACTTTTTGTAAGAAACACAGTTTCTCAAGGAAACCTGAGGTAGAAAGGGTAGTTTATATTTCATAGGTATTTGGAAACTCACTGTCAAGAAACTGGGAAGCTTCTCTTTTTTAGCACCCTTTTTCCAGATCAACTTTCATAATATCAGCAAATACAAAAGCACGGCCTCCTTACAGCTTCTGAATTTCTAATGTAAGAACATTACCAAGAGGTTTATCCAAATAGTAGAGGCTGACCTATATCTCTGTATAACAAGTCCAGATTCAGTACAACTTGAGGTATATGTTCATCCTCATCTGGTCACCTATGGCTTAGGGGAGGGCCCAGAAGAAAACTCAGCCCAACTTATGTTGAAGGTTTCCACATGTTCAATCATTGTGGGCCTAGTAGGTGATGTGGTATTGGGTACATGGTAAGTATACAGCAGCTGGGATCCACCCTGTCTGGGGGATTTTAGGATATGGGGTGTGGGATTAGCAAATACCCTAAAAAGTGAATATTATAGCTATGTATAGGGGATAGGATAGAGGGAAGAGAGAAATAGCAGAAAAAGAAGCAGAAAAAGGGAGAAATGTAACCATCTAAGTGTATATAGTCATTTAGTTTTGATATATTTAATACACAAATCAGGGAAATAACTGTTTCTCATTGTTGTATTATTTATTGTTACTATTCTGCTTACATTATCTGTTAAGACTTTTTAAAACTTCATATCCTGAAGATATATGTGTAATTATAATTCAATGGCAGTTTATTACACACATAATCTAATTTTCTATCCTTAATAAAACATATAAATGAAAACCCAAATAGGCCTTTTATATACTCATTAACACAATATGTAAAAATCAAGACAGTGCCTAGAATTCTATATGCAGTGCCCTACTTTGGTGAGGCAGAGTCTATCAATTACCATCCAGTTTCTTTACATTTTTTAAAGTGTCCATACCCATTAGCTGGAATTAAAATGACATATTTATAAGATTAAATAGTTTTGCATATAGTCCTGTAACATCTATATTTTAGCATGCTGGTGTCTGAAAATGATTACTTCTCTTTCAAACTCATTACAAGTGTATTTTTAATTAACTAAATTGCTGCATCATGTTTCATTTCTTTTAGCAATATCCTTGGAGAGGTTACTATGAATTTTGACAGTAGGCATTGAATTTTATGAGCTCTTTCAGTCCTGTAGGGCAAACAATCTGGCCTGATATAGGTCAGGTGACAGTGACATGTGGGACACAGACTGTAAGGCTGGCAAAAGTTATATTAGTAGTTACAGAAAAAAAAAAAATCAATGTTTTAGGGATAAAGGTTTTACATTATAAAATGCATTCAAATGCAAATATGAATTGAAAAGAGAACAGATAGGCAAAAGAAATTCTGGGGGACTGAGGGAGATGAGGATGAACGCACTGATGACATGATGAAATGAAGCACTCCACTTTGTTCATTGGAATCAGGTTGAAAGTGAAGGGAATGATGGTCTGCTTGGTCATGTTCAAGTCTTTGCAATCCCATGGACTGTAGCCCGCCAGGTTTCTCTAGCCATGGTATTCTCCAGGCAAGAATACTGGAGTGGATAGCCATTCCCTTCTCCAGGGAATCTTACCAACCCAGGAATCGAACCCAGATCTCCTGCATTGCAAGTAGATTCTTTATTGTCTGAGTCACCAGGGAAACCCAGGTTGGTGATGTGGAAAAAGGTACTAGGCTGGAAGTTAAGAAACTTGGGTTCTAGTTCAGGGTGACTCATTTCTGTATAACTTTGGGCAAGTCAATTATCTTCCCTGAGTCTCAGTTTCCTTGTTGGCAAAATGAAAGAGTAGGAGCAAATTGTCTCTAAGGTAACTAACTGCCCAGCCATTTGATCCTATGACCTAAAATGATTCTTCAGTTCAGTTCAGTTCAGTTCAGTCACTCAGTCGTGTCTGACTCTGTGACCCCATGGATTGCAGCATGCCAGGCCTCTGTCCATCACCAACTCCTGGAGTTTACTCAAACTCTGGTCCATTGAATCAGTTATGCCATCCAACCATCTCATCCTCTGTCATCCCCTTCTCCTCCCACCTTCAATCTTTCCCAGCATCAGGGTCTTTGCATTAGGTGGCCAAAGTATTGGAGCTTCAACTTCATCAGTCCTTCCAATGAATATTCAGGACTGATTTCCTTTAGGATGGACTGGTTGGATCTCCTTGCAGTCCAAGGGACTCTCAAGAGTCTTCTCCAACACCACAGTTCAAAAGCATCAATTCTTTGGCGCTCAGCTTTCTTTATAGTCCAACTCTCACACCCATACATGACCACTGGAAAAACCATAACTTTGACTAGAAGGACCTTTGTTGGCAAAGCAATGTCTCTGCTTTTTAATATGCTATCTAGGTTGTTCATAAGTTTTCTTCTAAGGAGTAAGCGTCTTTTAATTTCATGGCTGCAGTCATCATCTGCAGTGAGTTTGGAGCCCCCCAAAATAAAGTCTTTCACTGTTTCCACTGTTTCCCCATCTATTTGTCATGAAGGGCTGGGACCAGATGCCATGATCTTAGTTTTCTGAATATTGAGTTTTAAGCCAACTTTTTCACTCTCCTCTTTCACTTTCATCAAGAGGCTCTTTAGTTCTTCTTCACTTTCTGCCATAAGGGTGGTGTCATCTGTATATCTGAGGTTATGCAGATGAGGAAATAACCCCATGCCCAAGGGCAAAGGAGAAGCCCCAGCAAGACGGTAGGATGGGAGAATTTACCTTTAGAATCAAACCTCATTCCCACCAGGATCATTCTAAAATGATTCTTAGATGATAATTTTCGATTCTTCTAATCCATGCAATTTTGTCCTGTCAGGGTATGGTATCAACAATTGATGTGATCCAATGATATCTATAAAAAGATGTTTGGTTTGCATATCTCCTATCTTTTCCCTGAGGTTGCATATCTTTTTTCATGCTGCCCTGTCTTCTCCCTGGTGATAAGAAGGGAATTTCTTTTGCTGGAAGAAGCTGAGGGAGGCTGGGTGCCTTGATGAATGCGAAGCTATGGGGAGGGTAGCAGCCTGGAATACACTGAGTTCCGCCTTTTTCTTTTGGCACTCTCTCACTGGGTAGTAATAGGTGGTAATGTTAAATCAGGGACTAGCATAATACAAGTTTGATAATCTTACAGGACAGAAATGCAAAGCAAAAGCAATGGGGTTATCAGGTGGCACCCTCTTCACTTCATCTCAGGCAAGCTTCAGGTTCGGAGAAATGGTTAAAAGTGTGAGCCAATTTGTAATTTGGAGATAGAAGAATTCATTTTCTAATAGGAAAGCTAAATTTTATATATATATATATATATGTATATATATATATATGTATATATATATATAGAAACTTTTATTAAAACAGTTCCACCACAGTGACTCTGATTAAGAAGTAGGGCAATTTTCATCATGTAAATTATGTTTTCAAATTAGATTTAAATAGCATAGTAATACTTTTACTCTTGTTATCTACCATTTAAAAGAAATAATTTGGTTAAGTTCTTGAATTTTCACGAGATGAAATTCCATCACAATACTAGAGTAATTGAAACTGTGGTGATTTTTAGAGCCATCCAATTACAGGAATTCAACTCAATTATTTTTCTAATGAAGTTAGTTTCACTTACATGTGTCGATCATTTCCTGTCAATGTGAAGAAGTCTTAAAAGTCTTTTTCTGATGAGTTCTGGATATTATTGTACCTGTAATGGGATAGTCATTGATACAGTCAGATAATGTAGAGCCCATAAAAGAAGGCATGATTATAAATTTTAGAATGTCTATTTATCTTTGTTTTTCTGCCAGTATCAATAAACAATTGTGACTGTTTTTCTGTAATATACTGACCATAATACATTGAGTGGGAGTCTGAAATTTTACAAATAGTTTAATGGAAATGTTAATGCAGGTGCATTCTATTTAGATAGTGTGTTAGTCGCTCAGTCGTGTCTAACTCTTTGTGAACCCATGGACTGCAGCCCACTGGGCTCCTCGTCCATGGAATTCTCCAGGCAAGAATACTGGAGTGGGTTGCCATTCGCTTCTCCAGGGGATCTTTCCAACCCAGAGATGGAACCCGTGTCTGCTGCACTGCAGGCGGATTCTTTACTGTCTGAGCCACCAATAGTAGTGGCATAGTGAACACAAGACTAACTGGACCAGTGCCTCAACATTCTGAGAATTATGTCTTTTTCTGTTTTGATAAAATTAAAGTCAAGGGAATTTAGGCCTATGTGATCATGAGCCTTTGCCCTCTGTTTATCCTTAACTGTAGTTTTCAGATTGGAGAAAACTGTAAGATCCTCAGAAGAATGTAAAGTTCAATTAATTATTTAACTGATCCCTGTTCAGACATTTATTCAGTGAGCCCACACATGTCCCAGGCATTGTGCTAAGCTTTGGGGATAACAAGGTTAATTGACCTGGTCCAACCTCTCGAGGAAGACAGTTTGAGAATTCGTTTCTATATAATACAGGAGAGACAAGTTGTACCAATATAAAATTCAGAGACTGGGCGTGTGCTGGTGGGTAGGCAGTGCAGTGAGTAGAAGGAGGGTTATGTGAACAACCTGTGACAACTCCTACCCCAGCAAAGTCAGTTGAATGACTCAGATCTGCAATCGAGAAAACTTGTTTTGGAAAAATATTCCTCTCTCTTAGAGGCTCCTGCTCCCTTTAAGGAGTTAATTTACATCACCTCTCAGAAGTGAGAGATGGACAAAAAGCAGAGTGGAACTCTGAAGCAAAATGAAAAAGATCAATTTATTTAAGCCTAAAACTATGCTTTAAAATTATGGACTCTTGTGTCGAGATATTATGTGCCTAAATATTATTGTACAATATATCTAAAGGTTGGGGTCACTTTTAGTTTAACGACAAAATCTACGTTTTAAAAGGTCAGCCAATGAATTAAACATGCGTGTGGTAGATTTTTGCATTGCTTTACCATTTCAAAGATACAATCCAGTGGAGAAGGCGATGTGCCTGATGTACAATGAAACCAGGTTGAAATCAGGTTTTGTTATCTAAAAGGCTTCCTTGAAAATGTATAAGGTTGAAAAGGAGAAAAAAGTCAATTCTGTTTTTTAGAAGTAAATGTTGGCTGTAGTTACATAATTACAAAACAGTCACCCTCAAAGTAAAAACAAGCATTTAACCATGGCAAAAATTACAGTTAACAATGTGTGGGTTTATTGAAACAAACAGAAATACATTGATCTGTAAATTAAATGCTGCTCTTTGAACTGAAGCCCATGGAACAGTTGGAGGGGGCTGTGTGAGGAAGACCTGTCTCTTTTGAGTATATAGGGAAGTGGTTAAGGAGAGAAGCCTTGATATCTGCAGGCTAAAGAAAGCAGAATTGTGGTAAAAACTAAGCTCTAAAGGTCTGACAAAGTAATGATTTATTAGTGATTCATTACTTAGTGATCAAGTCAAGAAAATGAAGAAAGTTCATTCCAGCAATATCAGTTGGCTTGAAAAATGGCATAATGTCAGCATAGTTTCAGATATTTATATTAGTTTTGTTTTATAGCCTTATTAATGATCAAGGGACATTGCAATGAGAACTGATTTGAACTTAACTTTCTTTTTCTTTTTTTAAAATTACAAACACTACAAAAAACAAAGACTTGCCAGCTTAGAAAAATGATAGACAAAAACCAAGGCCTAACCTGGACAGGTTTGCAATGAATATCATAGATGGGAATAGAATGTTTGTAGATAATGAGTGGTAAATATAGGTAATATCTTTCTTTATCTGGCCTCTGCTAGCTTCTCTTCTGAAAAACAGCAACAGCAAAAACAGCCACATCAATAAAAACTCTTTGCGACCCCATGGACTGGGCACCCCAGACTCCTCTGTCCATGGAATTTTCCAGGCAAGAATACTGGAGTGGGTTGCCATTTCCATCTCCAGGGGATCTTCCAACCCAGAGATCGAACCTGAGTTTCTTTTGCACCCTGCATTGGCGCTGAGCTGCCTGGGAAGCCCAAAAAGAATTTAAGGATGGTTTATTAAAATATGCAGAAGGGCAACATTGAAGTGCAAGAAAAATAAAGTCCAAACAGTAAATCCACAGCATAAGGATATTAGAGAAAAAGGCATCACACCTAAAAACAGTGCTGGGAGCAGAGGGTTAGTCTACAATACAAAGTTTGGGAACTCAAGAGAGGCCCTTCATTAGCATTTATAAGAACTCTTTGATAAAAGACTGAAGGGATTATCTGGATCTGGACTATTGCTTTTTTTCAAGGGGTCAGATAGTGAATTCAACTAGAAAATGAAGTTGCTCAGTCGTGTCCGACTCTTTGTGACCCTGTGGACTGTAGCCCACCAGGCTCCTCCATCCATGGGATTCTCCAGGCAAGAATACTGGAGTGGGTTGCCATTTCCTTCTCCAGGGGAATCTTTCCAACCCAAGGATCAAACCCAGGTCTCCTGCATGCCACTGAGTGGGCTATTCCCTCAAATAGGCTTTACTTAGAAAGGATTATCAGCAGCTTCCCTGATGGCTCAGATTGTAAATAATCCATCTACAATTCAGGAGATATGGGTTTGATCCCTGGGAAGATCCCCTGGAGGAGGGCATGGCAACCCACTCCAGCATTCTTGCCTGGAGAATTCAACGGACAGAGGAGCCTGACAGGCTACAGTTCATGGGGTTGTAAAGAGTCAGACAGGACTGAGTAACTAAGCGTTTAAACACAGAAAGGATTATCATCCATTTTCACCTAATTTGTGTGAGTCACAGCAGTGAAATTTCCCCTCATGAAATTGTCAAACCTTTTACAAGAATACTATTTAAATAGTCCCAATCTAAATTTCCAACTGAGAGCAGTTTCCTGTTCTCAGAGAGTTAACATTCCAACGTGGTCACTTTAAGGAGGACAACACTGGCTGTACTTTGAAGTACCTAAATTGTAGTAGTCAAAGAGCTTGCGATGCCCAATTCTTTGTGCAGGGGAGTGAGCAACTAAGGGATGGGGTTCCCAGAGCAAATTGGTACTTTTTCTTTGAGGCAAAGTGCTCATATGTTTAAGGTAAATTACCTCTTCCAGGAAGACCATTTTGCTCTCTAAAGAAGTAATTTAGTTCAAAAGGGTACCGATTCAGTATCATTAAGCCTTTCAGGAGCTACATTTTCTATTATGAACAAATCCTGGATAAGGTAATTTGCCTCAATTAGATGATCACTTTGAATCCAGGAGGGAGTATATTTTACTTACTTTACTCATAGTCATCAATTTCCTTCTGATTGCCCAGGTGTATATGGAAATATGTTATGTATTATATACAAGCTTAATAAAATAAGACCTCATCCTTTGTTCAAAGTAGCATATGTTCAGCGGTACCTTAGCACATGTCCCAGTTACTGTTAAAAGTTGGATTAAGTCCTCTGGACTTACACCCTTGTCTGTTGACAGTATTCAAAATGTGGTCCTTCATTAAAAGGAGTTTATGAAGTTTTTATTTTTGACAGGAAGGTGCATGGGGTAAACAGTGAAACAGACCTGGTCTAACTTTCATGGATATGGTAAGGATTGCCTTTTTAACAACTATGAAAGTGCTTTAAATATTAAGCCTTATGGAACCACTAATGACGTTTATTATTTAAAAGTCATAATGGAAAGAAATAAAGCTAAGGAAAATTTAGAGAAAATACTTAGGATTAGTGCCAAATAAATAGGTCTTCTGATGGCTAAAGAGTAGGTGAAAGTTACTGGTAGAAAATCTGTTATTAGTAGACTTAAAATGAGAATACAGGAAATGTGCTGCAGGAAAGTGAAAATTATTTGGGTGCCTCAGTGTAAACATTAGGCAATGACCAACTGGCCACCCACTTGCCTCCCTGGTTCACAACCTGTCAATAAATCTCACATTAATCAACACTTACTGTGTTTTGCCTATAGAACAATCGAAGTAGTCCTACTGTTCTTCTCACAGCCCTTCCTAATTAGGGTGCATCACTGCACTTGAACTGCAAATGGACGGAACTCTACTTTGTTTGTTGGGTAACCCAAGTCACTTGTCCAACATATTGTATACTTCCATATATTGCAAATCTGGTACTGTAAGAAAGGAGTCGATAGAATAAATTGTTCCAAAGCAAAAGAGCACTACTTTTATTATGTAGTGACACAGTATACCTGAGACATTTTCTAGCTTAAGAAATAAAATTGGCTTCGAAAGAAATCCATCATTAACCAAACACCTCACCACCACAACAACATCACATCTAGCTATGTTTTCATTTGGGCTTTTTAAGCTTATGCAGTATCTTGAATGCATTTGGGGAACTAGAAAAAGAGAAAAATCTCTTTGATGCCTGAATTTTTAAAAAACTGTTTCATTCTATGGTGTTATACACCTTGGCAAAAATTATTTTGCTAACCTAATCACACATGTTCACTGTTGCTGTGTTATAAAGTAACTAAGGACAGCTGAGAGGTTGCTGGAGATGCTTGACACTCCGTTTGAGGAACAACCATAGGTTCGATGGAATGGGCCAGGGATGGCTTGTTGTTGTTCAGATGCTCAGTTGTATCTGACTATTTGGGAGCCCATGGACTGCAGCATGCAAGGCTTCCCTGTCCTTCACTTTCTCCTGGAATTTGCTCAAACTCATGTCCATTGAGTTGATGATGCCATCCAATCATCTTATCCTCTGTCTTCACCTTCTCTTCTTGCCCTCAATCTTTCCCAGCATTAGGTCTTATCCAATGAGTCAGTCAGCTCTTTGCATCAGGTGGCCAAAGTATTGGAGCTTCAGCTTCAGCATCAGACTTCCCAATGAATATTCAGGATTCATTTCCTTTAGGATTGACTGGTTTTATCTCCTTGCTGTCCAAGGGATTCTCAAGGGACTTTTCCAGCACCACAGTTTGAGAGCATCAATTCTTCAGTGTTCAGCCTTCATTATGGGCCAATCCTCACATCCATACATGACTAATGGAAAAGCCATAGCTTTGACCAAATGAACTTTTGTTGGCAAAGTGAGGTCTCTGCTTTTTTATATGCTGTCTAGGTGTGTCACAGCTTTTATTCCAAGGAACAAGCATCTTTTAATTTCATGGCAGCAGTCATCATCTGCAGTGATTTTGCAGCCCAAGAAAATAAAGTCTGCCACTGTTTCCATTGCTTCCCCATACATTTGCCATGAAGTGATGGGACCAGATGCCATGATCTTACTTTTCTGAATGTTGAGTTTTAAGCCATGTTTTTCACTCTCCTCTTTCACCCATATCAAGAGGCTCTTCAATTCTTCTTTGCTTTCTGCCATTAGGGTGGTATCATCTATGTATCTGAGGTTGTTGATATTTCTCATCAATCTTGATTCCAGCTTGTGCTTCATTCAGCCCTGCATTTTGCATGGTATACTCTGCATGTAAGTTAAATAAGCAGGGTGACAATACAGCCTTGACATATTCTTTTCCCAACTGGGAGGGAACCAGTCCATTGTTCCCTATCCAATTCTAACTGTTGCTTCCTGACCTACATACAGGTTTCTCAGGAGGCAGGTATGGTGGTCTGGTATTCCAATCTCTTTTGGAATTTTCCACAGTGTATTGTGATCTATACAGTTAAAGGCTTTAGCATAGTCAATAAAGCAGAAGTAGATGTTTTTCTGGAATTCCTTTGCTTTTCCTATGATCCAATGGATGTTGGCAATTTGATCTCTGGTTCCTCTGCCTTTTCTAAATCTAGCTTGAACATCTGGAAGTTCTTGGTTCACATACTGTTGAAACTTGATGGATTTTGAACATTACCTGGCTAGTATGTGAAATGATTGCAATTGTGTGGCAATGTTTGAACATTCTTTGACATTACCCTTCTTTGGGGTTGGAATGAAAACTGACCTTTTCCAGTCCCGTGGCCACTGCTGAATTTCCCAAATTTGCTGCAATATTGAGTACAGCACTCTAACAGGATCATCTTTTAGGATTTGAAATAGCTCAGCTAGCATCCCTTCACCTCCACTAGCTTGGTTTGTAATAATGCTTCATAAGGCCCACTTGACTTCTCACTCCAGGATATCTGGCTAGTGCTAGGTGACTGATTACACCATCGTGGTTATTCAGGTTATTAAGATTTTTTTTGTACAGTTCTTCTGTGTATTCTTGCCACCTCTTCTTAGTATCTTCTGCTTCTGTTAGGTCCATAATGTTTCTGTCCTTTATTGTGCCTATTTTTGCATGAAATGTCCCCTTGGTATCTCTAGTTTTCTTGAAGAGATCCCTAGTCTTTCCCATTGTTTTGATTTCCTCTATTTCTTTGCATTGTTTACTTAGGAAGACTTTCTTATCTTTTCTTGCTATTCTCTGGAACTCTGCATTCAATGGGTATATCTTTCCTTTTTTTTTTTTTTAAATTTTATTTTATTTTTAAACTTTACATAATTGTATTAGTTTTGCCAAATATCAAAATGAATCCGCCACAGGTATACATGTGTTCCCCATCCTGAACCCTCCTCCCTCCTCCCTCCCCATTCCATCCCTCTGGGTCGTCCCAGTGCACCAGCCCCAGGCATCCAGTATCGTGCATCGAACCTGGACTGGCAACTCGTTTCATACATGATATTTTACATGTTTCAATGCCATTTTCCCAAATCTCCCTACCCTCTCCCTCTCCCACAGAGTCCATAGGATGGTTCTATACATCAGTGTCTCTCTTGCTGTCTCGTACACAGGGTTATTGTTACCATCTTTCTAAATTCCATATATATGCGTTAGTATACTGTATTGGTGTTTTTCTTTCTGGCTTACTTCACTCTGTATAATAGGCTCCAGTTTCATCCACCTCATTAGAACTGATTCAAATGTATTCTTTTTAATGGCTGAGTAATACTCCATTGTGTATATGTACCACTGCTTTCTTATCCATTCATCTGCTGATGGACATCTAGGTTGCTTCCATGTCCTGGCTATTATAAACAGTGCTGTGATGAACTTTGGGGTACACGTGTCTCTTTCCCTTCTGGTTTCCTCAGTGTGTATGCCCAGCAGTGGGATTGCTGGATCATAAAGCAGTTCTATTTCCAGTTTTTTAAGGAATCTCCACACTGTTCTCCATAGTGGCTGTACTAGTTTGCATTCCCACCAACAGTGTAAGAGGGTTCCCTTTTCTCCACACCCTCTCCAGCATTTATTACTTGTAGACTTTTGGATCGCAGCCATTCTGACTGGTGTGAAATGGTACCTCATAGTGGTTTTGATTTGCATTTCTCTGATAATGAGTGATGTTGAGCATCTTTTCATGTGTTTGTTAGCCATCTGGATGTCTTCTTTGGAGAAATGTCTATTTAGTTCTTTGGCCCATTTTTTGATTGGGTCCTTTATTTTTCTGGAGTTGAGCTGTAGGAGTTGCTTGTATATTCTCGAGATTAGTTGTTTGTCAGTTGCTTCTTTTGCTATTATCCTCTCCCATTCTGAAGGCTGTCTTTTCACCTTGCTAATAGTTTATCTTTCCTTTTTTCATTTGTCTGTTGCTTCTCTTCTTTTCTCAGCTCTTTGAAAGACCTCCTCAGCCAACCATGTTGCCTTTTTGCTTATCTTTTTCTTGGGGATAGTTTTGGTTATTGCCTCCTATATAATGTTATAAATCTTGTCCACAATTCTTCAGGCACTCAGTCTGTCAGATCTAATCCCTTGAATTTATCTGTCACTTATACTGTATAATCAAAAGGGATTTGATTTAAGTCATACCTGAATGGCTTAGTGGTTTTCCGTACTTTCTTCAATTTGAATCTGAATTTTGCAATAAGGAGTTCATGGTATGAGCCACAGTCAGCCCCTGGTCTTGTTTTTGCTAACTGTATAGAGCTTCTCCATCTTTGTCTGCAAAGAATATAATCAATCTGATTTCAGTATTGACCATCTGGTGATGTCCATGTATAGAGTCATCTCTTTGGTTGTTGGGAGAGGTTGCTTGCTATGATCACTCTGTTCTCTTGGCAAAACTCTGTTAGCCTTTGCCCTGCTTCATTTTTCACTTCAAGGCTAAACTTGTCTGTTACTCCAGGTATCTCTTGACTTTCTACTTTTGCATTCCAGTCCCCTATGATGGCTTACACCTGGGATAGACTATGGGGCCACTGTGTACCAGAGGTGGAAGTCTAACTGGTAGACTTCCAGGTAGAACTGAAACACGCATTCTTAGCTGAGATACCAAGAGGTGGTTAAAGCAGTACTGAAACATCATGGCATCTGATTTGAAGGGGAAAAACTAGCTTGACAAGGCATCCATGTATTTAAATAAACAAAGATATTATCCATAAAAAAAATAAGAATTTTCAAATGTTCTTTTTTTTAAGCTTTGTTAGAGATACATTTGTTGATTGCAGACATCTTTATTTCTGAAAATAGGGAATCATCTTAAAAATAAATTAACCTAATTTCAGTACTCCTCTTATGAAAAAGTTCAAGGGCCTATGATCCGGAGATCTTGGCATAGAAAGATACTTTATTAATTTATTTATGTATCTGACTTCTTGGCAATTCTAACTGAACCTGGGTTTAAAATACAATTGATTTTTGTTATTTGTGGTAGTTATGCTTTATAAAGTATCGAACCATTGCTCCTAGGGGATATGCAAGGTTGGGTTCCTGTGAGCTTTTGGTTGCAACATTTTCATCAACTAATCAATATGTAACCTTGTCCTATGTGTGTGTCTCTAAATACACCTTATTTAATATATTGTGTTAATTCATTAACAATAGACTGATAGCCAATGGCACTAATAACTCATGCCTGAATAATGCTTACCTAACACATGTATTTTCTTTGTAAGTCATACTGTAGCCCTTTTTGAAATTAGAAATACTTGCCAGCACTTCAGCACTATGCTTGGGGGCCGTTTGGAACAGGAATATCACCAAACAAAAGCATAAAAAAGAGTAGCATCAAATAGACTGAAAAAAGGACACTTGTTTATAGTATGAACACTGAAATAAGAAAGCCAAGTGCTGCCTTGTTTGATTTCAGCCAGAGACCTGTACACTGACAACTCAAAAAATTTTTCTTCACTGCAGAAGTCACAAATGGCAGACAATGCTAGAGTGAGCTGAATTTGAGTTATGATTTATGTAAGTTGTAGTAGGGAAACAAATTTATAAACATGGAGTCTGCAAATAATGAGGAGCCTATTATAAGGTGACTAATTTTTATATTTCTTAGTTTTAAAGTGATTATTCTGTATTTGCCAAAAAGAGGTTGTTTAGAAATACATAGAATTTCACTTAAGTTTCAAATTTCACCCTTGGCCATTCATTTAGGAAAATCAATTTGAAAAAAAGTTTGATTTCCCTCCAATTTAGTTGAACATTGTAGTTATTTCTGCAGCCATATTCATAAACTTAATAGCTGAGGCTTTAAGTCACAAAGATGCATGGAAAGGAAATAACAGGAAGAGAAATCAAGGAAGAAAATATATACATAATGGAGCAGAACCCTATGGGAACTTCTTGGGACAGACCCCTCCCTTATATCTTCTCATTTAACTCCTCTCTCAAGTACCTGGAAAACAGTATCTGAAGCACATTTCCTGAGTTGTTTTACAAATGCTAGAACCTTCATCAAATGCAAGAAGTTAATTACTTGGTGCCCTGAGCATGTAGTCTCCAGGTCTACTGGAGCCTGAAGACTGAAGATATTAACCCCTGTGACACTGCCCTGTTACCTCACCATCAACCTATCAGAAAATTGTGCATAAGCTGACCACATACCTTGTGTCTCCTCTTCCTCACCTAGGCTTTAAAAATTCTTTCTTGAATCCCTTTGGGGAGTTCAGGCTTCTTGAGGACTAGCTGCCCTAGGTTCCTTGTTTGGTACCTGCAATAACTGCTGCACTTTTCTTCACCACAACCCAATGTTTGTAGATTGGCTTTTACTCTGCATGGGTGAGTAGACCCAACTTTGATTCCATAACACATGTTCTCAGGATTGCAGTCTGTAGTAGCTTTAAAGAGCTGAGATGTGCTTAATCAACACTTGTTGATGGGACTTGACAATTTCAATTTTACTTTACTGCTTATAATTGAAAATGATCTGAGGAACAGGATGAATGGAAACATTTATTTGAAGATAATAATACCATTAAGTTAACTCCAAGACACATTACAACGACATTATTTGGACCATGCTTTTATAACCTCCATTCTGAAGTACTTAGGATTGGCCAATATTTAAGACATGAACATTTGATTCCCTATAAAATAAAAATGGTCTAACAGACATTTTATAAAGTGTGCTCTGTTGAAATGCATCATTTCCTATTGCCAAGAGAGCATATACTTTGAATTGAAAGGGAGTGAAAAGAAAATAGAGAATGACTTATGCATGGTACTTTTAAGCTCATGACAGAAATAGCTCAGTCAATATGTATGTGGTCACTCAAGAAACTTCAAAGGGCCTGGTGTCTGAGTGTGGGAGGGAAGGAGAAGAAATATCAAGCTAAGATAACATGTCAATCAACATTTTTTTAAATAGAAAATATTGAATGTGTAACATTGTCTGTTAAAAAAACACTTGAGATGAGAAGCAAAGACTGTGAATGTTTAAAAACAAAAGAGTAGAATTGGACCAACACATGCAGGCAACTATAGTCTCATTAAAGAGGTCATTACTAGGAAGATAGATTGATGTGTGCATGATTACCATCTACACTGGCAAGTTCAAACATCAGCTGCAAAGAGATGGGAGTGATTTGATCTCTCTCCTAGCTTGGCTTCATCATATACAATCTATAACCTCCTTCCTGTCTTCTGTTTTTGCTGTTGGTCTGTGGTTTCATGCAACAGGTTTATATTCTAGGTCACATTTATGAAAAACGAGAGGAACTGAAGAAAAAAATCAAGCTTTTAAAAGGATGCCAATTTTGTCTAGAAACTAAGTCATTATAGAGATAACAGTATTTAAAAACTAGTCTGAATTTCTTTTTATGTATTTAAAAAGCATACTTTCTATAACTGAAATGATCCCCATGAAAAGGAAAAGTGACTTTCAGCACATTACTTTGGGCCATAACATATTTTTGGGGGGGTGGGAGGGGATTTATGATACCAATCATTAAGAAGTATAAGGACAAGTCCAGAAACACAGTTTTGTCTGATAAGGTATGTCAAAATGCTCAGGCCCAGCTGATAAAGGAGAATAGTCATCACTGAAGAGAAACTAGGGAGAAAAGGCAAATAAAATTTTAAAAACTTCTCATAAGACACAAGGGTTTTATAAAAATTGATGAGTGAATTATTTCCCAGGGGCATCCTTGGTTAGAGTACTTGCTTATCTTAAAAAGTTTCTTCATTTTTTTTTATATTTATTTATTTGGCTGCCCCAGGTTTTAGTTGTAGCATGCAAGCTCTCCATTGAAGTATGTGGGATCTAGTTCCCTGACCAGGGATCAAACTTAGGAATTAAAGAGTGTTACCTTTGATAGTGTGGAAAAACTCCTATTCTCTCATTGGTCTTTCTATATTGTCCAAATGCGCAGAAAGTAACCACTAAGGTCCTCCTCATGTAGCAGGCAGAGTATGTGGTAAAATGTAGGCCAGAAAAATTGCTCCCACAGGGTTTTCCACAAGGACTGATGTTCTGAAACCGAACATTCAACTCCCTCCTAAAATATGCTTATTGATAGCTAAACATTTATTGAGTACTTACTAAATGCCAGGCTTTATGTTAACCACTTTCTATATATTACTTTGTTTAATTTTCATAACAGCCCTTTAAGATAGGTGCTCTTGTCATTTCTATTTTACAGATGAGATAACTCAGGCAAAAAGAAAGTTAAACAACTTAGCCAAGGACACATGGCAAGGAAGTGGTGGAGGCATGATTCAACACTAGTTGGTATTGTCTATAACATGATCATATGAATTAATTGATCAATTATTTAGCTAGTCTTTTTTTAAAGGTGGTAAGAAAACTAGTTCTCAGGACAGATAAATTTTAGGATAAGGGAGGCTGACAGGGATTATGGGATACTCCAGAGAATGGAGGATGTCCGTGTGGAGTACCCTGGACAACCAAGAAGGATTATAAGGATACTGAGAGCTGAAAAACTTAAAGGGAAGAAAGTGACCACTCCAAAGGGGACTGCTAAAGGTGCAAATTTCATAGCTTTTCACAAATTCACAGAGACCCAGTTCTAATAATTACTATAAATATTTTAAAAACTACACACCTTAACATTCAGAGTAGGTACAGAGCTGCGAAGCTGTGTATGAAGTGAAATCCTACCTTATGTCTGGATTCTTTTCCACCACAGAGGATGGTGGAGATCGTAAAAGAACTTTAGTGGGACATGTGGGCAAGGCATAGAGTTACTTCTTGTTACTGTGACTCCTGGGTTAGGTGTGAACATTATGCCAACAGTGACTGGAGAAGGATTCAGGGAAGCTGCACTTAATGAGGATCTTCCAGAGCACTGCTATACCTGAACCTGATGACAATGAGAAGCAGAGAACAATAACTGGGTTTATCTATTAGATTGGAACTATCTTAGTGTTCAGATGGGCCTGAGATAGAAAGCTGTGATATAATAATTGTGTTAATAAATGGGTGCTTTGCAATTCTGTTACTGTGAAAAGCTGGTTCAGATCAGATCAGATCAGATCAGTCGCTCAGTCGTGTCCGACTCTTTGCAACTCCATGAATCGCAGCACGCCAAGCCTCCCTGTCCATCACCAACTCCCGGAGTTCACTCAGACTCATGTCCATCGAGTCAGCGATGCCATCCAGCCATCTCATCCTCTGTCGTCCCCTTCTCCGCCTGCCCCCAATCCCTCCCAGCATCAGAGTCTTTTCCAATGAGTCAACTCTTCACATGAGGTGGCCAAAGTACTGGAGTTTCAGCTTTAGCATCATTCCTTCCAAAGAAATCCCAGGGCTGATCTCCTTCAGAAGCAATTAATTTTATTTTATTCCTTCATAGTGCTGAGATTCTTTATCTGATTGCTTCACTTCAGGGGATACAGTGGTATACTTCTCATAGGTATACATGTACATGTGCACACATATGCACACACGGGAGCACATACACATCACTTACTTCTATTAATAAAACTCTCAGTGACTATAAGGTAGGTATAATTTATTTTCAAGCTTGTACTAAATGACATAAAAAGAATCTTCATTTACTAACTTTTGATTTCAGAAACCCAACAATATAAGATTTAACAGGTCATAATATTTCTTTTTACTTTTACAGTTTCCTCACTATAGGATGACTGAAACTTCAAACTAATTTTCATTTAAATAAGTATAATTAGCCTTGAATATAATTAGCCTTTTTTAGAATCATAGATACTCAGAGTTGGAAGAAACCTTCAGGGTAAGTTAGAATAACCACTCTTGATGATTTAATTCTCTCTGAATTTTGTTGTTGTTTAGTCACTAAGTCATGTCCAACTCTTGTGACCCCCACAAAAAACTCTCAGTCTTCCTTCCTTTCCTTCCTTCTTCCTTCTTTCTCTCTCTTTTATTCTTTCCTAAATTCATTTCTTTAACTAACTGAGTACCTATTACATGCTTATTACAAAACTTTGTGTACACCAGGATCCAGGATAAAGGGCAGTGACCCCACAAGAGACTGAGCCAAGCTTGCCTGTGTATGTTTGAGAGTCTCTGGCAGAGGTATGGGTTGACGGTGGCCTGCTATGAAGTTGGGGGCACTGACTACAACAGTTCTGGAAGGTCTGGCATCTTGGCCTAAGTCCTTTTGAAGGAGGTCACTGCCATCAGCAGAAAACTGGATTAAAGACTAATTGAACATGGCCTTGCCAGAACAAGGCCCAGTTTTCCCCACAGCCAGTCCCTTCCATCAGGAAGCTTACACAAACCTCTTATCCTCATCCATCAGAGGGCAGACAGAATGAAAACCACAATCACAGAAAACTAATCAAAATGATCACATGAAGCACAACCTTGCCTAACTCAATGAAACTATGAGCCATGCCATGTAGGGCCACCCTAGACAGATGGGTCATAGTGGAGAGTCTGATAAAACATGGATCACTGGAGAAGGGAATGGCAAACCACTTCAGCATTCTTGCCTTGAGAACCCCATGAACAGTACAAACAGGCAAAAGATATGACACTGAAAGATGAACCCCCCATGTAGGTAGGAGTCCAATATGCTACTGGAGAAGAGCAAGAAATAGCTCCAGAAGGAATGAAAGGAGCTGAGCCAAAGCGGAAACAATGTCCAGTTGTGTATGTGTCTGGTGGCGAAAGTCTGATGCTGTAAAGAACAATATTGCATAAGAAACTGAAACATTAGTTTCATGAATCAAGGTAAATTGGAAATGATCAAACAGGAGATGGCAAGAGTGAACATTGACATTTTAGGAATCAGTAAATTAAAATGGACAGGAATGGGCAAATTTAATTCAGATGACCATTAAATCAACTTCTGTGGGCAAGAATCCCTTAGAAGAAATGGAGTAGCCCTCATAATCAATGGAAGAGTTGAAATGCAGTACTTGGATGCAATCTCAAAAATGACAGAATGATCTAAGTTTGTTTCCAAAGCAAACCATTCAATATCACAGAAACCCAGGTTTATGCCCCAAGCACTAATGCCAAAGAAGCTGAAACTGAACATTCGATGAAGACATACAAGACCTTCTAGAACTAACACCAAAAGACAAAATGAACAAACAAACAAAAAAAAACCCCAAAAATATGTCCTTATCATGATAGGGGACTGGAATGCAAAAGTGAGAGGTCAAGAGATACTTGGAATAACAGGCAAGTTTGGCCTTGGAGTACAAAGTTAAGCAGGGCAAAGACTAACACAGTTTTGCCAACAGAACACACTGGTCATAGCAAACATCCTCTCCCAACAACCCAAGAGACAACTCTACACATGGACATCGCCAGACAGTCAATACCAAAATCAGATTGATTATATTCTTTTGCAGCCAAAGATGGAGAAGCACTATGAGATCAGATCAGATCAGTCGCTCAGTCGTGTCTGACTCTTTGCGACCCCATGAATCGCAGCACGCCAGGCCTCCCTGTCCATCACCAACTCCCAGAGTTCACCGAGACTCACGTCCATTGAGTCAGTGATGCCATCCAGCCATCTCATCCTCTGTCGTCCCCTTCTCCGCCTGCCCCCAATCCCTCCCAGCATCAGAGTCTTTTCCAATGAGTCAACTCTTTGCATGAGGTGGCCAAAGTACTGGAGTTTCAGCTTTAGCATCATTCCTGCCAAAGAAATCCCAGGGCTGATCTCCTTTAGAATGGACTGGTTGGATCTCCTTGCAGTCCAAGGGACTCTCAAGAGTCTTCTCCAACACCACAGTTCAAAAGCATCAGTTCTTCGGTGCTCAGCCTTCTTCACAGTCCAACTCTCACATCCATACATGGCCACAGGAAAAACCATAGCCTTGACTAGACGAACCTTTGATGGCAAAGTAATGTCTCTGCTTTTGAATATGCTATCTAGGTTGGTCATAACTTTCCTTCCAAGGAGGAAGTGTCTTTTAATTTCATGGCTGCAGTCACCATTTGCAGTGATTTTGGAGCCCAAAAAAATAAAGTCTGACAGTTTCCACTGTTTCTCCATCTATTTCCCATGAAGTGGTGGGACCGGATGCCATGATCTTCGTTTTCTGAATGTTGAGCTTCAAGCCAACTTTTTCACTGTCCACTTTCACTTTCATCAAGAGGCTTTTGAGTTCCTCTTCACTTTCTGCCATAAGGGTGGTGTCATCTGCATCTGAGGTTATTGATATTTCTCCCGGCAATATACAGTCAGCAAAAATAAGACCTGGAGCTGACTGTGGCACAGATCATGAGTCCTTATTGCAAAATTCAGACTTAAATAAAGCAGGGAAAAGCACTAGACCATTCAGGTATGACCTAAACCAAATCCCTTGTGATTATACAGTGGAAATGATAAATAAATTCAAGGGACTAGATCTGAAAGAGTACCTGAAGAACTGTCAACAGAGGTTCTTAAAATTGTACAGGAAGTGATGACCAAACCCATCCCCAAGAAAAAAAAAATGCAAAAAGGCAAAATGGTTGGCTAAGAAGGCCTTACAAATAGCTGGCAAATAAGAGAAGCAAAAGAAAAATGAGAAAAGGAAAGATATACCCATTAGAATGCAGAGTTCCAGAGAATAGCAAGGAGAGATAAGAAAACCTTTTTAAGTGAACAATGGAAAGAAATAGAGGAAAACAATAGAATGGGAAAGACTAGAGATCTCTTGAACAAAACTAGAGATACCAAGGAAGCATTTCATGTAAAAACAGGCACAATAAAGGACAGAAACATTATGGACCTAACAGAAGCAGAAGATATTAAGAAGAGGTGGCAAGAATGAACAGAAGAACCATACAAAAAAGATCTTCCTGACCCAGATAACCACGATGGTGTTATCACTCACCTAGAGCCAGATCTAGAGTGTGAGGTCAACTGGGCCTTAGGAAGCATTACTATAAACAAAGCTAGTGGAGGTGGAGGGAATTCTAGCTGAGCTATTTTGAATCCTAAAAGATTATGCTGATAGAGTGCTGTACTCAATATGCCAGCAAATTTGGGAAACTCAGCAGTGGCCACAGGACTGTAAAAGGTCAGTTTTTATTCCAATCCCAAAGATGGGCAATGCCAAAGAATGTTCAAACTATGACACAATTGCACTCATTTCACACACTAGCAAAGTAATGCTCAAAATCCTTCAAGCTAGGCTTCAACAATATGTGATCCAAGAACTTCAAGATATTCAAGCTGGATTAGGAAAGGCTAAGGAACCAGAGATCAAATTGGCAACATTCGTTGGATCATAGAAAAACCTAGAGAATTCCAGAAAAACATCTAGTTCTACTTTATTGACTACACCAAAGCCTTTGACTGTGTAGACCAGAACAAACTGTGGAAAATTCTTAAAGAGATGGGAATACCAGACCTCCTTACTGACCTCCAAGAAACCTGCATGCAGGTCAAGAAGCAACAGTTAAAACCAGACATGGAATAACGTATGGTTCAAAATTGGGAAAGAAGTACATCAAGGATGTATATTGTCACCCTGCTTATTTAAGTTATATTCAGATTACATCATGGGAAATGCAGGACTGGATTAAGTACAAGTTGGAATCAAGATTGCAGGGAGAAATATCAATAACCTCAGATATGCAGATGACACCACCCTAATGGCAGAAAGCAAAGAGGAATTAAACAGCATTTTGATGAAGGTGAAGGAGGAGAGTAAAAAAGCTGGCTTAAAACTCAACTTTGAAAAAACAAAAAAATGAAGATCATGGCATCTGGTCCCATCACTTCATGGCAAATAGGTGGGGAAGCAGTTGAAACAGTAACAGACTTTATTTTCTTGGGCTCCAGAGTCACTGGATGGTGACTGCAGCCATGGAATTAAAAGACATTTGGTCCTTGGAAGAAAATCAATGACAAACCTAGACAGCATATTAAAAAGCAGAGACATTACTTTGCTGGCAAAGGTCCCTATATTCAAAGCTATGTTTTTTGAGTAGTCATGTACAGATGTGAGAGCTGGACAATCAAAAAGGCTGAGGGTCAAGGAATTGCTGCCTTGTAGTTTTAGTGCTGGAGAAGATTCTTGAGAGTCTTCAGACTGATCAAACCAGTCAATCCTAAAGGAAATCAACCCAGAATATTCATTGGAAGGACTGATGCTGAAGCTGAAGCTGCAACACTTTGGTTCATTGTAAAAGACCTTGATGCTGGGAAAGATTGAGGGCAGGAAGAGAAGTTGAGGACAGAGTATGAGGTGGTTTGATGGCATCATGGACTCAGTGAACATGAGTTTGAGAAAACTTCAAGAAATGGTGAAGGACAGGTAAGCCTGGTGTGCTGCAGTCCATGGGGTCACAAAGAGTTAGACATGACTGAGTGACTGAACAACAATTACATGCCAGAGACCTTCCTGAGTGATGTAGTCAAAACAATTAACAAGATACTGTCTCTGATTTTAAGAAACTCATAGTTTAGTAGAGTTGAGAGACATGTAGGCAGATCATTGTGTAATGTGGGCAATAATTGAAAAAATAAGGATATGAAAGGAACAGATAGTACAGAGGAGAGAATAGGTAACTCTTGTGTGTGGATGCTGTGGAGGTGAGGCAAGGTTCAGACAAGTTTTTCCAGAGGGAAAACATGTTCATTTTGGGTTGTAAAGAGTGAGGTTTTCTAGGGGAGAAAATGGTGGAAAGGGCAGAAAGAATTGTATAGTAAAAAGGCAGAGAAATAAAACAACCCTGGCATACAGAAGAACTGTAAATGAGTTTATCATGGCTTGTCATTGGTGTGGTGAAGTGGGGAGCAGGAGAAGCCAAGGCAGGAGAGGGAGATCCTAAAGGACTTTGTCTGTGTGGACAGAAGAGTAGGTGATGGGAGTCATTAGGGGTTTTTAAGTAACTTGTCACTATATTTCAAAGATACATTTTAGAAACTACTTTGAACAATGCTGAATTTATAAAGTTTTACTTATGGTGAACTGAAATCTTTCTTACTGCATCTTCTGCCTCTTAGTCTTCATTCTCCAATGTCAGATCTTACAGAAGAAAATTAACCTCATTCTTCTTTTATACATGTGCTAAGTCACTTCAGTCATTGTCACTTCACTCTTTGTGACCCATAGACCGTAGCCCACCAGGTTCCTCCGTCCATGGAATTCTCCAGGGAAGAATACTGGAGTGGGTTGTCATTTCCTTCTCCAGGGTATCTTCCTAACCCAGGGATTGAACCCGCATCAGTCTCCTGCATTGGTTCTTCATCACTAGCGTCACTTGGGAAGCCCTTCTTTAATAAATGCTTCTCAAATATTTACCTACATATATGCATGCATGCCTACATACATGTCTTTCAAATATTTAACAATCCTTTGGGTTAAACATTTTCAGTTCTTTCAAAAAATTTATCCTCACAGAATTGTATGCCTGTGAGACAGGAGAGAAGCAGGCAGGGAACAACCATTTAAAGAATGATACAGCCATTGAGAAAAACAGGATACTACAAAAACTGGTTAGAACCGAGTAGGTTCAAGATGGGCAAAAGATTCAACTTCCAGTGGACCTTGAGTCTTATTATATACTCATTGTAATACATTAGCATATGCTAAATGACATACCCACTGGCACCAAGACAGTTTTCTGGCTGAACATAAAAAGGCCAAAATGTGGGCTGTGGCCCAATTCCTGGAAATCCTTGCCTTTTCTTCAAAGTAATTGGAATAAGCCTCCCACTCATTAGAATATGAAATCACCCAGCTCATAAAAACGACAACCCCGAACCTCAGGACCCCTTTCACCTGCTGAAATGAACAGCATTCTGCCTATGGAATATGTATCTCTCTAAAGAAACTTGCTTTCACTTTACTGTGGTGCTCCTGAATTCTGCCTTAAGCCAAGGACCTTTGCTTGGTGGCCTGTCTCAGGAACTCATTCAAGAACTGGGACATAACCATTCTTTGCAACACCCTTCTTTGCAACACCTAGAAAAAGAGAGTGGAGTATTTACCCATTGCTGCTTGTCTCCCATTACTTGAAGGTAGTATGTGGCCTGAGAGGGCTATTGAGGCATTGGTGAAAGCCCTGATGTGATGATTAGAAAGCTGCGCCCTATGTCTCTGAGGGGGTATGGTCAGCACGGGATGGGATGGATCTGAGCTCACATGACACTGTCCACTGCAGTTTATGTCAAAGGTGGGACAAGGGCATGTGATACGGGGCTCCTGAGTCAAATGTTCCAGTGAAGGTAAATTTAACCTGTTGGAACAAAGGACCTCTAAAACACAGTGGTCTAAATAATAAATTTAATTTCTTAAGCAAAATCTGGCTATTTCACAGTGGTGGGGTTTCCCTGCTTGACAAGGTTGTTCAGGGACAGAGGTTCCTTTCATCTTGATGCTCTGTCATCTCCTAGGTCATTTCCTAGATCACATGGTCAAAACTGAATTTCTGGTATGTCTAGTTTCCATCTCATGGAAAGGAGAGAAAAGGAATCCAGTGAAAACAATTTCCTTTTAAGCAAGCGAGGCAGAAAGTGTACACGTCCTTTATATTCCTATTTCATTGTCAATAACTTAATAATATGTCCACATTTGTCTGCTTTGAAAGCTTTGAAATGTCTCTAGTTGAGAAGCTATGTCTATAGTAAGAAGTAGGGAAAGGAATTCGGGGGGACAGTCATATATCCTCATTCGTATTGAATTTCTGTCCACTAAAACTGGTCAGTTTCATGTATTTAAAAATTCAAACTAGTCCTGAAGATGCAAAACAAAAAATAAAAAAACCCAACGGTTCAAACACAGCCAAAGCCATATAATAACCATTATTCACTGCAAACAGCTATAAGGATCTCTTGGTGGCAGTGTTTTAGTCGCTAAGTCATGTCCGACTCTTGCTACCCCATGGACTATGGAGCCTGCTAGGCTCCTCTGTTCATGAGATTCTCCAGGCAATAATACTGGAGTGGGTTGCCATTTTCTTCTCCAGGGGATCCTTCCCAACCCAGGAATCCGAACCCGGGTCTCCTGCATTGCAGGCAGATTCTTTACCGACTAAGCTACTAATTGATCTCAATTGAGAACAGTGTAGGGTGACTCTCCTATTACTATCAGTCCTATTAAGGCCTATTGAACTATGCAAGATGGGATAGGGAGTGAGATGCTCTCCTCAGTAGAGGACCTACCATTTACCATTTGGCAGTCATTCTGCATGTCGATGTTTACATTTCATTATAATTTAAAGAATAATAGGAAATTCGAAGTTTTCTTTTTTTAAAATTTTATTTTATTTTTAAACTTTACACTATTGTATTGGTTTTGCCAAATATTGAAATGAATCCGCCACAGGTAAGTAGAATATTTTTTGTCACGTGCAAAATTTGAGAAATGCTACTTTCTGACAGGCCAAGTTGCAAAGGGGAAAAAAAATAATGTGCCACTACTGTCCTTGTGCATCATTATTAATGAGGGCAGTTTCTGCCATGCCAGTGGTATGTGTGCTCTACTTGGGTAGAATTTGTGTCCCAGCCATATCACATTCCACAGTTATTTGTCTCTATAATATGATTTTGTACACTGCATACATTGAGTTACATGAGAAATAAGGAGAGACAGACCTTTTGTTCCTCTGTAAGAAGAAGTATGTCTCTAAAGCCATTAATTGGGTAGTATGAGATGTTGACATTTTACTGCAACTTGACAGACAAATCAGTGTTATTGAAGGCAGCCTGTAGGCATTCCTGACAGCCTAAGGATTAATACTTTTAGCCAATTTCAAAATGTCTGCCTCATATTGGCAGGCAAGGTGTGCTGGTTTCCTGGATTGAAATCAAAGCATTTTTGAGGCATGTCCTAAGCTATTCAAATACTGTATATCATAGAATTAAACTGGATCTAATATCTTGTCTAGCTGCAATTGGTTCACTTCAAAATAAACTTCACTTATCACTTCCTGGCTTTTTATTTTGATGAATGAGGTCACAGATGTTTTTCTCATGCCTGTTGTTGTTCAGTCGCTAAGTTGTGTCCAACTCTTTGCCACCCCATGGACTGCAGCATGCCAGGCTTCCCTGTTTGTGCCTGTTGGACCTAGGCAAAATGGAGTTCAATTTCAATGGCAGAGGTTTGCATCCCAGATATAAGAGTAGAATGACAAAATGACTACAAATAGAATATATGCGAAAATGACTGGCAGAAAGAATTCTTGACAAACATACATGAGTTTCCTAAAATTTCCACTTTCCTTTACATTTAGGTTGGACCTATGTGCCTATTTTTGGCAAATGCACAGGGAGCATGAGTTTTCTGGACTGTCAGTCAGGACTTTGTATGCTTTCTCTATTTCTCTTTACTATCATTGTAAAGAATTTGGAGGTTATGTGTTTTGTATGGCCTAGCTACAGGATGGTGTAAAGTTTCCAGAACCATTTTATGCTTTATACAAATGGCAAATAAACCAGTGAATAACCACAGCAAAATGGTTTAAAATTATCCAGAGACCAAGCCAATTCTCTATCTTAACACTCTCAGTGATTGAAAAGGGAACTAAAAATATCTACTCTTGCAAATGCTGGGTGAAGCTCTCAAAAGGAAAGGTTTACTTCTTAAAGGATGCCAAGAAACTATAAAGGCCAAGATGTCAACTTTGAGGGAAGATCATAGTATGGAGAAAAACATGAAATCTGATCTGTAGTTTTCTATTTTTGTTCTCACTATATTTCTTGTCAGTGTCACATGTTTCTAACCAGTTCTGAAATTGGAAGTCAAGCTCATCCAGTAGTTAATGATAGCATCTCCAATTTTTTATAAATTTAGACACCTGCTATCAATAGTAAGTGAGTCTGAAGGACAAATAAAAACTGTACTCCTTTTTATGTAGAATTAGCGGTGTATATTGGGCACCCAAAATGATGTAGGAGGAAGGGATTGCACCTAGCTAGAACTTGTAGTTAAATTTCATTTTTTTCCCTAGAGGTGAGCTGGAGGGAAGTCACATTTTAGCACAGGCAATGTTCATTATATTTTAGCCATTTGTTTTTGCTCTTCTTGCTGTAAAAACATCCTAAACACAGAAAATGGTTAATCAAATTTGTAGCAACAACTTCTTTGAGGTTGATTTACTTTAAATTAGAAACTTGTAGTAAAAAGTTCAACTGTAGCATATTAAAGAAAGTCATTATAGTAAACATAACCTTGCCTCCTAAGAAGTAATAAAATACTTGGCAGTCCTAAGTTTAGTTTATTCATGTATCCAAGTCTTTTCAAATTCTCATGTGTTTTTGGTAACTCTATGATATGTCTTTATATTCAATAATTAACTTATTCCAGACAGTCTTTTGTCAGAAAATCCCATATAAGATCAAAAATCTGAGCTCATGACAATAATATGGTTACAAGATGAAAATACTACTTTATGATCACCATCTCCGCCAACTTTTTTTTTTTTTTTTGCTTTACCTCACTGCTTGCTGGAACCTAGTTCCCTGACCAGGAATGGAACCCGAGCCCTCACCAGTGAAAATGAGATCCAACCACTGGATGGCCAGGGAATTCCCCTACTTCCACCAACCTTTATCTACACAAAAGTGGGAAGCAATATAATATCCACAACAGGAAAAATGATGTCATTTTATCTTCTGAAGACACACAACCTGACTGACTGAATAGCCTGCACTGCGGACATGCTGATAAAGTAGGGTTGGACGGTATAAATTCAAATTGGTTATAACCTGGCCCCTGACAGAAAGACAAGTAGTATGTAAGACTGATATCTATTGGAGACTTTCTCATTTAATAGGTAATTCATTGTAATTATAGGGGAAATTAACTTTCACTACTGGTCCCTAAGAGTTTATCCAGGCAACAGGGTACCTAGCTCTAGATCAAGGAAATTTTATATCTAGGTAGTTCCTATTCAAATATAGCATCTTCTGTTTCCAAGGAGAAGATATAGCTTTTATTTCTTGCCTTTATCATCTTTTTCTTTTATTTATATTTAAGTCTTTTTTTTTTTTTTTAAAGCAGATGGAGACTGTTTGGGTTACAGATGTCACTGAATTATCTATGGGCTCAATGAGGAGATAATAAAATTTTATTTTTCATCTGCGTAGAAGACTGAAGGATTATAAAAATTATGTAATAGGGGCATTTTTGCAATCCTAATTACAATTTTTAGTTTGGGTTGTTAAAACTTCCCAGTTTTGCTTACTCTAGATTCAGACTGTCACAGAAATGCATGTGGTTTTAGGTGTTCTATGAAAATACTGGCAAGATCCTTAGAATGTCCATCATGTTTCCAAATTTAACTCTTTACCTGTTATGCTTACAGAAGGTTTGGGAAATGATGATAATAAAATGTTCTTCCTTTCTCAACCCTGCCTGATAACAAGCTCTTCATTGGGGTGAAATGCAAGGTCAGTTAGGCAATGATACAAAATTAATACAAAACTAGAAGAGTGAGTAGAAATTCACAAGGAGAAGTGTTTTGTTAAATAAAAGTTAGCATTTAATTTAGCTGGGCTGTACATTCTTAATATTTGCTGGATTTTGAATGATTATGTAATTCATTGCTTTTGCCAGGGATTCTCAGTTTCAGTACTATTGAGATTTGGGCAGGATAGTCCTTTGTTGTATGAGGATGTCCTGTGGATTGTAGGATGCTGTGTAACATCTCTGTCCTCTACTTACTAGATGCCTATAGCACCTTCTTCCCTGGTGTGTCAGCCAAAAATATCTCTAGACATTGAAACATGTCCCCTAGGGGCAAAAACAAAATTGCCCCTGGTTGAGAAAATTGCCCCTGCTTCAATGCAAAAGACTTTACAGTATAAAATTTTGTTTTCTGCCAAAAAGAGGCAAACTTGGTATATTTGATATCTGGAAAAGAGAATTTTTAACATCCCCTTCCTCTATTAGGACAAAGTCATGTTTAGTAATGATAATGGAGTGAAATTAATGGCCAAGAGAGTAAGGATTTCTTTTACTGATTATTATTATTGTTATTTAGATATGTTTTATGTGTAATCATGCTAGTAAAATATTTTACAATGAAATAAATAGTATGGAAAAGAAAAAAGTAATATATTAACACCTTTCCTTCAGTTTTATTGAAATGAAGTTGATATACAACACTGTATAAGCTTAAAGTGTATAGCATAATGATTTGACTTACATGTATGGTGAAATGATTACCACAATAAGTTTAGTTAACATCCATCATTTAATTTAGATAAGTAAAAAGGCAAAAAAACAATGTCTTTTTCCTTGTGATGAGAACTCTTAGGATCTAATTGCTTAATAAATTTCAAATATACCACACAGCAGTGTTAATTATAGTCATCATCATGTTTTTCATTACATCCCTAGTGCTTATTTATTAGTGGAAGTTTATGAGATATAAGTTTATAAATAAAAAATAATAGAGTAATATTTTTACTTATACTAATGTATTTTTAAGGGAAAAACTTATACCTACATATTGGTGTGTTGTAATAATAAGCAATAAAATAACAATGTTGTAGATTAATGACAGTTAAAAACAATTCAATAAGAAGCTAAAATAGAAGGACACATTTTAATGTTAAATTTATGTTCAAATTCAGCAAACTAAAATATCCTCTTACCACACCAGAATACCAAATCCAGATACAAAATTCGAGTAGTCACATAGAATGACAATATTGAAGCAGCTCAGGTCCAGTTTATCAGCTGTTAAAATTATTGCCCTGCCATTGTTTATTTTGAAGCTACTATTTAAATGCAGGAATATTCAAAAGCACATAGGTTGGCAATGTGAACTCTACCAACAGCAAGCTTATATGATTCTAAGCTGTTCTGAACTTTTTCTGGAAATGAATGCACATAGAGGGATTGATTATATTCTTTGCAGCCAAAGATGGAGAAGCTGTATACAGTCAGCAAAAACAAGACCAGGAGCTGACTGTGGCTCAGACCATGAATTCCTTATTGCTAAATTCAGACTTAAATTGAAGAAAGTAGGGAATACCACTAGACCATTCAGGTATGACCTAAATCAAATCCCTTATGATTATACAGTGGAAGTGAGTAGATTTAAGGGCCTAGATCTGATAGAGTGCCTGATGAACTATGGAATGAGGTTCGTGACATTGTACAGGCGACAGTGATCAAGACCATTCCCATGGAAAAGAAATGCAAAAAAGCAAAATGGCTGTCTGGGGAGGCCTTACAAATAGCTGTGAAAAGAAGAGAAGTGAAAAGCTAAGGAGAAAAGGAAAGATATAAACATCTGAATGCAGAGTTCCAAAGAATAGCAAGAAGAGATAAGAAAGCCTTCTTCAGCAATCAATGCAAAGAAATAGAGGAAAACAACAGAATGGGAAAGACTAGGGATCTCTTCAAGAAAATCATAAATACCAAAGGAACATTTCATGCAAAGATGGGCTCGATAAAGGACAGAAATGGTATGGACCTAACAGTAGCAGAAGCTATTAAGAAGAGATGGCAAGAGTACACAGAAGAACTATACAAAAAAGATCTTCATGACCCAGATAATCACAATGGTGTGATCACTGACCTAGAACCAGACATCCTGGAATGTGAAGTCAAGTGGGCCTTAGAAAGCATCACTACGAACAAAGCTAGTGGAGGTGAAGGAATTCCAGTTGAGCTATTTCAAATCCTGAAAGATGATGCTGTGAAAGTGCTGCACTCAATATGCCAGCAAATATGGAAAACTCAGCAGTGGCCACAGGACTGGAAAAGGTCCGTTTTCATTCTAATCACAAAGAAAGGCAATGCCAAAGAATGCTCAAACTACCGCACAATTGCACTCATCTCACACGCTAGTAAAGTAATGCTCAAAATTCTCCAAGACAGGCTTCAGCAATATGTGAACCATTAACTTCCAGATGTTAAAGCTGGTTTTAGAAAAGGCAGAGGAACCAGAGATCAAATTGCCAACATCTGCTGGATCATGGAAAAAGCAAGAGAGTTCCAGAAAAGCATCTATTTCTGCTTTATTGACTATGCCAAAGCCTTTGACTGTGTGGATCACAATAAACTGTTGGAAATTCTGAAAGAGATAGGAATACCAGACCACCTGACCTGCCTCTTGAGAAATCTGTATGCAGGTCAGGAAGCAACAGTTAGAACTGGACATGGAACAACAGACTGGTTCCAAATAGGAAAAAGAGTATGTCGAGGCTGTATATTGTCACCCTGCTTATTTAACTTATATGCAGAGTACATCATGAGAAACGCTGGACTGGAAGAAACACAAACTGGAATCAAGATTGCCAGGAGAAATATCAATAACCTCAGTTATGCAGATGATACCACCCTTATGGGAGAAAGTGAAGAGGAACTAAAAAGCCTCTTGATGAAAGTGAAAGTGGAGAGTGAAAAAGTTGGCTTAAAGCTCAACATTCAGAAAAGAAAGATCATGGCATCCGGTCCCACCGCTTCATGGGAAATAGATGGGGATACAGTGGAAACAGTGTCAGACTTTATTTTTCTGGGCTCCAAAATCACTACAGATGGTGACTGCAGCCATGAAATTAAAAGACACTTCCTCCTTGGAAGGAAAGTTATGACCAACCTAGATAGCATATTCAAAAGCAGAGACATTCCTTTCCCTACAAAGGTTCTTCTAGTCAAGGCTATGGTTTTTCCTGTGGTCATATATGGATGTGAGAGTTGGACTGTGAAGAAGGCTGAGCACTGAAGAATTGATGCTTTTGAACTGTGGTGTTGGGGAAGACTCTTGAGAGTCCCTTGGACTGCAAGGAGATCCAACCAGTCCATTCTGAAGGAGATCAGCCCTGGGATTTCTTTGGAAGGACCGATGCTAAAGCTGAAACTCCAGTACTTTGGCCACCTCATGCGAAGAGTTGACTCATTGGAAAAGACTCTGATGCTGGAAGAGATTGGGGGCAGGAGGAGAAGGGGACGACAGAGGATGAGATGGCTGGATGGCATCACTGACTCAATGGACATGAGTCTCAGTGAACTTCGGGAGTTGGTGTTGGACAGGGAGGCCTGGCGTGCTGCGATTCATGGGGTCGCAAAGAGTAGGACACGACTGAGCGACTGATCTGATCTGATCTGAGAGGGATCTGTGGGCTTCCCTAGTGGCTCAGACAGTAAAGAATCTGCCTGCAAGGCAGGAGACCTGGGTTCGATCTTTGTGTCAGGAAGATCCCCTGGAGAAAGAAATGGCAACCCCCTCCAGTATTTTTGCCTGGAAAATCCCATGGACAGAGGTGCCTGGTGGGCTAGAGTCCATTGGGTTGCAGAGTCAGACACGACTGAGTGACAACACAACAACAACAACGACAGAGGGATCTATGTGTGTCAGAAGCTATATGGATAACTGGAATTCCTTTGAGTTCACTTCCATGACAGATATGTTTATAATGACAAGTGATAGAAAAAAGTATTATTATTGAACGTAACAAAATATAAATCATTAAATCTCAATAGTAATCACTGTAATTGGTTTGAACTTAGACAAGTGGTTCCCAACCGGGAGTGATTTCTGCCTCCCAGGGGACATTTGGCAATATCATAAGACATTTTCTTATGTCATCCCTGAGGAAGAGCTACTGGCATCTAGTGTGTAGTGGCTGTATCCTCCATTGCATAGGGGAGCCCCCACCACCCAGCAAGAATTATCCAGCTCAAAATGTCAATAATGCTCAGGTTGGGAAATCCTGACTCAGACTTATCAAAGATTCCCGCCCCCCCCCCCCCACAACAGAGTATTTTGTCCCCGATATTGTTTAAAATCCAGGTGCATGGTGATAATAAAAAAGCAGAGTGACTTTTAGTTTGTTTTATTATTGTCTGTAAATTTTCTACAGACAATGCACCTCCCTTATTTTCTGTGTCTAGAGCAGACTTCTCTCACCACTCTGGCATGGGTAAGATGTCTGACAGCAAAAATCTAGACATAGAGATAATTATGTGGTTTTCATAGGCCTCACTAAAATATTCAATGCCATTAACTGAACTGGACTAATGAAGCTTCTGAGAAAAATTAGCAATTCTGAAAAATTTCCCAATATGCCAAGGTTATTCTGTAATGACGTGCTTCATGCTTTAGTGCTATGGAGTTTGGCTGGCCCCAAGTATTAAGAAAGGGCTTCCCTTGTGGCTGAGCTGGTTAAGAATCTGCCTGCAATGTGGGAGACCTGGGTTTGATCCCTGGGTTGGGGAGATCCCCTGGAGAAGGGAAAGGTTGCCCACTCCAGTATTCTGGCCTGGAGAATTCCATGGACTGTATAGTCCATGGGGTTGCAAAGAGTCAAACATGACTGGGTGACTTTCACACACAACAGATATTAGGAAAGGGCTTCCCAGGTGACGCTAGTGGTAAATAACCTGTCTGCCAATGCAGGAGATGCAGGAGATGTGGGTTCAATCCGTGGGTTGGTAGATCTCCTGGAGAAGGGCATGGCAACCTACTCCAGTATTCTTGCCTGGAGAATCCCAATGGACAGAAGAGCCTAGTGGCCTGCAGTCCATGGGGTCACAAAGAGTCAAACATGACTGAAGTGACTTAGCACATAAATGTTAAGAAAAACTTACATTTTAAACTAAAACTTTTTTGAGACCTAGGAAGGCAGGAGGTGCAGGGCAGTATTGGTAAGAAACATTTACACTAATTGGAATTTCAGGGAACACATATAAATCAAGAAATAGAAACAAAAAATCAAAGATAAAAGCAGACAGACAGGTGGGACAGATCAGATATGAATTTCACCAATGTTTTCTTGTTTGGTTATTGTTCTTTTTCTTTTTTCTTTTCTTTTTTTTTTTTTTTTTTTTTTTTTGGTGTGTGTGTGTGTGTTAACTGGATCAGCCAAGACTGCAAAAGGTTTTGTCCTGGGTATGTTAATGATGGTAAATCAGAGCCAAATGGATAATTTCTTGTCTGATAAATTCCCCTGTAATGGAAGTGAATCCATTCTCTGGAGGTGACACACTCATTCATATCTCTGTGTCTGTTTCTCTTTCTTTGGATAGCCCGTTCACCTTTCAACCAGAAAAATAGACAAATTTAGCATTTTCCTCATGACCTGATTTGAATTAAACTTTAGTTGTTTATGTAGCTTCCATTCTCTTGTTTTTGTTTGTTTTTACTTTCATACATTTTCATGATTTTCTTTGTGGGATTACAAAGACCCAGCTCTCTCTCCTCCTTTCCTGCAATGAGGTTGTAACTCAGGGTTGATGAGTCAGAGCATTTGCCTTCTCTTAGCTACAGTGATTGGTTCACAGATAATAATGTGACAAAAACAGAATGACCCAAACTCACTGGAGTTTCTGAAATAGTGGGATGTTAGCATAGAGTTCGGAGAAGGCAATGGCACTCCACTCCAGTACTCTTGCCTGGAAAATCCCATGGATGGAGGAGCCTGGAAGGCTGCAGTCCATGGGGTCGCTGACGGTAAGACATGACTGAGCGACTTCACTTTCACTTTTCACTTTCATGCATTGGAGAAGGAAATGGCAACCCACTCCAGTGTTCTTGCCTGGAGAATCCCAGGGACGGCGGAGCCTGGTGGGCTGCTGTCTATGGGATCACACAGAGTCAGACACAACTGAAATGACTTAGCAGCAGCAGCAGCAGCATAGAATTGCTGGCAGCCATCTTGCTACCACAGAGGGATAGCCTTCCTGAGAACAGAGCCAATATGGAGGAAAGCAGAGTTGACAGATGGAGAGGAAGAGAGGAGAGAGAGAGTTGATTATTTGATTCTCTAGATGAATTTGTATTTAATGTATACACCTAAACTTCCAATCTACATAAATCAATAAACCTCCTTTTTTGTGGAAGCCAGTTTATGTTGGTTTTCCATGACATTCTGTCGTATGGGTGTGTGACTTGATGTTGTACTGTGATTTTGGTAATACCACGCTTAATTAAACATACCTAGTTCATTCTTAACTAAAAAACCCCAAAAAACAAAAAAACTGACACTTATCATACAGTCATTCATGACTACTTTCAGCATTTCCTTCCCAAAGTCTTCCTTGACCATTTTGCTTCATGTAATTCTTTCCAGTTGTGAATTTGCATAGGATTTATAAGTTTATATTATATACTCTGGCACTTGATTTTATACTCTTGTATATGCTCATTAAATTTATGTGTATCCAGTCTTCATTTAAATAATAGAAATATATTCATGGTTTATAAATTATTTTTATATTTCCTATTTAGTGTATAAACTTATAGAGGAAAGATATTTTGTCTCATATTCCTTTTGTATGTTCCATAGTACTCAGCATAAGGTGGTCCCATACTGGGTATTTAATATGTAGCAGATTTATTCAAAGTTCCATTCATAGCTGTCCTGGTTTGTGAACATCTGAGGCACTTTCAATTCAACAAACTGCTGCCAGCACATACATTCCTAGAGATAGTAATCTTGAGGTTAACAAAAATAAATAAGTGCAATTCATCAAGAACCAATTTGCAGAAATAGAGGAGGGTCTATTCACTGGAGTGAGAGTTGGGAAGTCAGGAACCTTGTGATAGTTTATTTTTGTCCACACCATCATCCAGCACAGTACCAGGCAAATAGTAGATGCTTGATAGAGATTTATTAACTAAATGAAAATTGCTTTATAGCATGCTTTCTGAAAGGATTGCAGTGTTCTGTAATTTTCACTGTCCTATATGATAACCACATGTGGCTACTGAACACTTAAATTGTTGCTAGAATGACTGAATGTGTACTTGTATTTGATTTTAATTAATGTAAATTAAAATAGCTACATGTGGCTAGTGGCTACTGTGCTCTACCTTGTGGATTTATAAGGTCAAGGAAGCAATGTATGTAACACAACACAAGGATGTTGATAGAAAAACACATTTAAGAGCTACTACAGGTTTTTTTATTAAGCAAACCTAAATTATAGTGATAGTCAAAGAAGTAAGCCATTTCTCTTTTAAAGCCCAGCTCAAATATCACCTCCTTTGTGAAATGTACCTTGACTCTAACTTCTGCCCCATCTTCACCCTCATCCATGTCAGAATTAATATATTAATAATTCTTTCCAATTGTACTTTGTTCAGCAATTATAAACAAGTTTGCTATGCTATGTTATGGGCTTCCCTTGTGGCTCGGCTGGTAAAGAATTTGCCTACAATGCGGGAGACCTGGGTTCAATCCCTGGGTTGGGAAGATGCCCTGGAGAAGGGAAAAGCTACCCACTTCAGTATTGTGGCCTAGAGAATTCCATGGATTGTATAGTCCATGGGGTCACAAAGAGTCGGACACAACTGAGTGACTTTCACTCACATGCTATATTATAACTTGTTTTACTTTTGCCTAATTAATGAGATAGAGTTATTGCTTTTTGAGGGCAGAGATCATATTTTATTCTATTTACTCATTTAAAATCTATTAATCAGTTCTTAATGTCAGAGCTTACAGTCCAGGAGGCAAAGACTATCTTAAATATATCTTAACTGTAACAGGTAATGAATGCTACATGCAACGGACTGAATTGCGTTCTTCCAAAATTTATATGTTGAAGTCTTAACCTCTAACATGACATTATTTGGAGGTAAGATCTATTATGAGGTAATAAGGGTTAAATGAGGTCATAGTGCACGTGTATGTGCTAAGTCACTTCAGTTGTGTCTGACTTTTTGCGACTCTATGGACTGTAGCCTGCCAGGCTCCTCTGTCCATGGGATTCTCTAGGTAAGAATACTGGAGTGGGTTGCTGTGCCTTCCTCCAGGGGATCTTCCGCTGCAAGAGACATAAAATGAGGTCGTAGGGTTAAGCCTTAATTTGATAGAATTTGTATTCATATGAGAAGAGGAAGAAACCCCAGGACATTCTCTCTCTTTGGGTGTGCCCATGTTACAGAAGAGGTCAAGTGAGCACCCAGTGAAGCCGTGGCCACTTACAAGGCAAGAAAAGAGGCCTCTGAATGAAACCTACTTTACTGGCACCTTGATCTTGGACTTTCCAGCCTCCAGAACTGTGAGAAAAGTTTCTGTTGTTTAAGCTACCCCCTCTGCGGTGTTTTGTTATGATGATTCAAGCAAACTAATATATTATAATTGGAATTTTCTTAGTTCTTAGTATCTATTTATGGTCTATTTATGGAGGCATAAAGTAGGGGAACCTAACAGGACATTGCACAACTCATACTGTGAACCTGGAGTGATGCTTCCTTAAGGTAACCTTAAGCTGAGACCCCAGGAAGATGAAGAGTTAGCCTAATGATGAAGAACTGAACACTCAAAGGAACTGGCATATCTGAGGTAAATGGCATCATGTGGAGCTTCTAAGGAAGTGAAAGAAATTTGGTACGCCTGGAACTGCAGGGTGAAATGGTACAGGTTGAGGATGGAGACTGTGCAGGACCACAGAAGCCAAGGAAGGTATTGAGGCTTTATCTTGGAGCCTCCAAAATGAAGCCACTTGAAGAACTTTAGGTAGCAGAGAGGCACAATTAAATTTTTGTTTTGGAAAGCTCACTTTGGTTGCAGACTGGAGACAAGATTGGAAGAAAGCCATTGTGAAGACAGAGAAACCATTCAGAAAGCTGCCTCAGTTGTCCAGATGAAAGATGGTAATGACTTGGACTAGAATTCTTTCATCTCTAAGGCCTAGTATAGTACCGAGCACATAACAGGTGCTCAATGAATATTTGAGATGAAGCAAATTGAACCAAAAAATAAAGATCAATGCATTCTTTCTTTGGATGACAAAAATCAAATCACAGCTACCAAAAGAAACAGCACTAAAAGATTTACATGAGGTCAACAGATATCAAGATCACATTTTGGTTGGGTAAAACACAGAGGATTTTAGGGCTCACACCACTAATTTTGGTGACACTAAACCAAAAGAAAAGTACTTATACCTAATAGCATTGTCTTAGAAAACAAAGAATAAGATTAGTAGTGCACTGATGAACAAGACAGAAAGGTGACAAAAAGAAAATCTGACAAAAATCTGAAAAAAACAAGACAAAAATCTGACCTCTGGATTTTGCATCTAAATAGGGTTTTCACATTAATTGAAACAAAATAAAATTCTGATTTATAGTGTGTATTTTAGGAGCTAGAGGTGTATTTTATTAAGACTAAGAATGCAGAGGATTATCCTATATTATTACTCCAAAGTAAGCTCAGATAATAATGGTAGAAGAATTTAGGTGGGTAAAAATCATATTACAAAGTAAAGTGAAGTCTCTCAGTTGTGTCCAACTCTTTGTGACCCCATGGATGGTAGCCTACCAGGCTCCAGGTCCATGGGATTTTCCAGGCAAGAATAGTGGAGTAGGCTGCCATTTCCTTCTCCAGGGGATCTTCCCAACTCAGGGATTGAACCAGGGTCTCCTGCATTGCAGACAGATGCTTTACCATCTGAGCCACTAGGGAAGCCAAGAAATCATATTAGGAAAGATTAAAATCTGGGAGACAATTGAAAATACCAGCTTAAATGAAGAAATACTAGGGTGTTTGGTAATTTTTTTTAATTAAATTTATTTATTTTAATTGGAGGCTAATTACTTTACAATATTGTATTGGTTTTGCCATACATCAACATGAATCTGCCACGGGTGTACACGTGTTCCCCATCCTGAACCCCCCTCCCACCTTCCTCCCCATATCATCCCTCTGGGTCATCCCAGTGCACCAGCCCCAAGCATCCTGTATCCTGCATCGAACCTGGACTGGTGATTCATTTCTTATATGATATTATACATGTTTCAATGCCATTCTCCCAAATCATCCCACCCTCACTTTCACCACTACTATTCAACATAGTTTTGGAAGTTTTGGCCACAGGAATCAGAGCAGAAAAAGAAATAAAAGGAATCCAAATTGGAAAAGAAGAAGTAAAACTCTCACTGTTTGGTAATTTTTAAGGGATAGTTTAGGTTTCATCTTGACCAGAAGCAAAAACATTGGCCAGTTGGCTTCTTTAGATAACTTTCATATTCTTTTAATTTGTCTTCTTACCCTCTTGAGTATTCCATACATTTCTAACCGGCCACCTTTATTAAGTGTACATTTTTGCCGGTCATTTGTCTCTAGCCTCTGAAGTCTCTATTTTAACTTTGAAGCCTTTTTCTATCAGGTGTCTGGAATATCATTCTAACTCCAATTCAATAAGCTATTTCTCTTTGCTGTGCTTAGTCGCTCAGTTAGGTTTGACTCTGTGACCCCATGGACTGTAGTCTGCCAGGCTCCTCTGTCCATGGGGATTCTCCAGGAAAGAATAATGAATTGGGTTGACATGCCCTCCTCCAGGGGATCTTCCCAACCCAGGGATTTGACCCAGGTCTCCAGCATTGCAGTTGGATTCTTTGTCATCTGAGCTACCAGGGAAGCCCAAGAATACTGGAGTGGGTAGCCTATCCCTTCTCCAGGGGATCTTCCTGACCCAAGAATTGAACTGGGGTCTCCAGCATTGCAGGCAGATTCTTTACAAGCTGAGCTTCCAGGGAAGCCCAAGCTGTTTCTCTACAAAACATTCTGCAAATTCCATCTCTTCCAGAATCCACCACAACTTAGTTTTCATATATTTTATTTCTGGACTTGTTTAATTCTTCTTTCAGTTTCTCTATGTTCTTATTACCTATTTGCATCATTCTGTTTCAGATTATATATTTCCATGGGGCAAAGTTATGCAAGTTTGTTTCACCTTGGATTGAACTTGATAAACATCCCTATAAAGGAAACATCTGAGTGTTGTGTACAAAGTGTGTGTGTGTGTGTGTGATTCCTATAAACTTGAAAATATTTATATTTCCTTTCAAGTATGCATCCAGACTTAAACTTCTGTAGTGAGTAGATATATAACAAAGATCATTAAAACATATGTTTGATTCTAGGATGACTTCAGGGAGTATCGGGATTGGCTCAGACTATTATTTTGATCATTAACAAATAGCATGATTTAATGTAACCAACATTCTGAGACCAAAATGGAAAAAAAACCCAAAGCCCTCTCCCATTACATATCTTCTTTCAGTTCAAATTAGTATACACTCCATTTTCATCATGACAGAGAGAAGTGGAAAGAATGGCTTTACTCAGCCACAAATCAATATATAAACCCTGATCAATGGATGTGAAGCTTCTCTGGATATTTGAAATATTTTTATGCATTTTGGCACACTGTATAGTAGGAAGCAATCCATTAGGTTTTAAAAGGGTGAAAGCCAATAAAGATAGGTTAGATGTCAAATTCTCATATCCCTTAGGCTTCTGGTTATGAGAACTAGCTTTTCTGTCTGCTTCTTTCAATTATCAAAATGTGGATAATCTGAAAATCATACACGCACACACATACTCATTTTACATCTCTCTGCGTTTTCCATAGGGGCATTAAAAGCATCTTTACCTTAGTTTTACATTTCCTGAAAAAAGAAAATACTAATATTGACTCAGGAGTGTTATGATGCTTAATCATTTAAAATCTGAAACTAGAAATCCTTAGACACTGTAGAGGTCTCCATGTAACCTATGTCATTTCTCGAAAAAGCAGAAGCTGGATATGCAACTAAACTTTGCTGGATGGGTAAAGCAGCTCCTTTTCAGATGAGGGACTCTCGAAAATCTTGCTTTCCACATAGGAGGCTTCACTGTGAGGCCATGATTAGTCACAGGTTGCAGCTGTCACTTTATCATATTAGAGCTAAATGAGATATCATAGCATAACATGAATTACTGACACATTTTTTAGTCTATTCTTAACCTATGGCCAAGATTTATGGCTAGCATGACTACAAATCACAAGGTGACTTCTTCACTCAGAAACTTGTACTGAAATATTGTTAGACCATAGCTGAACTGTGAAACAAAAACCTTGCAATTACCTACTCGCCAGGGATGAGGACCAATCTGTGCCAAGTGAGACAAACAGCAAACTCATGGAATAGTATTTGCCTTACTTGTTGAGGCTATACGGTCATATTTAGTGTCTGAAACAAAAGATTCAGATCTTTGATCGCTAGCCAGGCTCTAGAAATGCTGTGCCGAGGTGTAACTTCTCTGCAGGTCATGTGGATCTCTAGGGGCTTGGAAATACTCTATTCCCTTTTGAAGATTTTCCTCTTTGAACTCATTGTGGCACTAAATTCATCTACTAAGATATCATCCTTGAAGGAATTTGAACTTGTGACTCAGGGAAGGGGAAGTTTGTAAAAAATTGTTACTTAGATTGCGAAATTATGCCTCTGGCTAAGACTGGTTCTTAAAACACTGCTGTAAAATACAGATGGAAGAATAAGACCTGGTGGGTTAAAATGTGATTGACTATTTCAGTTGAGGGGAAACACGTGCTACCCTATATAGTCCTGCCAGGAGAACTGCTCAGAAAGTTAAGAAGTTATGAAAGATTTGTGCCTGCAGAAATTGAGTCAATTGTTCCACTGGGAATGTGGAGGGAAGGAACAGATAATATTAAATCTCAACATTCAGAAAAATTATTTTAGTTCTATATTATCCTGTAATTATTACAGCTCTGCAGGTCTCTACTTGTTCTGCAGTATCCTACGTTTTTGCTGAATGGTTTAATACATCTGCAGTAAGAAAATGTGTAAAAAGGAAAAACTCAATGAATTTAGTAATGTGTGCTTGGTTTGATTGCCTTAGGAGAGGATTCTAAAAATATATAAATTATTTCAGGGTCACTCAAACTGCTAGCAAAGTCTCTAGCTATTGGTTAAAGTAATGAAGATTGAAGTCAGTCCCAAAATGACACCCCACTCCCCACCTAGAAAAAAATGCAAACGAAAGTTTGCAGCTCTGGCAGCATACATTTATTTATAAAAAGCTTAGAGAGCAGAATATCCAGAAACTGCGGGCATTTACACTCTGGAGATTGAAACTCAGGAAAAAATTATTTTCTTGGGCCATAAGATATCCCATTTGTGCAATTTTAATCTGAATGTGGATACCTGTATCCCAAACTTCCCATATCTGTTTGAACAGGTGTTGAGCCACACAGCTTCTCAAAACCAGAATCCATTGTGTTAGAGAGTGGGTAGGATATTCCAAATAGTGATGGGAAATTCAGCCTTGAAGGTTCATATGGAAGGACCCTAGGCATTGTTTAGAATGACAGCAGGAAAAAAAGGTTCATAGAATTCCTAAGTAGTAGCTCTGTGGGTTGGGTTTTTTGACTCCAAATCGCAGTGTAGTGTGAAAATTACCATGGGTACAAACCCTTCAGGTCCTTCCTGTTTGAAATCCAGAATCATCAGTTCGAAATGAAGATTAAAATTTAATCTGTTTATGCATGTCAGCTTATATGGGAATGAAAGGTCTGCTCAATTTGTCCTGCTCAGGTTGGTATGGCAGGGAGTCAAGTGATCCGTGACTCACTCTTCCCAGGACTGCCTATATATATATATATATATATACTTGGACAAAGAGTGAATAAGTATCCTTAATGCTTTAGACATTTCTTAGAAACACAACTGAGTGTTCATTCTATAAGGTTGAGGTAAGGATAAGGCTTCTTTCTGCTGCCATCCTAAAAAAAAAAAAAAAACAAAAAAAAACCACTCTTTGGCTTCCCTGGAAATCAATTTTATTTGAATCTGAGGCCATTTTGAAGTGACTATTGTGAAGGCACTAAGCTTACTATATTGGAATAACTGCTCTACACTTCCTCTTCAAGAAAAAAAAAAAATTCAGATTAACTGCAATGTAGCCTGCAGACAGCTCTACTGCGACAGACAGAGGGAACAAAGAGCTCCCATTGCCTGATCAGCTTTCTCCTGTAGAGGTTCAACTTGTATTGAATTGAGATCATTTTAAATTAACAGAGATTTGACATAACCAAGATTTGACCAGTTTTTCATCCTCTCACAAACCCTGTGGAAGTATTTTTTGGTAAGAGAGGGTGACACTAGGTTTAACTTGAAAAAGTTTTTAAATATTTCTATTATATACATTGTTTCAGCAGTTTAAATTCAAGAACAAAATTTCAGTGCTCTCCATTCCTTTTTCCTTACCTGGTAGACATCTTTAATTTCTCTAACTATAGTCCCATTTTTATTTGGGTTTCCTAGCTTTTTAATGTAATGGTCATCTTCATATCTTAATAAAACAAAACTTGAATTATATGCACTACTGGGCAAGCATGACATGACTTTTGCTAGCATATGTAAGGCGTGAAAACCTGGGGGAAAGTACTATTCAATTTAAGTTCCACTTGAGCACACTGCAGCGCACTGGAAATGAGTTCAGTCTTAATGGCACTGAAAAAGGTAGAAGCAGGGAAAGGTGGAGATCACCGATTTGAACCTAATTAAAAAGACCTGATAAAAATGTTAGAAAGCCAGATGGTAAAGTCAATTTCTTAGTACTGTGCCAGCCCAGGGATGGAATATGTTTAGCAGTTGACATTCTGCAAGGGTAGACTGGTAATATCAGCAGTGAAACCAAAAGGATTTGTTAACACGGTTAGACTTTGAAGATGTTTTCATGCTTCTTTGTCTAAGTGGAAACAGCCAAAAGAAAAAAATGTGAAATCTGTATTTTAATCAAATTCCCAAACTCTACAAGAGCTTCAAGTACTTGATTACTACTGAATATTTACTACACTAATTTGAAAACTAAATACTAACATCGTTATAATGGCAAATAGTGGAGTGGAAATTCAGCACACTAGGATAGTTACCATACAATTTTATGAGAAAATAGTTCTTTAATTTTAAGAGTTAAACAATTGATGATTTGAAAACAGCACTTGAATTAAAAGCACTTAAAAATGATATCCAAATTAGGAAACTTCTGATTATCCCAAATCCAACCATTTAGAAATTAAAAATTTCATCTGAACATACAATATTAGATGGGTCTTTCTTGGATATTTTCATTGCCATGGCTTTAGACAATATCGCTATGTAAAACAAATCAAAATAATTAAGTCAGAAATTTCCTTTGCTTTCTACAGATCACTTTCTGTCATCAATGTAGTGTTGCAAAGAAAAATGGGCAGAAACTTTCAGCTGACAAGTATTTATGTATTGAGTGCTATTAAAAATTAAATATAATTAGGAACCAAGTGAGCCATATTTTGAAATGTTTTATTTGGAAAAAAGGAGGAATGTTTAAAAGGTGTTAGTTACCTATCTAGGGACAAAGAGAAGAAGAATGGGGGGAAAAGAGTGAAGAAAATGCAAGACTGTCTTGGGTGTCTAATTTTGCCACCAGAAATGAACATTTGGAGCATTGATTCACAGCTTTGATCTTCTTCAGTCTCTTTGTTCCTCTGTGATGTAACCGAATAATTTATAGGTAACTAAGGCTTCCAAAAGTGCCAGAAAAGAGTAAATAGATCTGTCTTTTTCTGGTGAATAGCAAACTACTAGTAATGCCTTGGATTTACAGTCTCCCTTTTACAAAGAGCTCAGGGGGAAGACATTGTGTCGCCCAATTCATTTGAAATAGTGAAGAGCCTTTAACAGAAAGTTTAAGGTGGTGTCAGAGACATGGCTAATGAGGTTTGTTGAATCCCAGGTTTCATAAAGTAAGATGTTAGTGCTCACCTTCCAAACAGAACTCATTTGGTACCGCAGTCTCTGAAATCTTTCATAAATTCTCCCAGGGCAATTTGTTTCATCGACTATTGACAGGCACATTATTTGCTACCTTAGCAGTCCCACGACTATATGAACCACCAACAAATAACCTATCTAAGCTCTTCTACACCTGAGGCATACTAATTGCTAAGGAAAATCCTTGTCAGAATGCTCTTCATTGCTGCTGGACAAATAGGGGCTTGGCCAAAACTTTGTTTTCTCACCCAGTTTGGTTCTCCAGTAGTAGATCTCTGTCTTCCAATTCTTTCTGTTGCATCTTTGAATTGCATTCATAGAATGTTTAGACTTTTAAATTGAATTTGCATATTTGATATTATTTATTTTCACTAAAAGTATTCCCACAAATATCCAATTATAGAATTTTGACTGAACAGATTGTTATACATACAAATGCTAAAATATGAACATTATTCTGTTTTTTAAAAAAATCCACTATATTGAGACATCACTTACACACAGTTAACTGCATAATAAAACTGTACAGTTTATTGCATTTTGACAGTTATGTACATCGTCAAAGTATTAGCACAATCAAGATACATACAATTTCCATCACCAACAAAAGATTCCTCAGGCCACTTTGCAATTCATCCTTTATTTGCTATCACCCAGGCAACTGATGATCTGCTTTCTGTTCCTCTAATTTAGTTTTTATTTTCTAGAGTTTCATATAAATAGAATAATACAGTATGTACTCTTTTTGTCTTAACTCCTTTCATTTAGTGTTATCATTTTCCAATTTGTTCATTTTCTTGGGCATATTAATAGTTCATTTCTTTTTCTTCCCTATATGAATACTGCACAATTTATCTTTTAACTTCTTGAAGGGCATTTGGGTTGTTTCAAGTTTTGGGCTATTACAAATAAAGCATCTATTAACGTTTATATACAGGTTTTTGTATATATGTACTTTCATTTCACTTGGGTAAATACTTAGGAATGAAGTGGTTGAGTTTTATAATAGATATATTTTATATATATTTAAGAAACTACCACATTGTCTAGCAAAATATTCTATTTTTCATCCCCACCAGCAAGATATTAAATTATCAGTTGCTCCATATTTTCACAAAAACTTGGAGTTTTTGTCCTTCAAGTTCTAGTCATTTTAATGTGTTAATTTGCATTTCCCCTGATGATTGATACATTGGGAGTCTCTTTACATGCTTATTGGCCATCTGTGCATATTCTTTTGTGAAGTATCTGTTAAAATATTTTATCCATTTTTAACTTTTTACGAGGGTTTTTTTTTTTTATTATCAAGTTGTAAGAGCTCTTTATATAAGCTGTATACAAGTTCTTTGTCAGTTGTAAGTATTGGCTCTTTTGATAATCAAGGATTTTAAGCTTGAGGAAGTTTAATTTACTAATTTTTCTTTTATGGTTGTTGATTTCTGTGACCTGTTGGAAAAAAAAATTGCCTACCCCAAAGTTATGAAGATTTTCTCTGTTTACTTCCAACATTTTATATTCTAGTTTTTTGTATTAAGATCTATAATTTATTTTGAGTGAATTTTTGAACTTGAGTTAAGGTTCAGCATTTTTTTTTCCCATATAGATATGCAGTTACAGCACTATTTGTTTTATTTATTTATTTATTTATTTTAAATTTTATTTTATTTTTAAACTTTACAATATTGTATTGGTTTTGCCAAATATCGAAATGAATCCGCCACAGGTATACATGTGTTCCCCATCCTGAACCCTCCTCCCTCCTCCCTCCCCATTCCATCCCTCTGGGTCGTCCCAGTGCACCAGCCCCAAGCATCCAGTATCGTGCATCGAACTTGGACTGGCGACTCGTTTCATACATGATATTATACATGTTTCAGTGCCATTCTCCCAAATCATCCCACCCTCTCCTTCTCCCACAGAGTCCAAAAGGCTGTTCTATACATCAGTGTCTCTTTTGCTGTCTCGTATACAGGGTTATTGTTACCATCTTTCTAAATTCCATATATATGCGTTAGTATACTGTATTGGTGTTTTTCTTTCTGGCTTACTTCACTCTGTATAATAGGCTCCAGTTTCATCCACCTCATTAGAACTGATTCAAATGTATTCTTTTTAATGACTAATACTCCATTGTGTATATGTACCATAGCTTTCTTATCCATTCATCTGCTGATGGACATCTATGGTGAAAAATTGAAAGCATTTCCTCTAAAGTCAGGAACAAGACAAGGGTGCCCACTTTCACCGTTACTATTCAACATAGTTCTGGAAGTTTTGGCCACAGCAATCAGAGCAGAAAAAGAAATAAAAGGAATCCAAATTGGAAAAGAAGAAGTAAAACTCTCACTATTTGCAGATGACATGATCTCTGCACTATTTATTTTAAAGACTCTTTTGCTGTATTTAATTCCCTTGATACTTTAGTTTTTTTTTCTTTTTTAAAATTTTATTTTATTTGCTATTCTAGGATTTTTATTTTGTATTTAAATTAATTTTTACTAAAATATAGTTGATTTACAATTCTGTGTTATTTTCTGCTGTATAGCAAAGTGAATCAGCTATACATATACATATAACCACTCTTTTTTATTTTCCCATATAAGTCATTACAGAGTATTGAGTAGAGTTCCCTGTGTTATAAAATAGGTTCTTATTAGTTACCTATTTTATATATAGTAGTGTGTATATGTGGAGAAGGCAATGACAACCCACTCCAGTACTCTTGCCTGGAAAGTCCCAAGAATGGAGGAGCGTGGTAGGCTACAGTCCATGGGGTTGCTAGAAGTCGGAGGCCACTGAGCGACTTCACTTTCACTTTTCACTTTCATGCATGGAGAAGGAAATGGCAACCCACTCCAGTGTTCTTGCCTGGAGAATCCCAGGGATGGGGAAGCCTGGTGGGCTGCCGTCTATGGGGTCACACAGAGTCGGACACGACTGAAGCAACTTAGCAGTAGCAGCAGTGTGTATATGTCAATCCCAATCTCCCAATTTATCCCTCCTCTCTTCTTTCCCCCTTGGTAACCATAAGTTTGGTTTTTACATCTGTGATTCTATTTCTGTTTTCTAAGTAGGTTCATTTGTACCTTTTTTTTTTTTTAAGATTCCACATGTAAGTGATATTCTATGATATTTGTCTTTCCCTGTCTGACTTTATTCAGTGTGATTATCTCTAGGTCAATCTCTGTCAGTGCAAATGGCAGTATTTTGTACTTTCTTATGGTTGAGTAATATTTCATTGTATATATGTACAGCATCTTCTTTATCCATTCCTCCATTGGTAGACATTTAGGTTGCTTCCTTGTGCTTTGCTACTTTTGCTGAAAAATATTTTAACCATATATATGGGGCTATTTATGGACTACTTTTTGTCCTTTGATCAGGTTACTTATCTTTTCTTTTGCATCACACTCAATTACTATTGCTTTATAGTAAAGCTTGAAATCAGGTAGCATAAGTTCTCTAATTTTGTTTACCCCTTTAAAAATTGGTTTGTCAGTTCTAGGTCACGTGAATTTTCATATACACTTAGAATCAACTAGCAATTTCTACAAAAAATTCCCTACTGGAATTTGAATTTAGATTGTGCCAAATCTACAGTTTAATTTGGGAAAAATTTATATCTTAACAACATTATATTTTCCAGTCCATGTCAGTGGTTCTCCCCATTTAATTTCTCTCAGTAGTTTTCAGTGAGGAGATGTCTCACCTGCTTTGTTAGATTTATTCCCCAGTTTTTTATGTATGGGAAGAGGGGCTACTGTCAAATGATTTTTCAAAATTTTATTTTCCTCTCATTTTCTAGTATACAAAAATAGAATAAATTTCTGGATATTTCCTTTGTATCCTGTGATCTTGCTAGATTCATTTGTGAGTTCTATTAGTTGTTTCGTATATTCTGTAGGGTTTTCTGTATAAACAATTGTGTTATCTGGTAACAGAGACAGTTTTACTTCTTTAATTCCAATGTTTATGTCTTCTATTTCTTTTCTTTGTCTTATTTCAATAGCTGAGGCTATCAGTATAACACTTAGGGGAAAGTGATGGCATCACCTACGCTATGGACAAGAGTTTGAGTAGGCTCCAGAAGTTGGTGATGGACAGGGAAGCCTGGCGTGCTGCAGTTCATGGGGTCGCAAAGAGTCGGACACGACTGAGCAACTGAACTGAACTAAACTGATAAAATATGTTGTTTAGTTTTAGTTTTTTTATAATGGATGAAATTAATCAAATTGACAAATTAAAGAGTTTTTTCCCCTATTCCTAGTTTCCTGGGAGTTTGTTTCTTCCTGTTTTTAATCATGAATTATTATCAGTTCAGTTCAGTTCAGTTGCTCAGACGTGTTCGACTGTTTGCCACCCCATGGACTGCAGCACACCAGGCCTCCCTGTCCATCACCAACTCCTGGAGTTTACTCAAACTCATGTCCATTGAGTCAGTGATGCCTTCCAACCATCTCATCCTCTGTTGTCTTCTTCGCCTCCCATCTTCAATCTTTCCCAGCATCAGGGTCTTTTCAAATGAGTCAGCTCTTCGCATCAGGTGGTCAAAGTAGTGGAGTTTCAGCTTCAGCATCAGTCCTTCCAATGAACACCCAGGACTGATCTCCTTTAGGATGTACTGGTTGGATCTCCTAGCAGTCCAAGGGACTCTCAAGAGTCTTCTCCAACACTGCAGTTCAAAAGCATCAATTCTTTGGTGCTCAGCTTTCTTATAGTTCAATTCTCACACCCATACATGACTACTGAAAAAACCATAGCTTTGACTAGACGGACCTTTGTTGGCAAAGTAACGTCTCTGCTTTTTAATATACTGTCTAGGTTGGTCAGAACTTTTCTTCCAAGGAGCAAGCGTCTTTCAATTTCATGGCTGCAGTCACCATCTGCAGTGATTTTGGAGGCCCCCCAAATGAAATCTGTCACTATTTCCTTTGTTTCCACATCTATTTGCCATGAAGTGATGGGACTGGATGCCATAATCTTAGTTTTCTGAATGTTGAGCTTTAAGCCAACTTTTTTACTCTCCTCTTTCACTTTCATCAAAGAGGCTCTTTAGTTCTTCACTTTCTGCCATAAGGGTGGTGTCATCTGCATATCTGAAGTTATTGATATTTCTCCTGGCAATCTTGATTCCAGTTTGTGCTTCATCCAGCCCAGCGTTGCTCATGATGTACTCTGCATATCAGTTAAATAAGCAGGGTGATGATATACAGCCTTGACGTAATCCTTTTCCTATTTGGAACCATGTCCAGTTCTAACTGTTGCTTCCTGACCTGCGGTTTCTCAGGAGGCAGGTCAGGTGGTCTAGTATACCCACCTGTTTAAGAATTTTTTGCAGTTTATTGTAACCCACACAGTCAAAGGCTCTGGCAGAGTCAATAAAGCAGAAGTAGATGTTTTTCTGGAACTCTCTTGATTTTCGATGATCTAGCGGATGTTGGCAATTTGATCTCTGGTTCTTCTGCCTTTTCTAAATCCAGCTTGAATATCTGGAAGTTCATGGTTCAGGTACTGTTGAATCCTGGCTTGGAGAATTTTGAGCATTACTTTACTAGCGTGTGAGATGAATGCAATTGTGCGGGAGTTTGAGCATTCTTTGGCATTGCCTTTCTTTGGCAATTGTTAGCAAATGTTCTCAAATCCTTTTTCTATATCTACTGGAATAATATGTTTTTTTTTTCCCTTTAATCTGTTAATGTGGTGTAATATACTGATTTATCACTGAGTGTTAAAGTAACCTTGCATCCTGAGATAAAACAAGCTTAGTCATTGTGTTATCTTTTCAATACATCATTGGATTTGGTTTGCTAATATTTCTAAGGATTTTTGCACTTACATTTATGAGAGATACTAGTCTACAATTTTTTTCTTCTATTTTGGTAATATTTTATTTGGTTTGTGGTATCAAGGTTATGCTAGCTTCAAAAATCCACTTAGCGGAATCTCTCTACTCCTCTATGCTCTAAAAAATGTCTGTTTTACCTTGTCAAATTTAGTAAGTTGTATAGCTTAAAAATTTGTCCATTTAAAGTAAAATATTGAAATTTTAAAATTAAATTCTAAAAATCACTCACAAAATTTTAACTTATCTTCTCATGTCTCTTGGACATAGTTTGGTAGCTTATTTTTCATTCTTGATAGTGACTTGCATTTTCTTTCTTTTTTCTTAATCAACATAGCTAGAATTTTATTAATTTTGTTGATCTTTACATATAACCAATGTTTGGCTTTGTTAATTTTCTGTATTCTCTGTTGTGTTTATTTTTAGTGTCATCTTTATCTCCTTTCTTCTACTTACTTTTGATTTACTTTCTTTTTAATTTTTTAGCATCTTAGGTAAATTTATGATTTTTCTTATTTTCTAATGTAAGCCTTTAAAATGATAAATTTCCTTTTAAGCACTGTGTCTTGATATATCTTATTTTTATCATTCAGTTAGGAAACATTTTTATTTTTCTCATTTTTATGATTTCTTATTTAGCTCATGCATTACATAGGATCATCTTGTTTGAGTTCCAAATATTTGAGAATTTCATAGATTCTTGTTGTTATTGGTTTCTAATGTAATTCTGTTGTACCCGGAGACTATGATTTCAATTCTTTATATATATATGCTTTGTAGAGATATACTTTATGGTCATACAGAAATGTATGTGTGTGTAGTGAATGTACCATGTGCATATGAAAAGAATGTATATTCTGTCATTACTGGGTGTTGTATTCTATAAATATCAATTAGGTTTACTTGGTTGATATTATTCTTTAGATCCTAGATGTTTAAATTGACTTTGTCTAGATAGTCTATCAATACTGAAAGAACAGTGTAAAAATCTTCTACTTGAATTGTCTTTTTTGCTCTTCAATTTTGTTGATTCTTGCTTCATGGATTTGAAGTTTTGCCATTAGGAACATTTGTAATTACAATATTTTTCTGACAAACTGATTATATATCATTGTAAAGTTTGCTTCTTTACCTTTAACAATACTATTTCTCTTAAAATTTCTTTTAGCTGGTATCAGTATAGCTACTGTGGCCTTCTTATGCTTACTGTTTGTATGATATATCTTTTTAATCTATTCTTTCTACACTTCTGTACCAGATTTAAAGTATGTATGTTATAGACATTAAAAGTGTGTATGTTTAAGATGGGGTCTTGGATTTTTAGCATTTTTTCATAATCTCTGTCTTTTATTTGGAGCGTGTCAACTATTATCATTTAATGTAATTATTAATATGGTCATCTTTAGATCTTCCATTTTACTATTTGGTTTTTGTATGATCATTCTTGTTTTTGCATTTCTGTTTTTACTGCCCTGTCTTCTTTTAGATTATTTTAATATATTTTAGAATTTTATTTGAATTTATCTATTAACTTTTAAACTACATCTTTTAAAATTTTTTAGTGATTCTAGAAATTACAATATACATTCTGAAGTTGTCACAGCCTTCAAAGGATTAATATTTTACTATTATGTTGGTGCCAAAGTAACTGCAGTTCTTGCATTGTTGAAATTTGCCATTTGATATTGGAATACATTGCAAATAAATGTGGTTATGTTATACATCACTTTAAGGCACATTTCTTGCTTTATATTTTTTTGCTAATGACATTGTGCTTATGTGTGCAAAGTCACTTCAGCTGTGTCTGACTCTTTGCGACCCACTGGACTGCAGCCCCCCCCAGGCTCCTCTGTCCATGGGATTCCCAGGCAAGAATACTGGAGTGGATTGCTGTGCCCTTCTCCTGGGGATCTTTCCAACCCAGGGTTTGAACCCACATCTCTTATGTCTCCTGCATTTGGCAGGCGGGTTCTTTGCCACTAGTGTCACCTGTGAATTTGAGCGTATTTTTTTATCTGAGTTCAAAATGGGTCATAAAGCAGTAGAGAAAACTCACCACATGAACAGCACATTGGAACTGCTAACGAATGTATGGTGGAGATGAGAGCTTTGAAGATGAGGAGTGTAATGACTGGCCATATGAAGTTGACGATGACCAATTGAGAGGTATCATCAAAGCTGATTCTCTTACAACTATCTGAGAAGTTGCCAAAGAACTCAACATTGACCATTCTACGGTACTTTGGTATTTGAAGAAGATTGGAAAGGTGTAAAAGCTTGATAAGTGGGTCCCTCATGAGCTGAATGAAAAAAAAAAATCATTGTTTTGAAGTGTCATCTTCTCTTGTTTTGTGTACACGCAAAAACAACAAACCATTTCTCGACTGGATTGTGATGTGCAACGAAAAGTGGATTTTATATGGCAAACTGGTGATGATCAACCCAGTGGTTGGACTGAGAAGAAGCTCCAAAGCACTTTCCAAAGCCAAACCTGAACTAAGAAAAGGTCATGGTCACTGTTTGGTGGTTTGCTGCCCGTCTGATCCACTACAGCTGTCTAATCCCAGCAAAACCATTACATCTGAGAAGTATGCTCAGCAAATCAATGAGATACACTGAAAACTGCAAGGCCTGCAGTTGATACTGGTCAACAGAATGGGCCCAGTTCGCCACAACAATGCCCTACCTTGTGTCCTACAACCAACGCTTCAAAAGTTAAATGAGTTGGGCTATGATGTTTTTGTCTCCACCATTTTCACCTGACCTCTCACCAACCAACTACAACTTCTTCAAGCATCTCAACAACTTTTTGCAGGGAAAATGCTTCCACAACCATTAGGATGCAGAAAATGCTTTCCAAGAGTTCCTCAAATCTCAAGGCACAAATTTTTATGCTAAAGGAATAAACAAACTTATTTCTTGTTGACAAATATATGTTGATTGTAATAGTTCCTATTTTGATTCATAATGATGTGACTGAGCTAGTTATAAAGATTTAAAATTCAGGGTCTGAAACCACAATTAGGTTTGCATCAACCTAATAATTGCATAAAATGCAGCCGTACAACCAAGTAGGTCCATTTATCACCTCTCCTCACCTTCTGTTATGCAGTGTTTGCCATATATATTAAAACTACCCGCATTTTAATCCCACAAGAGAATGATATTATGTTTGCTTTAAGTGGCTGTATATATTTTAAAGAAATGAAGCAAGAAGTGGTCTTTTCACTCAAATATTTACATTTTTTGGATTCTCTTTTATTCTTAAAGATCTAAGATTCTCTCTGGTGCCATTTGTTTTCCTCCTAGAGAATTGCCTTTTTTATTTTTTAATTTTGGATATGCTGGTGATTCTGTCTGAAAACTTGAAATTTATTCTATGCCAGTTGCTTCCTCCAAATATTGACTCTTCTCTTAAATCTGCATGCTTTTAATTTATCAGAGGGTCATTTTAAGTGTTTACTCACTCATACTAGTAGAATTCCCATTAACCCATTTTGGAAAACTATTTAAAATATGGGAAAATATTTATCCAATAATGATAAATGAAAATAAGATGATAAACAGAATGTATTTCAGTTTTAGAAACAAAAAATGTAGCTATACATTTATAATGTATAAAAATGGAAAAGAAATATATCTAAGTCCTATTAGGGCTTCCCTGATAGCTCAGTTGGTAAAGAATCCGCCTGCAATGCAAGAGATCCCAGTTCGATTCCTGGGTCGAGAAGATCCGCTGGAGAAGGGATAGGCTACCCACTCCGGTATTCCTGAGCTTCCCTTGTGGCTCAGCTGGTAAAGAATCTGCCTGCACTGCAGGATATCTGGTTTCGATCCCTGGGTTGGGGAGATCCTCTGAAAAAGGGAAAGGCTACTCACTTCAGTATTCTGGCCTGGAGAATTCCGTGGACTGTATAGTTCTTGGGGTCGCAAAGAGTTGGACACAACTGATATTATTCCTAATAATAACTAGGAATTATTTCCTGGTAGTTGGATTATGGTTGATTTTTATTTTATTCTTTAGAACTTGCTAAAAGCTATATTTTTAAGAATAGCACATTTAATTTTATGATTAGACAAATAAAAAATTGATTTAAAAAGATATCAGAAGGCAATGGATTAATAAATGATAAATGAATCATGTAGTTCATAAATCCTTTACTATTTTGAAGGAGGAAAAGATTATCTAGGCCAAAAGATCACAGAAGCTTTTCATAGGAGAAGTAAGATATGAAATGTTTCTAGAAGGGGACAGTTTAAATAAGTGTTGGGTGATGTAGGTGAAGTGGAAGGAACATTCTAAAATTTTTCTTGGTATGGAATTTAAGGCCTTGAATTCAAGAAGGTATTTGCCAAGCCTCTCTATTTTTTTAAGATGCATATGAATTTGTTTCATTGTGTTTCATTCATAGGCTGATTCTGTTAGCAAGGATGACAGAGTGATAGGCTACTCACTCAGGTTTCTACTTTGTTTCTGGCTCAGTGGCTTTGTTTCTGGCTCAGTGGCTGGAACTGGGGAACTAGGCAAGAGAAGAATGCAGTAACTGATTATTTTTTACTTCTTTGCTTTCTTTCAGTCTCTTCCAAAATGTCATTTTCCATTTAGGGAAATATTCTCAAACCTCTTTTATCAAACTTCATGGGAGAATTATTCCTTATTTCTCTTGACATCATTTTCTTTGCTTTCATCTTCTAATATGGAAAAAACTCTACATTTTTTAAATTTAAAAATTGAAAATTTAACTTGGAGTTAGAAACAAAATGCTTAAAACTTATCATATAGTATTTTGATAAGAAGTTCAAAGAGCTACTTTTGGTAAACAACATGACAATTATGCTTTCTAATTTTAACAAAATTTCAAATGAACAGGAAGCCTCATATTGTGCAAACATTTATTTTTATTCTTTGAAACACAACTTTTAGATGCAAGAGGCAAGTTATAATAAAGATAAACTCCATATAAGATATTTAATCACAAATCTAACCTCCAGGATATGTCCCAGTGGGAACATCCACTAAAGCCACTCTTCTACCATTCCTGTACAGGAATCACTGACGTTCAGTTTGATGAGCCTGAAGCCCTATGAGATTGTGAGTCTTCAGAGGAAGAACCAACTATGTTGAGAATGCTAAACAGGGAAATGGGCCCGTATATTTTTGAAAGATAATCAGTAAGTATGTAGAAATTGAAAAGTTATTATTTAGGCATCAGATAAAAATTATTTTAATCAAGGTTTTTATTTCTTGAACATTTTATATAATTGACATTTAATGCTTATAAATTTTGAAGTAATATAACCATGCAATATTCTTATGAAATATATAGATTATAATAGACAAAATGCTATCTTGTGTTCATTTACTTGCCAGTATTCTTTGTATTTATCATTGTAGTTAGTCAAGTTTTCTAATATATGAGCATCCAAGTCATTCATCAACAACCAGCAGTAATAAATATTAGAACAAAATTGAATCCTTAAAGAATTGTATACCTTTTAATGAGGCACCAAAGAACATTTAGTCACTTATCATCTAAAATTCACTTAAGCATCTAGAGTAGAAGTGCCTAGTAGAACTTTCTGTAAAATTGGAAATGTTTGTTATGATAGCCACCAGTCACATGTGGCTATCGAGCACTTATAGTGATACTAGTGTGCCATAAGAAATGAATTTTTATTTTTTAAAATTAATTTTAAAAGCAGCATGTAGCTCAATATAGGTGAAGTGTAAATTTGGAGTCCTCATGTGTTTTTGAAGTGATGTGGTAAAGTGATAATAAAACTGAATATTTTTTCCTTCCTTTGTCTTAATTCATTCTGAAAACGAGAACTTAGTTAAAAATAGAAAATTTAGAAAAGCTTCTGAATCCACTCTGGTCATTCTTCAAATAAAGAAGTTGGCACAATTGAGTGTGCACTACAAATGTTTATTCATTTGTGACAGGGTTTACATATTATCCTGAGTTGTAATTTTTTGAAATGGTTTGTATTTGATGCTCTATTAAACTGGTTGAAGATGTTAAAAAAATCATATGCTTAAACTTAAAAACAGATACTGAAGTTTAATTGTTAAAATATATATATATTCAATTTTTATTTAAGAAAAGAAGCCTGGATATGTAATCTTGTTGTTTAAATTAGAGAAATCATTTCTACTGTCTGTGAATTTTAGTGGCTGATATCCATCTGAGCTTCCCTGGTGGCTTAGAGGGTAAAGTGTATGCCTGCAATGTGAGAGACTCGGGTTTGATCCCTGGATCAGGAAGATCCCCTGGAAAAGGAAATGGCAACCCACTCCAGTACTCTTGCTTGGAAAATTCCATGGACAGAGGAGCCTGGTAGGCTACAGTCTATGGGGTCACAAAGAGTTGGACACGACTGAGCAACTTTATAACATGAAAAAAATTTCTCAGATGAAAGGAGAATGTAATGATTATACAAATTTGTTTCTCTTCAAACTTTATCATCAAACCCCTGACAGTTTGCTGTGAATACCTTCCAGCAGCTGGGGTAAGAAATATTTGCTGCAGAGAGCCCTTCCCCTTTTCCTGTGGTCAGATATTTATGGGACAGCAGTGGTGGTAGGATGACGTGACAAGATGGGAATTATACAAGTCAAAATATTGTAGAACTCTGTGTAGTTTCTGTTCTCATCTAGATATTCTTCCTCTTTTTGGCTCTCTCTATTTCTGTCTCTGTCTCAGTACTTGAGCATGCGTGTTTTCTAAGTCACTTCAGTCGTGTTCCACTCTTTGCGGCCCTGTGGACTGTAGGCTGCCGGGTTCCTCTGTCCATGAGATTCTCCATGCAAGAATACTGGAGTGGGTTGCCATGCCCTCCTCCAGGGGATCTTCCCAACCCAGGGCTTGAACCTGCATTCCTTTGGCTCTTGTATTGCAGGCAGATTCTTTACCACTGAACCACTGGGGACTGACCCTCAACTTACTGTACTAGTGTCCATGGATTTAACATACATCATTTCAGTCACTATTAGGGGAACAATAAATTTCCTCAAATCCAAAGTAGGGCTTTTTGAAATATCTTTCAATACTCTACCTTTAAATTTCTATTGGTTAACTTTGCCTTCATCCTGGCCTTTCTGTCTGCTCCCTGATTGAGATTAAGCTAAGGAGCAGTGGTGAAAAGCTTGGGAAAAACTGGAAGAGGAAGAGCTGTCATTGGCAGGCTCCATTTTAACTGCAGGGTTGCTATAATGTAAGAGTCATTAATATGCTAGATCTTATGTACTTGGTCTTTAAAAGTACCTTACAGCATACTGCAGTTAACTGTTTATTGCTTCCATTTCCTCCCACCCCTCTCCGCCCCTGTACTGTGGGTGTCTTGCCGTTGCTGGGAAATCAGCAGAGTACATTCTGCTGCTCCCCACTGAAGACAGAAATAAGTGCTCAGTCTTTTTTTGACACTTTCCACCTTCAACACCCATTGTGCTATGGCTCGGTAGAGTACTTTATAAGTGGTTAAATTAAAATTTCTTTTTCTATCAATAAATGTAAAATTTGCCCTAATGGCCTCAATCTATATTTTATTCTATACAGATAATGAGATAATTTTCTTAATGAAAGTAGCTAATATATGCTCTACATATGGAGTTTTAAATTGTGATGATAATGTCTTTTTGGTGACTGTAGTCTCCACTTTTGTGATGTAATGTTTTCTAAAGATGGCTAGTGATTTTACTGATTATTCTCAAATGGCTTAATAAACACATTCTTAATGGTGCTATGAATAAATTTTAAAAATTATTTTGTTCAATAAAGTGACTATGTGGTAAGAGTTTTAAGCCCTGAAAAATTTACTCAAATCCATTGCAGGCAATAACTGGTTTTATTTATTTTAGAAAAAGCTTAATAGCTCTTTTAAAATCTGAAAGTGATTTAACAATTAGAACTTTCATTAACTGTACCTGGTCCTTATGTACACACTTAAAAAAAAAAAAAAGACTTTTTGAAGGAAAACTGCATTTCTCAAGCCCTGTTAATGCTTTGCCTCTATCTGGTTCCAGAAGCTTGCAGCTGCACGAGAACCACAGGAATTAAGGGAGAATGGGGAGAATTCACTTACAAGAATTTGAAAGAAATACTCAAAACAATGGGTTCAATTACACTGTGTTCATGATTCTTTTTTTGTGAAAGGAGAAACATCAAATGTATTTTAATATGTCTGGACAACAGAACTGGCTTCTTAGAATTAGATTAAAAACAAGACAGTGAAGGATCATTTCTGATGTGAGTAGAAGATTCTATGCTCTTTGAGAGATTGCAGAATTCAGTTCAGTTCAGTTCAATCTCTCAGTCGTGTCCAACTCTTTGCGACCCCATGAACCGCAGCACACCTGTCCATCACTAACTCCCGGAGTTTACCCAAACACATGTCCTTAGAGCCGGTGATGCCATCCAACCATCTCATCCTCTGCCGTCTCCTTCTCCTCCTACCCTTGATCTTTCCCAGCATCAGGATCTTTTCAAATGAGTCAGCTCTTCGCATCAGGTGGCTAAAGCATTGGCATTGCAGCTTCAGCATCAGTTCTTCCAGTGAGCATTCAGAACTGATTTCTGTTAGGATGGACGGGTTGGATCTCCTTGCAGTCCAAGGGACTCTGAAGAGTTTTCTCCAACACCACAGTTAAAAAGCGTTAATTCTTTGGTGCTCAGCTTTCTTTATAGTCCAACTCTCACATCCATACATGACTATTGGAAAAACCACAGCTTTGACAAGGTGGACCTTTGTTGGCAAAATAATGCCTCTGCTTTTTAATATGCTGTCTAGGTTGGTCATAACTTTCCTTCCAAGGAGTAAGCATCTTTTAATTTCATGGCTACAATCACCATCTGCAGTGATTTTGGAGCCCCCCCAAAAATAAAATCTGATACTGTTTTCACTGTTTCCCCATCTATTTGCTATGAAGTGATGGGACCAGATGCCATGATCTTAGTTTTCTGAATGTTGAGCTTTAAGCCAACTTTTTCACTCTCCTCTTTCTCATCAAGAGACTCTTTAGTTCTTCTTCACTTTTTGCCATAAGGGTGGTGTCATCTTCATATCTGAGGTTATTGATATTTCTCCTGGAAATCTTGATTCCAGCTTGTGCTTCATCCAGCCCAGAATTTCTCATGATGTACTCTGCATAGAAGTTAAATAAGCAGGGTGACAGTATACAGCCTTGATGTACTCCTTTTCCTATTTGGAACCAGTCGGTTGCTCCATGTCCAGTTCTAACTGTTGCTTCCTGACCTGCATACAGATTTCTCAAGAGGCAGGTCAGGTGGTCTGGTATTCCCATCTCTTTCAGAATTTTCCAGATTGCAGAGGATACTTATTAAAAAAATCCTACCTTTCTAGTCTATGGCTCTGTAAGTGTCAGGCTGTTTCAGTTGTCATCCTGGTATTCAGTCAAGAATATGAAGCACCTGCAAGCAAGAAGTAGCTTTCTATTAAAAGAAACTAGTTGTCCCTAAGACCCATATATGTATGCTGACTCTGTGAAAAGTAATTGTTTCAAGCAGTTAAATCTTGAGATGGTATTCTGCTTATCCTAGCTCCTTAGATAACTAATGCAATTAAAAGTTTTAAAATTATAGAAGCAATCTATATTCTCCATAAAACAACACAGAATGATACATAGGAATTTATGCTACATAGGAATTATTAGGTCAATTAAAAAATTGACACGTGGTTGGTTGCTTAGATAAAAATATTGTATCAATATTAAATTTCCTGAAGTTGACAATTCTACTGTGGAAATGTAAGAGAATATTATTATTTAGAAGAAATGCTCACTGAACTATTGGGGGGGTAAAGGGCTTTATGCAAGTTACTTACTCTTGAATAGTTCAGACAAATGTTATTTATGTGAATACATATTTTTATGTGTCTGTGTGAATACGTGTAGATGTATGTGGAAGAGAAACAGCAAACAATGAAGCAAATAGAGTAAAAGGCTAATGTGTGAATCTATGTAAAGGATATGTGGGTGTTCATGGTACTGTTGCTATTCTTACAACTTTAAGATTGAAATTACTTCCCAAATAGTTTAAAAAAATGTGAAAGCTTTCTCTTTCCCAGTTTTTTTTCTATGCATACCTCTCACATAGAGATGTTTTAAAATGTATAGAGGATATACTAAATATTTAATTTTGTGGTTTGATTTTCTTCTTTTTCATTTATCAATATATTTTGAATTGTGTAGTGTTTTGGTCACCTGATTTCCAAGTATATGTCTATCTTATTTTAGCCAAATTCCCTTAGAGGACCTAGTTGCTCTGTCCTTCTCCATGACCTACTGAATTTTATACATGTGTTTTAAAGAATTTCATCAACCTTTATATGAATGAAAAATGGAGATTTTGAGAAAATCAAAATATTTCTGGGGTCCTTCTATAAGGGAAAACCATGCTATGAAGTCCAACTCACAGTGTTCTGTTATTTACTTATGAAAAAGGTAAGTCATTCATATGTTTCAGATTTCAAACTGTGCCAAAGGACATATAGTGAAAAACATTCTTTCAACCCTCTTCCCTTGCTACCCTCTTTTTAGAAGCAGTCAGTGCTATTTCTTTCTTCTGTATTCTTGCATAGATATTGTATGCTTTTACAGTATGTGTGTATGTGTATATGTGCATGTACAGTTATTAATATATCATCACTTATGAATATTATGATATATTCACATATATGCATATTATATTCAAATTCATCATATATTTATTGAGCCGCTTCTATGCACTAGACACTATCTTAGGTGCTTGTGATACATCAATAAACAAAACAATATCCTTACTCTCATGTAGCTATCATCCTAATGGAAGTAGACATACAATAAACTTGAGCAAAATAAATACATTATGTAATATGTCGGAAGGTGAAAAATGTTATTAAACAAAGAAGATAGAATAAGGGAGGTTGAGAGTGCCAGGTCATGGAGAAGGGATGGATTGAGCTGGAATTTTAAATGTGATGGTCAAGATAGGCCTCCTTGAGAAAGTAACATTTAAGCAGAGACTTGAAAAAGATTTGGCTTCCCTGGTGGCTCAGGGGTAAAAATTCTGCCTGCAGTGCAGGAGATGTTGATTTGATCCTTGGGTTGGGAAGATTCCCTGGAGAAGGAAATGGCTACTCACTCTAGTGTTCTTGCCTAGGGAATCCCATGGACAGAGGAGCCTGGTGGGCTGCATTCCATGGTGTCACTAAAGAGTCAGACACTACTGAGCACACATGCAAGGCTAGCAGAAAGAGATTAGGAAGATTGTGTTGCAGATATCTGGATACCAAGAAGAGGGATAGTCAATAAAAAAGCCTTAAAGTGGGAATACCATGCCCAGTATCTTCAAGAAATAGCAAAGGATTCAGGGTGATGGGATCAGAGTAAACAGAAGAGAAAATAGTTCCATAGGAGTTCTGAGAAGAAATGTAGAGCCAGTTCAAGTGAATGGAGAGACACTGGAAATTTTTGAGCAGATAAATGGTATCATCTAGCTTACATTTTAACAAGATAGTTCTCTGACTGTTGTGTTGAGAATACACAGCAAGGGGGCTTGGGTGAAAGCAAGAAGACAGGTTAAGTGGTTTTTGCAAGAATTCAGGCAAATAATGGTGGTTTGGACTAAGGTGGTAGTAGTAGTCAGGTTATGCATATATTCTGAAGGCAGAACCAACAGTGTTTCCGGACTGTATGTGGGATGTAAGAGAGAGAGAGAGAAGGAGTCAAGAATAACTCCTATAGTTTGATGTGAGCAACGTATATATAGATTTGCCACTGGGGCAGAGACAAATTTTGAGAAGCTTGAATTTTCTTTACAATTTTGGGGGCCTGCTTCAGGAAAATGAATATAAAACTACCCATGTAATATTAGATATTAGGTAAAATGGGAATATTTATTAATAATGAAGGAATAAATGACACATTTTACAAATATTAAAAAACTTTCAACTACATTAACATCACAAAGTCCAGAAAAATAATAGTTTTAAAATTAATTACTCTCTATCTACTATTGTTTTAGTTTCCAAAAATTTTTCTTTGTTCTCCAAATATTCCTTTTTAAAGCAACTTGTTCTTGCTTCGTGCTTAAGGTGTGCCTTATCTTTCTGAGTAATAGCTTTGATTGTTTTAAGTTTTCTTCTCCTTCTGAAGTCTTCATTTTCTGTGTTTCTTGTTTTTTTTCTCCTTTTTAAAAAAATTAGTTCTGTTTGTTTTTAGTTTTATTTTTTATCCTTGTCTCTAACTTGTGTGTTGGATTCTTTCCCCATGATTTGATAATCTTTGGTTGTCTGCTTTTGGTTGAGAGTGCTGATTGTAACTGAGTCTGGGGTATAGCTGATTTACTCTGAGTGCAGATGAACTGTTTAAATGCAGAACCGCTAGTCATCTGCATATTTAGGTTTTTATTTTTGAGCTCATCAGGTTCTCCAGAGAAGATTTTTCCAATCTCTTGCCTGGAGGATGGAATTCTGCAGCCTTAGTGAGGGAAGCATTCGATTGATTATGCACATGGTTTCTCAATCCCCTTGTTTTAAGCAGTGTCCAGGGCCAGTGTGCTGGTGTTTTCCAATTCAGTGACTCTTTATTTTTTATCCAGAGCTGGAGAATAAACATGCAGACTTCTGTGGAGGAAAGTGAAAGTTATCTACCTCTGTAGAATGAGAAAAAGGATCTTTCTAAATTAAGTTGCTTTTCAGATATTTTCACCCAAACCTCCTGATTTTAACTCTCTCTTAACACTGTTCCAAAAGTACTTAGTGCTGCCAATTTTTGAAACTTATGATGATACTGGATTATAAATTGGGTTATTTCTCAGCATTCTCCACTGCTGGCTGAGTTCCCTACTGTCTCAGGCTAAGTCACCTCACGCTAATCCACCTGGGTTCCACTTCAAAAATTATATTGCTGTTTATTTCTTCTAATGTTCTTCCCAGATTTTGGGTTTATGTCTTAAAAAAAAAAACAACAACTTTCCTTGCATTTTTAGTGAGGTTTGGAGGGATTAAAATTCGATTCCTGAGTACAGTTTAGCCATCTAACACAGACTTTCTTGGGGTCCAACAATTAAAAAAATATTCATTTATTTTTATTTTTAATTATTTTTGGCTGCTGTGGGTCTTCATTGCTGTGTTTGGGCTTATCTTTAGTTGAGGTTAGCAAGGGCTACTCTCTAGTTGCAGTGTGCAGGCTTCTCACTGCAGTGGCTTCTCTTGTTGCAGAGCGTGGGCTCAGTAGTTGTGGCACATGGGCTTAATTGCTCTGCTGCATGTGGGATCTTCCTGGTCCAGGGATTGAACTGGTGTTCCCTGCATTGCAAGCTGGATTCTTAAGCACTGGACCACTGGGGTAGCCCCTGGGATCCAACTATTAAATACTTGGTTTTCTTACTGTTATATTTGGGCCAGGATTTCTGATTCCATTCATTTTTTCAAGGTAATGAGCACTGCCACCACTACAACAAACTCTCTTACCATTTTTCATTATATGAGAACTGGCTATAGATAAGAGGGCATGTTAATCCATGTCAATGATTCAGCAGTTATGAATTGAGCATCTGTTGTGTACCAGGCACTGTGGCGGTCATTTGATATATGGAAATAAGTGGATTTATCCTCATTGGAATCACAATCTAATGGATGGAAGCAATGTAGACCAAAAAAAAAGGTATCTGTAATATCAGAAGTATGATCCAAATTCCAATATAGCCCAGATGAAGACATCAATAACTCTGTCTGGATCAGGCTCAGGGAAGTCTTCCTGGAGGGGTTGATGCGGAGACAGGGAATGGGTGTTAGCAGCTTGCCACTTAGAAATAGTATGATTAAGCTGCAGTAGACAATATAAATCTTCCACCCTCCTAATTTTGGTCTGAGAGTGCTTTTAGGTGTTAGAATCCCAGATACAAAGCAGATGAAATAAGTAAATATTTCAGGCCATTTTAATTCAAGATAATGGAACATCACAATATCAATGTTCACATCATAATTCACAGCTGAGAAGAAACACAATGAAATCAGTCTGCTTTTTCTGTCTTTATTGGGATGTTATGGCAATTAATATGATTGTTTATATAAAGTGCTTTATGAGTATAACATAAACAATTCAAATATCAATTCAAAAAGAAAAGCTGAAATTGTAGCGACATAACCTCATTCAACTAGTACTTAACTAAGCACCTGTTATGTGATAGAAATTCTTTAGGTGTTGTAGATACAGTGATGAACAAATGGATGGCAGAGGAGACGAGTGTAAGGAAGGGAGAAATATAGATCGCAGTATGAGCAAATAGCAGGTGGAACTGTCCCAGTTTTAAATTTTGGGGACAGAGTAAGAGCCATTCAGGACTCTGCAATAAAGTCAGCCTGTCTGATTTCATGAGGCAGAGAACAGCATAAGATAATGCTGCAGTGATATAGGAAGCTGCCAGTTAATAAATTTGTAAGGATCCATGTTAAGGAATCTGAATTTTATCCCAACAATGATGGACACTGAACGGGAGTAACATGTTTATATGTATATTTTAGCAAGATCATCCTGCTGATATAATTAGAATATTACCTTTTAAGTCCTTAATAAAATAATAAATCTAAGAAAAGATCATCAGTGGCTTCTAATATAATAAAAGAGGCACTAGGCATTTAGTACACAGCTCCACCTATGACATATTTATACAAAAACTGAACCTAAAGCAGACCAAGTTTCTAGGTTAAAATACAAGTTTATAGGAAATGCAGGAAGACAGCAGACCATGTTCAGTGAAACCGCAGGGATACAAACAAAGGACTACAGGCTATCGGGAACTCTATAGGACAAAAGACTCAATTTATTCAGGAAATAAAGTCAAGGAAATAAAAATCTGGAGGAGAAACCTACAGAGTAAGAGGATATTTAAGGGCCACTTCAACCAAATGGGGGCTTCCCTAACAGCTCAGTTGGTAAAGAATCCACCTGCAATGCAGGAGACCCTGGTCCGATTCTTGGACTAGGAAGATCCGCTGGAGAAGGGACAGGCTACCCACTCCAGTATTATTGGGCTTCCCTTGTGGCCCAGCTGGTAAAGAATCTGCCTGCAATGTGGAAGACCTGGGTTCTATTCCTGGGTTGGGAAGATCTCCTGGAGAAGAGAAAGTAGTAGTCTGGCTTGGAGAATTCCATGAACCGTATAGTTAACGGGGTCACAAAGAGTTGGACACGACTGAGCTACTTTCACTTTCAACTAAATGTAGGGAGAGGATTTTGTTTGTAGAATGATTCAAATAAACAAAAATACCTGATAAACCACTGTGATACTCTTAGGGAAATTTAAACCGTGACTAGATATTTGAAGGTTCCCAGGTAAGGAATTTCTATGAGTTTTTCTAGCTGTGAAAATGATATAATGGTCATGTTTTAAAAACAATTTTTATTTTCCAGATGGGTGCCAGCATAAAAACAAGCAGATTAATAAATAAGACAACTAGTTGCTGTGTTTGTTACGACTAGTTTTCTCCTATAATTAGTTGTAGGAGAGGAAGATTGGAAGTAGAATGACCATGTAAGTAGGAGGTTTTTGTACCAATCCAGGAGAAAGAGAATGGAGAACTAGACTAGGGTGATGGCAGAGAAGGTGGAGAAAAGTAAATGGTTTCAAGACATACTCTGGAGGTAGAGCTGACAGAATTTGTTGATGAATTGGATTTGTGGGAATGTTGATGTAAGGAAATAGACAAGAACATTTGCCAGGTTTCAGGCTTGATCAATTTGGTGGATTGAGAGTGTCATGTGTTCCAAAGGGGAAAACTAGAGAATAAGTAGTGTTTGGAGAGACAGGGTAAGATTTAATATAGATGTGAGTCCTTGGTTTTAGATTTCAGTGAGATATGCTAATACACATAGATTAATCTGTATTTGAATGTTCACGTTTGGAGTGCAGGAAATATCTCTGGCTTAGAAGCATCAACTTAAGATTAATTGGCATGTAGATAGCCAACTGAAGCTATGGAACTAAATCTGATCACCCTGGGGGAATGTGATTGAAAAGGAAGAGAGGAAAAGGGGGAAGGGGAGGTCGGGGGGTGGGAAAGGTCTAGAACACAACTCTAAGAATTGGCAACACAAATTTATGTAGGGAAGAATCAACCTGCAAAATAACAAGATGAGGTGGAGAGAATATGAAAAAATCTTCTCCTGATATTCCAGGAAGCAAAAGAAGATAGTGTTTCCAAAAGAAGTGTGTGGTTAATTTAACATTGTCAACTTCTATAGAAAAATTAAATTAGATGAGGACAGAAAGAACATTGTGTTTGGTGACATATAAGTCATTAGTGTCCTTATGAAGATTTTTTTTGTGTGTGTGGAATGATCTAGCAAAACTAACTTGAAGTAGGTTGAGGAGTGAGTAGAATGTGGGCAAATTGTGACAGAAAATATAGGAAACTTTTAAAGGCAAGGTTATCAGGAAGGAAATATGGGGTTAAGGTGTTTTTAAGTCTCAACCATGTATTAATGAAGATGGAAAAGATCCAGTAGAACATAAGAAAAATTTAAAAAAAAAAAAATGAGGGGGGTAATCAGAAGTGGAAAAACATCTAAAAATCATAGAAGAGTTAGGAACCAGAGAAGACGTGAAGGGTTTGATTTTAAATAGAAGAGACACTACTTCTTTTGTCACAGAAAAGATAATGGAAGGATACAGGTAGCTTCCCTGGTGGCTTAGACAGTAAAGAATCTGCCTGCAATGTGGGAGACTGGGGTTTGATTCCTGGGTTGGGAGGATCCTCTGGAGAAGGAAATGGCTACCCACTCTAGTACTCTTGCCTGAAAAATCCCATGGACAGAGGAGCCTGGCAGGCTACAGTCTATGGGGTTGCAAAGAGTCAGTGAGTGACTGAGTGACTAAGCACATTAGGCACAGTTAGTTTTCTAGGTTTTGTAGCTCCGTGTGTTTGTATGTGTGTGTGTGTGAAAGAAAAAAGGGAAGATTATCTGCTGAGACTGCAGGAAGATTTGGAGGTGCGTCAAAGAGGTTTGAGAACAATAGGGAAAATTTGAAGTAGCTATGGATATATATCCTCTGAGTTGACTGTGAAATTATAAAGTGGTTTAGGGATCAATATTGACCACAAGTGACCACAAACATAGTGGCAGCAATATATGTAGTTGTATGATTTTCACCAACAGTGCTCAGCAATCTGAATATAGTAAAAGCAGAAACATTTTAAAACAAAAAATGTGAATGGTCCAAAGCAAGCTTTATTTACTTAAGTTGTAATTTCCTGTTAGCTCCCAGGGACTTTGTTAGTAAAAGCGAGATAATAGATTCAATATACTTTGAGATCTTTGGAATGAAAGTCTTTTTTAAATACAAAGTGAAACCACCATGATAATCACATAAAATTAAGCTATTTGAGATGTTTTCTATTCTTTTTGATTCCTGCATTACATGCCATTGATTTCCCTTTGATCCATCCTTTCACGATTAACTTAGGCATGATTTTCCTAATGCTTGATATTATCCTGTCAGTTTAAGAAACATCAGAGTAAATCAAAACTGAAGATGCCTATGATCACAAAATAACAAACATGTCAAAATAGAAATGTCAGTTTTTCTTAATTTAATAGCAGCTTATACCTCCTACCAAATGCACACAAGAAATTTCCAAATACCAACTATTGTATATTTGTGAAGTGACTTCCAGTCAAAATTTAGACATGTATTTGAATGAACATTTATTCTATTGTAACGCTATTCAGTTTGTACCTAGCATTGTTGTTAGACCCTAGGGATTTATATATGGATAAGACAAATTTCTTTTATGTATTTAAGGAGCTCATGAAATTGAGGCAGAGTAAAGACAGGGTGGAGGATCAGCCAGTGAAAAGCCTTATATTTCTTGCTAATGGAATTTGAATTTTAAGATGTGGGCAGATTAAAACCTCCAAAGGATTTTCATTAAGGAAGTGACATGATCAGATTTGTGTTAAGGTCACTTTCATAGCAGAGTGTAGAAAAGGGACTAGAGGATAATAAGCTATAAGGAAAGAGAGAATTAACATTCCTGGAATGCCTGCTATATGCAAGAGACAGTATTAATATACATAATATCACTTAATCACCACAAGAACAGTTAAGAACAAGCATTATCATCTCCATTTTATAGCTGAGTAAAATAAGGTTTAGAGAAGTTAATGTCCCAAAAGTCACAATCATAGTAAAATATATTGTTGGCTTCTGAACACAGCCTGACTCCAAGATCCATGCTGTTCTTCTGGACCATATGCTCAATGAGGGGCACTAGATGAATCTAAAAGTGAATAATGATGAAATCGTGAGTCAGGACCATGGCTATAGGAATGGAAAGGAAAGTAAAATGTGAGAAATATTCAGGGAATAGAATTGGCAACAAGACCAGTATTTTGTAGATTTGGATTGGATGGGGAGGGAAACCAAGGGGCAGTGAGAAGTCAAGAACCTCTCCTGGGTTTTAATTTGCCTAAATGAGTGGACAGATGATGATACTTTGAACTGAAATTGGTCCATGAAAAGAATAAATGGAAAAATGTTGAAGATACAGGACAAAATGGGAATAATTGATAGAATGAAGAGCTGGAGGAAATGGGAAAGAGTACTGGTGGAGGGATTATCTTAGTTGCTTTCTTTTTAATGGGAGGAGGAGACTGTTTATATGCTCAAATATAGATAAATATAGCAGGAAGGGAATACTATTGAGATAATTTAGACTCAATAGCCTCTATATTATCTCTGAAAAAAAAAAGTGAAGGCAGAAGGCAAGGAAGGGAAAGTGAGCTTGAAAAGAATAGTATTAAAGGATTGATTAACTACTGAAGGGAATAGAAAAAGGAAATGATAACCATATTTTAGCTAACTCACAGACAATTATTTCAGTCAGGTACCCAGATTGAAACTTGGTTTCAGGTTTATAACTTTAAGTTTTTCTATTCCTCAAAATAAAGTTATCATAAATAATAATTTAGATAACTGATATTATTAGTCATGCATGAGGATCAACATTGCTTTTTATTTATTTATTTATTTTTGCATAGTGATAGAAGCAAAGTACAGGGGCTTCCCAAGTGGTGAAGTGATAAAGAATCCACCTACCAAGGCAGGAGACACAGGAGATGTAGGTTTGATCCCTGAGTCTTGAAGATACCCTAGAGGAGGAAATGGCAACCCATTCCAGTATTCTTGCCTGGAGAATCCCATAGACAGAGGGGCCTGGCAGGCTACAGTCCATAGGGTAAAAGAGAGTCGGATATGACTGAATGACTGAGCACACACATACAGGAACAAAGTATACTTTCGCCAAAAGCATAAGTGTCTCTCTAAACTACTCTTGTTGGGTTCTGATATAAATACTGTTAGCCTTGTAAAATAAATTAGGAGTGTTTTTCTTTTATTATTTTATGAAAAAGTTTGAGTAAGACTAAAAAGATTGGTTTCTCGAATTTCTCTGGAAACCTTTTAGAGCTTGGTTTCTTCATTGGAAGTTTTTTTTTTTTTTTTTTTTTACTCTCTATTGAATTTATTTAATGGATTCAGGGTTATTCAGGTTTTCTATTTCTTCTTGAGTCAGTTTCAGTAAATTTTATTTTCTAGAAATTTACTCATTAAAGCTTTCAAATTTATTATAAAAATTGTTTGTACTATCCTCTTATTATGTGTTTAATAACAACATGTATAGTTATATTTTACTTTTCAAGTCTGAATATTTTTAATTTGTACCCTTTCTCTCTCATTTTTAATATTATTTACTTGTATTCTTTCTCACTCTATTTTTCCTTGCTTAATTCCATTGGAAGATTGTCATTAAACAAAATCTCATCAAGGAAAAAACTTACACTTTTGTCAATACTCTATTTTATGTTTGCTTTCTATTTCATTAAATATTACTCTTCATTTTTTTTTTCTTTTCTTCTACTTTCCTTTTACTTATTTTGCTATTCTTTTTCTAAGGTCTTGAGATCTATGTTGTAATAATTATTTTCAGTGTTTCTTCTTTCATCAGTTCAGTTCAGTTCAGTTGCTTAGTCATGTCCGACTCTTTGTGACCCCATGAATCGCAGCACGCCAGGCCTCCCTGTCCATCACCAACTCCCAGAGTTCACTCAGACTCACGTCCTTCGAGTCGGTGATGCCATCCAGCCACTTCATCCTCTGTCGTCCCCTTCTCCTCTTGCCCCCAATCCCTCCCAGCATCAGAGTCTTTTCCAATGAGTCAACTCTTCGCATGAGGTGGCCAAAGTACTGGAATTTCAGCTTTAGCATCATTCCTTCCAAAGAAATCCCAGGGCTGATCTCCTTCAGAATGGACTGGTTGGATCTCCTTGCAGTCCAAGAGACTCTCAAGAGTCTTATCCAACACCACAGTTCAAAAGCATCAATTCTTCGGTGCTCAGTCTTCTTCACATCCATACATGACCACAGGAAAAACCATAGCCTTGACTAGACGAACCTTTGTTGGCAAAGTAATGTCTCTGCTTTTGAATATGCTATCTAGGTTGGACATAACTTTCCTTCCAAGGAGTAAGCGTCTTTTAATGCCACGGCTGGAGTCACTATCTGCAGTGATTTTGGAGCCCCCAAAAATAAAGTTTGACACTGTTTCCACTGTATCCCCATCTATTTCCCATGAAGTGATGGGACCGGATGCCATGATCTTCGTTTTCTGAATGTTGAGATTTAAGCCAAATTTTTCACTCTCCACTTTCACTTTCATCAAGAGGCTTTTTAGATCCTCTTCACTTTCTGCCATAAGGGTGGTGTCATCTGCATATCTGCGGTTATTGATATTTCTCCTGGCAATCTTGATTCCAGCTTGTGTTTCTTCCAGTCCAGCATTTCTCATGATGTACTCTGCATATAAGTTAAATAAGCAGGGTGACAATATACAGCCTTGATGTTCTCCTTTTCCTATTTGGAACCAGTCTGTTGTTCCATGTCCAGTTCTAACTGTTGCTTCCTGACCTGCATACATATTTCTCAAGAGGCAGATCAGGTAGTCTGGTATTCCCATCTCTTTCAGAATTTCCAATAGTTTATTGTGATCCACACAGTCAAAAGCTTTGGCATAGTCAATAAAGCAGAAATAGATATTTTTCTGGAACTCTCTTGCTTTTTCCATGATCTAGCGGATGTTGGCAATTTGATCTCTGGTTCCTTTGCTTTTTTTAAAACAGCTTGAACATCAGGAAGTTCATGGTTCACATATTGCTGAAGCCTGGCTTGGAGAATTTTGAGCATTACTTTCCTAGCATGTGAGATGAGTGCAATTGTGTGGTAGTTTGAGCATTCTTTGGCATTGTCTTTCTTTGGGATTGGAATTAAAACTGACCTTTTCCAGTCCTGGGGCCACTACTGAGTTTTCCAAATTTTTTGGTATATTGAGTGCAGCACTTTCACAGCATCATCTTTCAGGATTTGGAATAGCTCAACTGGAATTCCATCACCTCCACTAGCTTTGTTCGTAGTGATGTTTTCTAAGGCCTGCTTGACTTCACATTCCAGGATGTCTGGCTCTAGGTCAGTGATCACACCATCGTGATTATCTTGGTCGTGAAGATCTTTTTTGTACAGTTCTTCTGTGTATTCTTGCCATCTCTTCTTAATAGCTTCTGCTTCTGTTGGGTCCATACCATTTCTGTCCTTTATCGAGCCCATCTTTGCATGAAATGTTCCCTTGGTGTCTCTAATTTTCTTGAAGAGATCTCTAGTCTTTCTCATTCTGTTGTTTTGCTCTGTTTCTTTGCATTGATGGCTGAGGAAGGCTTTCTTATCTCTTCTTGCTGTTCTTTGGAACTCTGATTTCAGATGCTTATATCTTACCTTTTCTCCTTTGCTTTTCACTTCTCTTCTTTTCACAGCTATTTGTAAGGCCTCCCCAGACAGCCATTTTGCTTTTTTGCATTTCTTTTCCATGGTACTTCTTTCATAGTAAACCAATATAAGTCCATAAAATGTCTTCAAAATACCACTTCTGTGCATCCATGTTTGGACGCATGTTTTCATGATCATTCAGTCCTAAGTATTTTCACACTGTATTATTATGAAGTTTTCTTTGAGTTATGAAATACTTGGAATCTTGTTTTAAAATTTCAAAAGTAAGCTTAGTGTAATGTATTAAAACGTGTGATTTTACTTCTTTTGGATATGTGTCCATTAGTGGGATTGTTGGATCACTTGTTAGCTGTACTTTTAATTTTTTGAGGAAACTCCATACTGTTTTCCATAATGGTTATGGCAATTAACTTTGACTCTAATGCTATATTAGAGTTTCAGTTTCTCCCCACACTTGCCAAAACCTGTTATCTCTTGTATTTGGATAGTAATCATCCTAACAGGTGTGAAGAATGCTAAAAAGTTGAATTCACAGGATCAGAGAATAGAACAGTGTTTACCAGAGATTAGGAGGTGGGGAAAACGGGGAGATGTTGATCAAAGGGCACAAACTTTCTATTATATGATAAATTAGTTCTGAGGAATCTAATGAATACCATAATGACTATAGTTAATAATATACCATATTGTCTACTTGAAATTTTGTAGGAAAGTAGATCTTAAGTGCTCTTATCACACCAAAAGCAAAAAAAAAAAAATAAATAAATAAAAAAGCCCCTTACAACTATATTGGGTATTTACACACATGGTTTGGATGGTACACAATCTGCCTGCAAAGCAAGAGACCCGGGTTTGATCCCTAGGTTGGGAAGATCCCCTGGAGAAGGAATGGCAACCCACTTTAGTCTTCCTGCCTAGAGAATTCTATGGACAGAGAAGCCTGGCGAGCTCTAGTCCATAGGGTCATGAAGAGTCAGACATGACTGAGCAACTAACACAACTAACTATATGAAGTGATAAAAGTTAAATGTTAACTTGATTGTGATAATCATTTTCCAATATAAACATATATCAAATCAACTCATTGTTCACCTTAAATATATACAGTTTGTATTTGTCAATCATATCTCAATAAAGCTGGGAAAATTAATGCTAAACAACATAAACCCTTAAAAATACTTGATTTTTGACTTAATTATATTATAGTCAAAGAATGTGCTTGTGTGATACCAATCTTTTCAAATTTCTAATTTTTACAGCTTAAATAATCTGTGTCCCTGTGTTTTTAAAATCAATGTTCAATTACAGAGACAATTACATTGAAATATCTCACGATGATGACATATTTATCAACTTTTTTCTATAATTCTGCCTTTTTTCTGTTTTGGGAGCTGTGTTACTAGGTTAATAGACATTTAAAATTGCCTTGTCATTTTGGTGAATTAGATCTTTGTTATTATATAGTGACCCTCTTTACCTCTAGCACAGAATTTTAAAATGTTTTTTAATTATTAAAGTATATTTTGTATGGTACTAATTTACCTGCAATGGCACCCCACTCCAGTACTCTTGCCTGGAAAATACCATGGATGGAGGAGCCTGGAAGGCTGCAGTCCATGGGGTCACTGAGGGTCGGACACGACTGAGCGACTTCACTTTCACTTTTCACTTTCATGCATTGGAGAAGAAAATGGCAACCCTCTCCAGTGTTCTTGCCTGGAGAATCCCAGGGATGGGGGAGCCTGGTGGGCTGCTGTCCATTGGGTCGCACAGAGTCGGACACAACTGAAGCGACTTAGCAGCAGCAATGTACCTGCAGTCACTTTCTTTGGGATACTATTTCATAGTATAATATTTTCATCCTTTAATTTTTACCTTTTTGTATACTCTTTTATGAAGTATATAACTGGATTTTTAAAAAAGTTTAGCATAAAAATCTTTATCTTTTACCTGAAGAGTTTAGTCCATTTATATTATAATGATTACTGAAATATTTACATTTATTTAATTTATTTTCTATTTGTCTTATTTTTCTATTTATTTTCTTTGTTTCTACTTTCTTGTAATCTTTTGGGCTGAATTTTATTTAACATTTCTAATGATTATTAAACATATTTATTTTAACCTAACAAATTCTACAATCAGTCAACATTGTTACCTTCTAGCTGAACTACACAAAGAATTTATAATGTTTTGCTTCTCATGATCCCCCCTCCAATGCTACATAACTGCAGAAATAGTAAAAATCTTTGTATTTGCCGTCTGACTTTATTGAAAATATGTCGAGTGGTTCACTGTTAACACTTACGTTATACAATTTATCAAACTATGATAGTGTCTTTCTATTCAAATCATATAATTTTATCATATACTTTTTGTTTCGCTGCAGTTGTAACGGCTACTTGGACCATTGAGATAGTCTCTGAGACTGACTTCAGGCTTAGTAAGGAAAAGTAAAATATCCAATTAATGTGGTCCCCTGTGGGCATGTAGCAGAGAAGGCAATGGCAGCCCACTCCAGTACTCTTGCCTGGAAAATCCCATGGATGGAAGAGCCTGGTAGGCTGCAGTCCATGGGGTCGCTAAGAGTTGGACACGACTGAGCGACTTCACTTTCACTTTTCACTTTCATGCATTGGAGAAGGAAATGGCAACCCACTCCAGTGTTCTTGCCTGGAGAATCCCAGGGACGGAGAAGCCTGGTGGGCTGCCGTCTATTGGGTCGCACAGAGTCGGACACGACTGAAGCAACTTAGCAGCAGCAGTGGGCGTGTAGGGAACAGAATGGCAACATGTGTGCTATGTCATCTTGAAAAGCATGAATTAGTGATGAAATGAAATGGAACATGGAGCTGGATGCTTTGATTTGGGATGGATATGAGAGTAAGAAAACAAACATACAGAGCATAAGACTCTTTGGAGAGAATAGGTGAAATAGCTTTGTGGGGGTCTTGGACAGCTAGAATACAAGCAGTGATGTTAGTTCATGGGAAAAGCAGTTAATAGACAAGGTGAGCAGTTTTCAAAGACAAATTATTTGGATCTGAATTTTTAAAATAATTAGCCTTAAAAGAAAAAAAAAATTAAGTTGTACTACTCTCCTGCAGCAACTCCTACATCCCTGCTCTCTACTCCCCAGGCTAATGAAGAGATCAGCAAGTCATCTGCTGCTTTGTATTATCTGTTCCTTTGTTCCTCTTCATTAGTGTGGATAACAGAGAGTGAAATGCCATGCATCTTAGAGGCAACACAGCATAATATTACATACATTTTCGTCAGCAGCCAAAGTCACAATATCTTCTTCTAGGGAATCTGCAATTAATCAGTCCTTCAGGTACTTCTGTAATTTTCACCAAATGTTGCCCTTTTGAAAGCTTCATTAATCCAGCCCCATTAAAATGGGTAGGGTGAATGAATTTATGGCTGTAGAAGGTGAAGTAACAGAATTTTCAGCTCTTAAAGAACATCGCTGGCATTCACTTATGATAATGTAGTATAAATGATATTAAAATTCTCTACAAAATATTATTTGGAGTACAAGAGCATCAAATACATGGTGAATTTAATAATATAATACTTAAAACCCAAGAAATGCTTATTTACTGAAATTAATGACTGTAATAACAAGCCCCTTATTTGTCTTAGAACCACATATGCATAGCTCTAGCATTGCAGACAAGGGATATTCTGGAAGGAAAAGAAGCTATATATATTCAAAGGAGAAATATGATTGAAAAAATCATTAGTACTGCAGGGATTTTCATTCATACTTGACATTTTCCTGAAATGAGAATGCTCTATTTTATGGTGAGAAATATTCCATTTGGCAAAAAGCAAACACTGGTGTTTGGGGAGGTCAAGACGAGGTTTGATGATCCAGAGTCATAACCCCTGGGCTTGGATTTTTGTTTATGATCAAAAAGATGTTCCTTGCAAATATCTTATTATGTTTGTCCCTCATTTTCCTTTCATTTTGTCCTTCGTTTGATTCACCATTTGTCTTTTGTCTTGTCTGCCCTGCTGCTAGAAATGACTGTTGGGGAAATAAAGCATGAAATAGGTAACTTCATGTGGCCCAGGCAGCTTTATTTTTCTTGATTTGTCCATTTTTTATGTGTCAAGCTGCAGAGGTGCACACTGTGACCAAAGGCTAAAAGAGTAGCACATATTATCTAGAGCAATAGATTTTATGAAGGGAGCTTTTTGCGTCCAAACTAATACAACCAACAGATTTAATCAAGTTTTTGCTGTGATGAGGCTTTGAAAGCTGTAACCAGTTCTGAGAGTAAAGAAGTACTATTCAGAAACAAATTACAACTCTTGTCTTTATGACATGTATCAATTTACACACAAGCTGCATAAATCACTTTTTATATTTTTCTGTAATGGAAAAATACTGCAGGGCATTTTAATAACCAATAAATTATATGTTTAATGAACCAGAGCAAAATATAAGTGGTATGAATCAAATACCTCTAAGAATGAGGACTGAGTATTGAGTTGATAGAAATTCTGATCACATAGGCTAAACGCTATTAGATCCACCACAATTCAGGAGAGTAAACGCTTATATTTCATCTGTGATCATCCACATGAAAATTCTTTGGCTTTATCTCTTATTTGCAGACCTCACTTACTTACTGCTTATATTACTTTTTCAAACAAATCAGGAATGAAATCCAAGCATTTTACCTTTAACCTATTACAAGTATTACTTCAAGAAGTTATATAGTAAATCTATTGGCCCTGATAAATTGGTAGAGAGAAGTTTTCTGAGCTGCTTATGCAAAGCAAGTATTACATCTGACGTCACATTGGAAGCATGTGAGGTTCCGCTGGTAAAAGAGGGTAGTCACAGAGTCAAGCAAGTACCTTCTTAGCTTTCAGATGTATGAACAGCATTCATCCTGGGGGCCCTTAACAAGGTGAGAGGAATTGGTTGAGAAGTGAAGAAACATAAATTGTGATAGGAGTTAATATGGGCTGCTTCATTGCCACTCTATACTCTTGTATTCAGGACCACATATGTCCATGTATTGTAACAATGGAGAAGAATATTTTTACCTAAGATTTACTGATGCTATTTTTGCTTCTTATTAAAGAACAGTGAAGTGATATAGTTTAAAGAAAACAAGGTTGGAGGGCAAAACACACGGGTCTTGCAAATCACGATAAGGGTGTCACTGGGATTTCCCTGGTGGTCCAGTGGCTTAAACTGTGGGCTTACAACAGAGGAAGAGGAAGTCAGACAAGATGGTGAATAAGTAGCTTTTTTCCCCCTCTTATCTTTTCGGTCTTTATTGGAAGTCTCAAAGTTTGCATATGAAATGTGGTAAAGTTGTATCCTGTTTTATAAAACAGTCATATTATGAAAATGTTGTGTACATTCACTTCTTTCCCTCAATGTGTGTGGGATCCAATCATTCTGAGCACAATAGGAGAGACTGGTATTTAAAGGAAGCCTGTGATGATTCTTTGTGAAGTAAATAAATCTTTGTAATGCAAATGTTTCTATTATAATGTTACTATTTTGCAAGTTTTTATTTTATTATATCACATTTTCTTGCTCCAAAGTACAACTACATTTACATAATAATGAAAACTCACACTGAATATATATTTATTATTTTGGGGCCTTCCCTGATAGCTCAGTTGGTAAAGAATCCATCTGCAATGCAGGAAACCCCAGTTCGATTCCTGGGTTGGGAAGATCCGCTGGAGAAGGGATAACCTACCCACTTCAATATTCTTGGGCTTCCCTTGTGGTTCAGCTGGTAAAGAATCCGCCTGCAATGCAGGAGACATGGGTTCAATCACTTTTAGTCTAGGGGGAAATTTCTCTTCCTTCTCTGTACTCCCAAATATTTACTGACCACGCCACTTAGACATTTGCCATAAGAACAACTGTCATTTATTGGTGAAAAGCTCAGTCTCTGAAGTCAGACAGCCTGGGTTTTTAATCTGGTTCTGTTGCTTAGTAGCTGGGCAATTTTGACCAAAATACTCATTATGGTTGACCCTCAGTTTTCTCATCTATAAATATGAGATAACAATAGCATCAGTGCTATTCATGTAAGGATTAAATATGATATTACATACTTTGCTTAGAATCTGATACATAATAGGTGCTTATTGAATTCAAGCTATTAGCATTTCCAAACACTTCTTGTATTATGAGTTTTCTCTATAATCAATAATTTACATAGAACATTTTACCAGGATTGTAAACACCATGAAGCCAGCGAACATACATAATGCTTCTTTGTTTCCTATCCTTCAAACAGCCTCCTAAAATGTCTTGAATTAAATAGGTATCTAGATATATTTATTTTTTACTAGTTACTCCAATTCACATTGGAAAAGTTTTTATCCCATTTTAAAATAAGAACAAGAATGTAAGTGATGGTATTAAGATCTTTAAAATTACAAATGGAAAGATACAAATTAATTTATTCACAAAACAGAAATAGATCCATGGACATAGAAAATGAATTTATGGTTTCCAAAAATGAAAGGGATAGGGGAGGGATAATTTAGGAGGTTGAGATTAACAGATACACAGCAAGGGAAATATATCCAATATTTTGTAATAACCTATAAGAGAAAAGGGAGAAGGCAATGGCAACCCACTCCAGTACTCTTGCCTGGAAAATCCCATGGACGGAGGAGCCTGGTAGGCTGCAGTCCATGGGATCACTACCAGTTGAACACAACTGAGCGACTTCACTTTCACTTTTCACTTTCATGCATTGGAGAAGGAAATGGCAACCCACTCCAGTGTTCTTGCCTGGAGAATCCCAGGGACAAAGGAGCTTGGTGGGCTGCCGTCTATGGGGTCGCACAGAGTTGGACACTACTGAGGTGACTTAGCAGCAGCAGCAGCAGCAGCATAAGGGAAAAGAATCTGAAAAATATTCTTTTATGTAATATATACACATATGTACATATACAACTTCCCTGGTGGCTCAGACGGTAAAGCATCTGCCTACAATGCAGGAGACCCGGGTTCGATCCCTGGGTCTGGAAGATCCCCTGGAGAAGAAAATGGCAACCTACTCCAGTACTCTTGCCTGGAAAATCCCATGGACGTAGAAGCGTGGTAGGCTACAGTCCATAGGGTTGCAAAGAGTCAGACACGACCGAGCTACTTCATTTTCCTTATGTACATATACACGTATATGTGTGTATGGCATGGCATGTCATGCATGCTTGCTCAGTCGTGTCCAACTCTCTGCAACCCCATGGACTGCAGCCCACCAGGCTCCTCTACCCATGGAGTTTTTCAGGCAAGAATACTGGAGTGGGTTGCCATTTCCTACTCCAGGGGATCTTCCTGACCCAGGGACCAAACCTACATCTCCTGTATCTTCTGTGTTGGTAAGCAGATTCTTTACCACTGAGTCATCTGCATAGCCCATATATATGTGTGTGTGTTTGTATGTGTGTGTGTATATATCACTTTACTGTATACCCAAAACTAACATGAAATTTTAAATCAACTATTTACTTCTATAAAATATATATATATGTAATCAAAAAAAGAAATTAAAAACAGATCTTTAAAGTTGCAAGAAAGAGACATGCCAGATTATATTAGGAATGGAGGTTTTTTGAAAGGCTTCATAAAAAAACAAGGTAGTGAGGTCTCTCATGAGAGGCATAGTCACTCTGATTACTAATATTTCTGAAGCTTGGATAACTGCCTGGGTTTGAATCTTAGCTCTGCCACTTTCATGCTGTGTGACATTCAGCAAATTTTTAAAGCTCTTAGTGTCCTAGTTTCTTTATCTCTAAATTATGGATAAAAATAGAATCTACCTCATAGGGATAAATGAAGATTAAACAAGATAATTCATGTCTAATGCTTATTCCAGTGCCTGACCCTCAGTAGATTCTCAATAAATGGCAGCAACTTCATAGCAGCAGCATCAGTTAACAATGGTGGCAGTGATTGTAATAGCTGTTGTTATTGTAGCTCTTATTGCATTTAAAGAACAAACTATAACTTAGTGTCATTCAGGATTATATCAAGAGCTCAAAAGATTTGCTTTCTCTTTGTCACCTAGCATGTGTACTTCCAAAAATAGAGGATTTGATGGAGTTGGTTTGCCAGCATTCAACATGGACAGCGAAAATCAGCTCAGGAGTAGGGGTACTCCCTCCTGCCCAACTTATCTTGTGATTGTGTTTAGGTAATCCACTAATTCCCAGTTCAGTATGCTGAGGCTTCACAGGTGGTGTAGTGGTAAAGAATCTGTCTACCATGCAGGAAACACAAGAGATGTGGGTTTGATCCCTGGGTTGGGAAGATCCCCTGGAGGAGGGCATGGCAACTGACTCCATTATTCTTGGCTGGAGAATCCCCATGGACAGAGGAGCCTAGTGGGCTACAGGCCATGGGATAGCAAAGAGTTGGACACAACGGAGCACACACACACACATACACATGCAGACTACAAGGGCTGTTTTTGACTCTTTAATACATACACTGGATGTGGACTGGCAAGGGAAAACAAACAGATTAAGCGAAATTGGACCATTTTCCTTATTAGGGGTCTGTTTCCAGGACACTTCAGACATTTTGGACACTTTGTTTTCATGGGTTCTTTGAACATATTCCAGTCTAGTGACCTTATTAAATAATTAAATCTGAAAGAAACACATCTTCTTACAAGCACATGTTCTTTTTTTTTATTCCAGGCCTTCCATATCAAGAGTCCTTGAGCTATTTATTCTCTTGTTTCTCCCAGTGTGAGTTTCCTTGAAGCTCCTGAGACTGTCAGTCATAGTGTGGAATCAAATGAACATTATATAATCAAATCACATAGAACATAAAAACCTGTGTGCTAGGATATTAGTAGTCTGGGTTTCCAGAAGTCATGCTGCTTCATTCTATACCAACAGATTTTTTTTTTTAGCTCACTCTGTAAGGTCAGGATAGAATGAGTTAGTTATTCAGAATGAATAAAAAATCTCTGAGGATTCCCATCATGAAGTCCTTTATTTTTATCAAAGGAGACAGTCCTGTGGATGGCTAGAAAATAAAACGAGGCCTCTGAGGTCCAAAGTTACCTTAAAGTTCTGCTGTTATTAGTCCTTGCCTTGAATGCCTGCTTGTATTTTAAATATTTACTCTTTCATCATTGAACTGGTTCAATTCATGCCTGCATCTTCCATTTTTCAAAATTAACAAGCTTCATCTTGATGGATTTCTGACAGGTCTTCTTCTAGAAGAATTTTTGATAGTTTAGGTCATAGCTGAAGCAAAATTTTGTTTAAAACTCATGTTTAAGACATGAATGACTAGCAGAGAGAGGGCATAGGCATGCTGGAGACAAAAATGTCATGGGATCAGATAGTATCCAACAGATTTTGTAGCTGAAAGAGCTATTGAGGAGAAATGGCTGCCCATCCTGCTTCTCAGAGTTCTGGGCTTGATATCAGCCTCTTGGCTACCATTCAAGTCCATTGGCTTCTTGTGATCAACAATGTCAAAATAGCTTAACAATCTTAAATAGGCAGCATCCTCTACAAAAGACTCTGAGCCAGAGTGAATAATATTTTGAAGGTAACAAAGATAATTTCTATTTCTTTTTTTTTTTTTTTGACTGGCCAATAGCACTTTTATTTTATTTTATTTTAAATTTTTTTATTATTATTATTTTTTACTTTACAATATTGTATTGGTTTTGCCATACATCAACATGCATCCGCCACAGGTGTACACATGTTCATACCTGAAACAAGGCTGCAAAGAACGTGAAGAGAAAGTGAAATTACACAGAATAGTCTTACTCTCAATGTTCCAGGAAACTATTCAGCATCTTCTGGTAGGTGATTCAAACTCACCACTGTCCATAACTTTCTGGTGTTTCTTAAAATGATAGAAAGCCATGGCTCAGTCTGTGCTATTTTCAAAACAAATCAAAAGCATCAAAGGGATCCAACTGCTGCTTAGTGACTGTTCTTAACCAAGAGCTGGACAATGTGGTTCATACAACTTTGCTATCAATAGTATCAATTATTACCCTTCCTTGACAAGGTACTTTCCCTACTCTTTCTCTCTATCATAGTGGAACAATCAGTCTATGTACACAGTTATACTGATTCCTTTTCTATTTCTCAGGATATCCCTAGTATTCTAGATTTTATCCCCTAAAGCTTTACTGTGAACAGAAAGTCCCCAAGGTTAAGATAAAACAATTTTAAAACACTGAGAATTGTACCATTTATTTCCAAATCAATTATATTATATTTTTCTAAATATTTGTTTTGAAGAGACTCTTTACATTCTGCCTTTTGTCCAATGCAGGTGTTACTTGTACCCAGAAAAGAGGAACACGGGTGCTTATCATTTTTTAAAATTGTATTTTGAGATGTATTCACTTTTTCCCTATAGAAGGCTGAATTATTAGCACTTTTTAGAAACATGATCTTAGAGTTCACCTCTGATTGTTTTCTGTTATATTCAATTTCCTTAAACAACAGTCAGTTGTCTGGAGGTGAATGGGTAGATCTTGACATTTATATATAACATCGTAACAAAGGCTAAAAGACAGAATTAAGAAGTGTATTATCTACAATTCTCTTAGGTTTTTAAATTTCTTTATTTCTCTGGGTGGATTATAATCTGCCAGCTGCTTTAAGATACTCACAATAGTCAATGGAACATTATGCCGGCAACCATAAATCCAGTAGTCCTTGTTTTTCTACAGGCAGACAAATGAAAAAAAGAAAACTCACAAAGCCCGGAGGGAGCAGAGTCCAGTACGACTGGCAGGTCACTGAGATAGCTATGGAGAGAAATCACAAAGGACTGTGGTTCTACTTATGAACCTAACTATATTCAAATAAGGTTGAAAGCTCAAGGGACTTAATGACCTGTAGAGAGTTTGCTGCATTTGCCTTTCTTGCCAGAGGCAGTCATCATCTATATGAGTGTTAAAATGTATTTTATCTACCACCATAAAGGAGAAAGCAAGCCAAAAGCATGCCTTTTGATATTTCAGATTGCCAAAAAGCATAAATAGACTTAAGATAGAACAAAGAATACATTTTTGAAGGACATCAGTAATTACAGTGCTGTGAGAGGGAGAGGAGAAACAGAACTAGTAGTGAGAGAATGGTGAGAAGACAAAAAGAAAAGAAATTGCTCTCCTGGAGCTCCACAGGGGCTACATACTTCCTCTCACAGAAGGTGAAGTCAAAGTGGTAAAGAAGATACAGATACTCAAAACCTAGGTCATGAAATGGAAACTGAAAAATCTTCATAGAAAAGAGATCCCGAAAAGAAGAGATTTTACACCACTGGGGCTTTTCAGTAGGCAGTAGGATTGTTCCATAGAAGTTGAATCAAAGTCTTCTAAACAAGAGTAGAATAATTAGGACAATCCAAAACCATTTGGGAATGTAGAGAAAAGGGCTGCTGGCCAAAAGAGAAAGAGGTAAGGTAAGTTCTTTGGTAACACTTTTGAGAGATGTGGATGTAGCTGTATACAGGTCTATCATGCATGACCTTTCAGGAGACACATTACATTAATGAAGGATTTTTTTTTGGTAAGGCCCAAAGAAGAAACAACATTGTTTTTTTCGGAGGTTGGGGGGGATCACATTGTAAATCCAAGATGTCATGAATTTCTTAGGGAGTAAATGTAATACAGTAGAGAGGCCATAGAGTTTGACTTCAGCTTTTGACAGAGTGACGATCAAACCATGCGTCAGCAGCTCAGTTAAACGCATGAATTTGGGGCAAGCTACTTACTTTCTCTCAGCTTTAGTTTCTTTATTTAGCAAATGTGAAAAATTATAGTTGTGCCACAGTTTTGTTGTGAGAAATAAATGATGCATCATGTAAAGAGTCTAATCATTAACTCATAATTGGAATGTAATAAATGGTATTTATTTTTGGTTATTATACATTTCCAGGTAAAGGCAAGATGTGTTTTATGAAGGGAAATGACTGGACACTCAACACATTTCAGAGGCAAGTGAATTTGGTAGCCATTTACAAAGGAAATATAATAAATAAGACAAATACAACACAGAAGCCTAGGTGGTTTTGGAAAGTACTATGTATTACCTACTGTGACCACAGAAAGGTCTTTCTGTGGAATGAATTGGACAATTGTATCAATTCTTTCTAAGATGAAGTTAACACTTTAGGGTGCTGTTTATCATGCAGAGTATGAAAATTATCATGGAAAAGGATTCATATCCATACCTTTTGTTTTCGTCTGGTAAACTTTATCAAGAAAATGAATTTATAGTGCCACTTTTTTCTCATTAAATCTTTGTCGTAAGCAAACAATATCAGAATTATAATGCCTCATCTATGCTTCAAATTCATACTCTTCTTCCTCTTTAATATTTTCTGTTTACATTGCATGATATGTTATAGTACTTCTCAAATGGCTCAAGTGACACAATCATGAAAATTAGACGTGAGGTCACAAAAATGGCTGTGACCATGTTTTGAAATTGTTTTGATAATTTGTTATTGTTTTGATAATTCCATTGTTTTAATAATTTCAAAGCCATCCCAACAGAACTCCCTCCCACTTCATCACTACACTGTTGCAAGTTTGAGTTTTTTTCAGATATAATAAGTATTTATACATTCCAGTGATTGTCATAAAGGACAACTTAGCACATGTAATTACAGTGCTAAAAAGGAACTCATGTTTACTTATTCTATGTTTCAGGGACATCTACATCTGTTTACAGCTATAAATGTCCATTATAAGATAACATTTTGTTTCTTCATATTGTAGAGAACTTCCATTAAAAAAAAGAACTGTAAAACTCACATTTGTCCATTTTGCTTTACAAAATTGTAGCAAGGAACCTTGAGGGACACTTTTATTTCATATTCTTATACTCCCAGTATCTGCAAAATTTCCAAGGGTAGGATTTGGAGGATGTAATTGAAAACAAAACCAGTAGACTGGGATTCTACTTAGTAACTGTGTGACTTTAGGGCCGTCACTTAATACCCTTGGGTTTCAGTTGACTTTTCTGTTAAAAGAGGGATTTATTTCAGGGTGGCTGATCCTCAAAGTCTCTTCTAACTTCAGGTCTGCACAAGATACTTTTTTTCTAATCCAATTTTCTTGTTATGTGAAAATTCCTCTTTCTTTGGTTAAAGAAGGCAGGCAAGAGGGGAAAGTCTCCATTTAATTGTAGCAGTGTACTCATATGATCCTGCAATATCCAAAGCATATTTTCACCTGTTCTGGAGGGGTGTGCAGTCACTTTTGTGGTTTGGGGTTTCTTAATAATACTGAGATATGAAGTATAGAAACAATCTTAAAACCCCATCTGCAATTCTGTGGTTGTAAAACTACCTACAATATTCCATGCTTGTTAATTGAAATACAGTTTAATTAAAAGTTTATCACCTATTGTAGCATTAGTGAACAAAGAATTAATGAATTTTTCTTAGTAACAGTAAGTTCACTAAAAATAAATTTTGATTTAAAAAATTACAATAGTAATTAATAAATATATGTTATAATAAGAAACCATTTCATGGAGAACAGGCTTGTTGTGGCTAAGGGCTTGCGTAACTCAATGAACCTATAAGTCAAGCCATAGAGGGACAGCCAAGACCTATGGGTTGTGGTGAATAGTTCTGACAAAATGTGATCCACTTCAGGAGGTAATGGCAAACCATGCTAGTATTCTTGCCTGGAGAATCAATCCCATGGGCAGTATGAAAAGTTAAAAAATATGACACTGGAAAATGAGCCCTCCAAGTCAGAAGGTATGCAATATGCTACTGGGGAAGAGCAGAGGGCAATTACTAATAGCTCCAGAAACAAATTAAGGGGCTGGGCCAAAGCAGAAAAGACATGTAGCTGTGGATGAGTCTGGTGGTGAAATTAAAGTCTAATACTTTAAAGAATAATAATGCATGGGAACCTGGAATGTTAGGTCCACAAATCAAGGTAAATTGGATGTACTCAAGCAGGAGATAGCAAGATGGAACAAGGACATCTTATGAATCAGTGAACTAAATTGAATAGGAATGGGCGAATTTAATTCAGATGACCATTGCATCTAATAATGTGGGCAGGAATCCCTTAGAAGAAATGGAATAACTTTCATAGTCAATAAGAGTCTGAAATGCAGTACTTGGGTGCAACCTCAGAAACAACAGAATGATCTCAGTTTGTTTCCAAACAAACCATTGAACATCATGGTAATCCAAGTCTATACCACAATCACTAATGCTGAAGAAGCTGAAATTGACTTGTTCTATGAAGACCTACAACATCTTCTAGAACTGACATCAAAAAAGATGTCCTTTTCATCACAGGGGATTGGAATGCCAAAGCAGAAAGTCAAGAGATACCTGGAATAACAGGCAAGTTTGACCTTGGAGTACAAAATGAAACAGGGAAAAAGCTAACAGAGTTTTGTCAAGAGAACATGCTGGTCATAGCAAACATGCTTTTCCGACAATCCAAGAGGCAACTTTACACATGACCATCACCATATGGGTAATATGGAAATCAGATTGACTATGTTCTTTGCAGCCAAAGATGGAGAAACTATACAGTCAGCAAAAACAAGACTGTGGCTCAAATCATGAGTTCCTTATTGCAAAATTCAGGCTCAAATGGAGGAAATAGGGAAAACCACTATGCCATTCAGTTCAGTTCAGTTCAGTCGCTCAGTCATGTCTGACTCTTTGTGACCCCATGAATTGCAGCACGCCAGGCCTCCCTGTCCATCACCAACTCCCGGAATTCACCCAGACTCATGCCCATCGAGTCAGTGATGCCATCCAGCCATCTCATCCTCTGTCGTCCCCTTCTCCTCCTGCCCCCAATCCCTCCCAGCATCAGAGTCTTTTCCAATGAGTCAACTCTTCTCATGAAGTGGCCAAAGTACTGGAGTTTCAGCTTTAGCATCATTCCTTCCAAAGAAATCCCAGGGCTGATCTCCTTCAGAATGGACTGGTTGGATCTCCTTGCAGTCCAAGGGACTCTCAAGAGTCTTCTCCAACACCACAGTTCAAAAGCATCAATTCTTCGGCACTCAGCCTTCTTCACCATCCAACTCTCACATCCATACATGACCACAGGAAAAACCACCTACATCAAATTCCTTATGATTATACAGTGGAGGCGACAAATAGATCCAGGGGATTAGATCTAATAGAATGCATGAAGAACTATGGGTGGAAATTCATAACATTGTACAGGAGGCAGTGACCAAAACCATCCCAAAGAAAAAGAAATGCAAGAAGGCAAAGTGGTTGTTTAAGGAGGTTTTACAAATAGCTGAGGGATGAAGAGAAGTGGATAGCAAGGGCAAATTCTGCAACTGAATGCAGAATTCCAGAGAATAGCAAGGAGAGATAAGAAGGCCTTCTTAAATTAACAGTGCCAAGAATAAGAGGAAAATAATAGAATGGGAAAGACTAGAATTCACTTCAAGAAAACTGAAAGTATCAAGGGAACATTTCATGTAAGGATGGGCATGAAAAAGGAAAGAAATTGTAAGGACCTAACAGAAGCAGCAGGAGATCAGTCCTGGGTGTTCTTTGGAAGGACTGATGCTAAAGCTGAAACTCCAATACTTTGGCCACCTCATGTGAAGAGTTGACTCATTGGAAAAGACTCTGATGCTGGGAGGGATTGGAGGCAGGAGGAGAAGAGGACGACAGAGGATGAGATGGCTGGATGGCATCACCGACTTGATGGACATGAATTTGGGTGAACTCCGGGAGTTGCTGATGGACAGAGAGGCCTGCTAAGTCACTTCAGTCGTGTCGACTCTGTGCGACCCCATAGACGGCAGCCCACCAGGCTCCCCTGTCCCTGGGATTCTCCAGGCAAGAATAGTGGAGTGGGTTGCCATTTCCTTCTCCAATGCATGAAGGTGAAAAGTGAAGGTGAAGTCGCTCAGTCCTGTCCGACTCTGAGCAACCCCACGGACTGCAGCCTACCAGGCTCCTCCATCCATGGGATTTTCCAGGCAAGAGTACTGGAGTAGGGTGCCATTGCCTTCTCTGACAGAGAGGCCTAGCGTGCTGTAATTCATGGAGTCGCAAAGAGTCGGACATGACTGAGTGACTGAACTGAACTGAACTGAACAGAAGCAGCGACCAGACCACCTGACCTGCCTCTTGAGAAACCTGTATGCAGGTCAGGAAGCAACAGTTAGAACTGGACATAGAACAACAGAATGGTTCCAAATAGGAAAAGGAGTACATCAAGGGTGTATACTGTCACCCTGCTTATTTAACTTCTATGCAGAGTACATCATGAGAAACGCTGGGCTGGATGAAGCACAAGCTGGAATCAAGATTGCTGGAAGAAATATCAAATCTCAGGTATGCAGATGACCATAAGATGACCACCGTTATGGCAGAAAGCAAAGAAGAACTAAAAAGCCTCTTGATGAAAGTGAAAGAGGAGAGTGAAAAGTTGGCTTAAAGCTCAACATTCAGAAAACTAAGATCATGGCATCTGATCCCATCACTTCATGGCAAATAGATGGGGAAACAGTGGAAACAGTGGCTGACTTTATTTGGGGGGCTCCAAAATCACTGTAGATGGTGATTGCAGCCATGAAATTAAAAGACGCTTACCCCTTGGAAGGAAAGTTATGACCAACCTAGACAGCATATTGAAAAGCAGAGACATTACTTTATCAACAAAGGTCCATCTAGTCAAGGCTATGGTTTTTCCAGTGGTCATGTATGGATGTGAGAGTTGGATTATAAAGAAAGCTGAGCACTGAAGAATTGATGCTTTTGAACTGTGGTGTTGGAGAAGACTCTTGAGAGTCCCTTGGACTGCAAGGAGATACAAGCAATCCATCCTAATGGAGATTAGTCCTGGGTGTTCATTGGAAGGACTGATGTTGAAGCTGAAACTCCATTTCTTTGGCCACCTGATGTGAAGAACTGACTCATTTGAAAAGACCCTGATCCTGGGAAAGATTGAGGGCAGGAGTAGAAGGGGACGACAGAGGATAAGATGGTTAGATGGTATCACTGACTCAATGGGCATGGGTTTGGGTGGACTCCAGGAGTTGGTGATGGACAGGGAGGCCTGGTGTGCTGCAGTTCATGGGGTCGCAAAGAGTCAAACACGACTGGGCGACTGAACTGAACTGAACAGAAACCGAAGAGATTTGGAAGAGGTAGCAGGAATACACAGAAGAGCCACATGAGAAAAGCTTAAATGACTTGGATAACTACATTGGTGTGGTCACTCACCCAGAGCTCGACATCTGGGAGTTTGAGGTCAAGTGGGCCTTGGGAAGCATTACCATGAACAAAGCTAGTGGAAGATAGAAACCCAGCTGAGCTATTTCAAATCCTAAAAGATGATGCTGTTAGAGTGCTGCACTCAAAATATCAGGAAATTTGGAAAATTTAGCAGTGGCCACAGGACTGGAAAAAATCAGTTTTCAATCCAATCCCAAAGAAGGGCAATGCCAAATAATGTTCAAACTACCATACAGTTGCACTCATTTCACATGCTAATGCTCAAAATGCTTCAAGTTAGGCTTCAGTAGTGTGTGAACCAAGAACTTCCAGATGTGCAAGCTGGATTTAGAAAAGGCGGAGGAACAAGAGATCAAATTGTCAACATTCGTTGGATCATGGAGAAAGCAAGACAGTTCCAGAAAAAACATCTACCTCTGCTTCACTGACTACACTAAAGCTTTTGACAGTGTGGATCACAACAAACTGTGGAGGTGATGGATGTTAACTAAACTTAACGTGGTAATCATTTTGCATTGTATACACATATCTGATTCATGTGGTCGCAAAGAGTTGGACACGACTGAGCGACTGAACTGAACTGAACTGAATTATAGGTTGTACAACTTAAACTAACACAATGTTATGTCAATTAAAATCTAAATAAAACTGGGGAAAAAAGAAATGAACTATCAAGCTATGAAAGGACATGGAAGAAACTTAAATGCATGAGTGTGTGCTAAATCACTTCAGTTGTGTCTGATTCTTTGTGACCCTATGGATGGTAGCCTACCATGGTTCTCTATCTATGGTATTCTCCAGGCAAGAATACAGGAGTGGGTTTCCATACCTTCCTCCAGGGGATCTTCCCAACCCAGGGATTAAACCTCCATCTCTTACATTGGCAAGCAAGTTCTTTATTACTAGAACCACCAAATGTATTTTACTAGGTAAAAAAAAAAAAATTGTGCTGAGTAGACTACACCTGCATGAGTACAACTATATGACATTCTGGAAAAGGCAAAACTATAGAGATAATAAAATATCAAAAAAGAAAAATATTGAGATTCTGAGAGAAATAAAAAATAATATTAATAGTTGCCAGGGCAAGAAGGATGAATAGGGGGAGCACAAGATTTTCCAGGCAATGAAAATACTCTATGATAATATAATGATGTATACATGTCATTATACATTTATCTAAATCCATAGAATGGAGGACACCAAGAGTGAACCCTAAGGTAAACTGTAGACTTTGGATGAAGATGTGTCAATGTAGGTTCATCCTCAGCAAAAAATGTACCACTCTGGTGAGTGTGATGGTGATAATGGAGGATGTTATGTATGTGTTGGGGCAGAGGTATATGGGAAATCTCTACCTTCCTTTCTATTTTATTGTAAACCTAAAAGTGCTCTAAAATGATAAAGGCTTAAAAATATTCAAACATCTGTCTCCATTCCCACTACCTCTCTCCACCAACGTAACCAATGTTAACCATCAAAGGATGTTTTCTTTACCACCTTTTTTTTGGTTGTTGTTGCTAAATGAACCAATGCATTTATTTATTTATTTTTACAATAAGTTTTATTTTTTAATTAATTAATTTATTTTAATTGGAGGCTAATTACTTTACATTATTGTAGTGGTTTTTGCCATAGATTGACATGAATCAGTCATGGGTGTATATTCTTTATCACCTTTTATTGTGCTCATGCAAGCACATGCAAGTAAGATATTTTCCTAATTTATACAGTACATCATAAAACTCAATGTGACTAAAGATACTTGGCTGTCTTCAGTGACCAGCAATACTTCTCTGATTGGCCAAGTCCTTACATATAGCCTATCTTCCCCCAAGCTCAGTCCCAGAACTCAGTCTCCTTTGAAATTGGTAGGATTCCCATTCCCTAAAAATAAAAAGAAGCCATTCATTTCTGAAGAAAGCATTCTCTTGGGACCTATGAGTAAGCAGAGCTATAAACTTTACTGTAGATATAAAATTTACTTTCCATGCTATAATGTTTGAATGATTTTCATACCTAAACATTTAGCCCTATTGTGTGTGGGATGTTCAGAGCAGATTCAAAAGTTCCTTTTGTAGCTGTTTAACAAAGAGAGAACAAAACACACACTCAGGTGAAAAAAGTAGCTAGCTGATCATGATCTCACTTCCAAAGTGTTAGCCTTATTCACACCATGCATCAACTTTGATCTCATTTTTAACTACAAAGTGTTAGTGATAGAAACAAAATGGAAATTCTGAGAGTTAGAAATACCATATTACAAAGTGGGTTGGAAGGTATCCCTTATATTATTCAACCATAGAGATGGTCTAGTTGCCATGGTATATATAGCCCTGATCCAACTGATCAGTAAAAATTAATATACATATCAGGGTTTCTCAAGGAAATAATTGGTTTTGACTAGAGGAGCGGTTTCACACTATGTGCACAATGTTGATCCCGAAATGTCACTCCCTAGATATAGTTTATAACTGGTTGAAAAGCTAGCTCAGCAAGAAGTTAGTACATCTGTATAATATAATGATGAGACATTTTTTAACCTAATGGGACTCAGCATGACAAAAAATTTTTAAGATGATAATAGTACTGGATAAATTATGATCTGCTAGTTCAACCCCCAGAAGCAAAGAATCCTTCTACATAATGTTGCCATAAGAGTTACCAGAAGATTTATGGCTTTTTTAGGAAGAGTTTAATATTTATCTGAATTAAAGATGGAGAATCTGGAATAAAGCAAGAGATTACCTCAGTGACAGCAATCCTCAGACTTCTGGATGTCCAAAGGAGAGAAGTGTCGTAGACCCCAGGATAAGCAGAATTTTAATTGGCATAATTAAAAGGGAAATTAAAAATGTGTATTGAGGCTCACCTTAGAAGAACCTCAGTAAAGACTTGCTTCAGAAATAAGGCACAATGACTCATAAGAATTGGGAATAATTGTGCCATCAGTTTGCCAGTGGCACTTTTGTTCAGATTTATATCGAAACAAAAGAGAAGCATTTGATAGTCCTATCCAAAATATACACACAGGAAGAGTTTGTGTAGCTTGGATGTAGTTGCAGATTAGACAGGTAGATCTCTGAATCAACAGAAAAGTAGTACCTCACTTGAGAAAGTCCCCAGAGACATCTTACGTGCTAAGCCTGTTAAGAAGGAAGATTATCATTAGTGTCAATAGATACAGGCAACTTGGGCAACAGATGTAGGTAATCCACAAGAACTTTGGCTTCTAACAACTGTCTTAGTTATGCCCAGCTGTGCATCTGCCAATGCTAATCCATCATAACACAACCTGCTATTTACTTTTCCTGCAATGATGGGGATTTAAGAGGAAGAAGAAAGGTGAAACAAGATCTATGAGGTAATTCAGAACTTTTTTGAATTTAAACTTTTTTTCTTTTTCTTCCTATTATCTAGAATTATTGACAAGATAATATGATACCAAATTGCAGCTAGAGTAATCATTGCTGCCAAATTAATATGGGGGGATAAAATTGTTTACTGAGTTTCTTGTTTATAGTATTTGCTAATGCCAGGCAGAATCATTTGATAGAAACTAAAAAGAATATAATTTGTTAGGCAGTTATCCATTTTTAATGGTCTGGCTCTTTCACATAAGGATGATCTATCAGGTGGTCTTAAAAAGGATAAACAACTAAATATAAGTAAAGCACCATAAGTAGTCCTCCAAAGAAAGTAAGATTTATGATAATCCTGCTTAACTGAAAAGAGAAAAAAGAGCAAAACACTCCTTGCCTTTCTACGAACCCATATCATTATGTGTGTGTGTGTATTTAAAATCAGTGAGAATAAGCTCAACAGCTCTTCTTTCAGATGCAAGGCATGTCACTCTCAGAAAAAGTTTTTTTTTCCCCCATTCAGTACTACTTATAGTTGGTAGTATGTGCTTCCTTGCTAAATCAAATAGAAGTACAGAGCTCTATGCAAATGAAGTGAGGGTCCTAGGTTCTATCCTAAGCCTGTAGAGTCATTTATATCTTCAAGTCTATGTGACATTTTGACATTCATTCTTTGATGTAAATATTACCAAAACATGTGAAAAACAGACATCCTTCTGTGTTCCTTGAACTTTGTCCTATTTTTGAGCTTTATCCTAAACTAGATCCTCACTGTGAGAGCTGTTGGTAAGGAACAAGCTAAAACTCTGAGATGCCCTCTGGGCTTCTGCCATACTCATGTTGGACCAATAATTTCCTTTATGCTTGTAAAGGACCCTACAGTTTTCTATCCCTTTTATAAGAAATTCAGCATTAAAAAAATAAAGCACCTATAATTGTTTTAAGAGATTAACTTGGAGCCAGGTAGATTCCCTCATGGGTGAAAGGGTACATAATGTGTCTTTAGGAGGAGGGAACAGAAGAACTTTGGTAGTATAGAGGAGCTGCATTAATGTCTGTAGATCCCAACTTCTTAAACTAAAAGCTTTTGCAGACTGACACAGTAGTTATTCTTTTAAGGTTCGCACCAGCAGAAGGCATTGACGTATTTATTTTGGTTAAATGTTACAGAGTTGCCATTTTTGGGTAGGTGAAGAATGACTTAATGTCGGCAGTTTCATACGGTTCAACCTCAGAGTTAAGCCCCTCTACCGTATGCCACTTTAGCATACTGGACAAAACATGGGAACTTTAAGCAGACAAAAGTGGAAGGAAATTTCACCTCTACCAAGTATGTGATTTTGGTAAAGTATCAATGTCTATCTCAACTGTAGTTTCTTTATTTGTAAATTAAGGAGATGGAAACCTCTTTCATAGGATGGATGTGTGAACAGAGGACAGCATGCAAAAATTACTTTACACAGTGCTTTCAGTAAATAGTAGTTACTGCTAACCCAGAGATCATTCTTAAAGCTAACCTTATAAAATTCATAGGAGACTGTTGACACAGGAAGTAGACTAGTGGTTGCCTAGTGCTTGGAAATCAGGGGGAAAATGTGAAGTGATTACTAATAGACATTTTAGGATCATAAAATTTTCTACAATTAGACTACAGTTATAGTTACACAACTCTGAATATACTAAAAAATCATGGAATTGTACACTTGAAATGGGTTAATTGTATGGTACGTGAATTATATCTCAATAATGTTGCTTTTGGAGAAGGCAATGGCACCCCACTCCAGTACTCTTGCCTGGAAAATCCCATGGATGGAGGAGCCTGGTAGGCTGCGGTCCATGGGGTCGCTAAGGGTCGGACACAACTGAGCGACTTCCCTTTCACTTTTCACTTTTATGCATTGGAGAAGGAAATGGCAACCCACTCCAGTGTTCTTGCCTGGAGAATCCCAGGGACAGGGGAGCCTGGTGGGCTTCTGTCTATGGGGTCGCACAGAGTCAGACACGACTGAAGTGACTTAGCAGTAGCAGCAGCAATGTTGCTTTTAAAGTTATAAAGAGGGACACAAAAAATCAGAGTGAGAGTTTCAAGCTATTTGGAAAAATATGTTTAGATTTGGCCTTTCTCAAGTCTCATTTATAGGCTTTATACAAACAAACCTCTGAGTTCTTCCTGAGTTAATCCAGTTTAGTATGAGAGTCATCACAAAGCATTATTTCTAATTGGCTATTTCTGGTACTAGCCACAGGGGAAGGGGTTGTTGTTTATTGCTATTCTACATCTGGCAAACATCTAGTTTCAATATAACAAAAGTCATGAAGGAAAGATTTATTTCAAGATTTACTTCAGAGTTGGAAAAAAAGCTCCAATTGACAGACCGTTTGGCTGTCTGTCTCACATCTCAGGCCTCCCGGTGCTTGGTGCATAGTCATATGAAAAAGAAAGCTGTGTTCCCCAACACTTGCTCATTCTGATTGCACAAACGCAATGTGAGTCTGGTTTTGAACAGCAGCACAGCTTGGACAATGTTCAATCACCACACAGAGTCTGGGCAATGTAAAGAGCAGACCAGGGAAGCCTAAAAAGAGAGCATAATAGTAATTTGCCCAGATGATCAAATTACATTTTCCTCTTCTAACTGTTAGACATTTACAGGGACACAATTTGGGGATGCCCTTGGGTCCTATTTAATCCCTATGTTAAAAACTAAGTATTTGCTAATCAATCTCAAGTATTGCAATTTTTGTTTGTTTTCATTGATACCTGTTTTCTTCAATATAAACAAGTATCATCTTAGTATAGTGAATTTTCTATGTATACTCTTGTACATGGCTAAATACTGTACTTTCAGCCCTTTCCTAAGGGCTGAATATTAATGAAAATAGTGATAAGCCTTTGTATCAACATGGATGTAATCTACCAATTTTCTGATGATTCTTATTTGATAGCCATCAAATTGATCCTTCCTGATTAGCCATCATTTACATTCAGCATCTATATAGGATCTTAAATGTTCTACATCCATACAGTAGCCTTCTGACATCTCTGGGATGTTAAATGTTTTTGCTTTTTACTGTATAGTTTTAATAGTACTACTTTCTATCCTCATTCATTCAAATTTTTAGTTTTATTTTTTAATGTAATTTGTTTTTTTTAATTGGAGGATAATTGCTTTACAATATTGTACTGGTGTTTTTTATTTTTAAGGAAATAAAACCAGAAAAGGAAAAAGTCAAAGACTCAGTATAGTTTCAGAAATCACAGTCTCGGACTCAGTTCTGTTCTTTTTAAATCTCCCTCAGTGACTTGGGTTTATTCAAAGCCTGATCTTACATTAGAAACAAGAGTATTTTTATTTGGAACGTGTTTCTGTGTCCTGACAAAGTCACTCTCTTCTGTGAGAGTCCTTCTTTCCAGCCTTGTTTATCCCATCAGACATTCCTGCCAGAAACAGCCCTGTTTACAAAACTGGCCTCGTTCGATGGAGTATTTTACTGTGCTCAGCCCTGCACTCACACTGCAGCCTGTTTAACATGGAACAGACACAGGCCTGAAGCACACTAGAGAATGCTCAAAAAGCTTGATGTGTCGCGAAGAAAAGTGGATGCATTTGGATGAAAATGAAGCAGTGCGAGAGGGAGCAAGAGCAGGGGCTTGTGGTCAGCAGAGACCAAAGCAAACAAAAGGAAAGAGGGGAGGTTTTGGTGGGAGGGGCTGAAGGGGAAAACGCGCTGGTTCAGGAGTGTGGGACAGAGGTGTCTGTTTGCTGTTTGAAAGCATGTCCTTCAAGAAACAGGCTTCCCAGGTGGCGCTAGTGGTAAAGAACCCACCTGCCAATGTAGGTAGATGCAAGAGATCCGAGTTCGATCCCTGGGTTGGGAAGATCCCCTGGAGAAGGAAATGGCAACCCACTCCAGTATTCTTGCCTGGAGAATCCTATGGACAGAGGAGCCTGGTGGGCTTCAGTCCATAGGGTAAAAAGAGTCTGAAAGGACTGAGTGTGCACATCACATGACATGAATAGAGGACCAGATTCTAATACAGGGAATTTTATACATAGAACATTACTGTATACAAATCTGGATAGAAAGGAATTCCAGTTTTGAATACTGCATCATGATACATTTGTATATAGTCCATCCTGTTAAGGAATTTTTTTTTAATCCAAAAGTATTATGCAGTGAATTAATTTCCCCACCCCCCCAACATCTATGTAATTTATTCATAAAATAAAAACAGTGATCAAGTATTGCAAGTCATAATTTCCTCTTTATTAACATATCATCCTCTGATGATGCAGTATCTTGCTGTTTCAATGTGTGTATGTGTGTGTTTAGATCAACAGCACCTATAAGTAATATCCAGAATTAAATAACAACAATAAATTGCTAGAAAGTAGTCAGACTATCAGTACTGAACTGACTATGAGGCCAACACAAGCAGGATATCTGAGGTAGATAACAGCTAGTAGGGTCAGCTCAATGAAAGTTGTGAAATAGACAATGCCTTTCTTTAGTACTTTTCCAGCCCATTTTCTCCCAGGAACCCAGTGCCTTATGATGTCTTCTGTGTACTCAGAGCTGATACTGTTAAATATCATGAGAACCAATTCTTCTGCCAGGCAACCCAATGCTCTGGATTTTTTTTCTGGTCACCTCCATCAATATTTACCCATTCTGTATATCCCACTCTTTGGTTGTATTCTATTTTATGGCTAGTCTGATACAATAATTCAAGCTGAGAAGTTAATACTTTGAAAGAGTTCTATGTTTTTCCTTTTCCAAGAAGCATCTGTATTTTAACAGGAAACTGTAACGTCCTAAATTACAGATATCTAGTTGGGGAAACTGTGTATAAATTATGGTCATCTTTTCTATTTGGATAAAAGAACAAGATTGATACATATTTATTTATAAATTAGATGACATATTAAGAGGAAATTGCAATCAATAAGGATTTAAGATCTGCTACAAGAAGCTAGAAAAAGTCATCTTAAATAATGAAGCTTGCCTTAGGACTATAGGTAAATATAGGAGCAAGAAGATCAGCCAACACTGAAAAAACCAAAGATGGGGTAGCATTTTTGAGTACTCTAAAAAGCATAAATGAGCCTATACATTTAGATAGGCTCTTCAAACATCAACTATAGCCACAAACTATTGACTTCTGTCATAGAAGTGGGAAGAAGAACTTCAAGTCATCGGTCTTTTGAGTAATAACCATTTTGAATATAGAAAAATAATAATTGTGGGACTTGTAATTTATACATATACACAAACAAATGTATTAAAGAGCAGATATCTCTACATCACTGAGCTTCAGATATATCAGTTGTATAACATTTAAGACTTCAAACAATTTGCCCTCTTATCATTTTGCAACTATGAGTTATTTACAGATAAAAGCCTTTACAATCAAATGGGGAAGAAAGAGACGAGCAAGTATGTGACAGGAGCTAAGTCACATGGTGTTCTTCCTTATTATTTTTATTTCAAAGGCATACATTTATCTTGCTTGAATGTCTTCTCAAAAGAAACATTAAATATGCTAATTTTGTGGAATTACTGGGGAAAAAAAAAAACAAGTTGTTATGACATTAGATTTTAAAGATCTGCCTTTTGGTATTCTGTCTCAACACTCCTATCTGATTTTTCCAGCAACTTAGTTCTCTTTGACCTAGTGGTAATCAATCCACGTTAAGTGTGTCATTAAGCTTTCAAGAAAGTCATATGCTGGATACTCTCACTACTACTACGTACTACATTTTTGGGAAAGAGTTTCTATGGTTGTGTCAGAGTATATATGCACTTCAAAGTTCTTTTAATTTGAAAATGTTAGAGCAGTGACAGATATAAAGAGTGACAGGAGTGTAACATGGGGGTAAATTCTATGACAACAGTCAAAAAAAGCCGGAGGCAATTGTTCCAGCTTTGAAGGCAAAGAGAATAGTATTAAAATAAATATGATCAGAGAAGTAAGAAGTCATCCTCCCATTAATAAGAACTAGATAGTATTTTTTCTTCTTGGCTAAACAATAAAATTCCATAAGCGTAAGTGACACTGCCTCTCTGTTCCCTTGACTAATTGGCAGAGTATTCTGCTGCGTTGTAACTCATTATGTTCACATTTTATTAGTATTTTTGGCTTACTTAGCAGGTATCTCATCAATCAGACCCTATATGTAAGTAGGTATGATACCAGTGAGACTAACAGGCTCAGGAACAGAAAATTCAGAAAAGATCAAGCAGAAACAATTAGGAAGATGAACTTTTGATTATAGGACTTGGAACATAAAGTTGAATTTAAAGTTACAGTAGGAACTTGAGTTACTGAGAAGCAGATGACACTGCACTCCATTTCTTCCAAGTCTCTGAGTGGTTGGACAAAGAAAGAATGGCAAAGACAAAGTTCCCACCACTGTCCCTTTAAATACTAGCTTGTTGGCTTTCCAGTTTTAGTAGTAGTGAAGAAAATTGTAGTAGAAGAAGGCTGAGGGCCAAAGAATTGATGCTTTTGAACTGTGGTGTTGGAGAAGACTCTTGGGAGTCCCTTGGACTGCAAGGAGATCCAACCAGTCCATTCAGAAGGAGATCAGCCCTGGAATTTCCTTGGAGGGAATGATGCTGAAGCTGAAACTCCAGTACTTTGGCCACCTCATGCAAAGAGTTGACTCATTGGAAAAAAACTCTGATGCTGGGAGGGATTGGGGGCAGGAGGAGAAGGGGACGACAGAGGATGAGATGGCTGGATGGCATCACCAACTCGATGGACATGAGTTTGAGTGAACTCCGGGAGTTGGTGATGGACAGGGAGGCCTGGCATGCTGTGATTCATGGGGCCACAAAGAGTCGGACATGACTGAGCGACTGAACTGAACTGAACTCTCACTCAGACAATAATTATGAAATCTATGTTTATGCAGCTTTTACCCCAAAATAGTGCCAAGAACATGAACCGTGAGGCAGCTAGAAATCAAGTAGAAAGCCTGGCTTGAGGAGTCAAATAATGGAATTCAAGGATATCAGTTCAGTGGGAAATCAAAGGAAGGGATTCTAACAAAGAGGAAGTTAGAGAGGTCCCAAATCTGCATATAAACTCCCTTCAAATTCCAGTATAATTCATGAACTGTGTATTTATGCGGTATACTTCAAAGAACCCAGGAAAAAGAAGAGCCAGAAGACTGAAAACACTGCATAGATTTTTCAGCAGTTACACATTGCAGATAAGACAGTTTGGAGTTTAGAGGGGCTTCATAAACACTTGGACCTTACCACTGAAACCCAAGAAAGACCATGGCTAAGAGGTAATAGTTATGATATTAAGGTATTCATCTTAGCACAAAAGGAAAAAAGAGCTGAAGGAGATTCACTCAAATCAAGCATAAAAGCAAGTCTCCACAAGTTCAATTTGATCTAATAATTTACAACATATATACTTCAGGGGAACACAACAGAATCTAAGGACTCTACAATGAATTATCAAAAAGTCCAGTGTAAAAATAATAAAAATTATGAAACCTGCAGAGAAATAGGAATGTTTGATCTATAATTAAAAGAAAAAGCAGTTAGTGGAAAAGTTCTAGATGACCCAGCTTATTGAATTAGCAGAAAAAGATTTTAAAGCAGGCATTAAATATGCTCAAGTTCTTAAAAGAAAACATCATCAAATTGAGTGAACTACTGGGAAATCTCAGTGAATAAATAAGATCTACTTTAAAAATTAAATGGGCATTTGATAATTTAAAAGTGAAACCAGAAATGAAAAATTCTTTTAAGAGTAGACTGAGAATAATAGGAGTCAGTGAAATTGAAGATACTTCAATTTAGTTCAGTTCAGTTGCTCAGTTGTGTCCAACTCTTTGCAACCCTATGGACTGCAGCACGCCAGGCCTCCCTGTCCATCACCAACTCCCGGAGTTTACCCAAAGTCATGTTAATTGAGTCAGTGATGTCATCAAACCATCTCATCCTCTGTCATCCCCTTCTCCCGCCTTCAATCTTTCCCAGCATTAGGGTCTTTTCAAATGAGTCAGTTCTTCACATCAGGTGGCCAAAGTAATGGAGCTTCAGTTTCAACAACAGTCCGTCCAATGAATATTAAGGACTGATTTCCTTTAGGATTGACTGGTTGGATCTCATTGCAGTCCTAGGGACTCTCAAGAGTCTTATCCAACACCACAGTTCAAAAGCATCAATTCTTCGGTACTCAACTTTCTTTATAGTCCAACTCTCACATCCATATATGACTACTGGAAAAAACAAAGCTTTGACTAGACCGACCTTTGCTGGCAAAGTAATGTCTCTGCTTTTTAACATGCTGTCTAGGTTTGTCAGATCTTTTCTTCCAAGGGGCAAGGGTCTTTTAAATTCATGGCTGTAGTCAACATCTGCAGTGATTTTGGAGACCCCCAAAATGAAGTCTCTCACTCTTTCCTTTGTTTCCCCTTCTATTTGCCATGAAGTAATGGGACCATATGCCATGATCTTAGTTTTCTGAATGTTAAATTTTAAACCAACTTTTTCACTCTCTTCTTTCACTTTCATCAAGAGGCTCTTTAGTTCTTCTTTGCTTTCTGCCATAAGGGTCATGTCATCTGCATATCTGAGGTTATTGATATTTCTCCCAGCAATCTTGATTCCAGCTTGTGCTTCCTCCAGCCCAGCATTTCTCATGATGTACTCTGTATTTAAGTTAAATAAGCAGGGTGACAATATACAGCCTTGACGAACCCCTTTTCCTATTTGGGACCAGTCTGTTGTTCCATGTCCAGTTCTAACTGTTGCTTCCTGACCTGCATACAGATTTCTCAAGAAGCAGGTCAGGTGGTCTGGTATTCCCATGTCTTGAAGAATTTTCCACAGTTTATTGTGATCCACACAGTCAAAGGCTTTGGCATAGTCAATAAAGCAAAAATAGATGTTTTTCTGGACCTCTCTTGCTTTTTCCATGATCCAGAAGATGTTGGCAATTTGATCTCTGGTTCTTCTGCATTTTCTAAAACCAGCTTGAACATCTGGAAGTTCACGGTTCACGTAATGTTGAAGCCTGGCTTGGAGAATTTTGTGCATTACTTTACTAGCGTGTGAGATGAGTGCAATTGTGAGGTAGCTTGAGCGTTCTTTGGCATTGCCTTTCTTTAGGATTGGAATGAAAACTGACCTTTTCCAGTCCTGTGGCCACTGCTGAGTTTCCAAATTTACTGGCCTGTTGAGTGCAGCACTTTCACAGCATCATCTTTGAGGATTTGAAATAGTATAACTGCAATTCCATCACTTCCACTAGCTTTGTTCATAGTGATGCTTCCTAAGATCCAGTTGATCCAAATGAAGAAGAGGAAACAAAGATTAATACAAAAATGAAGAGAATATCAGTAATTTCCAAGACAATATTAAGCATATAAAATGCATGAAATTAGACACCCAGGAGGAGAGAATGGAGTATAAAATATTGTTAATATAATAATTGAATATTTCTAAAATTAGTTAAAAATATGAAAAACAAATAACTTACAGATTCAGGAAGTTTAGCCAACACAAAGTAGGATGAATTTAAAGAAAACCACATCTGAGCATTTCGTAGTTAAATTACAATAAACCGAAAATAAAGATATTATATTGAAGGCAACAAAGAAATAAGGCACATTACACAGAGCAAAAAACAATGATATGTTACAGTCAACTCCTCACCAAAAGCAATCGAAACCAAAAGAAAAAGCAACCACATCTTTATAGCGCTGAAAAAAACTGTAAGATACTCTTCCAAATGTGGGTGATATAAAGATATTTTAAGATAAACTGTTACCAGAATATCTAAGCTACAAGAAATGTTAAAGAAAATTCTTAAGAGTGAGGAACTATACCAGGTGGAAACTCAGATCTACAGGGAAAAATGAAAATCAGGAATGGGAAATATAAGGGTAAAATTTAAAAATATTATCTTTCTCCCACATCTTAATATTTTTAAAAGATTACTGACTGTTTAAAGGGAAAATACTGCATTGTTGAGTTTATAACTTATGTAAACATAAACCATATTATAATAATAACACAAAGAGTGATGGGTACATGAAATTCTGACTTTTAGGGTATTTATTTTTTAAATGAATGGATGCAATATTTACTCTAAATATGCTGTGATATTAAGATGCATAGTCTAATCCTTAGAACAGCTACTAAAATGACATCAGAATGTTAATTAAAAATCTAATAAAAGAATTTAAAATTTAAAAAAAACTGAATTAACCCAAAGGAAAGCTTTTAATGAGAAGGTATTTCTTAGTCTATTTGCATTTCATGCAATATTGATACTCATGCATGCATGTGGGCTGTCATATCTGATTCTTTGTGACCATTTGGACTATATAGCCTGCCAGGTTCCTCTATCCATGGGATTTTCTAGGCAAGAATACTGGACTGGATTGCCATTTCATCCTTCAGGGGATCTTCTTGACTCAGGGATTGAATCTGTGTATCCTGAATATTGATGTAGTTAGGGTTAAATCTGCCATCTTGCTAGTTCTTACATATATTTTTTGTTTCTGTGATCTTCCTTATTGTCACCATTTGAATTACTTCAATAATTCATACTAGATGAAAAAGCAAGACAGAACTTTATGTGGCCTTCAAGAACCACACTTAAATATAAAGATGTATGGTGGTGGTATAGTTGCTAAGTTGTGTCTGACTGTGGCCTGCCAGGCTTCTCTGTCCATGTATATATATCAAAAGTAAAAGAATGTAAAATATATACAATGCAAATGGTAAGCATAAGAAAGCTGAAGTGATTATAATAATATCAAACAAAATAGAATTCTAGAAAAGAGGAATTATTGGTAAAAAATGAGACATTTATCTTGGTAGAATGTAGTAACATCCTCTGTCAGTTAAAGTGAGAGAGAAACTAAATAAAACATTAGTTTTCTGAAATCATTATCAACTAACTTGACTCTATTAACATTTTATAACACTTCACTCAAAAACTGAAGAAAACTCATTGTTTTCTTGTGCACATGGAACCTTAAGCAAGATAGACCATATGCTGGACCTTAAAATAAGTTTCAATAAATATAAAAATATTTACATATTACAGAGAATTTTCTTCAAGCATAATAGTACTAAAATATAAATTAGTTTTAAAAAAGTATCTAGAAATATCCTTAAATGGTTTAAAATTAAGCAGCCTACTTGTAAATAATCCTAGAGCCAAAGAAGAAATTACCAGGGGATTTGTAAAATAAACCCACTGGGCAATGGACACCCAGAACACCAACATATTGTCGGTGATACTAGTGAAGGAGAAGAAACTCCTGGATGTCAAAATAGGGGAGTTGGATATTGGTACAGGCTTTCTCCCCTAAAGTCATTGTTGGAGCATTTCAAAGAAGTCATTACAAGTATGTCATTGAAAGAAAAGAAGCATCACTATAGTTTCTATGGTGCTGGAAACTTATATGCTTTTCAAATGTGCCTTTCTTAGAAGAAACTCAAACTTGAGTAGTCATGTGAGTATTAATACAACTGAAGAGAGCCCAGTGTAGAGTGCAACTCTGCATTCCTGACCATGACATTTTTTGCTTGGCACCCTTCCTTGAGGAACACAATGGTATAAATCTTTTCACACACTAATTGAGAACTAATGTCCATTAAAAGACGACTAATACATGTAAAAGGAAAAAAAGAAAATAAATCTACCAGAAAGACAATGAAAACATGACAGAGTAACATATGTGGGAAGCGGCTAATGTAGAGCGTACATGGAAATGTATAAATTTGAATATATAAGAAAAGGAAGTCTTTATACAAAGAAGCAGAAATCAAAATTATTGATCTTAACTTTTACCTTATGAAGTTAAAAAAGAAGAGAGGGAGGCCTGGCGTGCTGCGATTCAAGGGGTTGCAAAGAGTCAGACACAACTGAGCGACTGAACTGAACTGAACTGATAAAAAAGAAAATAATAAAGGGCAAAAATCAATAAAATAGCACAAACAGCAGAAAAACAAAAAAAAAATCTGATTCTTTGAAAAGTTTGACAAAATAGATAACTCTGTTGTAGATCAATGAACAAATAAAAGGTCAAATACAACTTACAAGTATCAGGAATGAAAGTAGGGATATTATTATTAACCCTACACACATTAAAATGATACTCAAAGAATGTTATGAATAACTTTATGCTAATGAAACTGACAAGTTGGATAATATGAATTGAAAAAAAATTGCCAAAGCTGACATGAAAAGATATCTATAATGTCTACATTTATAAAAGAAATTGAATGTATAATAAAAATACTTTTTTGCAAAGAAAATTCCCAGATCACAAGTTCTTGTTGATGAATTCTGTGAAATATTTAAGAAGGAAATAGCCTTAATCTCACAAAACTCTTCCAAAAAATGAAGGGAGAATCCTTCCTAATTTATTTTATGAGGCCAGAACAATCCAGTTTCCAAAATCTGACAAAGGCACTATAAGAACAGAAAATAACAAACTAATGTTCTTCATGAATATAGACCAAAATAATTTGTTTACCATGATATTACTAAACACAGCAATACAGATAGATAGATAGATAGATAGATAAAGATAATACAGGAATACTTCATTTTATTGTGCTTCACAGATGTGGGTCTTTTTTCTTTTTACAAATTGAAGGTTTTAGGCAATTCTGCATTTTTTCCAACAGTATTAGCTCATTTCATGTCTCTGTGTCACACTTTGGTAATTTTCAAAGTATTTCAAACTTTTCATTATTATATTTGTTATCATGATCTGTGGTAAATGACCTTTGATGTTACTACAACTGTAAAATTCAAATGATAAAACAAAATTAGTACTCCCTTCATGAGAGCTTCCCTGATAAATCCGCCTTCAATGCAAGAGACCCCAGTTCGATTCCTGGGTCAGGAAGATCAGCTGGAGAAGGGATAGGCTACCAGTCCAGTATTCTTGGGCTTCCCTTTTGGCTCAGCTCGTAAAATATCCACCTGCAATGCGAGAGACCTGGGTTCAATCCCTGGGTTGGGAAGATCCTCTGAAGAAGGGAAAGGCTACCTACTTCAGTGTTCTGGCTTGGAGAACTCTATGGACTATATAGTCCATAGGGTCACAAAGAGTCAGACACAACTGAATGACTTTCACTCACTCAAGAGATTAAATTAAATAACGCTTATGAAATACCTGGAATAGAGCCTGGCATATAATAAATGCTCAAAAAACATATTTTATCACCCTTTTGTCTGCTCTGAAATGGCTCTCCTTGGTTCATGCCCTAATAACCAAGTTTTGGTGTTCACATGTACATTTGCTCAAAATGCAGTTTTTATAGATTGGCTCTAATGAAAGACAAATAACAGAAATTCTCTCTCTAGCCTGAGAGTTTTAAGTTTCTTTCCCAGGCAGTAACCAACCTGATATCTACATTCATAAATTAATTTTGTCTGTTCCAAACTTTCATACAAACGTAAATATACAGAATACAGTCATTTTTGCCTGGCTACTTTCTGTTGGCATAATGTTTTTAAGATTCATTCAGGTTATATGCACTTTTTGTTTGCTCATTTTTGTTGCTGAATAGTATTCCATTTAATACAAATTATTATAATTTTTTACTTTCTCCTTTAAATGGATATTTTAGTTGTTTCCAGGTGAGGCTACAGTGAATAAAGCTGCAACAAACATTACTATGAAAATGCAGTTTTGTTTCTCTTGGGTGAATATATAGAAGTGGAATTGCAGGTCATTGGGTAATTGTGTATTTGACTTTACAAAAAAATAGCCGAATAGTCATCTAAAGTGGTTGTAAAATCTTATGCTCCAACCTGCATTATATGAGAGATCCAATCATTCTATGCCTTCACCAACATTTGGTATTTTCTTTTTACTTTTTTTCTTTAACTTAAAGCACCATTCTCTTGTGGTTCTATTGTGAGCACAATGGTATATCAGAACGTTTGAACCTTTAGGTGGTTTAAATTTGTGTTTTCCTGTTGACTCATGATGTTATGTACCTTTCCATGTGAAGGCTGGCCCTTTTTTTAAAATTACTTTATTTTTATTGAAGGATAATTGCTTTATGGAATTTTGTTGTTTTCTGTCAAGCCTCAACATAAGTCAGCCATAGGTATACATATATCCCTTCCCTTTTGAAACTCCCTCTCATTTCCCTCCCCATCCCACCCCTCTAGGTTGATACAGAGCCCCTGTTTGAGTTTTCTGAGCCATACAGCAAATTCCTATTTGCTATTTTACATATGGTAATGAAAGTTTCCATGTTACTCTTTCCATACATCTCACCCTCTCCTCCCCTCTCCCCATGTCCATAATTCTCTATGTCTGTCTCCACTGTTGCCCTGTAAATAAATTCTTCAGTACCATTTCTCTAGATTCTGTATATATGTGTTAGAATATGGTATTTATTTTTCTCTTTCTGACTCACTTTACTCTGTATAATAGGTTCTAGGTTCATTCACCTCATTGCTGCTAAGTCACTTCAGTCGTGTTTGACTCTGTGCGACCCCATAGACGGCAGCCCACCAGGCTCCCCCATCCCTGGGATTCTCCAGGCAAGAACATTGGAGTGGGTTGCCATTTCCTTCTCCAGTGCATGAAAATGAAAAGTGAAAGTGAAGTCGCTCAGTCGTGTCCAGCTCTTAGCGACCCCATGGACTGCAGCCCACCAGGCTCCTCCATCCATGGGATTTTCCAGGCAAGAGTATTGGAGTGGGGTGCCATTGTCTTCTCCGTCCACCTCATTAAAACTGACTCAAGTCCGTTCCTTTTATGGCTGAGTAATGTTCCATTGTATATATATAGCACAACTTCTTTATCCATTCATCTATCGATGGACATCTAGGTTGCTTCCATATTCTGCTGCTGCTGCTAAGTCACTTCAGTTGTGTCCGACTCTGTGCGACCCCATAGATGGCAGCCCACCAGGCTCCCCCGTCCCTGGGATTCTCCAGGTAAGAACGCTGGAGTGGGTTGCCATTTCCTTCTCCAAAGCATGAAAGTGAAAAGTGAAAGTGAAGTCGCTCAGTCCTGTACGACTCTTTGCGACCCCATGGACTGAAACCTACCAGGCTCCTCCGTCCATGGGATTTTCCAGGCAAGAGTACTGGAGTGGGTTGCCATTGCCTTCTCTGAAATTATCACTAAAAATGCTAATCATCATCTAAAGAGAAGAGAATATCTAAAAACTACACTAACTAATAAATTTCACAAGTTCTTTAAGGAGAAGATACTAGATACCAGATACCAGAGGAGCTGAATTAGGTTTGTAGTTGCATCAATGTTTTTGATACTAGTTTTCAATAACTGCTATAACAAATTGCCACAAGTATACCAGCTTAAAATAACAATCATTTATTATTTCACAATTTGTGTAGGTCTGAAGTCCAGGTGGGCTAAACTGGATTCTCTGCTTAGATTTTCACAAGGTTGAAATCAAGGTGTCAGAAAGCTTGAGATCTTATCAGGAGATTCTGGGGGTGAATCTGATTCAAGGCTCATTCAGGTTGTTGGCAGAATTCACTTCCATAAGGGTGTAGAACTGAGGTCCCCATTTCCCAGCTGCCTGTTGTCTGGGATTGTTCTCAGTTTCTAGAGTTCATTTCTACATTCCTTCATTCATGGCTTCCACCATCTTTGAAACCAGCAAGCAGTCTTGTGTTGATTCCTTCTTGTGTGTTGAATCTCTCTGACACCCTCCTCTGACGTCCTCTTCTGTTATCACTCAGGAAGGCTCTCCACTTTAGAAACTATTATCTTATTGGGTCATGTCCAACAGATAATCTCCCAATCTTAAGGTCAAATAACTTGGAACTGTAATTACATCAGCAAAATCCTTCACAGCAGTACTGTATCTAGGTTAGTGTTTAATTACTAGGGGACAGAACCCTTGGAACAGAGTCATTAGAATTCTGCCTGCCATACTTTTGGTTCTGGTCACTTAAATATTTCTGCACAGGGTAAAGTAGAGGAGATGGAAATCATTATAGAAATAAGGATAGTGCTGACTACATTTAACACTCAATTTTGGTTTTCATTTGTTAAAACATGCTCTTGCCAAATATAGAGAGCAATCACGAGGAAAGGGATATTTTAATTAAACATCCTTTGAGATGGGCACTTTTTCCTTCTCTTTTTCATGACTCTCTTTTTTAACATGTGTGCTAAGTTGCTTCAGTTGTGTCAGACTCTGTGGGACCCTATGTACTGTACTCCACCAAGGCTCCTCTGTCCATGGGGATTCTCCAAGCAAGAACTCTGGAGTGGGTTGCCATGCCCTCCTCCAGGGTATCTTCCCAACCCAGAGACTGAACCCATGTCTCTTATGTCTCCTGCATTGGCAGGTGGGTTCTTTACCACTGGAGCCACCTGGGAAGCTATAATTGGCATATAACATTGTGCCCTGAGGGATGGTATGGGGAGGGAAGAGGGAGGAGGGTTCAGGATGGGGAACACAAGTATATCTGTGGCGGATTCATTTTGATATATGGCAAAACCAATACAATATTGTAAAGATAAAAAATAAAATAAAATAAAAAATTTTTTTAAAAAAAAGAAAAGAAAAAAAAAAATAAAGTGTATACCATATTGATCTGGTGCCTTTATATTACAATATGATTGCCACGGTAGCTTAGCTAAAGCCTCTATTACTTCATATAATTATCATTTCTTCTAACTGTGGGAAAAACTAATATCTAGTCTCTTAGTGAGTTTAATGTTTATAATACAGTTTTGTTTTCTGTGATCTCTGTACTGTGTATTAGACCTCCAGGGCTAGTTGTAAATATATATCTTTAAACCGTGTCTTTCTCAGTCCCCTATCCCCTAACCTTTGGTAAACACTATTCTGTTCTGTTTTTTCATTTTGTATTTTAGCTTCCACATATAGGTTATATCATGTAGTATTTATCTTTCTGTGCCTTATTTCACTTAGCATAATGTCCTTGAGGTCCATCCATGTTGTCACAATGACAGTATTTACTTTTTTTCCCCCTTAGCTGAATAATATTCTATTGTACGCATACATAACACATTTTCTTTATCGACCCATCCACTGATGGACACTTAGGTTGACTCTTTTAATACTAATTACACAGATTTTCAATATAGCCAACTTGAATCACTAATTCAATCAGTATTCAAATTTTATTACAAACTAAATTGAGAAGCTCTATACAGTCAACAAAAACAAGACCAGGAGCTGACTATGGTTCAGATCATGAACTCCTTATTGCCAAATTCGGACTTAAACTGAAGAAAGTAGGGAAAACCACTAGACCATTCAGGTATAACCTAAATCAAATCCCTTATGATTATACAGTGGAAATGAGAAATAGATTTAAGGAGCTAGATTTGATAGAGTGCCTGATGAACTATGGACGGAGGTTTGTGACATTGTACAGGAGACAGAGATCAAGACCATCCCCATGGAAAATAAATGCAAAAAAGCAAAATGGCTGTCTGAGGAGGCCTTACAAATAGCTGTGAAAAGAAGAGAAGTGAAAAGCAAAGGAGAAGAGGAAAGATATAAGCATCTGAATGAAGAGTTCCAAAGAATAGCAAGGAGAGATAAGAAAGTCTTCCTCAGCAACCAATGCAAAGAAATAGAGCAAACAACAAAATTGGAAAGACTAGAGATTTCTTTAAGAAAATTAGAGATACCAAGGGAATATTTCATGCAAAGATGGGCTCGATAAAGGACAGAAATTGTATGGACCTAACAGAAGCAGAAGATATTAAGAAGAGATGGCAGGAATACACAGAAGAACTGTACAAAAAAGACCTTCACGACCAAGATAATCATGATGGTGTGGTCACTCACCTAGAGCCAGACATCCTGGAATGTGAAGTCAAGTGGGTGTTAGAAAGCATCACTACGAATAAAGCTAGTGGAGGTGATGGAATTCCAGTTGAGCTATTTCAAATTCTGAAAGATGATGCTGTGAAAGTGCTGCACTCAATATGCCAGCAAATTTGGAAAACTCAGTAGTGGCCACAGGATTGGAAAAGGTCAGTTTTCATTCCAATCCCAAAGAAAGGCAATGCCAAAGAATGCTCAAACTACTGCACAATTGCACTCATCTCACACGCTAGTAAATTAGTGCTCAAAATTCTCCAAGCCAGGCTTCACCAATACATGAACCGTGAACTTCCAGATGTTCAAGCTGGTTTTAGAAAAGGCAGAGGAACCAGAGATCAAATTGCCAACATCTACTGGATCATCGAAAAGGCAAGAGAGTTCCAGAAAAAACATCTATTTTTGCTTTATTGACTATGCCAAAGCCTTTGACTGTGTGGATCACAATAAACTGTGGAAAAATCTTCAAGAGATGGGAACACCAGACCACCTGACCTGACCCTTGAGAAACCTATATGCAGGTCAGGAAACAATAGTTAGAACTGGACATGGAACAAGAGAATGGTTCCAAATAGGAAAAGGAGTACGTCAAGGCTATTTATTGTCACCCTGCTTATTTAACTTATATACACAGTACATCATGAGAAATGCTGGGCTGGAATCAAGAAAAGCACAAGCTGGAATCAAGATTCCAGGAGAATATATGCTGGGAGAAATATTAATAACCTCAGATATGCAGATGACACCACCCTTTTAGCAGAAAGTGAAGAGGAACTAAAAAGCCTCTTGATGAAAGTGAAAGAGGAGAGTGAAAAAGTTGGCTTAAAGCTCAACATTCAGAAAACAAAGATCATGGCATCCGGTCCCATCACTTCATGGGAAATAGATGGGGAAACAGTGGAAACAGTGTCAGACTTTATTTTTCTGGGCTCCAAAATCACTGCAGATGGTGACTGCAGCCATGAAATTAAAAGACGCTTACTCCTTGGAAGGAAAGTTATGACGAGCTTGGATAGCATATTGAAAAGTAGAGACATTACTTTGCCAACAAAGGTCCTTCTAGTCAAGGCTATGGTTTTTCCCAGTGGTCATGTATGGATGTGAGAGTTGGACTGTGAAGAAAGCTGAGCGCCAAAGAATTGATGCTTTTGAAATGTGGCATTGGAGAAGACTCTTGAGAGTCCCTTGGACTGCAAAGAGATCCAACCAGTCCATTCTGAAGGAGATCAGCCCTGGGATTTCTTTGGAAGGAATGATGCTAAGGCTGAAACTCCAGTTCTTTGGCCACCTCATGCGAAGAGTTGACTCATTGGAAAAGACTCTGATGCTGGGAGGGATTGGGGGCAGGAGGAGAAGGGGACGACAGAGGATGAGATGGCTGGATGGCATCACTGACTCGATGGACGTGAGTCTGAGTGAACTCCAGGAGTTGGTGATGGACAAGGAGTCCTGGCGTGCTGCGATTCATGGGGTCACAAAGAGTCGGACACAACTGAGCAACTGAACTGAACTGAATCTCTCTGTATATACACTGTGATGGCTGAAGTACACAGGGCCTAGTAAACTGTGATAAATGCCTCATTGTTTTCTGCTCTGAGTCTCAGAGGCCCAAGTTTATTGTGCTGTCTGGCCTCATTTCACATCTGAATGTTCTGAGGAAGTGTTTGTTTCCAAGCTCATTAATATTTGCTGAATGCACTTCCTTGTGGCTGTAGGACTGATGTCCCTATTTCTTTTGGGGATGTAGCCAGTAACCTCTCTCAGATGTCATCATTTTGCTCCATCCATCTTCAAACCAATGATGGTGCATTGAATCCTTCTCAGGCTTCAAATTATTCTGACTTTCTGTTGCATTTCTTGACTCTAGCTAGACAAAGTGCTTTGTATTGAAAGGTTTATGGGATTGGGCCCACCCAGATAATCCATGATAATCCTATTTTAAGTCTATAATATTAATAATTTAAATCTCTTTTTCTATGTACCATAACACAGTTGCAGGTGTTAGGGCATGAACATTTGGGGAAGTGATGAAAAATGAAGCTGGCAAGAGAACTTGAGGTGTGAAGCATAAATGTCTTGCTAAGAAGTCTACAAGCTATTCTCTAGACTAAGCAGTACTATGTCATTGAAGGATTTTGATCTCTAAGAAAAATTACTTGGAGTACCACGTAGAGGTTAGATTGGGGGAAAACTAGAGGCAGGGATCCAGTTTGCAAATTATTGCATAATTCAGTTAGAAAAGCTGAAGATTTGGACCATTTCTTGTGAGGGGCAGGGGCCTTGTTTACTTTCTACTTGGTACATTTCTCAGTCAAGCTTCAGATCTCACAGTCAATATAATTTCCTTAAAGAAAATTCTTTAAGGACTCCCAGGTGTCCTCTCCATTAATCCTTTACATTAGTACTCTCCACTCTTTATGTAAATTACTTATTTAATTATTTAGCTGTCAATCTTTCTTGCTAGGTATCCTTTTTCTGTCTTGCTTGCTTCTCTTTTAGGTCTGAGAAAGCAGGTGTTGGTTCTGACCCATTCTCTTCTGATTGGCACTCAGTTTTACATATATATGTATATGAAGTTATTAACTAACTTGATTTTCAGCTTGAGCATCTGGGTATAGCCTAGAACATGAACAGTGGCAGAAAATATACTCATGTTATGCTTCATCCTTTCTCCTAATAGATAACATTGGATTTGCCTTAATTTCATTGCCTAAACACCTCTGAACTTTAAACAAACTTTCAAACCATCTGGAAACTACATGTCCCAAGTGATTATATTAACCTCTATGATGTACTTTTTTTCCATCTAGCATATATCTTTTTAATTCAGTTGCCTTTTGACATGGTGTGTGTATATGTGTGTGTGTATAAGACCATCATAATTTTTTATGTGAAATGCGAGTTGGTGCACATTAGTGAAGAGTTTAACAGTAGGACTCAACATTTGTATATATTTCTAATGATAACATCTGACTTGGAAAGTTTATCTCATGATGGGAAGCCTTTTATGGCCCTATAAATGTTTAATTTAATGTAGTTGTTCAGGTGGCATTTTTGAGTTGACATTATTCAGGGAAGGACCTCTCACTTTGTCACTATCAGATATGGGCCTGACCAACTGGCAAAAAGAATAACAATCAAAGAATGTATTGATTTCCTTTAGAAAGTTTTTCTTTTTTTTTTTTTTAACTTTTTTAAGTGGTCAGCTTTTTATGTTTTTATTTTATTTTTTAATAGTCGGATATATTTTATTTTTTAATTTTTTTACTTTACAATATTGTATTGGTTTTGCCATACATCAACATGAATCAAGTTTTGACTGAGCGACTTCCCTTTCAATTTTCACTCCCCACTTTCATGCATTGGAGAAGGAAATGGCAACCCACTCCAGTGTTCTTGCCTGGAGAATCCCAGGGACGGGGGAGTTGGTGGGCTGCCGTCTATGGGGTCGCACAGAGTCGGACATGACTGAAGTGACTTAGCAGCAGCAGCAGCAAGTTTAAGACATTGCCATCATTAGTTCTAAGGCTTCAAAACATTTCAGAAGGTTTGGCCTCCTTGAATAAGTTCCCTATAACTCCCTTTAGTTTGTCACCTTACTAACAAAGTTCTGCTTTTATTTTTGAACTGTAAGATTATCTATATAATCTAATATAAATGTTTTATGAAATAGTATTGTCAGTCACTGATGTTTTCTAGAAATGTGCACTGGGTGGTATAATTAAAGTTTGAAATGTGCTCAACAGAGCTCTGTTTTAATAAGCATTTCAGAAGTTGAATAGACTGAAGTTCAAAGGACAAATGCTTTTTTTTTTAAAAAGTTATTCATTTCATTTCCCATGCTTGAAATGATTTGTTTGAAGATTTTATTCAAGCTAAAAAGAATTTCCTTTGTCTTAATTGTTAATACAATTAATTGCAGTGTAATATCTACTGGTTTGAACAATAATACTACACATTAATGAGGTTTATGCTAATTTTTATCCTCAAACATCAATTTTCTAGATAAAAGCAACATAAAAATTTTGCATTTTCCCTTACTTTAAATTCACGCTAATATTTGCTTATTTTGCTTATCATCGATATTAACTAACATATGAATACATTAAAATCAGGTTTTACTGCCTTCATTGGACTTAGTTTATTTCATGATCAACATGGGGACACTGAGCAGTGCAGTAATTTTTGAGCAAGGTCAATGGTATTCCTTCTAGTTTATGGCAGGTACTTAGAATATATGCTATGATGAACTATGTGTTTCTTTGGAAATATGTATCTCTTAGGTAAAGTTTGAGATAGTCTCGGAAAAACAAGGTGGAGGAAGCCAGCAAAATAGTCCTAGAGTTTGGATAGAAAGGAAATGAGTGAGACGCATTGATGCTAAGTTTTCCCTGCATTGATTTTTGTATTGAAAAATAGAAAATCTCTCTTTAAAACATGCTAAAAATCCCTCTTGCAAATAAGCTTAAAATTTTAACACAAATAAGTTAAATGCAATCAAGCTGAGACTTGATGAGATGGTACTCAATGGAAAACTGCAATTAAAGGTAATAATCTCTTCAAAAATATATATAATTGGAGAAATAGAATCAGATATTGCAAAAATACAGAGTGGGGGAAAATTATGACTTTAGAGGCAGAAACATGGTGAGGATAAATACCAAAATAATGGTGGGAATCTTATATGAACTGTTTAATCAAATGAAGGGCATGGGTGATGTTTTCTAATAGTTGTCACACAACTGGCATTGGCAAGAAAAATCTTAAAATGAAACTTTCAAATCCAGGAAATATTACTAAAGTTTTAGTGTTCTTAAAGTAGAGCGTATGATGAATTCTTGACTTGTCAAACAATTTTACCCCATAGCAATTGAAAAAGCAATGAAGGAAAAGGGTTCTTTGAAATTAGGATCAACAGGAACATGCATTGCATGTAAGGTATTTTGATTTCAGCAAAATGTACAGCAAAAATATTCTGCGATTATTTTTTGAATTAAATACTAAAATATAGATATAATCATCCTGTAAACATGAGTTTACATTCATAACCTGTTGAATAACTGAACCCAGTTATGCAATCAAGCTTTTTTACTGAAATATAGTTGATTTGCAATGTTGCATTAAATTCTGTTGTACAGCAAAGTGATTCAGTTATACATACATATGTATATGTATATACATTCTTTTTAATATCATTTTCCATTATGCTTTATCACAGGATATTGAATATAGTTCTCTGCGCTATACAGTAGGACCTTACTGTTTGTCCATTCTATATATGAGAGTTTGTATCTGCTCACTCCAAAATCTATCCTTCTCCCACTCTCCCTGAACTCAAAGTCTTGACTGGTGAGTCTTTGTTAACCTGAAGAAAGGTTTTAAGTGCCTTGCCACAGACTCTGCATTTGTTTCTGTCCCTTTCAAAATATTGAGCTGTTAATGATGTTATAATAGTCTTACTTGTAGAGTTTGCTGATGACTTAGTTCTGAGATGGATAATAGGTAAGAGGGAGCAAAAACTCAAAATTCAAACTTATTTATAAGCTGCTAGAATGCCCCTGAAGCAATGAGAAGAAATTTAATGAGGGTAATTTTGAAGTTCTGTATATTAATTTAAAAATAAAAACATTTGTAAAATTTCTACTCTACAATTCATAACAGGGAATGGCTTAGTATCATAGCATTATTATTAAAAAGAGTGTAGGCTTTGTATTATACTGCCAACTCTACAAGTTTCAACGATACGGCTGCTAGAAAAGCAAATGATAATCTCAGGTTGCATTAAAAGAAGCACGAAGTATAGGAAAAGGGAGTCAGATCATTCCTAAAGCACTCTGGTAAGTTTTGTGTGTCTTTTATTTTTGTTGATGAACTACTCCTGTCCAGAGGGCAAGGCCTTAATGTCACGTGAGAAATGATGGAAGAAAATAGGGCTGTATACTCTAGAAGAGAAGAAACTTATATAGGATACAATATCTGCCATTATTTATTTTATAAACTATCTCATGGAAAAAGGATTCAACTTCCTCTGTAACTTTAGTACCTAGCACAGCCTAGTATATAATAGATACTAAAAAAATTTTTGTTAAAATAATTTCATTGAACAGTTATTTGATGAACATATCTTGTGTGCCAGGTATTATTTTAATTGCTGAGAATACAACATTGAACAAAGTAAACATAGTGCCTACCTTGTGGAACTTGCATTTCAGTGGGAAGAGCGATAACGAACTAAAAAGCTAGATAATGCCAGCTACAGAGGCAGTGGAGGGTTTAGTGGTTAAAAAGCAGACTCTAGAACTAGACTGACTGGCTTCAAATCCTTACCCACTTACTGGCTCTATGACATATAAGTTAGTTATTCTTTTTGTGCTTCAGTTTTCTCATATGTAAAATGGGCATATTTTTATTTTAAAATTTATTTTATTGAAGAATAGTTGATTTACAATGTTATGTTAATTTCTGCTGTACAAAAAAGTGATTCAGTTATACATACATTCTTTTTCACATTCTTTCCCATTATGGTTCTTTTTTACAGGATATTGAATATGGTTCCTTGTGCTATACAGTAGGACCTTGCAGTTTATCCATTCTATTATACTAGTTTGCATCTGTTAACCCTAAGCTCCTACTCCATCCTTCTGCTTCCTCTCTCCTCCTTGGCAACAAGTCTGTTTCCTATATCTGAGAGTTTGTTTCTAATTCTTGGTTCAGTTTATTTGTGCCATATTTTAGATTACAAATATAAGTGATATGGTATATGTCTTTCTCTGTCTGACTTACTTCACTTAGTATGATAATCTCTAGGTCCATCCCTGTTGCTGCAAATGGCACTATTTCATTATTTTTGTGGCTGAGTAATATTCCATTGTACATATATACCACATCATGTTAATCCATTTCTCTGCTAATGGGCATTTAGGTTGCTTTCATGTCTTGGCTATTGAAGATAGTGCTGTTATGAACATATGGGTGCTTGTATATTTTTGAATTACTTTTGTCCAGACATATGCCTAGAAGGTAAAATGGGCATATTAATAGTTCCTACATCAAAGAGTTTTGTAAGGCTGAATAAGTCATTCCATGTAAAATTCTGTAGATAATGCCTGTCATATAATAAATATCCAATGAGTAATAGCCATTATTGTTATAGTAGTAAGTGTTCCAAGGGAATATAAAGCAGGTAGGGTGACAGATGAACAAAGGTAAAAATGAACATCAGTCCAGAGAGTGATATGTAGAAAGTACAAGAAGGCAGATATTAATTGTGATATGTTCTAGCTGGACACTTTTCCACATGCTCATCTGACCCCTCTGTCTTCTTCTCTTTTGTATTCCTGGATGATCTCTGTTTAACTTTTGAAACTTATCTTAGTACCTCACCCACCTGAAAGGCTGAACAGATCCTCTTTGCTACTACAGTTGGCTGTCCTCTTCTCTGCATTATTTCTATTTTTTAAATTTATTGCAATGTACTATATTCACATGTATGAGAAGGTCTAAGGCATGATGATTAAGATCTCAGGTTTTGAAGTCAGGTAGACTGACTTTGATTTACCAGTCTGTCACTTACTTGCTATTTTACCTTGAATAATCACAGATTCTCTCCAGTCTTTAGTTTCTTCATTTGTAAATTGGAGATAAATAATACATACTCTGTAAGGGATTTCTGGATTTCCCTGGTGGTTCAGTGGTAAAGAATTCACCTGCTAATGCAGGGGAAGCAGGTTTGATCCCTGGGTCAGAAAGATTCCCTGGAGAAGGGAATGGCAACCCACTCCAGTATTCTTTCCTGGAAAATCCCATGGAGAGAGGAATCTGGCAGGCTACAGTCCATGGGATCGGGGTTGCAAATGAGCACACAACTTAGCAACCGAACAGTAACAACAAGGGATTTTAAAAAATTAAACAAGAAAATGTATGCCAGAAGCAGTATAAGATTTCAATCCCAGTTCTATCACATAGTTATGCGAATTTGGGCAAACTATTTGGCATCTCAGAGCTTCATTTTCCCAATCTGCAAAGGAGAACAACAGGACCTTTTTTGATGGCTCTAACTGTGAGAATTAGAAATAATGTATATAAACTGCCTGGAACATAGTAGGCTTTCTATATATGGTTGCCAAACTGAATTTGGTTAGCAATTAAAGTTTTTAAAAAGTGAAGTGTTTTACCTTTTGATGCCGTAAGTTCCTTTCTATTGGGTGTGTTTATGGTAGATGACAATATACCAAAGGCATTAGAGAAGGGATTCTTGCAATAGCTTAGAGGATGGATGACAAAGTCAAGGCTTCCCAAACTTTTATCCATGAACCCCTGCACCATGCCCATCAAGTCTAATTTAATAGGTCTGGGAGGATAACTCCCAATCTAGGTGACCACTATATTGCCTCTAACTCAAAGTTTAATGATTCTGTAAATCAGAGTTCATTTCATAAGCCATACACTTGGTTAATTCCATCAAAGGGCTCCCATCTGCATCCTCTCTACCCAGGCTTCCATTGTTTGCACCCACACATATTATTAAATGGTTTCTTAAGTATAAAAAATCTAAGAAAAGTGATTTTAATTCATCTCCATTTATTTATTTGTCGATTAAGTTTAAGTAGAGTCAAGCTATTAAGATACATCCAAGAATCATAATTTCTTACTATGTCAGAGAATTAGTTGGCCTCTCATTCTATATTTTTTTCTGAATGATATTTGTCATCTGGATTCATTTACAGTTTTAAAGATTTATATATATGTTTCATTTTTACAGGGCTTAAATAACAAGGAAGTTTAATGCATAGTAGCGATTTACTTGTGCTTGGGACTTGATGTGAGATGAGTGCAATTGTGTGGCATTATTTGCCATTGCCTTTCTTTGGGATTGAAATGAAAACTGACCTTTTCCAGGCCTATGGCCACTGCTGAGTTTTCCAAATTTCCAGATGTTCAAGCTGGTTTTAGAAAAAGCAGAGGAACCACAGATCAAATTGCCAACATCCACTGGATCATGGAAAAAGCAAGAGAGTTCCAGAAAAACATCTATTTTTATTGTATTGACTATGCCAAAGCCTTTGACTGTGTGGATCACCACAAACTGTGGAAAATTCTTGAAGAGATGGGAATACCAGACCACCTGACCTGCCTCTTGAGAAATCTGTATGCAGGTCAGGAGGCAACAGTTAGAACTGGACATGGAACAACAGACTGGTGGTTCCAAATTGGGAAAGGAGTATGTCAAGGCTGAATATTGTCAGCCTGCTTGTTTAACTTATATGCAGAGTACATTGTGAGCAACGCTGGGCTGGAAGAAGCATAAGCTGGAATCAAGATTGCCGGGAGAAATATCAATAACCTCAGATATGCAGATGACACCACCCTTATGGCAGAAAGTGAAGAAGAACTAAAGAATCTCTTGATGAAAGTGAAAGAGGAGAGTGAAAAAGTTGGCTTAAAGTTCAACATTCAAAAAACTAAGATCATGGCATCTGGTCCCATCACTTCATGGCAAATAGATGGGGAAACAGTGGAAACAGTGAGAGATTTTATTTTTGGGGGGCTCCAAAATCACTGCAGATGGTGACTGCAGCCATGAAATTAAAAGATGCATACTCCTTGGAATAAAACTTATGACCAACCTAGACAGCATATTAAAAAGCAGAGACATTACTTTGTCAACGAAGATCTGTCTAGTCAAGGCGATGGTTTTTCCAGTAGTCATGTATGGATGTGAGAGTTGGACTATAAAGAAAGCTGAGCACTGAAGAATTGATGCTTTTGAACTGTGGTGTTGGAGAAGACTCTTGAGAGTCCCTTGGACTGCAAGGAGATCCAACCAGTCCATCCTATGGTAGATCAGTCCTGCGTGTTCATTGGAAGGACTAATGTTGAAGCTGAAACTCCAATACTTTGGCCACTTGATGTGAAGAACTGACTCATTTGAAAAGACCCTGATGCTGGGAAAGATTGAAGGCAGGAGGAGAAGGGGACAACAGAGGATGAGATGGTTGGATGACATCACTGACTCAATGGACAGGGAGGCCTGGCGTGCTGCAGTCCATGGGGTTACAAAGGGTCGGACATGACTGAGTGACTGAACTGAACTGGGACTTGATGTATAAAAGACATATGAAAGAAATATGATGTATATAGAACAGTCTTTTGGACTCTGTGGGAGAGGGAGAGGGTGGGATGATTTGGGAGAATGGCATTGAAACATGTATAATATCATATATGAAACCAGTTGCCAGTCCAGGTTCGATGCACGATACTGGATGCTTGGGGCTGGTGCACTGGGATGACCCAGAGGGATGGTATGGGGATGGAGGAAGGAGGAGGGTTCAGGATGGGGAACACATGTATACCTGTGGCGGATTCATTTTGATATATGCCAAAACCAATACAATATTGTAAAGTTAAAAAATAAAATAAAATTAAAATAAAAAAAAAGAAATACACTTTGGGAATCTGGAAAAAGGAGAGGGAAGTGGACCATGATAGAATTATTCTGGGAAATGAAATTCTCTATCCATCAGCATGGAAATTCTCATTTAGAATATTGAGGTGGTTAGCTAAGGTTTTGAACTCTTCTCCTTGAGAAAGTGCTTTAGAAAAACACCAATACAGTATACTAACGCATATATATGGAATTTAGAAAGATGGTAACAATAACCCTGTGTACGAGACAGCAAAAGAGACACTGATGTATAGATCAGTCTTATGGATTCTGTGGGAGAGGGAGAGGGTGGGGAGATCTGGTAGAATGGCATTGAAACATGTATAATATCATGTATGAAACGAGTCGCCAGTCCAGGTTCGATGCATGATACTGGATGCTTGGGGCTGGTGCACTGGGACGACCCAGAGGGATGGTATGGGGAGGGAGGAGGGAGGAGGGTTCAGGATGGGGAACACAGGTATACCTGTGGCGGATTCATTTCGATATTTGGCAAAACTAATACAATATTGTAAAATTTAAAAATAAAATAAAATAAAATAAAAAAAAGAAATACATCCTGATTCTTAGGTATTTGGGGTAACATGGCTTCTTACAGCTTTTTATCTTTTCCTTTCAACATGGGCATGTATGCACCAATTATGATAATGTAGATCTTATCAGGTCTTAGTCTATTTTGAAGGATTTCAAAGCATGCTTATGAAAAACATTTATTTATATTCCCTTTGAGAATCTTAGTAAAAAAAGTCTTAAGAAATACTTGGGTTTTAAAAAGAGTTATAAGCATACTGCTTTTTATTATAACACACATATCCTAGCACCTTTTTAGAACTCTCCCAACTCTTATTTCTTTCCACTTTAAGTTTTAGTATTTCTTTGTCCTATAGGAAAGACACTCTTGGTCAAACTCTGACAAGTCTCTCTGTCTTATTTTTTCTGCATTATTTAGTTGCAGAGGGCAGATAAAATTCAACAAGGTTAAGAGGGATAATCGTTTGCTAAAGTAACTAATTCTGCAGCATTTCCCATTAAGCTAAGAATTGAGTGAAACAGTAAATCAGAATTTTTCTACACTGTGGAAGAGGCACTTAATTTTAACTGAATGTCAAATCGTTAAAGGTAACAAAGATGGAGTATATGCAGAAGCACTTGCAAAAGAGTTATGATTCTATTCTAATTATACCAATTTATTTTTTTAATGAAAGTATTCTCCTGTAATTATTTTGATAAATTCTCTTCAAAATCTCCTCCTTTTCTGCTCTGCAGTTAGTATCCCACTGGTAGCTAGTGTAGACAGTTGCCAGAATTATCTTTATATTCAGTTAATAAAAAGATTTTGCAAGTGACTACATAAAGGATGATGAGCGCATCCCCAGATCTCTTGAGGAGTTAGGCTAGTTGCTTGCCTTTAAAGTTATTTGACCAATAGGACGTTGCAAAGGGAGCACCCACAGAATTCTCTGCATATCTGACAGCCTTCTAACTTGTTCTTTGCTGCTGGATTTCAATTGCCTACACTTATACCCCTGCCCTTTGAGTTAGTTTGTTGAAGCCTAGTTTTAAAGAGTGGCCTGCTGCTGCTGCTGCTGCTAAGTTGCTTCAGTCGTGTCCAACTTTGTGCAACCCCATAGATGGTAGCCCACCAGGCTCCCCCGTCCCTGGGATTCTCCAGGCAAGAACACTGGAGTGGGTTGCCATTTCCTTCTCCAATGCATGAAAGTGAAAAGTGAAAGTGAAGTCTCTCAGTCATGTCCAACTCTTAGAGACCCCATGGACTGCAGCCTACCAGGCTCCTCCTTCCATGAGAGTTTCCAGGCAAGAGTACTGGAGTGGGTTGCCATTTCCTTCTCTACTTAGCTGAAATAGTCATCATGGTACTTAAAGTTGTGTTTTCTAAGGATAAAAAGTTATTTGTTTATGGATTTAAGTGTTTCTGAAACTCATATGACTTGTGGCAATTTAAGGGACTAAAAGGTAACTGTTCTGTCCCCCCCCAAAAAAGTGTCACTTTGAATCAGTACAACACTTTTGCTTAGTGTCTTGCTCAGAGCTCTCCAAAACCACTTAGATAGCAGAATCCAGATTCATATTTTGCTATCATATCCATAAAATAATAAGGGGGCATTTTCATCTGAATTTTTGCTGAAATCAAAATACATGTGAGCAATGCATGTTCTTGGCAATCCTAGTTTTCCAGAAGCCTTTTCCTTCATAGTTTCTTTGAGTGCCTCTGAGGTTAGTTCTTAGGGCTTCCCAGATGGCTCAGGGGTAAAGAATCTGCCTGCCAATGCTGAAGATATGGGTTCGATCCCTGGGTGGGGAAGATCCGCTGGAGGAGGGCATGGCAACCCACTCCAGTATTCTTGCCTAGAGAATCCCATGGACAGAGGAGCCTGGTGGGTTATAGTCCATGGGGTCACAGAGAGTCAGAGGCAACTGAGTGCATGTGCAAGGTTAGTTGTTAAAGCAAGTCAAGAGTTTACCATATACTTCGCTTTTGAGGTGGATGAAACTGGAGCCTATTATACAGAGTGAAGTAAGCCAGAAAGAAAAACACCAATACAGTATACTAACGCATATCTATGGAATTTAGAAAGATGGTAACAACCCTGTATGCGAGACAGCAAAAGAGACACAGATGTATAGAAAAATCTTTTGAACTCTGTGGGAGAGGGAGGGGGGATGATTTGGGAGAATGACATTAAAACATGTATAATATCATATAAGAAATGAATCACCAGTCCAGGTTTGATGCAGGATACAGGAAGCTTGGGGCTGGTGCACTGGGATGACCCAGAGGAATGGTATGGGGAGGGAGGTGGGAGGGGGGTTTTAGGATGGGGAACACGTGTACACCCATGGCGGATGCATGTTAATGTATGGCAAAACCAATACAATATTGTAAAGTAAAAAATAATAATAAAAAAATAAAAAAATAAAACACGGGGACTTGCATATTTCTTCAATTATAGTCTTCCTGGAGGTTTTGTTTTTTGGGCCAACGTGTCAGCCATATGATAATAATTAGGAAGTATTGTACACATATCCTCCATGTTTTACATATCCTCTATGTTGTACATATCCCATGTCATGGGACTCTCACAATCATATTTTGTTATTTCTCAACATGCTTTTCCTCTAGATTCATGATTATTTTTCCCACTCCGTTTCTTTGCAACATCTAATGCTCTTTCTCCTGTAAAGTCTGTTTATGAACAGACTATTACATTTTATCGCAATTTTTACTGTGCAGGGCTTCTCTGGTGGCTCAGATGGTAAAGGATCTGCCTACAATGCAGGGGACATGGCTTTGATCCCTGGATCTGATCCCTGGATCGGGAAGATCCCCTGGAGAAGGAAATGGTAACCCACTCCAGTATTCTTGCCTGGAGAATTCCATGGACAGACGAGCCTGGCAGACTACAGTCCATGGGGTTGCAAAGAGTTGGACATGATTGAGCAACTCACACTTTCACTTTTACCATCCTATCCAGCCTCAGGAACACTTACTCAATTCTATTTAACCTCTTTCTGTGAGATTTTGAAGCTGCTTTCACTTATGACCCATAATCTCACCACTGGTATAAGACACTATGGCTCCCAAATATCTTCCATATTATTTGTTCATAAGAATGACTGAGATCTTTTTCCAAGTACTTTCCTTGCTTTGTCCTAGGCACTATCATACACTGGATTTTCTCACTCTTTGTATAGTTTCATTTTAAAGTCTTCTTAGTAAGATAGGAAAACCTCCTTACAAATGTTTCCACCCAGGTTTTCCTGAGATGAATGCTATTGCTTATATTCTCAAGAAAATACCATTCTTGTCATTGATGCTTCTCTTTTTTCCCTCTATGCTTTCTATAAGCTTTCATCCTCCTTAATTATCTGTGGCACAGGGAGGTATTTCTTAAGCCCTTTCTCCATCTCCTTCAGGAGATCACATTACATATATACATTGGTAATTGGTGGACTCCACAGTCAGAAATACAGACTTAAAACATGCTCCACAGGTCAATGAAACACCAATACACTCAGCATTCTTATCTTCTGGGCTTCAAGTTGAACTATTCTTCTTTATGGTTTCCTTCAGGGGTACTCACCCTTGTGTAAATTGCTCATAAAAACTGCTGTAACAATTGTGCAAATTATCATGCCTATTTGGTAGCTAGGTCCTTGACAATGAATGCTACTTTTGGGGTAAATATTATATAATTTTCCAGCTTCATTCACATTTTCTACCTCAATCCTTTATGACAACCTGAAAGTTTCAATATTCCATCTTAGGTCATGGAATCACAGAGTTGGAAGGTATTTGTGTAGCTCATTCAGTTATCACTTTTGCTCCAAAAAAAGGGGGATGGCAACAATTACCAAATACGGCATTTTATTGTATCTACCTACTGATTTGATTGAAAGGGATTTTTGCCTAGGAGTATTTAAGATGATGCCAGAGTGGGAGATGTTTGTATTAGAGATGATTTGCATCATGTTTTTATTCTTTCCATATTCAGCAAGTATTTATTGAGTACCCAGTACAATAGAAGCATTGCGAAGGGTGCAGGAATATCATGATGAACAAGGCAGACATGATCTCTGCTGTCACAGAGATCCAGACTGTTAGTTACACATACTCATTGAACACTCATAGTTATTTTAGATTAATATAAGTGTTAGCAGACTCATACTAGGAAGCAGTTGAGGATGGAAAGGGAAAATTCTTCTACGCTTTTCATCTTCAATACTCCAAGTACTGGACCGACTAGATTTCCGGACTTTGGGAAACTGCATGGCAACAATAGTATCCAGGTACTTGAAGGTCATTAAAGCTTTACATAATAACAATCTTTTATTGGAGAATAAGAGGAATGACTCTTTTCTTAAAGAATGTCACCTATGCATTTTAGTAAAAGCAGTAGATTCAATGTAACTGAATATTTGTAAATGCCTCATCTCTTCTCAAGGTCTTAAGGTCCTTACAAGCAGTGCCATGACTGTTTTGGCTCCCAGTTTGCAATACAGTTCCTTGTGCCATGTAGACACACAATGCATCACTGGTGGATTAAAATAAAAGAATATTCAATGACAGAAGAAGGGAAAAAAGTTCTCATGGCTATTTTGAACACAAGAAAGGAGATCTGAGAATCATTATGGACATTTTAAGCTAATGAAAAGAAGCTTTTTCTTGGGCTGGTGACCATATAAACAGCATACTATTTTTATTGGAAGAGGTGTGTGTGTGTGTGTGTGTGTGTGTGTTTGTGTTCATGCACATGGTTAGTAGAATCTCTTTATTTTTCTGTAAAGCTGCCACCTTTAAATTTTGCCAATCTTGGTAATGGTTCTCACACAGCTGTATCTGCTTTTTATTTGCAAGGGGTACAGGAAAAACAACAGCAATAGGAAATTTTGTTTTGAAACCTAAATGGAAGAGGTGCTTATTACTAAGGTGTCTTTTTTTGATGAATAAGAAGTTAAGCATGCTCATTCTACCAAAAGACAAACAATTTTAGTCACACTGTGGCCACATTATGTATGTACATCAACATTTATATTGGGAACAACAGCAACAGCTCTTGTAATTTTTTTTTTTTTTTTTTTTTTTTTTTTTTTTTTTACTTTTTTCCACACTCGTGATGTCCAAATCAAAGTTTGAAGAATGGAGAGGGAAACTGGTCACTAAACAGGGGCTATTGGCTCCAAAGTTTGATGCAACTCTTTAGGCATTTGAGATGTTTCAGGCTCTCTACTGACATCTCACAACGCTTGGAATTTAACAACACATGCCCATGCACACATACACACACACACATGGACACATTCAGAAAATGGTCTAGGGGAGAATTTCCATGGAGGCAGGTTTTTTTTTTTTTTTTGAGGTTTTCTCCACAGTGTTATTGACACATAATTGACATACATCACTGTATAGGTTTAAGGTAGCACCATGATGGTTTGATTTACATATATTGTGAAATGATTACCACCATAAGTTTAGTTAAGATCCCTCATCTCATATAGTTGCAAACAAAAAGAAAATAAAAGTCTCCTTGTGATGAAAACCCTTAGGATCTACTCTTTCAACAACTTTCATATATATCATACAGCAGTGATAACTGTAGTTATGTTGTATGTTTCATCCTTAGTACTTATTTACTTATAACTGGAAGTTTGTACCATTTGACTCAGTTCAGTTCAGTCACTCAGTCATGTCTGACTCCTTGCAACCCGATGGGCTGCATTTTCGCTACTTGACTACCTTTATCCAATTTCCCTGCCTCCCCCCTCAACTTTAGTAACTACAAATCTGATTTTTTCCCTATAAATTTGGTGTTTGTGTGTGTGTTTTAATTCCATATACAAGGGAGATTATACAATATTGTGTTTCTATGTCTGACTTATTTTATTAGCATAATGTCCTCAAGGGTCATTTATGTTGTCACAGATGGTAGCATTTCCTCATTTTTATGGCTAAATAATATTCCATTATATATCTATATATACATATGTCTATATATATCACATTTTCTTTATCTATTCATCCATCAGTGAACATTTAAGTTTTCAGCTATTGTAAATAATGCTGCTATGAGCACGAGGGCAGAAATACATTTTTGGGTTAGTATTTCTGTTTCCTTTGGATGTATTTCCAGAAGTGGAATTTCTGAATCACAGGGTAGTTCTATTATAAATTTAGTGAGGCAATTTCATTGTTTTCCATACCGGCTATACCAATTTGCAATGTCAGCAACTGCACAAGAGTTCTTTTTTCTCCACATCCACGCCAGCATTTGTTATCTCTTATTTTTTAGTATCAGTAGATGTCTCGTCCATTCAGTCATGATGTCTCATTTTCTGCACCAACGAAAAGAACCAAGTTGAGGTTGATGATCCTTCTGGATATGAGTCCTACTTTATCTTCCTCTGATATAAAGAAAGATTGCTTATATAGAGAACAAACTAGAAGGCTGGGGGAGAGGGGAGGACTTTGCAGGGTACCAGTCTGGAATTCTGGTAAAATCCCCTCTACTCTGACTCAGGAAAAACCAATTCTCCAAAATATGTTATAAATAGTTGCTCACTTGTCAATGCATTTGCTAAACTAGAGGATTCCAGCTCTGCAACTTTATTTTCAAAGTACTCAAGAGGCTCCCCCAGCACCATGGCTCCTGTATATGGCACAGTGTAGGGCAGCATATGGATCCTCCTGCTTTTTTCTCAGTGGAAGGAGTTTCCAGGAAAAGTCAGAGGGAAAAAAATTTCTTATGCCAAATGGCCTTCCCTTTATTCTCCTTGGTAGCAACAAGAAATTAGATGTAGATTTGTAGGGGGAAAGGCCATCCAAGTCTGCACCTGCAACAGAAATGTGATTTCTTGGCTTTCCAATAGATTTTACTCCTTTTGAGCTGATACTATTTGTGACCCTGCTGGATTTGGAACTCTTACACAAAAGCAACAACAACAGTAAGCCCAAAAGCTCTCCCTCGATTCACTGTAAAACCAGGCATAGGAATAAGCTTTACCAGTGAGAAATGCGGTTACGAGTCCATGCTAAGGTGTTCCCACACAGCTTTGAAGCCTTTCACCATAAATCACATTCACAAGTTTCATGTCTGTCTGCAGCATGCATATGGAGTTGCTCCACTACCGTTGGACTTGGAATAAAAATCTGTTCTTGTGGAGATGATCATAGTACACAAAGGTTTTTCTGCCATCAACAGGAAAGTAACCATGCTAAAAGCACATGAGCTGTCAAACTGGTGAACTTGCCATGACCTGGAACATCAGAAATATACTGACTACAGTGAGAAAAAGAGCATTTTGAATTGTGCTTCTTTTCTATTATAGGCAACATTGCATAGTGTTCGAAGAGTGGGACTACAAGAAACACTTTTGAAATGAGACCAGATAATCTCTAATGTCTCTTTCAGCTTCAAAATTATCTAAGCCAAGAAGAGTGACAAGCTCAAAGGCTGTCTGGTGCCAGGGGCATGATACAGCCAGTTGGAGGGCAATAGAAAGAGGTACTACTTGAGGAATATTGGAGAGTGTTCCCCACCAAAAATGATTCATATGAAAACATAATAAAACATATATGTTGTGAGCTAGTATGAACTGCATTAGTTATCCTAACTGGTGGTGGTTTAGTCACTAAGGCATGTCTGACTCTTATGACCCCATGGACTGTCCATGGCTCCTCTGTCCATGGTATTCTCCAGGCAAGAATACTGGAGTGGGTTGCCATTTCCTACTCCAGGGGAATCTTCCCAACCCAGGGGTCAAACCCAGATCTCCTGCATTGGAGGCAGATTCTTTACCAAAAGAGCTATGAGGGAAACCCAGTTATCCTAATTGGTTCCGTAATATTCTGAAATGAAATTCCACTTTATAAAAAAAAAAATCCCATAATGAAACAAAATGAAACTCTCTGCTACCCACTCCAAAAACATAAAAAATCTCCAAGCAAAATTCAACCCTTGGACTACTACTAATTTTTGATTCCTCTTCAAAATCTCACTCTATTTTTTTTTGGTCAAAATTCAGGTGAGACTTCAAAATGAAAAGCTCACTGTTTTATCAGTGAGAACTATTTGATTTTCTCATTTTTTTCCTTAGAAATATATATATATATATACACATACACACATATATATATAATACGTATACTACATGTTACATTATAAAATATATATTATGTTACATTATATATTATATGTATGCTAGGATTATATTTTATATTGAAAAGTGAAAAAGTGAAAGTGTTAGTCACTCAGTTGTATCCAACTTTTTGCAACCCCATGGACTATAGCCAGCCAGGTTCCTCTGTCCATGGGATTCTCCAGGCAAGAATACTGGAGTACGTTGCCATTTCCTTCTCCAGAGAATCTTCCCAACCCAGGGGTTGAACCCACATCTCTTGCTTGGCAGGCAGATTCTTTACCATCTGAGCCACTAGGGAAGCTTATAGTTATATAAATATTAAAATTGACAAAACTCTTTCAAAGGAACATTTGTGAATTTCTCATATTTATTTCTATGTAGTTATAGATTTTTCAGTTTTGTCAAGGTACTTGTTTTCAGTGACTGGTTGGATTTTCCTTTATGTATCCTCATCCTGGATCAGATGGTTATGATGAAGGTTCACCAAGAAACACAGAACGATTAGGGAGTGAGAGCTGAGGGAGGCAGCAGAATGACAGGTGGATTACATGATGGAAAGCAGAGAGCTAGGCATCAATGGAAGGCAGTGGAGAGGGTGGTCTGCGGCAGTCACTGAGAAATTACACTCTCTAGGAGGGAAAAGGATACAGATTAAGGAATTCAGTTGACTTCACCTGCCCTTTGGCCTTCTCTTTCCTTCTGCATGAGCTACTTACTTCTTACCTGCAGCAAGAAGAGGAAGTCGCTGCAAGGAGTTCTCCAGAGTCTCACTACAGATTTTCCATTTCTTGTAATGCTTTTAAATTAAGGCAAGAATTTATTCTGCATAATGCCTGAACTCTTTACTCAAAGAGATGGTCTGTTAAGAACAGTTTGGGTACAGTGGGAGGAAGTTGGACTGTGGCTCCCTAGGTTCACCATTAATGGATAAATTGAATGATTCCATTTGGGGTGAGTAAGGTGGAGTATGTGGCATCTTTTGTTAGAAATACATTTAAATGAAAGATATTCAAATGACTGGATTTCTCTTCTTTGTGTGCACACTGAGTGGCAAGTGTTCCATAGAGTTTCAGGTCCCTCCAGAGTAACGTGCAATTGTGTGTGACTCACGTACTTCTCTATCATCTCTTTCTGATGTATGCAGCCAAAGGGGACTCTAAGGGGGGGACTGAAAAAGATGGTGAACAGCAAGGAGGACGATTTCCACTGTCCAGACACCCGAGAAAGAGTGAAGGCAAAGGTCATTGACAGAACACTCGCATTGAATTAGAAGTCACTTGTTAGGCCATCAAGGAACCTCTGCCACCAAGTTTCTATAAAGGACTGAAGAGAAGCTTTGTGAATTTACACAGTATTTTTATGCATGGTTTATCTTGCTGTCAGACAGCATTTTTTTCAACATAAAAATTCAATCCTAAGAGGCTTCAAAGCTCCAACCTCCCAGCTAAAGTCCAGGTTTTATTATTTTCTTAAGAAGCAGTTTTCTATATCATCAGTGTTAATGAAAACATTATGTTCAATTCTTCAGTCGAATTGCAGATTTGAAATATGAAGTTCTCAGAACCATATGCTCATGTTCAAAACGGATGTCTTGGTAACTGTGACTATTCAGGGCACGGAGACGTATAGGAGTAAACGTGCATTTGAATGTGCAGGTTGTACTTGATTATTAAGTGTGATTATTTAAAGAAGGCAGAGCACTGTCAACATGGTTTTAAATAAAACAAACAAGTCAATGCAAGAAGGTACGGTTTGCCCCAGGAATACTAGCCATAATCAAGATCCTTTATCCTTCATAGAAAGAGCCAGCCGAGGCTGCCCCTGTAAGCAAAGCACTTTGGAGCAGCTGGACAAAATGCTAGAGGAGAGAAGCAGCTGAGCCCTTCCTCTCTGGAGAGGAAGACAGATCCCTTGGAGGTAGACTCAGCTGGTTATGAAACCTCCTATGACGAGCAGGCTCAGTTCTCCCTGTTAGCCACACAGTATTTTTCTGAAATTATATTTTTAATAGCCTTGAATAATATTAGCTTTCTAAAGTGCTGGAGAATAAAAGAATCTGCTCTGAGAGAAGAGCAGTAAATGACTTTTATGTCTATATTAAACATATAGCTCAGATTTTTTTTTTTTTTTGAGTAATGGTGATTTGTGCAGCAGATAGTAGGGCAGTGTTCTGGTTACAAAGAATCTAGGCACTGCCACTTTTTGCATGCTAAGTCACTTCGGTCGTGTCCAACTCTTTGCGACCTTATGGACTGCAGCCTGCCAGGCTCCTCCATCCATCCTTCTCCAGGCAAGAATATTGGAGTGGATTGTTATAGCTCTCCTCCAGGGGATCTTCTCCATCCAGGGGTCGAACCCTTGTCTCAAGCATCTCCTGCATTGGCAGGTGGGTTCTTTACCTCTAGCACCACCTGGTTAGGCATGTGAATTTGAGGAGGGCATGCCACTTCTTAGCCATGAGAATTTGTCTGTTGTTTTAATTTCATTGAGCCCCAGTTTCTTTGTCTGTAAAACAGTGATAATAAAGGCATTTTCACTGATTTTTAGTGAAACAGTCTTTTACAAAGGGCCAGGATTTCCGCCATGTTTAGAGAAAATTCTCTCCATATAATTGTGGCCAGTGATGCTATCCTCTTATTTATTGTAGAGCTTGTATGGTGTTCTCAAACTGTTCAGTCTTCTAGGGAAGACACTTTTGGAGGGTGCAGGTTTAACTGTCATATGTTTAGACACTGTGAACCACTGCGTTTCACTCTTCACTTTCCCTTTGAGTTTTGCACCTAGCAATCTGTAATTATCAAAATGTTTTTGTTGACCCAGTTCTCTAATTTGTTAACCAAGACTTCACTTGTTATATGTTATTCTAAGATCTAAGCAAAACTAATACAGTTATGTAAAGTTTAAAAATAAAATAAAATTAAAAAAAAAAAGAAGATCCTGTTCATTTTATTGCCAAAGACACTTTTGGCCTGGTTAAGGATTCTTTGACTTTATTTTAAACCCATAATGCTGGCTATAATTACATATAAATTATTTTCATACTTGACAGGGAATTCTAGCTGCCTAACTAATATAAATTTTCTCTTGCTTAGTTAATAATAGAAATCAATTATATTGGATTTACCATTCTCAGCTTTGCATTGCATACCTTGAAATGTCTTTCATGTCAGAAAAAAAAAATTTTAGTCTTGTATAAGCTCCTATTTTTTAGGTTTCTGATGCTGTTTCTAGATGACACAGCCCACTTTACTGACCATATGTTCTGTGAGCACAATCAACCTGCTGCTTCTGCTGCTAAGTCACTTCAGTCGTGTCCAACCCTGTGCGACCCCATAGACGGCAGCCCACCAGGCTCCCATATCCCTGGGATTCTCCAGGCAAGAACACTGGAGTGGGTTGCCATTTCCTTCTCCACAATCAACCTAGTAGTGGTTACATTGGTCCCATGTAAAAAAGGTATTCTAAGTATCATTGGATCCTTGTGGATGATGGAGTTTATTTTTTTTTCAGTGTAAATACCACACTCCTTTCCCCAGAAGCATTGAAATTCAAATGAAAAAAATGCTCTGAATTTAGGCTTCAGATTTTTTATTGAGACAATTTCTCTAGACAAGTGTTAATTGATCAGGGTCAGAAATGGAAAGACTTTGTGTTATTATTCTACATTCTGATGACCTCCCCCAATGACACCAAGACAAAACTTTAAAAAGCAGAAACCCAGGGATTGAAATGAATGCATAATCTTGAACTGAAAACTTGTTCAAATAGAGTGAGATATAAATCTCAAAATTGAGATTAACAAAAGATCTCTTACTCTGCTAAGTGATTGTCTATCTTCTCCCACCCCAACCCCACCAGTGTTTTTCAAACTTTTAAACTTACCTTTCCTTTTAAAAAACTTTTTATTTTTAAATAAATATAGATTCACTGGAAGCTGCAAAGATAGTATAGAAAAGTCCCGTGTACTCTTCACCCAGTTTCCCACAATGATTACATCCTAAGTAACTGGAGTTCAAAATCAGAAAATTGACTTTGTTAAATACATGTGTGTACTAGTCAGAGTTTTTCAGAAAAATAGAACCAAAATAAATCATATTTATTATGAGGCATGGGCTTATGTGCTTATAGAGTGGGTTAAGTCCCATGGTATGCTGTTGGCAAGCTGAAGACCTGGGAAAACCAGTAATGTAAGTTCATGAATTAAAACGCCTAAGAACCAGAGGAACTGATGGTGTAAATTCCAGTCTGAGAGCCAGAAAATATCAATCAGTGAGGTAGGAAAAAGGGGAAAAATCTATCTTCCTTTGCCTTTTGTTCTCTTCAGGCCCTGTTCAGTAGATTGGAAGAGGCCCATCTACATTGGAGAGGACAATCTATATACAATTGAAATGCTGATCTTATCCAAAGCACCCTGACAGCCACACCCTAAAATAATGCTTAATCTGGGCACTCTGTGGCCAGCCAAACTGACACATGAACCATCACAATTTGTAGAGTTCTCTGTCAGTTTATGACAAGTAAATTTTTATGACAAGTAAAGTGTAACCAGCAGCACACTCAAGATACAAGACTGTCCCCTTACCACAAAGATCTCTTTCATTCTGCTCCTTTATAGTGATACTTATCCCTCCTCCATATTATTTCTAACTCCTCAAAAGCAGTAATCTGTTTTTAATCTCTATAATTTTTTCATTTTGAGAATATTGCATATATGACCTTTCAAGATTGGCTTTGTTTTTTATATAGCATAATACCCTTTAGATTCATCCAGGATATTGTGTATATCAATAGTTTGTTCCTTTTCATGACTGAGTAGTATTCCATGGTATGGATGTGCCACAGTTCATTTAACTATTCACATGTTGAAGCATATCTGTATTGCTGCTAGTTTTAGGTTAGCTGTTACAAGTAAAGATACTATAAACAATGGCATAAAGGTTTTTATCCAGACATAACTTCTCATTTCTCTGGGACAAATGTCCAGAAGTGCAATTGCTGGAATGGTAGTCGCACATCTACTTTTTAAAGCAATTTCTGAATTCTTTCCCAGAATGGATATACCACTTTGCATTACCATCAGTGGTCTCTTAAACAATTGTTATTTTTTTTCTTGAGTCTTAAGTTTTCATTTTCTCTGCCTTTCAGAGTCTTCTTAAGTCTATTTTATATATAATTGTCAAGATTTGCTAGCTATATTTAGGAAGAATAGGGGAAAATACGTATACTCTGTCTTCCCAGAAGCAGAAGTCATCTTTATTTTTTTCTATTGAACACAAAAATCTCATATTCTCTTTCAATGTTATGACATTTCAAAATATAATAATTCATAATTTAAAAAGTAAACAACCATAACAACATTGAAGGAAATTTTTATTTTGTTTTCAAACTAATAAACCAAACTTCTCCCTTCACTACTCTTTCATCTGCTATTTATATATGTTCTCCCACTTCACTGAGACTCCTTACTCCCATACATTTTCAGAGTTCTGACAGTTTTAATTTCTAATCTCCCTACATGTATTTCCAGCCATAACTTTACTTCCTAGTTAGGCTGTTCTTTTGATACTTGTGACCTATTGTAAACCAAAACATCAAAATCCGTGTCAGATTTTTGGCGTGTTTTTTGGAACAAAGATGTTCAATTTCAGATAAGTTTGGATAATCATCAGATAAGCATCCACACTCTTAATCAATGCTTAGTTGAACCAGCTTTCAACAAACTTTGAGGCCTGCCCATCAAAAGAGATTTGCTTTTATCAGTATTTGACTTGATTCAAGCTAACCTACTCATCTTTTTGCTTTGTGAAAAAAATGAATCAGTTTGGAATCATCAGGCTTGGAGTGAGTGCATGGGCTCCTCAAATATAGTTTGGGAGTATTTAACACACAATATCATAAGCCAAATGTAATTATAAAGGGCTGTTAGATGAGGTTCAATTTTAGCATAGATCTACATGAAGGAGACAAGATTACTTTCCTTCCCCCTCTTCTTTAGGAGATGGATAAATTTGCATTTTCCTTAAAATTTATTTGTTTTTCCTATGGAAAGTTTGAGATCATGATATTAATATTTAACTTCAGTGGGGACATGAAACCTTTTATAAGTGTTGTTTTCATGATAATAGGTGTAATTATATACACACATCATTCATGCATATAATTTTTATTGTTTTTATGATTAGTTGGTTTTAAAGTATAGCAAATATAGCAGTGGTAAAGAATCTGCTTGCCAATGCAGGAGACGCAGGAGATGCGAGTTCAATCCCTGGGTCGGGAAGATCTCCTGAAGGAGGAAATGGCAACCAACTCCAGTATTCTTGCTTGGAAAATCACACTGGACAGAGGATTGGGCTACAGTCCATAGGGTTGCAAAGAATTTCTGAGTTACTCTGAGTTACTGAGCATATACATGACTGAGTTACTGAGCATATACACATGCAAGAAAATACTATATTGGAGACATTCAGATAAAAAAGAATAGAAAGTAAAACAATTTTCCAATAGTTAATTTATTAGATTTTGTTTGGTTATTAAATTTATCCTCATTTTATAGAAAAAAATAGTTACTTAAAGTTTGCTGTATTTTTATATATCTATTTTTATTGTAAATTTTTTGGTGAACTTCTTGGCATTGTTTTTTATAGAGGGAGTGGGTATCAAGACAGTCATATGAAGTACAACAGGGAGCTTTCCCTTTGTGCTGCTACTTTGAACCATTTACATTTTGGTTTGTTTAGGTTGTAGGTTTTTAAATTTAATTTTGTTTTTGTCTTGGAACTTTAGATTTTTGTTCTGACCATTTGTTAGTGTTTTCCTTTAAAAAATGGTAATAATTAAAAACAACCAAAAAGCTAAAAGAGTATCTTTTTTTCTTTCCTTTTCTTTTTCCTTTACATATCCTGTGGTCCATTAGTAGACAGAACTTCAGTTAGTTTTATGAAATGCAATATTTAGTACCCCTTCCCCTGTCCCAGTTTTATTTAAGGGAAAAAGATAAACTTCAATGACCTGAAGTTGAGAATGTGGATACAGCTTCTTGCAGTCACACTGAGATTGTATAGTATTCTTCATTTCCTTTTACCCTGAATGTATAACAGTGCTGGGTGACAAAGGTACGCAAATCCAACTCCATCATCGTCGTCATCGGTAGCGTCGGTGCAAGCTACTTTTTATGACAAAGTACAATAGCTGATCCCAAGCCCTGCTTTCTGGGAAAATCAGTCATTCCACTCAGCACCACCTGAAATACCAAAAAGCAAATTGTAGCATTCCTTAGGAAGAAATAACCTCCATTTCTTCTCCTTCTCTTTGCCCTTCCCCTTTCCCTTTTTATTTCCCCCTTCTTCTTCCTCTCCTCCTCCTGCTCCAATTAAGTAAACCCACTATGTCTTTTTTTTTTTCCAAAAGGGCTCCTAGAGTAGCCATTAGAATGGTTTTCTCTGATGTCAATGTTTACATAGCCAATCAACAGTCCAACTGCTAACAGCTGCTCCTTCTGTGGTAGGATTTTCAATGCGGTGTATTTTCAGCATCTGTGAAACACTCCTTGCTTTTAGGTTTTTCAAAAGATTGCACATTTCCAGTGATGGTGTTGGGTTTCATCCCAATGGCTACAAATTGACCTTGGTTCTTTAATTTCCTCAGTTACTTTGTTGTCCATTGAATATGGTTTTGCTTTGCTAGTTTTGAATCTCTGTTCCTTAGTTAACACTTCAAGAATCATCAGCTAACTGCTATTAATTTCAGTATATTCTTCCCAATGCTGTAAATAATTTCCTTATTAGCTCAGCAGCACTGGTACCTAATATTCTTTGGATGATTCTCAAGTCTAGCAGTATAGGTGAAGAAAAATAAATTAACTCTATCTTTGGCTGCATCAGCAGTATATCTGGGTGTGTACCATCCTTAATCCTTGTTCCTTTGATCCTTGATAGTGACAGAATAGGCTTCCAAGTGGTCTTCCTTTAGCTCATTCAGATAATCCACCATGTCATGCTCTGATTTATTCAAGTTGGATTTGCAAGTTTGCTGAAATGTGTTCAATACTACCTCTAGGTATTTGTTCAACTCTCCACCAATAACAAAGGCAGTATCACCAAACATAGAATCTGTGGCTTCACAGACCTGTGGACATTATCATTTCCCAAGTTTTCTGTCAACAAAAACTAGGATATTGGATTTCAAGGTGTGACATAAATCTTCCACTTATCTTACAGTCTCCAATAAAACCTTGCACTCAGTATAATTTTTCAATGAAATACCCATACTCAGGACAACTTAGAGGCCTCTATATACTTTAGGAATTCACCAGTCAACATTTCCTCTGATGTATTAACTGCCATTGAGTCACCCTTTTGCATCCCCCAGATCCAACTGTTCTTTGAAAAATCCTTAACATTGTCTCACCTTGATGCTGCACTTTTCAGAGAATATTTTGAAGAGCTGTGTGGAGTAAAGACTGAAGGCCACTGAACTGGATCTTATCAGAAGTGCTTTTGTACATGACTGTATCTCTATCAGTACATGTTTTGCAATTAGAGTTGCCAGTGTCAATTTTTGAACTGAAGGGTAATAGTATTTGTTACTCTTTATTGCAATTTTCATCAAAGCTTCACATGAAGCACTTCTCAGGTTATTCTAGTGGCCATCAGGCTGGTCTGCGATCTCTAGGAGCTTCTGTAATATGAAGATCAGCAGTAAGTAGCTGTTTCTTTCTGATCATCACTCACTGAGGTTTCATAAACAGCTTCAGCTAGATAGGAAAAAACTCAGAGCACATTTGATGCCATGATGATCAGCACTCAGGCCTTCTCTCAGACACCGTAGCAAGGGAACCCAGTAGACATCACTTAAGGCAGCTTCATGGAGCAACTTGCAAAATCTGGCCCTGGTCTGTATACTTATATATCAAACTTCCACAGGAGTCTTTGATGAATTATATTGAGATAAGCGTTACCTGTATAACTAAGAGTTTGAGCTTATTGGATTTATTTTCCTCCAAGATACAGGCAACAGTCTTCACAATCATATCCCGGTATCAGTAATCAAAGTTCTTGATCTGTTCTGTACAAGAGGGAAGGACAGGTGAGACAATGTCATCTTCACATCAGTTGGTCAGGAGAATCATTTGCATCATTTTTTTCTAGTGATGTGTGAGAATTGAAACCTCAGTTACGGTGTTTCCTTGTCACAGATCTTGCTGTGTGCTCTGGGACCTTCTTTGTTCTGCTGCCTCTTTAGCTTCAATGGCCGAATCTATTTTGTCATCACAGACATTAGACTAGAATATTATTCCTTACAGGGCCACTTCATCAAAGTCACTGTTTTACTTCAATTGTGATCACAAAATGAGCAGCACTTGTATGTGCCTCCACTATTGACAATACAAGGGCATTTTCTTCACCAGATTCTGTAATGTAGTCATTAACACCTTATAATCTTGATAACTGGCTGCTTCATAGACTATCTGGAAAAGAAATTGTCTTTTAGATTACTTGTCAAAGTTCACTTTGATGAACTCCAATACTTCAGGAGTGTCTTCGTAGTCATTGACTTTACTTTACTATTAGGATCTTCTTTCAACTTCCCCAGGATTATGACAGTCAGAATTTCACTGGATGGACCTTGCAGCTGCTCTGTGTGAATATCTTGACAGATGTAGCATATTGCATTCAATGTTGACTGTTTCATGTGCTCTATGCTGTTGGAGTTTGTAACACTGTCTATCAGCTGAAGAAGGAATCCTGACCACTGATTTACTGGGTTCTCTGTACAAACAGTTTCAGCCATCATTGTGAGGCAGAGTTAAGCAGGTAGGTTTCTGTGCCCAAAGAATGCAGAATAGTTCTTGGCTTCTCAATCAAACATTAACATTAACGGAAAGCCATTCTGCTGTTGTTGCGTCTTGATGTTTGGATCTTCAGATGGCAAAGAGCTCTTGATCTATAGACCAGCTGCAACCCTGCCAATCTGGCTGTTTACTGAATTTTCTGGCACTCTGGACAGTTCTAGAAAGACCTGTGACAAGTTTCACCACCCTTCGCTCCAGGAATGTCTACATAGCTTCTAGTTCAAGCAGAGGTGGAAACACAGTTGTCTCAAGGCTGCAATCAGCTCCAAAGTGAAGGTGATGGCAGTCGCTTCCCTTCAGATGATTCTTGCTTCTCAGGCAGCACTGACTGCAGACAGGGCTTGGGAGTTGAGTGGCACTTAAGGGTTTGAAGGGGGTCAGACTCACCACAAGTTTGTTCATCTGTTCCTTCTTTATAATACTCTGTCATCCTTTCCTTCTCACTTCCTCCCTCCCACTTTCCTTCTTTGCTGTTAGCAGTGGCAGCTGCTCCTCTGGTGGAGGTGGTGGAGAAAGCCTAGAGGCATCTCAGAACATGACTGGAGCTTAGTTGGTGAGGAAAGAGAGGCGAAAGGGAGGTAGCGAGTGAACAGAAATCAGTAGGGAGAGAAAACTTTGCTACACTTTAAATTGCATGCGTGCCTGCTAAGTCGCTTCAGTTGTGTCCAACTATTTGTGACCCAGTGGACTATAGCCCGCCAGGGTCCTCTGTCCATGGGATTCTCCAGGCATGAATATTGGAGTGGGTTGCCATGCCTTCCTACAGGGGATCTTCCCGACCCAAGGATCAAATACACATCTCTTATGTCTCCTGCATTGGCATGCATGTTCTTTATTATCAACACCACTTGGGAAGGCCACAGTTTAAATTACAGAAACTAAAAGCTAAATCATAAGCATCAAAGGTCATTAAAATTACTTACACTATTTGTGAGGTGGCTTAGTGGTAAAGGATCTGCCTGCCAAGCAGAAGACACAGGTTCAATTCCTGGGTTGGGAAGATCCCCTGGAGGAGGAAATGGCAACCCACTCCATATTCTTGCCTGAGAAATCCCATGGACAGAGGAGCCTGGTAGGCTACAGTCCATGAGATCGCAAGAGTCAGATATGACTTAGTGACTAAACAATAGCAATATGTGTATGAATATCAGTAATCAGTTAATTGTCCTGGCCGAGTGCTCAAATAGGCAGTGATTTTTTTTTTATTTTATTTTTGATTGGCAGATAATTAATTTACAATATTGTGATGATTTCTGCCATACATCAACATTAATCAGCCACAGGTATACAAATATCCCTTCCCTCTTGAACCCCCTCCCCATCCCACCCCTCTAGGTTGTCACAGAGCATCGGCTTTGGATTCCTTGTGTCATAAAGCAAATTCCCACTGACCATCTATTTTACATGTGGTAATGCATATATTTCAATGCTATTCTTTCAAATCCTTCCATAATGATATCTTATATCTCTATTGATTTCCTTAAAGGAAGTTAGTTACATTATAAAAGAACTTTCAGCCTGCCATTTAAAGTTTTTTCATCCCAGCCTATGTGAAAAAAAAAAAAATAAGATCTTCATTATTGATTAAGCACTTTGGGATTCAGACTGGTGACAGGAACTTTAAGAAACTGCTGTTTATATGGTACTAACGGACCATGTATTAGACTTTTCAGCCACAATTGCACAAGTGTACAACCCTACTATCAGTAGTGTCATCTGTAATGTATAGAAATAAAAGTGCTTACTGGTTCTTTGCCAAATCTTAGACTCATCCAGTATAGCTCTGCAAGACAAGGGTAGTAACTAAGTGCATCAGAATGTCACGTTAACATGCACCTCAAATAGAGTTCAAGATTGCAAGGGCAGAAGAACTTTAGGAGCAAGAAGAAAACAATTTTAGTTTGCTTTCAAACTGTCAAAATTAAGTGGCTATTTGTTCCTATATATCAGTTTGGTACAGTCATATGGGAATGGAAATAATCTGGTAGGTAAAGATGGATGAAATTATAGTTTAAGGGTTTTATCCTAGAAGGGGCAGGTGTCTGAAATAGACAAGAGATGAAAGTCAGGAAGCATGTTTCAAAGATACCTCCTGGAGGAAACCTGTGAAAATTGGGAAGGACTAGACAGGAAAGAGATTTGGGGCAATCGAGCTAGGAACTTGTTCTACACTAAGCACAGCCAAGCACATACACACCTAGGTTTATATTTTGTTGAGTTTAGACAGAAGTGTCTTAGAAGGTTTGTGCTGAAAGGAGAGGAACAACGACTTTATGCAAAAATTGTCCAATTTGTAGTTTCATCTAATGGTGGTAAAGAAGTTACATTTATTTATCATCAAAGACATGCAAATTATTCTCCCTAGCCTTGGCAAGAAAGTTTGTGAAGCTGGTGAGTGCTTTCCACAAGGTAGACTTTCATTAAATATTAGTGGATTTGTGCCATCTGCCCCATATTTTCACAGAGTACCCAGATGTCTATCTCTGGAAAATCACAAAATAAAAAAGAAGTATGCAGTCTGAAAGTAACAATTACTCCATTGCTGTGATTCTTAACCCAATACCTCCTTTATTTCTTAAAATCTACTTTGAAATTCTTAAATGAAATTTATACATACTATAAGCTACTGGCACACAGTACCAAAATAATAATAATATTATTATGTCTTAGCTACAATATGAAGGGCAAATGAAAGTAATTTATAATAAAATAATATATATTTTAAATGCAAATACACAGGCAAAACCAGTCCCACAGACATACTATAATAGATGCTTGCAACTGTAGGTAAAATCATTATGATATGACAGCTACCAGTGTTGACTTTGTATCTACCCAATGCTCAAATACTCAAATATGTGTCAGTGTTTTTTTGACAAGATGTCCCCAAATGATGATATATGCTTATGGAGATTCAAATAAAATTAGGAATAACATTTCCTCAAATTATAGCATATAAAAAAATTCTTCAACTACATATGTATTGGGACATTTGAAAGTCACCCCCCAAAATGATTAAACACCATGTGAGAGACAGTTTTAGGTACTTGGAATACAATGGTGAACACACCCTGAAAACATCTCTGGTCTCACGGAGCTTACAGATTAGTTGGGGGTGGAGTTGAGGGGGATGGAGATAGACAATAAACATGGTAAACAAATTAAATAGCATGTTATAAGGTAGTACGTTCCTTGGGGGGAAAATGGAGTGAGGTAATTGCATTGAGATTGCCAGGGAGTGGTAAGTGTTTGGAATTTGAAATAGGTGTGGTTGTGGTAGGCTTCACTGAGAAAGTGATATCTGCACAAAATCTGGGAGGCGCTTAGGGAGTTAACCATGCATATGTCTGGTGAAAAGCATTCCAGGAAGAGGGAACAGCCAGTACAAAGGCTCTAATGATGGTGCATTCCTGGTATTTTCAAGGTACAGCAAAGAGGCCGATATAGATAAAGTCAAAAAGGTAAGGAGAAAAGGGCATGAGCTTCAGGGAGTTAATGGGAAGAGAGCACTTAGTAAGACACTCTAAGAACTTCAGACTTTGAATAAAGTGGGAAGACTGCAAGATTTTGAGTAAAAGAATGACATGATATCTGACTTAGTTGCTATGTTGGGTATTCTCTGGCAAGAGGCATGGGAGGGAAGAGAGAAAAGAGTGGAATCAGAGTCCAGTTGGATATTGTAGTAATCCAGGCAAGAAATGCTTGTGGTAGACCAGGGTTTTAGCTCTAGAGATGGTGAGGAGTGGTTGGATTTTGGATAAATTTAAAGAGTCAACTTTACTTCTTAATGATCTGGATATGGTATATGAGATAAAAAGAGGGATGCAAAGTAATTTCCAACTTTTTAGCCTGAGCTCCTGGATGTTAAAATTTGCCATTTACCAAGAAGGAAAGACTTCAGCATTTGAAGGGTGGAAGAAGGATATCGAGTTCAGTTTTGAAGATGTTAAGTTTGAAACATCTGTTAGACATCTATGTGGAGATGTTGATAGGCAATTGGAAATAAAGATATGGTATTCAGAAGAGAGGTATGAGCTAAAGTTAGTAACTTGAGAGTCTTAGCCATATACCTGGTACTTAGAGCCATGTTATTGGATGACCTCACCATCACTAGGGGTAAAAAGGGGACTTGCATATTGGGCACAACACCTGGCTTCTGCAGAAGGCATTTTCAACTCCATGAATATGAGTCAACGGGAGTCAACACAAATCTTCAAAAATAATTATATTCCTTCTCCCAAAGGAATTAATAGTGGACCTCATGCACTGGAACTAAGGTCAAAGATTTTCAGGATTTCTATCCCATCCTCAGAGTTCAATATGGGGCTTGAGTATAAGGAATAACTTACAGCTTCTCCAGGTATTCTCAACACCATTAATGGTTGGAGAGAGAAACCTCATACTGGTACTATGACACTACTTCCTCTAGACATTCTGCCCTCCATAATCAGGAATCAAGCTGGGTTCTGGAAGTAACACCTGGCTTCCTCAGTAATACTCAATTCCATAGACACTGTCATCTACTAGTTCTTGTCACTACTAATAACCTCATCTCTTCCATAATTTCTGTATCATTATAATCACTCATTTGCATATTCCTGCAACTTTCATGTCATGAAACAATTTTTTTTAGTCCAGGATTATGTCATACATTGCAAGATGTCTAACATTCCTGATTTATGTTCAGTAAATGTCACTAGGATCGCCTCCCCCTCCCCAACATTATGACAACAAAAATGTCCCTATATATTTCTAGATGTCCCATGAGGAGGCCATAATTTCTTTGTTGAGAATTACTGTTCTATTTTAGACAAAGTATCATAGTTGCTAAAGTGCTGAGTGAAACAGCATTTTTTTTTACCCAGAGTACCATTAAAATTTCCAGAATCTTCCCTCCTGGGTAGCAATGTCTATAAAGCTATCTCCATTTTTACATTTTAATTGTGACAGTTCTCTCAAATAACCTATAAAATCACTGCTAGTTATTTTCAGACTTAGCTCTTCCAAAGTGGGAATTCCATTTCCTAGAGTACCTCTTAGATAATGATGCTGGAACAATGAAAATGCTACACAATACACTTGAACTCATTAAAATATAAAAATTACCTAACTCCTATTAGTTATTATTTTGAGACAAAACTGGAAAATACACTGAGTGTAAATAAGAAGGAAGATGTGGAGATGGTGACTTTATTAAGTTTATAAAAAACCCCAAACATTAGTTTTCCTATCTAAAGAATAGCTCTACTGCAGAAATACTTTTCAGTCTCATTTGGAAGCAAAATATGGTCATTGTCCACATTGGTAAGAGACTACAGAGGCTCCAAGGGCATTTGCCAAAAGTTACTGAGTTTTGACCAGATTCAGGGGAGCATTCTGCAAACTGCACAGCTCTTCAACTAAAACAGGGTTTTACATCATCTTAAGCCCAAAGTGCCATAATCATTAGCATCTTACTATTTCTGGAGTGCCCATTGGGGGCCTAGTACCATGCTAAATTTTAAAGAAGTATTTTCACAGTCTTTATGGATATAATCTCACAGCTGAGACATTCACCTATAAATGTAAAAAATCATCCCTCTAAAAAAGAATCATTGTTCTGTGCTATTATGAAAGGTAGGAGAATTGTGGCTTTATAGTAAGAAATGTTAAATAGATGTAATGAAAGGACCCCTGGGCACAGATCTTCTGCCAACTAAGAACTCTCCCTACAGGATATCTGCTTGAATGAACCCCTGGTCCTTGGAGTCAGAGAAAGATTGTTATGGTTATTAAATTGAATTGACAGACACTGCCTTGAGACAATGGCAGGGGTTTCTGCCAAGCACCTGCAGATCACAATGCAGTGAGAAGTGTATCCTTCTGATACAAGGATATCATTTCCAAAACTTGACACTGTATTTGCATAATAGACATGTATAGTTAATTTTAAAAAAAAATAGGAAGATGTAATCCAGTTGTGAAATAATTCCCCCATCAAACTCCAGGACATTATCTGTGCTGTCTCTATGACTATGCAATGCAGGAAAAGGTTATTTCTGAGCAGCTTCAGAGTCATATGGTTATATAAGCTGCACCCCAACATTTTGGCTTCAATTGCAGTGCATTTTGAAAGGCCAAATGCAAAGTCTGACTGCTGGCAAGTCTTAATACTTCTGCCAGTAAATGCTGCTGAATCTCTCAAGCAGCAATGTGTTATTTTAATCTCTTTCCACTGCCCCTCAATTCTTCTCTGTCCTCTTGCACTAAAAGATAATCACTCCTGGGAGCAATTAATCCACCTAAAGACTTTCTTTAAATTTACTGTATTTGTTATGACAAGATGTACAACTAAAAATAATAAGAATAAATGAAAACAGCCTTGATTTACATGTCAGATGAGCTGGAGTATAGATTGAATAGATGTTAAAGAACACTATCGTTTCATTTCTGACCTGAAGTGGATACCCTTTTTCTCAATTGTTAATCTTCATTATGCGTCTCTACCTGAAGTGGATACCCTTTTTCTCAATTATTAATCTTCATTATGAGTCTCTCTGGATTCTGAGTAGCACAGCTACCTGAGCTATATTTTATGAATACACAGTTACTTCCTTTTAAAAGCACACCATATTACTCTTGAACTGTTTTTAGCCATTCCTTTTTCTTTTTTTGAAAGAGCTTCATTGTGATGGCTTTTTGCCTTCTTTGCCATAACCTGCAAAAACAGGAGCATCTGGTGGAATCTTCTTCCATAGCAGTCAAGCATTCTGCTAGTGACTGAATGTTTGCATCCACCCCAAATTCAAATGTTGAAACCTAAATCCCAGTGTGGTGCTATCATGAGGTAGGGAGTCTGAGAAGTGACTAGTTCCTTAGGGCAGAGTCCTCCTCATGCTTGGGATTAGTGCCCTTACAAAAGAGACCTCCAGAGAGCTCCTTTGTGCCTTCCACTATGTGAGGGCACAGCAAAAAGATAGCCATCTATGAAACATGAAGTGAGTTTTCACAAGACCTTAATCTGCTGGTGTCTTGATCTTGAAATTCCAGCCTCCAGAGCTGTGAGAAATAAATTTCTGTTGTTTATAAGCCACTCAGTCTACAGTATTTTGTTATAGCAGCCTGACTGGACTATATGGACATATATGGATTCCAAGTTCTGTCTTTTGTGATGCAAACAATTAAGTTTCTGTGTTACTAATGTGTGTTTTCATGTGGAAAACTTTCCCTCTTTCAAATGCAAAATCTATCTGATCTATCTGAAGAATTTGTTTAGTTTACCTCATTCCAGAGCCCACAGTTACTTTATCCATGATGCAGAAATTTACACAGGGAGTAAGCACTTGGGTGAATGTTGGGAGAATGCTTGGTAGATGATCCACACACTAGCAGTCTGAAGTATTGTTTAAGAGTAGCATCTGCTTGAGTCACCTTAGTAGACATATTTGGAAACCCATGATCATTCTCTAGCTGAAGTAAAAATTTTTTTAAAAGGCTGACTCTTCTTCTTACTTCTGAGGAGGAATTTGTTTCCAAAAACAGGACATTATTAGAATGTGGGATACAGAGTAAAAGTGGATTAAAGATGAGGGAGCTAGTAAGAATGAAAACAGTATGACATTCTTAAATGAAATTTGTGATAAAGCCAGATATTCCAGTTAAGCCAACAGAGTGTCAGATAAATCAAGCAAAATGAAGCCTGGCAACATTACAAATATCTTTTCAACATTTCAGTGTGGAAAGAGACATCTCTAGGTACATTTATAGTATTCCGTCATAGTTATGCACATGGTGGATTTGCTGATGTTCTCTTTATTTATTTATTTTTCACTTAAGTTTTTAGAAATCAAACCAGTTAATCCTAAAGGAGATCAGCCCTGGGATTTCTTTGGAAGGAATGATGCTAAAGCTGAAACTCCAGTACTTTGGCCACCTCATTCGAAGAGCTGACTCATTGGAAAAGACTCTGATGCTGAGAAGAATTGGGGGCAGGAGGAGAAGGGGACGACAGTGGATGAGATGGCTGGATCGCAGAGAGTCAGACACGACTGAGTGACTGAACTGAACTGATTCCTCCTCCCACTCCCTTCATGGCCAGTCCCTGGCAACCATTTTACCTACTCTCTACTTCTATGAATTTGACTCTTTGAGATACCTCATATAAGTGGAATCATGTAGTATTTGTCCTTTTGTGACTGGCTTATTTTACTAGGCATTGATGTCCTCCTGGTTCATCCATGATGTTGCATGCAATGACATTTTCTTCTTTTTTAAGATCAAATAACTTTTCATTGTTTATATATACCACATTTTCTTTATCCATTCATCCATTGGTGGACATTATATTATCTTCAAAAAATACTAATAGTTTTCCAGGATAGCAATTGGGAATAGGGCCTTATGTTAGAAGGAGACATCTTAATATTTGGTGACCTCCCACATTAACTGTTACATAGGTTTTTCTACTTCTTATGGTTCTTAAAACCTTCAGCATGGAACAAAATGATATCTAGCCAAGTTAGAAATATAAGGTTTGATCCATCCAGCTAGTCAACCAGTCATTGAATAAAGGTGCATTAACTGCTACATGTTAAACACCATCAAAAGTACAAAGATGAAACAATCATTGATCTCATACTAAATAAAATGAGAAATAGAGACAATAAGATATGGAGATTAATAGAAAATAATGAGACCGTTAGTTAAGTTTTACTAATTTGGAACCCACGTCTATTGTTTATTCCTACCTTTATTGGAACTGAGAGGGATTATAGCAAAACAAGTACAACAGGATTGTAAACTAGAAAAACAAACCACAAAGCAAGAGAAAATTAGGATGAGTGTATGCTATTTATGAAGATAAATAAAATCACTATAATTGCACTGCCATAGTGGCTGTGAGTTTCTTGGAAGCCAGAATAAAACAAATTACAAAGTTATGAAAACTAGGACAAATATCAAATCCATATCAGTTCCTCAAGAGAGGTAAAGTCCCCATGGCCCTAGATTCTATCACGCAGTTCATTGACTGGTGCAATGAAAAATGAATACTTTTAAAGTAAATGTAGAACCTCTCTCTCACTCTCTCTCTTTTTTTTTTTTTAACAAAAGCTGAAAAGGTAATGTACAGGGGTAACATGAATTCTAAGAGAGACTAAGTTACAGTAGTTGAAAAACAGTTTTCTGTAGTCTCAATAATAGAAGTATCAAACTTAAGGCAATGATTCCAAGATACTGATCTCTGGACTGGTGATTATTCATGGCTCTGTTTTTACTGCTGCTGCTACTGCTGCTAAGCCGCTTCAGTTGTGTCCGACTCCATGTGACCCCATAGACGGCAGCCCACCAGGCTCCCCCGTCCCTGGGATGCTTACAAGAACACTGGAGTGGGTTGCCATTTCCTTCTCCAATGCATAAAAGTGAAAAGTGAAAGTGAAGTTGCTCAGTCATGTCCAACACTTCGCAACCCCACAGACTGCTGCCTACCAGGCTCCTCTGTCTAGTACATGGCAAATGAGAAAAATAAGGAAAATATATTTAGTTTTTAACAAAGCCTAATTTGTTTAATTTAATAGCCTTAGAACAAATCAGGTCCCTGTTGGTCCTTCTTAGGGACAGACCCTCTGTCCCCTGACACTTGTTTGTAGAAAAGCTTTAGACTCCTAGGCTTCCTTGAGTTCCAAAGAGCAAATTTAATCAGACAAGTGAGAAAATGTATAAACAAAGTAAAGCCATCAAGCAAGACAAAATAATAATTGATTAGCCACAAAGCAAAGTCAAGAACGTTTAGTTTCTTCTCAAGAGCTGTAGATAATACCTTGAGCCATATCTTTGAGTTGTTCTGCAGATACTAACCCCCCCCTCCCCAGGTGGAAGAAGTTAATTGCATGCTCACTATCAGCATGTAGATTCTAGAAGAGTGGCAACCAGAAAACTGATCACTGAGATCTGTGAATTAACACTCAGTTACCTCACCATCAACCAGAGAATTATGCCTGATCTTATCACATACTCCATGACCCTCTCCTTCACACTGTGTTTAAAAAACCTTCCTTGAAAGCCACCAGGGAATTTGGGTCTTTTGAGCATTAGCTGCCCAGTCTCCTTGCGTGGTGCCCTACAACAAACTTTGTATTTCCTTCACTGCAAACGGATGTCAATAGATTGGCTTTGCTGTGTGTCAGGCAAATGGACTAAAGTATGGTTCAATAACACTCTTATTCTAAGATAATTTCATCCTCTATCATGCATTGCTGAATAATCTACTTTTTAAAAGTAAAATCAGATCAGATCAGTCTCTCAGTCGTGCCCTACTCTTTGCAACCCCATGAATCGCAGCATGCCAGGCCTCCCTGTCCATCACCAACTCCCGGAGTTCACCCAAACTCATGTCCATCGAGTCAGTGATGCCATCCAACCATCTCATCCTCTGTCATCCCCTTCTCCTCCTGCCCCCAATCCCTCCCAGCATCAGAGTCTTTTCCAGTGAGTCAACTCTTCGCATGAGGTGGCCAAAGTACTGGAGTTTCAGCTTTAGCATCATTCCTTCCAAAGAAATCCCAGGGCTGATCTCCTTTAGAATGGACTGGTTGGATCTGCTTGCAGTCCAAGGGACTCTCAAGAGTCTTCTCCAACACCACAGTTCAAAAGCATCAATTCTTCGGCGCTCAGCCTTCTTCACAGTCCAACTCTCACATCCATACATGACCACAGGAAAAACCATAGCCTTGACTAGTCGAACCTTTGTTGGCAAAGCAATGTCTCTGCTTTTGAATATGCTATCTAGGTTGGTCATAACTTTCCTTCCAAGGAGGAAGTGTCTTTTAATTTCATGGCTGCAGTCACCATCTGCAGTGATTTTGGAGCCCAGAAAAATAAAGTCTGACACTGTTTCCACTGTTTCCCCATCTGTTTCCCATGAAGTGATGGGACCGGATGCCATGATCTTCGTTTTCTGAATGTTGAGCTTTAAGCCAACTTTTTCACTCTCCACTTTCACCTTCATCAAGAGGCTTTTTAGTTCCTCTTCACTTTCTGCCATAAGGGTGGTGTTATCTGCATATCTGAGGTTATTGATATTTCTCCCAGCAATCTTGATTCCAGCTTGTGCTTCTTCCAGCCCAGCATTTCTCATGATGTACTCTGCATATAAGTTAAATAAGCAGGGTGACAATATACAGCCTTGACGTACTCCTTTTCCTATTTGGAACCAGTCTGTTGTTCCATATCCAGTTCTAACTGTTGCTTCCTGACCTGCATACAAATTTCTCAAGAGGCAGGTCAGGTGGTGTGGCATGCCCATCTCTTTCAGAATTTTTCACAGTTGATTGTGATCCACACAGTCAAAGGCTTTGGCATAGTCAATAAAGCAGAAATAGATGTTTTTCTGGAACTCTCTTGCTTTTTCGATGGTCCAGCAGATGTTGGCAACTTGATCTCTGGTTCCTCTGCCTTTTCTAAAGCCAGCTTGAACATCTGGAAGTTCACAGTTCACGTATTGCTGAAGCCTGGCTTGGAGAATTTTGAGCTTTACTTTACTAGTGTGTGAGATGAGTGCAATTGTGTGGTAGTTTCAGCATTCCTTGGCATTGCCTTTCTTTGGGATTGGAATGAAAACTGACCTTTTCCAGTCCTGTGACCACTGCTGAGTTTTCCAAATTTGCTGGCATATTGAGTGCAGCACTTTCACAGCATCATCTTTCAGGATTTGGAATAGCTCAACTGGAATTCCATCACCTCCACTAGCTTTGTTCGTAGTGATGCTTCCTAAGGCCCACTTGACTTCACATTCCAGGATGTCTGGCTCTAGGTCGGTGATCACACCATCATGATTATCTGGGTCATGAAGTTCTTTTTTGTACAGTTCTTCTGTGTATTCTTGCCATCTCTTCTTAATATCTTCTGCTTCTGTTAGGTCCATACCATTTCTGTCCTTTATCGATCCCATTTTTGCATGAAATGTTCCTTTGGTATCTCTGATTTTCTTCAAGAAAAGTAAAATAGAAGACGTAAAATGAAAAAGATTGGTTGAGATTATACTTAAAATAGAAGACAATGATTAGAACAGAAATATGGATTTAAAAAATATAACTTATGTATCCTAGGCTTCATTGGTTTGGAACTAAGAGAAAAATCTTTTCTATACCCAAATTATAATGTCATGAACCCCTTAATTGCCAAATTTCTTGTCCCAAAATATCTCCTAGATTCAGTATATTTCCTCATGTGTGCTTCATAATACATTCTTCCAAAATTTATTTTTGTGTTCCATGTCTGAACACTGTAGGGCTAACTGTTTGTCCAGTTTCCCTTTTATAGTTGCTGTTTTCTTAAATTGTTGTACTGCAAGTACCTGTCACACATATTTCTTTCATCAGTCTCTGAGTAGGCATACACCTCTCTCCTTGGATAAGGAATTACCAAAGGGAGTTGATGAGAAAAATGCATGTAAAGCACTTAGAAGGGGATGGGTACATAGTAAGCACTCAATAAATGGTAGTGACAGTTATATTTATCCCTGGCCTTTGCAAGCATGGCCCTTATGGTAGATAATATTGTTCCCAATTACAGTTGACCCTTGACAAACATGGATTTGAACTACTACAGTACTATACAACCCACAGTTGGTTGAAACTCTGGATGCAGGACTGTGTACATAAAGCTAAAATGTTAAGCTATACATAGATTTTAGAACATTTCAATGCATGAGCATTGGTGTCCCAAATCCGTACCTTGTTTAAGGGTCAGTTGTACTCATTCTTCTTATAAGACAATTATATATTCTTATCTGTGGCCATGTGACTTGCAGTGTTTCCATATGGAGCATAAGCCCTGCCTCACTGATTTTCATTTTGGCCTTGTGACTTAGTCAGTGAACTATGAATGAAATTATATGTCCCCATCTGAACTGAAGCTTTAAGGGACTGAAATAGGGGTTGTTCTTAATGAAAAAACATAAGTTCCAGAGCCAGAGCTGATCCAGTCACTGACTGGAAATATGAAGGAGAAAAGACTATTGGTTGCTGTTAAAAAAAAAAAATCTTGGTATTATTGCAAACATCAACTGATATATCTTCAAATATATCTTTAATTACTGTAAATATACTATATTTTCAGCTACTATGAATGTTTCTATTCCTGTCTCATATTATCAATTATTGTAAGTTCACCATCCCTGATTGTTCATTCAATATTTTTACTCTTGCTTTGTGCTTCTTTCTCACATTTAATTCATTTTAGACTACGGCATCTGAACTATTACTTGTTTAATTTAAATTTTCCTAAGTGTGGAATGCATACTTCTGGTGGGACACAGACACATAATAGGTGATTCAAATTGAAAAAGTTAATTTCTTTTCAATGGTCATTCAGTTCTTCTGATTACATTAATGCAAAATTCTTAGTTGGGGCTAAGTTTATCATTAGCAACTCTCAAACAGTTGCTAATGTCCCTTTAAAAGAAATACAAATGTGATCTTCAAGCAAAGAGACTAGGACTAACAAGATTATTCAGTTAGAAGTTAAAAATATTGTTTAAACCACATTCTTATTACATCTATTAACAAATGATAATGATCCACCAGTAACAAAAGAGCTCCTTTTTAAAATAAATATATTTATTTGATTTAAAAATATGTTTTAAATAAAATGCAAAATGATGAAATGTGAGAGAATGTTCCATCTAAATGTCTGGCTTTCCTCTTCAGTAGTAGGAACATATTTGTCCAGATCTCAGCATCTCCTAGGTTTGTTCTCTTTCATGTTTATTTCAGGTCTGCCTCTTATTTATTTATTTTTTTGCCATCATTTTTACTTATTTATTTAGTTGTGTCAGATCTCATTTGTGGCACGTGGACTTCTTTCTAGTTGTGGCATGCAGGCTCCAGAGGGGTGAGCGCAGTAGTTTCAGCACACAGGCTTTGGTGCCTCGTGGCAAGTGGGATTCTAGTTCCCCAACTAGGGATCAAACCCTGCATTGGAAGGTGGATTCTAAACCACTCCAGGAAGTCCCAAGTCTGGCTCTTAGATTTACACCCTTTGCCTCCTGCCCCAGTACAAGTTTATGGGGTTGATACTTTAAAATGTAAGTCCTGCTTCTATTTTTAAATTTCATTGGAAAGACAAATCTATTGTGTCTTATATCTACCTTCCTGTGGACTTCAATAGTTTCAAAGAATATATACTGCTCTAATTTTGTTGCTGATTCTAGTACATACACAGCAGCTAAACACCACTCGGACCATTTTTACTGTGACCCTTTCTTAGCTTCACATACAGACCACTACTCAAAGCTGAGTCTTGGATCCCTAGTGTAGAAGGGATCTACTGCTTCTAGTAATAGCTTTTCCTTTCCTCTTATTAATTCCCTCAATAATCTTAAAGGCTTTGGGGAATAGACTGCTACACACAGCTAACTTGATTGAGCTATTTACAATAACTCATGGGCGTTTTTCTTAGAGAACGCTTCAACTAGAGTTCAATTAATGCTTCTCAGAAAGCTGAGCTGTTTTTCCTATTATATATAAATGTATATTTCTTTTATCTATTTAAAAAAAATAATTTATTTTAATTGGAGGATAATTGCTTTACAAAATTGTGGTGGTTTTTGCCATACATCAACATGAATCAGCCATAGGTATACATGTGCCTGCCCCATCCTGGATCCGCTCTCACCTCCCTCCCTACCCCATCCCTCTGGGTTGTCCCAGAGCACCAACTTTGGGTGTCCTGCTTCATACATCAGACTTGCACTGGCCACCTATTTTACATATGGTAATGTATATGATTCAATGCTATTCTTTCAAATCATCCCACCCACCCTCTCCTTCTCCCACTGAGTCCGAAAGTCTGTTTTTTACATCTGTGTCTCCTTTGCTGCCCTGCATGTAGGATCACTGATACCGTCTTTCTAAATTCCATATATATGTGTTAATATACAGTATTTGCCTTTCTCTTTTTGACTTACTTTAATCTGTATAATAGGCTCCAGGTTCATCCACCTCATTAGAACTGACTCAAATGTGTTCCTTTTTATACCTGAGTAATATTCCATTGTGTATATGTACCACAATTTCTTCACCCATTCATCTGCCAATGGGCATCTAGGTTGCCTCCATGTTCTAGCTATTGTAAATAGTGCTGCAATGAATACTGGGGTATGTGTGTCTCTTTTCAGTTCTAGTTTCCTCAGGGTGTATGCCCAGCAATGGGATTACTGGGTCATATGGCAGTTCTTATTAATATAAATGACTGTTGCAGCATGTCGGTAAGTTTCCCAAGCAGTTAACTTTGTTTGAAATTAATAAATTTTGTGCCCCTCCTTACATAATAATAAGGTTTGCTTGCTTTGTATTTGTTAATGTGCTGAGCTATTGTCAGGAACTGGCACAGTCTCAAAAGTGGGCATGACGAGAGGGGTTGAACCAAGGGCTACTGACAAGCTTGATATTGGGCAACCACTATTTAGATCAAACAAGTTGAAAAATGAGTTCGCACTGAAGTCTTCCATTTTCTGTTGCTACTAATTATATCATTACAGTTGTCTCCATGTAATGAGATTTCACCACAGATACCCTAATAGAGAACCAAAGAATAGTTTCAATGTTACCTCATCCTCCAGCTTCCAGCAGCAACTACAGTCTGATACCCTATTGCCCCCACGCCTATATGAGATGGACACCAGAGGTGCATATATGACACCTCCTGTCCTGAAGGAGGTGGATACTATAGATTTTTTCCATCCAGATTTACCTCTAATCAAATAATTAAACACCTTTCACTTGTGATTTCCTAGTTTAGAATTATATATTTTTTTAATTTCTCAAAGTATTTTAATTGCTCATCTGTAATAACAATAGTGTAACAATTTATTGAGTACCTACTCTGCTTCAAGTTATTTTACAGTTTTTCTCGGTCAACAATTGTTGAGATGTTACTATGTTTTCTATGCACTTTTCTGGGGACTGAGGCACATCAGTGAATGAAATAAATATTCAGTCTCCTAGAAATAATAATAGACCAAGGGAAATAGAAAGTAAACAGTTTATACATATATCAGTAAATTTGATATATTCTATATTCTATGAATAATATAAAGTTGTACATGAGGAAATGCAGAGTGTGAAGGCAGAGATTGCTAATTTCTAGAGGGTTTGTCAGGGAATGCCACTCTGATAAATTGACACTTGAACAAAGCCTTTAAGTAAGGAGTACTCCACTAATGCTGAGATTTCATTTCCTACCACTTCCCCCTCATCACATCCCAGACACATTGTTTCAGACACATTGACCTCCTGGCTGTTCATTGAGAATATCCTTGCCATCTCCACTTTTGGGAATGTTCTATTCTTTACATACATAGCTCTTTCTCTTGCTTCATTCAGAGAGGTAAATCAATGTGAATAGGCAAATGGTTGCATGTGGGAATCCAAAAAAATGGCAAGAATAAAAGACATCCACATTTGGGCCTTGGGCAACTGGCTATAAGGTGATATAAAGAACTCAGAATGGGAAAGGTCAGGTTTGATGAGGAAGGTGATGAACTCTGTTGTGAACAGTCAGATACATATGTCTGACAATTAGGGAAGAGATATGATCTCATAATATGTACTGTTTCATTTTTGAGTAAATCAATAAATAATAGAGTTTGGAGTCAACAGCGCATACATAGTAATGGTCAACCATAAGACTTAGTGAGATCACACAGGGAGAGTGTGCATACTGCAAGAGAAGAGGGCTTAATACAATGTAATGAAAAATAGTTGGGGGGCAAGATGCACTCCTGAAGGATACTAGGAAAGAGTAGCCATAGAGGAATGGAAATCCGGAGAACACAGAGACATGAAGCCAAGGGATAGAGATCTTAGAGTACTGCTGTTGTAAAATAAAAAAGCATGAGAACCAAGTATCTATCAGACTTATCAATGAAGTAGGTGACTAATAAAAAGCACATTTAAGTTAGTAGTAGGTATGAAAGATAGATTGCTGTGGGTTGACAGGTGAGTGTATGGATAACAATGAGTGAAATGTGAATTTATGCAACTCCTTCAAGGCATTTGGATGTGAAGAGGTGATGAGGGATAGAGGGACAGCTGGATTAAAACTTGATCTCATTTGATTCGCATAACAGGCTGATGAATCAAGAAGGTATTGGTATTTTTCTCTGTTGTAGAGTTGAGTCTCAGAGTGGTTGCAATCTTTCCTGGCACTGAATATTTACTAAATGGTAGTAGCAAAATTTTAAGCAAAGTCTTCTGTCTCTAAAGTTCTGTCTTCTCTAGTCCCCACCCCTACTTGTAAATTACAAACCTTTCCTGGGCTTCCCTAGTGGTTCATATGGTAAAAGAATCTGCCTGCAATGAGGGAGACCTGGGTTCAGTCCCTGGGTCAGGAAGATCCCCTGGAGAAGGGAATGGCTACCCACTCCAGCATTGTTGCCTGGAGAATTCCATGGCAGCCTGGCAGCAGTCCATGGGGTTAAAAAAGTGGAACATGACTGAACGACTTTCGCTTTCTAGGAGGAAAGCACAAAGTTGATTATAACAAAGTTAATAATATTTACTTTGGTTCTTCCTTTAGCATAATAAATGCACTACAGCAATATAATGGGAAGTGCTACCTACTTTCTGGAGTTGCTGTAAATATTCTTCTGATGTCAAAATAAAAGTAGATCAAAAATTTTGATCTACTAATTAATTTTGATTGCTAAATTAATTTTGGTGATGGAATGTATATAAAAAGACATGTATTAACTGGGGTTTTTGGTCAGCCCAGGATGCATTGTTCCTTGAGGTAAATACTGGTCTTGGATCAATACTTACCTAACAGCTTGATACGTGTGTGACTGACTTTAACACAAGTCAATATCTGCTTAATGTCTGCAATCTGCTTTTGAAATATCCCTACAGCCCCAAGGAAGTTTGGAGATTTGTAGTGTTCTGGATGCCTATACATTCTTTACTGTCAAGCAGCTTCTCTGGTAGCTCAGACAGTAAAGAATCTGCCTGCAATGCAGGAAACCCAGGTTTGATCCCTGGGTCAGGGAGATCCCCTGGAGAAGAGCATGGCAACCCACTCCAGTATGCTTGCCTGGAGAATTCTGTGGACAGAGGAGTCTGGTGGGCTTCAGTCCATGGGATCACAAAGAGTTGGACATGACTGAGTGACTTCACTTTTTAAGCGACTAACACTATGCTATGCTATAAACAATAGAGCTCTATGATATGACTGTAATTGCTACACAGAGAGTTTCTGAAGCTCTTAGAAGCCCTAATGAGAAAAGATGGTTGAATACATATTATGAATGACCAAGGTATTCACAGGGACAGCAGTTTAAAGAGGATTTTTTTTCAGGGAAATTTAGTGTGCAGAGATTTAGAATTCAAATCCATGTCCCCAGCTATTTTATAAAACTTAAGCAGTTTACATATCCACATTTTTTATAGTTTTCTGTGCTTGATTAGTCCTAATTCATAAGTGAGACACTAGATTCTTTTAAACTGATTCCTAAGTCTACTATGCTTCTGGGCTTTAATTTTTCTAGCTTACAATGATCTTTTGCATATCTTCACAAGAAGTTTAGCTGACTTTCTAGGATATGGAATAAATCTGGGGTATGTCTAGTATGAAAGACACATGTGTGCATGCTCAGCCATATCTGACTCTTTGTCATCCCTATGGACTGTAGCCTGCCAGGCTCTTCTGTCCATAAGATTCTCCAGGCAAGAATACTGGAATGGGTTGCTATGCCCTCCTTCAGGGGATCTTCCCTACACAAGGATTGAGCCCACGTCTCCTATGGTTCCTGCATTGACAGGCAGATTCTTTACTACTGAGCCACCTGGGAAGCCCACGGAAAAAGTCTAGATGTGCCCACTGCTGGACTCTATTTTGTTTACTTCTTTTTGTACAGTGCACAATATGAATTAATAAAGTCAAATTGCTATGCACAAAACCCATGACTTTGACTGAGGTCATGATAATGTTGTTTGTATTATATTATATTTACCTCTTTTTTACCCTTTGAAATAGACCTTGCTGCTGCTAAGTCACTTCAGTCGAGTCCGACTCTGTGCGACCCCATAGACAGCAGCCCACCAGGCTCCTCCATCCCTGGGATTCTCCAGGCAAGAACACTGGAGTGGGTTGCCATTTCCTTCTCCAATGCAAGAAAGTGAAAAGGGAAAGTGAAGTCACTCAGTCGTGTCTGACTCTTCGCGGCCCCATGGACTGCAGCCTACCAGGCTCCTCCATCCATGGGATTTTCCAGGCAAAGTACTGGAGTGGGGTGCCATTGCCTTCTCCGTAGACCTTGCTAGAATAAAGCAGAACAGGAAAGTTGCTATTCTTACCCACTAGCTAAATAATGGAAACTAGTAGGGGACTAGCACCAAGGTTAGAATAACCAACATTAGTCAAAATATTTTTTGAATACTATGGAGTGTATTTTCATACTATAAGAAGAATATAGAGATATTTGAAGTTACAGAACCATATAATAAAGAATTTCAAAGGGATGGAAAACAGACTAAAGAAAAGGTTAAAGGGAATGGAATTACTTAATTTAGTAAAAAGAAGGCTAAAACATAAAAGATGTGATCTTAAAGTATGTATGGGGATTATGTGATGAGACCACTAAGCAGTTTTTCTGTTTGTCAGTATAAAACTGAACATGAGAAAATTGTGTTAAATTGAAATAGTGTTATTTGAAGAGTAGTTAGGCCAGACATAGATTTCACATAGATTTGGGTCATCAACATAATAGTTAAATTTTTGACACTGTTGCTGCTGCTGCTGCTAAGTCGCTTCAGTCACGTCCGATTCTGCGTGACCCCCTAGACGGAAGCCCACCAGGCTCCCCCATCCCTGGGATTCTCCAGGCAAGAACACTGGACTGGGTTGCCATTTCTTTCTTCAATGCATGAAAGTGAAAAATGAAAGGGAAGTCGCTCAGTCGTGTCCGACTCTTAGTGACCCCATGGACTGTAACCTACCAGGCTCCTCCATCCATGGGATTTTTCAGGCAAGAGTACTGGAGTGGGGTGCCATTGCCTTCTCCGTTTGACACTAGGTAAGTTTAACTAACTCCTAAGAAGATAATACTTCCTCAGATCTCAGTGATCCTTTATTGCAACCGTGCTGCTAAGTACAGTTATCATCTTGATTTTACACACTTTCATCAGCCTTTTTGGAGAAGGGAATGACAACCCACTCCAGTATTCTTGCCTGGAGAATCCCACAGACAAAGGAGCCTGGTAGGCTACAGTCCATGGGGTCACAAAGAGTCGGACACGACTGAGCGACTAACACACACACACACACACACACACACACACACACACAAGTTTAACTAAAAAGTTTGGAGAGAAGTATAAGAGTACACTGTGAGTACATAGAAATCAGTCTTATGGTTACCAAAAGGGAAAGGAGGGGTGGGGATAAATTAGGAATTAAAAAAATATATACACACACACACACACATATATATATATACATACTATATGTAAACTAGATAAACAAGGACCTATTGTATAGCACAGAAAACTGTACTCAATCTTTTGTAATAACCTATAAAGGAAATAATCTGAAAAAAGAAAATCTTAAAAAGGGAATAAACTGAGTAAACGTATGAATAGGGAGGAGGAATTAAAGTCACTATGCCAAAAAGTATAGAAAGAGGACCAAGCAATACAATATCTTCCAAGGAGAGAGATTATATTGAGTACTTACAATGTACCCGGCATTTACCATAGATGACCTCATTTAATCCTCATAACTATATGATTTGGATACTATAGTGCTGTAATCACCCTCATTTTACAGATAAGGAAGCAGAGGCATGAAGAGGCTCATTAATTTACTCAAGACCACAGAACTCTAAGTTGGAAGAGTCAGGATTCAAATCCAGGCAGACTGGCTGCAGTACTCACAATAGCTCTACAATTCCTCTAAATATAGAATTTCCATTGGTAGAAGAATAGGCAATTAGCATATACTAGAAAGAGGGCAAAAAGGATGAGGACTGATAAAAATATTCCTGATTGGGAGATGAAAGATGACATTGGAAAGGGCAGTGAAGAAGAAAGAAAGCCAGGCATTAATGTAGTATCAGGGAACAGCGGTACCAAGTATAGAGGAGCATTCAAGGGAAAAAGAAAGATACAATAGTAACTTGAGGGAAGGGCAGGAAAAAGTATGCTGCTATTTATTTATATATTTAAGGATAGAGGAGGCTCCGTGGTAAAGAATCCTCCTGCTAGTGCACAAGGCATGGGTTTGATCCTTGGGTTGGGAAGAATCCCCTGGAGAAGGGAATGGCAACCCACTCCAGTATTCTTGCATGGAGAATTCCATGGGCAGGGGAGTGTGATGGACTATAGTCTATGGGGTCTCAAAGAGTTGGACATGACAGAGACTAGACAACAACAGAGGAGACGTTTATCTTTTTATTTACCTCTGAAGAAATGATAGTATCATTAATATAATTTTGAAAAAACTGAAGCCACACTATATGGGTTCCCTCAACTTGTTTCTCTCTCTCTCCAAATATGTCTGCATATGTGTACAATTGTGGTGACTCAGCTTTCACAATTTACTCCCTCACCATCCCTCAGTTCAAAGTCAGAAAGAAAGATTGTGTGGTTTCTTCAGAATTAGGATGAAAAGAGAGGTTTAGGAAGAAAAAGTCATCTTACCACAGACCTCTTTGACAGAGATATTACATGTATGAGCAATTGAAAACTAAAGAATGATTTAAATTTCACCCCATTGATTCAGTGGAGTGGTGGTTTTTGTAAAAAATTAATCAATACTCCATATGATTATGGATACATACACACACATATTTATTGTTTACCTGCCAATACCATTTGTGTATCGATTAATTGGCAGACCTCATTTCACTTGCAGATTTTTAAACTATGTGCATAGAAAATTATGTGTTGGAATGACAAAGATGACCATGAATTTTGCATTAGCTCTGTAACCTATTACCTCCTCTATGACTTGGGAAGTCATTTAAACTCTTTTTTCTTTATAATTTCCTACTTGTAATAAGAGGATAATATGTGGGGATGTTTCAAGGAACAAATAAAATAGTGTATATTTCAGACTTCATTAATAGCCTCAGTTCTTTACCACATCCTGTATCCATGCCCTTTGCCCGGTGACTTTGCAGTATCTCCCACTGAAGATGTAGAGTGTATTTCCCCAAACCTTGACTTTGAGCTTGACCATTTGGCTGGTTTTAATCAATGGCAGGTTGTAGGACACAGTTCAGTTCAGTTCAGTTGCTCAGTTGTGTCTGACTTTTTGTGACCCCATGAACCGCAGCACACCAGGCCTCCCTGTCCATCACCAACTCCCAGAGTTTACCCAAACCCATGTCCATTGAGTCAGTGATGCCATCCAACCATCTCATCCTCTGTCGTCCCCTTCTCCTGCCCTCAACCTTTCCCAGCATCAGGATCTTTTCCAATGAGTCAGCTCTTCACATCAGGTGGCCAAAATATTGGAGTTTCAGCTTCAACATCAGTCCTTACAATGAACACTCAGGACTGATCTCCTTTAGGATGGACTGGTTGGATCTCTTTGCAGTCCAAGGGACTCTCAAGTCATCTCCAACACCACAGTTCAAAAGCATAAATTCTTTGGAGCTCAGCTTTCTTTATATTCCAACTTTCACATCCATACATGACCAATGGAAAATCCATAGCCTTGACTGGATGGACCTTTGTTGACAAGGTAATGTCTCTGCTTTTTAATATGCTGTCTAGGTTGGTCAGAACTTTCTTTCTTTTTTTTTTTTTTAATTTTATTTTTACACTTTACAAAATTGTATTAGTTTTGCCAAATATCAAAATGAATCCGCCACAGGTATACATGAGTTCCCCATCCTGATCCCTCTTCCCTCCTCCCTCCCCATACCATCCCTCTGGGTCGTCCCAGTGCACTAGCCCCAAGTATCCAGTATTGTGCATCGAAGGGTGGTATCATCTTCATATTTGAGGTTATTGATATTTCTCCCAGCAATCTTGACTCAAGCTTGTGCTTCCTCCAGCCCAGCATTTCTCATGATGTACTCTGCATATAAGTTAAATAAGCAGGATGACAATATACAGCCTTGACGTACTCCTTTTCCTATTTGGAAACAGTCTGTTGTTCTATGTCCAGTTCTAACTGTTGCTTCCTGACCTACATACAGGTTTCTCAAGAGGCAGGTCAGGTGGTCTGGTATTCCCATCTCTTTCAGAATTTTCCACAGTTTATTGTGATCCACACAGTCAAAGGCTTTGGCATAGTCAATAAAGCAGAAATAGATGGTTTTTTTTTTGGAACTCTCTTGCTTTTTTGATGATCCAGCGGATGTTGGCAATTTGATCTCTGGTTCCTCTGCCTTTCTAAAACCAGCTTGAACATCTGGAAGTTCACGGTTCACGTATTGCTGAAGCCTGGTTTGATGAATTTTAAGCATTACTTTCCTAGTGTGTGAGATGAGTGCAATTGTGCGGTAGTTTGAACGTTGTTTGGCATTGCCTTTCATGACCAAAGTATGTTAAGCTCTTACACTGTTCAGCTTACCCTCTTGTTCTTTGCCACTGGCTACCTTGCTTCTCCCTAGAGAAGGTTAGATATACTGAGCAGAGAAAAACTGCCTTACAGGGGCCCAGCATAGATCAGCCAACTATTGTGTGCATGCTAAGTAGCTCCAGTCATGTCTGACTCTTTGAGACCAAGTGGACTGTAGCCCTCTTGGCTCCTCTGTCAGTGGGATTCTCTAGGCAGAAATACTGGAGTGGGTTGCTATACCCTCCTCCAGGGGATCTCTCTAACCCAGGGATTGAACCCACATCTCTTATGTCTCCTGCATTGCCAGGTGAATTTTTTACCACTAGCACCACCTGGAAAGCCCCTAGACAACTGCTAGCCCACACCCAAATCCATGAATAAGACTAGCTTACTATTTGAAAACCTCTCCAGCTGAGCCCAGTCTCTAGCAACTAATGTTTGAATCACACACTCATGAGATTAAACAATTATTTTAAGAGACTGAGTTTTGGGATGATTTCACAGCACTTTTGTGGCAAGATCTACACTTGTCAGGGACTTAAGCACAGTGCTTGGCGCCTGGTTGGTATTTATTAATAGTTGCTTTTTATTTAAGTATAAGATGCAAAAAGATTTTATACTTTTCACCTACAATGTAAAACATACAGCTATTAAGAAACATTTGGATGATTGAATGTTTTCATTTGGTGTCAGGCAGACAACACTTTTGCAACACATAGTGAAACAGCAAATTCTTCACAGAGTTCTAGTAGACTTTTACATGTTGATTGCTGTATTCATCCCATGCAAGTGTAATTTCAGTCAACTAGTGCTATATGAATTATGGGTGTGCATTGAAAGGAAAATATATTCCTTGAATATTAGACTAATGAATTAATTCAGGAGCTCACAGTTTCACCTTTTTATTAACTTCCCACTGATCACCTTATGTATTTTGCTTGTTGTGGCAAATGCAAAGGGAAACATTTAAAATATTCACTTGCTTGTCCATAGAGATCAAATCTGAATTTTCTAAGCTACCTTAATATTCATGTGTATTGAGGAATTATCTTAAAAATTATCTTGACCACTTTTTTTGTTTTGATTATTTAAACCTGTCAATTTCAATTTATTGCCTTCAAAGTTTCCTTTAATTAATGTAATCACAAGCTTCCATTTGCCAGATGTCTCAACATCCTCACTGATACCGTAAACTACTTGTCACATTCCACTAAAATCTATGTTTTTCTTTGTTGATGTTCAGTGTATTGAATGCAAATAATTGACACTGCTTTCTTTGAAAAATCTCCATGCCCCCTTAATTAACAGCTTACAATAAAAATCTTCAGAATTTACATGCTTTACCATTAACTTGATTCTATTTGGAATTCTGTATTTGATGAAGATGAAAGTATATATGTAGCAAGATGCCTGCTATTTATACGTTCTTACCTTCACAGACCATCATATATCATTTAAATCTGTAGCTCGAGTTTACATGCATAAAGGCCTGTGATCATAGAATAAATCCTTTCTAGAGGCTTACAGGGTATCTATAGCACTGTACTTTATATATGAAGGAAATGGAGTTTGAATTAGGGAGGGATTTTTTCCACCCACTTGAGGGCAACTTAGAAGTAATTCAAAGATGTTAAGTAAATACTAGAATGTGAGAGACTAGGTAGGAGAGAACATCAAACTAGCAGGTATTAACTTATATTCAACTTCCATCTAATACCTACAAAACATAAGTATTTATGTTTTTATTTATCCCATTACATGCATGCATGCATACTAAATTCAGTTGTGTCCAACTCTTTGCTACACTATGGGCTGTAGCCCAGCAGGCTCCTCTGTCCATGGAGATTCTCCAGGCAAGACTACTAGAGTGGGTTGCCATGCCCTCCTCCAGGGATCTTCCCACCCCAGGGATTGAACCCAGGTCTCCCACATTGCAGGCAGATTCTTTACTACCTGATCCACCTAGGAAGCCCTGAAAAATTCACTGATTTGTACTCTTCATATTAGTATATGCCATGCATCTCACAGTATGCATTTAATAGGTCAATTGTGAAAGTAAAAACGAAAGAAAGAGCAGGGAAATTTTATGCACTTCCAATTGTGGAAAACAAAACTAGTATTTTGCCAAGTAAAAACATCAAAATTGGTATCAATTAGCAGCATGTATATTTACCATTATTTTATAAAATAAACATCTTAAAAGAAAAACAAGGATGATGCAGTATCAAAACAGAAAATAATGCTTTACGTAGAGTAAATTTAGCTTTGTGGAAACTTACAACATTTTCCTTTTCTTGTACCATTTTGCTCGATGCTAGTGAAAACCTTGTTTTAAATTTGCAGGAGTTGAGGAGTGATATTTAGGTATTAGGTTTCCCCAGTGGCTCAGCTGGAAGGAATCCGCCTGTCAAGCAGGGGAACATAGGTTCAATCCCTAGGTCAGGAAGATCCCCTGGTGAAGGAAATGGCAACCCACTCCAGTATTCTTGCCTGGGAAATCCGAAGGTCAGAGAAGCCTGGTTGGCTACAATCCATGGGGTTGCAAAAGAGCTGGACGTGACTTAGTGACTAAATAACAACAAATGGTCCAACAATCTTAGTTCAGTTCAGTTACTCAGTTGTGTCCAACTCTTTGTGACCCCCATGGACTGCAGCAAGCCAGGCATCTCTGTCCATCACCAACTCCCAGAGTTTACTCAAACTCACGTCCATTGTGTTGGTGATGTCATCCAACCATCTCATCCTCTGTCGTCCCCTTCTCCTCCTGCCTTCAATCTTTCCCAGCATTAGGGTCTTTTCAAATGAGTCAGTTCTTCACATCTGGTAGCCAAAGTACTGGAGTTTCAGCTTCAGCATCAGTCCTTCTAATGAATATTCAGGACTGATTCCAACAATCTCACTCCTGGGCATATATCCAGAAAAGATGAAAACACTAATTAAAAAGATAGGGAAGATACATGCACCACAATGTTCATAGAAGCAATTTACAGTAGACAACACATGGAAACAACCTAAATATCCAGCAGACAGATGAATGGATAAAGAAGATGTGAGATTTTATATATATATGATAGATTTATATTAATATAATGGAATACTACTCAGTAGCAACATGCATGAACCTAGAGCCTCGAGATTATCATACCAAGTGAAGTGAGACAGAAAGATATTAATAAATACTGTATGATATCACTTATATGTGGACAAATGAACTTATCTATGAATCAGAAGCAGACTCACAGACATAGAGAACAGACTTGTGGTTGCCAAGCAGGAGGCGGGGTGGGGAAAGGATGGGTTGGGAGTTTGAGATTAGCAGATGCAAACTATTATATATAGAGTGGATAAACAACAAGGTCCTACTGTAAAGCACAGGGAACTATATTAAATATCATAATAATCTATAATGGAAAATAATCTGAAAAATATATATGCATCTTGCTATACAGCAGAAACAAACACAACATTGTAAATAAGCTATACTTTGATAACATAAACTTAAAAAAATAAAAGTTCCAAGTTTTGTCAAAAAGAAGAGTAAATTCTACTCTTTCTGGCATCTTTCATGTTTACTGTTTCTCAAAGTAATCAGCTCAAAATAATTTTTATGCCAGAGATGGAAGTTTTGCAGTGGCATATTCTGTTACTTTTCAGACATTCCTCTTTTTATAAGACTCAGTCTATTTCTCCTGCCCCAAGCAGAGTTAGGTCCTTCATAGCCACTTTTAACACTATTATTATCTATCATAGTTACACCAGAACAAGAGCTTCAAACAACAGATCCTCTATTTATGTTTTTATCTCTAATAGAGTGGACAGCACAAAATGCAAAAAAAAAAAAAACTGGAATAAATGAATAAACTAATCTATTTTGAGACTTTGCAGAAACAAATCTCCTGATTGCCCTTACCTAATATAACAGAATATGCCATTTTCTTAAAATAAATAATTCCTATATTACAATAACGTGTGAGAAAATACAAATGTAAAAATCAACATGGGTTAATAAGTTCATTTGAGCTAGAGAAAGTGCAAAGAAACATGCACAGAAAAATTTTTCCAAAATATTATGCACAATTGTGTGAAAACTACAAGCAACAGACATGGTATTTGTGGTTAAAAGTGAGGAAAGCAAAACAGCTACTGCACACATCAAAAGTATTATGTTGACACCAAAGAGAGCTTCTTAGACAAAGCAGACTGCTGTGCGAGAAAAACTTGCAGGAAGATAATTCTGACAGTTTGACATCCCTTGAGCACAAATTCTGGGTGTCACTTTTGAGCAAAAATAATTGTGTGAAAAATTGAGGGACGAAAATCAGACAGTGTTCTTTTGTGCAATTTCACCTTTTTCCCTGCTGCAGCAAAAGTAGATGAGGTAAGGGGCCAGTTTCTCTAGGATGAAAAACAAGTGTGCTACTTGCCTCTGAGTCCAACTCAGGATTCGTGGAATGATTATGAGCAACAGTGTAATCAAATGTAGCAGAAAGTTGTCCTTATAGAGTTTGTGGAAAGAGAAGATCTTAACAAACATTTACTATACACTGTTTTGTCATTTGGTAGGAAAAGGGCAGAATCATTTCACTCATCATCTGGTACTGACTTATCAAGGTCAAGAGATACATTTAATTTTACCACCCGCTTTTTGCAGAATATGCCTTCACTCCATGAATTCTCCAAATCCACAGAAATACTCTAGTACTATGGATTCTTTAAAAATTCTTTATCTGTATAGGGCTCAATCTCTTTACCCAAACTGTATAAGGAAATGCTCTGCTTTGTTGTCACTGCCACAGCTTTAAGAAAATTTGAGAAAGGATTTAGTATCCTGATTTGAAGGTTTAACACAAACTTGGGGGACTGTGGGGAATAGCTGCTGTTGCTGATGGCAAAACTAGAAATGTACCATGTTTTTCTGCTTGCCCTCACACTGACTCTGACAACATCTCTCTGGAACATTTTTGATTCTGTCCCTTCTGTTTCATTTTTTTCCCTCTCATTGTTCCTGGATAGCAGTGCTGCCTAGGCTTCCTGAGACCTACTCTACTTTGGGACATACAAAGAACAAAGGGAATTTCTTAATAATCTTCAGAATTTTCACAATCACAGCTCCAGCTTCTCAGTTTTATAGCCACAGTGCTATTTTGAAAGACGGCCTTTTGAGTGCGCTGAGTTGACCCAGGATATTACTGCCACAGCTCCCTGACAGGGATTCATATTACACAGTCCCTCCTTGTCATGTCCAAAGCAACTTTGGCCATAGGGAGTGGGGACTGCAAAATTAGGATTTTTTTTCCCCCCTGGGAACTTGACCGTATGCTTTTCAGTTTATGGCCTCTCTTAGACAGCATGGATAAGTACCTTAACACCCTCATTCTTTTCTTTAGCATTTATTTCAAAGTCTTCCAGTGGCAACTCTTAGTCATTCTTTGTTATTTAGTTTTCTACAGTTTAAAATCCTGTTTCTGGAGAAAGACACTGCTCAAATACTATTTCGTGTCTTAAAAGTTTCACTTTTAGTTGTTAAATGTTTGAATAGCCTTTCCTTAAATGCCAAAAGGGAAATGATAGAAAATTGTGTAGCATTCCAATCACCATATCAACTGATGAAATCAGTCCTTTGGTTTGTTATCTTGAGGAAATGCTTTATATGAGGTATTATGTTTTTGAGCCAAAGCATTAATTTTATTCTTGAATCTTGATGATATGATGTTGTAAACTAAACCTGGGATTTTGGGAAGTGCTGAGTATAAAGTTGTAAAATTGCAGAATATAAAAAAATAAATGTATATGTTTTATCTTTTCATAGTTTGCAAACTGGCACCTGCTAATTGTATTTGTTGCCCATAAATGGGTTATTTTCTTATTAGTTTTGTCTCTCTTAAATCTTAGTATGATAGTATGCAGTATGTATCAATATATTCATCCCAGAGGAAACAATAATCCATACACAATGATTCCTTCCAATATTGCTGACAGACTATTTAACTTTTCCTTAGTTTAGGATTCTGATATGACTAATCAACCCCTATACAGCTTCAGGGAGAACAGTACTTTCTTAAATGGGGTCAAGATACAAGTAAGAGTTTTTCAGAATCTCCGATTGCATAAGTGTGAAGGATTTAATGTCACTTTGCACCTAGATAGCCTATCCAAAAGCAGAGATATTACTTTGCCAACAAAGGTTCGTCTAGTCAAGGCTATGGTTTTTCCTGTGGTCATGTATGGATGTGAGAGTTGGACTGTGAAGAAGGCTGAGCGCCGAAGAATTGATGCTTTTGAACTGTGGTGTTGGAGAAGACTCTTGAGAGTCCCTTGGACTGCAAGGAGATCCAACCAGTCCATTCTGAAGGAGTTCAGCCCTGGGATTTCTTTGGAAGGAATGATGCTAAAGCTGAAACTCCAAAACTTTGGCCACCTCATGCGAAGAGTTGACTCATTGGAAAAGACTCTGATGCTGGGAGGGATTTGGGGCAGGAGGAGAAGGGGACAACAGAGGATGAGATGGCTGGATGGCATCACTGACTCAATGGACATGAGTCTGAATGAACTCCAGGAGTTGGTGATGGACAGGGAGGCCTGGCGTGCTGCGATTCATGGGGTCACAAAGAGTTGGACAACACTGAGCGATGAACTTAACTGAACTGAACTTGCACCATTTTTAAGACTGGAATGCAAAAAAAGTAAAAAAAAAAAAAGTTACCTACAGAAATTTTCAGTTGACCTCATTAATGCACTTGTGTGAAAATTGCTCAGTCATGTCTGACTTTTTGCAACCCCATGGACTATACAGTCCAAGGAATTCTCCAGGCCAGGGTACTGGAGTGGGTAGCCTTTCCCTTCTCCAGGGATCTTCCCAAGCCAGGGATCAAACCCAGGTCTCCCGCATTTCAGGCAGATTCTTTACCAACTGAGATATAAGGAAAGCCCAAGAATACTAGAGTGGGTAGCTGATCCCTTCTCCAGGGGATCTTCCCAACCCAGTTATCGAACTGGGATCTCCTGCATCGCAGGCGGATTCTTTACCAACTGAGCTATCAGAGAAGCCTTATTCTCTATTAAAGTGTTGTGAGGTGTTGCTCACATGAAGCATGACTTGACTTACTATGATATTTGCTTATACTTGACAGAATGTTTAAATAGTATAATCTACCCTTGAGATCAACTTGAGCAATTCTGCTAAAGCATTGCAAGTTATATACTGAGTCGAATATCACTGTAGGAATATTCTCTTGCTATCAGTAAACAGGAAAAAAAAAGACTCAAAATTTCACGTCAGGATTCAGACCCATGTGATTACTTGCATTTGATCTTGGCAAATGTAAATGACAAAGTTCAGACTTATTTATTTTACATTTGTATGATAAACCTAGTGTCCTTTGAAGGAGATTATGATCCTCTAACTTGTGGATGGCCATATCAAATGTTTTTCTTATTTATGAAGAATAGCTGCGTGGTGAAAGAGCCTCCATTTAACATTTCCCAGAACTACAGAAAGCTCATCTTTAGTAATAATAATCTGCTTGTAGAAATGCAATGTCTTACTTTCCTGATGTCTAGCATACAATGTAAAGTATGCCAAGTGGAAATACCATTCTGGAATAAGTTCATATGTTCACAAATGATATGACTTTTCTAATAATCATTTTGATACAGCAGTGTGGTATTTTTTAGTGTACTCGGTGTAGTCCAGAATCAAAAATACTACAAACAAAACACAGAGAGAGAGAGACAGAGATCATTTTAACTAAATTAAATTCAAGTGCCCCACTCTAATAGAAGTAAACTTAAGCTAGTTCAGTACTCATTTCTTTCAGCTGTAACTTGATTTATACAGCATTTTCATTTAAATTCAAAATAGACGTGCAGAAACTTTCTTGTTAAGTATGAAACTGCCAAACCAGGCTCTGTGAGTTCACACTTTGTAGAGGATGTTAATTGAAAGTGAAAAGTCAAAACAATGTGGTTCAATTAAGCTCTTGCAGAAAACATGGGAATCACAAATCAGGTAGGCCCTGTGAAGAAAGCAGAGGCTTTATCACTTCAGGCTATCTCTTTTCCTTCTCCTTCAACTATTTGAGGCAGATTCTATAAAAATACTTCATTTTTTCTGAAGTGTTGGATGAAAGTTCCAGGTTTTTAACTGAGCATCTCACATTTTCAAATACATTTGTAGATGCTAGTGATTGATAGCTGTTCCATGTCCTTAAAAATGCTGTGTAAAAGACAATTATTGTTAGGGAGTTACCCTACAATATATTTTTGTCTCTGATGGCACAGTATAGTATGTATCATTCAATTTCAGCCTCTTCAAAGTGTTAAGATGTAAGTTTGCTATTTTTGCATAAAATCAAAAGGGACTTTGAAACATAAACAAATCCAGTAAGGAGACTGGTCTGACTCAGTGAATAAGAATCATAAACTGTTTTGGAGACACTGCGTGCAATGACTGATAGAAATTATCTAGAATATTATTATGGCTCAAAGTGCCTTGACATTTTCAACATATTCTTGGAAACATTTTGTGAAGTTCCAATTTCAGGTTTCATTCATTCTTATGTTGTAGCCACGCATTCTGGGAAACAACCTTACTCAAAAGGACAATGCAGATAGTGGATTGCAGTTTATTACACCAGTGGGCCCAAGGCAGAAGTCTCCTCTTAGCCAAGGACCCCGACCAGTTTTTGTGAAAACCTTATATACCCTAAGTGTACTTGCTCAAACCCACCTCACCAAATTCCTTGAAACTATTCTGGACAAGGTAAAAGAGAGATATGATCAAAGTTAACCCATGATTCATGTGTCACAAGACTAGATAAACAGTGGATATTTATCAATAGGCCTGTGGTCATATCCCGATAAACATAATGGAATTTACCACTTTGTTCTGTTACAGAGATAATTAGCATATTCTTTTAGGCAACAGAGAGTCCAAGTACAAGTCCTGAGGCTCTTTTATCCGGGGATCTGGTTTTCCATTGGTATGCCATTTCTATAGACACCAGGCACAAAGTTCAGAGTCCATTGGGAGGGTGATCATGCGTGTAGCCTAATGTTCACAGCTTGGCCTAAGATGGAGTCCACCTCTGTCTGTTTCCTCCTTCATTTAGTTGAGGAGTTGTTGTTGCTATTGTTCAGTTGCTAAGTTGCGTTCTGACTCTTTATGACCATGCACTGTAGCTCACCAGGCTCCTCTGTCCATGGAATTTTCCAGGCAAGAATACTGGAGTGGGTTCCCATTTCCTACTCCAGGATCTTCCCAACCCAGAGACTGAACCTGAGTCTCTTGCATCTCCTGCATTGGCAGGTGGATTCTTTACCAACTGTGCCACCTGGGAAATCCCATGGACAGAGGGGCAAGGAGGATTACAGTCTATGGGGTTGCAACAGAGTTGGACATGACTTAACTAAACAACAACAACATATATATGTGTGTGTGTGTGTGTGTGTGTGTGTATACACACATATATATATACACATATATATGTGTGTGTATAAATATACACACACATATATATGTATACACACGCATATAGTTGGGCTTTACTTGAGGGCATATTAAAATTTGTTCTGGCAGGTAATTAGTTAACTTGTGTACCAGCTTGATTTTTTTTTTTTTTTGAGGCATGTTTTAAGCTTTATTCTGGCAGATGTAGAGTAGTGCTTATTCTAGAGTTGAAGTGTTGCTGAACTAAAGTTCGGCTGCTCACTGCTCAAAAGCCAATAATTCAGGAGGAAAATATCAGTAGAAAGGACAGGCACTTAAATCATAAAAGCTGGCATTCTGGGGGAGAAGGTGGACTCATGCCCTGAGATCAACTCCAAGGATTCTTCTCAGCCATGACAGTGTTTAAAGGGGAAAAGGCAGGGAAGAATCTCAGTGAGTCATCGAGGCAGGAGACTGGGTTTGGCATCATTCTGCAATGAAGACTGGTTGACTCTCTCTTCAGGAAGTTATCTTGACTGTGTGGTCTGCCTGCAGGATTGCTATGGGGACTAAGTTAGTCATTCTTACTTTTAATTTAGGAAAAAAAATCAACAGGTTAGGAAAGTCATGGTGTGCATTCTAGAGAACATAAGTCAGGAGTTAGTTTAAATTGCCTAGTGATCGCATTCCTATAATTGTGTTCTTTCAAGCTTAGAGGGGAACAGAATTTGACAAACAGGAAAGGGACAATGACATTGCTTTCAGAAGTAGCCTCATACCTTAGGTATGCAACTAGATCTTACATGAATCTCTGTGATCTTCAGTAATGTCTTTTCTATCTGGTCAATCAGAATTTGAATGACTACTAGCACTTTGAAAATTCTGTAATCTCCATTCAATTAATGAATTGAATTGTCCAGTTAATGGGTTGTTTTCTGCCTTGCACAAATGTGGGTTAGTATTCTGCTAAAGACACACTGGGGCCCTTTGAAGTGTGGATTTCTAGAGCTTCTCTGCATATCTCCTCCTTGTCTGTTATCTTGCCTCACAAATTCCAGCCACCTACACAGCACCTAACTCTGAACTCTGTCTCCTTAGGTCAGCAAGATTGCGTGCTCTGTGTTCCACCTCTCTCAGTGTACTCTGGTAAGTACCTCTTGGTAGAAAATCAGGGAAATAATTGGGCTTGCTTCCTGTGTTTCTCTTTTGTCAGCAAATCATACCTATACCACCTATAATGTAATATCTGAAAACTATTGTTTCATAATTTTTGTCAAATTTTATAGCTATTTACAGTTGGAGTGTTAGTCTAGTACTACATGCTCCATCATGGCATCATGAGTATGCTGTGCTGTGCTTAGTTGCTCAGTCATGTCCGACTCTTTGCGACCCCATGGACTGTAGCCCGTCAGACTCCTCTGTCCATGGGGATTCTCCAGGCAAGAATACTGGAGTGGGTTGTCATACCCTCTTCCAGGGGATCTTCCCAACCCAGGGACAGAACCCATTTTCCAGCATTGCAGGAGGATTCTTTACCATCTGAGCCACCAGGGACGCCCTGAGAAAACACAGATTATTTCAAGTAGTCCTATTTTAAAGAAGTGAAGATAATAATCTGGGTCCTTTGGTATGTCCTAGCTATTTACAAAAAATTTTAAGCAAGTCACTTAACTTTCTCTTGGTATAAGTTTCTTATCTGTTAAATGGGGCACATGGTACCTGTTGTACTTATTATAAGTTATTGTAGGCATCAGATAAGATGAGATATATTAAAGGGGGTTTAGAAGCTGTCAAGTTTACCAAATGTGTTATCATATCACTGCTACTATAAAACTTGCTTGTACACTGCAGGAACATTTTAGTGACAAAAATTATGGCTTGTAAAATAAAATAAACTTGTTATATTTTAAAGACACTGGCATCTTATCAGGAGTCTCATTCTTGTGGGTTTTATCATGTGTCTTGTTATCTATGGTAGGTAGAAATATCTGAGTGTTGAGCTAAAATAGACCAACCACAAAGCAGGGGGTCAGGATTGTTAAAATATACACAATATACTTGGATCTCAAAACAATGTGGCATAGCCTTAACAGTGACCAATGGGAGATAAAGTAGATGATTTCGAAATGTGGCCAATGGGTCTCAACTGAGAATTTGATAACTACAACCTTGTAAACACCAACCATGGCTTGTAACTGAAGAATAGTGTTCTTTCTTATCTAGTCACCCTAAAAAAGCTTCTACTCACACATCCATTCTATAGGCATGGGTTCTGAATGTTGTATTTCTGGATATGGGATGGTAATGGTGTCAACATTACAAACCATATGTGTTTGTGTTTAAAGTTCCCAAAGTCAAGCATAAACAGTCTTTCTGGTGACCTTTTACTGAGCTGAATAGGTGCAGTAGGCTGACCTATAGTTTTTTTTTTTTTTAATTCATAAACATCTGAAACTTGAGATTTTCTTGGAGTCATTAGACTAGTGATTTTATCAAAATGATTTGATAGATATTAATCTGCAAGCATAAAGTCACATACTTAGCTTTCAAAATGTCCTCTTGCTCCTAGGCCAAGTAGGTACTTGAAAAGAAATGGAAAAGAGAAATGCTAGCTTTTCTGAAAGGAAAGCAATTATTTAATCTTCCAAGATTGTATTCAGAATGCATCCATAGCAAAAATAATTTAAGTCCATATCATAAATATTCCACAAGAAATGTTCACCAGTTCTCAGAACTTGAAGTCACCTCTCTGGACAACAGACTGTTCTGTGATATGCTTTAACCTTCTTCTGGGAGATAATTATCACAGCATATTTGTTTTAGTTCTCTTTATTTTAATAGAAACTATCTGTATGGAATATCAGAGCACTCTCTCTATTACATAGATATAAAGATGTTTAGCTTCATTGTGATTGTTTTTATTGTTTTGCTATCTAAACACTTTCTAGTCTAACACTTGGAGCTCAGGAAGTGTGAAGAGCTTGCTTATTTGATGCAGTATTTCTGCATTGGCTTTGGAAAGAAAATAAGGCACTAAATCCAATATCCTGAATAAAGCTCCTAGAGAAACCTAAAGAGTGTTTTGGTTGCTGTTATTCTGGGTCACCATATAGTAGGTTTTTTCTCTGTACAGAACATATATTAATGAAGCATCCTTTGTAAACCATGGAAAGCACCTCTTTTTTTTTTTTTAACATACACAGATTCTACCCGGCATAAAAAGTCTAAATTTTCCATGAAACTTTAAATAGTCAGGGCCTAGCAGTGGGGCGATATAGGTAATGATAACTAAATATAACCAGAGCACTAGACACAAGTCAATTAACATTGGTACGTGGGATCTAAGAAATCTGTTCTAATTACTCTCTGGGTCATGATCATCAGTGTAAGCTTCTAATATATGGGAGACTGGAAGGCTAAACTGAAGTGTTGTATTTAAAGAGGTAAACATAACGAGGTAAAGAAAGATCCAATCCTTAGTATAATTCCTTGAACATTATAGACTCTCAGAAGAATTTGTTGAATTCTGGAAATTTCTGTTTCATTCAATTTCAACTCCCTCTTTTTGGCTCACTTGTAAAATTATGTAAAACAGACTTTTAGTGGAAAAATGTGAGACTATTTTTATGACCTCAATGTAGGAAATTTTTTTTTAACCAGATACAAAAATACTAACCATAAATGATAAGATCGATATATTAGACTACACTAAAATTGAGAACGCCTGTTAATCATGAAGAGCAACAGGGTGAGCTTGAAATTGAATATATTTACAATACATACAATTGCAAAATGATTAGTGTATAGAATATACAAATATATAAAATATAAATTTATAAAATATATAAAATATATACTAATATATAATATATAAAATTTTACAAATCCATAAGTAAATACCACAACCCAATAGCTGACATGTGCTAGAGTTACTATAGGAATTTTTCAAAAGATGAAACAAATATGGAGAATAAAACCATGAAAAGATGTTCATCCCATTACTAATCAGAGAAATACAAACTGAGAATATTATGAAATAACATTTTACACATCTGAAAAAATTACATTTATCAGTACAAAATGTTGGCAAGGACAAAGATCAATGCAACACTTAGAATCTACTGAAGGAAGAGTAAATTTGACATACACTTTGGAAAACAATGGGGCGTTAACTTGCAAAATTAAACATGTCTATACCTTGTGGGCCAGAAACTCCAAATAGTAGTAGATTTTAAAGGAACTCTTGCACATATTCACTAGGAGGATTGTACAGAAAATGCTGATATTAATACTTTAATGAATCCTTTATTTCTCTCCCCATTTCCTTTAATATTAATCAGACCCAGAACTGGAGGTGCCCAGAGATTCTCTCTGTTGGCTCTGAGTTTCGCCTCTCCCTATCTCTCAGCATTAGACCCATCCTAGGGACATTTGCTCTCTACTTGTGTCAATAGATTTCAACATGTTATCCTGCCTACTGAACCAGTTTGTTACAGACAGTTTTCTTGGATGGCATTTCCTCTCATGCCTAGAATTCTGAGAGATGTTGTCTGCAAAGTCTCTGATTTTTGTCTTCTGGCTAGTTATTGGGATCCTGCTTTTCTCTTTTGGTTGTCAAATATTTCCTCAACTGGGATTGAGTTTTTATGCTTTTTGGATAGTCCCTTAGTCAGCTGGATGCACTTTCAAAATCCACCTCTATTGCTGGGAGTGTTCCTCCAGCACTTGTGCCCTGTGATTGGTTGGGTTCTACACTTATCCTTTGTTGCACTTGCCTATATTATGAAGTGAAATCATGAGGCCTCTCATCCAAGTCATGAGTTACTATGAAGAGAATGAAGATGATAAAGACAATTTTTTTTTTTTTACTGAAGTGTACTTGATTTACAATGTTATACAACTTTATGCTATAAAACAAAATGATTCAGTTATACAGGTGTGTGTGTGTGTGACTCTGTGAATCCATGGACTGTAGCACACCAGGCTCCTCAGTCCATGGAATTCTCCAGGCAAGAATACTAGAGTGGGTTGCCATTTCCTGGTTCAGGGGATCTTCCTGAACAAGGAATCGAACCCATGTGTCCTGCATTCCAGGCAGTTTCTTTGCCATCTGAGCCATCGGGGAAGCTCTTATCCACATATTTTTACATTCTTTTCCATTATGGCTTATCACAGGATATTGAATATAGTTCACTCTGCTATGCAGTAGGACCTTGTTGTTTATCCATTCTATATATGATGTTACATCTGCTAATCCCAAATTTCCAGTCCTTCCAGTCCTTCCCTCCCCACCACCACCCCAACCCCTTGGCAACTATCAGTATGTTCTCTATGTCTGTGAGTCTGTTTCTGTTTTGTAGATAGATTCATCTGTGCCAAATTTTAGATTCCATGTATAAGTGATGTCATATGGTATTTGTCTTTCTCTTTCTGACTTACCTCATTTAGTATGATAATCTCTAGTTGCATCCATCTTCCTACAAATGACATTATTTCACTTTATTTTATGGTTGAGAAGTATTCCATACATTTAGGTTGTTTCCATGTCTTGGCTGTTGTGAATAGTGCTGCTATAAACATAGGGGTGCATGTATCTTTTCAAATAAAATTTTCTGGCTTATATGCCCAGGAATGGGATTGCTGGATCATATGGTAATTCTATCTTTAGTTTTCTGAGGAATTTCCACACTATTTTCCATAGTGGCTGCACCAACTTGAATTCCCACCAACAGTGTAGAGGGTTCCCTTTTCTCCACACACTCTCTAGCATTTGTTATTTGTAGACTTTTTAACGATGGCCATTCTGACCAGTATGAAGTGGTACCTCATTGTAGTTTTGATTTACATTTCTCTACTAATTAGTGATGTTGAACATCTTTTCATAAGCCTACTGGCCAACTGTAAGTCTTCTTTGGTGAAATGTTTATTAAGGTGTTTTGCCTATTTTTTGGTTGGGTTGTTTTTTTTTAATTCCTTTTTTTTTTTTTCCAAACCTCTATCTTTATTTTTTTATTTATTTTTTAATTGGAAGAAAATTGTTTTACAAAGTTATGTTGGTTTCTGCTGTACAACAAAGCAGATCAGTCATAATTATACATAGGTATATATCTTCCCTCCCACTCCCCTCCCTCCCCTCCTCCCATCCCACCCCTCTAGGTCATCACAGAGCACCAGGCTGGGCTCCATGTGTTATTTAGCAGCTTCCCACTAGCTAGCTATTTTACACATGATAGTGTGTATATGTCAATGCTACTTTCTCAATGTTTCCCATCTTTTCCTTCCCCCACTGTGTCCACAAGTCCATTCTCTACATCTGCATCTTTACTCCTTCCCTGCAAATAGATTCATCAGTACCATTTTTTCTAGATTCCATATATATATACATTAATACATCTTTGCTTTCCTCTTTCTGACTTACTTCACTCTGTATAACAGGCTCTAAGTTCATCCATATCACTACAAATGACTCAAATCTGTCCCTTTTACTGGTTGAGTAATATTCCATTGTATTTATGTACCACATCTTCTTTACCCATTTCATTCATCTGCTGATGAACATCTAGGTTGTAATAGTGTAATAATGTAATACATGTATTATTACACTGTTATACATCTAGATTATAATAGAGTAGTAGAACATTGTAAATAGTGCTGCAATGAACATTGGGGTACATGTGTTTTTTTGAATTTTGGTTTTCTCAGGGTATCTGCCCAGTAGTGGGATTGCTGGACCACTGTTGTTGTTCAGTTGCTCAGTCATGTCCGACTTTTTGCAATTCCATGGACTGCAGCATTCCAGGCTTCCCTGTCCTTCACTATCTTCCAGAGTCTGCTCAAATTCATGTCCATTGAGTCAATTATACCATCCAACCACCTCACTCTCTGTTGCCCCCTTCTCATAACCTTCAATCTTTCCTAGCATCAGGGTCTTTTCCAATAAGTTGGCTCTTCACATCAGGTGGCCAAAGTATTGGAGCTTCAGCTTCAGTCCTTCCAATGAATATTCAGGATTGATTTCCTTTAGAATTTACTGGTTTGATCTCCTTTCTAGATCCAAGGGATTCTCTGGGTCATACGGTAGATTTATTCCTAGTTTTTAAAGGAACCTCCATACTGTTCTCCATAATGGCTGTATCAGTTTACATTCCCACCAGTAGTGCAGGAGTATTCTCTTTTCTCCACGTCCTCTCTAACCTTTGTTGTTTGAAGATTTTTTTAATGATGGCCATTTTGACTGCTGTGAGGTGATACCTCATTGTAGTTCTGATTTGCATTTCTCTAATAATGAGCAATGTTGAACATCTTTTCATCTTTTGGCCAGTCTTCTGCCCATTTTTGTTTGGGCTGTTTGTTTTTCCAATATTGAGCTGCTTATATATTTTATATATTTTGGAGATTAATACGTTGTCAGTGGCTTCATTTGAAATTATTTTCTCCCATTCTGAGTGTTGTCTTTTCATCTTGTTTATAGTTTTCTTTGCTGTGCAGAAGCCTGTAAATTTGATTAGGTTCCATTTGTTTAGTTTTGTTTTTATTTCTCTTGCTTTGAGAGACTGCCCTAAGAAAACATTGGTATGATTTGTGTCAGAGGATGCTTTGCCTATGCTCACTTCTAGGAGTTTTATGATGTCATGTCCTATGTTTAAGTCTTTGAGCCATTTTGAGTTTACTTTTGTGTGTTGTCTGAGGGTGTGTTCTAACCTCATTAATTTACATGCAACTGTCCAACTTTCCCACCCACCACTTGTTGAAGAGACTGTCTTGATATTAATAAATATAGCAAATATAATAATTGCCATTCTTTTATTTCTGGAATTCCAAGATATAGTCACATAAATACAACTCGACTTTTGTTTATATATACTGTGGTTCTTAGGAGAATGTTACATAAAGAATATAACATAGTAAGTTTCCCTTTCAGTAGTACTTTCAGGGAATAAGGTCTACTTATTTCTGGATAGAAATTGGCACATATAATTGAATATGCATCACAATGTGCTAAAATGTGAAAACACTGATGACCCTTGAAATTTTTATCTGACTGTAGAAAAAATTAATTCTGTCTTCATAATTTATCTCTTTTTCAAACAGAATATTAAAATGCCAATTTACTGTCTTTTGAGCTACTTTTAACCAAATTCTTGGAGGATAAAAGTTGTGATGGTTTGAAGTCTTTTCTATTAAGATGCATTGTTCGCATTTCCAAAGATTATTCTGATTAGGCATTTATTTCATCAATCTCCCAAAAGGATTTTCTAAGCACTTAAGTATTTACTAAGACATACTGAGATCCCATTTTTTCTTTTAATTGCTTAATCAATATCTTGTTTTATTCAATATTCTGATTTTCACCTTCAAAATATCTCTTAATGGTGATGTACTCTGCTCTCCTTAGAAGTATGTGTGCCCTTAACAGTTTCGAGCAATATTTTCTCCCAAGAGAAGCTTCTTGAAACCAAAGTAAAATATTTAAATATGTGTGGCATTTGGTCCTCGAAGCTTGACCTTCTATGTGTTAGAATTTCTTTTTAATCTCTAAGGACCAATTTGAGTTTTAGGGAGAGATGTGAGAGTCATTTTTTTTTGCTTAAATTTCTCCAGTCCCAGTTTTAACAAGAGAAACCTAGATGATATTAGAATTATAGGTATATCTAGAATTGGGGTTGGAAGAGACTTAAAAAGTCATCTATTCCAATACTGAATCTAAATTTTTATTATTCAGACAAGTTAGTAATTCAATGACAAGGGTATTGAAGAGAGACCTAATTCTATCCCTTCTGTATGAGTAATGAATTTAGTAAGATGCATTCTCAGATCCCTAGAAACCATCTGCATAGCAGCCAGGAGAATAAGAATAGTTTCCTTCTGAAAATTGGAGGGAAAAATTTGTATACCTATTGGCAGTCAGAGAATGCTTTATTTTTCTTTTCTGAACAATATAACGTGCAGTCATTTGAGAAAGTACTACAGACAGTGTGTGTGTGTGTATGCTCAGTTGCTCAGTCATATCTGACTCTTTGCAACCCCATGGAATGTACCCCACCAGGCTCCTCTGTCCATGGGATTTCTCAGGCAAGAATACTCAAGTGGGTAGCCATTCCCTTCTCCAGTGTATCTTCCTGACCCACCCAGGGATAAAACCTGTGTGTCTTGTATCTCCTGCATTGGCAGGCAGTTTCTTTACCACTGCACTACCTAAGAAGCCCTACTACAAACAGTAAGTATGTATAAATTTCCATTTCAAATTTGGTGTTTTTATAGTCTACTAATCAAAATTCTGCTATTACTTCTCATTATGTAACTCTTCCTCTGAGATAAATTCTGACTCTCATTTTTCTTTAGACCACACTATTTTAAGTATCTTAGCATTTTTAATCATGATCATGTTTTGTTAAAACATATCGTTTAAAGAGTAGAATTACTTTAGGACTGCTTATAATCTAAGGCTTTTTACCCCTGACACCAGGCTACCAGATATGGTGAATATAATTAATCTGTCAAAACACACAATTGTGAATGTTATGTGGATTATAATTCATCTTAGGAGAAAAATGGAAAAGGATTAGCATCTCATACGTGCCGTAAAGCACATTAATAGCATTTTCCAACATTTAATAGAGAAAAGTTGAATAACTATTATCCATGTGTATGCATTAAGTTGGGTGTTTAACAAATAAACGTTAAAACAGAGAGCACCTTGATATATATTCTCTTTTCATTAAAATGTAGCTTAAAGCAGAACATGTAGAAAGTATATGCTAAGTGAACATTTCAAACCTGCCTGGACCAGTTTAGTCTATGGTTATGTCTATATAAAATAAGCAAAAGAGAGCTGATGGAGTATCTGCCAAATTGACTAGCCACTGGGTAGGCAGAAGAGAAAGAAGAGTCATCTTAATTAGTTAGGATATTTAATTCTAGCCTCTGGACAATGTGGTGCTAGATCACCCAATCAAGTGCTTTGCACTGCCATTTAATTTGGCTTCACTAAAAGAAATGTTGATTTAACTACTTTGTTTGAAATTGTGCTTCTTTAAATAGGTTGGGGATATCCAACAAGTAGATTTTAGAGCACCACCATATCTAACTGCCTCAACACCCATGTAGACTATGGCTTATGAGCACTAGTATGAAAATTTCCTTTTTGATATTTGCAATTATTTGTTTTAGGGTGTGTTTATGCCCCTGTGAGCTCAGAAGAGGCAAAGAATTGATTCACTAGGAGTAGAACTCTGATCTCATATTATTCTAACCAATCATTCCTCTGTATTCTCTCAGTAAACGCTAAAAAAAAAGACAGAAAGAAAAGAAAAAAGACACAAATATCTCATCCAGTTGTCATTTGGGCATATAGAAGACCCTTAGGGCTGATTAGCGATTTATTTGCTCATCATTCATTCATTCTTTACAATCATTTATTCAGCATCTTCTATGTGACACACAGTGTAACAGGCAGGTGGACACTAAGATGAAGAATGGTGATGTCTCTTCCTCAGAGATGCTCTGCCTCAGTTGTAGCTTTAATAAATATCCAATAAAGCTAGACACAGAGTATGGGGAAGCAGGGTCTTCCCCCATTAAACTAAGGCCCTCCATGTCTTTGTCATTGTACCTCAGCTTGATTCTACTGGCTCTTTGGTCCATTTTGTGGCAATAAGGAAGCAGTGTGCCTGTGGTAGGGAAAAGCCTCAAACTGTTATTGAGCTTCTGATTAACCCTGTGATGTTAAACCAAAAGATATGCTTCAAATGAATCTTTTAAATATAACACATCACAGGGTGAAATACATTTTGTTTAAATTGTACTGTAGTATTCTGATAATTCTTCTTTGCAGCTATTTTTAAAAGTAGATATGTGCTAGGAATATGGGCTTAAAAATGCAACTAACAGAAATGATGTTCGATTACATTGAGTCTAACCTGTCTTCTTGCTCTAATTTGAACCAATCAGCCTTATTTTAAAACATATTTCACATTATCTGCAGGTAGAAATTGCTGGTAGGCACAGGAAGGAAAAACCTCTCTACTACTGTATTCTGTTTCTTAAGGAAAGGGTTAGGAAAAGGGCAAATGATAGGGTAACAGTCAAGTGAGAAAGAACCAAAATGACAAATGCAAATTTCTCTCTAAATTTGACAAGGAGAATATTGGTAAAAAGGGTAATTTGGTAGTAGTTAAGTTGCTAAGTCAAAAGTGCAAAACCTTTTATGGACAGAAATCATCTAGACTAATCTATTTTGTCAGCAGGGAGGAAGAACAGCAATTCAAAAGTTATTTTACAGAAAGACTATAAATGTTTATCCTTATAAAAAAAAGGAAAACACATACATCTGTTTGTTTAAGACTTGACTTACATATATTTTCTGTGTTTTCTATGATATTTGTTTTCTGGTTTTATGCTTACAAATTTCAAGGTTCCTTTAATTTTTCCAAAGAAACACATTGACATCATGTTGCATACAATAGGTAGATTTACTCCAGAAAACAGAGAAGAAACTCTGAGTACATTTGTTTCGGTATGGACTAAAATACATTTACATCTAAAATACATCTAAAATAATATAAAGCTCATATACTGACATTCATTAATAAGAACATATTGTTCAACTTTTGAGGATAATTATGTTTTACGAATGCAGATACACTCAATGCAGATGTCAAACTATCTGCTCAGTAATTAGTGTTACCTGAGCTTGAGGAAAACTCAAAATTAACGTGCTAACTGCATTCATTGATTACAGTACATAGGGAATAAATACAGTGCATCACAAGGAATGTGCTGTACTGTGCTGTACTTAGTCACTCAATCATGTCCAACTCTTTTTGACCCCATGGACTGCAGCCTGTCAGGTTCTTCTGTCCATGGGGATTCTCCAGGCAAGAATACTAGAATGGGTTATTCCCATGCCCTCCTCCAGGGCATCTTCCCAACCCAGGAATCGAACCCAGGTCTCCCTCATTGCAGGTGGATTCTTTACCAGCTGAGTCACCAGGGAAGCCCAAGAATACTGTAGTGGGTAGCCCATTCCTTCTTCAGGGGTCTTCCCAACTCAGTAATTGAACCGGGATCTCCTTCATTGAAGGCAGATTCTTTACCAGCTGAGCTACCAGGGAAGCCCCACAAGGAATATACATATATACCCTTAAACTAAGGAATGTATATTTCATGCTCACTGATTTATCAGTTAAAAATGGGCATTTAAAATTTGGTGCATGTTTTGGAGATGATAATTTGGTGCATGTTTTGGACAGTGACATGCTATTTCAATGCTTCTTAATAATATAGATTTTTTAAACTGGCCATGTCTTGCCCTGTGAAATGATAATATTTTTGTTTGTCATTCTGCCCAAGTCAGACTATGATAGAGTGAATCAGGTCTTTAGTTATAAATACTGTAGTTTAATCAACCCTGTTTTCCTCTGTATTTAAAGAAGCAGTCTGTTGAATAGACAGGTAAGGCTAAGATGTTCATAATTCAGAATGTATCATTTATGTGGTCAAGGTCCTCCAATTCAGTGTCTATCCATATAGCAACCACTAGAAGGAAGCTTGGGGGTAGAAACTGACCATGCAATTTGTGATTTCACATTTGTTTTTTATTGCAGCCAAAAGCACAATATTGCTCAGAGCTAGTCTGTTGTAACCTTAACCAGCATATTTTCAAGAGTTTTTATTTTGAGGACTAACAATGCAAAGATGTTAGTTTCATGTGAACTTAAAACTAAGGATATGTGTCTTATCAGATACGAGCAGTCTGATGAAAGGAGGAAAATGTTTCAAGTGTATCAAAATAATCAGTGTTTGATTTCATTATGTAAAATAAAAATAAATATGTCACCTGTTTCATCATACCTTACTTCATTCAAACCATACAAAACAAAACCACACGAGGAAAACAAAATATTTTTCTTCTATTTTACACATGAAAGAACCGATGGTCAACTTGATCTGGAATACAAGTCCATCTACATCTGATAGTGACTTGGTGCTATGCTGCCCTATTCATGTGTAAGTTAAATATTTTCTATTTCTTGTATTGGGCTTTCCAGGGGTCTCTGTGGTAAAGAATCCAACTGCCAATGCAGGAGACACAGGTTTGATATCTGGGTTGGGAAGATTGCCTGGAGATGGAAATGGCAACCCACTCCAGTATTCTTGCCTGGAAAATCCCATGGATAGAGGAACCTGGTGGGCTACAGTCCATGGGGTTGCAAAGAGCTGGACACAACTGAGCACACATGTACCATTTTTTGTATCACCTGGTGAATAATAGTAATAAACCAATTGATTTTTATTTTGTATCTACTATGTATCCAACTCTATGCTAGATACCTTATATATATATTATTTGATGCACACACCAACTCTTTGTATTAATCCCTGTTTTGTGAAACTGAAACAGTCAAGTGAAGCAAATTACCTGAAGTTGTAATGAACTGGTGGAGTCGGGAATTTGAACCCATGTAGTTGGCTTCCATGGTGGCTCAGATGGTAAAGAATCCGCCTGCAATGTGGGAGACCTGGGTTGGATCCCTGGGTTGGGAAGATCCCCTGGAGGAGGGCATGACAGCCCACTCCAGTATTCTTGCCTGGAGAATCCCCATGGATAGAAGAGCTTGGCATGCTACAGTCCATGGGGTCGTAAAGAGTCAGACATGATTGAGTGACTAAGCACAGCAAAGCACAGTGTGATTTTGGTCCCCAAGTTCTTAACGCTAGTCAAAGGTGCGTAGACAAAATTCAAGTCCAGTGGAAAGCTACGTTTCTGCTATTGACTTTCATAGAATGTCAGAATTGTAAAAGGAATTTCTATGATACAGGTTAATCACTGGCACAGTGTTTAAATCTTCTCTACAGCATCTTCATCAGGTGATCATGCAACATCTCCAATGGCAACATACACATGTTAGCTCATGTGAGTTTCTTTTTACTTACCAAAGATGCTTTCGGCATCTATAAAATTAGGAATAAAATCTTAGCCATTTCCCAATATCATAGAAATAATAAATGAGATAGAAATTCTTGAAAAAGCACTCATTATATAACTAGAAAGGATTGCTTATTACTGGTTCCAAAACATTAGATACTATATCAAAACAGTGATAATACAATCCCTGATAGACAATAGTTCTTTCAAAATGTGAATATGGTCTTATTATAAACACACTTTAGTAATTCTGTTTCTTCAGCAATGAAATACATTGCTGTCTTTAGATATTTAAAATAATATCTTGCATTGTTTGAGGCTGAGGAAACATAATTCTTCTCACTGGGTTTGAGATTTCTTGGTTTAAAAACAATATTAAATAAATAATTCTTTCTAGTTACCATCAGAAGAACTAATTAATCTTGTGGATTAAATATATGACCCAGATTGTTCAGGCACATTGCCCACTTTTGCTTCCTTTTGTGTGATGTATCTAAAACATACTTATCTTGTTTACAATATTATTCTATGTAATATGTGAGTTTATTGAGTTAAACATCTGAATTTCTGTTCTTAGAGAAAATAATTTTGACAATCATGCCATTTAAAATTATTCTGAAAAAATTAGCTTCTGTTATTCTAATAAATCTTCTTCAGTAATTGTTTTTATATGTCCCAATGGTTTCCTGACAATCAACCTGAATCAGAACCCCTCATCTCTCATTCTCTGTCAGTTCTGTTAACTCTAAGACAAAAGTACTTCACAAATTGTTTTATTTATTTGCATAACCACCTCCACTACTATAGCTCAGGATATATCATAGCTGATATCCTTTAAGGTAATATTTGAACCAATCATCAACCAGTCATCAAGAGCATCACTATATGCTCTTAGTGTTTTTATTGGATTGGAATAAAAGTTCTGAGGATAAGAAAACATTTGTAAGAGTGTAGCAGAAGTCGGTGAAGGTCAATTCTAGCAAAAATATTATAAAATAAAACATTGTCTGATCCTTCCTCTGTAGGTCCATCATCTCTCATTTTTCTCAGTTTTTCTAAAAAAATTCATAATACATAACTCACTTTGAATACATGTTTTCTTTCACTGAATTACAGATGCAATCAACTGGAAGATACACCATTATTTTATGGATCATTAAAAACAAAGAATGCTGCCAGTTAAGGTATATACTCCAGCAGGTATAACATACATCTAGATTTTAGAGGAGTGAAATAAAAACTATGTCAAAGAATCAAAGCATTATGGGATATATTTACATACCTGTCTTCTCCACTAATGTTTAAGATTCAGGAGGCCAGGAACCATGTTCATTTTTACATCATTACATACTCAGAGAAACTACTATAATATTTGTATTAAACCAGTGCTAAGTAAAAATTTATTGAAGCAACAAATTACATAGGTCAACTCTTAAAATATTCCTATGGCTCAATGCTATATTGAATGCTGTGTGAGTTTATTTTGTGTGTGGCAGTGTGCAGATGGTGAGCATTTATTTAAAATCCCCATATGACCTGCAGAAAGAAATCTAAGAATTATCAAGAATCGCAGCACTGGAAAGCCAATTGTGTATACAGTCTAACTCGACATTAAAGAAGGATCCTAATAAGCTCATACACAAGAGTATTCCACTCAATATTGTGTCTGAACATGCTTCCCTGGAAAGGTGCCACTTGACCTTTGGTATATGGTTATTCTAAGAGGAGATATATGGAGCTGTTAAAGGCTGGATGGCCATCAAAGGAATGTTGGTCTGGATTTCTAAAAGACAAACAGCATCAAATTAAGAACGCATTTTTTTAGGCTAAAAAATGCAGAGTAACTCTTCATGTGCAAAGCTTGATCAACTCTTATTTCACCATGTGGATCAGTTTTTCATGCACAAAAATTATGAAAAATTCTTACACTTTGTTGAGCAATTGTAAAATGCAGATTCTTTGGTCCTACTCCTAGATATTTTTTACATTTAGATTTCTTATTCAAATATAGCTTATGGAAATTCCTCAAAGAAAGCTGGTAAACAACTGAAGAATTCTTTTTTAATATCTGTGGAAGATTCTATTTTGAAGCTGTAGCATGATTTGTCCAGTAGTGTACTGACTGAAAGACAGTCAACTTATTTTTCATTTTTTGTCATTATGAACAATGCTGTTATACACACACACACACACACACACTTTTGTGTATAACACTCAGGCTTACCTGGTGGTTCAGTGGTAAAGAATCTGCCTGCCAATGCAAGAGACACAGCAGACGTAGGTTCGATCCCTGGATCAGGAGGCTCTCCTGGAGGAAGATATGGCAATCCACTCCAGTATTCTTGTCTGGAGAATCCCATGGACAGAGGAACCTGGTGGGCTACAGTCCATAGTGTCGCAAAGAGTTGGACATGACTGCATGCATGCATGATATAATACTATAACATCCCTCCTTTAATTTATTACTTAAATGGATTATGAAGATAGATTTTCACTTTGCGTTTGTGGAACATACATTAATTGGCTGTGTGTACCCGTGCTATGTCGCTTCAGTCATGTCCAACTACAGTGCATTATATAATTCACTACAGTGTATTATAATTTGACAGTTTGATGGACTGCATTTTCTAATATGCTATTTAGAGTGGTTTCATCTATATTCATATTAGCTTATAATCCTTTTCACAGTCTTATAAGTAAACTTATGCTCCCTTCATAAAACAAATTGAAATTTCATTTTTTTTTCCTTCTGGAAGTAATTTCAATAACATTGAAATGATCTGTTCATTACAGATTTGACAAGTTCAACTTTGAATCAATCTGCTTTATCAATGATAGTTCTTGGACCACATTTTCAATCTCTTTATCATAATTAGTCTAGCTAAGGTTTTCAGTTCTTTTTGAATAATTTTTAGAAATTATATTTTGTTAGAAAATCATCAATTATTCCTCTAGGCTTTAACATTTGTTGACTTGGAATTGTCGAATTTTCTTCACAGGAGAATTGTAACATGTTAATCTCTTCTGTATCTGTGGTTGTGTTTCATGTATAATTCTAATATTGCTTATTTGCTCTCATTTTTTCCTAAACATTTGTATGAAATAGTTAACTATTTTACTGATCTTTTTTAGAAAAGATTTTATATTTATTTATATATTTTTGTTTTCCAACTTACTGAATTTAGCTTTGTCTATTAATTCTTACTTCCTACAAGCTTGATGTTGTAGTTCTTTCAAATGTTTTTAATGAGAAATAAAGTCACATATTTTCATATTTCTCTTTTAATATAAAGGCATTTACAGCTGTTTATTTTCTTTTAAGTACAGACGTCTCTGTATCCCATAGGTTTTAACAGAAATATTTTCCTTTTTAGTTTATTCCAGAAGGGTTTAATTTCAATTTTGATGGCCTCTGTGAACCCAACATCACCTAGAGATGTTTTTTCTAGTTTTTAAGTATTTAAGATTTTTTGTTTTTCCTTTTTGCCATCGTTTTATAACTTGCTTTAAAATTTGAACCAGTTTGTTGAATTATGACAGAAAATGTGGCTTGCATGTAGTATCTTGTGCAGGTCTTACATTATGTATTGTGGGACAAATACATGAATTTAAAAAATATTCAAAGAACATGTGAAAAAAAGCTATTTGAGGAAGATGAAGTTTTTCTTATATTAATATGTTGTATATAGTGAAAGACATTATAATATTATGATATAGCATTAACTTATGTTTGACCTACTAATATGTGTACCTCTGAAAAATATATATTGTTCTCTTGCTATAGTCATATTTCAAAAAAAATTCTTATTGAATTTATAGCAAGTGTTGCTTAATAAATTTATCTCTTTCAGTACAAAGAGTTGCATGACTGATACATCTTTTTTGTAAATTTCACCTTTATATTAATCAGATTTTTACTGTACTTGATGCTTTTAAATTTAAATTCTACTTTTTACTGTTTTTAATAATGTTACTCTTCCTAATTTTAGCATTTTTCCAATATCCTTTTGCCCATTCCTTTATTTTTACCCTTTCATTATTATTTTATGAATGTTTCCTATAAAAGAGATCTTAGAGAGATGTCTTTAAAAAAATTCATTCCAATTCACCAATTTGAACCTTTTAAGGGAAGGGTATTCACTGATATATAATGACTGATATACTTGATTCCATTGCAGTCATCTATAAGAATGTATTTTATATTATTGTTTTATATTTTTCATTTTCCTCATTTTTGCCGTCTTGTGAAAGCTGAAAAAATTGGAGATCTTCAATGTCTAGGCTCTATTAAAACCATGAGACAAGATGAGACCACCCAGGCAGTGAGGGTGAGTCAAAAAGATAAGCGATCTGAGACTAAGCCCTCTTGGCACTCAGTATTTAAAAATCATAGAAATTAGAAAAAAGAAGTCAAGAAAGCTGATAAGGAACAAACAGTAATGCAAGTGAATTTTCAAAGGGAAGACTGTTGCTCAGGAGATCAAGTAAAGTGTTTCAAGAAGGGGAAAGTGGCTAGTTATGTCAAATGCTGCCTATGGTCAAGAAAACTTAGGATTGAAAATTGGATTTAGCCATGTGGTTACTGGGGCTTTCCTGATAGCTCAGTTGGTAAAGAATCCTCCTGCAATGCAGTAAAATGCATCTTTTAAAATGTCCAAAAGGTTAATGAAAATTTTAAGAAAAAATAGTTCAATGTATAAATCTCAATAGAGAGGTAGAAATTATGAGAAAGAATTGTCTATATTTTAGAACTCAATATGAAGCAACCACAATGAAAAAAGAAATCTGAAAAATATTGGAAAAACATGAAAGAATTCAGAGACCTCAGGGACAACATATCTCATATCGTGTATAATAGGAGTCATAGAAAAAGAGATAAGAGAAAAAAGACTAGAAAAAATATTTAATAAAATAATAGCCCAAAATTTCCTGCATGATTACCAAAAAGAAAATAATGCAGTGTAACTTATAGATCTAATGAACCTCAAGTAATATAAACACAAAAAGAACCACACCTACAAATCACAGTCAACATGCTGAAAGACAGAAAACCTTGAAAGCAGTAAGAGCAAAATGACTTAGCATGTATAGGGAAACAACAAATTGAATAATAGCAGACTTCTCATCAGAAACAATGAAAGCCAGAGGAAGTAAATGACATATTCAAAGACCTGAAGGAAATATTAAAACTGTCAAACAAGTGTTCTACACTCAGAAATTATTCTGCAAAATTAAAAATGAAATAAAGACTTTCTAGATTAAAATATAAATTGAGAGAATTATTACTAAAATATCTACCTTATAAGAAATACTGAGGGGAGTCCTGTAGAATTAAAAAAAAAAAAATGACACCTGATTGTAACCTGCATCTACAGAAATGAAGAAAAAGATTAAGAGCTATATGGGAGCAAAGGGGTTTTATTTTACCAAAATTATGTCAATATTAACCTAAAGGTTAAATCTACCTAAAATAGATTGTGATAAATTAAAGTTGTATGTTGTAATCCTTACAGCAGCACTATTTTTTTTTAATTCCTTTAAATATATATTTTTAAAAATACATACTACAGAGGACCTAAGTATGACAAAGATAATGTCTTCCTATGGGGCAAAGGAGACCTCTGCTTGTAGCCCATTATAAAAAAATTCTTATTCTCCAAATTTGAGTTTTCCCTCCTCATACAACCCACTAATTGTGTGGTCATCACCTGGTTCTTGCTGCATTACCCTGTTGGAATTGGAGCTCAAGAAACTGGTGTAAGAAAATTATGATACTTTGGCTACTGCCACTGCTGTGGAAATAAAATCTCCTTTATCTCTGACCAGAAATTTCATATCTTCTGCCATAATAAATTACCACAGACTAAATGATGAGTATGAAAGTAGTCTGAAATCTAGTACTGTTGACAGTTTTTACAGTTTTAATCACAAAATAATAAGGAAACAATTAACTTATAAGATAAAAGCAAAATCCATAATGTATGGCAAGTATAAGTTATGAGTAAGTAGATAGCTTATGAAATATTAGATAGAATTTCTAAGATGTGTTAGATATAGGTAATAAGTTAATTAAGTATGTTAAAGATAAATAAATATCCTTCACCATTTCCTTCTCCAGGAGATCTTCCTGACCCAAGGATTGAACCCAGGTCTCCCACATTGTAGGCAGACACTTAACCGTCTGAGCCACCAGGGAAGTTCAAAGATAAATAAATATAGATACAGTAAATTGAATATATAATGGATCAAACAAGTGTGTTACTTTTTGGTAGAAAGGAATGGAAAGATTACATCATAAGATGCCATCATGCCCCATCTGGACTAACAGGTATGTCATCCCTAAGGTAACTATTCACTGAATTTAATATATTAATTCATTGATATTAATATAATAGCATTCAGTATAGTTCCTCTCTGACCCTATATGTGACCCAAGAAGCAAAGGTAAAACCATAGTTGTCCAGCAAGGAAATTGGTGAGCTACAGGTATTGGCCTATTCTGCATCTTTCTCATAAAGCAAGCCATAAATATTTTTGTTTGTGCCTCCTTCTCCCTCTTTCTCTTATCTCATCTCTGGTCCTCATAACCATGACATCAGGTAGAAAGTTGATGCAACAGAGGGACAGGACATATGAACATTATGTAATAGAGGATTCAGCCAGTGTAGTTCATCCAATCATTTGCATCTTATCCTAAGGGTGCTGACATACCAAATTTATTTTCCTGTGCTTCTTGTTTTGTTTTAAATTGATTTAATAGATCATATGATTAAAATATCAATTTTTTTCATTTGAGTTTTTCTGTCCTGTCATATCTTGGAGAATTTTCCTAGTAGTGTGCTCAGTAGACGCCACTGCATCAAGGTAATTTCTCACAGTACAATATCAGGAACCTGTGAAAATTATCTTCTGATTTCTTCAACTTTCCTAATAAATGAGGAAGAAGGTGATCAACTGAGAGTGAAGAAGGATGGAAGGGGGTTGGAAGTTTGCAAAAATTGGATGCATGAAATAATTATCTGGGAGAGATATAAACTAAATTGGAAAAAAATGTGCTAGGATTATTGGGAAGTATTAGGGACCTACTCAAGGTCATGAATTTCAAGTGAAATTTGTCAACATGGTCTTATTTTTTTCTCCAGCTACATTCAGCTCTATGGAAAACTGTAAGAAATTGATAGAACTGTGTATGTCCAGTCAGAGGGCTATTCCCTGAGGGCGTGACAGAGAAAGAGGAAGACAGTGGATTTGACTACATCAGTGCTATGAAGGAAGAACTGTTCCCCAATGTGTGGAACAGTGACTGACACAGTGAGTGTTTAATAAATATTTCTTGAATGAATGGAAACTTGTTAGAGTTTTGTCTCTATCTTCAAAGTTCAGTAATTTTATATGTGTGTCTTCTATTATCCGTTCTGACTAGAATTTGATAAGCCCTCTTTGTCTTTGAGCTTAGATATTTCTCCAGCTTAGGGAAATTTTCCTGTATGTATTATTTGCTTGATTGTTGCCATACCTCCATCTATTCCTGATATCCTTCTGGAACGCTTATTATTTGTATATTAAGTCGCCTTGTCTCTACCTCCGGAGGCTCTTACTTTTTTTCCCCATAATTTCTTTCTCTTTACATATTGGCTTTGAGCTTTAGGTATTTGTTCTTTTGATTTTCCAGTTTCCTAATTAGGGTCTCAATAGATATTATCCTCTCCTTCAATGTATCTGCTCAATTGTTTAGTTGGCAAATTACCCAGTGGTTTTTCTTTTGATGGGCATGTGTTCTACTTGATCTGAGTGATATTCATCTCTCTGGTGCTAGGTTCTTGAATTTGCTGTTTTCCATTGTTAACTCATTAGAGCCGAGGCACATTTGTTGATGTTCTCTACATGAAAGCTTTCCTGGTAGCTCAGATGGTAGCAAATCTGCTTGCGATGGAGGAGACACAGGTTCAATCCCTGGGTCAGGAATATCCCCTGGAGAAGGGAAAGGCAACCGACTTCAATATTCCTGCCTGGAGAATCCCACGGATAGAGGAGCCTGGTGGGCTAGAGTCCATGGGGTCACAAAGAGTCAAATACGACAGCAACTTTCCAAGATGGTAATCCCATAAGTCTAGAATGGTGAAGTTGTTTTCTATTCTTTGAGGCTAGTACTTTAAAAGCAGGGGGCTGTAAGAAGAACAAGCTGGAATCAAGATTGTAGGGAGAAATATCAATAACCTCAGATATGCAGATAACACCACCCTTATGGCAGAAAGTGAAGAGGAACTAAAAAGTCTCTTGATGAAAGTGAAAGAGGAGAGTGAAAAAGTTGGCCTAAAGCTCAACATTCAGAAAACGAAGATCATGGCATCTGGTCCCATCACTTCATGGCAAATAGATGGGGAAACAGTGGAAACAGTGTCAGACTTTATTTTTTTGGGCTCCAAAATCACTGCAGATGGTGATTGCAGCCATGAAATTAAAAGATGCTTACTCCTTGGAAGGAAAGTTATGACTAACCTAGAAAGCATATTGAAAAGCAGAGACATTACTTTGCCAACAAAGGTCCATCTAGTCAAGGCTATGGTTTTCCCAGTGGTCATGTATGGATGTGAGAGTTGGACTGTGAAGAAAGCTGAGCACCGAAGAATTGATGCTTTTGAACTGTGGTGTTGGAGAAGACTCTTGAGAGTCCCTTGGACTACAAGGAGATCCAACCAGTCCATTCTAAATGAGATCAGTCCTGGGTGTTCTTTGGAAGGACTGATTTTGAAGCTGAAACTCCAATACTTTGGCCACCTCATGCGATGAATTGACTCATTGGAAAAGACTCTGATGCTGGGAGGGATTTGGGGGCAGGAGGAGAAGGGGACAACAGAGGATGAGATGGCTGGATGGCATCATCAACTCAATGGACATGAGTTTGGGTGAACTCCGGGAGTTGGTGATGGACAGGGAGGCCTGGTGTGCTGCAATTCATGGGGTTGCAAAGAGTCGGACACAACTGAGCAACTGAACTGAACTGAACTGACGGTATAAGTATTGCACATTCCTAGTTTCACAGGTGGGGAAGACTCACCTTGTGTTTCAGCTTCTTCCTGGCTTCTTGTAGAACAGGAGGATCAGTCACACTCACAACTAGGGGTCAGTTTTTCCCACTCTCCGCTTTTCCCAACTACAAGGCCTACTGATATCCGTACACCAGAGTCTGTCTAGGGTCACTGTTGTCTGATTCTCTAATTTCTAATGTTTATTCTACAGCATGTCTTTTAGCCATTCTACCCTCACAACCTTGCTTGTAACCCAAATGAAGAATTCTATATTTTAAAAATCTTCTTGGAGTAATCCTCCTACTGACAAGTGTCTCTATCTCCCTTCAGCACTTAAGTGTTCAATTTTTAATGTATACTTGTAACTCATTTAAAGCAAGACCAGTTTGTGAAAATATGGCTTAAATTTCACAAGAAAAATCAACAGTAACTCTGCTTTATTAAACTTTTCAATATAGTATTGCTTTAATTAAGTCTCTGGTTTTCTTCTAAAAGTTATTTAATTATAGAAAATTTAATTTATGTATACATTTTCAAGAATACATCATCTGCTGAAAGTCAGGCATTTCATTATAATTTTATGCCCATTGATGCATTTATTAATTATTCCCAAACCACAGAATAAAAATATGTTGTATGTCTAGACAATAAACTATTAATATAGAAACTGTCTCTTCAATCATTTTTATTCTCTCCACAGTGCCTGATATTGTGTTCTATACACTGAATATTTTCAGTAAATATTTAATTAACTGGATTGTAGGTTAAGTCCAAATGTAGTTATTTAGATAACAGTTATTTTAGAATACTAAAACATATTCTACAGTGAATCACAACACTGTAGCACAATGGTCACCAAGTTGCTCCCTTCTTTCAGAATCCCTGGACTGATTCATATGCTGGTATTGGAAGTAAGGAAAAAGCATGAATAGAAAATTGATGACATCTGGAAATGTTAGGCGATGCGTACAATTCATACCATTCTTACTTATTTATTCTAAGTTTCCTGTCTCGCTTTTTCCAATATATTCTTTAATCTACCCAATATTTTTTTCCTGGGAACTTTGTAATTGTTTTCTAAAATTAAAAATTGTCACATATATTTTCATTATCAGATGAAAGAGCGATTTTATAAAATTTGTCTATTCTCTTAATTGACAGATTATTGCATTCATTAAATCCCTACAAGAAAGTATACACTCTGTTGGTCTCTCTGTTGTTTAAAAGCTTACAAAAGTGTCAGTTTATCTTAACCTCTCTAGTGAGGGGTGACTGCTATTTTAACTTTGAACAAAAAATTATAAAATTTAATACTTTGAAGAAAAACATGCTTAGTTCTTTGAGGTGTTGAATGGTAAGTTCTCAGACTAGAAATAAATTTATAGGCAGAATCTCAATACTTCAGAGGTATTATGTTTCAGGAGAGTAAAAAAAAATAGTATTAAAAGAAAGAAATTCTGTCATATGCAGCAAAATGGATAAACCTTGAGGACATTATGTTAAGTGAAATAAGCTAGTCACAGGACAAATACAGTATGATTCCACTTATGCTGCTGCTAAGTCACTTCAGTCGTGTCCGACTCTGTGCGACCCCAGAGACGGCAGCCCACCAAGCTCCCCCGTCCCTGGGATTCTCCAGGCAAGAACACTGGAGTGGGTTGCCATTTCCTTCTCCAATGCATGAAAGTGAAAAAATAAAGTGAAGTCGCTCAGTCGTGTCCGACTCCTAGCGACCCCATGGACTGCAGCCCACCAGGCCCTTCCATCCATGGGATTTTCCAGGCAAGAGTACTGGAGTGGGGTGCCATTGCCTTCTCCTTATAAGAGGTATCTATAGTAATCAGACTCATAGAAATAGAAAGTAAATGGTGGTTTCTGAGGGGGAGGGAGTTAAATGAGCATATAACTTTAGTTAATCAAGATGAAAAAGTTCTGGATATCTGCTGTACCTGTCTGTGCTTACAGCTAACAATGCTGTGCATGCTTGTGCATGCTAAGTTGCTTCAGCTGTGTCTGACTCTTCATGATCCTATGGACAGTAGCCCGCTAGGCTCCTCTGTCCATGGAATTTCCAAGCAAGAATAATGGAGTGGGTTGTCATGCCTTCCTGCAGGAGATCTGCCAATGTTGTACTATACACTTAAACATTTGTTGAGGGTAAATCCCATGTGTTTTTTAACCGCAATTTTAAAAAATACATATTCATTTCAGCCCTCCTTTTTTATGGCCTCTGATACAAAAACACCTTTATTTTAGAAATAGAAGTATGGCAATTAGTAACTCAAAAATCCGTACTAGGGCCTTTTGATATTCAAAAAATTGTACTTTTCTGTTCAGTTTATAGAGGAATTAAAATTTGAGTTTCCCCACAATATTTTGGGATAAAAAGTTCATTGATATTGATGTTTGTGATTCCAGGGCTTTTTACTCTTTCCAAGAGGTGATTTCAAGTCCCAAGATGTCAATTTGTTTCTAATGATATTTGCCTCAGTGTAGTAGGGTTTGACGAAGCGTTATTTTCCAAATTCTTCCCAAATAAATTCCGTTGAGATTGGAATGGTTTAAAAATAGGCAATAGCTCTTAGGTATCTCACTGATCTTCATGTTCAAAGATGATACTGCTGACATAGTTTCTCCCTGTTGCTTGTAAGAACATTGCAAAATCTGTGTTGCCTTCCCTACTCATAATCTCTCCTTGTGTCATTTGCCTAAAACCTACAGTTGCTTTAAAGACTTGTCACTGATAGTCACTAGTTGGCTTAATTTGAGACATCCCATCTCTAATTGTGTACCCCTGTGTTTTTCATTTTGAGTTGGCTGCTTTGTTAGAAGCTGATAACCCCCAATATAGTATTCATCTGAAGTGTGCCTTCTTTATTGTTGGAGGCTGTATCTGGGTGTGGGGCAAGGATGCAATACTCTGAATCTTGAATGACTTGGCCCTTTACCATACCGAGCTTGTTGTCTCCTGAGCTTTTGTTGTTGTCACTGGTTGCTTTATTTTGTTTTCTTCTTTACCATCTACAGCATTAGGTCAGATGATTGCTCTTCCCCATAGGTCACTCTCTAGTCAGAATGTCTTCACTGTGCTCATTAGCTAACTCTGCACTCACACTCACCAGGCAGACAATCTGTGGAGATACATGTATGTCAGGCTGCCCAGATGAAAGAGAAAGTCATTGGTCCCGAAAGTCTGCTGACTTCTTTTTTTTCCCTAAAGTCAGATAGCATGAGAAGTGTGTTCTTCTCTACCACACTCCTTGCTAGTATCACTATTTAGAGTGTAATTCAACAGCCAAAATATGTGGGTTCATGGAGGTCTTTGAAACTTGACCTATAAGTTCCCTGAAATAAAAATATACATCTTATTGAATTCCCTTGCATAGCAAATATTATTCAAGATATTTGACCTTACCTCCATGCATTCTTAAAAAAACAAAACAAAACAAAACAAAATATTTTTTACCCTGGAAAATGGTACAATGAAAGGCACACATTACTATGTCTTAGGCACATATTACTATGCCTTTGGAATAAAGCCGTATCTTGGCCAAAATCCTTTAAAATGAAATCGTGAATGAAAAGAAAATAAAATCTTGAACAACCAGGCAAATACAAGTCAACAAAGTGTAAAACACAAACAGATGCTTAAATCCAACATTGAGTCCTTGGCCTCAGTAGTGAGTACCCACAATATTTGGTACCCTCGATTTCAATTTAAACATATAGATGTACTGAAGAAGCTGGATGCACCTGCAGAGCTTCTTAATCACTTGAAACTGTGATTTACTTTTCTCAGCCAAAACCAAAGAGATTAACTCTGCTGTTGCCAGCCTACATTTACTGAGCACTCACTTTCAGGAGAAGGCAATGGCACCCCACTCCAGTACTCTTGCCTGGAGAATCCCAGGGATGGGGGAGCCTGGTGGGCTGCCGTCTATGGGGTTGCACAGAGTCGGACACGACTGAAGTGACTTAGCAGTAGCAGTAACATGTTTCACCTGAATATACCATTTCATGTTCACAATGGCTTTCTGAGGTAGATGGTATTGTTTTCACCATTTTATACATGAAAAAGGTAATATTGAATGGAGTTTGGTATTTAGTTTAAGCCCTGAGTATGAGTACATGTTGAACATTGTGTGTGAAATTTCGAAACTAGCACAGCTACTAGTATTTTCTGTCCCACTTAAAGACATTTACTTTTATCTAGATATAAATTCTTACAGTACCTTGTCTAGCATTCTGGAGCCATGTAAAACTTCTTTTCTAGCGATGTGTCTATTCTCACTCATTCACATTGGCCTCATCATTTCCTGTCTAATATCATAAAAATAGTAAAGAGAGAAGCTAGAATTTGAAAGCAGATTGACTCAAGAAGCCCCCTGTTTAGCTGTTGCCTGGTGCTGCTTCTCTGCCTCTTCTATCATCATTACTCTCTTTTTTAAAGTAAGACAAGCAATACTCAGATCTGTAGCCACCTCTCTGTTCTTTGGGGCTTCCCATGTGGTTCAGTGCCAGTGCAGGAGAGGCAGATTTGATCTCTGAACCAGGAAGATCCCCTGGAGTAGGAAATGGCAACCTACTCCAGTTTTCTTGCCTGGAGTATTCCATAGACAGAGGAGCCTGGAAGGCTGCAGTCCATGGGGTTGCAAAGAGCTAGACACAATTGAGCATGCATGCACGCTCTGCTCTATCATACAGAACACAAAAGACAAGATTTTGTTGGATATCTGAGGCAAAATGGAGGAATTGATTGGGGGATAGGCACTGCCATCAGGCTCATGGTCTATTTGGAACAGGGAGTCTGAAACAGGTCCAGGCAGAGGATTCATTCAAAATCTGGGATGAAAACTAGGCAATCAGGTAGTCAAACAAGATTGGAAAAAAATCACACAAATATTAAGGAACATAGTGAATAAGTTTAAAACCTAGGCAAAGAACTTGGACATCACAGAATCAGAAACCCAGATCAACAGCTTCTGGTACAAAGGATGAGTATTATGACCAAGAACTTGAGCAGTGTCTATGAGGTTACAGCAATAAGATGGATTTTGATATGGAACCAACATTTTGCCTCATGCTTGGAGCTTTCAGAGGCTCGTTAAAGCAGTCAGTCACTAAATTTGACTAGTTTAGGAATGCAAGTGAAGACATTAATCATTTTGGGAAATAAGTAGACTGAGATAAAAGCGTTCTTGAAACTTTCCATCTCCTTTAAATGTCCGCTTTCAGGGAAAGATCTGATATCAGTTATTTTTACATTAATGTGAATAAGGTAAGTTTATGTGTTGCCTCCCTTGGGAGATTTTACTTGTTCAGCCTTGGCTCTTAATGTAGAATGAAAATGTTTATTCTGGCTTATAGGCATTCCTAGACCAGGCAACGACATGGAGGTAGATTTAGGGAGAGAAACAGAAGGTCTTCCCAGAATTCTTATCAAGCCACATTGCTCATGTTTTACACCTGCCTTGCCAATCTTGATATTTCATCCAGTGAGGCTACCTGAAGGACTTATGTTTTTGAGTGATTCATTTCATTTCCAGTTAGAAGTCTTTTGTGCTTCTTTCTGTGATAATCAGTATAGATATTTAAAAAAAATCAAAAGATAGCAAAATAAAGTTGATCTTTTTAGTTGATACAGTTTCATTGTTAAGTTTCCTGTTCTGGCTGGTGATTCAGATTTGTCAGATAACTGCAATTTTCCTATCTGTTGTAATTCTTGGAATTTAGTGAAAGACAAACAAGGAGAAACTGAGGTTTATGTCTCTGTGGTTAAATTACAAGAGCACTGTTCTCAGGTACTAATTCAGTCATTGAACCTGCAAGAGGCTATACTCAGGGATAAAACAAACATCCTCTTTCATGTTTATCTATCCTTAGAAATGGTAAGGCCAATGTGAAGGAGGAAGGTGATAGACACAGGGCTAAAAAAGAAGTTCTACATGGTTCTAGACTACTGGGAAAAGTACTGTAAGAGTCTACATCTAGATAGAGCTAAATGACACTAGGGGACAAGGTACGAACAGCTATGTTAATTTCTTTCTACATTGGACTAATATAGCTACAAAAATATGCTCATGCTCAGAGCTTAAAGGAAATATCCAAATATTTTCCTGTGAGTTATAGACTTTTTATGGCTCTTCTGCTTTCTCATTTTGTAAGTTTGGGCCAGTTACTTAAACTCTTCAGTTTCAGTTTCATTTTTATAAAGTGATGATGATAATGCCATATTCTTCATTTGGATATTGTGAAAAGTAAGTGGTATAATATATAAAATCAATCAACACAGCACCCAGCACACCACAGACATTAAATAATAGAATCTATTATTATTCCTTTATTTTTTTAAACAACCCTGTGCAGTAGGCAGGAAAGATATTAATCCTTATAACAAATAGAGAAACTGAATCCGAGGGGTTAATTTTTATTCAAAATTGGTAAGTAAAAAAGCTGGCTTCACAATTCATTAATATGTATTACTGTTACTTTTAGAATCAAATTTCTTGATGTGTGTATTTTCTTTGCACAAAACTGGGTGAGGGGGAACATAGTGTAGGATGCCAAAGTGAGACCATAAATGGTATAAAAGAACATGGGAATCAGATGGTAGCTCCAGGGAACGGCAGGGTCCAGAGAAGAGATATTTTGTATTTTTAAGATATGGAGAATCTGAGAACATAAATAGAAGCAAAAGAGCCAGTGAAAAGGCCGGAAGATCTAAGGCGGGGGTCAGAAGCTCAAATGTCTTCAGGAATGGGCATGTGGTTAAATAACTGAAGCCAAAGAATGTAATTCAAAAAGAGAGAGTGGAGACAAAGTCAAGAGTGTGTGCCCTGGATAAACAACAAGGCCTACTATATAGCATAGGGAACTATATTCAATATCCTGGGATAAACCATAATAGAAAAGAATATAAAGAAGATGTATCTATGTGCATAATTGAATCACTGTTGTGCAGCAGAAATGAACACAACATGGTAAATCAACTATACCTCAATAAAATTTATTTTTTAAAAAAGACTGCATGTCCTGTCTAAAAGCATGAAAAAGCTAAACCAAAACAGAACTCTACACAGCAAAAATCAAGTCTGTGGGCTAATATCAAACTTTGAATTAATGACACCTGGTGTAAAAGATGGAGCAAGGTTTTGGGGGAAATGGGTCAAAATGGAATCAAGAGCAAAGTTAGGGTCATGAATGAAAGGAGAAGAAGGTGTCTGAAAATTCACAGAAGTTGATGCCCCTCAATTTTCTCAGGAAAGTATAAAATGAGGTTCCTCATAGGGATGTTTTGAACACCATACTTGAACTGTGGGCTTGGGAATGTGGAGAAGGCCTGTGTGACATTGTGATTTACAATAAAAAGTATATATATGATCTTTGTCCCTGTTTCTAGCAGGGACCTCCTAAAACTCGGAATTTTCTCTAATGAGAGGGATAAAGGTATCTCTTGCTGTGTTTTGGAAAACACCTAAGGATGGAGGCTGGTTGCCAGGAGAGCCAACCAAGTAATTAGAGGGCTGGAACTTACAGTCCCAGCTCACCCCCTTGACCTCTTGGGACAGGGATGGGCTGGAGGGTGAATGATTTAACTAGTCATGTCTATCCAATGAAGCCTCCATAAAACTTCAAGAGGATGAGGTTCAGAGAGTCTCTGGGCTAGTAAACATGTGGAAATTTGGGGAGAGTGGCACAGCACAGAGAGGGCATAGGGACTCTGTGCCTTTTCCTCTTGCCAAACCCTATCCGTTTCTTCCATTGGGCAGTTATATCATTTTATAATAAACTGGCAATAATCTAGTAAGTAAACTGTTTCTCTGAGTTCTTTGAGCTGCTCTAGAAAATTAAACAAATGCAAGGAAAGGGTCCTGGGAACCTCTGATGTATAGTCAGTTCGTCAAAAGCACAAGTGACAACCTGAACTTGCCATTGGCATCTGAAGGGCAGGGGGTAGGACAGTCTTATAGGACTGAATCCTTAACCTCCAGGATGTGATAATATCTTCAAGTAGATAGTGTCAGAATTGAATTAAGTTGTAGGAGACCCAGTTGGTGTTGAGAGTGGTTTGGTGTGGGAAAGCGTACCTTCTGCATGTGCATGGTCAGTTGTGTCTGCTTCTTTTTGACCTCATGGACTATAGCCCTCCAGGTTCCTCTGTTCATGGGATTCTCCAGGCACGAATACTGGAGTGGGTTGCCTTTTCCTCCTGCAGGGGATTTTCCCCACCCAGGCATCAAACTGGTGTCTCCTGTGTGTTCTGCATTGCAGGCAGATTCTTCATCACTGAGCCACAAGGGAAGCCCTGGTGTGGGAAAAAAAAAAATGTTGGAAATGACACCAGAACCCTTTAACTTGCCTGGATAAACCACTGTAAGAAGTACAACAGGAAGCTGGTTAAAAAATAATGAAAGTTTCTCACTAGCAGAGGAAGAACAACTGGATTTGTACTGGACCCACTTAGAATGGCTTTGTGATTTCTTTCCTAAGTGTACACCAAAAATGTTCCTAGTCTGTCTTTTGCCACTCTCATTTGTAGTGTGCTCAAGGAATACAAACTCTTGCACTATTGAACTACGCCAAATGTGATTCAAGGAAAATGTGCAACCAAAAAATATCAGATTACCTTAATTTTTCTAAGAAAAAATTTTGGTTTCTTTTGTCCCTGATCTTTCTTTTAATATGGAAGATCTTGAATTGACCTAATAGTAGTTTTTTTTCCTTCATAGAAATAATATGTGTGTGTATGTGCGCGTGAATTCTGCATTCATTTCATTTTATTCATGAATGAACTCTTAGCCCAGGGATATCAGAAGGAGGAATATACGTCTCAGACAGAGGCACAGGTTATTGTGGATTGACACAACTGTCAGTTTGATACGCAGAGTGATATGCCTGTAGTCTTTTAACATCCCTTTCAGTGTTGATCTCATGGATCATATTTTAGATACCTTAGAATGTGAGTCTGATTTAACATTTCTTATAGATCAGAAAGTACATTGCAAGTTCATCTTTTTGCTATGGCATGGCAAAAAGGAGGAGTAAAGAGTAGTTCCTGAAAAAGAAACTAGTAAAAACTTGTACATATTCAACCAACAAATAGTTTTTAAACACCTAAAATGACCTTAGGGGTGTGCTAGGTACTACTGGGGTTTCAAATGCAATGAGATGTTTCATGACAATTTTCTACAAGAGAGTAGTAAGGGTAAGGAAAGAACCATACTTGCCAAGAGGAGGGAATAAAACTGTTGGATTGCTAGCCCTTCTAGAAGGGCCTGTGGATGAGACGAGACAACTGCTCAGAGGGCTAGACAGTGTGCCACAGGACAGGGAAGGAGGAAGTGGACAGAGGGAGCTTTACGGCAATGGAAGAACTTAGTAGATGAGAGAGAGCAGGGAAGACTTTTAGCAGTTGTTACGCTGAAGAACTGAGAATAGAGGAACATGTATGTGTATATATATATATACAGGTTCCCCCTGCTGTCCAAAAGTGCAGTGGTGCAGTGTTCCTATGAAATCTTTCACAAGCCAAAGTGGCATAAAGCAAAGAAGCAATTATCTAAGGATACATCTTGTTAATGGATGTCAAAATAATTTAGATAAAGCACAGATGATCACCGACATAGTTCAAAGCTATGGAGGCTTGATGCTGAATGTAATTCTTGGGAAAGGAGCTGGAAATCAGAAGATACCTGCATCAACTTTCTGTTAAGCTTTCTGTGCAGAGGGCTGTGCAATTTTTCTGGGCCAGGCTGAGCATTCCAAAATTTATTATTCTTTTAAATGCAAATCCTTTCACAGATTAGGCCATGTAGGGCTCTGTGATTTATTTGGGTTACACAGAGGCATAAAAGTCACATCATTAGGTCTGTTTTCTATGGATGTGACTTTTATGCTTCTATGTAATCCAAATAAACTTCAACTAAAAAAATAAAATGGCAAAAAAAAAAAGTCATGTCCTTCATTCTGAAGAAACAACTGTATTTGAAGAATGATAAAGTACAAAATTGTACCTGAGTGGGCAACTTGGGCAGAGAAGGCAATGGCACCCCACTCCAGTACTCTTGCCTGGAAAATCCCATGGATGGAGGAGCCTGGTAGGCTGCAGTCCCATGGGGTCGCTAGAGTCGGACACGACTGAGCGACTTCACTTTCACTTTTCACTTTCATGCATTGGAGAAGGAAATGGCAACCCACTCCAGTGTTCTTGCCTGGAGAATCCCAGGGATGGGGAAGCCTGGGGGGCTGCTGTCTATGGGGTCGCACAGAGTTAGACACAACTGAAGCGACTTAGCAGTAGCAGCAGGGCAACTTGGGAAAAGCAGAAATTGGTGGGAACTTTTTTTTCTTGGTCCACAGCCTCATCCAAACTTTCTACCCTCTGGCCCTTCAGATAAAGAACAAAAGCAGAATAACTCAAGCTTTAATCAGATACTAATACCAATAATGAAGAGGCAACTCATATAGAGGGATGTTACTTGGCCATCCTCTCGCAGCTGATGTTCAAATATGCTAATATGATACTGGCTGGAATGTTTTAGTTGCCCTTCATTTTTTTTTTTTTGTAGCCACCTAATCACACGCCATTTAAAACAATGTTTTCGCCATGGCACAGATATTAAGTCTTCTTAAATATAGCCAACAAATTTTTAATCTATATTTAATTTTAATTGTAAGATAATTGCAATATTGTGACGGTTTCTGCCATACATCAACATGAATTGGCCATAGGTATACATGTGTCCCCTCCCTTTTGGACCCCTCTCCCTTCTTCCTCCCCATCCCACCCCCTAGATTGTCACAGAGCACAGGCTTTGGGTACCCTGCATGGTACAGCAAACTCCCACTTTGATAAAATCAGTGAAGTAAAATTGTTTATTTTCCTTTAGCCATCCCTTTTTCTTCTTTGAAAATTACACTTTCAAATGGAAGTATCAGCTTTTGAACTCTGTCAAAATCTAAAGACCATAGCATTTTTTAATAGTCTTGCAACTCCAGATCTCTGAAACCTACTTGAAGTTTCTGTGATTCAGGTAGAATTCAGACTTTGCAGAAAAGCTAACCTTTCTGTTAAAAGCTTGCTTGTGAGTGTGTATTTTCTTCCTGATTTGAGCCAAGTGCAAAAAACATAAAATCTTGCAACAAACAGAAGAAAATGTTTCTTTTCTCACTCCCTGAAATGATGGATTTCCTGTTTTTCTCTAAGCAAAATTCCTCCACCTATCTGCTGGTACTAGAAGGTTAAGGCAGACAGTGAAGGGGGACCTGCTAAGGAATTTTATAGCTGTATTAAAATGAGGAATGATAATGTGGCTAAGCAATTTCTGGTCATGTGGTCTTAAAGATTTATACATGTGGTTTTGAAATACCATTCACCAATCACATCATCCTGCTAATCTTATTTAATAAACATATATATATATATAATATTTTCATTCACTCATTGGCTGATGAAATAATGTATGTAGTTTGAAACTAGCACAGAGTATACAAAATGACTCATGTGATATGATCTGATTGGGATTTGGACCACCACTGAGATAATTACATAAGCTTTCAAAAACAGAGATACAGAGATTTGTACACACCAAGCTTTAGCCTAATAGCTTCCCACATATTATAACAGTAACATACTACCAGCAATTTGATTTTGTGAAACTTGCACTCCATTCTAAATCGTATAAACATATAGTTTAAAACAAAATAGATTAAGAATTTATTTGTTTTGAAAAAAATTATGATGTGTTGGTAATAACTATTGAGATAATGAGAAATTCAAAATTCATGTTGCAGTGTTACAGGCAGTGGATAAAAACTGCTGTTCTTTATGATGGACAATGTAATATATAAACTGACCAAGAGTATTTTTCTTTTTCCACCCCCTAAATTATAGCATTCCAATTTTAACTGGTTGCTGAAGCAAATTGGATTATTTCTAGGAAGCCAACAAATAAGAATTAGATTATAGAAAGTCAATAATTACCATTAGATCTATTTGTAACGTCAGTATTTTCACATTTTCATTAGCAGTCTGAATGCTAATTACCAAATTTCTTTATTTCTCTAAATTTAGCAATTGTAGAGTATACAGCAGAAAAGTATTAATTATTAGTAAAAAGGCTAATTAAAAGTTGAAAGCAAAGCTCTAATAAGTATAAATACCATTTTTTATCAAGTGTAGAAAACACACATTAATTATTGTCTTGTAAAACCTTATCCTTAGACTCACAGATATGGAGACAATAGCATTCTGGTGTGGTGGATGGGGTTAGGAATCTAAATTTTAGGAAGATCAGTCCATCTAGAATCAGCATATTAAAATTTTGAAGGAAAAAAAGCTATTTTCTACATAATAGAATGACAAAAGAAAAATAATCAGTGCAAAAACATTCACTTTCCATCTTATTTGGTGACTCTAGCATTGTAGGAAAGGAAAGGAAAAAGCAGACAGCAAAAAGACAGCTTGTAAAATGCATGGAATTTGTCATCAAATTGTCAGTAGTTGTGAAGGATGGAGTAGTTGTGACTGGGAGGGAAGACCTAAAGGAATGAAGATGAGAGAAAATAGGATGCTTTAAATCTAAATGATGTTTCAGCATAAATCACACCTCTAAACCCAAATAACAAAATAATTATTCTAACTGATATCTTTTTTCCTTGGTTTATAATATGAGTTTAGCAAACTTGGTCAAGTGGCGCTATTTAGCAGTGACAGGTCATTGTGAAATCTTTCACGGTGTGGGAAAGAAAGTGCTGAAGTGTTTGTATTGCTCAAAGTGCAACCAATACCTGGATTTCCAGTCAATGTAATGATGTAAAATAGACATAATACAGACAAATTCTAGGAAGCAGAGGCCAATTACCTCAATCAAAAAGTAAATATGAGTAAATAGGGACCATTAAGTATGGTCAAACTGAAGAGAATATGTGAACTCCTGGCCATTGTCTGGAAGCTGATCAAATGTTAAAGTCCATAGTTCAGAGGGGGCATAAGAGAATAACAATGATGTCTTTATGTGACCCATAGTACAACAATGAAAGAGAGGAATTTATGTGCCAATATTTGCATATTTCTTATAATACAAGGGCTACCATATTATAAGCTGCTGTGTCCTCTAAGCACTCCCTTATTATTATCAGGCTTCTTGAAAATTAAAAAATAAAAAAGTTGTATTCAGTAACTGCCTACACTATTAGTCCTAACTCTCACTTCTTTTCACACTGCTACACTAAAATGGCTACCTATAGTCTCCTGACTGCCACATCTATCAGATATTTTTCTTAATCCATCTTTGACATTTGACTTTGTTAATAACTCCTTCCTTCTTCAAGTTATGTCTTCCAGGGTTTCTGTTCAACATTTTTTTTTTCCAACTCTACTTCACTGATGCTAAATCAGTGTTCTCTCCCCTCACTCCGCCTGCCATTTAAATTTAGTGTCCTGTAGGATCTAGTCAGTCCTCTTCTTTTCATTCCACATAGTTTCCTCAAGCAATGTCATTTTCTTCTACAATTTTTTATTACTGTCTAAACATCGTTGACTTCAAATTTATATGTTTATATCTCTCTCAAGCTGCAAATCTACTTACTAACCTACTAAATCTTCAACTGGATTTTCTAGTGTCAGTTTAAACTTAACATATCTGAATGTCAACCCAGTATGTCCCTACCCAACTTTTCTTCTTCTTTTATTCATCTGTTTGTATTATGTAAGGACCTTAATGGCAACTCAAGTTAGCATCTGGAAATCTTCATAGACTTCTCCCTCTCATCATCCACACCCAAGGAGTCATCAAAATCTATTATTCTTTCTAAGATAACTTTTCAGTCGAGTCCCTAACCTATTCTTCATTCCTACTGATACTGCCTTAGATCAGGTCCCTATAACTTTTTGCTATAGTAGAGCACTTCTCCTCTAGACATGCCTTTATACAGCCTTACTTCTTCAAAATACTACCACAGTGACCTTTCTGACATGAATCCAAGCATTCCCCTCCAATCTTAAAACTCTTTAGTTATCTTTCATCCAAATGCAATCAAAATTCCATACATACAATGCTATGATAGTTTCAGGTGTACAGCAAAGTGATTCAGCTATACACTGTTAAGTAAACTATACTTCATAAAATAAAATTCCATATATAAAACTCTTGTGGTCTGGTTCCTACAGGTTTCTCTTACCTCATTTTCTACTTCCCTCCTTGTCTCTGCATCTATGCCTTCACTATGCTCCAGTATTACTGAAGTACTTTCAAATATCCAAATGTTAGAGTAAGGAATTCAGGGTCTGAGTCCCTATTCTGCTACATTTTTAGATGTGTAAATTGGGGAAAATCATTTACCTTCTCTAGCACTTAATTTCTTCTTTTTTAAAAAGAGGAAAACTCAGATTAAATGTGAGTATTAAATAAACTAATATGTGTAAATTACCTATCATAGCACCTAGTGTTTTTGAACTTTTTTACAACTTCATTTTTTTTATGTTCATAGTATTGTCAATTTTGTAGTATTAGATATTTCTAAATAAAGTTGACTCTTGAACAAGGGTTTAAACCTTGTGAGTTCATTTACATGAGTATTTTTTCAATAAATATATTGGAAAAATTTTTGGAGATTTTCAATAATTGGAAAAACTTCTCAAACTACATAGCTAAAAATATTGAAAAAAATTAAGCATGTGATAAAATAAAATATTGATTATATGTAGATAAACATACAAAATATGTGTTAATTGACTGATATCAGTAAGGCTTCCAGTCAACAGTAGGCTATTAGTTGTTAAATTTTAATGGAGTCAAAAGTTATATGTTAATTTTCAACTACATAGGAAGTTGGTGCCTCAGACCTCCGTGTAGTTCAAGATTCAAATCTAAGTTCCCTCTGCCTTATATAAAAGTATGATATAATATTTAATATGAATGCATTACAAAATGACTTTCTTTAAACTCAGTTTTTTTTCCTTAGTCTAGTACTTCTGTTACTCTTCTCTATAGCCTCTCCAATTTCTCAACATGTGAAATTCAATACTAAATGCAATACTTTTATAGGAACCTTACAAAATGAGTAAAACATGCATATCTTTTGTCTATCCCTTTCCTATTTCTTATTGTAGGATTGTAAGTTCCCATCTGCCAATCTTTAATGTATTTACTTAAATTCAAATTATGAACCACTAGGATGACTAGGTTTAGCTCTGCTGCTTGGAACCTAGTCAATCACCCTTCTTTTCTTATCATGCCAGTTTTGTCTGGATTCTCAGGGTAAATATAAATGATAACAAAACTACCAGTTGGTTATTTCAATACAGTGGAAATCTAGCAAACTGATTTCATCAATTGGTCAGGCTCTTCAGAATGATCACGGCAGTAGTCACCTGTAGGGATATGGTTTCTATTGGTTTTTTTTTTTGGTTTTTTTTTTAATAAAAAACTCAGTTGAACTTTATTCTATTTCTGGTATTAAATAACCATTTTTTCATTTGAGCTTTGTTCTTGTTTGGAAAGATACTGTCAAACCTATGCAACTTGTTACTTTCCACAACCTACTGAGTATGTTTTCAATTCAATCAGTGAAGTGAATATCGTGCATCATGGGTTTCCCTGGTGGCTCAGAGGGTAAAGTATCTGTCTGTGATGCGGGATAACCAGGTTCAATCCCTGGGTCAGGAAGATCCCTTGGAGAAGGAAATGGCAACCCACCCAGTATTTTTGCCTAGAGAATCCCATGGACACAGGAGCCTGGTGGGCTATAGTCCACAGGGTCGCAAAGAGTTGGACATGACTGAGCGACTACACTACACTGGAGTTGAATAAAATTGAGTTGAAACTTCAGCTTCCTCATTTGTTAAATGGTGATAATGATGCTACAAGGATTATTTTAAGGACTGAATTGGACAATTGGATAATAGCTATCTGTTAGCATCATGTCTACTATGTGGAAGACATAATCTAAAGGACATGATGTAAAGGTTAATGCTCTTATATTCTTTTACTTATTCCTTTCACATAGAGGAAAATCCTGTAGACTTCTTTTATGTAATATAGAACCTCAGGTTGTGTTGGGAATGAAATTCCACTACCTAGAATAGGAAAGGAAGAAGGCCATGCCAGTTTATAGAGGTTTATATATGGAAAGTACTCCCGTTGGGGAAAAGAAATAAGAAAGAGCAGTTGGATAATGCTTGGGTTAGATTTTAATGCAGTTGAGAATGACTAATATGCCATTATAAAAAATAAAGGGACCTAGCTAGATTCACAATAGAGGGGAGAGGTGAGCAATTCAGTGGCTGGCTATTGAAAACAGAGGAAGGGACCAGATGTTATGTTGTTTCATTACCCAACTTGTCATTGGTCAGGGTATAGGGAAAAAGAAAGACAAAGCAGTATCACATGGAATAATCATTAACAGAAAATATACACTGTATTTTGTTCATCCTTCAAATATTTGTTTCCAGTAATTTAGAAGTCATTTCTTTACCAATTGACCAAACTTACTTACACATGTATACTTTTGATGAAATTCTCTAAATTTCCCACATGTGTACAAGTTTGAGAGCTAGTGTATTAATCAAAACAATAAATTGGACTCAGATATCTTTGATCCCTTTGTTCTTTAAAGTTGGTTTAAATAAAAGTGAATTACTATTTGTATCTCCTTTCCCTTCTTAACCATTTAATTTAGACACCATAAATCAAAACAGAAATGACATACTAAAGCCCATGTGGACTACCAATTCCCTGTATGCCCACTTTATAAACATCTTTGAATCATATCTTAATTTTTGATGGATTCAGATTTTTGACGCTTTCAAGAATCCAAGACCAAGGTCACTAAGGAAGAGCCAAAGTATTTTCTGTTGTGGCTCACACATCATCAATCAAACTGTTAACTAAGCCTGGTTGCAGAATCTTTATTAGTGGCAGTGATAAAAGAAGCAGAAAGGACACAGCTTGCTCAGATCTCTGGATAAAATTTCAGATTGGCCATTGAAAATATTATTTTACCTTATAAATGAAGCAAATGCAGATGTGTCTTTGATTAATTGAAAATTAATTAATTGAAAGGAAACCCTGCAATATCATAGTTTATTTTATTTTTCAGCCTAAAATCCAACTGTGACTACTGATACTAGCTACCTGTTTTCTTAAGAAAAAGAACAAGACTGTCAAACTAGATAACATGATTTGAGATTTAAAAAAAATGTCAGACTCTTTCCCAGTATCAGTAAAACCTTGATGATCATCAATCATAGACGAAGATTGGATAATGAGTGTAGGACTCAAAGGACCATTACCAACTGAGGTTGTTTATTGGTAATTAAGATGAAGGAGCATGGGCTAATCGGAATATTTCATGAACTTCTTAGGGCAGCAGTTTTGGTGTGGACTAACACAATCCATATTAGAGCAGTTGCCATCTTCTTTATATAAGGTAATGAAAGAGAGCTCATAAATTGGACTATGAAACTGTCTTTGCTTTATATATATATATATATATATATATACACATATATATTTGCATAAGTCTTGACTATGTTTTAAAGTAATCAAAGTGATTTTTCACTCTGTGAAAAATGCATCATAGGAAATATCTTCTTACTAAAATATCCATTTTCAATCAGTTTGAACATACACATTCTTCAAAAAGTAAAATACATGTATAGACTGGCTTGGAGTTTCTTACCTTTCTTTCCCTTCTCATCACCAACGTACACAGGAATTGAAAGTCGGCAGGTAGACCTCTGTGAATGCTATAGTTCCCTTACTATTTTATTATTGTTAAATGTTTTGTATGATCTGAAAGAAATTTTGAGCAATGGAACAAAATGGAGATATCTTTTCTATCCCTGAGATTTTTAATGCCAGAAGTTAAGAATGTTGCAGAGAAGAGTTGAAACATTAGATAGAATGATTTTAATACATGCAATTGAGTTATAATGTACCCAGTGTAAGATAAGACTGTGGTTATTATGATGTGAGGCATATTTCAATCCTGCTCCCATGCTCTCCCCATACTCTGGACTAGAGAAAAAGAAAAACAGGCCATATACATCGAAAAGACCATGGCATAAATATTTAGACCATTATTCCTTCTTTGACTTTTCTTTTCTTATCCCTTGAAACTTTTCTCTTTTAGTGTGGAAATTTCTATCTTTCTCTGTGTTTTGGGGGCAGCAGGCAGTACACTAATATGAAAGATGTAAAAGGAGGTCACTAGGGTTAAAATTGGAGAAGGCAATGGCACCCCACTCCAGTACTCTTGCCTGGAGAATCCCATGGACGGAGGAGCCTGGTGGGCTGCAGTCCATGGGGTCGCTAAGAGTTGGACATGACTGAGCAACTTCACTTTCACTTTTCACTTTCCTGCATTGGAGAAGGAAATGGCAACCCAGAATCCCAGGGATGGGGGAGCCTGGTGGGCTGCCGTCTATGGGGTCGCACAGAGTCGGAAGCGACTTAGCAGCAGCAGCAGGGTTAAAATAAAAAGAGCCAATCTGAGCATAGATCACCCACTAGAGTCAAAGAGAATAGTGGGATATAATTGAATGGCTTCCTAGGGAGATGAAGGAAGAAGTGCAATCTGCCCCAAGACATTTCCTCATATTTGATGAAAATAGCACCTCTCTGCTTATAAAAACAGATGTTACCAGTGCATGGAAACATCTATCTGTGTGTAAACACTTTATCCACCCCCAGGATGGTCATTGATTTCATCCACAGTTGTTTTGTCAGCATTTCATTTTAAATATGTTACTTTTCATCTCAAGAGATCACATGTGTTTTGTTGCTGTTCAGTCACTCAGTCCTGTCTGACTCTTTGTGAGCCCAAGGACTGCAGCATGCCAGGCTTCTCTGTCTTCACTATCTCCTGGAACTTGCTCAAAGTCATGTCCATTGAGTCAGTGATGCCATTCAACCATCTCATCCTCTGTCTTCCATCCCCATCTCCTCCTGCCTTCAATCTTGCCCAGTGTATGAGTCTTTTCTAGTGAGTCGGCTCTTCACATCAGGTGGCCAAAGTACCGGAGCTTCAGCTTTAGCATCAGTCCTTCCAATGAATATTCAGGACAAATTTCCTTTAAGATTGACTAGTTTAATCTCTTTGTAATCCAAGGGACTCTCAAGAGTCTTCTCCAACACCACACTTCAAAAGTATTAATTCTTCGGCACTCAGCCTTCTTTATGGTCCAACTCTCACATCCATACATGACTACTGGAAAAACCATAGCTTTGATTATATGGACAAAGTAATGTCTCTGCTTTTTAATACCTGTCTAGGTTTGTCATAGCTTTTCTTCCAAGGAGTGAGTCGTCTTTTAATTTCATGGCTTCAGTCATCATCTGCACTGATTTTGGAGCCCAAGAAAATAAAGTTTGTCACTGTTTCCATTGTTTCCCCATCTATGTGTTTACCTGTGGGCAAACCCCATCCCCCAAAACCACAAACAAAGAAATAAATAACTCACCAAAAAATAGAGAATACTTTTCAAGGCCTGTAGACTGATTCCTTGCCTTTTATTTATTTGTTCAAAAACAAAAGCTCTCTATTAGTTGGTTATTTAAATACAATCAGAAAAATCAGAGGAGGGAATCACATGCAGAAGGAATTCAATCAGTGGCATGCTAGAACTAGCTTATAATGGCTAGCAAAAGCTAATTGTTACATTTTCAGGAATTTTGCAAGCTTGTTGATATCAAGTTAGTAGCTTGAAAGCCATGATAGGATGGAAATTGGCAAATGCTACAAATCAAGACTTTTTTCCCCTGAGACAGCAAGTTTTTAAACATTTACCTGTGCACCACCAGATTCAATCAAATTAATGCAATTTTTCTTGTGGATTTCTTCAGCTAGTTTCTCACTGAGAAACCATTGCATGGCATATAATGGTGCTATTCAAATGTCTCTCTTTTTTTAACATGAGAAAAATTTTCCTGACAAAATCTTATATAAAAGCATCTATGAAGGAAAGAAAGAGCAGAGATGCTTTAATTGACTGGAAAGGATATGCCATCCCCTGGCCTTCCTCTTTCCCTGCCAACCTGACCACTCTACCCAGCTCCACCACATTCTGGGCCATGCAAGATATATTTGGAAAACAATTGATCAAAAGGAAAGTACAGGGATGGAAAAAGAGACACAAGGAATTATAACTCTAGTTTTGACTTCTGACCAATCATTCCAGACCTTGCTTGCTTAATTATAAAATGAGGGGTTTGAACAAATGATCTTGAGGATTCTCCAAGCTGTAAAACTTCATGCTTCTGTGATTATAGATGCATGAATGTTTCATGAAAAATAATTTTTAAAAATCTGACTTTAAATTAAAGATAAATTGTACTACTGGTTAGCACTGTCATTTACTTTCACTTAACTTTTAGGAAGCTTCTTTTTGCATTCAAATTAAGTTCCTATTACTTCATCCCTATAGCCAGAGTCACAAAAGCAACCAACTTGTGTTCTCATTAAGTTGGTAACATACATAGCTAAATGGGGCAAATTATCATTCTTTGCATCCCTATTTGGTCTGTGTACTGATGAAAATACCAATCTGGATTGTTTACTGTCTTCTCTTTATGTATTCCATCACCTTCAACTCTCCTAGTTTCATTCTCTGTCCTTGATGGTGTACTTTTCCTTCAGAGCCAATATGAGTCGATAGTTAAAAGAACAGCTAAACAGTTCTGAAGACGGTCCCTCTGGCTTGAGTGCTTGGAGGTGATGAGAACAGAATCCACAAAGTAAATGATGAATTTGCCTCAGCAGAAGCATTTGTGAAGGCAAAACCAGATGTATTATATGTGAGTATGTAAATATGAATTGATGTACTCATAGGCCCATCATTGCTCAAAGAAATTAGTTTCAACAGAAGAATAGTAAATATCTGCAGCAATTTCCATTATCTAGGGATAGATTAACAAGCATGTAGATTAACTAAAATAATATATAATATAATAGCTTATGTATGAAAGTCATTAAATGTAGAACACCTACATAAAAAAGGATCTATTGTTTAAAACTACAAAGTAACTATTAGGGTTTGGGTAGGGAATGATGGTACATTTTTAAAAAGTGAAGAGATTTAAAATGAAAAGGTTATTTAAAGGGTGTAGCCAAGGTTAAGGGAAACAAACCCAAAAAGGTGAAGCACAGTAGGACTAGTGACAGTGAGGAGCTCTTTCTGTTCTTTGACCTGACAAGAGGAGTAAAATATTACCAGATCGTGGAGAGATTAGCCTACTGTAAGAGAAGGCCCTCCTGGAAGTTGTGATCTTTGAAAGAAGGATGTAGCTAACTGCCAGTGAACTCTCTGAGAGTCTATTAGAATAAAAACACTGACTTCTATTTTTCTTTTGTCACTTACTCTTTTTGGTAACTTAAGAAGTTAGGTCTATGACCCACTTAGAGTTAATATTTGTGTATAGAGTAGTAAGGAAGGGGTCCAACTTCATTTTGCATGTAAATATCTAGTTGCTCAAGCACCATGTAGTTGAAAAAACTATTCTTTTTTCATTAAAGTTTTTTAGTACCTTTGTCAAAAATCAATTGACCATAGTGCTGCATGTCAATTGTATCTCAATAAAACTGGGGAAAAATGATCAATAAAAATGTATGGATTGATTTCTAGAATCACAATTTGGTTCCATTGATCTATAATATCTATCTTTATAACAGAACCATATAGTCTTGGTACTGTAGCTTTGTAGTGACTTTGGAAATTGAAAAGTATGTCTTCCATCTTTGTTCCTTGTCGGGATTATTTTGGTTATTCTTCATCGCTTGCACTTTCATATGAATTTAAGGATAAATAAACATCACTTTTGCCAAAAAGACAGCTAGAATTTTGATAGGATTTGTATTAAATCTGTAGATCAATTTGGTGAGGATTGCCAACTAAATAATATTATGTCTTGCAATTCATGAACACTGAGTATCTTTCCATTTTATTTACATCTTCTTTAATTTATGTCAACCATATTTTGTAGTTTTCAGAGTAGAGGAGTACTTCTTTTGTTAAATTTAGTCAATCTTGATAGCTTATATCTTTTTAAGAATATATGTTCATTTCATCTGTGTTATCCAATTTTTTGGCATATAGCTGTTCATAGTTCACTCTATAATTTCTTTCCCCTGTAACATTCATGGTGATGTCTCTATTTCATTTCAGATTTTAGTAATGGAATCTCTTTTTCTCTTGGTCAGTCCAGATAAAGATCTCTCAGTTTTGTTAATTGTTTTTTCAAAGAGCCAAACTGTGACATATCCATAGATGTTTAAGCTTTACATCTTTGGTCTTTCACTTCCTGGAATTTAAACTCCACCCATCCCCCTCCTAAACATGAAGACAGATTAGGTTTATCTGTGACTAACATGGACAATGCTTAAGGCAGAAATCTGTTTCTCATCCAGTGTAGACAGTTTCAGGCTAGTATGATACTACATGGTTGCTATCACTGTCTTCTATCCAATTGTACAGCCATTTTCAAAAGTTAACAGCTTGGTTACTTTAACTCCACCATCACGTCAGCATTCCAACCAACACATCAATATTCTGCCCAGCAGGAAATAGGCTAACTCTTCCATTCCTTTTAAGAATGCTTTCCCCAATTTTCACACACCAATTCTACTAACAACCTGTTGACATGCTCCGATTTTATGGACATGCTGAGCACCAAAGAGGCTGAGAACTGAGTTCCAATTATTGAGAGAACAAAAAAAGGATACATATCAAAGGATAAATCCTTGTAACAATATGTCATGATGTTTAGTTTGTATATATATTTTAATTTAGATAAGGACATTTTACTACACACTTCATTCTGTGTTTTGATTTTTTAAAAAATATTTAGAAGCCTTTACAAAGATACAAACTAATAAAACAATATTTGTGTATGTGTGTGTGTAATTTGTGTGTGGGTTTCAGATCTAATGATTATGAAGATGATCATTTGTGATCTCTACACTTTCTTCTCTTTTCTATTATACTTTCATTCCTGATGGTTCTCAGAATGCAGTATGAATAAGAATCACCTGGGAAATTTATTAAAAAGGTAGATTTCAGATTTCATCCTAAGAGATTCTTACTCAGTAGATTTGGAGTAGAGCCAGGAACCTGTATATTTAACAAGGAACCCAGGTTGTTCTGGCCACAGTATGTATTTGAAAAATTCACTGAGTTAGGGGATTTGGTAACTAACTGTTTTTTAAAAAGTAAAATGAATTTAGCAACTAAGACACATGGCTTCTTCTTCTCCATTGACTCTTTTGAGTGTGGTTTCCATTACTTTACTTACACTGGAGCCTGTCTTCTTAGTTGCTTAAAAGCAAAACTTTAAAAATATCATTGTTAGTTAAATGGTTTATGAAAGCTATCAAGGCAGAGATGAAGAATGTTAGATCTCCTTATTCAATTTATAGACAGAAAATCCTGGTTGGGTAGAACCCTTATAATGAAATGATCAAAGCATTGCCACGTTTCTTTCCCAATTCAGTTTGAGTTATATCTCACTCAACTCTCTTACTTGAATAGAATCTGCTAATTATATTCAATACCATATCTGAGCATGGGGTTTTATTCTATCATAGATATGTAAATATTGCTTGTACAGATAATTCCCAGAATTTCTTGAAGACCTTTCAAATAAAAATCTCCCTTACATCAATGAGTTGTGATGGGGAAGAAGATTGGGCAGAAATGTTAATTTTTGTGATTGACCAAAGTAAAAGATTCAAAGTATATTTTTTCTATTTATTAAATGAGCATTAAATTCAAAAGGATTTAAAAATATATTTAAATAGGCTTTAATTATTCCCCTAGACTAGGTTTTTAGTCGTAGACTTGTTGAATCAAAGAGTAGGATGGGTTTGACCCAGAAATTCCAGTTTTAAAAATTTATTTTAAAGAAATAATCAGAGATATACACAATATAGCAGATACAATGATAGTCACATCAGCTTAATTTATAATCAAGAAATATTGGAAACAAATGTCCTATAGCAGGAGACCAATTATGTAAATTATGTAAGATTATGTAAACAGGTTTCCTCTACAATCCAAAATTAGGGCCTTCCTATGAAACCATTCCTGAACTAAAATGATGTAAAGTCAAGAAGCAATTACCATTAATTTATATAGGAAAAGTTTTGAGCATTCTCAGACTATACAAAAAAAACCTATCAAATCATACCAAATAGCACATAAAATCTAAAATAATATTAATATATAATCAAAGAAGGGATTATATAATAAATACACAATCTGTATAAAGTAGAAATAACATACGTACAGCATAATTTCACTTACCAGAATTGAGAAAACAGCACACTGGAAGACTGTGAGGTGGTGATGGTGGTGTGTTAGGCTGAGTCTTGAAAGCCTCGGGCTTTGAGAGGTACAGGAGACTGGGGTGTAGGGGAGAGAGGAAGAGGGTCCTCTTTTAATATCTTATCTCTATCTTATTCCACTAATGTTTACACCTTCTTCTACGTCTGCCTGTCTCATTGTTGAGGGTTGAGGTTCATCATCTGCAATGGCTAATGTGAAACGCTGGAAATACCACATTTTACATGACTGTTTAGCCTTGTGTATTTTTCTATCATACAATTCTTTGTAGGAACTCAAAACATCCTGCAAACCTGCCCTAAACTCATGTGCCCTTTCAAAGTTAAAGTCATACTTTTCTGTAATCATTGTAACACTGTCAATTGTAGTGGAAATCTTATAAATACTGCATGTTCAGTTCCTGGATGACTTTACTTTCAGGCCTTTCACTATTGTATTTGGTTTTGATTCATATCCTTTCCTTTTGCAATTGTATCAGCTATTCCTCTGCCAGCTATTGGTCATGAGATGCCAAAACCTCTTCACCATCATCTTTGTGCACATCCAAAAACCCAGCCTCCATATCCAAAGTTCCTACTGACACATTTATTGTTATAGCTCTGAAGCCTTTAAAATTGTTCAGTACTTCATTCAGGACAGTTTCTTCTAAACACCATTTCTCAGTTAGATTGTTAGCCTATTGAGAACATCTCCAAGGTTGAAAATTGCCAATTTTATATTGTGGATCTCTCTGAATGATGTTTCAGAGTTGACCTCTGTCAATGGCACTTAAAATACATCTCATTTGGCATATGATAGGCCTCAATTGTGGCTACTGGGCCTTGGTTACATGGCTGCAGCAATGACATAGTATTTTGTGTTAAGAACACAACACAAACGTTACTACCATACTTGGTAATGCCAGATAGAGGAGCAGCACAATTATCGATAATCAGAATACACCTATATTGGAAGTTATTTTCTTACAGTATTTTTCAACAAAAGGACCAATGTATCCACTCATGTACTCAGAAAAAAAAAAAAAAACACTTTGGTAGTTTAACCACCTATATATAAAGAAAACACAAGAAGAAGTACATTTTTATCAATGCTTTTTAAAAAACTATTTATTTTTAATTGGAAGATAATTGCTTTACAATATTGTGTTGGTTTCTGCCATATATCAACATGAATCAGCCATAGGTATACATATATCCCGTCTCTCTTGTAAGTCCCTCCCACCTCCCACCCCATCCCATCCCTCTAGGTTGTCACAGGGCACCATTATTGAGCCTCCTGTGTCATACAGCAAATTTCCACTGGCTGTCTAATTTTACATATGATAATGTATATGCTTCAATGCTACTCTCTCAATTCATCCCACCCTTTGCTTCTCCTGCTGTGTGCACAAGTCTGTTCTCTATGTTTTCATCTCCATTGCTACCCTGCAAATAGGTTCATTGGTATCATCTTTCTAGATTCCATATATATGCATTGATATACAATATTTGTTTTTCTCTTTCTGACTTACTTCACTCTGTATAATAAGCTCTAGGTTCATTCACCTCATTAGAACTGACTCAAATGTGTTTCTTTTATGGCTCAGTAATATTCCATTATATACATATACCAAAGCTTCTTTATCCCTTCATCTATCAATGGACATCTAGGTTGTTTCCATGTCCTAGCTATTGTAAATATTTTTGTAATGAATAGTGGGGTGCATGTCTCATTCAATTATGTATTTTTTAGGGTATATGTCCAGTAGTGGGATTGTTGGGTTATATGGTAGTTTTATTCCTAGTTTTTAAAGGAATCTCCATACTGTTCTCCATAGTGGCTTCATCAATTTACATTCCCACCAATAATGCAAAAGGGTTCCCTTTTCTCCACACCCTCTCCAGCGTTTATTGTTTGTAGAATTTTTGATGATGGTCTTTCTGACAGGTGTAAGGTAGTTTCGATTTGTATTTCTCTAGTAACGAGTGATGTTCTCTTTTCATGTATTTATTAATATCTGTATGTCTTCTTTGGAGAAATGTCTGTTTAGGTCTTTTGCTCACTTTTTGATTGGGTTTGTTTTTCTGGTATTGAGCTATGTGAGCTGCTTGTATAATTTGGAGATTAATCCTTTGTCAGTTGTTTCATTTGCTACTTTCTCCCCTTCTGAGGGTTGTCTTTTCACCTTGTTTATAGTTTCCTTAGCTGTGCAAAAGCTTTTAAGTTTAATTAGGTCCCATTTGTTTATTTTTGTTTTTATTTCCATTACTCTAGGTGATGGTTCATAGAGGATCTTGCTGTGATTTATGTCAAATAGGTTTCTGCCTGTTTTCCTCTAAGATTTTTATAGTTTCTGGTCTTATATTTAGGTCTTTAATCCATTTTGAGTTTTTTTTTTTTTTTGTATAGTATTAGGAAGTATTCTAGTTTTATTTTTTTGCATGTAGTTGTCCAATTTTCCCAGCACCACTTATTGAAGAGACTATTTTTTCTCCATTGTATATTCTTGCCTCTTTTGTCAAAGATAATGTACCCAAAGGTGCATGATTTTATCTCTGAGCTTTCTGTCTTGTTCCATTTATCTATAGTTCTGTTTTTGTCCCATACTGTCTTGATGATTGTAGCTTTGTTTTATAATCTGAAGTCAGGAAGGTTGATTCTTCGAGCAACATTCTTCTTCCTCATGACTGTTTTGGCTATTCAGAGTCTTCTGTGTTTGTATCAATTCAGTTCAGTTCAGTCGTTCAGTCGTGTCTGACTCTTTGCAACCCCATGAACCACAGCACGCCAGGCCTCCTGTCCATCATCAACTCCCAGAGCCACCCAAACCCATGTCCATGTCGATGATGCCATCCAACCATCTGATCCTCTGTCGTCCCCTTCTACTCCTGCCCTCAATCTTTCCCAGCATCAGGGTCTTTTCCAATGAGTCAGCTCTTCCCATCAGGTGGCCAAACTATTGGAGTTTCAACTACAACATCAGTCCTTTCAATGGATATTTAGGACTTATTTCCCTTAGGATGGACTGGTTGGATCTCCTTGCAGTCCAAGGGACTCTTAAGAGTCTTCTCCAACACCACAGTTCAAAAGCACCAATTCTGTGCTCAGCTTTCTTTATAGTCCAAATCTCACATCCTTACATGACCACTGGAAAAACCATAGCCTTGACTAGATGGACCTTTCTTGGCAAAGTAATGTCTCTGCTTCTTAATATGCTGTCTAGGTTGGTCATAACTTTCCTTCCAAGGAGTAAGCATCTTTCAATTTCATGGCTGCAATCACCATCTGCAGTGATTTTGGAGCCCAGAAAAATAAAGTCAGCCACTGTTTCCACTGTTTCCCCATCTATCTGCCATGAAATGATGGGGCCGGATGCCATGATCTTTGTTTTCTGAATGTTGAGCTTTAAGCCAACTTTTTCACTCTCCTCTTTCACTTTCATCAAGAGGCTTTTGAGTTCCTCTTTACTTTCTGCCATAAGGGTGGTGTCATCTGCATATCTGAGGTTATTGATATTTCTCCTGGCAATCTTGATTCCAGCTTGTGCTTCTTCCAGCCCAGCGTTGCTCATGATGTACTCTGCATATAAGTTAAATAAACAGGGTGACAATATACAGCCTTGACATACTCTTTTCCTATTTGGAACCAGTCTGTTGTTCCATGTCCAGTTATAACTGTTACTTCCTGACCTGCATATAGGTTTCTCAAGAGGCAGGTCAGATGGTCTGGTATGCCCATCTCTTTCAGAATTTTCCACAGTTTATTGTGATCCACACAGTCAAAGGCTTTGGCATAGTCAATAAAGCAGAAATAGATGTTTTTCTGGAACTCTCTTGCTTTTCCCACGATCCAGCGGATGTTCGCAATTTGGTCTCTGGTTCCTCTGCCTTTTCTAAAACCAGCTTGAACATCTGGAAGTTTATGGTTCACATATTGCTGAAGCCTGGCTTGGAGAATTTTAAGCATCACTTTACTAGCATGTGAGATGAGTGCAATTGTGTGGTAGTTTGAGCATTCATTGTTTGTATACAAATTGTGACATTTTTTGTTCTAGTCCTGTGAAAAATGCCATTGGTAGTTTAATAGGGACTGCACTGGATCTGTAGCTTTCTTTGATAGTATAGTCTTTTTCACAATATTGATTCTTCCTATCCAATAGCATGGTATGTCTCTCCATCTGTTTGTGTCATCTTTGATTTCTGTCATCAATGTCTTATGGTTTTCTGCATACAGGTCTTTAGTCTCTTTAGGTAGGCTTATTCCTAGGTATTTTATTCTTTATGTTGCAATGGTGAATGGGATTGTTTCCTTAATTTATGTTTCTGATTTTTCACTGTTAGTATATAAAATTGCAAAGGATTCTTTAAAGTCCCCTTGAATTGCCTGAAAGGTGTACCAGTGGAAGCCTAAGGACAGCATCACCAGTGACATTAATAATAGGCATTAGAATAAACCTGTCCTTCCATGCATTATGTCCCTTAGCCTGCTTTTGTTTTATGGAAATACATATCTTGCTCTGAATTTTTTCCCCCAATAAAGCATTTCATCACAGTTCAAGACTTGCTTACATGAATAACCACCTTCAGAAATTAGTTTCTTCACTTTTTCTTGGAACATTTTCCTCATTGCTAGTATCAGATAAAGCACTTCTCCAGTAAGATTTAGGCTGTAAAACTTCCTTTGCCTCCAAAACCGATCAAACCACCCACAACTACTTTAAATTCTACTTTAGCAAGTACTGTCATCACCATATTCCAGTGCTTTCTATTCCGGTTTATTAAAAAGACTGTTTTCTCCTAAAGTATAAGATACTTAACAGAACACCACACTTTCTACCCATCAATCCACTCAAGCAACAGACTTTCATTGTATTCATTTCTTATTCACTCAGTTGTGTCTGACTGCTTGCAGACAGACAGGAGCCTGCCAGGCTCCTCTGTCCATGGGATTTCCCATGCAAGAATACTGGAGTGGGTTGTCATTCCCTTCTCCAGAGGATCTTTCTGATCCAGAGATTGAACTCATGTCTCCTATGTCTCCAGCATTGCAGACAGTGTCTTTACTTGTTGAGTAAAGCAAGTAAAGGGAAGCCCATTGTATTTATTACTGTATGTCAACTGCAAAAAAAGACCACTTTGCTACTAGTGGAACCAAGAGCAACTTTGGCAGCTTTCGAGATTCTCTCTGTTTGTAAATAGTATGAATAGTGGAGGCAGGCAAGTTCAATGCAGGCTCAATGTCTTTATCTCATTCACTGTGGTTAAAATGCTCAGTTATGTCCACTTTTAACCTAAGTGTAACCCTCTTCTGAGCTTTCTTGAAAGTGAAAGTGAAATCGCTCAATCATGTCTGATTGTTTGCCACCCCGTGGACTGAACCTACCATGCTCCTCCGTCCATGGGATTTTTCCAGGCAAGAGTAGTAGAGTGGTTTGTCATGTCCTTCTCCAGAGGATCTTCCTAATCCAAGGATCGAACCCGTGTCTCCCACATTGTAGGTAGATGCTTTACCATCTGAGCCAACAGGGAAGTCCAGTCTGAGCTTTCTTAGGCTTTATTAATACCTTAGGACACATGTTGCTAATGGATACACAAAATAAATTGAGATGAATCACAGATGCTCACAGACACAGTTCAAACCTATGGCAGCTTGATGCTGGGATGCTGAATATAGCTCCCATAGAAGGAGTTTAGTGGGGCCACTCTCCCTGCGTGGGGTATGTACTGCCTCTACAATAACTCACAGCAAAACAAACACTGAATGCAATTTTCCTTTTTTTTTCTTTTTTGGTAAAAGTCAAAAGACTCATAGATTTCTCTTAGTTAGTGAGAGCAGATACTACTGAAAGTTTTGCAAAAGCCAAGTTGCATAATGTGAATTGGATTCCTATAATTGAACTATATGCTACTTTAAAAAATCATACTATATAGGTTATTTGTTGACATGGGAAATGCTTAATATATTGTTAAACTTTTTAAAAATCAGATTAAAACAATGTGTAGTATACAATCTAAATTTGGGGGGAAATGCAAGTGTGTCTTTATACACAAATATACATATACACTTAGAAAAAACACAGTAAAATATGTAGCAATCTGACAAAATGTTTAGGTTTATCTTTGAGTAGAGGTATTACACATCATTTTAATTGTTATTTTATGCTGGTGCTTTATATAATATGTCTTGTGCTAGCACTTTTTCTATATTATACCTTTTCTATATTACTTATAAGAAAAGAGCTATTTTATGATATGAGTATCTAAAAATAAAATGTACAATTTGCCCACTGAGATTTAATATGACTTGAGTTTAAATAGATATACAGACCTATAATCCCACTAAATCTATTACCAGCTTTCACCTTTTAAATGTGACCTTTTTGTACACCAGATACTATTAAAAGCTCTTTTTGGAAGTACTCATTTGGTGTTGGTAAGGGAACTGAACCACTGCTGTGGCTCATCTGTAAAGAATCCACCTGCCAAGTAAGAGACCTCGGTATGATCCCTGGGTTGAGAAGATCCACTGGAGAAGGAAATGGAAACCCACTCCAGTATTCTTGCCCAGAAAATCCCATGGACAGAGGAATCTGTGGGTTACATTACATTGGGTTGCAAAGAATTGAACATGATCGAGTAACTAAAAGCAGCAGCAACAAGGGAACTGATGACCTGAATCTTTCGGTTTGATTGTTGGCCATGCCACAAACCCCTTTGTACCTGATGCGGGTCATTAGCCGGATGTGAATATTCTTAAGTAATAATAGCAAAATGGCTGTCTGAGGAGGCCTTACAAATAGCTGTGAAAATAAGAGAAGCCAAAAGCAAAGGAGAAAGAAAAGATATACCCATTTGAATGCAGAGTTCAAAAGAATAGCAAGGAGAAATACGAAAGCCTTCCTCAGTGATCAGTGCAAAGAAATAGAGGAAAACAATAGAATGGAAGGACTAGAGATTTCTTCAAGAAAATTATATATACCATCTTTCATTCAAAGATGGACTCAATAAAGGACAGAAATGGTACAGACCTAACAGAAGCAGAAGATATTGAGAAGAGGTGGCAAGAATACACAGAAGAACTGTACAAAAAAGATCTGCATGACCAAGATATTCATGATGGTGTGATCACTCACGTAGAGCCAGACATCCTGGAATGTGAAGTCAAGTGGGCCTTAGGAAGGATCACTACGAACAAAGCTAGCAGAGGTGATGGAATGTCAGTTGAGCTATTTCAAATCCTGAAAGATGATGTTGTGAAAGTGCTGCACTCAATAGGTCAGCAAATTTGGAAAACTCAGCAGTGGCCACAGGACTACTAAACATCAGTTTTCATTCCAGTCCCTAACAAAAGCAATGCCAAAGAATGCTCAAGCTACCACACAATCACACTCATCTCACACGCTAGTAAAGTAATGTTCAATATTCTTTAAGCCAGGCTTGAACAATATGTGAAACATGAACTTCCAGATGTCCAAGCTGGTTTTAGAAAAGGCAGAGGAACCAGAGATCAAATTGCCAACATCTGCTGGATCATGGAAAAAGCAAAAGAGTTCCAGAAAAACATCTATTTCTGCTTTACTGACTATGCCAAAGCCTTTGACTGTGTGGATCACAATAAACTGTGGAAAATTCTGAAAGAGATGGGCATACCAGACCACCTGACCTGCCTCTTGAGAAACCTGTATGTAGGTCAGGAAGCAACAGTTATAACTGGACATGGAACAACAGACTGGTTACAAATAGCTAATGGAGTATGTCAAGGCTGTATATTGTCACCGTGCTTATTTAACTTAAATGCAGAGTACATCATGAGCAACGCTGGGCTGGAAGAAGCACAAGCTGGAATCAAGATTGCCGGGAGAAATATCAATAACCTCAGATATGCAGATGACACCACCCTTATGGCAGAAAGTGAAGAGGAACTGAAGAACCTCTTGATGAAAGTGAAAGAGGAGAGTTAAAAAGTTGGCTTAAAACTCAACATTCAGAAAACAAAGATCATGGCATCTGGTCCCATCACTTCATGGCAGATAGATGGGGAAACAGTGGAAGCAGTGGCTGACTTTATTTTTCTGGGCTCCAAAATCACTGCAGATGGTGATTGCAGTCACGAAATTAAAGGAAGCTTACTCCTTGGACAGAAAGTTATAATCAACCTAGACAGCATATTAAAAAGCAGAGACATTACTTTGCCAACAAAGGTCCATCTAGCTAAAGCTATGGTTTTTCCCGTAGTCATGTATGGATGTTACAGTTAGAACATAAAGAAAGCTGAGTGCCGATGAATTGAAGCTTTTGAACTGTGGTGTTGGAGAAGACTCTTGAGCGTCCCCTGGACTGCAAGGAGATCCAACCACTCCATTCTAAAGGCAATCAGTCCTAAATGTTCATTGGAAGGACTGATGTTGAAGATGAAATTCCAATACTTTGGCCACCTGATGGGAAGAGCTGACTCATTTGAAAAGACCCTGATGCTGGGAAAGATTGAAGGCAGGAGTAGAAGTGGATGACAGAGGATGAGATGGTTAGATGGCATCACTGACTCAATGGACGTGAGTTTGAGTAAACTCCAGGAGTGGTGATAAACAGGGAGGCCTGGCATGCTGCAGTCCGTGGGGTCACAAGAGTCAGATACGACTGAGTGACTGAACTGAACGGACTGAATAATAGCTTGTATTTTTTAGATAGAAGACTTAGATATATTGAGTTGGCAAAAAGGTTCATTTAATTTTTCAAGTAAAAATAAGAGACATACTTTTCATTTTCACCAAGCACTTTACTGAACAATATATTTACCATTTTGTTCCACTACTTTCTGCCATTCTTCTGGCAATTTCATAATTCCATCTTCCTCAAACATTTCATCTTTTTGAGCAAAGAACTGTTTCAGGTGCTTTTTACATTCTTTCAGGGAATTGAAAATTCTTTCCATTATGAGAATTTTTTACAAATCAAGGCAGATGGACATTTCTAGAAAGGTGCAATTTTTGTGAACATGCTGTATGATTCAGAATTTCCCAGCCAAGCTGTAATAGTTTTTGCTTGGTCATCAAAGAAATGGGCTTCCCAGGAGGCACTAGTAGTAAAGAAACTGCCTGCCAGTGCAGGAGAAATAAGACATGTGAGTTCAATCCCAGGGTCAGGAAGATCCCCTGGAAGAGGGCATGGCAACCCACTCCAGTATTCTTGCCCTCGAGAATTCCATGGACAAAGGAGCTTGGCAGGCTACAGTCCGTGGGGCCACGAGGAGTCAGACATGACTGAAGCGACTTAGCATGCACATCAAAGAAACATGTAGACTTGTAATATCCTGATAGAAGATTATGCATTTTCTGATTAATTCCAGAGGCTTTTCATGAAGTGCTACTTTCAGTTGGTATAATTGGGAGCAGTACATGTTGCAATTAATTGTTTGGTTTTCTGGAAGGGGTGCATAATAGTGGACTCCCTTCCAATCCAACCATATACACAGCACTTTTCTCTTTGAATGAAGACCAGCCTTTGTTGTGGTTGGTGGTGGTTCATTTCACTTGCCTCACCATTTCTTCCATTCCACATTATTGTACAGGATCCACATTTCATCACCAATCACAATTTGTTTTAAAACTGGAATATTTTCATTACATTTAACTAAATATTGGCATGTGGAAATATGGTCAATAAGATTTTTTTTTTTTTTACTTAACTTATGTGGAACCAAATGTCAAATTGATTAACATAACCAAACTGGTGCAAGTGATTTTCAAAGCTTGATTTGGATATTTTGAACATGTTGGCCATCTCTCATGTAGTATAATGCTGATTATCCTCAATTAATGTCTCAATTTGATTGCTATCAACTTCAAGTGGTCTACCCAACCGTGGATCATTGTCCAGTGAGAAATCCCTAACATGAAACTTTGCAAACCACTTTTGACACGTTTCATCAGTCACAGCACCTGTTCCATATGCTACATAAATCCTTTTTTATATGTTTTGTTGTTTTCTATTTTTTTATATGTTTTTATATGTTTTATATGTTTTCTATGTTTACCTTTCTTGAAACAATAAAGCATACTATGCCAAAAATGTTGCTTTTTTGCCTTCCATCTTCAATATTAAAATGGGTCCACACAAACTCATTGATTTTGATAACTTTTTAAAATGCATGTGATATGACAGCTGTCACAATACAATCTAAGAAAGTTGTTCTGAATGAAATTAAAAACAACTGAACACTACTAGAGTCATCTTATGGAAAAAATTGAACTAACCTTTTGGCCAACCTAATAAATATTAGAACTTCAGACCTTAGAGTATATCAACATATATTTCAATTCCTTTCTTATTAATACAACTAACAACAGTGACACTGAATCCCTTTGTATCCCATGGAATATTTTATCACTAATTTACCATATCTTTTTTTAACACAAACAATTTAACATCCTAGTCAATCAGTTCACACTTTAAAGAAGAAAGGAACAATCTCAGAATTGGGGGAAAAAATCCAAGTTTTAAGATCTTGAAACTTCCAGTGAGCAAAAGCCTTTAGATCTACTCCTCAAATTGTTCTGTGGGCAGGACTAGGAAAGTTGAGGATGATTTTGAATTACACAATATTTAGCCTACAGTTGAGAAGCTAGGATAAACATAATAATCTAACACAAAAACAGATCGAGATAACCACTGTGAAATTATATAGGGCAAATAGTCCTTAGAGAGAAATGAGAAAGTAAACATTTATTGAGTGTCAACTCTATACTATACTTTAGTTGCTGGATCAGCAATACTACAGAATTTGGATTCAGCTGAGCATTAATAAGGTCTGACACAATGTGGTCCACTGGAGAAGGGAATGGCAAACCACTTCAGGATTCTTGCCTTGAGAAACCCATGAACAGTATGAAAAGGCAAAATGATAGGCTACTGAAAGAAGAACTGACCCAGGTCAGTAGGTGCCCAATATGCTACTGGAGATCAGTGGAGAAATAACTCCAGCAAGAATGAAGGGATGGAGTCAAAGCAAAAACAATACCCAGTTGTGGATGTGACTGGTGATAGAAGCAAGGTCTGAAGCTGTAAAGAGCAATATTGCATAGGCACCTGGAATGTCAGGTCCATGAATCAAGGCAAATTGGAAGTGGTCAAACAGGAGATGACAAGAGAGAACATCAATATTCTAGGAATCAGCGAACTAAGATGGACTGCAATGGGTGAATTTAACTCAGATGACCATTATATCTACTACCACGGGCAGGAATCCCTAAGAAGAAATGGAGTAGCCACCATGGTCAACAAAAGAGTCTGAAATGCAGTACTTGGATGCAATCTCAAAAACGGCAGAATGATCTCTGTTTGTTTCCAAGGCAAACCATTCAGTATCACAGTAATCCATGTCTATGCCCCAACCAGTAATGCTGAAGAAGCTGAAGTTGAACAGTTCTATGAAGACCTACAAGACCTTTTAGAACTAACACCCAAAAAAGATGTCCTTTTCATTATAAGGGACTGGAATGCAAAAGTAGGAAGTCAAGAAACACCTGGGGTAACAGGTAAATTTGGCCTTGGATAATGGAATGAAGCAGGACAAAGACTAATAGAGTTTTGCCAAGAAAATGCACTGGTCATAGCAAACAGCCTCTTCCAACAACACAAGAGAAGACTCTACACATGGACATCACCAGATGGTCAACACCAAAATCAGATTGATTATATTCTTTGCAGTCAAAAATGGAGAAGCTCTACACAGTCAGCAAAAAGAAGACCAGGCGCTGACTGTGGCTCAGATCATTAACTCCTTAATGCCAATTCAGACTTAAATTGAAGGAAGTAGGGAAAACCACTAGACCATTCAGGTATGACCTAAATCAAATCCCTTATGATTATACAGTGGAAGTGAGAAATAGATTTAAGGACCTAGATCTGATAGATAGAGTGCCTGATGAACTGTGGACGGAGGTTCGTGACACTGTACAGGAGACAGGGATCAAGACCTTTCCCATGGAAAAGAAATGCAAAAAAGCAAAATGGCTGTCTGCATGGGCCTTACAAATAGCTGTGAAAAGAAGAGAAGTGAAAAGCAAAGGGGAAAAGGAAAGATATAAACATCTGAATGCAGAGTTCCAAAGAATAGCTAGGAGAGATAAGAAAGCCTTCCTCAGCGATCAGGGCAAAGAAATAGAGGAAAACAACAGAATGGGAAAGACTAGGGATCTCTTCAAGAAAATCAGAGATACCAAAGGAACATTTCATGCAAAGATGGGCTTGATAAAGGAAAGAAATGATATGGACTTAACAGAAGCAGAAGATATTAAGAAGAGGTGACAAGAATACACAGAAGAACTGTACAAAAAAGATCTTCACGACCAAGATAATCATGATGGTGTGATCACTCATGTAGAGCCAGACATCCTGGAATGTGAAATCAAGTGGGCCTTAGAAAGCATCACTATGAACAAAGCTAGTGGAGGTGATGGAATTCCAGTTGAGCTATTTCAAATCCTGAAGGATGATGCTGTGAAAGTGCTGCACTCAATATGCCAGCAAATTTAGAAAACTCAGCAGTGGACACAGGACTGGAAAAGGTCAGTTTTCATTCCAATCCCAAAGAAAGGCAATGCCAAAGAATGCTCAAACTACCGCACAATTGCACTCATCTCACACGCTAGTAAAGTGATGCTCAAAATTCTCCAAGCCAGCCTCCAGCAGTATGTGAACCGTAAACTTCCAGATGTTCAACTGGTTTTAGAAAAGGCAGAGGAACCAGAGATCAAATTGCCAACATCTGCTGGATCATCAAAAAAGCAAGAGAGTTCCAGAAAAACATCTATTTCTGCTTTATTGACTATGCCAAACCCTTTGACTGTGTGGATCACAATAAACTGTGGAAAATTCTGAAAGAGATGGGAATACTAGACCACCTGATCTGCCTCTTGAGAAATTTGTATGCAGGTCAGGAAGCAACAGTTAGAACTGGACATGGAACAACAGACTGGTTCCAAATAGGAAAAGGAGTTCATCAAGGCTGTATATTGTCACCCTGTTTATTTAACTTATATGCAGAGTACATCATGAGAAACCCTGGACTGGAAAAAACACAAGCTGGAATCAAGATTGCCGGGAGAAATATCAATAACCTGAGATATGCAGATGACACCACCCTTATGGCAGAAAGTGAAGAGGAACTCAAAAGCCTCTTGATGAAAGTGAAAGTGGAGAGTGAAAAAGTTGGCTTAAAGCTCAACATTCAGAAAACGAAGATCATGGCATCTGGTCCCATCACTTCATGGGAAATAGATGGAGAAACAGTGGAAACAGTGTCAGACTTTATTTTTCTGGGCTCCAAAATCACTGCAGATGGTGATTGCAGCCATGAAATTAAAAGACGCTTACTCCTTGGAAGAAAAGTTATGACCAACCTAGATAGCATATTCAAAAGCAGAGACATTACTTTGCCAACAAAGGTTCGTCTAGTCAAGGCTATGGTTTTCCCAGTGGTCATGTATGGATGTGAGAGTTGGACTGTGAACAAGGCTGAGCACTGAAGAATTGATGCTTCTGAACTGTGGTGTTGGAGAAGACTCTTGCGAGTCCCTTGGACTGCAAGGAGATCCAACCAGTCCATTCTGAAGGAGATCAGCCTTGGGATTTCTTTGGAAGGAGTGATGCTACAGCTGAAACTCCAGTACTTTGGCCACCTCATGCGAAGAGTTGACTCATTGGAAAAGACTCTGATGCTGGGAGGGATTGGGGGCAGGAGGAGAAGGGGACGACAGAGGATGAGATAGCTGGATGGCATCACTGACTCGATGGACGTGAGTCTGAGTGAACTCTGGTAATGGTGAGGGACAGGGAGGCCTGGCGTGCTGTGATACATGGGGTGGCAAAGAGTCGGACATGACTGAGCGACTGAACTGAACTGAACTGAAGCAAATTCTTAGCAGATTAGAATTATACATTAATCTATATACTTTACTACCATACTTTTGGTTTTGTCCTCAATTAAATATTATATTGGTTTTAATTGTCTTGCTTTCTGTGTGTACCACTAATTTACCCCTAAACTCTACCCAATTATGTAAATCTTGTTTTATATATTCAAGCACAATTTTAACCTTCTTAATGTCCTTCTAAGAACCAGTTTTTTATATGATGGAGTTTCTGTTTTCTTCATCTTTCTGGGCATTTTCTCTGATTCAAAGTTTCATACTGTGTAGTAGCTTTCTGGGAAAGGATGCCTGGGAGTCCCAGATTTTGAGACCCTGCATATTTGAAAAGCTTTTATTCTACCCTCAGCTTTTTTGATAGCTCATTAGGAATAGAACTCAAGGTTAGAAATAAATTTCTATCAGTATCTTGAAGTTACTGTTGCAGTGTCTTCTAACTTCCCGTACTGTTGAAAAAGTTGGAAATCATTCTGAGATCTGATCCTTTGTGTAAAAAGAGTTCTTCTTCCCTGAATCTTTTGGGAAATTTTTCTCTCTTCCAGAGTTCTAAAATTTTCTGATGATGTGTTCTGGTGAGGACTATTTTTATTCACTGTGATAGATACTTGGTGGACTCTTTCAGTCTGGAAATGCATGTCCTTCAGGCCTAGAGCATTTTATTCAATCACTTCTTTGTTATTTTCTTCCATTTGATTTTCATATTCTCTTTCTAAAACTCCTCTTTTGGAATCTTGTGTCTCCTACATAGGTCTCCCATTTTTCTTGTCTTTTCTTTCCTATTTTCTACCTTTGCCTTTTTACTCCACTTTCTGGGATATTTCTGAAACTTTATCTTTTAGCTCTTCTTTTTTAGCTTCTCATATCTGGCAAGTTTTTAATTTTCAAAAGGTCTTCATTGTTCTTTTAGTGTTTCTTTTTCTAGAGCAAACTGTTCTTGTTTCATGGGTTAATAACATGGGTTAATAACATCTCATGCAGGTAAAGAATCTGCCTACAATGCAGGAGACCTGAGTTTGATCCCTGGGTCAGGACGATCCCCTGGAGAAGGGAATGGCAACCCACTTCTGTATTCCTGCCTGGAGAATTCCATGGACAGAGGAGGCTGGCAGGCTACAGTCCCTGGATTGCAAAGAGTGGGACATGACTGAGGGACTAACACACACATCTCTCTGAGTACATTAATGTTTTTAAAATTATATTTTCATTCATAGTCTGTTTCTCCCAAGTTGCTTGGTTATATCTATTATTTTGATATCCATTTTTTTATACTGGAGAATTTTTTTCAAATGTTTAGTTATCATTATTAACACTTCACAGTTAATTTTGGGCACCCAAAATTGTGCACTCAGATTGGAAGCTCTGTGCACAGCCTGGGTTTTGTTGACTGTAGCTTTATAGTCCTGTGATCTAGCTAAATTATTTCCTTATGGACATCCAGATTCTTAAAATTTCTTTACTATAGTGTATGGACCTGGCTGTCAGCATTCTGGAATCTCAATGAGAGAATTATATGATTCTTAAAACCCAACATATGAGCTTTCACACAATCACTTGTTTCAATACAGTAGCCCAGTCTCTAGTTATACTTGGTTTGTCTCATTCCAGAGACACTTTATTTTACCTGCTGCAGGAAACTGACTTCCATTATTTTTCCATGGATAGGAAGAGGGCAGTGGGTTAGATACATGAAATAGAGAAGGAGTTTGGGTTCTAACTGCTCAAATAAATTCATGGAGTAGGGAGGAGGGTTCAGGACGGGGAACACGTGTATACCTGTGGTGGATTCATGTTGATATATGGCAAAACCAATACAATATTGTAAAGTTAAAAAATAAAATTAAAAAAAAATCATGGAGATGCTTTAAACCAATTTTCTGCTCTTAGTCCCTTATTCACCTTCCAAATTCCTGTCACTGTCTTCTCTGAGGTTTTGGGGGTAGGTCCAGTAAAACTGGTTGTTACTCGGTTTTCTCCACTACAAACTTGGGATTTAGCTTTCTTGAGTGTACCAAGTCAGTTTCTACTTATCCATCCGCTTTCTGTATTGCAAAATTTTGTTTTCTGTTGTCTCCTCTCCTATTTTTTAAAATCCTATTACTTATTATGCCCTCTTCTTGTTTTTAATTTTTGGCTATCATTTTAACAGAGTTTTAAGAGAGTGACAAGGCATTTAAGTGCCATTTTTAAAACTTCAAAATAAGACTGAGGTGTTATCACAAAGTAAGTAGTAGGAAATTTTGCTGTTTCTGTTCTTTTTTTTTTTAATTTTATTTTATTTTTAAACTTTACATAATTGTATTGTTTCTGTTCTATAGAAGCATGAGTTGTTCCCTTTTCAGCAACTTAAATTAGGTCTGAGCTTAAATGTCACTTCCACATTCCACAGAGAAGCTTTCTTGAGCTATTTATTTCAGGCCATTTCTTAGTCCTTCATGATTTCCTAGGGTAGTGCTTCTCCTTCCCCTCCCCCCATAGAAATGGCAATTTGTATTTTTTTGTTGTTGTTGTTTTATAATATTAAGAACTTAAAACTAGACTGTTAGCTCCTTGAGGGAAGGAGGGTAACAATATCTGTGGTTGACCAGCACTTAAAGTAGCACCAGGCACAGGATAGGTATTAAATAAATATGAATTTAATTAAATTTAAGTTAGTGCTGTCAGTCTAAAGTGGCATTGAAACACTGCCTCAAACCTTTTCAACAGATCTTTCCCCATAGATCAAAACAGAAAATGGAAAAATCAAAACAAAATAAAATTGAATAAGGTTCAGTTTTATAGAAGACAACTAGTTAATTCTCAGTCCTCAGTTATAATCCAGTATTCCCTCCTTGTACTGATCCCATATACATTACTCTTATATGTTGTGCTATCAGTTAAGAAATCAGAGAAGGCCCACATTCAATCATATATCTGTCCGGCTTTTGTAACAGAAGTTCACAAAGCCTCAGATTTTTGTGGCCTTCTGAAGCCCTGCATTAACAGAACGTTTTTTCTTTTTTAATTGAATCTGGCCTATGAAGGGGAAAAAACATTTTTGGAGCTAGAAAATATTTGAATTGCTGCAGTATTAGAAATGAAACCAATTTATCGAATGGCACAGCTGTTCACTGTATGATCATTATGATACTTGTTATTTGGGTGCTGGTTGGTATTTATATCTAATTAGCTCTCTTACACACCATCAAGCAATCTGCATTTAGGGAATAGAGAAAAACTAAAATATATAGAGTTCCAAGCTGCCAAACACATATAACAGAATGAATTCAGGTTTAATTCACTGCAGACTGATTATTAACAAACCACTGACATTTGTTAGTTTGCATTTTTAGTTGTATTTTTCTTTATAGGAGATAAAAAGGCAGCAGGAATAAACTTTTTCAGAAATTATTTCAATCTTAAATAGTTGGCATTTTTTCTCACATTTCATTGACCTTGTAGAGTTGGACCGCTGTCAAAATGAGATTTTGCAATCCATTACCTCATTGATGTCTATTTATTGGTATACATATAACATTTTATAATACATTAATAAAAATGTCAGTTCTCAGTTCTTTATTAGCATCTTTTGTGTTTCACAACTAAAGTCATGTTTCTGCTATCCTACCACACATAAAAAACACTTATGGACAGACTAGCATTTATGAAAACACAAGTAGTCACAACCAAGTTTTAAGGATCTTGGCTGGCTATTATAAACAGTAACAAACTAGATTATCATATATGAATGAGGAAAAATTGTCATAATGGCTCTACTGAAATTATCACCTTACAGTCCCCCCTGCCCTCATTTGCTCCTCATCTCCCACACACACACTAAGGAAAGCCCATGTGAGGACATAATGAAAGTAAAGTAAAATTGCTCAGTCGTGTCCAACTCTTTGTGACCCTATGGACTGTAGCCCACCAGGCTCCTCTGTCCATAGGATTCTCCAGGCAAGAATACTGGAGTGGGTTGCCATTTCCTTCTCCAAGGGATCTTCCCAACCCAGGGATCGAACCCCGGTCTCCCGCATTACAGGCAGACGCTTTACCGTCTGAGCCACTAGGGAAGCCTGAGGACATAATGAGAGGGTGTCAATTTACAACTCAGGAATTTTACCATACTGGTACCAGAAACTCTGACTCCAGTCTATGGAACTATGAAAAAAATTAATTTCTGTTCTTCAAGCCACCCAATCTATGATATCTTATTATGGCAGCCCAAGCTGACTAAGGCAAGAGTGTTCTCATATACCCCTCACCCAGATTTCCCTAATATTAGCATCTTACATAATATGGTACACTGATTGAAATTTAAAAAAAAAAATAACATTGGTACAACGCACTTAACTTGACTATAGAATTTATTTAAATTTACCCCATTTTTGTATTAATGTCATTTTGCTGTTCTAAGATCCAAAGCAGGATATCACATTGTGTTTAGTTGTCATGTCTTCTAAATCTCTTTCAGTATGTGACAATATCTCAGGTTTTCCTTGTCTTTCATGACCTTAATCATTTGTCTCATGTTTTCTCATGACTGGTGTGAAGTTATAGATTTGAGGGGTGTATATTAAAGAGCTGACATTACCTTCTCGTTGTTCCATATCAATAATAACAATATAAATTATTACTAGTGATCTAAACCTAGATTACTTGGCTAAGGTGGCATATGACTAGGTTTCTACATTGCAAAGTTCCGATTTTTCTCTTTCCATAGAAATTTCATTTTAAACAAGTCAATAAGTCCAGCCACACTCAACAGAAGGGAAATTAAGTTTTTACCTGCTTTAGGAAGAATTTGTGGACATGTGTCAGAAACAAACAAACAAACAGTAATTAATATCTGAGTGGAGATATTTTGAAACTACACAAATTTCCTCTTTTCCCTTAAATTTTTATCATTTATCCATTGATAGTGCTGCAGGAATTATTGCTGTGGTATTCTAATAGTGATTTTCCTATTCTTTCATTTCTTCTACATTTATCAATTGAAATTCTTCTTTTAAGAAGATTTATTCTCTTTTCCCCATTATTTATATATTTAACCAACAATTTGGCCTTCCCTGGTTGCTCAGCAGTAAAGAATCTGCCTGCAGCACAGGAAATGCAGGAGACGCAGGTTCGATCCCTGGGTTAGGACGATCCCCTGAAGGAAGGCATGGCAACCCACACCAGTATTCTTGTCAGGAGAAACACGTGGACAGAGAAGCCTAGTGAGTCCCAAAGTGACTGAGCATGCATGTAGGCATTCAACAATTTATTTATATCAGAGTGGACTCATGGATATTTATTTCATTCTTTGAATTATAATCCAATATTATTATTTATTTTGTTAGTTTCAATTTTGTTTCAGTTTTGGCCATTGGGAGTTCTTTGAGACTGAATACTGTGTTCTTTTTCTTTTTTTCCTTGAACACATCTTTATTTTCATGGGCCACAAGATGCTATAGGGGCATCTTGTATTTTTCCTACTCCAGTTATAAAATCAGACATTTTACTAATATCCCTGATTCACTTTATTGGAGAATAGTATTTGGAAACCAAGATCTGGTCATTATGTATGCTCACTGTGACTTGATGTCATTGCTTATAAGCCTCTCAGAGAACAGAACTAGGAAATATTTGTAGATGTGCTAGCCCATGTATCTATATCCATCTATATTTGCTCCTTTATTGATTTTTGTACACACATTAAAATAAGTATGGGTTCATATTGAGTTCTCCAAGTCTAATCCAACACCACAGGGTTCATTCTAGCATTTTTATTCTTCTTCTTTTTTTTTTTAACTTCTTTTTCTGACAATGTTAAACCTCACTTATTATTATCTACAACATCTTTACTCATTTTTTCAAAACCAGTGTACATGCAGTTTCAGAATTGCTTACCCGTTTCACTGTGAGAAACAAATTTACCAACTCAGGTTCAGTGGTTTCATAGTGTTTCTCGTTTTGCTTTTTTGTCTTTAACCAAATACTATCTAAATGCTATTTTACAGTCAGATGCTTTCTTCTCCACTACTTTCAGAAAGTCTTATTTTAAAAGTCTTATTTTAAGAGATTTTCTTTCATAGCTCTTGGGTATGACTTTGGAACTTTGGAATTTTTTAACTAGCATTTAATTTTTTAACTAATCATTATTATGCAGACAATCACTGGACCTCATTTTGTGATTTACTGACCTGGAATATATTGAGAATAAATTGACACATCCCTATTTCTCAATCCTGCAGCGTCCAAATCAGTTGAAAACAAAGCTAAAACAAACAAACAAACAAACAAAGAAAACCTCACTAAACTAATCCAGAAAGGAGAAATGTGTATTTTCTTTGGAGATTTAACTCTTCTACACACATTTACTTTCTCTGCACTTCTACACTGAGTTCTACTTTAGTGAATTCTAAGGAAGAGGGGTGTCTAATAAAAGGGACTTCTAGTTCCTCCTAGGGTATTATCTAGTGACAGAAACTGGGAAGCCATTCTGAGGAAACTGGGAGGTCAGAAACAATTGGACTTAGAGGAGGAACAAGTCCAGGTCAATTCTCCTTCGTAACCTTAAGTTCATTCTTTGTTATTCTGCATACTCTGGCCCTTCACTTCTTTGGTATTTCATTGCTCCAGCTCGGTAAGATAGGAGAGCTGCTATCTTCAGCAGGCAATACTCATCATAAAACTCTTTACTTTTCAATTGTAATTTCCAGAAAACATTACTCATGTTAATTCTTGCTGCAGGACACTTTGATTATTGTCATTTTAGAGATGACAAAAGAGAAATACTTAGTACTTAAATCACTGAAGTCATAATCCAGATTAATTATATCAATTGCATAAGATGAAAACCTTATGTTTGTGTGGTCTCTCTATTTTGTTAGTCATTTTCAGGGACATTTGCTTGCAGAGACTTTAAAGAACAATATAATTGTCTGCTCATGGTAATGTGGAGAAAGTGAAAATATGACACAAGTATGGTAAAGGTTGGGCTTCCCAGGTGGCACTAGTGGGAGAGAACCTGTCTGCTAATGCAGGAGACATGAGAGATGCAGGTTCAATCCCTAAGTTGGGAAGATCCCCTGGAGGAGGGCATGGCAACCCACTCCAGTGTTCTTGCCTGGAGAATCCCAAATACGGAGGAGCCTCACCAGCCGCTCCACAGGGTCACACAGAGTCAGATGTGATGAAGCATGCATGGTACAGGTTATGACTTGTGGCTTTCTTTTCCATTTTTCAAGCTACTACACCAAAATAACATTTCTTACCCTGAAGTATGATAACTGGGGACCATTTCATGTGATACCAGTGAGCAGTTAGCTGTATAGAGCTGCTAGCATTTCAATAAGAATACCACTCTAAATCTTAGTAATACAGTGATATTATTAAATAGAATGAACGGTTTGCAGAGGAAAAAAAATCCAACTCCCTTTGAAGAGCTTTGTTGTTCAATTGGTAATCATCAGCAAGGCAGTTTTCTCAGACTTAGCATCTGGTGTTCTGTTAGAATTCATAAATTCAGAACTGTGAAGGAAAATCCATTCAGAAGTTAGCTTATTGGATTTGGATGCAATTTTTTTAAAGAAAAATATCAAAAGCCTATGTGCCTTAGAAATCATGTAATGCATTTTTCATCATTCTTTTGTCTGACATAATGTCTCCTTTTTATCTTTTTTAATGTAGAGGCTAGTTTACGGTAATCCAGTAGTCACTCCCAACAAACATATCATTATTGTGTGGCTTGCTCTGACTTTATTCCCTCCTTCCTCCATAATCCCTACCACCACCCCATATGCACTCAACCACTGACTAATAAAAAACTGTCATTTTACTTTGAAAACAAGTGAGCCACTCTCCACAACTCCTCAGCAATCTTTGAAAATAGAGGGGAAGTGGGAATTCAGAATACATTCAATCTTACAGCTGGCACAGCTGTGCTCTGAATCTGGTCAATGGATATATTTACTCTAGAAGGTTGTGAACCACTGAAAAATGAGGTTTTTGCAAATATCAAACTGGTATGCCCTTTTGTTCCTCTAAATTTTAGTACCTGACCAATTAGCAAAGAATCTGTACATGTTTTTCATGATTCATTTGTCATAACTCAATATTCTTCTATCGTGGGAGACTACAAATACTGTACACGATTATATTACATAATTATATACTATATTATCTACAGTTAATAGATAGAGACATTGCTGCATGGAGACATGTCATGTTTAAATGTTTAAGTGCTGTTAAAGTGAAAATTCTTTGTTATGTAAATGGAATAAAAAGACATGATTTGTTTAGCCTGGGTAGTGTTCTCAGCATTGTACAGAGATTAAGCATTTAAGTCATATTGAGAGAGACATTTTGTTCTCAAGGGATCTATAAACAACATCTATCACCTTTAAGGAAAGATAATTCATTTGAACTCCTAGAAATACTCCCAGGGTATCTTTCACCCTTGCCAGCTGATGCCATAATCTGACAGTGGAGGTATCAGCAAGGCAACAATACCTAATTGACTGAATGCTGATTCAATTCTGAAACACTGAATTCAATATGGAGTGGCTTTGGTCATCCACATCCTTACTATGCTATTAATTAAAGGAACAGTAAATATAGGAGAAACATACTGAAGAAACAATTACTGAAGTGAAGTATCTTTCAGATAAGCTGTCAAATAGAGAACTTTTTGTTCAATACTTAACAATCTTTAAAACTGCCACTCAACTTCATTCTAAATATTAAATCATCCACTGAAGAAGTGAAGTGTTAGTCATTCATGTCTGACCCTTTGTGACCCCGTGGATGGTAGCACACTGGGCTTCTCTATCCATAGAATTCTCTAGGCAAGAATACTGGGGTGGGTACCCACTCCCTTCTCCAGGGGATCTTTCCAACCCAGGTATTGAACCCTGATATCCTGCATTGCAGGCAAATTCTTTACCATCTGAGTCACCAGGGAAGCCCAAGTTATTCATTATTATACTGTAAAACTTTGAGGATTTAAAACTAGACCATGCTGTGCTGTGCTATGCTAAGTCACTTCAGTCACGTCCGACTCTGTGCGACCCCATAGACGGCAGCCCACCAGGCTCCCCCGTCCCTGGGATTCTCCAGGCAAGAACACTGGAGTGGGTTGCCATTTCCTTCTCCAATGCATGAAAGTGAAAAGTGAAAGTGAAGTCATTCAGTCGTGTCCGACTCTTAGCGACCCCATGGACTGCAGCCTACCAGGCTCCTCCATCCATGGGATTTTCCAAGCAAGAGTACTGGGGTGGGGTGCCATTGCCTTCTCCAAAACTAGACCATAGGCTCTGGCAATTTCCATTCAACAGCAAGTTCAGACAGTCCTATATGGTCTCCAGCAGATATTGGCAAAAGAGGCTGACGTGTTGCCATTCCCAATTTTGGAAATGTCATTACAGTTCACCTTTTTTCCCAATGGTATCAACATAGAAAATTTTGAATCTAGATGATCAATCTCTTACCAAAATAACCATGCACATTAGTATCTATTACCCTATATGTGTAATTGTGCAAATTAAATGAACATTCAACAAATTCCATCAATTTTAATAAATATCTCTTTAGTTTTGTGATCTCTCTGCAGTCACTGTTTCATATTTTATTTATTCTTCCTAAGTATTAAAGCTATCCATCATTGCCCTATTTCTCATACTTCATAGAGAACGTAAAATCTGTTATAGTGAAGATGCCACATCACCATCAACTCAGAAAAAAAAAAAGAAGAAATCTTAGTAATGCCTGCTTCTATCTTTGTCTTTATTTTCCTCTCACAGTAGAGGAAAAAGAAGGAATTCTAATATGTAGATGATCTTCAAACCTCAGTTTCCACAAGACCATGAGATAAATATATACCACAGATCAGTCAAAACCCACAAGAAAGGAAATGGGGACAAGAAACATGGAGAGTGACATGTTAGTCCAGAAGTAGCAGATTTCAAAAAATACCAGCACAAAAACTTCCTGAAGGATAGGTTCTCACCATAAAGTGAAAAAACTATGGAATTTTTGTTGTTGTTGTTGTTGTTAAAAATTAGGTGTGAAAAATGGGTTAGCAGGGCTAATGTCAATTTATTTTGAAGAGTAAGAAATAGAGCTAAATCAAGAATCACATGCAAGAAATATTTATAAGAAGTCATCTGCCTCTGTGGCAGTAGAGATTTTTTTTGGTGGGGAGGGGCTCCAAAATCACTGCAGATGGTGACTGCAGCCATGAAGTAAAAAGACACTTGCTCCTTGAAGAAAATCTATGAATAACCTAGATAGCATATTAAAAAACAGAGATATTACTTTGCTGACAAAGGTCCATCTAGTCAAAGCTATGGTTTTTCCAGGAGTCATGTAAAGCTGTGAGCGTTGGATCATAAAGAAAGCTGAGTGCCAAATAATTGATGCTTTTGAACTGTGGTGTTGGAGAAGACTCTTGAGAGTCCCTTGGACTGCAAGGAGATCAAACCAGTCCATCCTAAAGGAAATTAGTCCTGAATGTTCATTGGAAGGAGTGATCCACATTCAAAAGAATGAAATTGGACCCCTACCTCATGTCATGTGCTTAGTAACTCAATCATGCCCAACTCTTTGTGACCCCATGTACTGTAGCCTGCCAGTTTTCTCTGTCCATGGGGATTCTCCAGGGAAGAATACTGGAATGGGTTGCTATGCCCTCCTCCAGGGAATCTTCCCAACCCAGGGATTGAACCCAGGTCTCCTGCATCACGAGTGGATTCTTTACAGTCTGAGCCACCAGGGAAAAAAGATTTATAAATTGAACTACATCAAGTTAAAAATGTTTGTGCCTAAAAGATATCATGAAAGGACAACTCAGAATGAGATACAATATTTGAAAATTCTTTATCTGATAATGTCTACTATCTGAAAAGCATAAAAAACTCAGCATGAAACTATAAAATGACAAATAACTCAATTAAAAATATTTGAATAAACATTTCTCAAAAACATAGAAATAACCAACAAACACATGGAAAGATGCCGAGCCCAGAAGTTATTAGAGAAATGGAAACCTAAACTACAATTAGGTACCACTTTATACCTACTTAGATGACTATAATAAAAAAGACATACAAGTATTGCCAAGAATATGGAGAAGTTGGAAATATGCATTGCTCATGGGAGTGTAACATGATGCAATAATTTTGGAAAGTGTTTAAAAGTGCTTCAAAATGTTAAATAAAGCTACAACACAATTCATCAATCCCATCCCTAGGTATATACTCAAGAAAAAAGAAATCTTATGTCCACACAAAAACTTGTACCTGACAGTCACAGCAGCATTACTTATGAGCCCCCAAATTGGAAATATCCATTAATGGATGAATATATAAACAAAAATGGTATACTTATACAACAGAAATTTACTCAGTAATAAAAAGAATGAAATACCTGATACAACATGGATGAACCTTGGAAACATTATGCTTAGTGAAAGAAGCCATACACAAAGACTGTATATTGTATGATTCCATTTATATGAAATACCCAGAATAAGCACATGTATATATATATATATATATATATATATACTAGTCTACCTTATATATATATATATATATATATATATAAGGTAGACTAGTAGTTTCCAGAGCTAAGGTTGGGAATTCATGAATGATTACTAATAAGTAAGGAGTTTCTTTTTGATGTGATGAAAATATCCTGGAATTAGTGACCAAGGATGCACAACATTGTTATTTTATCAAAATCACTGAATTATACACTTTAACAGTGTGAATAACATGGTTTACGAGATATATCTTCATAAAAACATACTAAAAAAATCCTAAACAAAATATTAACAAGCCAGAATCCAGCAGTACATTTTAAGAAACATGTATCCAGACCAAAAAACTTTACTGAGGGATCAAGAATGATTCACTATTTGGAAATCTATTAAAATAATTGATCATACTAATTGATTCAAGTATAAAGTTATATGCTTATCTCCATAGATGTTGAAAAGGCATTTGACAAAATTCAATGACAAGTCTCAATTTTAAAAACTCAATAAGAATAAACCATTACATCTTTAACATGAATTAGTGCATTTACTCAACTCAAAATGTAATATTATGGGGAAACATAGACATTGTTACCACTAAAATTAGTAAAAAGTTTGGAATGTCTACTATATCTAATATTATTTAATACTTTACTATGTACGATCAGTTCAGTTTAGTCTCTCAGTTGTGTCCGAATCTTTGGAACCCCATGGACTGTAGCATGCCAGGCTTGCCTGTCCATCACCAACTCTCAGAGATTACTCGAACTCATGTCCATTAAGTCGGTGATGCCATCCAACCATCTCATTCACTGTCATCCCCTTTTCCTCCCACCTTCAATCTTTCCCAGAATCCCAGGGTTTTTCAAATGATTCAGTACTTTGCATCAGGTGGCCAAAGTACTGGAGTTTCAGCTTCAGCATCAGTCCTTCCAGTGAATATTCAGGACTGATTTCTTTTAGGACGGACTGGTTGGATCTCTTTGCAGTCCAAGGGACTCTCAAGAGTGTTTTCCAACACCACAGTTCAAAAGCATCAATTTTTCTGTGCTCGGCTTTCTTCACAGTCCAACTCTCACATCCATACATGACCACTGGAAAAACCATAGCCTTGACTAGACGGACCTTTGTTGGCAAAGTAATGTCTCTGATTTTGAATATGCTATTTAGGTTGGTCATAACTTTCCTTCCAAGGAGTAACCGTCTTTTAATTTCATGGCTGCAGTCACCATCTGCAGTGGTTTTGGACTGGAATGGGTGAATTTAACTCAGATGTCCATTATATCTACTACTGTGGGCATGAATCCTTTAGAAGAAATGGAGTAGCCATCATGGTCAACAAAAGAATCTGAAATGCAGTACTTGGATGCAATCTCAAAAACGGCAGAATGATCTCTGTTCATTTCCAAGGCAAACCATTCAATATCACAATAATCAAAGCCTATGCCCCAATCAGTAATGCTGAAGAAGCTGAAGTTGAACGGTTCTATGAAGACCTACAAGACCTTTTAGAACTAACATCCACTTAGGGAGTTCACCAAGGAAGCATGTTTAGGAATTAATATCTTAGAAGGCCCATCTAAAATTCCTTGATGCTATGTTCACCCTTGAGTATAGATTGTCTGTAATAAAATTCTGAGGTAAAATAATTTTCCCTTAAAAAAAAATGTCCTTTTCATTATAGGGGACTGGAATGCAAAAATAGAAAGTCAAGAAACACCTGGGGTAACAGGCAAATTTGGCCTTGGAATACGGAATTAAGCAGGGCAACGGCTAGTAGAGTTCTGCCAAGAGAACCACTGGTCATAGCAAACATCGTCTTTCAACAACACAAGAGAAGACTCTACACATGAACATCACCAGATGGCCAACACCGAAATCAGATTGATTATATTCTTTGCACCCAAAGATGGAGAAGCTCTATACAGCCAGCAAAAACAAGACTGGGAGCTGACTGTGGCTCAGATCATTAACTCCTTAATGCCAGATTCAGAAGTAAATTGAAGAAAGTAGGGAAGACCACTAGACCATTCAGGTATGACTTAAAGCAAATCTCTTATGATTATACAGTGGAAGTGAGAAATAGATTTAAGGACCTAGATCTGGTAGATAGAGTGCCTGATGAACTATGGACTGAGGTTCATGACATTGTACAGGAGACAGGGATCAGGACCATCCCCATGGGAAATAAATGCAAAAAAGCAAAACAACTGTCTGGGGAGGCCTTACAAATAGCTGTGAAAAGAAGAGAAGTGAAAAGCAAAGGAGAAAAGGAAAGATATAAGCATCTGAATTCAGAGTTCCAAAGAATAGCAAGGAGAGTTAAGAAAGCCTTCCTCAGCGATCAGTGCAAAGAAATAGAGGAAAACAACAGAATGGGAAAGACTAGAGATCTCGTCAAGAAAATTAGAGATACCAAGGGAATACTTCGTGCAAAGATGGGCTCGATAAAGGACAGAAATGGTATGGACCTCACAGAGGCAGAAGATATTAAGAAGAGGTGGCAAGAATACACAGAAGAACTGTACAAAAAAGATCTTCATGACCCAGATAATCACGATGGTGTGATCACTGACCTAGAGCCAGATATCCTGGAATGTGAAATCAAGTGAGCCTTAGAAAGCATCACTAGGAACAAAGCTAGTGGAGGTGATGGAATTCCAGTGGAGCTATTTCAAATCCTGAAAGATGATGCTGTGAAAGTGCTGTACTCAATATGCCAGCAAATTTGGAAAATTTGGCCACTGGCCACAGGACTGGAAAACATCAGTTTTCATTCCAATCCCAAAGAAAGGCAATGCCAAAGAATGCTCAAACTACCACACAATTGCACTCATCTCACACACTAGTAAATTATTGCTTAAAATTCTCCAAGCCAGGCTTCAGTAGTACGAGAACTGTGAATTTCCAGATATTCAAGCTGGTTTTAGAAAAGGCAGAGGAACCAGAGATCAAATTGCCAAGATCCGCTGGATCATCAAAAAAGCAAGAGAGTTAAAAAAAAAAAAAACCATCTATTTCTGCTTTATTGACTATGCCAAAGCCTTTGACTGTGTGGATCACAATAAACTGTGGAAAATTCTTCAAGAGATGGGAATACCAGACCACCTGACCTGCCTCTTGAGAAACCTATATGCAGGTCAGGAAGCAACAGTTACAACTGGACATGGAACAGACTGGTTCCAAGTAGTAAAAGGGATATGTCAAGGCTGTATATTGTCATCCTGCTTATTTAACTTATATGCAGAGTACATCATGAGAAACACTGGGCTGGAAGAAGCACAAGCTGGAATCAAGATTGCCAGGAGAAATATCAATAACCTCAGATATGCAGATAACACCACCCTTATGGCAGAAAGTGAAAAAGAACTAAAGAGCCTCTTTATGTAAGTGAAAGAGGAGAGTGAAAAATTTGGCTTAAAGCTCAACATTCAGAAAACTAAGATCACGGCATCTGGTCCCATCACTTCATTGCTTATAGATGGGGAAACAGTGGAAACAGTGGCTGACTATATTTTTCTGGGCTCCAAAATCACTACAGATGGTGATTGCAGCCATGAAATTAAAAGAAGCTTACTCCTTGGAAGGAAAGTTGTGACCAACCTAGACAGCATATTAAAAAGCAGAGACATTACTTTGTCAACAAAGGTCCGTCTAGTCAAGGCTATGGTTTTTCCAGTGATCATGTATGGATGTGAGAGTTAGACTGTAAAGAAAGCTGAGCACCAAAGAATTGATGCTTTTGAACTGTGGTGTTATAGAAGACTCTTGAGAGTCCCTTCAACTGCAAGGAGATCCTACCAGTCCATCCTAAAAGGGATCAGTCCTGGGTGTTCATTGGAAGGACTGATGTTGAAGCTGAAACTCCAATACTTTAGTCACCTGATGCAAAGAGCTGACTCATTTGAAAAGACCCTGGTGCTCGGAATGATTGAGGGCAGGAGGGGAAGGTGACGACAGAGGATGAGATGGTTGGACGGCATCACTAACTCAATGGACATAGGTTTGGGTAGATTCTGGGAGTTGGTGATGGACAGGGAGGCCTAGAGTGCTGCAGTTCATGGGGTTGCCAAAAGTTGGACATGACTGACCTACTGAAGTGAACTGAATAGCCTATTTTTGAGCAGCTTTGGGTTTATGGAAAAATTGAACAAAAGGTACAGGGATTTCTCAAAGACCCCTCAACCTCCCCAGTTTCCAATATTAACAGCTTGCATTGTTGTTATTTTTCAGTCACCCACTTATCTCTGACTCTTTGTGATCCTATGGACTGACTGCAGCATGCCAGGCCTCCTTGTCCCTCAACCATCTCCCAAAGTTTTCCCAAGTTCGTTTCCATTACATCGGTGATGCTGTCCAGCCATCTCATCCTCTGATGCCCTCTTCTCCTTCTGCCATCAATTTTTTCCAGCCTCAGCGACTTTTTCAATGAGTTGTCTGTTCGCATCAGATGATCAAAATACTGGAGTTTCAGCTTCAGCATCAGTCTTTCCAGGGAGTATTCAGGGTTGATTTCCCTTAAGATTGACTGGTTTGATGTCTTTGCTGTCCAAGGGACTCTCAGAAGTCTTATCCAGTACCACAGTTTGAAGGCATTGATTCTTTGGTGCTCCACTTTCTTTATGGTTCAGGTCTCAGAACAACTTGCATCATTAGCATGGTACATATTCTTACAACTGATGAGCCAATATCATTACAACTTTATCAACTAAAACCTATAGTTTACACAGGCCTCCCAGGTCGTACTAGCAGTAAAGAACAGAAACATAAGAGATATTTGGCAAATCTAATACAGTTATGTAAAGTTTAAAAATAAAATAAAATTAAAAAAAAAAAAAAGAAAATGAAAAAAAAAAAAAAAAAAAGAGATATGGGTTCCATTACTGGGTTGGGAAGATCCCCTGGAGGCTGGCATGGCAAACCACTCCAGTATTCTTGCTTGGAGGATCCCATGGGCAGAGGAACCTGGTGGGCTACAGTCCATGGGTTGCAAAGATTTGGACATAACTGAAGCGACTTATCACAGCAAGCACATAATTTACATTAAGGTTCACTTTCTGTTGTACTTTTTATAAGTTTTGACAAATATATAATGACATCTATCCATCATTATGTATCATACAGAATAGTTTCACTGCCCTATACAACCCCTGTGCTCCACCTATTAATCCTTCCTTCCATCCCCTAGAACCTCTGGTAAGCACTGATCTTTTTACTGTCTCCACAGTTTTGCCTTTCCCAGAATATCAGGCATATGAACGAACCACCTTGGAAATGAATCTTCTAGATCCATTTAAGCCTTTATATGACTGCAGACAGAGCAATATCTTGACTGCAACCTCATGAGAGACTTTGAGCCAAAAGGATGCAGTTAAGATACTTCCAGATGTCTGACTCATAAAATATATATGTTATTATTTTAAGTTGCTAAATTTTAATGTTATTGCAGTATACTTTTTTGGTGGGATTTTTTATACAACTGTAGATTACTACACCTTGATCCATAGCCTTAGTGTGCTTTTAGATTTGTTTCTATCTTTTCTTGGATTTGTCATATTCTCCTGATATTCCAGTCTATAGATTGTCATGTCTAGAAAATTAAACATTCTTAATATCTCAGATTTTAGTTGACTCTTACTCATCTATAGTCACTGAGTTCCAGTACAAATCATTCATGCTTCTCTCAAACTCTGAGTCAATGTGGACCAAAGCAAGATAGTGAAATGATTTTTTTTATTTTTCTTTCTTTCCTACCAGCTTCCCTCATGGCTCAGATGGTAAAGGGTCTGCCAGCAGTGCGGGAGACCCGGGTTCGATCCCTGGGTCAGGAAGATCCCCTGGAGAAGGAAATGGCAACCCATTCCAGTATTCTTGCCTGGAAAATCCCATGGACGGAGGAGCCTGGCAGGCCACAGTCCATGGGATCGCAAAGAGTCAGACACAACTGAGCGACTTTACTTCACCAGTAAATAGGCTCTTCCACTCTTTTTTGGTGTCTTTTATGGCTTGGATGAAATCTCCAGCCTCCTCTCTCTAACTCTTGTCATATTTATATGGGTCAAATCTTTAGGAACTGGTGTTTATCTTAGTATCACTTATTTTCACTTATCTGAATAAGTGACTAAATTTCCCTGAGCTGGTTTTTCAAATCTGAAATATGGATAGGTCTTACCATATAGAGTTGTAGGAGAAAATATCACATATGTAAGTTCTTAACCCAACGTGTGGGCCACAAAGTACACTCACTTCTTTCCTTCTTTGGATTGTACCTTCCTAGAGAATGAAATATTTTTTCATTCCATTCAAATATATAATCAGTTTACTTCAGTCACTCAGTCACGTCCGACTCTTTGCAACCCCATGGACTACAACACACCAGGCTTCCCTGTCCATCATCAACTCCCGGAGCTTGCTCAAAGTCATGTCCATTGAGTCAGTGATGCCATCCAAACATCTCATCCTCTGTTGTACCCTTCTCCTTCTGCCTTCAATCTTTCCCAGCATCAGAGTCTTTTCCAATGAGTCGTCTCTTTGCATCAGGTGACCAAAGTATTGGAGCTTCAGCTTCAACATCAGTCCTTCCAATGACTTTCCAGGACTGATTTCCTTTAGGATTGACTGGTTGGATCTCCTTGCAGTCCAAGGGTCTCTCAAGAATCTTCTCCAACACCACAGTGCAAAAGCATCAATTCTTAGGCACTCAGCTTTCCTTATGGTCCAACTCTCAAAACCATACATGACTACTGGAAAAACCATAGCTTTGACTGTATGGATCTTTGTTGGCAAAGTAATGTCTCTGCTTTTTAATATGTTGTCTAGATTTGCAAAGCTTTTCTTCCAAGGAGCAAGTGTCTTTTAGTTTCATGGCTGCAGTCCCCATCTGCAGTGATTTTGGAGCTCAAGAAAATAAAGTCTTTCACTGTTTCCATTGTTTCCCCATCTATTTGCTATGAAGTGGTGGGACTGGACGCCATGATCTTAGTTTTTTGAATGTTGAGTTTTAAGCCAGCTTTTTTACTCTCCTCTTTCACTTCATCAAGAGGCTGTTTAGTTCCTTTTCACTTAAAATATACCTACCTATTTGACTCTAAATTTTGCACTGCAAAAAAACTCAAGCTATAGGACCCTTCCTGCACACCAAACCTCCTTGAATACTAATTGCAATCTAAAGTCTGAATTCAGCATTCTCCTTTGACTATTATGATTTTAAATGAATAGTGTGCCCTCTTTGAAAGATAGTTACCCAAATCCTAGTCTTCTTTATCTTTGTCACTGACCATCCCTGGAGTTCCCAAAATAGGGTCAATTCTTTCTGTGTTGTCATGACTTTGGGATTTAATGAGTGTGAATTTGAAAAAGAAACATTGTTTTTCTGCTGTTATTACACAGGTTGCTTTGTCTATCCAGTATCTTTTCATTCAGGATTCATTTCCTGAATGAATCATTTCCCCATCCCCCACTCCACGTTATTCTGATAGGCCTGTCACTGACAGAACTCTGCGACCCTGACCATAGAATAAGTATGTGACCCAAAGGAGGCTTATCAGACTTTACTTGAGAATTTGATTTTAAATTGGTGCTACATTAAAAACTAAGGGAACTGAACCTAAGAGATCAGATGGAATTACTCTGGAGAGATGGTGCTAGAATAACTAAAACTGAGTTACTTCAAACTGCTCTGATTCTTCATGAGCTGGTTTTTATTCTTCCTTTGCTTTTGTGCAGGACACAGTATTCATCCAATTAGTCTTTTTCTTTCTTGCTATAGTCAGAGTTATTTTTTAAAGCTTTTAAAATTTATTTTTGAAAGTCTGCTAGTTAGTGTACTTATAGAAAACATTGACATAAAAACCTTGGAAAATGTGGACTAGTATAACTAAAATGTTGAAAATCACATATTTTCCACTATCTTATGGAGATCCATTGTTTACATTTTGTACTGCTGTGTATACTGCTTTATTTCACTTAATATTGTTGTAATAATTTTCTATGACATTTCTCTTCATAAATACGATGTTAAAGGTTATTTTCCATCATATGAATATGCCATAATTCGTTTAGTTTTCTCATTATTGTTGAATATAAATTGTTTCCATATTTTGTTTTTATAAACAATGAAAGTAAAAGTTGCTCAGTTGTGTCCAACTCTTTATGACCCCATGTCACATGGAATTCTCCAGGCCAGAATACTGGAGTGGGTAGCCTTTCCCTTCTCCAGGGGATTTTCCCAACCCAAGGATCGAACCCAGGTCTCCCACATTGCTGGCAGATTCTTTACCAGCTGAGCTACAAGGGCAATTTCCACATGTAAAGCTTTGTTTTCATCGTGATTTGTGTGTGTGTGTGTGTGTGTGTGTGTGTGGAGAGTTGATTGAGTCCAATTCCAGCTATAACTCCTTTATTTTTAGCTGCCTTCTGTCTACAAGGGGTTATGTAACCCACTGCTGAACAGTGAAATGAAGCAGAAAATGCTGTGAGAGAGACTTTTGTGAAAGACTTTTTAAAGAGTCAAGTTTTGCTGGCCTGAACCTTCTTTCACAAAACAAACAATGATGAGTATAATGATGGTGATAGAAGTAGTTGCATGATGCTGTCTTCTGCATGAATTCTCCCAGCTACCTTCTCACTCCCTGAATAAGTCATAGGCTACCTACTCTTCTTCCAAAAGTTCCCGATCTCACCTCTATGTTACAGTCAATTATTCTACTAGCTACATCTTACTTTCCTGGTACCCACAACAGGGATCACCTCCTTTGCACTCTCAGTGTCCTGACTCTGGCCTGCATTATAGCTGAAGGAAAGGGTAAAATGTGAAAATAATTAGTATAGCTTATTGGTTCACAGCATGCTTTATAGGGTAGCATAGGCTTTTATCTTTAGCTCTGTCTTCAGAAACTTTCTTAATTTCTCTGTTCCTGAGTTTCCTCATTGGAAAAATGGAATTAAACAGGTTGATATTAGTAAAGCACAGATATTATGTGTTACATAAATGTTTGTAAAGTCTCATATCTCATTCTCTTGATCTACCACACTCACATAAATATATACGTAATAAATAATAAAAATTTTAATAAGAAATTACACAACTGTGTTAAGGTCTATTGTTTCCCATTAACTACTTGAAATAATTTTTATTCATTCATTAATAAACTTTTATTTGTTCATGTTTGCTATGTGTAAGATAAGGAAAATGAAAATAAATAAATAAATAAACATTATTTAGCTTTATAACTTCTGCCCAGATACTTGGAAGAATATCAGACTTGAATAGTAAGACTCATATTCATTAAGATCACAGATCTTCTCAGTGAACATATTTACCTAGGGTTATTAATGATTATTAAAATTACTGAAATATACAAAACAAAAATTTTCTCATTAGTGATGAGTGACACAAACTATATGCTACAATTATTTGACCTATGGAATAGAGCAAATATGGACAGTTTAAAATTGTCTGCTATGTTTAAAATTGTCTTTGTTCATGCTGAGGAAATCACATTTAAAATTATCAATACACTTTCAGAAGTTCTAAGGTAAATATTCAAATAAAAATACCAAGTATAAAAATATAAGCATGTCACCAGCTGTATCGTCTTTTTATTTTTTTTAATTTTAATTAGAGGCTAATTACTTTACAATATTGTATTGGTTTTGCCATACGTCAACAGGAATCTGCTACGCGTGTACACGTGTTCCCAATCCTGAACCCCCTTCCCACCTCCCTCCCTGTACCATCTCTCTGGGTCCTGTATGTGAGACAGCAAAAGAGACACATATGTATAGAACAGTCTTGTGGACTCTGTATCTTCTTTGTGAATGTTTCTCACACATAAACAAACAAACAAAAACTTCTCAAAAGCACAATTTTAAGATAAAGTGGTTTGGAATAATCTAAGCTCAATTGATCTGTCTCCTCTTTCACTTCAAATAGAGAGTCACAAGATAACTGCATCTTGAAATCATCTTTCACCAAACTGACAGATTTAATGGATCACACGTTCTGAATCTAAATGACTTATATTGTCTTATGTTTTCTTTGGGATTTGGAAAACAAATGTACATGTAACTAGATATGCTTACCTTTCATTTTCAGGGCATAACAGGTCAATTGCCAACATTTCTTGCAGGAAGAAATTGAGACATTTACACTAAATTAAAAAAAAAATATTTCCCCTCTTTTCCACATTTATTTTGTAGTTTTGGTTCTTGCTTCTTACTTGCTTGCAGATTTTGTAAGTACCAAACTAACATGTGAAACCTCACTGGTTAACTGAAAATCTGTAAAGCCACTAAAATGAAGAAATGTCCCTTGATAATAATAAATCCTTAAAAATTCAGCAATACCAAATGCTTTTCCCATTCACCTTGCTGATAGCAAAGAATACTTATGAAAGACTTCTTACACTGTGAAATCTTTAACATGTTAATCCCATTCAATACATTTAAGCATTCCAGTAATAGCCAACTGTTTCCAGGCACAATTTATAAAATCAAAACAAGAACCTCTTGGAAAAGTTTATTTAGTTTCTTACACTTTTTAGAGATTCTAAAAACCAGAGGCCAAAACACAATTTCGTTTCCTCAGCAAGATTACTAAAAATGTCAATAATTCTCAGATTATGACTGCAATAGTTACATGCACTACACATTCTAGATCTCAAAGTTTAGGCCCTGAATCAGCAGCACAGGCATCACATGGGAACTTAGAAATGCAAAATTCTCAGATCCCACCTCAGCAGTACTGAGTTAGACACCGTGAGTTGAGCTCAGAACTCTGATTTAACATACTGTTGTCGACTACAAAAAAAAAAAAAAAAAAAAAAAAAAGGTGCAACCTAAAAGTTGAGTTGTTGTTGTTCAGTCATTCAGTCATGTCTGACGCTTTGTGACCACATGGATTGCAGTACACCAGGCTTCTCTGTCCACCATCTCCTGGAACTTGCTCAAACTCATGTCCATTGAGTTGATGATGCCATCCAACCATCTCATTCTCTACTGTCCCCTTCTCTTCCTACCTTCAATCTTTCCCAGCACCAGGATCTTTTCCAATGAGTTGGCTCTTCACATCAGGTGGCCAAAGTTTTGGAGATTCAGCTTTAGCATCAGTCCTTCCAGTGAACGTTCAGGGTTGATTTCCTTTAGGATTGACTGGTTTGATCTCCTTGCTGTCCATGAGACTCTCAAGAGTCTTCTCCAACACCATATTTGGAAAGCATCAATTCTTTGGCACTCAGGCTTTTTTATTGTCTAACTGTCACATCCATACATGACTACTGAAAAAACCATAAACTTGACTATACAGACCTTTGTAGGCAAAGTAATATTTCTGCTTTTTATATGATGCTTAGGTTTGTCATTGCTTTTCTTCCAAGGAGCAAACATCTTTAAATTTCATGGCTGCAGTCACTATCCACAGTGATTTTGGAGCCCAAGAAAATAGTCTCTCACTGTTTCCATTGTTTCCCCATCTATTTCCTATGAAGAGATGGGACCAAATGCCATGATCTTAGTTTTTTGAATGTTGGATTTTAAGCCAGATTTTCACTCTCCTCTTTTACCTTCATCAAGAAAATTCCTCTTCACTTTCTGCCATATGGGTGGTGTCATCTGCATATCTGAGTTTATTGATATTTCTCCCAGCACTCTTGATTCAAGCGTATGCTTCATCCAGCCAAGCATTTCACATGATGTACTCTGCATATAAGTTAAACAAAAAGGGTGATAATATATAGCCTTGACTTACTCCTTTCCCAATTTTGAACCAATCCCTTGTTCCGTATCTGGTTCTAACTGTTGCTCCTAAATTTGAGAGTTAGGTTTTATTCAATAAAAATATTAGGACTTGAGCCTAGGAGACTGTATCTTAGTTGACCCTGAGAGAGCTGACTCCAAGGAGGCAGGGGAGGAGCCAGGCTATATACAAGTTTGCAGCAAGGGGCAGGTAATCTGAATATTAAAAGATTACTGTTAATTAAAAGAAAACCACATCTCTTAATTGAGGAGATTTAGCGACCTTCTGTGTATTCTGGGGGTCCACCATCAATATTATGTGGATTGGATAAACTATATTTATTATAACAAGCAGAGATTTGTCAACTATACTTAGAGATGCTATCAAGGGAATAGTAGAACAATTAAGCTCAACTGACTGACCTTAGACATGGTCCTGGCAGAAAAGCTGGAAGTACTGGTTATGATGGGCTTCCCTGGTGACTCAGATGGTAAAGAATCTGCCTGTGATATGGGAGACCTGTGTTCAGTCCCTGGGTTGGGAAGATCCCCTGGAGGAGGGGATGGCAACCAACTCTAGTATTCTTGCCTGGAAAAATCCCCATGGACAGAGGAGCCTGGCGGGCTACAGTTCATGGAGTTGCAAAGAGTTGGACATGACTGAGTGACTAAGCACATGTATGGGAAGATGCAAGCATCCAGGCTTGCTGAAATAAGTTCTTTCATATGCATCTTGCAATCTGGGGCCAATCCTGCTTTCTTTATTGTTCCCATACTAATTCCTTGATTACCACTGTGAAAAAGTGAAAGTTAGTCACACTGCCGTGTCCAGCTCTTTGCAATTCCATGGACTGCAGCCTGCCCAGTCCTCTGTCCATGAAATTCTCCAGGCAAGAGTACTGGAATGGCTTGCTATTTCTTTCTCCAGTAGACCTTCCCGACCCGGGGTTGGGACCTGAGGATCAAACCCGAGTCTCCTGCATTGCAGGTGGATTCTTTACCAACTGAGCCACTAGGGAAGCCCTAGTGTACTGTAAGAGATGGCAAATTTGGTAGGTAGCAGCCTCTCACATCCCCCCAGCTCCTCAGTGCTTACAGGGGAAGAAGTAGCTGATGGCTTCCAAATAAGCTGGCTTTGTTTCACCTGGGCTCACAAATTTGCATTTGGAAAAGGCTTATTTACCTGTAGAGCATAGAGCAGAAAACACTTCATTTCACACCCTCGAAGAAATTCTGATGCACCCTGAAGTTCGATAATTGTTCTAGAATGTTATATTTAATTTATAGCAGTTGTAAACTTAATTCATCATGGAATAAACATTTTATAAATGCTGTACTCTATGTATTTTAAGGAATACAATAGCCTTATTGAAGAGGTAGAAACAAAAAATATGAACTTCAGCTTTAAGTGCATGATAATTTAGGAACTTACTTATGCCCTTTTTCTTGACCAGTTTGATTCTTTCTCCCTTCTTTTCTGTCCTGCCTATAAGCAGATTACATCAATTCTCCATCACTCCTCCCTTCTAAAGGCTGCCTATCTCACTCAAAGTAAAAGCCAATGTCCCTATGATGGTTACAAATGGTTTACAAACCACTGAAGACTATGCTACTGATTCCTCATTATTTTTCTGATCTCATCTCCATCTGTACTTGCCCTCATTCCCTCAATTTCAGTCATACTAGTTTTCTCACAGCTCCTCACATTTGTCATATGTATATATACCCATGTCAGAGATTTTGCATCTACTGTTCCCTCTGCCATTAGCACTCTTCTTTCACATCTCTGTGGCTGATTTTTTTTTTTTTTAACCTCTTGAGGTTTTTGTTCAAATGATTCTTTCTTGATGAGGCCTCCTCTGGCCATCCTATCTAAAATCACAATGTTGTCTTTTCTCACTTTGCTGTTTTTTTTTCCTCCTTGATATTGATCTTTATTCTAGGTGTATTCTCTGACTGTTTATATCTTTATTGGAAGTCTTTAGGTCAGGAAGCAACAGTTAGAACTGGACATGGAGCAACAGACTGGTTCCAAATAGGAAAAGGAGTTCGTCAAGGCTGTATATTGTCACCCTGGTTATTTGACTTATATGCAGAGTACATCATGAGAAACGCTGGACTGGAAGAAACACAAGCTGGAATCAAGATTGCCAGGAGAAATATAAATAACCTCAGATATGCAGATGACACCACCCTTATGGCAGAAATTGAAGAGGAACTAAAAAGCCTCTTGATGAAAGTGAAAGTGGAGAGTGAAAAAGTTGGCTTAAAGCTCAACATTCAGAAAATGAAGATCATGGCATCCGGTCCCACCACTTCATGGGAAATAGATGGGGAAACAGTGGAAACAGTGTCAGACTTTATTTTTCTGGGCTCCAAAATCACTGCAGATGGTGACTGCAGCCATGAAATTGAAAGACGCTTACTCCTTGGAAGGAAAGTTATGACCAACCTAGATAGCATATTCAAAAGCAGAGACATTACTTTGCCAACAAAGGTTCATCTAGTCAAGGCTATGGTTTTTCCTGTAGTCATGTATGGATGCGAGAGTTGGACTGTGAAGAAAGCTGAGCGCAGAAGAATTGATGCTTTTGAACTGTAGTGTTGGAGAAGATTTTTGTGAGTCCCTTGGACTACAAGGATATCCAACCCATCCATCCTAAAAGAGACCAGTCCTGGGTGTTCATTGGAAGGACTGATGCTGAGGTTGAAACGCCAGTACTTTGGCCACCTCATGCAAAGAGTTGACTCATTGGAAAAGACCCTGATGCAGGGAGGGATTGGGGGCTGGAGGAGAAGGGGACGACAGAGTATGAGATGGCTGGATGGCATCACTGACTCGATGGACGTGAGTCTGAGTGAACTCTGGGAGTTAGTGATGGACAGGGAGGCCTGGCGTGCTGTGATTCATGGGGTTGCAGATAGTCAGACACGACTGAGCGACTGAACTGAACTGAACTGAACTGAACGCCTTACTAGAATGCAGATTTGTGAAAGCCATTATTTCTGTTCTATTTACTGCTGATTTCCAAGTGGCTAACACAGTGTCTGTCACATAGTATTCAATAAATTCTTGGGGAAAAAAGAAAGAAATGAGAACTTGATAGCAGTCCTGTGATTGAGCAAAGTTACTTTCCACTTGGTCCAGGTATAGCTTCCAGATAATAGTAAAGTTCTCTTTTTGCCTAAATATCTCAAATACATGGTTATAGTTTTTATTTATTTATCAAGCAATTTACTTCTAATCTACCTACAATTTTTAATTTCATCCTTAAATCAAATAAACTGAATGTCATGTTATCTAACAGTAAGGTCATGTTTTCTTTTTATTTGCCTGTTCTCAGAATAAGTTTGTCCATTTTTTTATTTTCAATCTATCTCAATCACTTTGCTTGATATCTACTTTCTTATATATATAAAGTTTAACTTTAGGATAAAATCACAAATCATTTTTCTTTTTGTCAATTTAGCCAATTTACATTTAGTGATTTAACCAATATGTTATTAGTGTCATAGTGTTTTGTATCTTATTTGCTTTTTTTAAAGTCTTCTACAATGTGGTTTGCTGGCTTTGCTTTATTTTCTTAGATCCTTTGACTCAGAAAAGTTTGCATTTTCGCTGAAATAATTATATTTGTAATGACTGTTTGTAATACCTTGGTACTGTATTTCCTCAAACTGTATTTGTTAGTTTCCTACTGAAAGCAATGATAAAATTAGCACATTTCCTGTTCCTCCTCCTCTTCTCACCAATCAATTATAGTCAGTAATATTATTGTTCTTGGTATTTACTTATGTAGTGTTTGATATGAAAATTGACTATACATTAAACATAATGAAGTGATCAAAAATGTCACAGAATGCATATTATGCAGAGTAATTTCTGATGATAATGAAATTAAATTGGATTATCAATAACAAAGGATATTGATACTTTCATAAATTAAAATGCATTTCTATATCAGTCATAGAACAAGAAATTTATAATTGAAATTTGAAAATGCTGAGTAATAAATGATAATACTATTTCTACAATCCAAACTTTTGAATATAGCAAAAAATCAGATCAGATCAGATCAGATTAGTTGCTCAGTCATGTCCGACTCTTTGTGACCCCATGAATCGCAGCACGCCAGGCCTCCCTGTCCATCACCAACTCCCGGAGTTCACTCAGACTCACGTCCATCGAGTCAGTGATGCCATCCAGCCATCTCATCCTCTGTCGTCCCTTTCTCCTCTTGCCCCCAATCCCTCCCAGTATCAGAGTCTTTTCCAATGAGTCAACTCTTTGCATGAGGTGGCCAAAGTACTGGAGTTTCAGCTGTAGCATCATTCCTGCCAAAGAAATCCCAAGGCTGATCTCCTTCAGAATGGACTGGTTGGATCTCCTTGCAGCCCAAGGGGCTCTCAAGAGTCTTCTCCAACACCACAGTTCAAAAGCATCAATTCTTTGGCGCTCAGCCTTCTTCACAGTCCGACTCTCACATCCACACATGACCACAGGAAAAACCATAGCCTTGACTAGATGAACCTTTGTTGGCAAAGTAATGCCTCTGCTTTTGAATATGCTATCTAGGTTGGTCATAACTTTCCTTCCAAGGAGTAAGCGTCTTTCAATTTCATGGCTGCAGTCACCATCTGCAGTGATTTTGGAGCCCAGAAAAATAAAGTCTGACACTGTTTCCACTGTTTCCCCATCTATTTCCCATGAAGTGGTGGGACCGGATGCCATGATCTTCATTTTCTGAATGTTGAGCTTTAAGCCAACTTTTTCACTCTCCACTTTCACTTTCATCAAGAGGCTTTTTAGTTCCTCTTCAATTTCTGCCATAAGGGTGGTGTCATCTGCATATCTGAGGTTATTGATATTTCTCCCGGCAATCTTGATTCCAGCTTGTGTTTCTTCCAGTCCAGCATTTCTCATGATGTACTCTGCATATAAGTCAAATAACCAGGGTGACAATATACAGCCTTGACGAACTCCTTTTCCTATTTGGAACCAGTCTGTTGCTCCATGTCCAGTTCTAACTGTTGCTTCCTGACCTGCATACAAATTTCTCAAGAGGCAGGTCAGGTGGTCTGGTATTCCCATCTCTTTCAGAATTTTCCACAGTTTATTGTGATCCACACAGTCAAAGGCTTTGGCATAGTCAATAAAGCAGAAATAGATGCGTTTCTGGAACTCTCTTGCTTTTTCCATGATCCAGCGGATGTTGGCAATTTGATCTCTGGTTCCTCTGCGTTTTCTAAAACCAGCTTGAACATCAGGAAGTTCACAGTTCATATATTGCTGAAGCCTGGCTTGGAGAATTTTGAGCATTACTTTACTTTTTCCAGTTTCTCAAGCTACACTTTTCAGGGCCTTCTTTGTGTTTATTCCAGCCTTTTTGCCTTTGCTAGTGCTGATTGCGTCCCACCCACCTTGAGAAATCACCTTTTTTTCTATTCAGTTTTTGGAAAGTTCACCTCTGGTTTCACCTCATTGTGAAGCCTTAGCCTCTGCTTGTTTGCTAATTGTTTGCCATATTCATTTTGCATTCCAAACTAGATAATGGTAAGGTTTCGAGAGGGGCAAGGACTTTGCATTTTCTCAGATTACAATACAAAACACCATTCCCTCCCAGCTCCATGCCTATATGTGCTAAAAAAAAAAAAAAAAAGCCTTTTGAATGATTTACAAAATCATTTATAACCTTGCAATGAACTATTATCCCAGCATAGTTTAGAATATGATAGCATAAAATTACATTGATGCAATAGTCCACTGGCTTTCTATTTTGTTTCCTTCATTTTCAAAATCCAATTTGTAACACAGAAAACTATTTGTTACTTAAATTCAAGATTTAATGTGAATATAACATCTGCATTTCTTGCTAAATATATCATTGGCAACTTCAATTTCTTTTGATGGAGGTTAAAATGTGCTTAACGTAAATGAAGTGACAAGAAAAACACAACCAGAATTAGAATAATCAAAACCAAGTCTTTAATCAGTTACCATTTTGCACATTTTATAATTTCATTCAGTACACTAATAATGAACCAATACACTTGACAGGTGGAAGTGCTTGAGGGCCATTGAGCACTGAATTTTCCTAAAGTAGTGCAATTACAGAAACACCTGTGTTAAATAACCAAGCACTGATTTACTATGAAAATATGCAGTGTTTAACAGTGCTCCAAAATTGTGATTTGCTTTGATAGACTTTCTGGATTTACAATGAGCAAATGACAGTTTATTGTCAGGCAAACTATTACACTTTATAAATTAGTCAAAACTATCCATATACCTATTAAGTGCATATGTAAGCAGAAATGCCTGCAGAATGGGGCCATTTAAAAGAAGCTCTGTTTGCTCTCTGATAAACAGCATAACAGAAAGAAAAACACAAGTAAATCTTAGTCTCTCTGATTTGTCTCATTAAAGGTTCAGATTTGGTTTTTAAGATGGGGCTTCTGTAACTCTGCCCCAAAAGTAGAATAAAATGGCTAAAATTACTTCTAGAGAGCTACTAATATATCTTTGATGTTGATAAAACAAAAAATAGGAATGTAATCACATTGGCTGGAAGCTTATAATACACACTTAAGAGAAAAACAGAGGGATCAATACTTTCCAGATGGGGAAAGACAAAATGAATGAGGAAAGTAAAAGCATTTTCATGTTCTTGAAAAGGCATTATAAACCTGGGGATTAAAATCTTCAGAAAATATTAAAATAATGTGGTAGTGGGCTCTGTTAGAAGAAATATTGATTTGATATAATATTTGACTTGCCTAAAACATTTCTTTTTAGCATCTGTGAACATTTTTAGACAAGGGTGAGATGTTTTATAAGCAAAAATACCATAGTGGATTGAGAAAATCTTAAGAAATCTGTAAAGTAATATATTTTTGGGTAGTGTAAGTATTTTTCTGCATTTTCACTTATAATTATTCTCAAAAATGCATTTTTCTTTCCTTATAAGTTGAACTCAATCAACTAAATATCACTTTAATGCAATTTTCAGAAGAGAAACTGGTAACAAATTGGAAAATTGGTTATCAAAATTTCAGATAGATTCCTTTCGTCCCCTGGTAGTGTCTTGCCTTCCTTAACCTATCTTCAGTTGTAAAGCAAGAGAATACAAAAGAGCCACTTGAATGCTAGCTGAAATATAAAATACACAAGATTAATCCTCCTACTGGGCCAGTTGTATGGATTAGGAGACTTGATTAACAAAAATTACATAGATTTAGAAACACTTCCACATATAAGAAATACCCCATAATGTGTGATTTTTTTTTATGCACATAGAAACATGTGATTTGGGTACAAGACCTTTTTTTAATCCTATACAAGGAGGGTAGCTAGGTAGGAAGAGTCAATATGCCTGGCAGTAGCATAAATAAGATAGAAAGATGAAGATTACATACCACCAGTTTTTTAAAAAGTAATTCATATCATGTACCTCCCAAGGAAATAATTGTCCATTATCCTGAGAGGGGTGGGAAGAAAACTGGTGAAGTAACAGCAAGTATACAGTTGCTATACGGAGATAATTTTTCAGAGTGGTGTATGAAGAGTAGGAATGAGAAGTGGAGGGTTAGGAGGATGTATCAGTCATGCAATTCCACAATAATGTTCTGTGACCAAAAAACACAAAGCATTGTTGGCATGCAACACTCCAGTGTTTATTTCTTATATGCCTACAATGGCTTTTGAGGGGCTTTGCTGATCTTAGTTGGGTTCTTTAACATGTCTAAGATTTGCCTGGCTCCCCACTTACTTAAGTTGACCTTGGCTGGGTGACTAGGGCAACTTGGTTCTGTTCATACATCTCTCACCATTCAGCATCTTATCCTGGACGTGTTCTGATGGCAATGGAAGAGAAAGTGAGAGAAAGTGAAAGTGAAAGCGGCTCAGTCGTGTCCAACTCTTTGTGATCCCATGGACTATACAGTCCATGCAATTCTTCAGGCCAGAATACTGGAGTGGGTAGCCTTTCCCTTCTCCAGGGGGTCTTCCCAACCCAGGGATCGAACCCAGGTCTCCCACATTGCAGACGGAATCTATACCAGCTGAGCCACAAAGGAAGTCACAAAGAAGAGAGAGGGTATGCCCAATGGTGTAATTATTTTTAAGACTCTTCTTTCATGTTTGCTAACTTCCCAAAGAAGGTCATATGACTAAATCCAAAGTCAAATAGAAAAATCTAATATGTGTGTGTGTGTGTCTGTGTGTGTGTGTGCTATATATATATTTGTATATGGAATGGAAAAAAAGACATTATAAATTTTGTAATCTACCACAGGGTTCCTGGAAAAAAGATACAACCTTAACCTCAATTTTGCAAGCCAAAGATGAAACAAAAACTCTAATCTCCTCTATCATGATTAAAATTCAGTAGCCTTTTAGGGTTTTTGTTTTCTTTTTACTTTTATATTCATCTAATTGTGTATGATAATATTGTAGTAACTGAAAGTCCTCAAAATCTTAGCTTCAGGTTGGGGTCCTATTCAGGGTAGCAACTCAGGAGCCTGAGCCGATGGAAACTCCATCTCCACGTGAGTTTCCACAAATGCTGAGGAGGCAAGAAATGGGAAGGTAGCCAACTGAGCACTGGCTCTAAAGGCTTCATCCGTAAATATCCCATGTCCTTTCTGCTCATATTTTATTGGCCAAAACAAGTCATATGACCTCAACTAAACTCAAAGGGGCAAAGATGTACAATCCAATCCTGCTACTGCTGCTGCTAAGTCGCTTCAGTCGTGTCCGACTCTGTGCGATCCCATAGATGGCAGCCCACTAGGCTCCCCCTTCCCTGGGATTCTCCAGGCAAGAACACTGGAGTGGGTTGCCATTTCCTTCTCCAATGCAGAAAAGTGAAAAGTGAAAGTGAAGTCGCTCAGTCGTGTCCGACTCTTAGTGACCCCACGGACTGCAGCCCACCAGGCTCCTCCGTCCATGGGATTTTCCAGGCAGGAGTACTGGAGTGGGGTGCCATTGCCTTCTCCAATCCAATCCTACCATGGACCAGAAGTATGAAAAGCATAATATTTGAGAACAACCCTAATGACTACACCATTTCTCATGGGAGAGAAATTCTTGAAGTGTTTCTTGAAGTCTCCATCAATGGAGACTTAAAAAAAAGCAAAAAACCTCAGATGAAGTCTTTTGTTTCCCAGGGAACTTTGAAGAATATTGTGGCTTTCCTAGTGGTTTAGATGGTAAAGACTGCCTGCAATACAGGAAATCTTGGTTCAATCCCTGGGTTGGGAAGATTGCCTGGAGAAGGAAATGGCAACCCATTCCAGTGTTCTTGCCTGGAGAATTCCATGACAGAGAAGCCTGGTGTGCTACAGTCCATAGGGTTGAAAACAGTCAGACATGACTGAGTGGCTATCACTTTCTTGAAGAATATTATTTATTGTTACAGTGAGACATGCCAAACATACTGAAGAATACATGAACAGTTTTTTATTAGTTCCTTATTACATTTGCCTATTTGAAAGGACAGGTAGGTCAGCCAATCCACATAGTGAAAATGCTTAATTTTCAGAGGTGAGACTATTAAAAGTCTAATTAACTAAATTGGCTCGAAACAACTTCCTTTTGACCTACAAAATTTTTCAAACATTATTTGACTGCATTCAGAATACCAAAGATAAAAATTGATATTCCTGTTTTGATGTCCCTTTATAATAAGCACTGTGCTATGACCTTTAAAGAAGAAAAAAAATTAATATATACACATCAAGAAATTGGAGAGAAAATCATCTGAAAGCCAGGTTTCAATACTGGGGAGCCAGGTTTCAAATTATTGACTGAGGTAGTTATTGTTAAACAGCCAGCTATTGCGATCAAATCTAATGCTCCACAGATTCTTATTTTCTTCATAAAACTATCATTCAGTGGAGTTGTTTTTTAAAAACAAGACAAAATAAAATATTACATCTTGAAAATATCTGCATGATAAGCAGGAGAGTGAAACCAAAGGAACGTGTGCTCCACTTATCATGTTATTATTATTGTTGAATCTGTTGTTAGCTGAAAACTATCATGGCTTGTACTATATGTGCATATTTGTGCTTCTTTAAAAAAAGGTGATGCTCTGCAGCTCACAGATGACACAATAGCATGTGATTCAGTAGTTGCTAAGGGCAACCACAATATTTTTCTGTCATTTTTTTATCCCTAAATAGCCAAACCTAATGATTTCCCTATTACCATAAAATCTGTGGATCTGCCATTAGAAGTTTGGCAGGATGCAGTCTACAATGATTATTGGGTATGTGTGTGAGGAGAGTGATGGTTATGACACATTTGAACTGAGTGGTCCTAAAATTCATTGCTTCAGGCTGAGGAAAAAAAGTATGTGCACTATATTATAATCTGACACAATCCCCAATATACCCAAAGCATGAATAAGTATTGAATAATCCAAGAAGGTTGATTTAGCATGTGATATTTCTACTTTTTATGTTGAAATTTCCATAATACAATTGGGCCAATGGTAGAAAGTGAATTTGATACCTTTTTCTGGAAAATTATAAAGATCAAAAAATTGTTCTAGTTGATAATATCCAGAGAAATACTCAGCAGCAAATATTACCAGTCAGGGAATCAGGTATTCCTCTCCATTTCTGTTTGGGTTTATTAGAAAGCTATATTATGGAATTCAATGGAAATCTCTTGTTTTCTAAAACAGAAGAGGTTAAGAGACAAACATATAACTCATATTTTGAAGATAGAATTTGTGTTTCATAGCAAATAACATTAATAGTGCATTTGATGGCATCAAGACTAGTCATGAATGCTTGCTGGATGTAGCAAATATTCAATCCAAATTTTTTGTCTTCGTCTTTGCTTTTGAAATCATGTTGCTATTGTTGCTTTACTCAGATTCTGCCACAGGGGTCCATAATAAAAGGTGAATGGGTTCAAAGAGGAACGATGACTAAAGGGCCTCCTGTCATTTTGGCAGAATTATTATCTCTGCAGCTATTGCCTTTCAAAGTTCTATCACAGCACCAAATTCTTGGTAATACATGGGCTTGAATAAAAAATAGAAAATGTGCCCATTAATTTAGTTTCTATTTGTATTGACTCTATAATCGAAATTAAAAAATTTTTTATTTCCATGAGCAAAATTTGACCAGATAAATGTAGTTCTTCAGTGCTCAAATCTAAATATTCTTCCATGTCTCAGACTAGCATAATACAGAATTTCTTTTCTAAATGTTTTTTTTTTCTTGTCCACTACAAAGTAATATATGGGTGAGTACGTGTATGTGCATATTTGTACATATATATGTATGCTAGTTTAATCAGTGAGTTCAATCTGAGCAGAGGAGAGGAGTTTTCTTCTGATAATTGGCTCTTCCCTGAACATGGAAATGTCTGATATCACTAGTAATGGTCATGATCAAGAATGGGACCAAATAACTCTGGATGTATAATGTCATTTTTAGGGAATATGCGGAAAGTGGTGTGGGCTCAAGGAGTTTTTTTATGGGAGCAAAAGTAAAAATAAAGGAGGAGAACAGAAAGGGTATAACATTTCTTGGTGGATACTTTTCAAACTTCTGATTTGAGAAATTTATTCTTTTCCAAGCTCTTAGCCATCAGTCAGTGGCAATGTGAATGCACTAGCCACTACCAGTCTAAGATGAATGGAAATACCTGAGAATATAGACCCACCAAGAGCAATAAGTATAAAAACACATGAACATGTGGGTGTATGTGAGTGTGTTTGTATGATGTATGTGTAACTATCTAGATAAACAATTATCAATGCCATACAATCCATAGAGATTAAAATGAAAGTTTGGACAGCAGAAGTCATCTTGGTAGGGTCAGCTGGGAAGGCTTGTTATGGGAGTTAAATCTCCAGTAGAATTTTGAGGCAAAGGAGAGGTTTGGTTTGGTGGAAAAGTAGAAGCTGATGGTGTTATAATGGTAGGAGACCAGCACATTCCCTGTGCGGAGGAGTGAAAAGATCTGTGTTCTGTAATGGCTCAGGCGATTAAGCAGTGTGTCTGGGAAAGGATGGTGAATGGGTTCAAATAGGGATAATGACAATAGGACCTCTTTGTCACTTTGGTAAAATTATTATTATCTCCGCAGCTGCCACCCATCTCCTGATGGCAAACGAGTCCTTAAAGGCCTGAAGAAGTTTCTGAAGTCAGCTGACCTTTGGAGGCCATTAGTATATATTGATTTTTGTGTTTCACCAGTAATTTGCTCAGACATGTCTGACTCTTTGCAACCCCAGGGACTGTAGCCCACCAGATTCCTCGGTCCATGGGATTCTCCAGGCAAGAATACTGGAGAGGGTTGCCATGCCCTTTTCCAGGGTATCTTCCCAATCCAGGGGTCAAACCCGGTCTCTTGTATTGCAGGCAGATTCTTTACCATCCTGAGCCATCAGTTGTGGCAATCTCCATAAAATTCCTATGTTGCAATCCTAACTCCCAAAGAGGATAGTATTATTATAGGAAGTGGAGGCTTTGGAAGGTGCTTAGGGAAATGAATGGGATTAAGTCCTTATAAAAGAGGCTGCAGACAGCTCCTTCACCTCTTCCATGTGAGGACACAGAGAAGGTTTCAGCTATGAATCAGGAAGAGGACTCGTGCCCAGAAGACAACCATTCTGGCACTTTGATCTTGGACTTGATCATGGCCTCCAGAACTATGAGAAGAAAATTTCTGTTGTTTTTCGGCAACCCAGTCTGTTGCTAAGCTTGAACGTCCTAAGGCATTTCCTAAGTGACACACTAGCATATATTTAGTGAGCAACAGCCATGCTTTACTGCATAAAATCTTAACAGCCACGACAGAGTTAATGTGCCTCTGAACTTTTTGTATATTCTTAGGAAGAAGCTCGGAGAAGGCAATGGCACCCCACTCCAGTACTCTTGCCTGGAAAATCCCAGGGACAGGGGAGCCTGGTGGGCTGCCGGCTATGGGGTCGCGCAGAGTTGGACACGACTGAAGCGACTTAGCAGCAGCAGCAGCAGGAAGAAGCTTGCTCACAGGGACAAGTTATAAAACAAGCCTCTCTGGTGGGATTGATTTTTCATAGTGCAGTCTGTGCAGCACATTTAGAAGAGGAGGCATATACCTGTCAGACTGTGCTTTTATAAAAGAGGATGATCTTTTTATCTCATTGGACTGTTTGTTGGTTGGTTGGTTTTACAACACATTAAACCCTTTGTCTGTCTGTTTCCCTGTTTACCTAGCTTAGTCCCCAGAGGGTGACTTTGTGAAATTTGCCTCTTAATAAATCTGATTAAAATCAACACACACACACACACACAAACACTTTATCTGTGATTATATTACCAGTATTTTGGCCTCATTCATCTTTTGTTTATGTCATGCAAATTTTTTGATGGTTGAATAATCAAAAATATTTCATTGCATCTGGATTTGAGTAAGAGAAATCTTTCTGTGAAAGTCACTCCCCCCTGTCTGACTCTTTGTGACCCCATGGACTGTAGCCCGCCAGGCTCCTCTGTCCATGGAATTTTCCAGGTAAGAATACTGGAGTGGGTAGGCATTTCCTTCTCCAGGGGATCTTCCCAACCCAGGGATTGAACCCAGGTCTCCTACATTGCAGGCAGATTCTTTACCATCTGAGCCATCAGGGAAGTCCAGAAATCTTTCTGTAGTCCCAGGTAATAGGTACAGAGTTTCTGTCTGGGTAATGAAAAAGTTCTGGAAATATACTGTGGTCAGGCTTGATCCCTGGGCCAGGGAAGATCCTGTGGAAAAGAAAATGGCAACACACTCCAGTATTCTTATCTGGAAAATCCCATGGACAGAGAGGATCCTGGTGGGCTACAGTCCATAGGGTCACAAAGAGTAGGACACAACTGAGCGACTAACACTTTTATGGTTGCAAAAAACTGGGCATGAGCTTCAGTTCAGTTGCTCAGTCATGTCCAACTCTTTGCGACCCCATGGATTGCAGTGCTCCAGGCTTCCTTGTCTATCATCAACTCCAGGAGCTTGCTCAAACTCATGTCCATCGAGTTGGTGATGTAATCCAACCATCTCATCCTTTGTCATCCCCTTCTCCTCCTGCCTTCAATCTTACCCAGCATCAGACTCTTTTCTAAAGAGTCAGCTTTTCCCATAAGGTAGCCAAAGTATTGGAGCTTCAGCATCAGTCCTTCCAATGAATATTCAGGACTGATTTCATTTAGGATTGACTGATTTGATCTCCTTGCAGTCCAAGGGACTCTCAAGAGTCTTCTCCAATACCACAGTTCAAAAGCATCAATTCTTAGGCACTCAGCTTTCTCTATAGTCCAACTCTCACATCCATATATGACTACTGGGAAAACTATAGCTTTGACTAGATGGACTTTTTGACAAATAATATCTCCACTTTTTAATATGCTCTCTAGGTTGGTCATAGCTTTTCTTCCTCCAAGGAGCAAGTGTCTTTTAATTTCATGGCTGCAGTCACCATCTACAGTGATTTTGGAGCACAAGAAAATAAAGTCTCTCACTATTTCCATTGTTTCCCCATCTATCTGCCATGAAGTGATGATACCAGATGCCATGATCTTACTTTTTTGAATGTTGAGCTTTAAGCCACCTTTTTCATTCTACTCTTTCACTTTCATCAAGAGGCTCTTTAGTTCCTCTTCATTTTCTGCCATAAGGGTGGTGTTGTCTGCATATCTGACATTATTGATATTTTTCCCGGCAATCTTGATTCCAGCTTGTGCTTCATCCAGCCCAGCATTTCATATGATGTAATCTGTATATAAGTTAAATAAGCAAGGTGACAATATACAAACTTTACATACTCCTTTCCCAAGTTGTAACCAGTCTGTTGTTTCATGTCCCGTTCTAGCTGTTGCTTCTTGACCTGCGTACAGATTTCTCAGGAGGCAGGTAAGGTGGTCTGGTATTCCCAACTGTTGAAGAATTTTCCAATTCTAAGAACTGTGCACTTAATTATTAATTTTATGTTCTGTGTATTTTATGACAAGAAGAAGATTAAAAAACTAATAAATGAGCACAGCCACTTCTGTAGAACCAAGATTCCACCAGACTCTTTTGGGATCCCTGGATATTGATTGCACATGGAGTCTTCCACCCTCTCCCCAACCCTCCATGTCTGCTGCTGCTTCTTGTACTTTGTTTGCAAAGAAGACAGACACCTCATTGTTGTAATATCTCAGCCTGCTTCTATCATATGTGAAATAATCACAGGGCTAATCAGGCTATTTCTGCTGGGCCTGCTCCACAGCTGCGGCTATCAGCATTGCACAGCAGGGCCTGACAACTCCAAAACTGACAACCCCTCCCAGCAAAAAGCGTACCAATTAACCTGCAGTCACACTGAAGCAAGACTGACATTCATTATTTAATGAAAACAGGAAGAATGGGCACTATTGAAACTCCCCCAAAAGATCCCAGTATTCTGTTGTATATTCTGCTTAGCAAGGTACAGAAAGTGAGCTCCGGGTCAGAAAGACAGGGTGCTGTGTGCATCAAGGAGGAATAAAGAACAGCCTCGCACAGCCTCATGCTCCTCACAAACCATTTCTGAAAGCTTTTGTGACCCTGTTGTAGAAGAGAGAGTGGAAGTTGCTTGTGCCTCAGAAGGGAACTATTTCAAGATGACTAAAGGAACATGTATTATTGTGACTTTCTCTGAACATCTCTTTCCTGTGACTCATATAACGTTTCTTCCAGAGGCTTTGCTTTGGTGTTATTCTGCATCTACCCTGAACTCAAATTTTAGGAACAAGAGTTACTTATCTATTAACATATCTGACAGAGTTAATAAATAATCTTTGCCTTTCTTCAAGACTCTTGTGGAAATTGCATAAAAAGTTCCTTGTAGATAGAGGACCTCTAAAAAATATCCTCTTCATTCCTGCATAAGGAATAAAAACTATGTACTGAGCCATTGCTCTAACAGACGATTATTAAGAGCCTAGTATATACTACGTGTAGTGACTGTAACCATGAAGAAGTTGAAGGGCTCCTCTGTGGAGAAACTCAGTATTTTAAAACTTAGAGGGATATGGTTGGTTCCATTGCTTTCACTTGAAATCCCTCAATATGAGCAAGCCAAGGATTCAGAAGGGCCTGGGATCATGTTCAGCCCCCTCTACTCTAGTTTGGAGCACACTTATATGAGGATACCAGTAGACTTAACTGCTTTTGAAGGACATTAGCTTGGAATTTAAATTTATATCAGTCAAAAGTTCAAAGTAAATCAAAGAGTAGGCCACAGCTAGTAACATGATTTTTGATTTGTTACCCTTATTATTCATGCATTATTTCTGAATACTTTTCCTTTCAATTAAACACAAACATAAGCATACAGACCAATTAGCAGAGGCATAAAAGAAATGTGCTCTGGTACAATCTGGTTCAGTCAAAACTTTCAAACACTAGACCTCATCTGTCTTGTGTGCACTGACCTAGAGGAATTTTTCTTGGGTATGGTTCCAGAGTTTGGCCTGGAGCCAAGCCCAGACCATTCTTGTTGAAAAGTTGACTTGTAGAGTAGAATAACCATGTTCAGTTTCAAGCTAGGAGGAGAGGAGATACATTTCCTTGTCATTCTTCTCCACCTTCTATAAACCTTGATCATACAGTTTTAGGAAAGCCTGTTCTCCAGGCTTGAACCGGATATTAGGCAGAAGACATCTTCCAATCTATCACATTCCTTCACTAGTATTTCTGGCATGTAATTAATGTACATATATCTAGAAATATTTGCAGAGAAATGCAAATCAAAACCACTATGAGGTACCATTTCACACCAGTCAGAATGGCTGCAATCCAAAAGTCTACAAGTAATAAATGCTGGAGAGGGTGTGGAGAAAAGGGAACCCTCCTACACTGTTGGTGGGAATGCAAACTAGTACAACCACTATGAAGAACAGTGTGGAGATTCCTTAAAAAACTGGAAATAGAACTGCCTCATGACCCAGCAATCCCACTGCTGGGCATACACACTGAGGAAACCAGAAGGGAAAGAGACACGTGTACCCCAATGTTCATCGCAGCACTGTTTATAATAGCCAGGACATGGAAGCAACCTAGATGTCCATCAGCAGATGAATGGATAAGAAAGCAGTGGTACATATACACAATGGAGTATTACTCAGCCATTAAAAAGAATACATTTGAATCAGTTCTAATGAGGTGGATGAAACTGGAGCCTATTATACAGAGTGAAGTAAGCCAGAAAGAAAAACACCAATACAGTATACTAACGCATATATATGGAATTTAGAAAGATAGTAACAATAACCCTGTGTACGAGACAGCAAAAGAGACACTGATGTATAGAACAGTCTTATGGACTCTGTGGGAGAGGGAGAGGGTGGGAAGATTTGGGAGAATGGCATTGAAACATGTAAAATATCATGTATGAAACGAATTGCCAGTCCAGGTTCGATGCACGATACTGGATGCTTGGGGCTGGTGCACTGGGACGACCCAGAGGGATGGTATGGGGAGGGAGGAGGGAGGAGGGTTCAGGATGGGGAACACATGTATACCTGTGGCGGATTCATTTTGATATTTGGCAAAACTAATACAATTATGTAAAATTTAAAAATAAAATAAAATAAAAAAAAAGAAATATTTGGAATTTGTGGATTACCTTTTCTCTTCTTATTCAAATCAAATGGCATTTGACCACAAAGCCCAAATTTTTCAACTGAAAGAATTTGAAGTTATTCTTTTATGCATAACATACAAGGTCAGAATGTGAATTTGTACTCAAGATTCATCTCAGTAAGTGCAAGTTACAAGTTCTGTTGCATCATCCTTTCAGTGGGATTTCTTTCTTCACCCATTACAAGTTTAGTTGGTTGAGAGCACAAATATTGGGGATGGGATGTTCTGTTCAAATCACAGGCCCAGCGCTTGCTTTCTGTGACTTTGAGAAAGTTGTCTAATTGTGTGGTACCTCAGTTTCTATGTTTGTAACTTGGAGACATGGTCTTCTACCTCTAGAATGGAAGCTCCACAAGGAATCTTTGTTTTGTTCACTGTTTCACAAATGCTTTGAGCAATTCCTTTTACAGGATGGGAGTTTAATATTTACTTAGTGAAGAGAACCTACCTCCTGGATTTATTATGAGAAGTATACGAATGAATACATGGAAGAGTGGAAGAGTCTGGCACACAGTAAATCTTCAATAAATGTTAAGCTACTATTATTTTCAAGATTATACTCTCAAACTTGAATATGAATGAACAGGATTCCCCACTTGCTCCATTTGGAAGCTGGTTATAAAAAACTGTGGTTTTATAAGGAAACGGTAGGGAGTGCTGGAACCACCTCTGTTATGGCCTTGTCTGATTGCAGCGTTCTGGAAAACATGGGGTAGAGCTATGAGTGTACAAACATCAAAAATGTAGGGTCTGCTGCATTTGTCTTACAAGACTGCCTACCATTTTTATCTGTCCTCCTCTTTTCTTCCTTTCTTTCAAAGTGAAACTAATTAAGTGCATTGTAAAATGTCCAGAAATTTCTTAAAGGGAAAAGAATAAAAGTCATCTGTAATTCATTCTTAGTATTTTTATGTATTTTTGCCAGTCTTTTGTCTATGATTATGTACACAAACACACACACACACATATGCCTGTGTGTATACATATGCATATATACAGGGACACACTAAATGTGTTTTAGCTTAATACTTCACTTAAGAACCTTTTTATGTTATTCATAGGTTCTACAATATGTAACTCTTTTTATAATTGCAGTTGTTTTTAGAGAATTGCATTACTTAGCACCATGTAGAATCAAGAATATAGATTTTAACCTGAGTTCAAAGAGAGACTCTGGAAGGGATAGAAACCTTATGAAGCAACATTTGCTGAGAACCTGATGTATCCCTAGTTTACCATTGGGAGCTTAACCTGGTCACAAAATTAAAAAAAATTTTTCTCATTCCTAGGTTTTAAAGATTTCTCTCAATCATAAGCTTCCCAAACAAACATGAGTTCAATTAAAATCTAAGTAATAAATATTACTTATTATTGAGAGCACACTAAAGGCCAGCCTGGATGCTAGGTGCTTTATGGTGTTTCATATAATCCTTTCAGCAACACTTGGAGGGATCTACTTTTATCTTTATATCACAAAAGAGGAAATATAAGTGGTCTGTATTTATAAGCACTCTGGGGGAATACAAAGATGTGTGAGGTGCACATTGCTGACCCTTAAAAACCTGAGATAATTATAATATCTATAATTACCACTTGAGGCTATTTGTAAGGTTTGACAGAGAGAGGGCATGTAATGATCTATGTATCATGTATCATGCCAGGAACATAGTAACTTCTTAATAAATCTTATCAGTGATGAGTATTAGGATGATGACAGTGATGGTTGATGGCAAAGAATGATGTTGGCATGATGTAAGGCAGGATTAATATTGAAAAGGTAAGATGAAGACAAAGCATCCTACCTGAGACTGAGACAAGGGGTTCATTGACCAGTCATTTGAGTTTCCTTTCCTTGTGGGACAGCTGTAGTATTTTCATTCGAAGAGATATCCAAGGTTGATGTCATCAATATCAGACACCATAAGAGGAAATCCTTATGTTTCTAAGCTGTATGGTAAATGATTTCTCTTCTTTTCAATTGAAGGTCAAAATTCAACTTTTAAAAAATTCTTAATTACTTTCTTCCAATATAGTAGTTTACATGTTATGACTTTTTTTTTCTTGCTCAGTTTTAACAAGGTAGGGATTTGGGAATAGAGTTAATTATAAAGAAATACACATTTATTACCATATTGTAACACTCTAGACAGTGCTTAATTAAAGATTAAATGTAAAAAATATTAGGACATGACACTTTGTGTTTCCAGACCAAAGCGGGAGTGTATAGAGGAAATGGAAAGGAGCTTAAAGTTCAGAAGTCTCCTTAGACAGAAAATGACCCAGTGAAACTTGGGTAAGTTATTCAGCACCTCAGAGTTTCAATTTTCTAATTTTTCAAAATGTAGTTTATAGCAGCAACATCAAGTATTTGCATTTCATGTTATAGTGTGCAAAGTAGCCTAATGTATGTTCATTTCTTTTGATCCTTACAGCGATCCTGAAAGGGGTTGGACAGACATTACTATCTTCATTCAGCAAATGAGAGGAAGCAAAGTTTAGAAAGCTTAAGTGAACACCCAAGATCACACAGCTAATAAGCGTTACCTCTAGGATTCAAAACTCTGGTTTCTATTTCACATGCAGTGTTTTCTTTGCATTACTCATGCCAATTCTCCAAGAAGAAAGCATGATAAATGCAAGACAGACCTGATCCTAAATCCAACTCTCTCACCAAGAAGCTGTGTGATGTTGGGCAGATTATACTGCTTCTTTGGGCCCTCTTTTCCTTGTTCATGAGCATGCTGAGCTGGATGAAGCACAAGTTGGAATCAAGATTTCCGAGAGAAATATCAATAACCTCAGATATGCAGATGATACCACACTTACGGCAGAAAGCAAAGAAGAACTAAAGAGCCCCTTGAGGAAAGTGAAAGAGAAGAATGAAAAGTTGTCTTAAAAGTCAACATTCAGAAAACTAAGATGATGGCATCTGATCCCATCTCATCATGTCAAAGAAATGGGAAACAATGGAAACGGTGACAGACTTTGTTTTGGGGGCTCCAAAATCACTGCAGATGGTGACTGCAGCCATGAAATTAAAAGATGCTTACTTCTTGGAAGAAAAGTTATGACCAACCTAGACAGCATATTAAAAAGCAGAGACATTACTTTGCCAACAAAAGTCCATCTAGTCAAAGCTATGGTTTTTCCAGTATGGATGTGAGAACTGAACTATAAAGAAAGCTGAGTGCCAAAGAAGTGTTGCTTTTGAACTGTGGTGTTGAAGAAGACTCTTGAGAGTTCCTTGGACTGCATGGAGATCCAACCAGTCCATCCTAAAGGAAATCAGTCCTCAATATTCTTTGGAAGGACTGATGTTGAAGCTGAAACTCCAAAGCTTTGGCCACCTGATGCAAAGAACTGACTCGTTGGAAAAGACCCTGATGCTGGGAAAGATTTATGGCAGGAGGAGAAGAGGAGGACAGAGGATGAAATGGTTGGACAGCATCACTGATGTGTTGGAAATGAGTCTGAGCAAGCTTCGGGAGTTGGTGATGACAGGGAAGCCTGGCATGCTGCAGTCCATGGGGTTGCAAATAGTTGGACATGACTGAGTGACTGAACTGAATTGATAATTTAAGTGCAACATTTCAATATTAATTGGTATTTATGTATTTTTTTTTAGTTATTCTTTACTGATTGCTCCGGTGATTACAATGTGTATCTTAATTTATCACAATCCACTTCAAATTAATACTGAGTTAGTTCTGGTGAAATGTAACAGATTTATTTCAATTATTATAACAACAATGGAGTTCAAAGTAGATTACATATCTATGTAACAAATTATTTTGATAATGGTAATTATTGCCTATTAATGGTTATTAAAAAAAGAAACACTAAGTATTGTTACATATAAATATTGCTTAATACAATCTTATATGGTATTTATTATAGTCACAATGTTGTATGATAAAGTTATCACCCAGTAAACTATATTGCCCCACTATGTAGTCACTTTTCATTCCCCTTATTCCTATCTCTGGTAACCTTATATGCTTTCTATCACTAGAAATTTGTATTCTGGATATATCATATTAGATAAATCAATACAATATGTGACCTTTCATATGTGGTTTCTTTCAGTTAGCATAATGTTTTCAAGGCTATTCAAGTGGTAGTGTTTATTAGTATTTTAACTTTTTGTGACTCAATAATATCCCATTAATTAATTGCAGTTTTTTTTTAATCCATTCATCCATTGATTATGAAAAAAAAATAAGAGAAATGGTTAATTTTGGCAAGGTCTCTGTGGTCTGTTTCACCACCACTTGCATAAACGAAGGAACCCAAGCAGAGACAAGTAAACTACTTTGTTCAGTGTTGCACAGTGAGTCTTAGAGATAAACTGCTTCAGTCTCCAGAATGACATAACTGTTGCCTAGCAAGGGGTCATTATCTACACAGTTCAAAAGAGTAAAGAAAGAAAGGACTAGATTTCTAACATGCTAAGGTGCATAGTGAAATCTACTTCCTTAGTATAATAACAGGTAAAGAGGAGAAATTCTGTACTGCTCTACAGTTCACAATAATTGTTTCCTTAGGAAACCCTTTAGAAAAGAGACGACAAGGGTGATAGACTATACCGCTGGGAAATTAGTCTCCAGAATGGCTTTTCTCTCCAACATTTTCTTAAAGGCCATAAGCAAGCATGTGAAAGGAGAGAAGACGTAGTTAAATCTGTTGACATTCATTATCCGTGTACTTTATTCCCAAGCTTAGAGTCATCAATGATGCTGCTGATAATGGAGTTGCTTGCTAATGAATGGGCTTCCCTTGTGGCTCATCTGGTAAAGAATCTGCCTGCAATGCGGGAGACCTAGGTTCAATCCCTGGGTTGGGAAGAGCCCCTGGAGAAGAGAAAAGCTACCCACTCCATGATTCTGGCCTGGAGAAGTCTGTGGGGTCGCAAAGAGTCTGACATGACTGAGTGACTTTCATTTGCTAATGAATAATGCAGTTGGGGCACTCACAAGGCAAAAATTTTAAGGTGTTAATTTTGTCTTTAATTAGCCTTCCATCTGATCACATGCTGTGCCTTCTGGATGCCTAGGAAACCACCCTCTGAAGAAAATGCACACCTAGTCTTTCCTTAGTTACTTCATCCTCATCCTTCATATCTCAAGTCAATAATAACTTTCTTCCAGGAAAACTTCCCTAAGATTTAGTCCAGTTTTCCTCCTTAGGAGCAAAAATCTGTTTTGTTTTGTCTTTTTTTTGTTTGTTTTTTAATTGTATTTTATTTTTAAACTTTACAAAATTGTATTAGTTTTGCCAAATATCAAAATGAATCAGAGCAACAACCATTCTACTTCTGAGAAATACAGCTTATACAGCTTAGTTTTCTTGAGAACTTCCTTTCCCCCATGCATGTAAGCACTAATAGGACTATCCATCGAGATAGTCTTCTTTTCTATAACCAAATAACAGGACTGCAAACATCACTCGGCCACCCAGACTCTCCCTCACAGGAATGTGTACCTTGAACAGCATTATAGAGATGGAAAATGGGCTTCCCTTGTGGCTCAGCTGGTAAAGAATCTGCCTGCAATGCAGTTCAATCCCTGGGTTGGGAAGAGCCCCTGGAGAAGAGAAAAGCTACCCACTCCAGTATTCTGGCGTGGAGAAGTCCGTGGGGTCTTCATTGTCAGCTGCAACTCCATTATCGGCAGCATCGTTGATACCTCTAAGCTTGGGAATAAAGTACACAGATTATGAAAGTCAACAGAATTAACTACATCTTCTCCCCTTTCACATGCTTGCTTATGGCTTTTAAGAAAATGTTGGAGAGAAAAGCTGATTCATCTGAGGACCCTGTCCACTAATCCCTGCTACCTAGATCTCTGAATTGGCTCTGCTTCCTGATTTGAGACTCCTGGTTTATTAGTCTTTCTTTTTGACACTGAGTTGCCCTGTATCTTTCCAATACATCTGATTTTTTTTTTTTTTTTTGGAAAAAAAAATTTAATTGAGATACAGTTGATTTACAATGTTGTGTTAATTTCTGCTGTACAGCAAAGTGATTCAGTTATACACATATATCTCTTTTTATGTTCTTTTCCATTATGGTTTATTGTAGGATATTTAATGTAGTTCTCTATGCTATACAGTAGGGCCTTGTTGTTTAGCCATTCTATATATAACAGTTTGCATCTGCTAATCCCAAACATCCACTCCATCCCTCCCCCGCCCCCCTCACCTTGACAACTACAAATCTGTTCTCTATGTGTGTGAATCCGTTTCTATTTTGTAGATAGCTTCATTTGTGTCATATTTTAGATTCCACATGTACCAGTAGTCCTGATTTTTTGCTCATGTTAACCTAAATAAAATTTGGTTACTTATAATTGAAGAATGTAATCCTATATCCCTGTTATGTGGTCTCTTGGTACATGGAACTCTCTTTCATAGCACTTCTTCTATTTTGTAAGTATATATTTTAGTTGATTATTTGGTTAATATCTGCCACCTTCACTAGGCTCCAGGAAAGCAAAGAGTGTATCTTTAATTCTTAGAACACTGTTTAGTATTTTCTGCAACATCTGCTGGATCATCAAAAAAGCAAGAGAGTTCCAGAAAAACATCTATTTCTGCTTTATTGACTATGCCAAAGCCTTTGACTGTGTGGATCACAATAAACTGGGAAATTCTGAAAGAGATGGGAATACCAGACCACCTGACTTGCCTCTTGAGAAACCTATATTCAGGTCAGGAAGCAACAGTTAAAACTGGACATGGAACAACAGACTGGCTCCAAATAGGAAAAGGAGTACCTCAAGGCTGTATATTGTCACCCTGCTTATTTAACTTATATGCAGAGTACATCATGAGAAACGCTGGGCTGGAAGAAGCACAAGCTGGAATCAAGATTGCCAGGAGAAATATCAATAACCTGAGATATGCAGATGACACAACCCTTATGGCAGAAAGTGAAGAGGAACTAAAAAGCCTCTTGATGAAAGTGAAAGAGGAGAGTGAAAAAGTTGGCTTAAAGCTCAACATTCAGAAAACGAAGATCATGGCATCTGGTCCCATCACTTCATGGCAAATAGATGGGGAAACAGTGGAAACAGTGTCAGACTTTATTTTTGGGGGCTCCAAAATCACTTCAGATGGTGACTGCAGCCATGAAATTAAAAGACACTTACTCCTTGGAAGGAAAGTTATGACCAACCTAGATAGCATATTCAAAAGCAGAGACATTACTTTGCCAACAAGGGTACGTCTGGTCAGGGCTATGGTTTTTCTAGTGGTTATGTATGGATGTGAGAGTTGGACTGTAGAGAGGGCTGAGCACCGAAGAGTTGATGCTTTTGAACTGTGGTGTTGGAGAAGACTCTTGAGAGTCCCTTGGACTGCGAGTGGATCCAACCAGTCCATCCTAAGGGAGATCAGTCCTGGGTGTTCATTGAAAGGACTGATGTTGAGGCTGAAACTCCAATGCTTTGTCCATCTTTTGGGAAGAGCTGACTCATTCGAAGAGACCCTGGTGCTGGGTAAGATTGAGGGCAGGAGGAGAAGGGGACAAAAGGGGATGTGATGGTTGGATGGCATCACCAACTCAGTGTACATGGGTTTGGGTGCACTCCGGGAGTTGGTGATGGACAGGGAGGCTGGCATGCTGCCGTTCATGGGGTTGCAAGGAGTTGGACATGACTGAGCGACTGAACTGAAGTGAACATACATACATATAAAAGAATATTACTCATCCATTAAATAGAAAGAAACAATACCATTTGCAGTAACATGGATGGACTTAGAGATTACGATACTAAGCAAAGTAAGTCAGATAAAGACAAAAATCACATGATATCACTTATATGCAGAATATATATATACGTGTATATATATATATATATACACACAAGTGACCTTATCTACAAAACAGAAACACACTCATAGACTTACAGACAAACTCATGGTTCTTGGGGTGAAAGGAGGCGAGGGATGAATTGGAAGTTGGGGTTGACATGCTATATTTAAAATAAGTAACCAAGAAGGACCTACTGCATAGCACAGGGAACTCAGCTCAATAGTCTGTAATAATCTAAATGGGAAAGGAATTTGAAAAAGAATAGATACATTTATAATGGAATCACTTTGCTGTATACCTGAAACTAACAGAATATTGTTAATCAACTATACTCCAATATAAAATAAAAAAATTTTTAAAGGGAAAAAAAAAATAAAGGAGATCAGTCTTGGGTGTTCTTTGGAAGGACTGATGCTAGAGCTGAAACTCCAAAACTTTGGCCACCTCATGTGAAGAGTTGACTCATTGGAAAAGACTCTGATGCTGGGAGGGGTTGGGGGCAAGAGGAGAAGGGGACGACAAAGGATGAGATGGCTGGATGGCACCACTGACTCGATGGATGTGAGTTTGAGTGAACTCTGGGAGTTGGTGATGGACAGGGAGGCCTGGCGTGCTACAGTTCATGGGGTCGCAAAGAGTCGGCCATGACTGAGCGACTGAACTCAATAACAGTAAAATTTTGTTTTATATAATGAATGAATGAAATTTCAGGTTGTCTTTACTCGCTCCCTCACCACAGTATGCCACCAAAACTTGCTCTCCTCATGGCTCATGTCTTCAACTTTTCCATTTTCTCAATCTCTTGCTTTCTCTCACTCTCTCCTTATCCGTCTCTTTTTCTCCCTCTCTCTTCCCAATTCACAACTACTTCAGGATTGGATTTCTTTCTTGTAATAAAACTTCTTTTTTTTACTTTCTTTTATTTTTAGGAAAAAGTCCAACACCTTCCATGATCTTCAATCTGATCACCCCTCTTGTCTGTATTAACTCCACTTGTATTGATATTTTTGACTCTGGGAATACAGAACTCTTTTAGTTCCTGGATTCCCCATGCTCTCTCATGTCTCTGTCTTTTTGCAACAGCTGTTATCTCTTCCTGCACTGACCTTTATTTCTCCCTCTTCTTCAGTTATCAACCCTATAGTTTTTTCTTCCATAAAGTTTCTCCCCAACATAAGGTCTACCTTTGCCCAACCTTGGACTAGCTGAGGTAAACTTCCTCTGTGCTCTCAAAGTTTCTCTTCTGGACAGCTTTATTCTTACATTTGTTATTTGCTTATTTATTTTATTCTTTGTATATTTGTATATTTGCTTACTTACCTCTTCTACACTGAGCCCTTCCAGGGTAGAGACTATCCCTTTCATCTGTGTTACCTCAGAATCCTGCATGATACCTGGAACATAACAAATGCTCTATGAAAGTGAAAGTGTTACTCAGTCATGTCTGACTCTTTGTGACCCCCATGGACTGTAGCCTGGCAGGTTCCTCTGTCCATGGAATTCTCCAGGCAAGAATACTGGGGTGGGTTTCCATTTCCTTTTCCAGGGGATCTTCCTGACCCAGAGATTGAACCTGGATCTCCTGCAATGCAGGAGGCTCTTTACCAACTGAGCCACCAGGGAAGCCAATGTTTGCTTAAAAATGGCTGAATAAAAGATAGAATCACCCCACTAAGTGAAATTCCCACTGAAATTTAATGGCAAGCTTATAATTATCTCTCATAGTATTTATTGATCTTAACTTTTCATGATAGATATCTGTGTATATGTCTTATTTCTGTTGTTTCTTCTCCTTAGAATTAGACTCTATGTCTTCTTCACCTATGTATATTCTACAGCACCTGACATATTTCCTGGTCTATAATAGGTGCCTGACAAATACTTGTTAAAAAAAATGAATGATGAATCAAGCCATTATAAAATGACAGTACTTTATTAAAATGAACAAATGAAATATTCACATTTCACAAAGGCTTTAAGTCAACAGTGATTTAGTGCTAAAAGAATGAATTGCAAAAAGATTTCAGATAAGATGAAAAGAGAGTATAGGAAGCCTTTCACAACCCTCTGTAAATTTTATCACATGAGCAACTATCATTTCACCCAAAAGTCCAGCAGCCTCAAAATGAGATAGTTGTCTGAAATATGAGGTTATACAGTAAGATGCAGGCTGCCTCTACCACCATCAAACTTGTCCACATTTACATTGTTGTTTATATAACCTGGTTCTTTCGAGTGCATCTGAAGCCGTATGCCAACAGACACAGAAATGAAATCCTCATGTCCAGGAGGAACTATATTTGAGATAAAATCTGATTTTGGCTTAGAAACAGGCAGTGGGTCATTTTTAAGTCTTTCAATCTTCAAATATTAATGTGACTTTTTCTGGGATAATATGGCTTTTGACTGTAAACAGCAAGCAAATCATGCTCATTACTTTTCTCTTTTTCTTTTTAACCAAGTATCTATACTAATAGCATCAGTCGCCACACTGCCAAGGATCAGAATCTTCTCCAGTCCATTTAGGTCAGTTTGACCAGCATGAGACTCACCTGAAGCAGTGTGGAATGCAACTACTGAGTAATTTTATTCAGAATTGACTCTTACTACACCATTTAGTTCAGTAAGCTCTTGATGAAGGTCAGAAATTGATAAACACTCTTAACTCTCAGATTCAGAATGCTAATCACTCCACACAGTAAGCCACTGGCTGGAATCTTCTTCAAAACATTTAAAATGATTCCAAATACTATTTAGTGCAGCCTGTACTAAAGAAGCAGAAACAAAGATATATTTATCAATAATTCCCTCCAAATAAAACAAATCTTGCTGATGGAGATTAAGAAATTCCTCTACTTTTCACTTTACTTGTCATCTCAACAGTCTCAGGGTTCTCCTGAGATTGAGTCCGTCAAGTCAGGAGATGCAGAAAAGTATAACTCTGGGACTTGCTCTATGGGAGGAGGCAAATCTTCCAGACAGGGGAGAAAAGTTGTCTGATCACTGTCCCACAGTGATTCAACCACTTTTAAAGCACATTATCAAGATAAAAGTTTGGATGGAACTTCTCTATGACATGATAGATGATAGGGATCTATCCATTGTCACAGAGTCCATTTGCCTTCTCTGAAGACTGATACTATATCAGGAGAATTAGTGACTCCACAATTACCAGGTAAGTGGACATCAAACTTAAATTTAACAATATGTCTTTTAAAGCTTGCTGATGAGTAAATTTGACCAGATTGCCAATGCAGCCAACCATCTCAGTGTTACTGGCAACAAGTATCAGATTATTTTCTATGTCCCTACTCTTTCCTCATTTTTTAATTTGGTAAGTAGTTCCTCCTATAACTGCTTTTGCAGTTTTAACCATTTCCATCATGAATTTTTTTTCTCCCACCAAATTAATTTTTTAGTGACACCATCATTGAATAAAAAGTTTTCACTGGTACAATTAACACAACCATAACACAAAGATTTACAAGCAATGGTTGAAGCTAAGTTGGTTTTCCTGGTAGAAGGAAAGCCAAAAACCAGAAGGTAGTGTCTTTTGGCAGTTAGTTAAGCTGCTCATACATGTAACACAACTGCTATGTCATGAACATAAGTCATTCAAAGAACACAGCTCATGAATATTTTGACAATCACCTCTGCCAGTCATGAGCAGTTGCACTAATGAGCATGTTTGAAATCTGTTATCTGCTGCCATTTGGAATATCTCTTCACCGTGGTGACTCTGATTGTTTTACATAAGGGTGACAGGAATTGGTTTCTATTGGTGAGTAGCCAATCTTGTGGAGTCATAAATCCAAATTTCAGGGCTCCAACAACATAAGATTCAAATGACATGAGAGACTATTTTCTAGCTAGTGGAAGTGAAACTGTAGCTTCAACTATTTGAGTGTTTTCATTCACTCAGACCTCTATGCTCTTAGTTGAATGCTCATGCTTTAGTTCCTGAAATCCCCAAACCATACACTGAAGATCTATTTGGACAAATTGCTAAAACAAATTATGGTGGTGTCAATTATTCTCTATATTCAGTTCAAGTAGAGTTCAGAGGTCATCATATAGCACATTCTAACAATCATTTTTTGCACAAAGCTGTTAGTGGATGTGATTTGAGATGAGATGAACCAGAAAGAGTACTAGAAGATTGCCTCTAGGTCCAGGTTGGTGCATATACCATTGTCATTGACTTAAAATGCTTCAGTACATTTGTTTTGCTTGGGCACATTTCCAAAGAAGCACTTGTGAATACACTTCCTTGAACACTTGTTGACTGCATGCATCTCACCTAGAAACTGCCTATTCAGAACAAACCCAAGAGAATCTCCAAACTAATGGCTCTTTTAAATCCCTTGTTCTGTCTTCCTCTCTCTTTCTTTTAGTTTGGGAACAGTATGGATTTACTAGACTCATAGAAGTGCCTGAATTACTGAGAATCAGGTGAATTGGAGACCAGCTCAATAACTGCTGATATATAATGCATATGAACTTTGCAAAGAATCCCAAAAACGCAGCAAAGAAATTTAGTCCAACATATTTGACCATATAGCATTTTTTTTTTCAGAATAATTGAACATCTTGAGAAACAAGATGTTGCAGACACATGGAATATCATATTTGATCTAAAATTCACGCTATATAAGAAATAGTTGAGAAATAAAAAAGAGTCAATGAATAATGAATAATGTAATAACTGAGATCAAACGCACTCTGGAGGGAACCAACAGTAGAATAACCGAGGCAGAAGGTAGGATAAGTGAGGTAGAAGATAGAATGGTGGAAATAAAAGAATTAAAAGAAATGAGGACAACCTCAGAGACCTCTGAGACAATGTTAAACACCCCAACATTCGAATCATTGGAGTCCCAGAAGAAGACAAAAAGAAAGGCCATGAGAAAATACTTGAGGAGATAATAGTTGAAAACTTCCCTAAAATGAGATAGGAAATAGCCACCCAAGTCCAAGAAACCCAGCGAGTCCCAAACAGGATAAACCCAAGGTGAAACACCCCAAGACACAATTTAATCAAATTAATGAAGCTCAAACAGAAAGAGAAAATACTAAAAGCAACAAATAACACACAAGGGAATTCCCATAAGGATAACAGCTAATGTTTCAGTAAAAACTCTTCAGGCCAGAATGGAATGGCAGAACATACTTAAAGTCACAGAAGAGGAAAACCTACAACCCAGATTACTGTACCCAGCAAGGATCTCATTCAGATATAAAGGAGAAATCAAAAGCTTTATAGACAAGCAAAAGCTGAGAGAATTCAGCACCACCAAACCAACTCTTCAACATGTGCTAAAGGATATTCTCTAGACAGGAAACACAGAAAAGGTGTATAATCTTGAACTGAAAACAAAGTAAATGGCAATAGGATCATACTTATAAATAATTACCTTCAATGTAAATGGGTTGAATGCCCCAACCAAAAGACAAAGACTGGCTGAATGGATACAAAAACAAGACCCCTATATATGCTGTCAACAGGAGACCCACCTCAAACCAAGGGACACATACAGACTGAAAGTGAAGGGCTGGAAAAAGATATTTCATGCAAATGGAGACCAAAAGAAAGCAGGAGTAGCAATACTCATATCAGATAAAATAGACTTTGAAATAAAGACCATAAAAGAGACAAAGAAGGACTACATAATGATCAAAAGATAAGTCCAAAAAAAAAAAAAAAGATCAGTCCAAGAAAAAGATATCAGTTATAAATATATATGTACCCAACATAGGAGCACTGCATTATGTAAGGCAAATGCTAACAAGTATGAAAGGGGAAATTAACAGTAACACAATATAGTGGGATACTTTAATACCCCACTCACACCTATGGGTAGATCAGCTAAGTAGAAATTTAGCAAGGAAACAAAAACTTTAAATGATTCAATGGACCAGTTAGACCTAACTGATATCTGTAAGACATTTCACCCCCAAAAAATGAATTTCACTTTTTTCTCAAGTGCACACAAACCTTCTCCAGGATAGATCACATCCTGGGTCATAAATCTAGCCTTGGTAAATTAAAAAAGAACAGGGAGGGAGGAGGTTTCAGGATGGGGAACACGTGTATACCTGTGGCAGATTCATGTTGATATATGGCAAAAGCAATACAATATTGTAAAGTTAAAAAATAAAAAAAAAAGTTGAAATCATTCCAACCATCTTTTCTCATTACAATGAGGTAAGATTAGATGTGAACTACAGGAAAAAAAAAAAAAAACTATTAAACTATTAAAAATGCAAACATATGGAGGCTAAATGACACACTGCTGAATACCAACAAATCACAGAATAAATCAAAAAAGAAACAAAAGTATGCATAGAAATGAATGAAAATGAAAACATGACAATCCAAAACCTATGGGATTCAGTAAGAGCAGTGTTAATGGGAAGGTTCATAGCAATACAAGTTTATCTCAAGAACCAAGAGAAAAATCAAATAAATAACCTAACTTTACACCTAAAGCAACTAGAAAAAGAAGAAATGAAGAACCCAAGGGTTAGTAGAAGGAAAGAAATCATAAAAATTAGGGCAGAAATGAATGAAAAAGAAATAAAGGAGACTATAGCAAAAATCAACAAAGCTAAAAGCTGGATCTTTTAGAAGATAAGTGAAATAGACAAACCGTTAGCCAGCTTCATCAAGAAAAAAAGGGAGAAGAAGCAAATCAATAAAAGTAGAACTGAAAATGGAGAGATCACAAGAGACAACACAGAAATACAAAAGATCATAAGAGACTAATATCAGCAACAATATGCCAGTAAAATGGACAACTGGGAAGAAATGGACGAATTCTTAGATAAGTATAACCTTTCAAAATTGAACCAGGAAGAAAGAGAAAAACTTAACAGACCCATCACAAGCATGGAAATTGAAACTGTAATAAAAAAATCTTCAACAAGCTAAAATCCAGGACCAAATGGCTTCACAGGCGAATTCCACAAAAAAAATTTAGAGAAGAGCTAATACCTATCCTACTCAAACTCTTCCAGAAAACTGCAGAGGAAGGTAAACTTCGAAACTCATTCTATGAGGCCACCATCACCCTAATACCAAAACCAGACCAAGATGCCCCAAAAAAGAAAACTACAAGCCAATATTACTGATGAACATAGATGCAAAAATCCTCAACAAAATTCTAGGAAACAGAATCCAACAATATATTAAAAAGATCATACATCATGACCAAGTGGGCTTCACCCAGGGATGTAAGGATTCTTCAATATTTGCAAATCAATCAATTTAATACACCACATTTACAAATTTGAAGATAAAAAACATATGCTTATCTCAATAGATGCAGAGAAAGCCTTTGACAAAATTCAACATCCATTTATGATAAAAACCCTCCAGAAATCAGGCATATCTCAATATAATAAAAGCCTATATGATAAACCCACAGCAAACATTATCCTCAATGGTGAAAAATTGAAAGAATTTCCCCTAATGTCAGATATAAGACAAGGGTGCCCACTCTCACCACTACTATTCAACACAGTTTTGGAAGTTTTAGCTACAGCAATCAGAAAAGAAAAAAGAAATAAAAGGAATCCAGATTGGAAAAGATGAAGTAAAACTCTCACTGTTTGCAAATGACATGACCCTCTACATAGAAAACACTAAAGACACCACCAGAAAACTATGAGAGCTAATCAATGAACATGGTAAAGTTACAGGATACAAAATTAACACACAGAAATCCCTTCCAATCATATACACAAACAATGAGAAAACAGAAAGAGAAATTATGGAAACAATTCTACTCACCATTGTGACAAAAATAATAAAATACTTAGGAATAAATCTACCTAAAGAAACAAAAAAACATATATATATATATATATATATATATATATATAAATACTGATGAAATAAATAAAAAGTGACACAAATAGATGGAGAAATATACCATGTTCATGGATCAGAATAATTAATATAGTGAAAATGAGTATACTGCCCAAAGCAATCAATAGAGTCTATGCAATCCTTATCAAGCTACCAATGGTATTTTTCAGAGAACTAGAACAAATAATTTCACAATTTGTAAGGAAATACCAAAAACCTCAAATAGATAAAGCAATATTGAGAAAGAAGAATTGAACTAGAGGAATCAACCTACCTTACTTTAGACTATACTACAAAGCTACAGTCATCAAGATAGTATGGTACTGGCACAAAGACAGAAATATAGATCAATGGAACAAAATAGAAAGCCCAGAAATAAATCCACGCACCTATGGACACCTTATCCTTGGCAAAGGAGGCAAGAATATACAATGAAGAAAAGACAATTTCTTTAACAAGTGGTGCTGGGAAAACTGGTCAACCACCTGTAAAAGAATGAAACCTGAACACTTTCTAACACCATACACAAAAATAAGCTCAAAATATATTGAAGATCTTAATGTAAGACCAGAAACTATACAACTCTTTGAGGAAAACAGGCAAAACACACTCTGACATAAATCACAACAGGATCCTCTATAACCTACCTCCCAGAGTAATGGAAATAAAGCAAAAATAAACAAATGGGACCTAATTAAACTTAAAAGCTTTTGCACTTTAATGAAGTAAACTATAAGCAAGGTGAAAAGACAGCCTTCAGAATGGGAGAAAATAACAGCAAGCGAAGCAACTGACAAAGAATTAATCTCAAAAAGCAGCTCATGCAGCTCAATTCCAGAAAAATAAACGACCCAATCAAAAAATGGACCAAAGAACTAAACAGACATTTCTCCAAAGAAGACATACAGATGGCTAATAAACACATGAAAAGATGCTCAACATCAGTCATTATCAGAGAAATGCAAATCAAAACCACAATGAGGTACCATCTCATGCCAGTCAGAATGGCTGCTATAAAAAGTGTACAAACAATAAATGCTGGAGAGGGTGTGGAGAAAAGGGAACCCTCTTACACTGTTGGTGGGAATGCAAACTAGTACAGCCACTATGGAGAACAGTGTGGAGATTCCTTAAAAAACTGGAAATAGAACTGCCATATGACCTAGCAATCCCACTGCTGGGCATACATACCAAGGAAACCAGAATTGAAAGAGACACATGTACCCCAATATTCATCACAGCACTGCTTGCAATAGCTAGGGCATGGAAGTAACCTAGATGTCTATTGGCAAATGAATGGATAAGAATGCTGTGCTACATATACACAATGGAATATTACTCACCTATTAAAAAGAATGCATTGAATCAGTTCTAGTGAGGTGGATGAAACTGGAGCCTATTATACAGAGTGAAGTAAGTCAGAAAGAAAACCACCAATACACTATATTAATGCATATATATGGAATTTAGAAAGATGGTAATGATGACCCTATATGTGAGATAGCAAAAGAGACACAGATACAAAGAACAGACTGTTGGACTCTGTGGGAGAAGGCGAGGGTAGGATGATTTGATAGAATAGCATTGAAATATATATATTACCATATGTGAAATAGATCGCCAGTCCAGGTTCAATACATGAGACAGGGTGCTCAGGGCTGGTGCACTGGGATGACCCTGAGGGATGGGATGGGGAGGGAAGTGGGAAGGGGTGTTCAGGATGGGGTCATATGTACACCTATGGCTGATTCATGTCAATGTATGACAATAACCACTACAATATTGTAAAGTAGTTAGCCTCCAATTAAAATACATAAATTAATTAAAAAAAGAAATATTTGAAAATATTTGTGATGTTTACTCTGAAAAAGAGGAGACATGAGAAGAACATGAATATATTTATATATACTGTTCTCACTTTATTATACATATTATAGTGTCTATATTCTTATGCCTATTATATACATTATATATGTATATTTAAAACTAAGCAGTGGACACAGACTAGAAAAGGTCAGTTTTCCTTTCAACCCCAAAGGGCAATGTCAAAGAATGTTCAAACTAAATACTGTACAATTGTCCTCATTTCACATGTTAGTAAGAGTATGCTCAAAATCCTTCAAGCTAGGCTTCAGCAATACATGAACTGAGAACTTCTAGATGTACAAGCTGAGTTTAGAAAAGGCAGAGGAATCAGAAATCAAATTGCCAACATTAATTGGATCATAGAAAAAGTAATGCAATTTCAGAAAAACATCCACTTCTGCTTCATTGACTACAGTAAAGCCTTTGAGTTTGTGGATCACAACAAACTGTGGAAAATCCTTAAAGACAGGGGAATACCAGACCACCTTACCTCTCTCCTGAGAAACCTGTATGCAAATCAAGAAACAACAGTTAGGACTGGATGTGGAGCAATGGACTGGTTCAAAATTGGGAAAGGAGTATGACTAGGATATATATTGTCACCTTGCTTTTAACTTATATGCAGAGTACATCATGTGAAATGTCAGGCTAGATGAATCACAAACTGGAATCAAGATTGCCAGGAGAATTATCAGGAACCTCATATATGCAGATGATACCACTCTAATTGAACCAAGTAAAGAGAAATTAAAAAGCCTCTTGTTGAATGTGAAAGAAGGGAGTGAAAAAGCTGGCTTGAAATTTAGCATTAAAAAACTAAGATCATGGCATCCAGTCACATCACTTCGTGGCAAATAGAAAGGAAACAAGTAGAAACAGTGACAGATTTTATTTTCTTGGGCTCCCAAATCATTGCAGATGGTGACTGCAGCCATGAAATTAAAAGATGCTTGCTCCTTGGAATAAAAACTGTGACAAATCTAGACAGCATGCTAAAAAGCAGAGACATTACTTTATTGACAAAAGTACACACAGTCAAAACTATGGTTTTTCTAGTAGTCATATACAGCTGTGAGAGTTGGATCATAAAGAGGGTTGAGTGCTGAAGAATTGATGCTTTTGAATTGTGATGTTGGAGAAGACTCTTGAGAGTCCTTTGAACTGCAAGGAGATCAAATTGGTCGATCCTAAAGTAAATCAATCCTGGATATTCATTGGAAGGATTGATGCTGAAGTTGAAGTTCCAATACTTTGGCCACCTGATCTGAAGAGCCTACTCATTAGAAAAGACTCTGATGCTGGGAAAGATTAAAGGCAAAAGGGGAAGGGGTGACAGAGGATGAGACAGTTAGAAAGTATCGCCAACTCAATGGACATGAGTTTGAACAAATTCCAGGAGACAGTAGGGGACAGAGGAGCCTCGTTTGCTGCAGTCCATGAGGTTGCAAAGATTTGGACATGACTGAACAACAACAGTACTCTCTCTCTCCCATATATATATATATATATGTGTGTGTGTGTGTGTGTGTGTGTGTGTGTGTATTTTCTAGGCCTAACATAAGGAATACTTTGTAAAAAGTAATCAAATATGTTCAATGATATAATAGGCTATCTTGTGAGGAACAATGTCTCATCACTGAAAGCAGTTAAGAAGATGCCAAAGTACATATGTCATGGTAAATTTATCATAAATGTGAGATTATATCTAATAATCTTCTAAATCTAAGACTATGATTTTGTGATTAAGTAGCAAACACTTTTTTTTTTTTCCTTAAATGCTTGGATTCCAATTCTACTTCAAGCATGTTTTAAATGGAGGCAAAGGAGACACATCCTTAATAGTCTAATTTAAAGGATAGAATTACCAGAACTGCTGCCTCCCTCTCAGCCTTAATTGCTAAAATACTTCCCTTCCATTTTTCTACTTACCCTCAAATTCTGCTATTAGGCCTTATGTTGATATATGAGCATAAGTTTCAGAGATAGACTTGATTTTTTTTTTTTAAAGTATAGTTAATGTTGTGTTTGTTTCAAACATACAGCAACGTGATTCAGTTATATTGAGTTGGCCAAAAATTTCATCTGGGTTTTTCCATGACATGAGTTTGAGCATTGCAGGTGGATTCTTTACCACTGAGCCACCAGAGAAGCCCTCAATAGGTTAACAATCTGTATGATGGTATAGGTGTATGCCCAGTGAATATGCTAGCTGGCCCTGGGACTAAACAAAAGGGGGCAAAGGAAAGGAGTAGAAAGTGAAACAGCAGCAGAAAACAACCATCATTCAGTAACAGAGTGAATTCATTGGATGATGGTTAATCTCTGAATTATAATTTATCCTTAAATGCCTAAAATGAATTAGACACCATTTTCTAGACAAAATGAATTTGATAGCTTTTTAGCTCTTAATTGGTGATATCTGTTTTTTGTCCCCCAGCACAAGGAACACCTCGCTATGTTTAACCTTTTTAATATTTTTTAACCCTCATACTATTTTCAAAGGAATATTAAGCTTTCATTTTTATATTTTTAAATGCTCTGTACTTGGTTTACACACCATAATATAACTCCCCATGCACCAAAATCACTTGGACAAATGGAAATTTGAACAGTAAAGAGCCTTTAAGCAGAAATTCACATTTTTTCCCATAATTCCCTACAATGCAAGGATTGTACAACCTCTAAATAAGATATGTGCTACCACAGGCAAGGTTAGATTGCCCTTATCTTATAGAGTTGAACAGAGTTTCCATTTTTTGAATAGTATCAGATAACCGTTCTGTAAAGACCTTACAACACTTCATTCTGTGGCAGCATTTCCCCAAATGTGTGACTACATGCAGTGCACAACAGGTTGGAAAAACTGAAGCTGCATTAAAAAAAAAAAAAAAGACTGTGGTTGAATTTCTATATTCTTTGCAACTGATATCACCACCTGGAGGGTTCAAATAGGTAATAAACCTATTTGAGCAAAGGCATAGCAAATGCCTCTGTATGGAGAAAAGAGCTCTGCAAGGGAGACTACAGGGCTTCAGGCAATTCTCATGTAGCAAAATCCCACTTAAAACAAACCTCCCTGCTCTCTTGGGATCTTGTGTAATCCTGGGATTGGATGGATCAGTACTGGCAGTGGTTGCTCTTTGCTCAGAGAATTTGCTCAGGTTGTATGGGGCTCATTCTGTTTTCCTTCAAATTTCAAAATCTAGTCTTGAGACAATTTTACTTAATAATTAATTTCTCAAGGTGGTCTCTGATCCTTGATTCTACTTTATATTCTCCATGGGCAAATCTGAACCTCAAAGGCCTTAATTTCATCAGTTTTGGATGAACAAGGCAAATTTTGCCTATATAGTCTCTATCGTCCACAAGACTGCAAGCGTTTCTGGGACAAGGCCATGCCTTATTTTTATTCTGTATGCCTACTGTCAAGCATACTGCCCAAGGTGATAATATCAAATAAATATTTGTAGCATGAATGAATGAATAAATGGCATGAAGTACTAAAGAAAATTGCTAACATGTATGAGTTTACTGGCTTTATTATTGTAACAAATTAGCTTGAATTGAGTAAGCCACACAATTACTTACAAACTTGGAAAAATCTTACAGGTTGATTTTCATCTCTAAAAACATAGATAGCCTTTTAGTTTTCTTTAAAACTTCTTTTGTGGAAAAAGATGAGGACATATTTTGTGGAAAAGATAAGAACACTCTTATCTTACTGTGATTGAAAATGTAAAGGGAAAGCATGGTGTTTTCCCAAAAGGATTCTTGACTTTGGACTCCCCTCCCCTTTTTAACTGCTAAATCCTTGGTCTATTGACATTACTGATGCTAGGTAACTAGGAAGTATTTTGTTTTCATGTGTTAATGCTTGTCTATTGTGTGGGCATAATATGAAGAGTACAAACTATTGTAATCAGAATTTCTCAAATGCATAAGCTATAAATATAGTACATTAAGCAGATATAAATGTTATACATTTTTCATAAATTCCGAAGATTTGAGAGTCAGGAAGATTTGAATTATGAATGCTATTTTTTAGCTTCTATCTAAAAAACTCCAAGAGAACTACATTTAACTCTCATCCTATTCCTCTAAGATGGAGTAGGAGGAAGGTATTAAAAGAGTCTGTTCCGCCTTCTAAGATCATTACTTTATTTTCCAGAAGTGTATCCTATTCCGGTAAGACAGATATGTCCCATTGATCTTAGAAATATGTTGTTCCATGGCTGCAATTTCTTTCTCTGAAATTATCTTCTGGTACTTTAAATTTATTACCAATTGGCTAGTGCAGTGTGGTTTTCAGTTGCTGAAAATTTAGAGTCCATTACAATAGTGAGGTTTGGAGTAATTTCCTGGACTATATTTGGTGCCAAAGTCTCTACAAACTGATTTTTTTGTCACTCTTTTGGCAGCCTGTCCTTAAGGGAAAGATCTGTCTTTTTATTTGGGTGGATGTGATACAAGAAATATTACCCATAGATGACCTTTGTCAAGATTGTCTTCGTCTGTTTTGCAAGAAAGAAATTTAAGGTTGAAATGTTAAAACACACCTGAAAAATCAACACCAGAAATCTGAGTTCATTCTGTACAATAACTTCAACTGCTCCTGGACCTTAAGGCAAGGTCACTGTTGCTGTTGTCATGGGAATCTGGGTCTTGAGGAGCAAAGCTCAAGTTCATTTTCTAACAAGATAACAAACAATTTTCCCCCTGAAGCAAATCAATCATTTCCCTAAACACTCACAACTGTAGGACTAGTCATCTAGTTCCAGAGAGGAAATAGTCTTTATCAGATGATAGTTCAGAAGATACCTCTTTCAAAATGAGAAGCCTAGCAATCCTTGGTCTGTTGAGAAGTTTAAGTTTTATAAATGATAAAGTTTCTGTGAAAGCTAGGATTAATCTGGAAAACAAAGAGTGTCTTTCTCTTGGGTTGTTTTATCAACATTTTGATTGAAACGGAGTTAAGGTCAAAGAACATTTGGAAGAAAGGTAGACTCATTCACACTTGGCTGTGGACTCTGATATTCTTGCTATGGTCCTAGGAGCCCACATTTAAGAGTTTGGCCTGATTAGGTTAAGCCTCAGTCCAAGTGTCCATTAAAACACACTCTCTCTGAAAATAAAAGGAACAACTGCTTATCTCACTGAACTCTTTGGCCTATGGCTGAGTTGCCTTTTAAAGTGCTTGGGCATGCATGTAATAAACTCCAATTCCATTCAGTGGTTCTGATGACATAATACCCATTTAATACCTTCAGTATTCATTCAGGATGAATTCTATTTTCCTTGCACTAAATTGGATACTAAAATAAAAAAGATCCTCTATCTGTGGAATATTTGTATATGCTTACGTTTCTAATATTCTGTATTTCATTATACCAAAACATCTGAAAAAATAAATTTCTTCTTCACCTGCCTATCAAGGGCTGGATTAAAGATTTATTAGAATTGATGACAGCACTTGCAAAGCATAGAGCACTCTCCGACTGCTACACTCACTTCAGCTCTCTCAGAGCAAAGCCGGAATACTGATTTTGATTTCCTTTTTTTTTTTAGGACTGTGAAGGAAATGTACTTTTAAAGGTTTTGCTTTAAAATGTGAATGTGATTATCATTTTTGTACAAATGTATGTAGCATTACTGGCATATTTAAGTTTTCAGCACATAATGCACACTCCTGATTTAGAAACTTAAATAGTTTATTTTTTAAGAGCTTTCCATTTCACCTTTAAGCTTGTGTTACATAAGCTTAATGGACTCACTCAGCTTTGTGATGGAGAGTATCCACCAGGTGAATAGCAGTAAGCTCATGAGCTTTGAAGGGTTTATTTTGCCAGACTGCAACTCCAGCTTACTGTTTGGAGCTGCGCTATTCTGTATGCACTGATTTTAATACCACAAAACTCTGATAATATTTATTGCAGAACGAAAATGTCTTTTGCCCCTGCCCTCCCCCTTTCTTTTTGCATAAATACAGTAAGTTGAGCTTTAACTAAAGTGATGCCTGAATTAAACTGACAAATCCAAATGCATGAAATTTAAGATTGCAGTTATATAGCATGTCAACATCAAACTGTCAGTGACAGTAAGTCACTGCCAGGAGAAGTTTCTACAGCTTTTGGAAACTTCAGTTCAGGTCATTAGTTATCCAGCACTGGTCAGAGCAGCAGACCCGATGAGGATGGTGAGACTTAAATTTGGTACTAAAATTTTCCTTCAATCTAGAGATTTACTCTGGCACATGGGAGGAATGCAGTGTATCTGTAAGAAGAGTGGTGTTTGTGTTTCAAAGGAGAAAAGGGAAAAGGCTAGTGAGACAGATTGGATCTATTTTAACAGAAAACATACAATTGTTGATGCTTTGAGGGCACAAATGCCAAAGCCTTTGTTTACTTATGAGAAATATTAATAAGATGTCCTTTCTTTGTTCTTCTGAAGAAAAAGTTACTGAGTCAATTTTTGACTTACTAAATATGTTTACTCCTTTCATGGTTTTAAAATGTTTCTACCTTTCTCATGTCTCTGAATGCCCTCAACAGACGGTTGAACCCCAAACTGTTTCAAATGTCCTCCCATGGTTGTACTCTTGTACATTCCAAGAGGATGTTCTTGAGAATATAAACCATGCAGATGAACTAAGTATTTTTCAAAACTGCAATTAAAAAATGTTCCTACTGTAAAGAATCACACTTGGTTAGTGAAATAAGTAGCAAAAAGGTATTCAGAAAGCATCTCTGGACCATCTCTGCAATACGGGAGACACTGGTTTGATCCCTGTGTCAGGAAGATCTGTTGAAGGAGGACACAGCTACCCACTCCAATATTTTGTCCTGGAGAATCCCATGGACAGAGGAGCCTGGTGGGCTACAGTCCACAAGTCACAAAGAGTCGGACATGACTGAAGCAACTGAGCAGCACACACACACATCTGCTCTAGCCATATTCATGACAGCTTTCAAATACAGATCTCGGTGAAGTCTTTCCGTACAGCAGGGTGAATTCTGCATGGCAGGACTTCTTGAGTAAGGACACTCTAGTGGGAACAACTGGACATTGTGCAATAATGTAACTACTGTCAATATAGTATGTGGGGTATGGGGAAAGAAAGCAGCTATGTCAGAGATCATATTTTACCTTATTATTCTTCTTGGAGAAGATTATAAGGTAGACAAAATGGACAAGCTCCAGCTAAGTGATTCTGTGGGAATCTTGGCCCTTTCTGCTAGAATGGTGGTGAAGAGTGTTTAGCTTATTTCATTCAACCATTTGCTTCCATTCCTTGGCCCCACTCCTTTTTGATCCTGCTTGGTTTTCCTTTTCCTCCCTCATGCCAAAAAAGAAAGAATGAAGGAAGAAAGATAGGAAGAAAGAAAGGAAAAAAGAAAAAGACATTGGAACTGTTTGGGTAAGAGAACATTAAATTATAGACAATGTTGATAGGGGAAATTGTTTAGCTTTATTTTCTCAACTTAAAAGTTCTTGACTCATCATATTATAAAGGCAGTAAAACAAAACCAAGTGAAACAAAATAAACCCCCACTACCCAGGAGACAATCTCATTTTAATTAAGATTTTACTTTGAAAAGAAGAAACTGTTGTAGAAAGCACTGGTGGGAAAAAATAATTGAAAACATAATAAAACATGAATCTGAAAAAAAAAAAAAGATTGTGATGCGGTTGGGAGGTTGGAAAGGTGGGATGTTTACAGAAAAGGGAAACTTCAACAAGAAGAAAAATGAGAAAACCAGGAAAAGGGACAGAAAAAATGAAAAGAAAACCACAAATGTCAAGGGATACTTAATTCTCTGATTAGAAGAGGGGCAAATTATACTCTTACATCAAACACTAAATGCTTAGTGTTTTAACTTCTGCTAAACATAGGAACAAATTATGCACATAGCTTTTCAGGATAGAAAATGAAGAGAAACAGTTTGACTATTTGATAGCAATTAAATAGCAATGTATATTTTTCTGGGCAGAGAACACCACTGGGCCCAACTTTTTAAAATTTAGCATTTTGGCTACTTTTAGAAGAATATGACCCTCTCATTTGATGTTTATATGACACACACATGTTTGTTACACTGAAACACTGGTCTCTTGAGCATTAGAAGAAAATAAAACTTGAAACTATGACTCAAATGAGAAGAGAGTCCTCTAGGTATATTCCTTAAAGTACAAAGTACATAGCATTGTAGCACAAATTATGCACTCAAGAATATGTCAAGCTTAATCAAATTTACAAAAGGGATGGATAGACTGTGTAACAGTAAAAGAGATTTCCACATTTCTTTCATCCCATGTAAACAATCCAAAGCAACACCATATACTTGTTAATAAATGAATATGTGAACAGGAAAATAATGCTACATTTGTAGACATAACATTAGAGCACAAGCTCATTCTTTTGTATGATTCTCACAGTCATCCCATGAGGTTTGCAAGACAAGTTTTTTTTTCCCTTCTAAAGACAAAGAAACTGAAGTTCAGAAAGCTGAACTGACTTACCCAAGATTAAAGTATAGAAAGTTGAGACTGAAACTCAGATCTCTAGATCCAAGTCTAATACTTTTTCCTATCTGCTACACTGCTCCTGAATTTAGAGGAATCATAAATATTAGGTCAAATTGAGTGTGGCTGTCTATAAATCCTAGCTGCTGATTTAGTATAGAATCTAGAAGATTCCTCAACACTACAGGTAAATTTGAGTTTTCTTCCTGAGATCACTACCTTTCTGAAAACATTATCTACAGATATCTTATCCTTGATCATTTGAAGTTTCTAGCAATAAGCAATACTCTGCCATAGGGATATAATAAATGTTCAACAAATGTTTATTTACCTCAATTACTATGCAAAAGGCTTATAATTAATAATAAATCTAATAATCTGCTAGTCTATTTATCTTTTGATTTGATGAAGAGATTCTTAGAATTAAAAAATATGTGATATTAAAACTGCCCATGAGATACATCAATTTTATTCATATACTTTATTTTTGCAGAGATGAACTACAAACTGTTTTATTCTTTTAAATTCAGCAATCTTCTCTTGGATTCAATAATATAATTATAAAGTGCTCCAGATTTTACTTGAAAACCTATGAGCTGTTTTTTAACTGCAAAAATGCAAATGTACTGAAAATTAAGTTTGGAAATAAATATCTCTACAAGTACATAGGAGTAAGAAGAAAGACATGGGTTAAAAACAAGAATTTATATATGAGCACATTCACTTTATTCTAATGCATAAAGCTACACCAAAGTCAGATTCCAAGGTTTTTCTCTTTTTAAGTAGGTGCATATAAAAATTTAATAATTTTTCTTGAAATGTAGTATTAGCCAAATTTAAAACATTTCATCTGAAACAAAATGCTGATTTTGAACAAAGCAGTCTCAAGATGGGACCTCATAGTTCTTATGTCATGACATACTGTTACTCTTAGATTTATGACCATTGAATGAAAAAGAAGCCATAGTCTCAAAAATAGCATATTTGTTAACTGTAGAGAATCCCATGTAAATCGTTCCTTCTAAAGTGTTACAGACAGAGGGTAAAGTGTCACAAAGCCTTATCCATGTCTATCATTTTTATTAAAACCAAACAAAAAAAATTTCTTGTAAATGAATGTAGGAATTAATTCTGATGTGCTGTATCAAAAGCATGACAATTTTGTCACTTCTTTAAGTATCATATTTTATTGTTAACCTAATAGAGGAGGAGAGCTTACATGTAGTGTTAGATTTAGTGCCAGCAGCTGCATTTCTATCTTTTCATGAGACTAGAAGCTTTATGAAAGCAGACATCATGACTAACTTGCTCTCAATTTGGTCTCCAGCACCTAACATACTACATGGGACATGGCAGACAGTTAATACAGTTAATAGATATTTTTAAACAAATATACATTATCAAGAGGGAATAAATTAGAAAGTTGAGGAATTCTTTATAAAGCCTCAGAAATCTCAAAGATCTAAAACAGGGCTGAAAGAAGATTACTCTTAGAGAAGAGAAATAGCCTCTGTGCAACAAGTGGGGATAAATGTTTTAAAGAGCCAACAGCAGGTAATCCCTCATACTGTGAGTGGTTATTTCATCAACAGAGAATACAGTTGAGAAAAGTCAATCTTCCAGGTATGAAATCTTTAAAAAAAAAAAAAGAATAAGAAGTCATGGGGAAAGGATGGAGAAAGCATAAAAAATCAGAGAAAGAAAAACAATGGTGGAGACTCTGACACCAAGGAAGGCAAGTACTAGAAAGATAATTGACATCATATTGTTACATGTTCTGTAGTCTTCTAACAGCCATTTCCTTTTCAGGAGTTCTCAGGAGGCCTGTAAAAACTAAGGCCAGGGGTGGAAATACGTCTGTGTGTCTGTGTGTGTGTATTTGGTGGTGGTGGGTGGGGGTTGAAAATAGCCACCTACCTCTCAATAGTCCTTAAATATTATACATCACTGTGATTCATTATAAGCATATCAACCATCAGACTTTCTTTTTCGGTGTAAAGAGTTCAGTTCAGTTCAGTTCAGTCACTCAGTCGTGTCCGACTCTTTGCAACCCCATGAATCACAGCACTCCAGGCCTCCCTGTCCATCACCAACTCCCGGAATTCACTCAAACTCACATCCATCGAGTCAGTGATGCCATCCAGTCATCTCATCCTCTGTCATCCCCTTCTCCTCCTGCCCCCAATCCCTCCCAGCATCAGAGTCTTTTACAATGAGTCAACTCTTTGCATGGGTGGCCAAAGTACTGGAGTTTCAGCTTTAGCATCATTCCTTCCAAAGAACATCCAGGGCTGATCTCCTTTAGAATGGACTGGTTGGATCTCCTTGCAGTCCAAGGGACTCTCAAGAGTCTTCTCCAACACCACAGTTCAAAAGCATCGATTCTTTGGTGCTCAGCTTTCTTCACAGTCCAACTCTCATATCCATACATGACCACTGGAAAAACCATGGCCTTGACTAGACGAACCTTTGTTGGCAAAGTAATGTCTCTGCTTTTCAATATGCTGTCTAGGTTGGTCATAACTTTTCTTCCAAGGAGTAAGCATCTTTTAATTTCATGGCTTCAGTCACCATCTGAAGAGTTACAGTTTTAATGAAAGAACAAAGCATGGTACATTGTGATAAATCTAAGAAATAGCAGATGATGTTCAGGATATTGCTGTGCTGCTGACAAATCCAACAGAGGCTTATAGCAACATGGAAGATTACTGGAAAGTAAAACAATGACTTAGGAGAAGTCTTCTTTGGATTTTGATTCAATAATCAATTCTGCAGAATTGTAGTCATGTTACATCCACAGGAAATCACATTGTTGCACTATCTTTTATTTTATGAGAAAAATGACCAAAACTCAGTCCAATAAAAGGAATCTTTCAAGAGAGTGAATTCTGGGCTTCAGTACTTGTATAATTTTATTTAGCAACTGAATGTGTATCTATAGTGATATACTTGATAACTCTGAATAATTAAAAAGGGATTAAATTATGTTTCATATAATATTATAGAGTATAGTACATTTTGGATGGTATCCATTTGAGAAACAAGAAAAAGTTTAAACAAAGCATTGCTCCTGATAAGGTTAGACCTAAGTTATTTCAAAAACCACTTAGCCTTCTGACTGGCGTGAAATGGTACCTCATTGTGGTTTTGATTTGCATTTCTCTGATAATGAGTGATGTTGAGCATCTTTTCATGTGTTTGTTAGCCATCTGTGTGTCTTCTTTTGAGAAATGTCTATTTAGTTCTTTGGCCCATTTTTTGATTGGGTCTTTTATTTTTCTGGAATTGAGTTGCAGGAATTGTTTGTATATTTTTGAGATTAGTTGTTTGTCAGTTGCTTCATTTGCTATTATTTTCTCCCATTCTGAAGGCTGTCTTTTCACCTTGCTTATAGTTTCTTTTGTTGTCCAGAAGATTTAATTTTAATTAGATCCCATTTGTTTATTTTTGCTTTTATTTCCAAAATTCTGGGAGGTGGGTCATAGAGGATCCTGCTGTGATGTATGTCGGAGAGTTTTTTGCCTATGTTCTTCTCTAAGAGTTTTATAGTTTCTGGTCTTATGTTTAGATCTTTAATCCATTTTGAGTTTATTTTTGTGTATGGTGTTAGAAAGTGTTCTAGTTTCATTCTTTTATAAGTGGTTGACCAGTTTTCCCAGCACTACTTGTTAAAGAGATTGTCTTTTCTCCACTGTATATTCTTGCCTCCTTTGTCAAAAATAAGGTGTCCATAGGTGTGTGGGTTTATCTCTGGGCTTTATATTTTGTTTCATTGATATGTATTTCTGTCTTTGTGCCAGTACCATACTGTCTTGATGACTGTGGCTTAATGCTGGAGAGGGTGTGGAGAAAAGGGAACCCTCTTACAGTGTTGGTGGGAATGCAAGCTAGTACAGCCACTATGGAGAACAGTGTGGAGATTCCTTAAAAAACTGGAAATAGAACTGCCATACGACCCAGCAATCCCACTGCTGGGCATACACACTGAGGAAACCAGAATTGAAAGTGACACATGTACCCCAATGTTCATCGCAGCACTGTTTATAATAACCAGGACATGGAAGCAACCTAGATGTCCATCAGCAGATGAATGGATAAGAAAGCTGTGGTACATATACACAATGGAGTATTACTCAGCCATTAAAAAGAATACATTTGAATCAGTTCTAATGAGGTGGATGAAACTGGAGCCTATTATACAGAGTGAAGTAAGCCAGAAAAAAAAAACACCAATACAGTATACTAATGCATATATATGGAATTTAGAAAGATGGTAACGACAACCCTGTATGTGAGACAGCAAAAGAGACACAGATGTATAGAACAGTCTTTTGGACTCTGTGGGAGAGGGAGTTGGGGGATGATTTGGGGGAATGGTATTAAAAAATGTATAATATCATATAAGAAACGAATTGCTAGTCCAGGTTCGAGGCAGGATACAAGAAGCTTGGGGCTGGTACACTGGGATGACCCAGATGGATGGTATAAGGAGGGAGGTGGGAGGGGGGCTCAGGATGGGGAACACGTGTACACCCATGGCGGATGCATGTTGATGTATGGCAAAACCAATACAATATTGTAAAGTAAAAAACAAAACAAAACAAAAAACACTTAGCCAAGCCCTAGAAGTCCTGCATAATGCTATATATACTCAGGTCTATATATACCCCAGTCTCCCACATTGCAGACTTTCCTGGTGGCTCAGACGGTAAAGCATCTGCTTAAACTGTGGGAGACCTGGGTTCAATCCCTGGGTCAGAAAGATCTTCTGGAGATGGATGGCAACCCACTCCAGTACTCTTGCCTGGAAAACCCCATGGACAGAGGAGCCTGGTAGGCTACAGTCCATGGGGTAGCAAAGAGTCAGACACGACTGAAGAACTTCAATTTCACTTTCACCTGCATTGCAAGCGGATTTTTTACCAGCTGATCCACCAGGGAAGCCCCTATATATACGCTACTTTCATTTGAATAGGAACTAGGAAACACTGGAATATTTTAGCCAGTATGAGAGGTATGCATCTACTTCAGTAACCACTGTCACCTACTGGGTCCCAAAGTATAAAACCTGACTCAAGAAACTAAAGTAGGGACCTTCCTGGTGGATCAGTAGATGAGAATCCTCCTGCCAATCAAAAGGACATGGATTTGCTCCCTGGTCTGGGAAGATTCCACATGCCATGGACCAATTGAGCCCATGAGCCACAACTATTGAACTTGCGCTTTGGAGCTGCAACTACTGAGCTAGTGCCTAAACTACTGAAACCCACACACCTAAAGCCTATAGTTAGTTAGTTAGTTCAGTCACTCAGTCGTGTCTGATTCTTTGTGACCCCAAGGACTGCAGCAAGCCAGGCCTCCCTGACCATCACCAACCCAGGAGTTTACTCAAACGCATGTTCATTGAGTTAGTGATGCCATCCAGCCATCTCATTCTCTGTAGAACCCTTCTCCTCTCACCTTCAATCTTTCCCAGCATCAGGATCTTTTCCAATGAGTCAGTTCATTGCATCAGGTGGCTGAAGTATTGGAGTTTCAGCTTCAACATCAGTCCTTCCAATGAATGTTCAGGACTGATTTCCTTTAGGATGGACTGATTGGATCTCCTTGCAGTCCAAGGGACTCTCAATAGTCTTCTCCAACACCACAGTTCAAAAGCATCAATTCTTTGGCGCTCCTCTTTCTTTATAGTCCAACTCTCAAATCCATACATGACTACTGGAAAAACCATAGCCTTGACTAGATGGACCTTTGTTGGCAAAGTAATCTCTCTGCTTTTCTATATGCTGTCTAGGTTGGTCATAACTTTTCTTCCAAGGAGTAAGTGTTATTTTTTTTTTATTTCATGGCTGCAGTCACCATCTGAAGTAATTTTGGAGCCCCCAAAAATGAAGTCTGCCAATGTTTCCACTATTTCTCCATCTATTTGCTATGAAGTGATGGGACTGGATGCCATGATCTTTGTTTTCTGAATGTTGAGTTTTAAGCCAACTTTTTCACTCTCCTCTTTTACTTTCATTAAGAGGCTCTTTAGTTCTTCTTCACTTTCTGCCATAAGGGTGGTGTCATCTGCATATCTGAGGTTATTGATTCCAGCTTGTGCTTCATCCAGCCCAGGGTTTCTCATGATGTACTCTGCACATAAGTTAAATAAGCAGGGTAACAATATACAGCCTTGACATACTCTTTTCCTATTTGGAACCAGTCTGTTGTTCCATGGCCAGTTCTAACTGTTGCTTCCTGACCTGCATACAGGTTTCTCAAGAGACAGGTCAGGTGATCTGGTATTCCCATCTCTTTCAGAATTTTCCACAGTTTATTGTGATCCACACAGTCAAAGGCTTTGGCATAGTCAATAAAGCAGAAATAGATGTTTTTCTGGAACTCTCTTGCTTTTCCCAAGATCCAGCAGATGTTGGCAATTTGATCTCTGGTTCCTCTGCCTTTTCTAAAACCAACTTGAACATCTGGAAGTTCACAGTTCACATATTGTTGAAGCCTGGCTTGAAGAATTTTGAGCATTACTTTGCTAGCGTGTGAGATGAGTGCAATTGTGCAGTAGTTTGAGCATTCTTTGGCATTGCCTTTCTTTGGAATTGGAATGAAAACTGACCTTTTCCAGTCCTGTGGCCTCTGCTGAGTTTTCCAAATTTGTTGGCATATTGAGTGCAGCACTTTCACAACATTATCTTTTAGCATTTGAAATAGTTCAACTGGAATTCCATCACCTTAACTAGCTTTGTTCATAGTGATGCTTCCTAAGGCCCACTTGACTCACATTCTAGGATGTCTGCTTCTAGGTGAGTGATCACACCATTGTGATTATCTGGGTCATGAAGATCTTTTTTTGCATAGTTCTTCTGTGCTTTCTTGCCACCTCTTCTTAATGTCTTCTGCTTCTTTTAGGTCCATACCATTTTTGTCCTTTATTGAGCCCATCTTTGCATGAAATGTTCTCTTGGTATCTCTAATTTTCTTGAAGAAATCTCTAGTCTTTCCCATTCTGTTGTTTTCCTCTATTTCTTTGCACTGATCACTGAGGAAGGCTTTCTTATCTCTCCTTGCTATTCTTTGGAACTCTGCATTCAGATGGGTATATCTTTCCTTTTTGCTTCTCCTTTCACAGCTATTTGTAAGGCCCACTCAGACAACCATTTTGCTTTTTTGCATTTTTTTTTCCTTGGGGATGATTTTGCTCCCTATCTCCTGTACAATGTCACAAACCTCTGTCTATAGTTCATCAGACACGCTATCATATCTAGTCCCTTAAATCTATTTCTCATTTCCACTGTATAATCATTAGGGATTTGATTTAGGTCATACATGAATGGTCTAGTGTTTTTCCCTACTTTCTTCAATTTAAGTCTGAATTTAACAATAAGGAGTTCATGATGTGATCCACAGTCTGCTCCTGGTCTTGTTTTTGCTGACTGTATAGAGCTTCTCCATCTTTGGCTGCAAAGAATATAATCAGTCTGATTTCGGTGTTGACCATCTGGTGATGTCCATGTGTAGAGTCTTCTCTTGTATTGTTTGAAGAGGGTGTTTGCTATGAACAGTGTGTTCTCTTGGCAAAACTCTGTTAGCCTATGCCCTGCTTCATTTTGTACTCCAAGGCCAAATTTCCCTGTTACTCCAGGTGTTTCCTGACTTCCTACTTTTGCATTCCAGTCCCCTATAACAAAGAGGACATCTTTTTTGCATGTTAATTCTAGAAGATCTTGTAGGTCTTCATAGAACCATTCAACTTCAGCTTCTTCAGCATTACTGGTCAGGGCATTGACTTGGATTACCATGATATTGAATGGTTTGCCTTGGAAATGAACAGAGATTATTCTGTCTTTTTTGAGACTGCATCCAAATACTGCATTTCATACTCTTTTGTTGTCTATGATGGCTACTCCATTTCTTCTAAGGGATTCTTGCCCACAGTATTAGATATAATGATCATCTGTGTTAAATTCACCCATTCCAGTCCATTTTAGTTCTCTGATTGCTAAAATGTTGACCATCACTCTTGCCATCTCCTGTTTGATCACTTCCAGTTTGCCTTGATTCATGGCAATGCCTGTGCTCCTCAACAAAAGAGACCACTGCAATGAGAAGCCCTCACATTGCCATGAAGAGTAGCTCCTTCTTGCTATAACTAGAGAGAGCTCAAGCCACAGTGAAGACCCAGCACAACCAAAAGGAAAGAAAGAAAAAGAAACCAAAGTATAGGGACCAGATTGCAAGGTATCAGGAAAAGAATTACTGTACATGTGCTCCAAAGTGTAAAACATTGTGATCCCAGACTCTCACCCAAGATATTACTGCCAATTGCTATTATCTTCACACGTTCTTCTTTATAGAACCCATGCTACCATAGGTACACCTCAGTATCCTCTTCATTATGCAAACGGTATTAGGAATAGTCTTATTGCTGTGCTTTTTAATAAAAATTCTCTCATAAGACTGTAAGCAATTTCTGCATTCCATTTTCATACATGGGCATTGAGACTATTCTCAACCAGAGGAAAAATTCATAATTTACACTAAGATGAACTTCCTCCATTGTTACAGTATTTATAGCTTGTGCAATTAACATTCTGAACAGATCAGTGGCATAGCATCTAAGTAAATACAGGGGGAATAAATTTTACAAATAAACATGTGCCTAGTGTTAGTAGCCAATGATGATGAAAAGGCATTAAAACTGGTTACTCTGATTCTGTGATCTTCCTTTATAGTTCAGATGATATATCTTGTGAACAGAATGGATAAGAAGACAATATTCCACAGCTAGCAAAGTTTTATATTGGAGAAGGAAATGGCAACCCACTCCAGTGTTCTTGCCTGGAGAATCCCAGGGACGGGGGAGCCTGGTGGGCTGTCGTCTATGGGGTTGCACAGAGTCGGACACGACTGAAGCGACTTAGCAGCAGCAGCAAAGTTTTATAATTATCCACAAAATTGCCAGCAGAGGAATAATGGCGCTTGTCATTACAACTGAAGGTAAAGTATACATATATGGTATAGGGTTTCAATGCTTTTTAAAATGTGACAAATTCTTTATTTTGCATGCATTTGTATTTGCAATGTATTTCTCAAATAAAACTAGTAAATTAAACAGGGCTTCTGGTACTCCAACATCCCGAATTTCACTTCATCTCCACTATTTCAACGAATTCTAATGAATCTGATCTAGATTATCCCCCAAATTCAGTGTTCAAACTTTCAAAATTCTCTGTTAAAAGTAACCATGCAATTTTTATGCACTCACTCATTTAACACTTGTGCCATGTTTTATTTGGTCTTGAGGCCTCAAGTTTGCAAGTTTTAATGTTTTAATCATCCACTCCTTATTGAAAGATTTGTGGATACCTTTCCTGACAGTCTTAAGAAATACATTTCCTTTAAGCATCTCAAAATATCTTCTTCTTCCTTTCAATTAAGTTCATATGTGGAAAAACACTGGGAATGGATAACTAATAAAGTTTTCAGTTAAATTACAAGTAATTCCTACCTTTGATGTTTTCAGATAAATTACAAGTAATTCCTACGTTTGGTGTCATGTTTTCTCTGAGTGGTCAGAGGTCATTATGACAAGAGGAAAAGACTCTGACCTTATTCAGTCAAAGCAGGGTCTATATGTATGATTTGTTAAACTAGCAGACAGGAGCATGTCCCTGGGAGGGAGGCAAAAGAGGAAAATATATAGTTGGCTGCTTTTGACACCTGGAGAGTTTTGAAACCAGGGATGTTTCCAATCTATGAAGTTATAAGAGCAAGGATGAAGTCTGACTTATGCATTATATTCTACAAACCTAGCATTATACCAGTTCAAAGTAGGTGCTCAGTCAATACATTTTTGACTAACTGATGGCATATTGACAACCCATTCACCCTCCCTTAAAACTTCTAAAATGCTTATTTTCAAAAGACCAACGAAGACTATAAGATGATCTCTTTTTCTCAAGTTAACTAGAACATTCCATCGTAATCTGAATACCTACAGTGTGTCAAGCACACCCAGAGCCTCCAGATTCATAACCTCTGAAGCCTCATTTAAAATATTTTGGAAATGGTCAAGGAAGTGAAGAGAATGAATTTCTTTGACAAAGAGAAAAGGCAGTATTTTCCCTTCAAAATGGAAACCCAATGCCATCAATGGAATGAAGGTGTGAGGTTTAAATTGTGGCATTAGAGCAGGAGTCTGTCTCCAACAGGTATAGTTTCTGCAGTTGCATTTTATAAAATTAAGAAATGATTGTAGACTTTCTGTATTATAACTGCATGTACATCTACACAACAGGAATTTATATTCATATGTATTTATATGCTCCTTTTCTCCCTACTAAAATAAATATTGACAGCATATCTGTTACCTTATTGAAGGAAAAGGGACTTCTAGAAAGGTCTTTCCCATAAAGCTAAGCAGTTAAATGGGATAGTTCCAGGTAATTTCTAATTCATAACTTATCTTGAGCCTGGGCAGGAAAAATCATTATCACCATATTTACTATGGAAAGAACAACCCTTGTAGCTAGATAAGATGAAGACAAAGATGTATAATGTGAGGAGGGGCAGAAATGTTAATAAAAATAATGAAATGCTAGACACACTGGGGTTTAAATCTAATTGGTCATGATTTTAATTTTATTTATTTATTTACTATCTGTTACTTTTTTCACTATCTGTCACTGTTACTATTTTCACTATCTGTTACTTCTGTCTGCTGCAATTTTATTTTGGAGTTTTGCACGTATGTTTCTGTGGGATTGTCTAATTTTCATTTCTTGTATCATCTTTGATTACAGTAGTTCTAAAAACAGAGTTGGAGAAATTGAACTCATTTTCAAACCCCGGAAGAGTTTGTATATTATAGTGATCTTTGATGTTTGGGGAAAATAACTTAAAATCATGCTGTTATTTTTGTTAATGTGTTATTTTGTTTATACATGGAAGAGTAGTTACATGATATGTTCAGTTTCTTTAATGGTCTATTCTGATTTTCTATTTCTTCTGGAGTCACACACATCTCAATTCTGTTGCCTCTACCTTGAGTGGGTCCAAGACCTTAATTCCGGTCCTTTTTTCATAGGTATTTAAAACCAAAGCTCCTAGATAGTATTGAGCTTTTAAAAATTCTGCTCCCTACTTATTCACCCCATGCCCAAGCCAGCCCATGCTACATGGCTGAAAAAGTATTGGTCTGTGTACTTACCAATCTACCTCTCAATTTCCTCTGGCACGTAGAGATTTCTCTTTGCTTCCTGAGAGCATGGATATCTAAATGTGTATTCGAAATTTGGGTTATCTTTTATCTAGTCTTTTCAGGTGTTTGCAGTAGGAAGGTTTCCCCACCAGTTGGGTCTATCAAGGTTCCAGAATTCCTCTATTACGTTTTCTGTCCACTGTCTCAGTACCATACTTTCCTCAACTCACTGCCACTTGTATCATCTGGATGCTGTATCATCATCAAGTCGTGAATCTTCTCTATAAGTGTCATCTATTGCCCTACTGTTGCTAAATTCAGTGCATTCTTTCTGCCCTCTGTAGCTTTACAACAGGATCTGGCTATATTCTGTACTCGGTAAAAACATGTGGAGTGAATTAACTTTATATGACCTCATAGCATCATTTGCCACCTCTACACTTCATAAAATTTTCTATTTCCTTGACTCTCTTAACAAAGTTAAGAAAAACAAGAGGGGTTTCCTTTTACTTCTTTCTATATTCCTCATCACTCACCTCTCAGATTTTCATTTTTTAAAATGTATCCATTATGTATTGTTGTTTCCCAAGTAATCGTTCTCTCTCTTCCTGCTAAACCCACACGTTCCCTTTTCTTCAGCTATCACCACATCCCACCAGTTTTCAAGTCTTTATCTCCAACTCAGATTTCTTTCCTGATATTCAGACTCAATTACTATTTGGATGTCTAACAGGTAACTTAAGCTCACATGACCTAAATTGAGTGCACACTTCCCTCTCCAGAATTTATTCTTCTTCCTATATATTTTCCATTTTATTTCCCTGAGGTAGAATTCTTAAAGTCATCCTTCATTAATCTTTTTCCCTCATGCTGTCCACCCATCCAAGCTGATCGCCAAATCCTCTGAATTATGTCTTCCAAACATCTCTGGAGTCTGTCTTTTCCTTATGACATTGCTTCATTTAGATCCTTATCATTTTATACCTGTATTATGGAAATGGCCTTATCTTTAATGTCAGGTTTTAATTTGCTACCTCACACTCTTCCTTCAATCCATCCTTCACCCTCCTGACAACATTATCTTAAAAATTAAATTAGGTCATGACATTCCTTTAATTTAAAATCTTTAAGTATCTCCTTATTGTTCTCAGGATGAAATCTACTGTTTTCAGTATGGCATTCAAAGTCCCTCCTTACTTTTTCAGCCTCATATCTCAACACTTTCCCCTTATACTCTATAATCCAGTAATACTGAACTCTTTACAATTCCTTGAATGAGTATTTGCTCTTAGGCAGCATTCACTGATTCACTAGATTGGATTAGGTGCCCTTATCATGCAGCATTCATTACACTGTTTCCTAACCATCAGATTGTCCATAATTAGAGACACTGTTACCCGTGTATTCCTGGTAATTAATATCATGTTTAGCATACACTAGGATCTCAGTAAATGTTGAATTAGTGAATATAAACTTATACTTGTAAATATTCTCACTTTTTTCTATTTACTTTTTAATGGATATGTCTCTATTAATAATAATCTCTCTCTCTCTCACACACACACACACACACATATATATATATATATATATATATATATATATGTAAAATTGCTTGCTATAGGTCAAGAGATCATTAGTCTTTCCCATTCTATTGCTTTCCTCTATTTCTTTGCACTGATCAGTGAGGAAGGCTTTCTTATTTCTCCTTGCAATTATTTGGAACACTGCATTCAAATGGGTATATCTTTTTTTTTTTCTCCTTTGCCTTTCACATCTTTTCTTTTCTCAGCTATTTGTTAGGACTCCTCAGACAACCACTTTTCCTTTTTGCATTTCTTTTTCTTAGGGATGGTCTTGATCCCTGCCTCCTGTACAATGTCAAGAGCACTCCATCCGTAGTTCCTCAGGCACTCCTGTCTATCAGATCTAATCCTTTGAATCTATTTGTCACTTCCACTGTATAATCATAAGGGATTTGATTTAGGTCATACCTGAATGGTCTAGTGGTTTTCCCTACGTTCCTCAATTTCAGTCTGAATTTGGCAATAAGCAGTTCATGATCTGAGCCACAGTCAGCTCCTGGTCTTGTTTTTGCTGACTGTATAGAGCTTCTCAGGAAATGGCAACCCACTCCAGTGTTCTTGCCTGGAGAATCCCAGGGATGGTGGAGCCTGGTGGGCTGCCATCTATGGGGTCGCACAGAGTCGGACACGACTGAAGCAACTTAGCAGCAGCGGCAGCATAGAGCTTCTCCATCTCTGACTGCAAAGGATATAATCAATCTGATTTTGATGTTGACCATCTGGTGATGTCCACGTGTAGAGTCTTCCCTTGTGTTGCTTGAAGAGGGTGTTTGCTATGATCATTGTGTTCTCTTGGAAAAACTCTGTTAGCCTTTGACCTGATTCATTTTGTACTCCAAGACCAAATTTCTCTGTTACTTCAGGTATCTCTTGATTTCCTACTTTTGCATTCCAGTCTCCTATAATGAAAAGGACATCTTGTTTGGGTGTTAGATCTAGAAGGTCTTATAGGTCTTCATTGAACCATTCAACTTCAGCTTCTTCAGCATTACTGCTCAGGGCATAGACTTGGATTACTGTGATATTGAATGCTTTGCCTTGGAAACAAACAGAGATCATTCTGTCATTTTTGAGATTGCATCCAAGTACTGCATTTCAGACTCTTTTGTTGACTATGATGGCTACTCCATTTCTTCTAAGGTATTCTTGCCCACAGTAGTAGATACAATGGTCATCTGAGTTAAATTCAGCCATTCCAGTCCATTTTAATTCACTGATTCCTAAAATGTCGATGTTCACTCTTGCCATCTCCTATTTGACCACTTCCAATTTGCCTTGATTCATGGACTGAATGTTCCAGGTTCCTATACAATATTGCTCTTTACAGTGTTAGACTTTACTTCCATTACCAGTCACCATTTGAATGCAGATTTCCATCACCATTTGAATGCAGAGTTCCAAAGAACAGCAAAGAAAGATACAAATGCCTTCCTCAGTGATCAATACAAAGAAATAGAGGAAAACAATAGAATGGGGAAAGACTAGAGATCTCTTCAAGAAAATTAGAGATACCAAGGGAACATTTCACACAAAGATGGGCACAATAAAGGACAGAAATGATATGAACCTAACAGAAGCAGAAGATATTAAGAAGACGTGGCAAGAATATACAGAAGAACTGTACAAAAAAGATCTTCATGACCCAGATAGCCATGATGGTGTGATCAGTCACCTAGGGCCAGACATCCTGGAATGTGAAGTCAAGTGGGCCTTAGGAAGCATCACTACGAATGAAGCTAGTGGAGGTGATGGAATTCCAGTTGAGCTATTTCAAATCCTAAAAGTTGATGCTGTGAAAGTGCTGCACTCAATATGTCAGCAAAATTGGAAAGCTCAGCAGTGGCCACAAGACTGGAAAAGGTCAGTTTTCATTCCAGTCCCTAAGAAAGGCAATGCCAAAGAATGTTCAGACTACCACACAATTGCACTCATCTCACATGCTAGCAAAGTAATGCTCAAAATTCTCCAAGCTAAGCTTCAATAATAAGTGAACTGTGAACTTCCAAATGTTCAATCTGGATTCAGAAAAGGCAGAGGAACAGATATCAAATTGCCAACATACATTGGATCATCGAAAAAGCAAGAAAGTTCCAGAAAAACATCTACTTCTGCTTTATTGACTATGCCAAAGCCTTTGACTGTGTGGATCACAACAAACTGTGGAAAATTCTTAAAGAGATGGGAATACCAGACCACCTGACCTGTCTCTTGAGAAATCTATATGCAGATCAAGAAGCAACAGTTAAAACTGGAGGTGGAATATCAAACTGGTTCCAAATCAAGAAAGGCTATATACTGTCACACTGTTATTTAACTTATATGCAGAGTACATCATGTGAATGTGGGCTAGATGAAGCACAAGCTGGAATCAAAAATATCTATAACCTCAGATATGCAGATGATGCCACCCTTATGGCAGAAAGCAAAGAAGAACTAAAGAACCTCTTGATGAAAGAGAAAGAGGAGAGTGAAAAAGTTGGCTTAAAACTCAGCATTCAGAAAAACTAAGATCATGGCATCCAGTCCCATCACTTCATGACAGATAGATGAGGAAATAATGGAAACAGTAACAGACTTCATTTTTGGGGGCCTACAAAATCACTGCAGCCATGAAATTGAAAGATATTTCCTCTTTGGAAGAAAAGCTATGACCAATCTAGACAGTATATTGAAAAGCAGAGATATTACTTTGCCAACAAAGGACTGTCTAGTCAAAGCTATGGTTTTTCCAGTAGTCATATATGGATGTGAGGATTGGATTATAAAAAAAAAAAAAAAAAAAACGCTGAATGCCGAAGCATTGATGCTTTTGAACTGTGATGTTGGAGAAGACTCTTGACAATTTCTTGGACTGCAAGGAGATCCAACCAGTCCATCCTAAGGGAAATCAGTCCTGAATATTCATTGGAAGGACTGATGTTGCAACTGAAATGCCAATACTTTGGCTACCTGATGCGAAGAACTGACTCATTGGAAAAGACCCTGATGTTGGGAAAGATTGAAGACAGGAGGAGAAGGGGACGACACAGGATCAGATCATTGAATGGCATTACTGACGCTATGGACATGAGTTTGAGTAAACTCTGGGGGTTGGTGATGGACAGGGAAGCCTGCCCTGCTGCAGTCCATGGGGTTGCAAAGAGTCAGACACGATTGAGTGACTGAACTGAACTGATAGGTCAAGAGGCACTATTCCAAGTTTTTGACATATGTTAACTCACTAGATACTCAGAACAAGCCTTGATTCCCCATTTTTCAGAAACTGAGACCCAAAGATATTATGTGACTTGATAAGCCTTGCATAGCCAATAAGTGCTAGAACTGGGAGTCAGACCCAGGCAGTTTGTCTCCAGAGTCCATAATAGGCTCTAAGAAAGAAAAAATAATAAAAATATATTTTATGGATGATTCAAAATCCATTACCAAGTCCTAAATTATTAATAGTTGAAGATTGTGCCCTTGAAACTTAGACTTCATATGACATATAGAAAGCATACAACTTTAGTATAAACATTAACCTTGGTTTTGCTGACTTACATTATTGTTATTCTTTTCTCTAAACATTAACCTTGGTTTTGCTGACTTACATTATTGTTATTCTTTTCTCTATTTTTTCCCCTCAGGTTTCTGTTTTATTCTTTTGCTGTATCTGATCTTTTCTATTTCCTTCATCACACCCATCATTTTGCATATGAATCAGGTCAAGTACCATAGGTAATAGCTATGAAAATTAAAAAATCTTGGTTTTCATCATTCCCAGGACTAAAGTGTACTTCATCTATTAAAGGTAATGTTTTATGCTTTTAGCTCTCATATTCCTGAACTAAAAAGAAATTGAGAAACTGAGAAGGACAAACATTTTTTGTTTGTTTGTTTGTTTCTTTGGGACCTGGGGTAAAAACATGAATAGATTGTATAAGTATCAGTTCAGTTCAGTTGCTTAGTAGTGTCCAACCCTTTGTGACCCCATGGACTGCAGCACGCCTCCAGGTCCATCTCCAACTCCTTGAGTTTACTCAAACTTATGTCCATTGAGTCGGTGATGCAATTCAACCATATAATCCTCTGTCAAACCCTTCTCCTCCCGGCTGCAATCTTTCCCAACATCAGGGTCTTTTCCAATGAACATTCAGACTGATTTCCTTTAGGATCGACTGGTTGGATCTCCTTGCCAACCAAGGACTCACAAGAATCTTCTCCAACACCACAGTTGAAAAATATCAATTCTTTAGTGCTCAGCTTTCATTTTAGTCCAACTCTCACATTCATACATGACTACTGGAAAAACCATAGCTTTGACTAGATGAAACTTTGTCAGCAAAGTAATGTCTCTGCTTTTTAATATGCTGTCTAGGTTGGTTATAACTTTTCTTCCAAGGAGTAAGCGTCTTTTAATTTCATGGCTGCAGTCACCATCTGCAGTGATTTTGGAGCCCAAAAAAATAAAGTCTGACACTGTTTCCACTGTTTCCCCATCTATTTCTCATGAAGTGATGGAACCAGATGTCATGATCTTAGTTTTCTGAATGTTGAGTTTTAAGCCAACTTTTTCACTCTCCTCTTTCAGTTTCATCAAGAGGCTCTTTAGTTCTTCACTTTTTGCCATAAAGGGAAATGTCATCTGCCTATCTGAGATTATTGATACTTCTCCTGGTAATCTTGATTCCAGCTTGTGCTTCATCGTTCCTGACATTTCACATGATGTACTCGGCATATAAATAAGCAGGGTGACAATATACAGCCTTGACAAACTCCTTTCCCAATTTAGAACCAGTCTGTTGTTCCATGTCCAGTTCTAACTGTTACTTATTGACCTGCATGCAGATTTCTGAGGAGGTAGGTCAGGTGGTCTGGTATTCCCACCAGAGGTTCAGATGACCTAAATTAACTTAGGCTTTTAGAAACTTGTCATCTTTTAATAGCAATGTTTTGCAATGCCAAATACAAAATATGATTTGATACATAAAAAACCATAATTGTCATTTCTGAGTAGCGGTAATCAAACAATTATCAACTTTATAGTCAGTGGCACCTCTCTGAAGTTCCTACAGTAACTTTTACAAAATTGCACTATTTGAAGATTCAGTTGCTCTCTCTCTCCCCAGTCCCTTCTCTAACCAAGATTGCCCATGGCAGCTTTTATCAACAACTAGAAATACACTACACTCTTTGAAATTTTAAACCTGATATAGAGTGAAAAAGTCCAATGATTTTTCTTCTTCCATAAAATATCATTGTTGTCTCCATTTCTGTTGTAAACACAAGACCAAATTTGTCACCTGGTCACAAAGTTAGAAGTGTTTACAGATTGATAGAACGATTAACTACAATAAAAGTTCTCTATCACTTGAAACACTAATATCACCCTTCCCCCCCAAATTAAACTTATCTAATGAAACCTGAAGGCCCTTCAGATATACAAAGAATGGACTGAATGTGCGATGTGTTTCAAACCCAAACAGCCTGCCCAACTAAATGGCTATAATCAAACTAAAAAACTGAAACTCTGTAGACACCAAAATCCACAGATCTGTTTGTTGAAGTCTCTTGATATGATGAAGGCTCTTTACTGATCTCTTTGTCATTTCAAAGGGGGGGGTGGTATATTGCTGCTATTTGTTTATGGCAATGAGCTGTGCCATAACACATTCTGCCAAGCAAGTGCTATATATTGCTTTGCTTTCCAGTCCTAGGCTCATACAGATGATGTGAGAAAAAGGATAGGTTTTTTTTTCTTTTATACTTTTAACAGTTCTGTTATTTGTTTCGTCCATAGAATTAGATATTTTTTTCTTTCTTTTTCAACTTTACCTTTTCCTTTTGCTACTGATTTTGCTCTGACATAAGAAGCAAAGGTTAATGGGGCACTCAGTTCTTTCCTTTGCTCTTCCACTGGTCTTTGACAATCACAGTATGTACAGTCTTTCTTCACATGATCTAAAATAATGAACTCCTAGGAATGAAGCCTATATACTCTTTGAGGCAGAAATACATTTCCATCACTCTTAAAACCTGTGTAACTTCTGACTCTGGGGGTTCTTATTGGCGAAGGCAGCCTTTTTCTTGCCTCTTCATATACTACCGAAAGCTTTGACTCTTGGCAAAAACAGCTGCATGAATATGCTTATTTGGAAAAATCAAATCAATTCTCTCACCTAAGTAAATGACCTTGTTATTTATAACTGCTCTGGTTAAAAGGGTTCTTTACAGCTAAATCTATTTGAGTTGTCATCCTCCAAGTATTCTAACTCTTCCTGGGAATAAACTGCTTAGTTCTTTAATGTCAATTTTTTCTGGATCCTTTTTTTTTTTAAGTGAATCTTTGTGAAATTCTAAATATATCCTGATTCTCAAATATGTGCATAATTCCCCAACCCATATCCAACATATGAAGGAAAAATTTAACTGGATCAGTTCTCACAATAAATAAGAATGCATGTATTTGTTGGGGAGAAAGAGGCAATGAATTTTAAAGATATGATCCAGTCTTGAAGGAGTCATGTTTTACAAATATAATAACTACATATTATTTATCATTTTGCTGTTTTGACGTCTTTCTTTTCAGGGTTTTGAAGTTCAGAGTCAGCCTAACAAAGTTAGAATAAGTCTTTGAAAACTGTTTCCAAAATCACCCCAGGAAAGCTGTTGAGTCACAGAGAACACACCTTTTCACCTTTTCACAAATCAGGATAAGTCAGCTTGACTGATTCACTGTCTGACCACTGGGCAAAATATAAATCATGTAGGAAAATGTCAGTTGAAATGTTAGTGCACTTTAAGGTCATCTGTTGAATTTTCAGTGTGTGTCTGTATCATCTTCAAAAAAACCCCAACATTAAAAGGCAGTCATAAAACAATGAACATTTACTCTCCATTTTTTCTCTTTAGAAATGTATAAGCTGCATCATATTCAAATCAATGTCAGAACCGGTATAGTAAAGATTAATGCATGAAACTAAGAAAGGGAACATTTTGCTATGTCTGTGCATCGGGTAGAAATCAATTTAGGAAAAATAGAACTCCCCCTCACTGCCCTCAAAACAAATAAAAAGTAAAAGAAAAAAAACCTTTCAACAGAAAAAGACTCGCAGACTTAGGGAAAGAACTTATGGTTGCCCAGGGGAAGGGATAGTTAGAGAGTTTGAGACGCCATGTTCACACTGCTATATTTAAAATGGATAACAACAAAGGCCTACTGTATTGCACAGGGAACTTGGTTCATTGTTATGTGCCAGCTTGGATGAGAGGTGATTTTGGGGAAGAATAGATACATGTATATATATATATATATGACTGAGTCCCTTCGCTGTTCACCTGAAGCAATCACAACATTGTTAAGCAGCTATATGTCAGTACAAAATAAAAAGCTTAAAAAATAAAGTAAAGAAAACTGTAAGAACTCTATAGACAATGGGAAGAGGAGGACTCCAAATGCTGAAATTAGCAGATATAAAAATAATGTCAGTTACCCTGGTGGTCATTTTTTTTCCCCATAAGAAGAGCTCAAATACTTTTTTAATCTAGGAGATTTATCATCTGAATTAGCAACAATTCAAAAGACTGTTTCCTAAATATTTGTCGTATTATCAGGAATTTTCCATTTCAACAATATGTTATCACATTATATTTAGCCACTGGAGCTTGTACTATATGGAAGGCAGGCTAACGACAGAGTCTGAAATAATTTTCAAAAAAATTCAATATCAAGTTTATGTTCTACTATCTTATAAAATAAAAATGAGGCAGAAATTAATGTAGATGGTAATTAATACCCAAATGAAATAGCAACTCAATGTGATAAAGGAAAATAGTGGCAATTATTACAGCTAACATTGTGGAAAACTGAGTGTGTGATGCTACCTGACACTTTCTACCACAGCAAATTTCAGGAGCAATTATAACAGCTTATCAAGCAAGCAAGCATGTGCTGAACTTCTGTATAAAATATTATATGCACTGTTGAATGTCATTAAAATGTAGAAGTTGAAATATTTGAACTTTTACAAAGCTCCAAACTTTAAAACTACACTAATGTAACAATAGAAAGTAGTTGACTATTGTCTTAAAGCCATTAAAGTAGAAAATCTACTCTTGTAAAGATAAGAAATGAACCGCTGGTATTCATTGACTCTTGCCAACATGTGAATGCAACCCCCAAAAGGGGAAGGAATTTGTGTTACTCAACACTGTGTCCTCAATATTTAGATGACTTCCTGGCACACCACAGGGACACAACAACTCTGTGTTGAATGAAGATGTACATCTAGAGTTGAGAACCAAATCACATGAACAATGATGTCTTGTGACTCAGCTCTGAAACAGGTCAAAGTGAAAGGAAACACTCTGAATGTGACAAAAAATGACACTGAATGAAAAGAATCATAAATTACAAATGCCTCAAAAGAATTCTATTTCCAAACCCACATTATAAGATACTTATGATCTATACACAAATCACTAAACAGATGGCTAACTATATATATTAGTTTAGTAGGGCTGCTATGACAAAGTACTACAGACTGGGTGGCTTAAACAACAGAACTTTATTTCTTCACAGTTCTGAAGGCTAGAAGTCCAAGATCTAGGTGTCAGCAGAGTTGGTTTCTTCCTCAGTCTCTCTCCTTGCCTTGTAGATGGTCTTCCTCTACCAGTTTTTTTCATGTGGTCATCCCTCTGAACATGTCTGTGTCCTAATCTCTTCTTTGCATAAAGATACCAGTCATATTGGATTTGTGCCCTCCTTAATTATCTGTTTAATGACACTATCTCTAAATGCTGTCATATACTGAGGCTCTGAGGGTTAGGATTTCAAAATATGAATTTTAGATTGACACTATTCAGCCCATAGCACTTTATGGAACACAAGATGGAGTATGGTTACATGAGAAATTAACAATATGTACAAAATCTTAGAATGCAGCTGCTGCTGTTGCTAAGTTGTTTCAGTTGTGTCTGACTCTGTGCAACCCCATAGACGGCAGCCCACCAGGCTCCTCTGTCTCTGGGATTCTCCAGGCAAGAACACTGGAGTGGGTTGCCATTTCCTTCTCCAATGCATGAAAGTGAAAAGTGAAAGTGAACTTGCTCAGTCATGTTGGACTCTTCGCGATCCCAGGGACTGCAGCCTACCAGGTAGAATACCAACAATTTAAAGAGGTGAATCATTTACTCAAGTTTTTAATGGTAAAACAAATGAATGCAAACATAACAAGAGGCAATGTGCAATGATAGCAGCCGAATTAATTATATTCACAGTGTTGAGACTGGGGGTTGGGGAGCTATATTCAACATAAACATATGTATCAGTAAACATTTGCTCAAGTGTCTTTTGTTTGTTTGTTTGTTTTAGGTCTGTAGTTTCTTAATAAGAGTTCTAAAAGTCTTAAAGAGCTAATATTTCTAGAAGAAATGATCAATCTTCCTAGCCAAGATAAGTCTGCTGCTGCTGCTGCTAAGTCGCTTCAGTCGTGTCCGACTCTGTGTGACCCCATAGACAGAAGCCCACCAGGCTCCCCTGTCCCTGGGATTCTCCAGGCAAGAACACTGGAGTGGGTTGCCATTTCCTTCTCCAATGCAGGAAAGTGAAAAGTGAAAGTGAAGTTGCTCAGTTGTGTCCAACTCTTCGTGACCACATGGACTGCAGCCTACCAGGCTCCTCCGCCCATGGGATTTTCCAGGCATGAGTACTGGAATGGGGTGCCATTGCCTTCTCCACAAGATAAGTCTACTATATTGCTTATGCTCATGAATTCACATCTACAATAATTAATTTGGCAGATGGTTAATACAGTGGAAACTCATGGTAATATTGGCTTGGTCAAAAAGTCTGTTTGAGTTTTTCTGTAACATCTTATTTAAAAACCTGAATGACATTCTTGGCCAAACCAATATATTATGATTTTAAGGAATTTGGCAGGTTTGTTTTGAATCCCCAGATAATTTGGTACTGCATTGCATACACAAAAAGAGTCTCATAAAGTTGTGTGATGTGATACTCTAGTATATATGAGGTAAGTAATTATTGGGTGATAATTGTAAGGGGACCAAAGCTAATATATAATGAAAGAAAAAGTCAGGCTTTGTTGATTTTATATATACACTCTAAGTCTAGAAACTATATTTTCATTTTCCAATTTTTGTCAGTTTAGTTGAGGGTGATTTGAGCCTTTAGGTACTAAGCTCAGTCATGTCAAATAAAAAAAAATTCTTCATATTTAAACTAATTTAATTATCCCAAAATATTACATGATAACATGATACCTATTTGCTAGGTAGATTTCTTTGTGCTGAATGGTTATTTTTAGAGAAAGGATAAAGAAATTCCAAAGGTCTTATGGTGAACAAACAAGGTCAAGGGGAGTTTTCTAGACAAAGAATAAACAATTTCTGAAGATAAAGAGTAGTCAGAGAGTGAAATAGACAAAATGTCTGATCTTGATTCATGAAAAGGTGAAAAGACATGTCTTTGTTGATCAACATCTTCCCTAAAGTGACTTTTAAATACTACTATAATTTTTTAGGTTGACCTAGAAGTAGAAATTGCTAAAAGAAGGAACCACAAAACTTTTGTGAATACTGTTTTATTATTTTCCCTTAAACATCTATGTTAAAAAAAGGTGAAATGTTCAATGGCTGAATCCTTTTTAGTCCTACAATGTTCCTGAGCAAACACAGTGAAAGTGTTAGGTGCTTAGTCGTGTCTGGCTCTTTGTGAGTCCATGAACCATAGCCCACCAGTCTCCTCTGTCCATGGAATTCTCCAGGCAAGAATATTGGAGTGGGTAGCCATTCCCCTCTCCAGGGGATCTTCCCAACCCAGGGATTGAATCCTGGTCTCTGGCATTGCAGGCATTCTTTACTATCTGAGCCAACAGGGAAGCCCCTCCCTGAGTAAGTTCAGTTCAGTCACTCAGTCATGTCTGACTCTTTGCAACCCCATGCATCGCAGCATGCCAGGCCTCCCTGTCCATCACTAACTCCTGGAGTTCACTCAGACTCACGTCCATCGGGTCAGTGATGCCATCCAGCCATTTCATCCTCTGTTTTCCCCTTCTCCTCCTGCCCCCAATCCCTCCCAGCATCAGAGAGGACCTAATCAAATGCTAGATTTTCTTTCTTTGCTCAAGTCAACATATGAAACCTGGAAAACAAATTTTCTGTATTGACTCAAATGGTGAATACATATTTTGGTGTTTCTTGACCGTACTCTTTCATGCATTTCCTCAAATGATGATTTGGGGGGCTAAATTCATAGTCATACTTCTGGGATTAATCCAGAGGAGAAGAATTTCCATCACCTTTGTTGTATAAAGCATTTTGCTTTTTTCATGGGGACACTCAGAAGCCTTTGAAACTTGAAACATAAACTTTTTGGACTGAGAGGTTGGAAATGAATTGGGAAGCTTCTGTTTATGAGCTAGATTTAAAGTGCTCAGTTTTGAAGGCCAGTAAGATGTATTAAGGTGAATGAGGATAAATGTTCCTACTACTTGTAATAGTTAGGTTTGCCTTCTGAGTTCTTTTTAAGAACCTAGATTTACCCTAATTATATACCTAAGAGAGTTCAGAGACAAAGTAATTCTGAGTCTAAACAAAAATGAGCTGCCAAAGCGATACATGGAACCCAATTTGTCACAAGAACTTGGGCTTGCAGCATAAAGATTTCCTGGGAAGTGGAGTTCCTAATCCTCGATTGAACCTCAGCCCAGTAAATCAAACATCTCTACACCCTTGGGCTACTTAAGTAGGGTCCACCTAAAACAATGAATTAAACTAAAACTCTTCTGAAATAATATATATTCATTAACCATTTAGTTAGGAATTTTGAGAACTTGTTTGAATAGAACACAAAACCATTAAATCTTAATGGGAGGATGTGAGAGGGATGTGTTACATAAAATGTCTGGAAATCTTAGAGTTATCTTTGGCACCTCTATTTCTCTCAGATTCCATGTCTAATTCATCAAGAAATATTGGTCTATTTTCAAAATACATCTGAAATCTGACCACTTCTCACTACATCCACAGCTACTACCCTAGCCCTTGCCACCACCATCAGCAGTAGCCTCCCAACTGGCATTCCTGCTCTCCTCCTTCTTACCCTGGAGTCTACTTTCATCTAAGAAAGCAAAAATAAAAATCAGATTTCATCAACCTTCTGCTCCAAACCCTGTAAAACATTTCTGTCTCAACCAGAGGTAAAGCCAAAGTATTCATGATAGCCCATGTAAGTGAAAGAAAGTGAAGTCGCTCAGTCATGTCTGAATCTTTGCGACACCATGGACTGTAGCCTAGCAGGCTCCTCCATCCATGGGATTTTCCAGGCAAGAATACTGGAGTGGGTTGCCATTTCCTTCTCCAGGAGATCTTCTCGATCCAGGGATTGAACCTGGGTCTCCCTCATTGTAGGCAGATGCTTTACCCTCTGAGCCACCAGGGAAGATAGCCCATGAAGCCCTCTATGATTTAGTCCCCATGACCACTCTGACCTTTTCCTAATGAATGTTCCCACTCATTCTCCTGAGCTCCAATCACACTGGCCTCCTTGTTCTCTCAAACATGTCAAACATGCTATCTGCTTAGGGGTCTGTTCCTTCTGTCTGAAATTTTCTTCTCCCAATATCCATTTGTCTAATTCACTTACTTCCTTGAGAGCTTCACTCAAACTCTTCTCCTCAATGAAGCTTACCTTGATTACTGCAACCCCCCACTCCACCAAGGCCTTTGTAACATTATTTACTCTACTCTACTTTTCTCCTTGACAGTGCTTATTTTCTATATGCTATATATTTTACTCATTTATTTTCCTTATGGTTTGTCTCCCACTACTAGAATATAAGCTCCTTAAGACAGTAATCTTTTTTTTTAAAAAATTATCTTTAATTGGAGGATAATTGCTTTACAATATTTTTTTTGCCATTTATCTACAGTTATACCTATGAATCAGCCGTAGGTATATGTATGTCCCCTTCTTCTTGAACCTCCCTCCCATCTAACTACTCTAATTACTTTGAACAGTGGCTAGCACAGAATAAACACTCAACAAATATTGAATGACTGACTGAAGGAAAAATAGATGATTCTGATGGAGATGGTAAAACCATGTGATATGAAGAAAGTTTTGGGGAAGCACTATGTCTGTGGAGCCCATCAAGCCTTCCAGGGGGTAGTATATTCATTTTTCAGAGTAACCCAGAGAATTTAAGTGATTTTTCCAAGGTCACTCTGATAATAATTCTAGAATAATATTTTCACCTATGTCAGTAAGATTCCAAGTCAGTTTGTTACATGTCAGTTGGTGCTAAGAGAAAGTTACTTAAGATAAAACTTATTAAAAGAAACCCAGAAAAGGTGATGTAATCTGGTACCTAAAATACTATTCTAAGTAGAACTAGGGCCCCCCTGAAGAGATACATTTGTCAAGGTAGAGAAGAGAGACTCCGAAAACAGATTTTCAGGGAATAGACTGTAAATCCAGGTAATTTGGGCTCACTGGCCACTACTAAATATCAATCTGGAGAGTCCAGAGCTCCTCCTCAAGAATGACTTCCTGTCTGCAGTCACCGTCTGCAGAATAACTTCTTGAGGAGGAGCTTACTTCACCCTATTCTGCCTTGACCAAAATCTTTGGAGAAACTTAAAGTTGAGATACCTGGTAACAGGAATTCCTTGAAGTCCCAAATAGGATTCAGACTTCAAATAGCTTGCCAAAATTTATCCTTCATCAGAGAAGGGAGTACTCCATTCATCTCTAATGGAATTTGATCTTCTTTAAGGGCTGACAAGGGCTTCCCAAGTGGTTCAGTGATAAAGAATCTGCCTGCAATGCAGGAGATGCAGGAGACACTGTGAGATCTTCCTTGTGTAGGGAAGATCCCATGGAGGAGTGCATGGCAACCCATACCACCATTCCGGCCAGGCAAATCCCATGGACAGAGGAGCCTGGCGGGCTACAGTCCATGGTGTCACAACCATCTCATCTTCTGTTATCCCCTTCTCCTCCTGCTCTCAATCTTTCCCAGCATCTGGGCCTTTTCCAAGGAGTTGACTTTTCACATCAGGTGTCTACAGTACTGGAGCTCCAGCATCAGTCCTTCCAATGAATATTCAGGGTTGATTTCCTTTAGGATTGACTGGTTTGATCTCCTTCCTGTCCAAGGGACTCTCAAGAGTCTTCTCCAGCATCATAATTCAAAAGCATCAATTCTTCAGCGCTCAGCCTTCTTTATGGTCCAACTCTCACATTCATACATGACTTCTGGAAAAACCATCACTTTGATTATGTGTACCTTTGTTGGCAATGTGATGTCTCTACTTTTTAATACACTGTCTAGGTTTGTCATAAGTATTCTTCCAAACAGCAAGTGTCTTTTAACTTCCTGTCTGCAGTCATTGTCTGCAGTGATTTTGGAGCCCAAGAAAATGAAATCTGTCACTATTCCACATTTTCCCCATTTATTTGTTATGAAGTGATGGGACCGGATGCCATGATCTTAGTTTTTTGAATGTTGAGTTTTAAGTCAGCTTTTTCACTCTCCTCTTTCACCCTCATCAAGAGGCTCTTTAGTTCCTCTTTGGTTTCTGCCATTAGAGTGATCACTGGAGAAGAGAATGGCAAACCACTTCAGTATTATTGCCTCAAGAATACCATGAACATTATAAAAAGGTACTTTTTAATGAAATGCACTAAAAAATTGGTTATTTCAATCTTCTAAAAATATCTACCTTGACTGTGTTTAAACCTCAGAGATAACAAGTCAAAGTTAGATTGGGTGGGAACTAATAAGTTATATTAAAAATTTAGAACTTCACCCTGAGGAAAAAGGAGAAACACTGAAATGTTTTGAGCAAGAATTGATATGATTAAATGTGTTAGAAATAACACATTGACTAAAGAATGGAAAATGAATTAGAAAGGATTAGAGAAGGACCCGTTTGAAGGGAATAGTACTGTTTGGAATCATATTGTAATGGTCCACATGAGAGGTGATATGATCCATTGTAGAGGCTCTGAGAATGGAAGTAAATGTATAGATTAGAAAGATATTTAGGAGATAGAAACCATTAGATTCCTTGTGAAGATGGCAGTGAACATAACAGAGTAAAGAAATCAAATAGTAATAGTGGCATATAAACTATTAATTTTTGCTTATAACTTAGCTTGTTTGCATCCTTTTTTTTTTCCTTCAGGCCCTGTACTAATATTTGAACTGTATAGATGAGTTCCTATTATTAAACAACATTGCCTTTAAAGTTGTTCAATTATAACATTAGTTTCACTATACATTTAATGGGTCACTAATATAAGCAAGGTGTTTAAATAAAATCTTATTCCATAACATGGATAACATACCTGCTTATTTAGAAGCAGAAAATAGGTACGTGTTCTACTTGCTAGTGTCTCAAATTAAACAATGAATCCAGCTCTTCATAATGAGCCAACAAGAACAACAGGAATTCTTATGAAGTGAGACTCAGTTCAGTTCAGTCACTCAGTCATGTCCGACTCTTTGCAACCCCATGAATCGCAGCATGCCAGGACTCCCTGTCCATCACCAATTCCTGGAGTTCACTTAGACTCACTTCCATCGAGTCAGTGATGCCATCCAGCCATCTCATGCTCTGTCGTCCCCTTCTCCTCCTGCCCCCAATCCCTCCCAGCATCAGAGTCTTTTCCAGTGAGTCAACTCTTCGCATGAGGTGGCCAAAGTACTGGAGTTTCAGCTTTAGCATCATTCCTTCCAAAGAAATCCCAGGGCTGATCTCCTTCAGAATGGACTGGATGGATCTCCTTGCAGTCCAAGGGACTCTCAAGAGTCTTCTCCAACACCACAGTTCAAAAGCATCAATTCTTCAATGCTCAGCTTCCTTCACAGTCCATCTCTCACATCCATACATGACCACTGGAAAAACCATAGCCTTGAATAGACAGACCTTTGTTGGCAAAGTAATGTCTCTGCTTTTCAATATGCTATCTAGGTTGGTCATAACTTTTCTTCCAAGGAGTAAGCATCTTTTAATTTCATGGCTGCAGTCACCATCTGCAGTGATTTTGGAGCCCAGAAAAATAAAGTCTGACACTGTTTCCCTATCTATTTCCCATGAAGTGATGAGACCAGATGCCATGATCTTCATTTTCTGAATGTTGAGCTTTAAGCCAAATTTCTCATTCTCCTCTTTCACATTCATCAAGAGGCTTTTTAGTTCCTCTTCACTTTCTGCCATAAGGGTGGTGTCATCTGCATATCTGAGGTTATTGATATTTCTCCCGGCAATCTTGATTCCAGTTTGTGCTTCTTCCAGCCCAGCGTTTCTCATGATGTACTCTGCATATAAGTTAAATAAACAGGGTGACAATAAACAGCCTTGATGTACTCCTTTTCCTATTTGGAACCAGTCTTTCTCCATGTCCAGTTCTAACTGTTGCTTCCTGACCTGCATATAGGTTTCTCAAGAGGCAGGTCAGGTGGTCTGGTATTCCCTTCTCTTTCAGAATTTTCCATAGTTTATTGTGATCCATACAGTCAAAGGCTTTGGCATAGTCAATAAAGCAGAAATAGATGTTTTTCTGGAACTCTCTTGCTTTTTCCATGGTCCAGCGGATATTGGCAATTTGATCTCTGGTTCCTCTGCCTTTTCTAAAACCAGCTTGAACATCTGGAAGTTCACAGTTCACATATTGCTGAAGTCTGGCTTGGAGAATTTTGAGCATTACTTTACTAGTGTGTGAGATGAGTGCAATTGTGTGGTAGTTTAAGCATTCTTTGGCATTGCCTTTCTTTGGGATTGGAATGAAAACTGACCTTTTCCAGTCCTGTGGCCACTGCTGAGTTTTCCAAATTTGCTGGCATATTGAGTGCAGCACTTTCACAGCATCATCCTTCAGGATTTGACATAGCTCAACTGCAATTCCATCACCTCCACTAGCTTTGTTCGTAGTAATGCTTTCTAAGGCCAACTTGACTTCACATTCCAGGATATCTGGCTCTAGGTGAGTGATCACACCATCATGATTATCTGGGTCCTGAAGATCTTTTTTGTACAGTTCTTCTGTGTATTCTTGCCACCTCTTCTTAATATCTTCTGCTTCTGTTAGGTCCGTACCATTTCTGTCCTTTATTGAGCCCATCTTTGCATGAAATGTTCCCTTGGTATCTCTAATTTTCTTGAAGAGATCTCTAGTCTTTCCCATTCTGTTGTTTTCCTCTATTTCTTTGCATTGATCGCTGAGGAAGGCTTTCTTATCTCTTCTTGCTATTCATACGAAATGAGACTAGCATTCCCCTAAAATTTAGATTTCTCAATAAGTTAAAATATCCATTGATAAAATTAAATAATTCTGGTCCATATATTTTTCCATTGTTACAATTATTTTTTCCAGTGTTATAACTAACACTCTGTACCCTGTTAACCTCCTGATAAAGTAGATGTAGGTTTCACAACCAATACATTACTGTACCATTCGGGGTTACTAACTTCATCCATTTTAGAAGTTGTAGTTCTCCTGCATAATGGTTCATGCTGATTCTCTTCTTACAAGGTTTTCTGCCATACAGTAGTTTTGAGAGAGAACACCAGTTAATTTTGAAACTAGAGGATGATATTTTCCTCCCCTCAAGGTTTTTTTTCCTCCCTTCTTCTGTGCTTCATTTTTGCCCAGGGGGAAAATATACATAAATGAAATGCATTAGGTATCCGTTGAACAGCCCTACTTTCTGTCAGAGCATTTAGTTAATATATAAATCTAAGAACAAGGTGAACACTGCATTTTGTTATACAGTCGCTGTCTAATTTTCACATAGACCATTTTCAAGTCCAAGTGATATTCATATCACCTTTGCTTTTATTTACATTTATCATTATAAAAGGAAAGTAGGAATTTTAAGGTGTTGGTTTCACAGAGGGAGGAGGTGTTTTGAAGCCTTATTGTCTTTGTGTGTGCTAATATATCAAACACTTTAGTCCATCCAACATTAAGAAATCCAGAAGTAATGTCTGTTCAAGTTGAGTGGAGACTAAAGTTTCACCTTCAAACAATAATTTTGTCTCATCCGAAACTTGAAATAAATCTTAGTAATGCCCTCAGTCCGTACAACAAATTAGCTCTCTTTAGAAAATCAACTAAATATAAAACAGCAGTGTGCACATTATTCCGCTCGATTTTACATTTCAGTCCATAATATGAGTAGCCTTGTATGCATACTGAATAATCCATACCCAGAGGGTTTTTTGGATGGTAGCTGATAGATTTATATTATATTGATTGAGAAAGTTTGAGAAAAGTAGCTCCCCAAACTACAGTAATGAGAAACAACCATAATGTTGTGTATCAATGATTGCTTAACTACAAAGGAAATATTGCTTCACCGACCTGATTCACCCTGGTACTAAAATGAATGTTTACTTCAAATGGACAAATTAAGGAGTACTGGTTTTCAGGACAAGGCTGCAAATGATTTCTTTGAGAATCAGAGAGCAATATTTCTGAATGCCAATTTATTTCAAAAGTAAACTCATATCATTTCCAGGCAACCATCTAGATCTCACTTGACTGGGATTTGGATGTCTATTTCACTTGATTTTAGTCCTTGATTTTTAGCAGTGACATCACACTTTTAAAATCAGATTGGAAGAAGGGCTGTTTATTTATGGAGCACAGTTAATCATGTCTTTTGCAACCATAGCACCTATTTATAGTGTTTGGTATATAATAGATGCTTAATACATTTTCATTTACATCACTCAAGCAACCCTTCAGTATAAAAAAATACTAAAATCTGGGAGAAGAGTGAAGATTGGCAAAATAGATGAAGGGAAGTAAAAAGTACAAACTTTCAGTTGTAAAATCAGAGTAAGTCATGGGATGGTAATATATAGCATAAGGAATGTAGTCAATAATATTTCAATCACTTTGCATGGTCACAGATGGTTACATACTAGACTTATCTAGGTGATCAATTCATAGTGTATATAAGTGTCACATCAGTATGTTATACATCTGAAATTAGCATAATAGTGTATATCAACGATGATTCAAATAAATAAAATGATACCTGAATTTACAAAATATATGATAAATTTGAGGAATACTTATACCTAATAGAAGACTTCTATGAGTAAAGTAATCAGTAGTTGAAAAAAAAAATCCAACCTGAAAATCAGAGCAAGGCGATGCTTTACTAGTCATACGACCATGGGCAAACTAGGTAGTTTTTGTGTGCCTCAGTTTCCTCATCTGTGAAATAGAGCTGTTAGTGTATAAATAATAATTAGAATAATACCTGACATATGTAAGCATTAAATTAGTAGCAAAGAGTCAGACACGACTGAGTGACTTTCACTTCATTTGTTGTTATGATAGGGCTTCCCCGGTGGCTTAGTGGTAAAAAATCCGCCTGCCAATGCAGGAGACGCATCAGGAGCCGCAGGTTCAACCCCTGGGTGGGGAAGATCCCCTGAAGGAGGAAATGGCAACCCACTCCAATATTCTTGCCTGGAAAATCCCATGGACAGAAGGGCCTAGCGGGTTACAGTCCATGGGGTCACAAAAGAGTCAGATGAGTTAGTGACTGAACACACAAACACACATTGTAATGATAATAATGATGCACAAATATCTCATTCTAAAGTCATGTATTAATGAGAGCCTAAGCAGGAACAGAGAAACAACTCTGAGTACACAAAACAAAGGGAATCTAACACAACTCATAAAAAATCTCTGAGAGGCCAACAGAGAACGGTGAAGCAATCAAGAAATGAACATAAACAGGAATTTGCTACAGTAACTGGACAATAAGGCCAAGGGAAGTGCAGAGGTAACCAGAACTGGAACCCAAGGGTCAGAGCTACTGAGAGGAACCTGGAACCACAGCAGGCTTCTATAAAAGGGAGCTGGTGTCAGGGACACCAAGAAGGAGGGAGAAGAGTATCATGACTTCACCTTCCTGTCCTCTGATATCTTACCAGGAGCTTTCATAGCTCAAACCCACATAAAAGCAAGTTGACAAAAGAACCTTGGAAATGCCACCTGTAGGGGTCAACCCATCATGACACAGTGCACAGCAGGGCAGTGTGAGGGATGGATTTGAGACCCAATAGACCAAGGACTTGGACAATCCCACACTGGTTGTTCCCTTGAATTATTGCTTTCCAAGTCTCTCTCAGTAGACTGTAAATATCTTTGACAACAGAGCCTGGGTATCATTTCTTTTTCTATTCTTGACCCTCTTCTCTTGTCAGTGCTGTGCTTTGTTCATTATGGGTGTTCAGTTATAAGTATTGGTGAAATTTTTTCACTTAGATTTGAATCTCTTGCGTCTGGTATATAATTAGTTTATTTTTACCCCTATGCAAATAGAAGATATTGATCAATTATGACTGCTTTTCTTATGCAAGATATGCTTTTTTTTTCCCTACAATGCAAAGGTGATGGCCTTCTACCAAAGATGCATATCTACACTGATGAGAATGAGCAACATATGCAAACTGGCAGCTTGAAGTCCTTTGCTTAGAAATCCTACTTATTTGTTTAACTCCCTAATTTACTCGGGGGCAGGAGAGGAGGGGAAGACTTCTGAAACAAAGCCAAAGAATGTCATAACTGACATGTCCCAATGCAGGAGCTCTCACGCTTGTCATTTTGCAGCCAACAGTAAGAAATACATTTTATATCATGACCCAGCACACACAGAGACACACACACACAACTGAAACAGAAGTTTGAAAATGTGCAGTAAACCCTATTTCAAATTATTTTTAAAATGCTGGTCAAACTCATTAAACTGATTTCATGACCCACCAGTGGGTTGCAATCTAGAGTCTACAAAACACTAGCCTAATACGATCATACCCTTGGCAGAGATTGGAAATACATATCATCATAGGTTCCCATTCTCTCCTTTGGTAGAGGTAACAAAGGGGGTCAGAACCCCCTCTGAACCAGAGCTCCAAGGCTCAGAGTAAAGGCACTAGCACCCCCCCATCACCACTCAGCTACCCACCTACCATCGGTCCCAGTCACCAGCTCTAAGCAATTTGTGTAAGTGAAGAGTCTGTCCTTAAGGCAGATGGAAGACAACACTGAAAATAACATTTAATTGTGTTTTAGACATGACATTTCTTAGGGTCTAAATCCCTTAACCAGTCTCTGTGGGTCCTAAAATTTTTTTGTGTGTGATTAACACAGCAAAGCACAGTCTGGCGCAGATCAGAGAAGCATTCTTTATTCTGTTAGATCCTGAAACAAAAAGTAAAGGGACTAACAAGAAGTCACGGTAGAAAATAAGCTGAATACAATTTGGCAATGTGCTATTATTGAAAAACAATAAGGCTGCCATTATGGTAAAATCAAGGACTTTTCTTTTTTTAATATCACCTCAGAGTTTCTGGTGGTTAAAGAAAAAAAATCACATTTTCAAGAAGTTCTGTTTTCTTCTAAACTTTAGGATTTCTATCAAGATGTCTGAAAACAAAACATTTTTGTTCCTGAAATACAGCTGGCAAACTTGAGAATATTATACACAATTGGCCGTATGTCAAAAGATACATAGAGCATAATGCATTTTATATGGCTTTTAAATAGGGTACTTAATTAAACGAAGAAGCCAACAATATTCAGGAATATGAATGTAACTGCCTGCTACAGGATATTTTGCAAACTTCATGAATTCTCAGGCAAATTTTATAATAGATTTTTAGTGCTGCAACACAATTATCCATTCCTCATTTCCACCCCAGTCCACATAGTAAATATAGTCACTCTAACCACAGTGTTGGGATGATATACAATTCACAGTAGACAAATTCATCCCATAGGCACATGCTCACTACTTCAGCGACCTTTATCTGAGTATAAAATTTGACATACTGTCTTCAAGACAAAGTCAACTCCTGAAATAGTTATGCTTATGGAAAGGATGGATAAAGGGCATGGAGATGATCTAAAAAATTCATGTATTTCTCTCTTTGGAATACAATTGAAAGATACCTGAAAAATAAAGTGGATAGCTATGGGAAACAGCACTGCATAGCTTGGGGTCTGGAGTCTGGTTCTAATTCTAGTCTCATTTAATCATATACCTTGGTAAAATTACTTAACTTCACTGACCCTCATTTTCCTCATCAGTAAAGTGATGCTGCTGCTGCTGCTGCTAAGTCACTTTAGTCGTGTCCGACTCTGTGCGACCCTGTAGACAGCAGCCCACTAGGCTCCTCTGTCCCTGGGATTCTCCAGGCAAGAATGCTGGAGTGGGTTGCCATTTCCTTCTCCAGTGCATGAAAGAGAAAATTTGAAAGTTAAGTCGCTCAGTCGTGCCCGACTCTTAGCAACCCCATGGACTGCAGCCTACCAGGCTCCTCCGTCCATGGGATTTTCCAGGCAAGAGTACTGGAGTGAGACTAAAACTCACAGAGCTGTTGCCAAGATTCAGTGAAATTATATTTGGAACTGGGCTGAGTTCAGTGCCTGACGTGGAAAGCTCTCAATAGATGGTGTGAACAATAAATATACATGCCATAACTGGGACAATAATGATGATATACGTATATTTTTTTCTCGAAGCCCAGGCTTGAGTTTTTGGTCCTTTCACATGATTGTTGGTAGCCTGAGACTCTGCTAGGCATTTAAATGAGCCAGTGGCATATTACTAAGAATCATGTACATACTCATATTTATACAAGATTGAGGTGCAACCATTTCATTCATAGAAATTTAGCTGGAAAATCTTATCTTCACCAAATAACTAGTCACATTGTGAAAGTAGTTTGATGGTAAAGCTGAATGACAAAGAAATGACACATCCATTTTCTTCTCTATCCATCCTTTCTAGACAGGCTCAGTTATCCAGTGCCATTCTCTATGTACCCTGTCACAAATGGAGCTGTAAAACAAGAGTACACAGCTCCTATGGGGAAAGCCCAGTGGTGATAATGCTGAAGTGCCATATGTGAAGATGATATAAAATCAAATTTAGGCAGAACAAAACAAACAGTGATTGTCACCTCATACAGTGCAGTAAATGAAAAGGCCATTAAAATCTATGAATTAGTCCCTAAACTCTCACACTATGCAGATGAAATAAATTTCCTTCTTGAAAGAGCAGGATCCAAGTGTGTTGACCCAAACACCAAAGTCAACTTCTAAATCCGTACAGCAATTCAACTTTAGTGGGAACAAAATTTGCGTAACAATTCTTCCAGAGGCTTATAAAGCAATAGTATCTGCTAATCTAGATGCTTCCACATAGGATAGAAATAACCTGGAGGTAACGACAAATCATCTTATCTGAAAATCACTTATGGTAGTTTTGAGAACAGAGAAACATTGCTATGTCTTGACAAGGACCAGTCTCCACTACACACTTAGCTGTCACAAGACATTCTGTATCTGTGTTGCAAACACAGTTATCTGAGGGACAGGTGGAAGCCATATGGTTTCCTCACATTCCTCTGGCATCATGGCATTTCTTGCTGTAGAATAGACCTTGCAGTTACTTATTGCAAAGTTCCTTTGCTTTGAGTTAAACAGAAGGTCATTTGAAGGAACTAAACAATATATTTTAAGTCACTTCCAGAATATCTTGAATAGGACATAACTTAAAACTTGCTGTGAATGAAAATGTTTTATATTTTCTACAACTTGTGACCAAATCATAGTTCTTTATATATTTAACAGCTGAAAAGTAAATGGGACGCTAAAAGGTATAGCAAATAGATTCATGGTGAAAATGATTATACTAAAAAAGATAAATTACTCAATGTTATACTAAAATAAACATCACAACTCCGCTGATAATATAGCACTTTTGAAAAAGAAATAATACTGTTGTGATAATAAATAACAAAAGGGTTTGGCAATTTATTAAGTGGTAAACTCTAGCATATAAATTTAATGTAGAGTCAATTTCTGCTTCTTGAATATTTGTATAAATTCTTTTCAAATTTTAATATTTATGTTTTAGATTAGCAAGGTATTAATTTTTTGTATGATACATGGGCAAACCAAATGTAATTTTTAAAAATATTAAGATACTTATCTTGCTCCAGCTCACACTGATTTTGCAAAGTAATTTTCTGAGTGATTCTGAAAAACACTAATGGTCCTTTATTGATTCTCTCAATCGCATTTCAAAATTAGAACTTCTCTTCCTTAGTGCATATCCTCTTATGATGCTCTACTACATTTTGCCTTAGTGTTAATCTCTGATTTAACATGGGAATTATATCTATCACTGACAGTGTAATTTATTATCTGTGACAGTACCATCTGCTAGAATTTGAATTTAAATTCTAATTCTCTTCTATCATACTGAAATGAACACCTGTCAATTAGGTTCTAGACTTGGAACCAGGGATTCATTCAAAATCTCATTGCACAGCTCTCCAGTGATGACAAACAGACCGTATTTACTGGAATGAATCAGTGGTAAAATCCCATTATCAATTCCCTAAGGTGATTTGTGTGCATACATATTCAGTCATGTCTGATTCTTTGTGACCCCATGAACTGTAGTAGCCCACAAGGCTCCTCTGTCCATGGAATTCTCCAGGCAAGAATGCTGGAGGGGGTTGCCATTTCCTTCTCCAGGGGATCTTCCCAACCCAGGGAATGAACCCACGTCTCCTGCATTGGCAGCTGGATTCTTAACCACTGAGCTACCCATTACCCTTTTTAAACGAATTTCTAATTTCTTCATTTCTTAGACAAAATGGCTGTTTGTCTAGAAATTGAATGCAGCTGATATTATTATTTGGTAAGCAGCCATGGAAACTGAAGCCAAATTGATTTTAAGACACAGATTGGAAAAAGTGCCATAATTTTTTTGATCACCTTCACTGCTTATGCACGTTTCTGCCTGGGCTGCTCTTAAAAAGCAGGTCAAGGAACTGAATAGCAGTCTTTTATATCAAGCATTACATCACCTGCAGCGACTGCACTATCCCACAGGGACCTTGAGTATTACTAAGAAATTTCATTCCCTATTTCACACTTTCTTGCACCTTTTGGTACCAGGAGTTTACATTTGCAAATTTTTATATTCTGATGATTCTTTCCTCTTCACTCCTTCACCCAGTGGTTCACCCATTTCTATTCTTCAAGGAAGGGAAAGAGCCTTCATCTCCAGCAGGCCTTTATTTTGTTCTCTCTGACTTTGAAATAAATTACTGCCACTTTCTTTAATCTTCCTGGTGATTGCTTCAACACAGAATGGGACAATATATTTATTTAAACACTAAAGTCAAACACTAACACACGTTCTGTACAAGATATTCCATTTTTAAAACTTTTAGCCATAGAATATTCTAAGGTAAAATGGGAAATATGACTCCCTTCTAATAGCACGGTAGCTCAATGTCAGTGATCATAAACTACTTCAAAAGAAAAAAATTGCTAGCAAGTTCTGCTTGAAATTATAAAGGGAATATTTGTATAAAATCAAGATGTGAAGTTATGTCAGTTCCTAAAAGCAGATTTTGGGGTTTGAAGATGGTAGTACTTTAAAGCTTAACCTTCAAAATTCTTCTATGTGCTAGATTTAAAAAAAAAAATTAAGCTTAAATAAAAATAACCTGAAAGAAGCAGCACTTCCTTGCCAAGATCATTTGAGACTTTTTAATTCAAAATAATTAAAATGTTTTCTTCTGTTCCACAGGCTGCTTATTTTGACATAGCAGTATTCTTGTGTTTTGGAATAACTTACTTAAAAATAGACACAAAATCACTTGAAAAAAAAATACTGGCTTTTTGTGAATGAATTAATTTCTAATTATTTTGGATTTCTGTGATGCTGCTGATTGACAACTAATAAAATAATCAAGGACCAAGATGTCTGTTTGCATCACATAACACTCTGAAAGTGAGCCTTCACGTAATTTGAACACTGTGTTTGACCTTTTACATTGTGCTGTGCTTTGCTGCTCAGTCGTGTCCGACTCTTTGCAACCCCATGGACTGCAACATGCCAGGCTCCTCTGCCCATGGGGATTCTCCAGGCAAGAATACTGGAGTGGGTTGCCATGTCTTCCTCCAGAGGATCTTTCCAACCCAGGGATCGAACCCAGGTCTCCCACATTGCTGGCAGATTCTTTACCAGCTGGGCTACCCCAATAAAACTCATCTTTCATTTAATTTATTTTTTACATCCTACCTTGGTTTTCCTTTCTCTCTCAAAAAAATCCATAAAACACTTTACTTCCAGGTACTTATGCCTAGAAAACATTGAATCATTAATCCATTTTCTTCTTCTTCACTGAAATTACTAAAATTACCTATAGAAAAGAAAGACTTTGCTTTTCTTAAAAATAAAGATCATTATATAAATGATTACTATTTTCATGATCCTCCCATTTAACTCTGAGGTACTTGCTTTTTCTTCTATTTCCCGTCCTTCTATCTCCCTATTGTTTCCCGAGCTTGCTGCTTCATGTATTCTTTTCTTTCGCTTCCTTTTATCTTCCTGTCTGGTTAATTCAGCTGTAAATTTATATGAGAACACATTTTCCTGAGTCACAAAGAAACAAATGGTTTGCAAATTGGTAGATATCTGGGGCTTGCTTGCACGGCAAATGCATAAACAAAATACAGATATCAATGAGGAGGGACAGAGAGAGACAGAACATCCATTCATCTTCTTCAAATAGTTTAACTTTTAACTGGTTACATGAAGATACAACAAAGACAGGAGCTGTATCACTGGTACATCCTTTAGATAGAACCCAGAAGAGTAGGGGAAGTTATTCTAGTATAAGAAAGCCCAGTTTTTAATGTTTTGTGCATAATAGATTTATAGGAAGTAAAGGGGAGATCTCAGAACCATGTGTATTAATTTTCCTGGCATACAGTTAGTAGATTTCTTGGGACAGCAAAAAGGGGCAGAAAATGAGCTTCAGTTGAGTTGTTGGGATCTTCCTTGTCTTAGAATCAGTGCCCTCAAACTTCCTACAGTGGCCCACACCCCAGGTAACAGTAAGCTTCTTTTAAGCCACTGTCTACCAATTCTTACCCAATGCTTGCTACCTCAAGGACCAGGAACGAGACAGGGAAAGTCTGTTTGCCTCATTGCTGCCCACAGCTGACCCAGTTCACTTCAGTTCAGCCTCTCAGTTGTGACCAACTCTTTGTGACTCCACAGACCACAGCACCCCAGGCTTCCCTGTCCATCACCAACTCTCAGAGTTTGCTCAAACTCATGTCCATTGAGTCGGTGATGCCATCCAACCATCTCGTCCTCTGTTGTCCCCTTCTCCTCCTGCCTTCAATCTTTCCCAGCATCAGGATCTTTTCCAATGAGTCAATTCTTTGCATCAGGTGGCCAAAGTATTGTAGTTTCAACTTCAGCATCAGTCCTTCAAATGAATATTCATGACTGATTTCCTTTTGGATTGACTGGTTGGATCTCCTTGCAGTCCAAGGGACTCTCAAGAGTCTTCTCCAACATCACAGTTCAAAAGCATCAGTTCTTCAGTGCTCAGCTTTCTTTATAGTCTATCTCTCACATCCATACATGACTACTGGAAAAACCATAGCTTTGACTAGACAGACCTTTGTGCCAAAGTATGTCTTTGCTTTTTAATATGCTGTCTAGGTTGGTCATAGCTTTTCTTCCAAGGAGCAAGTGTCTTTTCATTTCATGGCTGCAGTCACCATCTGCAGTGATTTTGGATCCCAAGAAAATAAAGTCTGTCACTGTTTCCATTGTTTCCCCATCTATTTGCCATGAAGTGATGGGACCAATTGCTATTATCTTAGTTTTCTAAATGTTGAGTTGTAAGCCAACTTTTTCACTCTCCTCTTTCACTTTCAAAAAGAGGCTTTTTAGTTCCTCTTCACTTTCTGCCATAAGGGTTGTGTCATCTGCATATCTGAGGTTATTGATATTTCTCCTGGCAATCATGATTCTAGCTTTTGCTTCATCCAGACCATAATTTCTCATGATGTACTCTCCCCATATAAGTTAAATAAGCAGGGTGACAATATACAGCTTTGATGTACTCCCTTTCTGATTTGGAACCAGTCTGTTGTTCCATGTCCAGTTCTAACTGCTTCTTCTTGACCTGCATACAGATTTCTCAGGAAGCAGGTCAGGTGGTCTGGTAGTCCCATCTCTTGAAGAATTTTTCATAGTCTATTGTGATTTACACAGTTAAAGGCTTTGGAGTAGTCAATAAAGCAGAAAGAAATGTTTTTCTGGAACTCTCTTGCTTTCCCAATGATCCAATGGATGTTGGCAATTTGATCTCTGGTTCTTCTGCCTTTTCTAAATTCAGCTTGTACATCTGGAAGTTCACGGTTCATGTACTGTTGAAGCCTGGCTTGGATTTTGAGCATTACTTTGCTAGCGTGTCAGAAGAGTGCAATTGTGTGGTAGTGACCCGTGGGACTTAAAAATACCTAGAAAAGAATAAACCTGCTGGAGCTCTCCCCTTCTTTATCCACAAGGGCCCCAGTTCTCTCAGATGCTCCCTAGACAGACAGACAGATAGTTGAGTATCATCTTCTATCCTAGGGTCTCCCCTACTTTGGTCTCCCCTAGAGAGGGTTTTCTTCAGGTGACTGTGCCTGACCTTTCTTTGTATTTTCCACCTGATTCCCTAAGCTTCTGTTGCTGCTCTAGATATTTCCAGGTAGGCTCATAGAAACAACAATGAAGTGGCCAGGGCACAATATTGAAGGTGAGGATGTTAGCAAGAAAATCCAAGAATCAATGAGGGACCTGGGTGGCACTCTCTAAGGTCTGATCCTCACCAATATATGTCTCAACATTACTTCTGCAAATGTCCATGGGCCCAGAGACTAAGCAGAGTGACCTGCTGTGTGATGAACAGTCAAAGATGCAAAGCTCAGGATTTCACATTGAGAACACTCTGTTTGGATTGTTGTTGTTCAGTCACTAAGTCATATTTCTCCTGTCAATCTTGATTTCAGCTTGTGATGGGTACTAGGAAAACGTGTTGGATGGCTACAAAGAAATCATGCTAAAAAAAAACCCCAGTGATGCATCTCTATTTACTCCATGAACTGGCATCTTCTGTGAACCTCCACATCATCTTCTAGTACAAAGGACCACAGATCAATGATTTTCTACACTTATTCTCAATTCACTGGTGACTAGCTGAAGATATAAAGACTAAAATATGAGAACTTGATTTTCTATCCACAGCAGAGTATTAGCAAAATATTAGCAAAATTATTACCCAAGCAAAAATTTCCCAAACTTTCAAGGTCTAACAACTCTGCACTTAGTCATGGCCATCATCCAGAGGTTCCTGACCATCCAGGTTAAGTAGGCAGACCACAATGACAGGATCTTCAAAGTTGAGCTTTCTTTTAGCTCAGTTGAGCCATATTTTTTTCTATCTGCATGGATTTAACTGTCTAAGAGAAAGCTCACTGGGCTCTTCATGCACACTAACCCTTGATTACTGCTCACTCCTCACATAAATGAACTCTAGTTGGCGTGTGAGCAGCTGTGACTTCTTAGTTTTTAGTTCTTTTGATTCCTCTCATTCAATTCATTTATTTGTTGTTGTTATTCAGTAGCTGAGTCGTATCTGACTCTTTGCAACCCCATGGACTGAAGCGTGCCAGGCTCCCCTGTCCTTCACTATGTCCCGGAGTCTGTTCAAACTCATGTCCATTCAGTCAGTGATGCTAAATAACCATCTCATCCTCTGTTGCCCCTTCTCCTCCTGCCCTTTCCCAGCATTAGAATTTTTTTTCCAGTGAGTTGGCTCTTCACATCAGGTGGCCAAAATACTGGAGCTTCAGCTTTATCAATAGTCCTTCCAATGAGTATTTAGAGTTGATTTCCTTGGATTGACTGGTTTGATCTCCTTGCAGTCCAAGAATTCTCAAAAGTCTTCTCCAGCACCACAATTAGAAAACATCAGTTCTTCAGTGCTCAGCCTTCTTTATGGTCCAACTCTCACATCCATACATAACTACTGGAGAAACCATCACTTTGACTATGCGGACCTTTGTTGGCAAAATGATATCTCTGCTTTTTCACTGTCTAGGTTTGTCATAGCTTTTATACATGATCTAGCTAATCATTTATACCTGGACATTATACTACAAAGCAAACCTGGTTCATTGGGATGCCCCTGGAGAAATGATCCTACCATCCCCATATCCTCTTCACTTGAAGGGAGCACCGACTCTGCAGTTTTAGTAATTCAACAAAGATTTCTCAAGTGCCAATTAGGTGCTCATTACTTATATTGACCAGAAACCTTAGGATAACCTGTTAATATTACCTAAAATATTCAGTACCAGGTGTGCTCTTATTCTAGTAGATTCCTAAAATAAGCTTTTTACTAATAAGATGCACATATTTATTTTCTGATAATATGTTTACTCTTATGTTATTTTCATTTTAAGCAATTAGAATATTAAATTCCATTTTATTACTATTACTGATTTCTGTCATAGCATAATGAAATGATACAAATTTAAGATAATGAGTCATTTCTATGAATAAATTCTCACTAATTAATTGAACAAGTACTTATTGGCCTACTATACACCAGGAACTCTGTGAATAAGGTGCTAGAAATATCATAATCCCTGCCCTCATTAAGCTTTATCCCAACTGGGGAATTGTTTTTGTGTTCAGTTGCTAAGTCGTGTCCATGGGGGATATAGAAGAGTAAATAAACAATTGTAACTGAAGATAATAAACACAATAAAGAAGAGCAGAGGTGTTATAGGAACAAATAGACATGGAGAATGGACATGTGGATGGGGGCGGGTGAGTGGAATGAATTCGAGATTGGGACTGACATACAAACATTACCATCTGCAAAATAAATAGAAAGTGGGAACCTGCTTTATAGCACAGGGAGCTCAGCTTGGTGTGCTGTGATGATCTATATGGGTGGGATGGGGGATGGGAGGGAGGGGATATATGTACAAATATAGGTGATTCACTTTGTTGTCCAGCAGAAACCAATACAACACTGTAAAGCAATTATATGCCAATAAAACCAAATTAATTTTAAAAAATAGAAGAAGAAATGAGTTTACAAACAAAATAGAACACACACACATACATAGGATGGGCCTGTCACTCATTCAGGAGTTAATCAGAGATGATTCTCTGTAGGAATCTAAATATATAAAAACTGAGACCTGAAGGATGGTTGCAAGACACTGGGGCTGGGAGGAATATTCTAGGCACAGAAATGCTGGTGTGCTGGAGGAATTTTGTAAGACAATTATTAAACTGTTTGTAGCTTGAAACATGAGTAGTTATCTTACAGAAATCAGCAAAAGCTACAAATCAGGTCCCTCCCTTCACAAGTTTCTATTCCACCTCACTCTTAGCTAATTTACCAGCACTCCCCTGGAAGTGAATGAGAACATAGTAAATTAAGGAACTGAAAATAGTTTGACTTGCTGGATCAGTAAAAAATGAGACTGGAAAAGCATGTAAAAGCCAGATCTTCAAGGACCTTGTAATCCAGGGTAATGAATTTGAAATTGGTCAGGATGAGGAAGGGAAAGTAGTGAATAATTTCAAAGAAGGCTCCTGTTTTCAGTTTTAAATACAAATGTGGCAGTTGTATTGAGAACATTCTGGATGAATACTGTTATACTTTCTCAGAAACAAGTTGAAGGGCATCAAGTGATTTGAAAAATAGAGAAAAAGTGTTCTCAATATGACAAGAGTACTTTTGGGGCAAATTTACTCCCATGGCATATTGTGATAGTGTGTTCTCTAACAGATGGGAAAGGAAGGTAAAATAGATTATGGCAATCGTTTCATCTGCTATCACCTGTAAGACAACCATAAATGGAAGTCATGTGTTGCATTGACCACAGTGTCAATTTAAGCATTAAGGCCAAAGAGGAAGCCAGCCGACACATCATTTATTCACCTACTGTGAATATAATTCATTAACTGTGCTATAATTTATTAGCAATTACTAATTAGCTGGCAGAGACACTCATAGAGCTAATTTGGGGGGCTTTTATTGGTGGCATTTGACAGTGAAATTTAAAATACTGTTCACATGTCACAAGTAACATGAACTGTTTCACTGTACATATTTATTATATTTTACAGTATATATTTATGATTCAGTAACTTTTCTGGATAAAAAGGAAAATGTATGACTAATTGCACAATAGACTCTCTGTGTGTGTTAGTTGCCCAATCCAGTCCGACTCTTTGTGACCCCATGGACTATATATATATATAGCCTGCCAGGCTCCTCTGTCCATGGGATTCTTCAGGCAAGAATACTGGGGTGGGTTGCCATTTCCTTCTTTAAGGTAGACTTCAAGCATTCACAATAGATTACAAAATAGTTAACAAGAGACTCTAAGCATTCACAAATTTAACATATCCATGGTCTGTGAAAAAGTGAAAATATTAGTCGCTCAGTCCTGTCCAAATTTTGGGACCCCCTAAAGTCTTTTAAAGTTTGGCTAAAGCCCAAATATGAAATGCACATAATGCTGGCTGGTTTCTGGGTTAGAATTAGTCATTTAACTAGTGAAAGAGCCTACTCAAAGGCCCCACATCTGCATCTCAATAAGGCTTGCTTGTTGGTCACTTTGCCACTGGCAGACTTAACAAAATTGAATGAATGGCAGAACACCCTATACTTGGCTAAGAAGACTTTTAAAGATGTTAGTGCTCTGCAAAATGAATATACATTTTTAATAAAATTCCAAAAGAATTTTTTAAACTGAATGTGCTGACTCAAAACTAAACATGGGGAATTAAATATGTAAAAGAACTAGGAAAATTCTGGAAAAAAGGATGAATGAGAGGAGCCTAGTACTACCAGATACAACCACATATTATATAGCTATGGTAATTATAAGATAAGAGACACATAAATCTTGAGACAGGTTAATGGAACAGAATAAAGAAGCCAGAAATAGATCCAAGTACATATGGAAATTTAGTACACAATAAAGGTGACATTCCAAATTGATAGATCAAAAACTTTTTTAACATTAAAAAGAAGCCATTAAAGTACTAGGAGAAAGTATCAGTTCAGTTCAATTCAGTCACTCAGTCGTGTCCGACTCTTTGCGACCCCATGAATCACAGCACGCCAGGCCTCCCTGTCCATCACCAACTCCCGGAGTTCACTCAGACTCACGTCCATCACGTCGGTGATGCCATCCAGCCATCTCATCCTCTGTCATCCCCTTCTCCTCCTGCCCCCAATCCCTCCCAGCATCAGAGTCTTTTACAATGAATCAACTCTTCGCATGAGGTGGCCAAAGTACTGGAGTTTCAGCTTTAGCATCATTCCTTCCAAAGAAATCCCAAGGCTGATCTCCTTCAGAATGGACTGGTTGGATCTCCTTGCAGTCCAAGGGACTCTCAAGAGTCTTCTCCAACACCACAGTTCAAAAGCATCAATTCTTCGGCGCTCAGCTTTCTTCACAGTCCAACTCTCATATCCATACATGACCACTGGAAAAACCATGGCCTTGACTAGACGGACCTTTGTTGGCAAAGTAATATCTCTGCTTTTCAGTATGCTATCTAGGTTGGTCATAACTTTTCTTCCAAGGAATAAGCGCCTTTTAATTTCATGGCTGCAGTCAGTATAGTGTAGTTTAAAAAACAATTTTGATACAAGGAAGGACTATAAAAACATGACAGAATATAGCAATATAGGAAATGAAACATACAAATTTGAATGTATACAATAAAATTCTTCTACAGAATAAAGCATCAAAAACAAAATATAAAGAAGCAATATACAAGAGATAAAAAATATTTGTGGCATATGAAAAAAGGAAGTTTTAGTAATATATAAAGAAAAAATCAATAAGAAAAACAGTAATCCAATAGAAACCAGGCAAAGATCATAAAGACAGACTTCACAGAAGAGGAATAAGAATTGCTTATTCTTATTTCAAAGAGGAATCTCTTTGAAACATGTGAAAGTATACTCAGCTTCATTCATTACAAATAAATGCAAATTCAAACTTCAAAGAAATAGATATTTTCACCTTCAGATTGGCACAGTAATAGTGTCTGATACTCTCATATATTTGCTGGGATGGTAAATTGGAATGAATTGTTTAAAAAGCAATTTGACAATTTATATCCAAATTTCAAATGCAGATATCCTTTCTTCTACTTTGAAGAATTCATTCCTCATGCACACTTGTACATATATACAGTAAGATATTCATCATATCATTATTTTTAATAAAAAATTTTTTAAACAAACTAAATGATTTTTATAGAAAATGGTTTGATAAATTATTATGCATCTATATAGTTGGATACTATGACACCATCATTTTTTTGCATTGACCACTGAGGAACCCTTTCTTATCTCACTTTGGAATTCTTTGGAACTCTGCATTCAAAGTGAGTATATCTTTCCTTTTTTTCCTTTGCCTTTCCCGTCTTTTCTTTTCTCAGCTATTTGTAAGGCCCCATTGGAAACCATTTTGCCTTTTTGCATTTCTTTTTCTGGGGATGGTCTAGATCTCTGCCTCCTGTACAATGTCACGAACTGCTATCCATAGTTCTTCAGGCACCCTGTCTATCAGATCTAATCCCTTGAATCTATTTGTTACTTCCACTGTATAATCATAAAGGATTTGATTTAGGTCATATCTGAATGGCCTAGTGGTTTTTCCTACTTTCTTCAATTTCAGTCTGAAAACAGATCAGTTTTCATTCCAATCCCAAAGAAAGGCAATGCCAAAGAATGTTCAAACTACTGCGCAATTACACTCATGTCATATGCTGGCAAAGTAATGCTCAAAATTCTCCATGCAAGGCTTCAACAGTAAATGAACCATGAACTTCCAGATGTTCAAGCTGAATTTAAAAAAGGCAGAAGAACCAGAGATCAAATTGCCAACATCCATTGGATCATTGGGAAAGCAAGAGAGTTCCAGAAAAACATCTACTTCTGCTTTATAGACTATGACAAAGTCTTTGTGTGGATCACAGCAGACTGTGGAAAATTCTTCAAGAGATGGGACTAATAGACCACCTGACCTGCTTCCTGAGAAATCTGTATCCAAGTCAAGAAACAAAAGTTAGAACTGGACATGGAACAACAGACTGGTTCCAAATCAGAAAGGGAGTACATCAAGGCTGTATATTGTCACCCTGCTTATTTAAATTATATGCAGAGTACATCATGAGAAATGATGGGTTGAAAGAAGCACAAGCTGGAATCAAGATTGCCAGGAGAAATATCAATAACCTCAGATATGCAGATGACACCACCCTTATTGCAGAAAGCTAAGAACTAAAGAGCCTCTTGATGAAAGTGAAAGAGGAGAGTGAAAAAGCTGGCTTAAAACTCAGCATTCAGAAAAGTAAGATCATGGCATCTGGTCCCTTCACTTCATGGCAAATAGATGGGGAAACAATGGAAACAGTGACAAACCTTAGTTTTTTGGGCTCCAAAATCACTGCAGATGGTGACTGCAGCCATGAAATGAAAAGACACTTGCTCCTTGAAAGAAAAGCTATGATTAACCTAGACAGCTTACTGAAAAGCAGAGATATACTTTGCCAACAACGGTCCATCTAGTCAAAGCTATGGTTTTTCCAGTAGTCATGTATGAATGTGACAGTTGGACTATAAAGAAAGCTGAGCACCAAAGAACTGATGCTTTTGAACTGTTGTTTTGGAGAAGACTCTTGAGGATCCCTTGGACAGCAAAGAGATTCAACCAGTCAATCCTAAAGGAAATCAGTCCTGAATATTCATTGGAAAGACTGATGCTGGAAGTTGGAATTCCAATACTTTGGCCACCTGATGTGAAGAACTGACACACTGGAAAAGACCCTGATACTGGGAAAGATTGAAGGCAGGAGGAGAAGGGGACGACAGAGGATGAGATAGTTGGATGGTATCACCGACTCAATAGACATGAGTTTGAGCATGCTCTGAGAGTTGGTGATGAACAGGGAAGCCTGGAGTGCTGCGGTCCATGAGTCACAAAGAGTTGGACACGATTGAGCGACTGAACTGACAGACCGACTGATGATGCCATCAGTTTAAATCAAGACTATCAGGACTGAATGGGAGAATCGTCAAGAAAGAATATTAAAGGAATAAAAGATATATACAGAAATGCATGTATGCAGGCTCAGTAGCTTCAGCTGTTTCCCACTCTGGGAGCTTAGGGAGTATAGCCCACGAGGCTCCTCTGTCCATGTGATTCTCCAGGCAAGAATATTGGAGTGGGTTGCCATGTCCTTCTTCAGGAGATCTTCCCAATCAGGGATTTAATTTGCAGCTCCTGTGTCTCCTGCATTGCAAGCAGATTCTTTACCCACCGAGCCAGCTGAGAAGCCAGTGGTACGTATCAGTTCAGTTCAGTTCAGTCGCTCAGTTGTGTCCAAATCTTTGCAACCCCATGAATTGCAGCACACCAGGCCTCCCTGTCCATCACCAACTCCTGGAGTTCACTCAAACATATAGTAGATTACAATTGTTTGAAAGACACATGTGCACAGAAATGCAAATGCAGGTATATATATAGAATGTTTTTAGAAGGACACAAGAAAGGAGTAGAGAAGAGATCAGATTATAAAGGACAGGTTTTGGGGGTTTGTTTTAAATGTATACCTTTTATAGCAAGTTTTATTTTTGCTTTATTTTTGGTCAAATTCGGGAGTGTCTGGATTCAGTGACAGGAAGATGATGAGAAGGGTTTAGGGAATGCTTCAGTAGGTGCAAAATGTGTTCACTGAATAAAAGATACACCTTAAAAGTTGAAAAGTCTTTCATATAACACATTTCATCATCCTCACTCATGATGTATATTAGTCAGAATTTTCCAGAGAAGCAGAATCAATAGGATATTTCCAGATACATAGAGATTTATTATGAGGGATTGACTCACATGATTACAGAGGCTGAGAAGTCCCATCATCTGCAAAGCTGGAGGTTCAGGAAAATCAATGGTTTAGTTCCAGTCCAACTCCAAAGGCCTGAATACCAGAGGAGCACATGGTGTAAATCCCAGTCCCAGTCTAAAGGCCCAAGAATGATTAAATCCTGGTCCAGCCTGGAAGTTCTGAGAACCAGAAGCTCTGATTTCCAAAGGCAGGAGATAATTGTCCCAACTCAAGCAAGAGATCCAATTTTCCCTTCTTTTGCCTCTCTGTTCAACTTAGGCCCTCAAAAGATTGGATGATGCCCATTTGCATTGTTGAGGGTAAAATAGAGCTTTACAGATTCAAATTCTAATTAATCTCTTTTGAAAACACCCTCAGAGACACACTCCAAAATAATGTTTGACCTGCTTTCTGGGCATTCCTTAGTCCAGTCATCACAGGTAGGAATCAACATTATTTATTGCTTTCACTATGGATGAATTCTGTAAGGGCTGGGACTGTGTCCTATCTTAATCACCATTAAATGCATTGATATTACCATAATGCCTAGTACAGAGCAAATGCTCAATAAGTGTCTATAGAATGAATTCATGAAAGTCCAGTATTATGGTTATGACATGATATAACATGTACCATTTTTTAAGACACAATTTTTGGTTTTAGATTTATAAAAAAGTTTGCTCATTTATTTGTTCATTATTGAATGTGGTCAATTTTTTTAGTTACTTTAGTTAATTAGGGAAAATAGCATTATGTTCAGAAATCTAGGTATTTGTGATAAGCTTAATATGAATCTCTTTTGCCAGACAAGACTATATTACAATGCTTACCAAAGATGGTACAGAGAAAAACAAGGAAGCTTGTTTAAAATGCAGGATTGCCAGGTTCCACTCCCAGAGAATCTGATTTAATAGATCTGAGTTGATGCTTAAGAATATTTAAATATGTTCTCAAGTAATTATAATAGCCATTAAAATTGGGGAAACTAATGCTATCTCAATAAATACATATATAAAATTAGGGAATCCTTTTCATTTTTTTCTCCTTAGGGACTATATACATTTATTTAGTAAGTATTTCTAACGTGCTCACTTTGTATCAGCCACTGACTAAACTATTGCACAAATTTATTTAATCTCTGTCACAACCCTTTGAGGTAGGTGTTATTTATCTTTCCATTTTATAGATGCAGAAATTGAGATATAGAGGTATTAAAAACAAAAAAAAAGGCAGAAAAACTTGCCCAAGCTCACATAGCTAGTAAAGCAGGTCTAGGAAATGCCAGAGTCTGCAATAACTCTGCTTTCTTCTGCAAACATTTTACGACATTTAATTTGCTCCAATATTGTTTGACCTGCTAATAAATACTCACCTGGTGGCGCTGGATCACACACACACACACAACAAAAACTATAATTTCAAACTGATATTAAAATAATAAATAGAAATTTGGCACTGCAAAATATTCAGCCAGAACTTTTTAGATGAGTTCCACAGTTGTTTCTCTTCTTTTCAAATATGACATTTCTTAATTCAGCATCACAGATTTTATTCATATATAGTAATTCTGGAGGTTTGAACTGAAAAAGTTGAGCAATAGATATTCAAGTCAAAGAAAAAAAGCCACTTGTTTATCTGAGGAAATTTTAAACAGACTCTGGACATGTTTTTATAGCCTATATTTGGAGGTCTAGGATTGTGGTATTGAACTACCTTTCAAACTAATAATAATCCTTGTCTTAGTGTTTGTCTGTGTTGAAGTGGCCAGATGTGTGAATTCCTGAGTTTTAAGTATTGTGCTGTCACTGTCATGCCTGATTTTACAACAAATGATCATTCAACACAAAGAATAAGAAGGCCTGACACTTGCCACGATCAAAACAACTACCATCAAATACACGTTTCACCATCATAACCCATTAAATAGTGGGACATATCTGGATTGATCAAGTTCCCAGAAGATAATGGTCTATCCTTTAGCTTAGGTTGAAGAATGATTAGAAGTGGTGGGAGACAGGGGGACATTACAATGAAAAATGGTCCTGGTGACAGCTAGGCTGTGAGGGGAAACTAAGAAATGAAAGAGAAACCGCACCTGAAAAACTGTATGATGACTCATAAAACAAACTATACCAAACCAAACCATAATCACAAATTTGTGAAGCTTTAACACCAACTCCTTTAGATAGAACATGAACAACTTATAAATCTGCACAGAGGCATATGTTGTAAAGATAAGTTCACTCACTGTGCCATCTACTCCTTAGTTTATAGATTTGGTCCAATTTCTGCCCAAACTATTACTAACTTCAGCCTCCAAAATCCCCAAAGTCCTCCTCTCTAACTCCCTCCTTTGAAGATACCCCATATTCCCCCAGGGTTCATTCTCCCTTGCTGTGGCAAGCCTAATACATTTAACTTTGGCTACTAGTGTTCCTGGTAGTCTTGGCTCTCTATCTTTAACACCTTTGATAACACTAAATAAGAAGCAGTTTAACAGAAAGGAGTCTTTCAGTCATTCCTTCCTATTAAGTGTAGAGGTTGCAGAGGGGAATGTACATTATATTTTCCAAGTGCATTTTGTACTTCTCTATTGACACTCTACTCCAACTATGCTGATTTCATTGCTGCTAAATTGGTGATTAGATGCTTATTCACATGATCCAAATTAGCATAGTTAAAATGTAAAATGTCTTGTATGGGACAGTTTAACCACATTCATTAATGAAAGTGAAAATGTTAGTTGCTCAGTCACGTCTGACTCTTTGTGACCCCAGGGACTGTAGCCCACCAAGATCCTCTGTCCATGGATTTTCCAGGTAAAAATACTGGAGTGGGTTGCCATTTCCTACTCCAGGGGATCTTCCTGACCCAAGGATTGAACCGGGGTCTTCCATATTGTGGGCAGATTCTTTACCATCTGAACCACCAGGGGAGCTATTACTAGTATATTAATATTGAGTCAGACACTGTATTCAACAATAACTAATCCATCATTTTTGAGAGGTGGTTTTAGTATTGAGAAGTCTATATAGCTGTGCAGCATCTTGCAAGAAAAATGTGCACTCTCTTGGCCTTACCTCACTAGATAGCCACTGATAGAGAATTTCAATGTCCAGTGCTGTCACTTTGACATGTTCCCTCAAGGGTCAATTTATATTCAACAAAGAAGATGCAAGAAATAATCCCTAAAAAGCCATGTGACAGAACTCTGTCTATGGCTTTGTCTCTGTCTCTCCACACAAATAAACACTATCACTACACACACACACACACACACACTTTTTCTCTTAAGAAAAGTAATCCCACAAAAAATTTTTTGTAGCTTGGTATACTAATGAGAAGTGACTTTTTAATTATTTGTCTACCATAAGCAAGCAGTTGTGATGGTCTTCTTAATTCATTTTGATAGAATCATGGAATGCCAGAACTAAACGTAATATTAGTGATTATATCAGTCAGGATTATCTAGAGAAATGGAGCCTACAGGATATATATATGTATATATATACATATAATGTACACATGTATATACATGTGCATATACATATATATGATATATGTATGATGTCTATATATCTATGTCTATGTTTATGTCTATCTTTAGCTAGAGAGGAAAGGAAGAGGGGAAGGAAAGAGGGAGGAAGAGTGGTTTAAGATTTTAAGAAGTTGACATGTAATTGTGGGGGCTGGCAAGTCCCAAATCGTTAATTCAGGCCTGAAGCTGAACACTCAGGCTGGAGTTGATGCTTCAGTCTTGAAGCAGAATCTCTTCTTCTCTGGGAAACCTCAGTTTTTGTTGTTAAGGCCTTAATGAGGCTCACCCAGATTATCAAGGGTAATCTCTCATTTAAAGTCAACATATATATATATATATATATATATAAACCATATCTGCAAAATACTTTCATAGCTAGACTGAGATTAATGTTTGGTTAAATAAGTGAGTACTGTAGGCTAGACATTATTTTGCTGACATAAGTCCATATAGTCAAAGCTGTGGTTTGCCTGGAAAATCCCATGGATGGAGGAGCCTGGTAGGCTGCAGTCCACGGGGTCGCTAAGAGTCGGACACGACTGAGCAACTTCACTTTCACTTTTCACTTTCATGCATTGGAGAGGGAAATGGCAACCCACTCTGGTATTCTTGCCTGGAGAATCCCAGGTAAGGGGGAGCTTGGTGGGCTGCCGTCTACAGGATCGCACAGAGTCGGACACGACTGAAGTGACTTAGCATAGCATAGCATAGGCGATCTGATGCAAAGAATGACTTAGCAATGGTTTTTACAGTAGTTATGTACAGATGTGAGAGTTGGACCATAAAGAAGGCTGAATGCCAAAGAACTGATGCTTTCAAATTGTGGTGCTGGAGAAGACTCTTGAGAGCTCCTTGGACAACAAGGGGATCAAACCAGTCCATCCTAAAGGAAATCAACCCTGAATATTGACTAGAAGGACTGATGCTGAAGTGGAAACTCCAATACTTTGGCCACTTGACATGAAGAGCTGACACATTGGAAAAGACCCTGTTGCTGGGAAAGATTGAGGGCAGGAGGAGAAGGTGGCTACAGAGGATGAAATGGCTTGATGGCATCAGCGACTCAGTGGACTTGGGTTTGAGCAAACTTAGGAGATGGTGAAGGACAGGAAAGCCTGGAGTGCTACAATCCATGGGGTCACAAAGAGTCAAATACAACTTAGCAACTGAACAACAACAATAGGCTAGAGAAACTGACACATAAAACGAACCAGCACAGTGATCATCTAAACAAACTCAACGAATTTTATATATGTAGAGTCTGGAGGCTTGCAGAGGGAAGAGATATGTTTAGTCATCTAGCACCTAAGGTTATAGCATACTGCAATTAGTACCCTAAATTATTAATGTCAGATTGGAAGTTCTCCTTAATCATAAATCTTAATGTGTACCACTATATTTATAGTTTCTAAGTATTCGTTGATCATGGAATTTCTTATGCTTATGATTAAATTGGAAAGATTATCCTGAGAACATTAAGAGCAACTTATTAAAGGATATATTACATGGATCAACTGAATGCTGCTACTAAGATACACATAATAAATATAATATATTGAATATGTCAAAATTTACAAGTCTTAAGAACCAAACTAAGATATTTGAAACACATGAAAATATTGCTGAGCTGTCTTATAAACTGAATGACTAAAAGCCACTAATTTTCTTTTTATTTTATCTCCAAATTACAATTCCACTTTAATAAAAAATGTATATTAGTTAATATATAAAATAACTTTAGTTTAACTCACATTTACTTACTTTACAAACCAGGTTATATTAAGATGTGTTATTTATAAAAATTTGCATTTTTCTCTACAAGGATACTTAAAAGCTCCCAGTGAGATTACATTATAAATTAATTTCTAAACAATGCTTATAAATTCTGGAAAATATTTCTTATGATAAAAGATAAGATTTCTAATTAAATAATTTGAGGTTGCTACACAAGATGTGGCTTTAGAACCAAAGGCAGGATACAATGAGACTTTCAATATTTACCTATTTAAACTAGAATCTTCATAAATGAACTTGATGCTGGGTAAACAAGACAAAATGAGATAATATTTTAGGTCACAGAAGTAGTGCAGACATTTTACTAGTGATATCATTTAGTTAGGAAAGGAAGGGTTTTGTTTCCTAAAAATGTGTGGTAAAGAAACAGACACACAGATATAGAGAACAAACTAGTGGTTACCAGTGGGGAAAGAGAAAGGGAGAAGGGATTAAAAGGTATAAACTATTATGTATAAAATACATAAGCTACAAGGATATATTGTACAAAACATGGAATACAGCCAATATTTTATAATAACTTTGAATTGAGTATCAGCTATAAAAATTTGAATCACTTTGTTTTACCCTTAAAAGTAATATAATATTTACATAAACTATATTTTAATAAAGAAAAATTAATTAAATATTTTGTAAATGCTCAGTAAAATACCAGTACAAATTCAAGAAATTACTATATAACAAAGCAAAGAAAGGAGAAGCATACTAATTTTTTTCAGTGAGCAAAGGATATGAACAGGGAAGTTCAAAACACAATATATGAACTCCCAATAGGATATGAAAAAATGTTTAATTATAGCAGTAATCAATACTAGGGAAATTAAAATGGGAAAATATTTTTTGGCCTATAAAATTGTCAAATATTTTTAAATAATAATTTCATAATTGGTGGGATAGATACCTTCTACATTGCTGGCATTTGTAGATATTTGTTCAGATAATCCCTGAGTGCTAATGGTTAGACTTTATGATTTTTTGACATTACAATGGTACAGAAGTGATTTGCATTCAGTATAAACTGTATTTCAAATGTATACAGTGAAAAAAATGCCTAAAAATATATTCAACAATATATTAGCAGTTGATCAATTTGAGCAGTGGAATTATTGTTATTTTTTTGGTTTTCTCTTGGTGTAGTTTCACTTTACATATTGCTTTTTTAAGTTATAGAAAGATTAGTTTTCTTGTAATTGGAATAATAATGAGTTATTATTTTTAAATACATATGAGGAAATAAAAGATGTTCATATGCAGTACATGATTATTTTTCAAACCAGCAGCATTCTGCTATGGACTGAACTAAGCCCCCTCCCCATATTCATATATTGAAGACTTAATACCCAATGTGATTATATTTGGAGAAAGTTTTTCAGGGGGCTAAGGTTAAAAGTGGAGAAGGCAATGGCACCCCATTCCAGTACTCTTGCCTGGAAAATCCCATGGACGGAGGAGCCTGGTGGGCTGCAGTCCATGGGGTCGCTAAGAGTCGGACACAACTGAGCGACTTCACTTTCACTTTTATGCATTGGAGAAGGAAATGGCAACCCACTCCAGTGTTCTTGCCTGGAGAATCCCAGGGACGAGGGAGCCTGGTGGGCTGCTGTCTATGGGTCACACAGGGTCGGACACAACTGAAGTGACTTAGCAGCAAGGTTAAAAGAGGTCATGAAAGTGAGGTGTTAATATAAGGATTGGTGTCCTTGTAAGAAGACAGAATTGTGATGAGAGAGAGATTTCTTGCCACTGAAACTCAAGGATGAAAGGTCATGTTAGCTCATAGCAAGTAGGCAACTGTCTGCAAATATGGAAGAGCACAGAATCCAACTATAATGCCACCCTGATCTTGGACATTCAGCCTCTAGAACTGTGAGAAAATAAATTTTGTTGCTGAAGTCACCCAGTCTACTGTATTTTGTTATGGCAATTTGATCTGACTTAAACATGTGCTTTTGGTCATTTAATATGCTTTTTGGTCATATATAAATTTTACTCTGTCTCCTTCCAAAGAGATTTGAATTGGCTAAAATTGGGTTATAATTAATAAGTTCTATTAAGTCAGGGGAAAGAACTTAGTCTAGACTCTGAGGAGGACATAGTATTTGGAAGAGGTGTGAAGAGGTGTGAGCGTGATGGTGGCTGCAGCATAAGCAATGGCATGAAGATCATCAGGGGGTAAGAGGCAGAACAACATGAGTATACAGATAAGAGAAGATCAGAAGATGACTAAGTTCTCATTCTTCTCATGTTATACCCTTTCAAAATCATTACTAAACATTCACAGTGACTTAAAGTAAGATATCAAGTGAAATATTGTCTTCTGAAATTTTATTAAACTCCATTTTGTTTTGAAGAATGTTATCCCTTAAAAAACTGTACAAGTGGAACTAACTGGGTAAAGGGTATGGAACCCCTCTGTATTATTTCTTGCAGCATAATGTAAATTCATTATTATATATAAATTAAAAGTTCAGTTGAAAAATTAAATTCTCCAGAGTCTAAAATGGAAACTGGATTAATATTGTGACAACTATACTTTAAAATCCTGATGTTATAGGTCATTCTGGGGTGTACTTCTTTAGGAAACACTAACTTACATTTATTTTGAGGAAATCAGATAGTTGAAGAGAATTAGCAAAGGCCCAATTTACCCATGTGCTCAGACAGTAACTCCCACCCTGAGAAGGAACCAATGGGTTTTTGCTATTAGGCCACTGATTAGGGTTCTGATTTGGGCTTTCCTGGTGGCTCAGATGGTAAAGAACATGCCTGAAATGTAGGAGATTTGAGTTTGATCCCTGGGTTGGGAAGATCCCCTGGAGAATTGAATGACTACCCACTCCAATATTCTGGTCTGGAGAATTCCATGGACAGAGAAGCCTGGCAGGCTCCATGGGGTCCATGAGGTCACAAAGAGTCAGACAAGACTGAGCGACCTTCACTTTAAACTCTTATGGTTCTGATTTAGGTAAATATTTGTAAGTCCCGCCTCCTGAGAAATGTGTATGAAGGTCAAGAAGCAATAGTTAGAACTGGACGTGGAACAACAGACTGGTTCCAAATTGGGAAAGGAGTATGTCAAGGCTGTATATTGCCACTCTGCTTACTTAACTTATATACAGAGTACATCATGAGAATTGCTGGACTGGATGAAGCACAAGCTGGAATCAAGACTGCTGGGAGAAATATCAATAACCTCGGATATGGAGATGACACCACCCTTATGGCAGAAAGTGAAGAAAAACTAAAGAGAGAGCCTCTTGATGAAAGTGAAAATGGAGAGTGAAAACCTGGCTTAAAACTCAGCATTCAGAAAAGTAATATCATGGCATCTGGTCCCATCACTTCATGGCAAATAGATGGGGAAACAATTGAAACAGTGACAGACTTTAGTTTTGGGGCTCCACAATAACTGCAGATGGTGACTGCAGCCATGAAATTAAAAGGCACTTGCCCCTTGGAAGAAAACTTATAACCACCCTAAACAGCTTATTAAAAAGCAGAGACATTACTTTGCCAACAAAGTTTCATCTAGTCAAAGCTATGCTTTTTTTCCAGTTGTCATGTAGGAATGTAAGAGTTGAACTATAAAGAAAGCTGAGTGCTGAAGAATTGATGCTTTTGAATTGTGGTGTTAGAGAAGACTCTCGAGAGTCTTGGACAGCAAGGAGATTCAACTAGTCCATCCTAAAGGAAATCAGTCTTGAATATTCATTGGAAGGATTGATGCTGAAGCTGAAACTCCAATACTTTGGCCACCTGATGCAAAGAACTGACTCATTTGAAAAGACCCTGATGCTGGGAAAGATTGAAGGCAGGAGGAGAAATGTTCAACAGAGGATGAGATGGTTGGGTGGCATCGCCATCTCAATGGACATGAATTTGAGTAAAGTCTGGGAGTTGATGATAGATGGGTCAGCTGGCATGCTTCAGTCCATGGGGTTGCAAAGAATCAGACACAACTAAGCGACTAAGACACACACACATGACCCATATACTAGGCCATCCCTACCCTATTGGCAATAATTCATTAAACTATGAAAAATCACTTTATTACTGAAGAAGATCTGTGTTTTGGAAAGAGAGGGAACTCATTGAATAAAGGAAAGGTCAATAGTAATGTTCAGAAACTGAAGGTGTTAAACTTTGATGTTTCATCATGCATCTGGTTTATGGCGTGGTCACTGCAAAATGACTTGAGATATTACCTATTTTAGAGACACAAGTCAAAAATTCTAAATCACTTCTTTAAAAAAAATACTTCAACCTAATATTATATGACTTAAAACCAATGTTTGGGAGGATGGATGGGGAAATGGCTGGATTGGTTTTTCATTACTGATTGATTAAACAGATATCATTATTTGTTCATTTGACAAGCATTTAAGGAATGTTCATTATGATTCAAGCACAGTGGCACAAAATGATATATTTTCTAGCCTAGAGATGAGCGACTAAACTGAACTGAGGACATTTTACCCCAAAACAATGAATTTCACCTTTTCCTCAAGAGCACATGGAACATTCTCCAGGATATATCACATCCTGGGCCATATATCTATCCTTAGTAAATTCAAAAAAATTGAAATCACTTCAAGAATATTTTCTAATCACATTGCGGTAAGATTAGATGTCAACTATAGGGAAAAAAATATTAAAAACTACAAACATATGGAGGCTAAATAACATGCTTCTGAATAACCAACAAATCATGGAAGAAATCAAAAAGGAAATCAAAATATGCATAGAAACAAATGAAAATGAAAACATGACAACCCAAAACCTTGGGAATTCAGTAAAAGCAGTGCTAATGGGAAGGTTCATAGCATTACAAGCTTACCTCAAGAAACAAGAGAAAAATCAAATAAATAACCTAACTTTACCCCTAAAACAACTAGAAAAAGAAGAAATGAAGAACCCATGAGTTGGTAGAGGGAAAAAAATAATAAAAATTCAGGCAGAAGTAAATGAAAAAGAAACAAAGGGGACTATAGCAAAGTCAACAAAACTAAAAGCTTGTTCTTTGAGAAGATAAATAAAGTGAACCAACCATTAGCCAGACTCATCAAGAAAAAAAGGAGAAGAATCAAATTAACAAAATCAGAAATGAAAATAGAGAAATCACAACAGACAACACAGAAATACAAAGGATCATAAGAGACTACTGTCAGCAACTATATGCCAATAAAATGGACAACTTGGAAGAAATGGACAAATTCTTAGAAAAGTATAACCTTGCAAAAACTGAACCAGGAAGAAATAGAAAATCTTAACAGCTCCATCACAAGCATGGAAATTGAAAGTGTAATAAAAAAAAATCTTCCAACAACGAAAGCCCAGGACCAGATGGCTTCACAGGTCAATTCTATCAAAAATTTAGAGAAAAGCTAATAACACCTATCCTACTCAAATTCTTCCAGAAAATTTCAGAGGAAGGTAAACTGCTAAACTCATTCTATGAGGCCACCATCACCCTAATACCAAAACCAGACAAAGATGCCACAAAAAAAAGAAAAGAAAAGAAAGAAAGAAAAGAAAACTATAGGCCAATATCACTGATGAAGATAGATGCAAAAATCCTTAACAAAATTCTAGCAAACAGAATCCAACAACATATTAAAAATATCATACATCATGACCAAGTGGGCTTTATCCCAGGGATGCAAGGATTCTTCAATATTCACAAATCAATCAATATAATATACCACATTAACAAATTGTAAGATAAAAACCATATGATTATCTCAATAGATGCAGAGAAAGCCTTTGACAAAATTCAACGTCCATTTATGATAAAAAAAAAAACTTTCCAGAAAGCAGACATAGAAGGAACATCCCTCAGCATAATAAAAGCCATACATGATAAACTCATAGCAGACATACTCAATGGCGAAAAATTGAAAGCATTTCCCCTAAAGTCAGGAACAAGACAAGGGTGCACACTCTCACCACTACTATTCAACATAGTTTTGGAAGTTTTAGCCAAAGCAATCAGAGAACAAAAAGAAATAAAATAATCCAGATTGGAAAAGAAGTAAAACTCTCACTATTTGCAGATGACATGACCCTGTACAGAGAAAACCCTAAAGACACCATCAGAAAATTACTAGGGCTAATCAATGAAGAGTAAAGTTGCAGGATATAAAATTAATGCACAGAAATTCCTTGCATTCCTATACACTAACAATGAGAAAACAGAAAGAGAAGTTAAGGAAACAGTCCCATTCACCACTGAGATGAAAATAATATACCTGTGGCGGATTCATTTTGATATTTGGCAAATCTAATACAGTTATGTTAAGTTTAAAAATAAAATAAAATTAAAAAAAAAAGAAAATAATAAAATACTTAAGAATAAATCTACTTAAAGAAGCAAAAGACCTAGAGATGCATATAGCCTAAACAGAGGAATGGTCTCCCAGATGGAATGCACATTTTTGAGGGGAGGTGCTAGCAATGAAGGAGGAGTCATTGGGGACAGTAAAGTTCTTATAAAAATATTACCAGTTAGACATTTGTGCCAGAAACTTTAACCATTAGCTTTCTAAACTCTTAAAGCATGCTATTGAGATGGGACTTATCCTCATTTTACAAGAAACTTAAGTTCAAAGTAAACAAGTTATTTGCCTAAGGTCATGGAACTTATGAATAGTCAACTATGAATTTGAACCATGTCTTCCAAATTTTAAAGATTGTTATTTCTTACTATACTATACATCATCCCTTCAAGTTGTTTACAGTCAAGTTATGCAATTATCTTGTTCCTTGTTCATCCCTCTTTCCAGCATGAAAGTTCTAGAACAGGAATCTGTCCTACTCATTGCTGTATTTCCATTGTTTAGATCAGTATATAACATAGACTTGGCACTTATTAACATTTGTTGAATTAATCTAATATATATATTAATATATCAAAACTTGTTTTATTATCATTCTTATTATTATAAGCTAAGTCAAAGAGGGGTGCATGCATTCTAGTAAGGGCTGTGCAAAGCAATATATTAGATGAATAGAATTTCTTTTCATATGTCACTCATCTTTTTTGCTTTTTTAAAAAATTTATTTATTTTAATTGGAGGCTAATTACAATATTGCATTGGTTTTGTCATACATTGTATGCGAGACAGCAAAAAAGACACAGATGTATAGAACAGTCTTTTGGACTCTGTGGGAGAAGGAGAGGGTGGGATGATTTGGGAGAATGGCATTGAAGCATGTATAATATCATATAAGAAATGAATCACCAGTCCAGATTTGATGCAGGATATTTTTATGTTTTATATGTACATAAAATATTGGATGGGCTTCCCAGGTGACTCAATGATAAAGAATTAGCCTACCAGTGCCAGAGACACAGGAGATGCAAGGTTAAGAAAGTCCTCTGGAGGAGGAAATGACAACCCACTACATATTCTTGCCAAAATATCTCAGGGACAAAAGAGCCTGGCAGACCACAATCCTGGGGTCACAAAAGAGTCAGACACGACTGAGCACAGATGCATGAAAATATTGGTACAACAGCATATATATGGAATTTATATGTTAATAAATATATTTGGAGTACAAAATTAATACCTGTTACTGATAGATGTGTGTTATCAAAAATGTTTGGAAAACACCAATCCAGAGGGAGAAGTAGGCATATAAGTAAATATGTACCACTTATCTTTTATGAAATGTGATGGGTATGTCTATATAAATTAGTTTAGTTGCAATAGGAAGAGCGTGACTATTTTTTCCTGGTTTTGTGGTGATGATGATGGTGGGGCAGGGGTTATTAGTGGTACAGATAGCTAGAAAACAATTCACAGAGGAAGCAATGTTTAAACATGGAATCCTGTAGGATGGACTGGTTTTTTAGACACAGAAAAAATGACATTTGCAAAGGCATAAAGATATAAAAATCCTTGAGAATCCTTCTGTAGTAGCCTAGGAGGCTAGAAGGTAGGCATTGACCTCATGCTGAGCATGTTGACCTTTATCCTTAAGGTCATGGGAATTAAAAAAAGGTTCTAAGTAGCAAATATTAAGTGATGAGTCAGGGACTAGATTTTAGAGTCCTTTACAATCATAATTAAGAAGTTTGGACTTTATGTTTTAAGAAAAGAGGAGCCATTGAAGAATTTCAAGGTGGGGTGCCACATGATAAATATGTATTTTAGGTAAAAGGTCATTGTAGTAACCCAGTAAAGGATGGGTAGCAAGGAGGAAAGCTGGAGGCAAAATCATTTTCATGTGATTTCAGCCACTGATTTTTAAAAAAGCTTTCAATCAGACAATTTTTGAATTATTTATTTTCTTACTTATTTTTGGCTGTGCTGGGTCTTTGTTGCTGCTCAGGCTTTTCTCTAGTTGCGGTGAGCAGAGGCTACTCTTCATTGTGGTATGCAGGCTTCTCATTGTGGTGGCTTCTCTTCTTGTGGAGGCTCTAGGGGTGTGAGCTTCAGTAGGTGCAGCACACAGGTTCAGTGGTTATGGCTTGTGGGCCTTAGAGTGTGTGGGCTCCAGTAGTTGTGGCACCAAGCTTTAGTTACTCCACGGCATGTGGGATCTTCTCAGGTCACGGATCAAACTCATGTCCCCTCCACTGGCAGCTGGATTCTTATCCACTGTACCACCAGAGAAGTCCCCAATCAGATAATTTTTAAAGATAACGTCAAAATGACCCCTTGAAACAGGTGAATCAAATGTCTTCTCTCTGTGTTGTTGCCTATTGTGTATATCCAACAAATATTTTCTCATATTGTCCCCGTGCCACTTTAGTACAATTCTGCCTCAATTCTTTCTGTTCTGTTGCCCATTAATTTAGATAAAACTCTTGAGTTACTGTTTTAAGTCATTCCCTCATTCACTGAAATTGGTCTGGCAACTTCCCTCTATGCTCTTTGAAACCAATGCCCACTTAAGTTTTCTATTGTTCTGTGACCAGCCTGTTTGATGACCCTACCAGAAAACAATATTATATCTATCCTAGTGCCTAAAAATCGCTATGTACGGCTACCATGCAACACAGTAATAAAGATATATATATTTATTTGGTGGAAGCAGGGAACTTATATAAGGTAGAACCCATGAAATTCTCAAGTGCCAGTTTGATATACTGCTTCTGTCTATCTTTGATCATTGTCATGCAGAAAGGATATTGTATAATTAAAAGATAGGCATAATAATACTAATTAGCAAGAAGTTGTGCAAGAAGGGACATTTTTAAATTGCACAACAAGTTCTTCAGCCTTATATGTATCTTAGATTTTGGAGGGATGCTGATAAAGCATGTCAACGTGACTAACTGGCTGTGGGACTGACATATTTGGTGGGAATGACTCTGCAGGTTGCCATGATAGTTTGCAAATTCTGGTTATGAATGTACAGGTCTTTGGTATCAAGGTGTTGCCATGAGCTAGACTGCTGCCCCATAATCTAGATGAGTCATAAAACTGAGAATTTTTCTTTTAATCTTCTCTCTGCCAGTCTTGTCATCATAGCACTGTTTGCAAATCTTATGTTCAGCCAACTGTTATTAGGGAACGAACTAAACAAAGAGGACTTATTTAACTGATACAAAAGAGCTCTGAGAATCTCCTTTCCCCAACCTCATTCTGCCTAAATTACCATATGATGAACATGCATTTATTTTTGTAATAATAATTACCAGTATTGCAGCTCATATTTCCAAGATCAGTAATATTTCATCCTTAAATCTCTAAGGCTCAGCAAGGTAGGTCAGCATTATTTCCTTATAAAAAATTCGGAAACTGAGGCACAATGGGGTTAAAATGGTTATGACTTACTCCTAGTCACAGTGCTGGGATTAAAGCCCAGGAGAAGAGACCCAATTCTGGGCTCCAACCAATAAGCACTACTCCCTCCATGCATGAGTTTTGGGGTTTGTATTAATTTTAGCTTATGACAGTGTGACTGCTACCTAAGAGTAATTTTCTATAGATCTGAGAAATTTTCAAATCCATCATTAAGCACCTTTCTAAAGTTATTTCTACCTTTTTAGCTTTGTAATTTATCTTTAAATGCTCATAGACATTGAAAGCACATAAATCTAGAAACTGCTAACATGTACAACAATGTTTTTCTTGCACATTTTTTTGGACATAAGAATTAGCTTAACAAAATAGAGAAAATAAAGTCAAGTTGTAAGGAGCAAAAAATTACAACAAAAAATATTTCCTTAAAACTTAGTCAAAATAAGCAGTGCTACAGATATCAAAATGTGCTATATATAGATAGATCTTTTTTTTTTTAGTTTATTCAGGACCCTTACCAAACCTTAAATGTTTTATGTTTATCTTTATCAACTTATTAGAATGTTCTCATTTCAGTCAGTGGTTTGTTTTATTTCTATTTAACTTTTAAAGCTGTGATTTTTCCAGTAGTCATGTGTGGATGTGAGAGTTGGACCATAAAGAAGGCTGAGCTCTGAAGAACTGATGCTTTTGACCTGTGATGTTGGAGAAGACTCATGAGAGTCTTTTGGACTGCAAGGAGATCAAACCAGTCAATCCTAAAGGAAATCAATACTGATAGTCATTGGAAGGACTGACAACTGAAGCTGAAGCTCCAATACTTTGGCTACCTGATCTGAAGAGCTGACTCATTAGGAAAGACCCTAATGCTGGGAAAGATTGAAGGCAGGAAGAGAAGGGGATGACAGAGGATGAGATGGTTGGATGGCATCACTGACTGCATGGACATGAGTTTGAGCAAGCTCCGGGAGATGGTGAAGAACAGGGAAGCCTGGTGTGCTGTAGTCCATGGGGTTGCAAAGAGTTGGACATGACTGAGTAACTGAACAACACCAACTTTTTTATGATGAAACACTCCAAATGGTTTTGATATTCCTGGAAAGATTGTCCAAAGAAAACAGTCATTAAAAAAAAAAAAAAAAACAAAAAAAACCTTTACCTACTAGGTTTTTGCATAGCAACAGATTCTTCCTGCAAGCTATGTTTTCCTCTTTACCTGTCAGGCAAGTCTTCATTTCTCAGGATAACCAAGCCATGGACATATTTGTTAGGACCTTTTTAATTGGGTAGCTTGGGGCCTATGAGTAGATGTCTGATTGTTGCTAATGTACAGTGAAACATGAAGATTCCTGCTGCTTGATATTTCTCATCATTCCCTATTTTCTCATAGGCTAGATGTATATTGTATTATATTTTTATTAAATTTGGGAAGTGGTTCTAGTATAGTCAGTTTTGTTACAGACTAAAAAAAAAAGTAGTAAAAAATAGATGCTATATAATTTGACCTTTTTTTTCCTACTCCCAGTTCTTCACTATAAAATTATTTGAGGTTCTAAGTTAATGTTCATAGTCTACATACACATTATATGAACTGCAGTATTTCAGTTGTTCTCTGTTCCCCAGTGTGTAATGTCAGCATAGTGTAAGAATCCAAAGACTTAGATTAGTAGAAATGTTCAACTTATTTCAATACAATATACATTTATTGAACGTCTAATATCCAATGCAGTGAGACAGATAAAATTACAAATAGGATGCAGCCTCTGAGGTCAGGAAATTTACTGTTGATTCAATATTCATTCAACAAATATGTATTGAGCACTTACTACATGACAGGCACAATTCCTAGCATTGAGAATAAAAGTCATAAATAAAACACTGAAAAATACCTGCCCTGAGGAATCTTACAGGCTAATGCAGAGATATAGACACTAAAGAAATAAGGAAAATATCCAGTGTTGATAAATGCTATGCAGGAAAAAAAGTGAAATTTTATATAGAGTGATGGTGAGAGGTGTTTTAGGAAGTGAGTTTAATCACTGCTCTTAGTATCTTATAAGATTAGAGTTGGGAGCTCAAGGATAACTGAGGAGTCCTGGGCTTCTTATGGTATAAACAGAAATGAAGGCATAATGAGAGTAATCTGGATGATCTCAAGGCAAACTAAAGTGGTAAAACTATGAGCATTGCCAGAGAGGGAAGGATATCTATCTTTCTATTTTCCCAGAAACAAGCAGAGATCTACTCCTGCCTCTCCCCAACTTCAGAGTGGCAAGGATGATGTGGAAACTAGAGAAAGGGGGACTTGTCTGCATTTTCTTAAGTTCTTGAATTCTCCCTTTCCTCCTGTGGGTGGAAGTTTGGGAAATGAGAGTGATCTATCTTAGTCCTGTGAATTTAAGCAGCATGTTTACACCTGAGTGCAATACATGACAGAATTTGCTGACTTCTATGATAGAAATGCAAACATAGCACATGGGAGTGAAGAGGAAACAAAGATTCATCCTTCCTGGAAGTCTTCACAGAGGAATTGGCCTCCTTATGAATTAGTAGTTGGAACCACTATCTTTATTTTGAAGATGATAACTTTCTCCTACAGTCTGCCAGATATGCTTTCCCAGCCACATAGTAAGGAAGTGACTCTGTAACAGTTTCCCAAATTGCATGTGTTCCAAAAATCTGCTTGGGGGAACATACGCCTTCTATAATGTGAACCCAACTGCAGATGAATATACAGAAATGCTATCTAATGTTCCAAGTTTGATAAGCTGTACACAGGATTGAAAAACATTGAATATTTTGGCTGATAATATTCTTAATCATCACTAGTATAAATTTTTGTTTCATTTGTACAATAAGATCAAGGTTAGTTTCTGTCTCCAGAATAAATTTAAAATCAGATTTATTTCCATAAAATAAAAGCTATGTCACTAGAAACTAGATCAAGGTTAATCATAACAGCTATTATTTATTGCATGCTAGTTGCTTTACGCACATTATCACTTTGCCTCATAGAGCTCTACAAAGGGAATATTCTCATTTCCATTTTAGAGATGAGTTTCTCTTAAAAAGATGTTAAATGACTCACCCAAGACCACACACTTAGTATGTGATAGGACTTAAATTTGACCCCCAAAACTATTTTTTCAACCATATCACACTGCCAAGAAAGGAGTCCCAAATGTTAAAACTGCATCAATTGGTTTACAACACTATGTATTGCTTATGCATGGACAGTAGAAACAAAGAAACAGGCCAATATCACTGATGAATATAGATGCAAAAAGCCTCAACAAAATAGTAGCAAACAGAATCCAACAACACATTAAAAGGATCATACAATATGATCAGGTGGGATTTATCCCAGAGATGCAAGGATTCTTCAATATATGCAAATTAATGTGATATGCCACATTAACAAATTAAAGAATAAAACCATATGATCATCTCAATAGATACAGAAAATGCTTTTGACAAAATTCAGCACCGTTTATAATAAAAACCCTCTAGAAAGTGGGCATAGAGAGAACCTACCTCAACATAATAAAGACCATATATGACAAACCCACAGCAAACAGCCTTCTCAATGGTGAAAAATGGAAAACATTTCCTCAAAGATCAGGAACAATACAAGGATGTCCACTCTCGCCACTATTATTCAGAATAGTTTTGGAAGTCCTAGCCACAGCAGTCAGAGAAGAAAAAGAAATAAAAAGAGTCAAATAAATTGGAAAAGAAGTAAAACTGTTACTATATGCAGATGACATGATACTAAGAAAATCCTGAAGATGCCACTAGAGCCAATGCTACTAGAGCAAATCAATAAATTGAGTAAAGTTGTAGGATTCAAAGTTAACACAGAAATCTCTTGCATTCCTATACACTAACAACAAAAGTTGAGAAAGAAATTAAGGAAGCAATCCCATTTATCATCACACCATAAAGAATAAAATACTTAAGAATAAGCTTACATAAGGAGACAAAAGACCTGTACTCAGAAAACTCTAAGATACTGATTAAAGAAATCAAAGATGACACAAATAGATGAAGAGATATACCATGTTCTTGGATTAGAAAAATCAATATTTTCCAAAGGACTATAGTACCCAAATCAATCTATAGATTCAAAGCAGTTTCTATCAAATTACCAATGGCATTTTTCACAGAATTAGAACAAATATTTTACAATTTGTATGGAAACACAACAGACTCCAAATAGCCAAAGAAATCTTGAGGGAAAAAAAAATGTATAATAAAGCTGGAGGAATGAGTATTCCTGAATTCAGACCATATTACAAAGCTACGGTAATCAAGAAAGTATGATACGGGCACAAAAACAGAAATATAGATCAATGGAACAGAATAGAAAACACAGACAAACCCATACATCTATGGTCACATAATTTTTGACAAAGGAGGCAAGAATATACAATGGAAAAAAGATAGTCTTTTCAGTAAATGGTGCTGAAAAAACTGGACAACTACAAGTAAAAGAATGAAATTAGAACACTCCCTTACACCATTCACAAAATAAACCTAAAATGGATTAAAGACCTAAATGTAAGGCTAGACATTAAAAAGCTGCTTGAGGAAAACATACTGAGAACACACTTTAATATAAATCACAGTAACATGCTCTTTGACCCACCTCTTAGAGTAATGAAAATAAAAACCAAAATAAACAAATGGGACCTAATGAAATTTAAAAGTTGTTGCACAGTAAAGGACACCATAAACAAGATAAAAAGACAGCCCTCCAAATGGAAGAAACTATTTGCAAATGAAACAACTGACACTTTATTAATCTCCAAAATATACAAACAGTTCATGCAGCTCAATATTAAAAGAGCAAACAACCCAATCAAAAAATGGACAGGAGACCTAAATAGAAATTTCTCCAAAGAAGACATGCAGATGGATGACAAACACATGAAAAGATGCTCAATATCACTAATTTTCAGAGAAATGTAAATCAAAGCCACAGTGAGGTACCACCTCACATTGGTAAGAATGTCCATCATCAAAAAGTCTACAAATAATAAATGCTGGAGAGGGCGTGGCAAAAAGGGAACCCTCTTGCACTGTCGATGGGAATGAAAATTGATACAGCCACTATGGAGAAGAGTGTGGAGATTCCTTAAAAATCCAGGAATAAAACTACCGTATGACACAACAATCCTACTACTGGGCATATACCTTAAGGAAACCATAATTCTAAAAGATATATGTACCCCAATATTCATTGCAGCACAATTTACAATAGCTAGGACATGGAAGCAACCTAAATATCCATCAACAGAGGAAAGGATAAAGAAGATGTGGTACATATATACAATGGACTATTACTCAGCCATAAAATGGAATGGAATTGTGCCATTTGCTGAGATGTGAATGGACCTAGAGACTATCATACAGAGCGAAGTAAGTCAGAAAGAAAAACAAATAACATATATTAATGCATATATGCAGAATCTAGAAAAATGGTATAGATGAACTTATTTGCAAAGCAGAAATAGAGACACAGGCGTAGAACAAATATATGGATCATAAGTGGGGGAAGGGTGGAGTGTGGGGTGGAATGGATTAGGAGAGTGGGACTGATATATATATATATATATATATATATATATATATATATATATGCACACACACACCACTATGTATAAAATAACTAACAAGGACCTATAGCACAGCACAGGGAACTCTACTCTTGCTTTGTGGTGACATAAATGGGAAGGAAATCCAAAAAAGAGGGGATATATGTATACATGTAGCTGATTCACTTTGCTGTACAGCAGAAACTAACATTTTAAATCAACTACATTTCAATAAAATTAAAAAAAAATAGGCTGATGTTTCAAGTTCCTTCACAGATGAGTTGGCCTATTACCTTATACAGTTTAGCTATTTCTACCACCATCACTACCAAAAATAGTAAGGGATCTCAGAAATTACTTTTTGCAGCCAATAGTTGTAGAAAATTATTTGTTTTACTGAAAATCCCTAAAAGTAATTCCAGATGTAAATAGGGGATCCATCACTTAAATGGAAGTTTCTATAAAACTAATTTGACTCTACAAGGAGACTTGTTGTTTAACTTGGGAGAATACTGTTAAAGAGTGTCATGATGTATTAGTTTTGGATACCCAGGCCTGTTTTTTGTCTCATTCTATGCATACATTCTTAAAATGAAACACAGCAATGCAGGTAAGTGTATTTTACAATACTGTCTCACATTTGCCCTGCCCTACAAACTGTTTGGGTAAATTCCAGGAGTTGGTGATGGACAGGGAGGCCTGGTGTGCTGCGATTCATGGGGTCACAGAGAGTCGGACATGACTGAGCTACTGAACTGAACTGAACTGAACAAGCTGTTTGCAGAGTCCTTTCATTTGCTTTACATAAAGGCACTAGGTTTGCAGCAGAAATTATTATCTCAGATTTTAAATATGGGAGCTAAATATCAGTTTAAATAATCTGGCAAAGTTGCACATCTAGTGAATGATGGAGCTCATCATTAAACCCAAGTTTTTTTCATAAGCAGGTCAGCAGTCTCTCTTTACAGCATGTTATTGCAGGGTCCTACAGACTCTTAATTCATCATTTGTTTCAATAGAACATTTAACTGTCCCATTCATCATAGTACAATAATCATGATTCAAGTTACATGCTAATAGTGGTCTTTCCAAGCTGATTTGTTTATTGTCTCATATCTTGCTCTGAGTTGGTTACTATGGCAACAGGCACTATAGAAATGCACAAGATAAATAATGGATTATGAATTTTCACAGGTGTCCAGCTTGGGTATCTTTAATGAAAGGCCACTCTGAAATTGAAAGAATATTTCTCATATATATGTTATGACCTGCATACTGAAATCGCTCACTTATAAATAGGCATGCCTATCTTCAAAAGGCCAGGTGAGTTCTGCTCAAGTTCAGAAAAACACTTTAGGAAAGTTCTTTCAGCTTTAAACTTGGCAGAATAATTAAGCTAGTTTTCCTTTATTCCTTTTAAAGTTGTCAAGCCTAAAAGCCTCACAAATACCTAATGGGCTCATTGTTTGTTTTGTCCTGCTCAGTTCTAGTCAGATGTGGTTTAACATTTTCACTATTACAAACTTTGTTGTGTCTTAATATAGACATTTCATGAGCAAATTTTAAAGGAAATTTGGCAAATGGTAATATCTGTAGATGAGGAGGCCCAGGAATGTGAAGAGACACATTCAATTTGTATACAGAACAGCTAAAGGAGCAGGGTATACTTCATGAAAATTAGAGATATCAATGAAATATTTCATGAAAATATGGGCACAATAAAGGACAGAAATGGTATGGACCTAACAGAAGCAGAAGATATTAAGAAGAGGTGGCAAGAATACACAGAGGAACTGTACAAAAAAGATCTGCATGACCCAGATAACCATGATGGTGTGACCACTCACCTAGAGCCAGACATCCTGGAATGTGAAGTCAAGTAGGCCTTAGGAAGCATAACTATGAACAAAGCTAGTGGAGGTGATGGAATTGCAGTTGAGCTATTTCAAAAAGATATGAAAGATGATGCTGTGAAAGTGCTGCACTCAATATGCCAGCAAATTTGGAAAACTCAGTGGTGGCCACAGGACTGGAAAAGATCAGTTTTCATTCCAATCCCAAAGAAAGGCAATGACAAAGAATGCTCAAACTACCGTACAATTGCACTCATCTCATACACTAGTAAAGTAATGCTCAAAATTCTCCAAGCCAGGCTTCAACAGTATGTGAACCATGAACTTCCAAATGTTCAAGCTGCTTTTACAAAAGGCAGAGGAACCAGAGATCAAATTGCTAGCATCCACTGGATCACTGAAAAAGCAAGGGTGTTCCAGAAAAACCTCTACTTCTGCTTTATTGACTATGCCAAAGCCTTTGACTGTGTCGATCACAACAGACTGTGAAAGATTCTTAAAGAGATGGGAAAACCAGACCACCTGACCTGCCTCTTGATAAATCTGTATGCAGGTCAAGAAGCAACAGTTAGAACTGGACATAGAACAACAGACTGTTTCCAAATTGGGGAAGGAGTATGTCAAGGCTTTATATTGTCACCCTGCTTATTTAACTTATATGCAGAGTACATCATGAGAAATGTAGACTGCATGAAGCCCAAGCTGGAATCAAGATTGCCAGGAGAAATATCAATGATCTCAGATATGCAGATGACACCACCCTTATGGCAGAAGCAAAGAAGAACTAAAGACCCTGAAGAAGAACTAAAGAAAGTGAAAAAAGAGAGTGAAAAAGCAGGCTTGAAACTCAATTCAGAAAACTAATATCATGACATCTGGTCCCATCACTTCATGGCAAATATATGGGGAAACAATGAAACAGTGACAGACTTTATTTTGGGGGGCTCCAAAATCACTGCAGATGGTGACTGCAGCCATGAAATTAAAAAATGCTTGTTCTTTGGAAGAAAAGTTATGACCAACCTAGACAGCATATTAAAAAGCAGAGACATTATTTTGCCAACAAAGTTTCATCTAGTCAAAGCTATGGTTTTTCCAGTAGTCATGCATGGATGTGAGAGTTGGACTATAAAGAAAGTTGAGTGCTGAAGCATTGACGCTTTTGAAGTGTGGTGTTGAAGAAGACTCTTGAGAGTCCCTTGGACTGCAAAGAGTTCCAACCAGTCCATCCTAAAGTAAATCATTCCTGAATATTCATTGGAAGGACTGTTGCTGAAGCTGAAACTCCAATACTTTGGCCACCTGATGAGAAGAACTGACTCATTGGAAAATAGCCTGATGGTGGGAAAGATTGAAGGCAGGAGGAGAAAGGTATGACAGAGGATGAGATGGTTGGATGGCATCACCGACTCAATGGACATGAGTTTGAGCGAGCTCCAGGAGTTGGTGATGGACAGGGAATCCTGGCATGCTGCAGTCTATGGGGTTGAAAAGAGTCGGACATGACTGAGCGAATGAACTGAATTGATCTGATACTTTACCCAGGGAAGAAAAGTTGAAAGAGCAATGGGAACCATGAGAGCTGCTTCAAGGGTTTAAAGACTCATCACTTAGAAGAGTAAACTTATTCTGCAGCTCTCTACAGTGCAAAAATAGGACCAAAGTGTAGAAGTGACAGGGAGGCAGGTTTTGGCTTCCCTGTGGAAAGTGTCTTTGCAATGCTTAGAGCTTGCCAAGATAGAAATGACTGCTTTGTGATGTGGTGAGCTCCTAGAGATGATCCTTGGAGGGTGAGATGCTTGGCAAAGAAAACTGCTAGCATCCCATTAGCATTAACACCATTCTTGGAGAAGAATAGTGAATATTTATTGAGTTCCCATATGTTTTCCATATTTTAGCTCATTTAATTCTCTTGAAAAACCTTAGGGAGTAGACATCATTAATTATATAAACAAGGAGACTGAAGGGCAATAAAATTAAGTAAGTTACCCAAGGACACTAGACAGGTTTAGTTAATTTGGGATTCAAACCCAAATAACTTGGCTCTACCACTCAAGCTGCTAACTACTATGCCTCAAGGATATTTAAATTGAGTGGTGCTTTGGCTCTGTGTGACCCTAAATATTTCCAAGCAGTCAGTCTCAAGACCTTGTAGCTATTAATAGCCTCACTTTTTTACCAGTGATGTTACATGCTATAAGTATGTTGTTGTTCAGTCGCTCAGACATATCCGACTCTTTGCCACCCCATGGATGATGGCAGCATGCCAGACTTCCCTGTCCTTCACCATCTCCTGGAGCTTACTCAAACTCATGACCATTGGGTCGGTGATACCATCCAACCGTCTCATCCTCAGTTATCACTTTCTCTTCCTGCCTTCAATCTTTCCTAGCATCAATGTCTTTTTTAATGAGCTAGCTCTTCACATCAGGTGGCCAAAGTATTGGAGTTTCAGCTTCAGCATCAGACCTTCCAATGAATGTTCAGGACTGAGTTCCTTTAGGATTGACTAGTTTGATCTCCTTGCAGTCAAAGGGACTCTCAAGAGTCTTATCCAACACCATAGTTGAAAAGAATCAATTCTTCGATTCAGCCTTCTTTATGGTCCAGCTCTCACATCCACACATAACTACTGGAAAATCCATAGCTTTGACTTGATGGGCTTCTGTTGGCAATGTAATGTCCCTGCTGTTGAGTATGCTGCCTAGGTTTGTCATGGCTTTTCTTCCAAGGAGCAAGCGTCTTTAAATTTCATGGCTGCAGTCGCCATTCACAGTGATTTTGGATCCCAAGAAAATAAAGTCTGTCACTATTTCCATTGTTTGTTTCCCCATTTTTTGCCATGAAATGATGGGACCATATGTCATGATCTTCGTTTTTTGAATGTTGAGTTTGAAGCCAGATTTTTCACTTTCCTCTTTCACCTTCATCAAGAGGCTCTTTGTTCCTCTTCACTTTCTGCCATAAGTGTGGTGTCATCTGTATATCTGAGGTTATTGATATTTCTCCTGGCAATCTTGATTCTAGTTTGTGCTTCATCCAGCCCAGCAGTTTGCATGATGTACTCTGCATATAAGTTAAATAAACAGGGTGAAAATATACAGCCTTGATGTACGCCTTTTCCATTTGGAACCAGTCTGCTGTTCCATGTCTGGTTCTAACTGTTGCTTCTTGACCTGCATACAGGTTTCTCAGGAGGCAAGTAAGGAGGTCTGGTATTCTCATATCTTGAAGAATTTTCCACAGTTTTTTCTATTCCACACAGTCAAACGCTTTAGCATACTCAATGCAGCAGATGTTTTTTTCTGGAATTCTCTTGCTTTTTCTTTGATACAATGGATGTTGGCACTTTGATCTCTGGTTCTTCTGCCTTTTCTGAATCCAGCCTGAGCATCTGGAAGTTCACAGTTCACGTACTGTTGAAGCCTGACTTGGAGAATGTTGAGCATTACTTTGCTAGAGTGTGAGATGAGTGCAATTGTGCAGTAGTTTAAACATTCTTTTGCATTGCCTTTCTTTGGGATTGGAATGAAAACTGACCTTTTCCAGTCCTCTGGCCACTGCTGAGTTTTTCAAATTTGCTGGCATATTGAGTGCAGCACTTTCACAGCACCATCTTTTAGGATTTGAAATAGCTCAGCTGGAATTTCATCACCTCCTCTAGCTTTGTGCTTAGTGATGCTTCCTAAGGCCAACTTGACTTCACACTACAGAATGTCTAACTCTAGGTGAGTGATCACTCCATCGGGGTTATCTGGGTCATGAAGATCTTTTTTGTATAGTTCTTCTGTGTATTCTTGCCACCTCTTCTTAATAACATGTATATGTTTTAAGTATATGCAATGTCTAAAATTAAACTAGATACTAAAAGTATAACTACTATCATTGTGTGTGTTGGAGAAGCACTCTGAGAAATGTGGGCATTAAAATGATTTATTATAGGTGTGTGCTTCAAGCCTCTGTCTTCTCTCTCTGCTTTTGTTTTCTATTGCCACTTTCTCCTGAGGCAGTTTGTCTTCCTTCATGGCTTTAAATATGATCTACATGTTGATGACTCCTCAAATTTAAATCTCCACCCCTGACTTCCAGATGCATCTATACACCTTACTATTTACCACTGATGTCTAACTAGTGGTGTTCAAAGCACATTCTTGCCAAAAGTTTATCAATGCTTGTGTGTATAGACTTTTACCATATATATATATATTTGTTATTTTATTAGTTTTGCATTTCTACATTATCCTGATACATAATAAACATGATTTTACAAGTTAGACTTTCATTTTCCAGTGCAGTAACTCAAACCACTTTTTCCGAAAGCTAAGCGCCAATTATTTCAAATACTCTTTCCATCTTTGTAATTGAATGTGTACTCTCTACAAGATATAATGTTTCAGAGGTAGACTGAAATGTAATAAGACATGATAGGCCATTGTTCTAGGCCCTCTTTGTTCTTATTGTGTAATAAAATAATTACCATTTTGGAGAAAAATGAGATATTATACCTAAAAAGCTTGGGAACACATTAATCTTGTGGCAATGCATAAAATTTGAAATCAGACATGTCTGAGTTTAATCTGTCATTTAATAGTACGTAACTCTAAACATGCTGCTAAACATCTGAGACTCATTTCCTGATTTATAAATTGGGCATAATCTTAGGAGATTCTATAGGATTGAAACAAAATATCCTGAGCATAGGGTCTGTCGCATAGTAGACTTTAAAATAATTGTCCATCCTGCCCTCTCAGCTCCCACTAATGTTTGATCACCCCAAAGAATATTCTTTTGTTACAGAGTATAAGTGAAGGAGTTGAATATGAGAATGGATGGCTGAAATGAAATCTTGACATTTTGATTCAGTGAGTTCTGTATCCTTAAACTCTTAGTTATTTTTTTCCCTTCAGGAAAATTTTGTTTATTGCATAAACTAAAACTTAGCTGCTTTACATTCATACGTCATGACTTATTTTGACTGCTATTAACCTATCAAATATTCTCCTTTAGGTGTGATTTTAAATGTTTGTTGTTTTCTCTTTCCGGATTTTATCAGGGCCCAGAAGTCAAATCTTATTTTGGAGAAAATGCTGCCAATTTTATATGGAAGCCAATAAGAAAATATGATATGCAAAACAAATATTACTTCACAGGTAAATTTTGATGTCAAAACTACTTCATTTTATGTCTCCATCCGCATTGTTTGTGTCAGAATATCCAGAAGATGATGAGCAACTGAAAGTGAATCCAGATTCTCTCCAACTTTCGGGCAGTAGTAAGTTGATAACTTCAGAAATGTAATGCTGCTGCTGCTGCTGCTAAGTCGCTTCAGTCGTGTCCGACTCTGTGCGACCCCATAGACGGCAGCCCACCAGGATTCCCCATCCCTGGGATTCTCCAGGCAAGAACGCTGGAGTGGGTTGCCATTTCTTTCTCCAATGCATGAAGGTAAAAAGAGGAAGTGAAGTCACTCAATCGTGTCTGACTCTTAGCAACCCCATGGACTGCAGCCTACCAGGCTCCTCTGTCCATAGGGTTTTCCAGGCAAGAGTACAGGAGTGGGGTGCCATTGCCCTCTCCAAGAAATGTAATGAGGAACTCAAATTCAGAAAGAAAGAAACAGATCTCTAACTTCAGTTTTGTGTGGATTTTCAGAGAAAACAAAAAAAAGGATTTGCAGGTTTGGCTTTTGCTCAAGTTACATTTAGCATGTTGGTATGAGAACAAATGTGACAATTAAAAACAACCAAATGGTTACCTAGTTTAGAGAGCCAGAAAGGGAAAAAATAGAAAGTAACACCTTCTGTGGAAGATAAAGAACAAATGGCAAGGCTAGATATGGGATTGCCTCAACAAAGTTCTTTTTCCAATACAAAATGCCTTGGAAACATGTAGCAAATATTACGAGCTCGACAGAATATGTTCTCTGATTTTTCTTCCTATGCCTTAGAAATAAGACAAACAGGCAAATCAGGCAGTATACACCTTGGCTTTTCTTTCTCTGTCCCTCATCCAGGTCACTTTTCCATTGCCATCATCTACAATCCCAACCCAAATACACATTCCTTATTATTCATCTTAATAGACGCAAATATCACTCAAGAGTCATGAGACCACATTTTGCCCTGAGTGTGCCATAAAACAATAAACTTAGCCCAGTCTTTATCCAGTGTTTTCCTAATTGTGGCCTAAGAACTATACACAGCAGAGTCACCTGGAGTTTGTATTGATTCTCTGGCTCCACCCTTAACTTTCTGAATGATCTTTGAGGATGGAGCCTGACAATCTATCATTTAAACAAGGTTTCCCAGTGATTACATTCAAGTTGGAGAATCACATCATCTAATGATTTAAACTTAATATGATTCAAATTACTGAAGTTTCCCTTCTTCCAATGATAGTTTTAACAAGGACAGACTAAATTTCTGGGCTAGATGCTAGCAGATAAGAGACCAATGCCTGGCTCCAACACTTCTTGAGAATGTGTTCTGGTTCTTTGTTACCCCAGGCTAGCTCAGATGCCTGATAAGAAAACAACATGCAATGGAAAATCCTTTGGAAACTGTATATCTATACACAAGTTTAAAGTATTTTTATATTATTTTCATTATACCTAAAAGACCATTTCTGAAGATGCCTCAAAGAGTATAGAGAGTTTAGTAAAAGAGGAAAGAGCTTGTTTGATAGATGAAGGGTTAAAACCATGTAAGAACTATTAGCATGAGATTTTTCCATGTTAGTTCTAACTAGTTCCATTAAATCTAGTCACTGATTCATTCAAGCTAAATGTGCCAGGTGCCATGTGAGCTGTTGGAAATATAATGAGGAAATATTTTTCTCTCCTTGTATCACAGCAACACATAATTCATTAAAGAACAAGGTGACTAGTAATACACAAATTTCTAGGAAGCAAATAGGCTGGGAGACCAAGAAGTGTTCACAGATATTTTCTTGGAGGACATAATATTTGGGTTTCACTTTAAACCATGCCTAGATGTTCACTAGCCCTATAAAGGATAAAAGGCATTTGGGAAGAGGGGTAAGCACTATAAAGAAAGGCCTAGAAGTCTAAATGTGTTTAGTGAGTTTGTGGGGCATGGGACACAATCTGGGGTAGGTAAAGCATAGGGAATTTTGTGGTTACAGGTGGTTTCATGACTTGCTGTTCTGATAAATAACTGTGTGATTCTCCTAGTGTCTTCATTTGTTAAATGGAAATGATAATAACTTGCAGGATTGTTTGGAAAAATAAGTATAAAATAAAAGTAGACATGCAATATTATTAGTAGTAACAGTAGTATAAAACTCAACATGCTAGTAGTAATTAGGATTTCATCTAAATACATAAAAGAAGAAGGAATAGGTGAAAACTCACAGATTTCCAATTTTTGAATGTGTAAATTGGAAACAAATGTGTTTAGTACCACAGTAATGTTAGGAATTCCAGAAATGGGATAAATTTAATTACTGAAGATCAGACAATTTGAAATAAAAACATTAGAAACATGAGCCCCAGAAATCTGCTCTGATCTGGTATTATCAAATTATCAGCCTACTACCAGCAGGTAATCTTACTTGATATCTATACATGTATGAATAAGAGTCCTTATATGCCTTTCTTCTTTAATTTCTTTAACATGCTTAATAAACTTCTGTTATAGGTATTTGGGGGATGTAAAAATGGATAAGACAATAGTTGTGCCTGTCATCACACTGTTTATTAAATTCATGCACACAATCAATGCATACTTGTTTCAATAACATTTTACCTTGGGAAGTAGTAAATGATAGTGTTTTGGTGCACTAATTTCGGCATCAGACAAAGATGAACTTAAATTCCATCACCATCTACTTTCAGTCCTGTGATTCTGGGCAAATATAATGTCTGCTCTAAGGCTAAATTGCTACATTTGAAAACAGTACTTATCTCATTTGGTTTTTGTAAATATTAAATGAAGTGATTCATGTGAAACACTTAGAATAATATTATCATGTATAGAGTAAACATATAATAATTATTAGCTATTGGATTTTGGATGTGACTCTTTCTATAACGACCCCACCTAGACACTTCTTTTGGGTGGTAAAGCAGGCTAGACAATGTGTACAATTAAAGGTGGCAAAAGAACTGAAAATGTCAGCCCATATATGTGTGTATATATGGGCTTCCTTGATGGCTCAGATGGTAAAAAATCTGCCTGCAATGCGGGAGACCCAGGTTCAATCCCTGGGTTGGGACGATCCCCTGGAGAAGGGCATGGCAACCCACTCCAGTATTCTTGCCTGGAGAATCTCATGGTCAGAGGACCCTGGCAGGCTACAGTCCCTAGGGTCACAAAGATTCAGATACAACTGAAGTGACTTAGCTAACACACCCACACACTGCACAGCTTGTGGAATCTTAGTTCCCTCACAGAGACTGAGCCCAGGCCTTTGGGATGCGAAGGCAAAGAGTACTAACCATAGGACTGATAGAGAATGCCCCAAATATATTTAATATATTATTTCTATTTGCATATCTTCATTGACAAGAGAGACACCTAAAAAACAAATGTGAAGATAAAGCAAAAATCTAAGTACAAAAGTTAGCTTTCACCCTAGACACATGCATAAATCGTAGTAACTTTGAGAATCAGTGTTTAAGATCACGTGGTGCAGAGGCTTGAAGATAAAGCTTAATACCCATGCAGGGAGGGGTGATCTGTAGGAGACTCTGGCAAAAAGCTTAGACATCATTTTAAGCATTCAAGACCAAAACTGTAAGAGTGAGCTTAAAAATAAATTCCCACCCCATAGAAAAGGGCAGAAAGGAAACTTGCCTATCTTAGCCTTAGCACATGGTTGAATAGAAAAACAGCAGCAACAACAACAACAACAGGTTTTTCTTTAGAATTTTTGAATGAAAGTTGGTCCTTGGGCAAGTTTCGAGTCTGAATTCACACTACCTATGCAGTGTGAAAAACCTCCCGGTGAGAATTTATTTCATAATAGTCGCAGGTTGGATGTGTTCCAGGCACTTGGCAAAATAAAAATCAAACCCTTTCTAGAGAAACACATCCTCAACTCAGGCCTCAAAGGTTTTCCATAGATGAAGTTCCAAGGAGCTTGCCCTTATAGTTGAAATTCACAGAGCATATTAAGGAAACTTCTTCTGTTGAATTATGATCCTTCCCTCAAATTCATATGTTGAAGTCCTAACTCCTAGTATCTCAGATTGTGATGTTTCTTGGAAACAGTCATTGCAGATGTAATCAGTTAACACAAGATTGTATTGGAGAAGGGTGGGCCCTTAATCCAGTAACTAGGATCCTTATAAAAAGAATTCTGTGTGAAGAGGGAGATGCATACAAAGGAAAGACAGTGCGGATACACAGGGACAATGTTATCTACAAGGAATCCCAAAGATTGCTAGCAAACTACCAGAAAATGAGATTGAAGCATGAAAGAGATTTTCCCTCATGGCTTTCAGACTTCCCTCGTGGCTCAGATAGCAAAGAATCTGCCTGCAATGCAGGAGACCCAGGTTTGATCCCTGGGTCGGGAAGATCCCCTAGAGAAGGGAATGGCATCCCACTCCAGTTTCTTGCCTGGAGAATCCCATTGGCTATAGTCCATGGGGTTGCAAAGAGTCGGACATGACTGAGTGACTAACCAACACCACCATGACTCTCAGAAGGAACAAGCTCTGCTGACACCTTGATTTCAGACTTCTAGCCTCCAGAACTGTGAGACAATATATTTCTGTTGTTTAAGCCAATCCAGTCTGTGGTACTTGGTTATGGCAGCCCTAGCAAACTAGAACAGACACAAACCCAATTTTAGGACCAACATGTCTGCCCCTCCCATGATGTTTAGTGCTGGGTTAAAAGATGTTCACTGGTGTTACTCTCCTGACATCTTTCTGTCTTTATCTTTATTCTCAACTGGGGAGAAGGGTTAATGGAGTGACTTATCTGATTGGAATATTTTGAGGAAATATCACGACAAGCTTAGCTCAGCAATACTCCTCTTCCTTGTGGGAGGTCACCTTGCTCACAGAAAGCAGACACTTGTTCTGTTCTCCAAGTGCTGCTCCTCCTGACACATGAGAAGTTATCTTCTGGTTCAGAATGTCCTGAGATGGGCTGGGTGATTGTGCCTAATTCTGAGAGACAAGATTAACAAATTCTCTTAGTTAATAGATTTAATTTCATGCCTATCAATAATAAAGATGATGTACAGTCTCCTTCAGTTCCTCACTTGCTTTATTTATCAATGTGTTCAGCAAAAACAACAGGCAATAGAGTAAAATAGGATCCAGATCACAGTTATTGGAATTATCAAAAGTAAGCTATAAGATGGGCTTCCCTCATGCAATGTGGGAGACCTGGGTTTGATCCCTGGGTTGGGAAGATCCCCTGGAGGAGGGAAAGGCTACCCATTCCAGCATTCTGGCCTGGAGAATTCCATGGACTGTATAGTTCATGGGGTCACAAAGAGTCAGACATGACTGAGGTACTTTCAAAAAAAAAAAAAAAGGCTTTAAGATACTTAACATCATTATGTTTAGAGAAGGGATGTGAAACTGAGAGAACAATAAAGAAACAGAAGACCATCAAAATAGATGTTTTAAGAAGAACAAAAACAGAAATATGTGACAGGCAACAAGAGAGATTCTGAAGGCTTTACTTCAGGCCAAAGGGAAATTATCTCAGAAAGAGGCACTGAGATGCCGGTAGGAATGGTGAGTCAAGATTCAGCAAATTTGTACTCTATCTAAACTGACATTGACTGCATAAGCATTAATAAAAATGTTCAATTTATGGGGCTAGCAAAATCAGGTGGGTTTAAAATCTATAAATACAGCTTGCAATTTTGTAGGGAGTGACATGAGTTCAGTGCTCTAAAGTCCTTGCATTGTTTGGTGGAGGGTGAAGAAGTTGATTAACTGTAGATTGTTATGAATGTATTTAAATTAAAAATATATATATATATATACAATTTTAACGTTTGCTTTCCATTTACAGTTATTACAGAATATTGGCTATATTCCCCCATGTTGTACAATATATCGTTGAGCCTATCTTACACTCAATAGTTGTGTCTCCCAAGAATGTATGTTAACATGAGACCCAAAAGACTCCAATCATCTAAAATAAGACATTAAAGAAAAAAAATAACACCAATAGAAAAAGCAGGATAATTAGAAACCAGTAAATAAGATGGCAGAAATAAATTCTAATTATACTTGTGATCACTGTAAATTTAAACAGATTAAATTATCTAAAAGATCTAGTTACAAGACAAAGATTATCAGACTGCATAAAAAAAATAAAACACAGCTATATGCTACTCAGAAAGACTTATGAGAAACATAACAACACAGGAATGCCAAAATTAATAAATGATAAAAGATATATTAGGAAAATACTAACCAAAGGAAAGCCAGTATATTTAAGCTGAAACACACAAAAATCAATAAGTATATAAGTATTTGAACAGCATAATTAACAATCTTGATCCAATGGACTCAGCAATTGCATAATATACATTTTCAAACACACATGGAAAGTTACAAAAAATTGACCCTGTATTAGATCATAATGAAAGTCCTATGTTTCATTGAACAGATATCATTTAGATCATATTATTTCATCATAATTCAATTAAATTAGAAATTAGAAGGCATTAAAAAACTAAAAAAATGGATACAGGTAGAAAAGCTCAATACCATGCATATATAAATATATATACCACATATATATATACCAATACCATATATATACCAATTCTTCCTAAATCTACCTTTACATTTGATGCCAAAAGGTGTGTGTGTGTGTGTGTGTGTATGTGTGTGTGTACTTTGAGGACTTAATTCTAAGATTCCATGACAGTTAATTTTATGTGTCAATTTGACTAGGCCGCAGATATTTGCCCAAATATTGTTTCTGTGTGAGTCTGTGAGAGTGTTGCCGGAAAAGATGAAGTAAAGCAGATTGGCTCCCCCCCATGTTGGTGGGCATCATCCAGTCTGTTAATGGTCTGAATAAAATCATGCTTGAGCTGGCACATTGGTTGTCTCTTGTTCTAGATTGGGATTTGCAATATTGATGCTCCTGGTTCTCAGGCCTTCAGACTTAGACTAGATAATACTACTTACTGGCTTTACTGGGTTTTCATCTTGCAGATAAAGGATCCTGGGACTTCTCAGAACTTCTTCACAATCACATGATGTAAATTTTAATAGTAAAATTCTTTGATAGAGACACATGTATGTATATTTATCTACCTATATCTATCATCTATCTATCTATATCCTACTGGTTCTATGTCTGTCTGTGGAAAACCTTAACTAATACAGATTTATATGACAAAGAAAAGGACAGCTATTATCAAAAAACTGATGACAAAGAACAAGGGGTTGGGGAGGTTTTGCACTAATAGATATAAAGATCATCTAAAGACCAGGTCTTCCGCATTGCAGGCAGATTCTTTACCAGCCGAGCCACAAGAGAAGCCCAAGAATACTGGAGTGGGTAGCGTATCCCTTTTCCAGTGGATCTTCCCAACCCAGGAATTGAACCAGGGTCTCCTGCATTGCAGGCAGATTCTTTACCAAGTGAGCTCTCAGGGAAGCCTAGTCGACAAGATAGTGTATCATTTGCTTAGAGATAGATAAATAGTCCTATAAAATAGTAAACATCTAGGAACAGACAATCACATATATAGAAATGATTTATGATAGGGCTGGTATTACAGATCAATGAGTAAAACATCCAACAAATTATGCTTAGACAATTGACTATACAGAAAAGCATAAACTATATTTATACACAAAATAAGTTTCAGATTGGCTAACAACAAATGCAAAAAGCATAGAAGAAAGCACATAAGAATGCCTTTAGGACCTTATTATATGGAAGGATTTCCTAAATATGATACCAACAATGCAAATGGCAAGGAAAAATGGATAATTTTGACAATATAAAAATTAAGGTAGCATAACTAGGTGAAATGAGAAATCACAAATTGGGAGATGACACAACAATAAGAAAAAGATAAACAATCTAATGAAAAATAAGAAAACAAGTTAAGCATTTCATAGAAGAGTAACACAAAAAAAGGTTAAATATATTAAAAATTAAAAAGCAACCACACTAATAGTCAGGAAATGCAAATTAAATGTGATATCACTTTAACCCCATCAAAATGGTCCAAAAAATTAAAGGAAGGAAGGAAGGAAGAAAGAAAAAGAATCTGATATTATAAGGGATGTAGAGTAATCAGAGCTTTCATACACTGTTGATAGGTGTATAAAGTGGTATAACACTTTGAAAGGCTATTTAGCACTGATTTGTAAACATGAAGATAGCATAAAACTCAGAAATTCTACCTCTAAGAATACTTCCTAGAGAGATCTATAAATATTCACAAAAAGACATGCAAAGAAAGTTTGTAACAGCATGATAAGAAGAAAGAAAAAAGGAACGTGTAACAACCAAGTGTCCAAAAACAGGAGAGGAGAAGGGGAAAATGTGATTAACTCAATTTAGAATGGACTGTATAACGCTGTCAGAAGAATGAACCTGTGCTACAGGAATAATCACATTATTCTAAGGTCCGACCAAAAAAAAAAAAAAAAAAAAGAAATGAAAACAATCTCAGGATTATCTACAGTATGCTGCCATTTATATAAAGTTCAACAGTATATAAAATTAAGCAACACATTATTTAGAGATATAAGCAAATGCAGGAGAAGGCAATGGCACCCCACTCCAGTACTCTTGCCTGGAAAATCCCATGGACGGAGGAGCCTGGTAAGCTGCAGTCCATGGGGTCGCTGAGAGTCAGACACATCCGAGCGACTTCACTTTCACTTTTCACTTTCATGCATTGGAGAAGGAAATGGCAATCCACTCCAGTGTTCTTGCCTGGAGAATCCCAGGGACGGCGGAGCCTGGTGGGCTGCCGTCTATGGGGTCACACAGAGTCGGACACAACTGAAGCGACTTAGCAGTAGCAGTAAAGAAAAACATTGGAAGGAAAACAAAAATCAGTGTAATATTTATCTCAGGGAGAAGGTTGAGGATTGAAGGGTGGGAGGGGATGGGATTGGGGAGAGGCATAACAAAGAGCTTCAATATTCATGTCAGTTTTCTATTTTGTAAGCTGGGTAGTGAGTTCAGTTCAGTGGCTCAGTCATGTCCGACTCTGCGACCCCATGAATCGCAGCATGCCAGGCCTCCCTGTCCATCACCAACTCCCAGAGTTTACTCAAACTCATGTCCATCGAGTCAGTGATGCCATCCAGCCATCTCATCCTCTGTCATCACCTTCTCCTCCTGCCCCCAATCCCTCCCAGAATCAGAGTCTTTTCCAATGAGTCAACTCTTCACATGAGATGGCCAAAGTATTGGAGTTTCAGCTTTAGCATCAGTCCTTCCAATGAACACCCAGGACTGATCTCCTTTAGAATGGACTGGTTGGATCTCCTGGCAGTACAGGGGAGTCTCAAGAGTCTTCTCCAACACCACAGTTCAAAAGCATCAATTCTTCAGCGCTCAGCTTTCTTCACAGTCCAACTCCACATCCATACATGACCACTGGAAAAACCGTAGCCTTGACTAGACGGACCTTTGTTGGCAAAGTAATGTCTCTGCTTTTCAATATGCTATCTAGATTGGTCATAACTTTCCTTCCAAGGAGTAAGTGTCTTTTGATTTCATGGCTGCAATCTCCATCTGCAGTGATTTTGGAGCCCACCCCCCCCCCAAAAAAAAAGTCTGACACTGTTTCCACTGTTTCCCCATCTATTTCCCATGAAGTGATGGGACCAGATGCCATGATCTTAGGTTTCTGAATGTAGAGCTTTAAGCCAACCTTTTCACTCTCCGCTTTCACTTTCATCAAGAGGCTTTTGAGTTCCTCTTTACTTTCTGCCATAAGGGTGGTGTCATCTTCATATCTGAGGTTATTGATATTTTTCCTAGCAATCTTGATTCCAGCTTGTGTTTCTTCCAGTCCAGTGTTTCTCATAATGTACTCTGCATAGAAGTTAAATAAGCAGGGTGACAATATACAGCCTTGATGTACTCCTTTTCCTATTTGGAACCAGTCTGTTGTTCCATGTCCAGTTAACTGTCGCCTTTCAGTAGACCAGCTTAATTATTTGCTATATGTGTGTGCAACTGCATGTATGTGTGTATGTTTGCATATATCTTTTATTAAGTTAGTAAACTATATTTTTAAAGCCGTTTTAGGTTCACAGCAAATGAATGGAAATTGCCCACTAACAATATGCTGAATCACAATGATACATTTATTATAACCATTGAACCTACATTGAGACATCATTATCACCTAGAGTTCATAGTTTACATTTGAGCTCATTCATGGTATTTTATATTTTCTGTGTTTTGACAGACATAATGTCATGTATCCACCAGTATAGTTGCACTATATTCTCCATTCTCTACCTATTCGTCTCTCCTCTAAACACTTTTGCCTTTCCCAGAATGTCATAGCTAGAACCATAAATCATGTAGCACTTTCAGATTGACTTCTTTCACTTAGTAACATGTATCCAAGCTTCCTCTATTTTTTCATGGCTTGGTAGCTCAGTTTTTAAAATGCTGAATGATATTCTGTAGTCTGGAGGTATCACAGTTTATCTTTTCATTTACTGAAGGACATCTTGGACAAGTTTTCCATGTTTTAGCAACTATAAATAAAGCTGCTATAAAAATATGCTGTGCAGGTTTTGTGTGTACATAAGTTTTCAGTTCATTTGGGTAAATATCAAGGAGCATGATTCCTGGGTCATATGGTAAGAGTATGTTTGCTTTTGTAAGAAACTGCCAAACCATCTTTGAAAGTGGCTGTATCATTTTGCATTCCCACCAGCCATGAATGAGAGAGCTCCTGTTGCTCCATACCCATAAGTGTTGTCTATTTCAATAGGTGTGTAGTGGTATCTCATTTTTGTTTTAATTTTTGATATATGATGTTGAGCATCTTTTCATATGCATGTCCTTCAGGATTCTCCCCCCCCTCTTTTTTTTTTTTTTTTTTTTAGTGTATTCTTTCTCATGTTTCCAATTTCTGGTTAAAAAAAATAAAACAAAAATAACCTCCACCTTAGGAATACATTTTAAAATTTTAATTTACCTCCATGAACATCATTTTTCAACTTTTTGTGGGGGATGTAGAAAGGTGATAACATGTATCTATGAATTTTTATGCAGTATACGTGCATATCTTTTATCACAATATACAAACGATACTGCTTTTCAATTTAATGAAAAAATCCAGTTTCTTGTTATGTTATCTTGGTGTCTTGGCTTATGATAATGCTTCTTAAAAGGGTAGGGGGTGCCACAGAAGGTATCTTTATGGCCGAACATAACCTGCCAGTACTATATATTAACAGGCTAAATTGCCTACATCTACAGTGAATTGTATAAACATTCAGCCTAGTAAAGTAATGCTGCTTTGTAAAAGTTCAAGTATCTTAGTCTGATTATATTAGAATTCACAGTCTTTCCCTTAGTGTATCCCTGTAAAGAACATAATAGAATTTCTGAACAGCTTACACTGAATATTAAAGGAAAGGAAAGTTGCTGGCAAAGTCAAGGAATTCTTTTTGCTGTTGTTGTTGTTGTTCTCCTTCACTTTGGGTAAGATAAGAAAGCATACAGGTAGGTTCTCTGCATTCTGCTAATGCAGGTTTCCATGGATGAATTCCTTCCTCCAAAAGTCAAGCCCCTTGCTGTCAGCTCCAATGTCAGTCCCTTCAAACTCTCCGTTTCCATAATGAACCCTGACCTGGCATGACCACCTCCTTTATGGTTCAGGAGTCATTGGAGAAGCTGAAAAGATCAGAGCTGGGTCTCTCCTAAGTGAAGCCACTGAATGCCCAACTGTGTATAATTATATGTAGACAACTGTTCTCTCGGGACTTAGCAGAGGCAAAGAGAGATGGATTTCTACCACTGTGTTAGAACAAAAGGACAGTTCCTTATTTTCTAAGTCACCTAGCTGTAGGATAGGACAACACATCACCAATTAGCATTTGGACAGCAAACTGTTAAAAAATCTATATTCTTTCCAGTGTGACATAGCTGAAAAGAGTGCTTTTTTTTTTTTTTTTTTTCCAGCTTCTGGACTTGCTAGCTTCAAGGCCATCTGTGGAAAATCTGTGCTGTTGAAAGCAAGCAACTTTTGCCCTCCATGTAAAGTTGCCATTAGCTGAATCAGCGCCTGTTAGGGAGGTTTAGACTTCAGCTGTTGAAGCTTCCTCAGTATCACATTCATGGATATGTCATGTTCAAACTAAATCTGGAAAGCTTAAACTTCTGAGATTTTGATCACCAGATTTTGAGCATAAAAAGCTATGCTTGTAAGAGAAATATGGAAGTCTCTGAGCTAATTACCAAATTAATTTTGAAAAGAAAAGGTTTGAGATTGGATTAACCATTTAGTTGGAGAAGATACAGCTCAGTTAGAAACAGGGCACTCAAAGCCGGTGCAATGGGACAACCCAGAGGAATGGGATGGGGAGGGAGATGGGAGAGGGGGTTCCAGATGGGGTGTACACACACATGTACACCCGTGGCTGATTCATGTCAAAGTATGGCAAAAACCACCACAATACTGTAAAGTGATTAGCCTCCAATTAAAATAAATAAATTAATTTAAAAAGAATAAAGATATAAATCACCAAAAAGAAAAGAAGCTCTGGCTTCTTCTGACCTCACCAAACGGCTTTGAAATTAGTCATGCCATAGTGTTAGTTTTGTAAATCAGGACAGTATCCTGTTTGGCTTCTAGCTGGGCCAGCCCCCACATGCCACCTGCCCCTCTGCTAGGCCTTAGGGCCCCATTACTGTGCAGAACTCTAAAAAGTGCTAACATCCAGCACCACCTGCAACACTGCAAGGCATCTTGGCTCCATTTTGCTCTTTTAGTTGATGCTGATCCATAGTTCAACTGCACAATATCATAATGATGAGAGAACATTTTCTGGGCAGCTTTTTGGCAATGTGACATCTTTCCTGATAAAACAAAGGAGAGTGACATTGCTTTCCTTTTTATTGTTGTTTTTAATGGATTTTCCTTATTTTTTCCTACAGACAGTCTTCCTGGCAGTAACTATATGTATATGCATATATATGTATATATGATGTATATATGATATAATGGGTCTATATACATAAATATGTGTATATATTTATATTAAAATATTTATATCACAGTAACTACATTGAATTTAATTGCATAAATATTGTCAAATGATGTGTCAAATTGATTAATTTTAAGCAACTGTTCATTTCCTTTTCTCTACCTTTCAGAGCAAAGAATACAGTTGACCCTTGAACAATACAAGGAATTGGGGCTCTGGCCCTCCATGCAGTCAAAAATCAATGTATAGCTTTGTAGCTGGCACTTAGTATACACTGTCCCCTGTATACACGATTCTGCATCTGCAGATTGTGTAGTACTACAGTATATACTACTGAAAAAAGATCTCATGTATAGGTAGATGCAAGCAGCCCAAACCCATGATATCCAAGTATCACTTGTACTTCCTCATTCCATTAATGGCTTACTTGGTTAGTAACTTCCTTTGGCTAATAGAATGTGACTGGAACTGACAAATTTTAAAACATGTACTGGAACACAAAAGACTTTGAATTGCAAAACAGTCTTAAGAAAGAAGAACGGAGCTGAAGCAATCAGCTTCACTGACTTCAGACTATTACCATAGTAATCAATGCAGTGTGGCATTGGCATCTATGTGAAACAGACACACAGATCAATGGAACAGAATAGAAAGCCCAGAAATAAGCCACACATTTATGATCAATTTATCTACAACAGAGGAGATAAGGATGTACAATGGAGAAAAAACATAAAGTTTCTTCAATAAGTGGTACTGGAAAAACTGGACAGCTATGTGTAAAGAATGAAATTAGAGCACTCCCTAACACCATATACAAAAGTAAACTCAGAATGGACTAAAGACCTAAATGTAAAACTGGAAACCACACAACTCCTAGAGTGAAACATAAGTGGAACATTCTGACATAAACTGTAGCAATCTTTTTTTTTTTTGATCTGTCTGCTAAATAAAAAGAAATAAAACAAAAAATAAAGAAATGAGACCTACTTAAACATTGTGCATCAGCTATATCTCAATAAAAAAAGAATTGTAGCATACACTTAAAAGCTTTTGCACAGCAAAGGAAACCATCAACAAAACAAAAAGTCATCCTACTAAATGGGAGGAAATATTTGCAGATAATATGACCAATAAGGGGTTAATATCCAACATATATAAAGAGCTCTTACAACTCAACATGGAAAAAAAAAAACAATTAAAAATGTTCAGAAAACCTGAATAGACATTTTTCCAAAGATGAAATACAGATGGCCAACAGGCACAAGAAAAGACACTGAACACTGCTAATTATCAGATAAATGCAAATCAAAACAACGAGCTGTCACTTCATACTTGTCAGAATGGCTATTATCAAAAAGACAAATAACAAATGTTGGCAAGAATGTGGAGAAAAGGGAACCCTTGTCCACTGTTTTTTGGAATGTAAATTGGTGCACTCACTATAGAAAACATAGATATTTTTAAAAAACTAAAAATAGAACTACCCTATGACCCAGCAATTCTACTCTTGAGTATATATCTGAAAAAAAACATTGAAAAGACACATTCACCCCAATGTTCATAGTAACTTTGTTTACAATTGCCAAGGTATGGAAGCAACACAAGTGTCCATCAACAGATGAATGGATAAAGAAGATGTAGTATATATCTATATACAACGGAATACTGAAGTGAAGTGAAAGTCACTCAGTTGTGACTCTTTGTGACCCCATGGACTATCCAGTCCATGGAATTCCCCAGGCCAGAATACTGGAGTGGGTAGCCTTTCCCTTCTCCAGGGGATCTTCCCAACCCAGGGACCGAACCCAGGTCTCCCACATTGCAGGTGGATTCCTTACCAGCTGAGCCACAAGAGAAACCCTGGAAATACCCCAGAATCAGGTCCTTTTCCACACTCCCTCCCACCTACCCCTACAGTGCCCTCTGTATAGCCGCTTCCATGCCTCTCTTGGCCACGCTGGGCCCTCTTTCCCCCAAGGCCTGGTCCTAGACCCATCTACACAGAAGTCCTTCTGTCTCCATTACAGTGAGATCTGCCCCAGCCCAGAGGGTGGGGGACCTTCCTCCCGTCTCCATTATTTGATGATAACAGCCACCCAGAGCAAGACAGAGTTACACGGTCACACTCGATATTCAAAACAACAATTCTATTTATAGGCAGACAAACTCAGGTCAAGAAGTTTGCCAAAGGCTGCACAGCAGGGAATGGAGGAGCTAGCTCTAGGCCCAGGTCGAGATGGTGCTGGAACAGTGGAATACAACTCAGCCATTAAAAAGAATGAACTTTTGCCATTTGCAACAACCTGGATCGAATCAGAGTATTATACTAAGTGACTCAGGGTATTATACTAAGTGAAGTAAGTCAGACAGAGAAAGACAAGTACTGTATGATATCACCTATATGTGGAGTCTCAAAAAATACAACAAGTAGTGAATATAATGAAAAAGAAGCAGACTAACAGAAATAGAGAACAAACTAGTGGTTACCAGTGGGGAGAGGGAAGGAAGAGGGGAAATATACAGGAAGAAAACTAAGACTTACAAACCATTAAGTATAAAATAAGCTACAAGGATATACTGTACAAAATGGAATATAGTCAAAATTTAATGGAGTATAACCTTTAAAATTTGTGAATCACTATATTGTACACCTGTAAATCATATAATATTGTGCATCAACTATACCTCAATAAAAAAAGAATTATAGCATACACCATGGTAATGAGCTTTTTTTCGAAATGTCAGCCTGGGACAGACTCAGGTTGTCCAACCCAGTGTTATTTTTATGAGAGAGATGGAGGGAGAATAAAAGTTATTAGCCTATTTTCTAAGACATTATGCTCAGAAGTTAGCTACGTGTATTAAACATTTCAACCTTTTCTTGAAAATTAATTAATATTTTATCAACCACCAATTTAGTTAACCCTTCTGTAATGTTGTTTTGGATTTATTTTATTGCCTCAGAGGTTTAAGTAATTGAACGTCATTTTAATATTATCACAAATATGATACACACACAATATGAGTGCCTTTCAGCACCCCCATAGCAAAGGCTTATCATGATATTAACAGTGTAGTGGACTTCCCTGGTGGTCCTGTGGTTAAGAATCTATTTGGCAAAACTAATACAATTATGTAAAGTTTAAAAAAAATAAAATTAAATTAAAAATAAAAAAAAAAGAAACACTACGATGGATCTGCATATGGATTGGAAAAAAAAAAAAAAGAATCTACCTTCCAATGCAGAGGATATGGGTTCAGTCCCTCATCCAGGAAGATTCCCACATGCCACGGGGCAACTAAGCTGGTGTGCTGCAAGTACTGAGTCTGCACTCTAGAGCCCGTGCTCCACAACAAGAGAAGCCACCACAATGTTCTCATTGTGACTACTGATCACAGCTAGAGAGTAGATTCCACTCTCTGAAACTAGAGAAAACCCATGTGTCACAATGAAGACCCAGCACAGCCAAAAATTAATTAATTGATTGATTGATTAAAAAAATAAAGACACTGTGGTATTGTGGGGAAAAGGTGCTAGGCTAGAAATAAAATAATAGATGCACGATACTGGATGCTTGGGGCTGGTGCACTGGGACGACCCAGAGGGATGGTATGGGGAGGGAGGAGAGAGGAGGGTTCAGGATGGGGAACACATGTATACCTGTGGTGGATTCATTTTGATATTTGGCAAAACTAATACAATTATGTAAAGTTTAAAAATAAAATAAAATTAAAAAAAAATAATAATTAAAAAATAAATAAATAAATAAATAAATAAAAATAATCTTATTTCTATCTCTTAATAGCTGTTTGAAAGTGAATGATACATGTACTTATAACTTTCAAAACAGTAGTTGGCATTTATTACGTGCTTATTATCAGCAAGTGTTGTTCCCAGCACTTGACATGCATTTTCTCATTTATCCCTAACAAAAATCCTGTGACCAAAGTACCATTAAAACTACCATTTCAAAGAGAAAGAAAAAGTCTTGGAGAGATTAAGTAACTTGTCCATGATTAATATCTGTGATTTGTATTTAGGAATCTCTGACTCCCAAGTTAACACTGATTGCCACTGGCCATGAGCATCTCTCAGTTACTCTTCACCTATCTACAGAACTAAAGTCATATCTGTGTGATCGTCACAGCAGGGTGAGTATATATGAGGTCTATAGAAAGATATAGGATAACAAGGAATAGACAGACACAGATTACCTTCAGTGATGTTTCTTGTTTTGTTTGGGATTTTTTTTTCTGTAGCTATACACAGGGGAACGAGACAGAAAAAATGACCATTTCTCCAATTGCTTTGTGTTTCAGCAAATTTCTAGCCTGAGATGTACATAGATCTCACAGGAAACTGGCAAAATGTTTTAGCATCATTTCGGACATATACTGAGCACCAGTTTCTTCTGAACATTCCTGGTTTTTCTACAACTTAGTGTGCAATTATCCAATATGAAGCAGTCCTCTTGGCCAGTTTCATTCAAAGCCACCTTAGAGGAAAATGGCTTTCCCTATCAAGTCAGTATATGGGTAGAATCTCTGTGCATGAGCTTTAGCATTTTAATGCAGAAAGCACAGCTTGAGGTCACTTTTTTCACAAGGGGCTGTAGATCTTGTTGGTACTTAAGACTTCATGGAGTCCTCTCTGAGGTGAAGTGCTTCTGAGCAAAATACAAAATACTAAATTAAATAGAAGATTATAGCATTCTTTTCCTATCTTCTCCCATTAAATTATAATCTCAAGGAAAGCCAAGAGTAAAGTATAGTACTTATGTGTTAAATTTTAAAAAAGTGGAAATTTTTGAAGTATGCTAAACAATATGACTATTTCCTAGACTTTGGATTTGGAAAAAATAGCATTAACAAACACTATGCCAGTTAGCAGAGAAGGCAATGGCACCCCACTCCAGTACTCCTGCCTGGAGAATCCCATGGATGGAGGAGCCTGGTAGGCTACAGTCCATGGGGTCACTAAGAGTCGGACACGACTGAGCGACTTCACTTTCACTTTTTCACTTTCATGCATTGGAGAAGGAAATGGCAACCCACTCCAGTGTTCTTGCCTGGAGAATCCCAGAGATGGGGGAGCCTGGTGGGCTGCCATCTATGGGGTCACACAGAGTCAGACATGACTGAAGTGACTTAGCAGTAGCAGCATGCCAGTTAGAGAGGCAATATTGCCTAGTTACGCAATGTGAACAGACCTAGGTTTGAAGCCCTCCTTTCTACCTCCTCTACATATGTATTTCCTACTTATTTCTACTTTGGGTACAAAGTTGGGAATTTTAGAGAGGGAGATGAAAAATCAGTTGTTACCTAAGGAACATACGTAGATAAATTAATGGTACCAGGTAAGATTGAAGGTAAATAGCAGAATGAAAAGAAGACTGAACAGGGAGAAGAAAAACTTTGTGACAGAAGAAAAATGAGGTGATTTGATACTGGAGAAGACAAGAGGTTTAGAAATCTTTGTGAGGTTTTGAAACCTGACTGCTACAGCTTCCTAAAGTTGTTTACCTGACTCCACAGGGTTTTCAATTTCAATATATCTTACCCAGTGCTACCAAATGATCTTTCTACAAAAATGTCTTGCTACACTACTCTCTCTTCTTAAAACTTAATAGTGGCTCCTCATGGAGTTCAGGATAAAACACAAGCTCTTTTGGTCTGTCTTTTATCCATGTGTCAGGGGAGTGTGTAATTTTCTCAGTTCTGTCTCGTCAGAACAAAACTTTGAAGAGAAGGACATTAAAGCCCTCAGTGTGTCACAGCTCTTGGACAGACCATTTCTCAGCTCTGGGACAGATTATTGTTACAGCTCCATGTTACAGCCCAGTTTTATTTAGAAAATAAAGGAAAATATATCCTCGAGGCATGAGGGCATGCTGACCCAAAAGAGGAGAAGAGAAAGAGAGAAGGCCCTGGCCCCTTGGCTTCTCTTTTTATATGTTTTTTCTTCTTCCCCTGGCCTGCCCTATGTAAAATGGGCTAGCCAGGAGTGTTGTTTGTTCTACCCGAGGTCCTCACTCCAGTTCTCGGACCTTCCTTTCTTCTATTTTTGTGGGCTTTTCCAGCTTTTCCCTTCCTTGTCTTTTAGCCACCGCCATTCTGGACTCCATTTTCCTATTCTAACTACCTAACACATGTGTTCAACCGTATCTCTCTAGCTATTCCTTCCACATATCAGATTCTCCAAATTTACCGAGCTTTCCCACCATCTTTAAATGCATCTTGCTTTTTCACATTTAAAGAGCTTTGCATATGGCTTCTGATGCCTGAAATGCAGAGAGCTGCCCTCTTCACTTGGGGACTACCATAGCATGCTCATTGGTTAGCTGATCTTCAGCAATCTCTCTCTCTTTTTTCCAATTATTTATTGAACACTTATTGGTCCAGGCTCTATGCAAGAAGCTAGGGAGTGGAAGAGGAATGAAACATACTTTATTCTTTGCTAACTCACAATCAAAATCTTCAGCCTTTTTTCCTGCTATTTATGTCCCCTTTCATTTGAAGATTGATTCTGCATATAGAACAGAATATTTGGATCTTTGGCTCCTAAAAATGTGAACTTTCAATTTGAAACCCAGACCGATGTTTGATTGTATTTGTATATTAATTTGACATAGTGATTAGTATTTAATATTTTACTTATATCTCAAGCAAAAATTAAAGAAAACAGTTCCATTTGAAGAAATGATGCTAAATGTTTCATAAGTTTATGTAAAGAACAAATGTATGAACACAGCACAATTTCTTTGTGACAATTAGTTCTTAAACATATACATATCATGTACCTAATATGTGCACAGGAAGCATATTTTGGGTACTATGGGCAAATTCCAAAGAAGACAAAATCATCCCCTGGTATGTAGAGCCTACAATGTGATTATGTTTATGGGGCAGAAATCCTCACATTTGATAGAGCTTCCCTGGTAACTCAGATGGTAAAGAATCTGCTTGTTGACACAGGAGACCTGGATTCGATCCTGGGGTCAGGAAGATGCCCTGGAGAAAGAAATGGCAACCTACTCCAGTCTTCTTGCCTGGAGAATCTCATGGACAGAGACTGGTGGGATACAGTCCATGGGCTTGAAAACTGATAAAAGCCTCTCTGCTGTCTCCTCCTTCAAGATGGAATTTCGTTTCTGTGTGGTTAGATGAGAAGTGGGGCTTACAAGATAACCATTTTTTTCCTGGATAAATTCAGCATGCAATACAGTGTAGATTTAAACTGTATAGCATTTTACTTTGATACATTTATAGATTATAATGCAGTTGCATTTTAATAATATTTATTACATTACATATAGCATGATATTTATGTCTATATTCAATACACTTGTACATTAGATCTCTATGGCTTATTTAGTACTTGTTACCAGTTTGTACCCTTACAAATCATCAGTCGTATTCCCCCACTTCCTGTCCCCTGGTAACCACTGATTTTTACTTATGTGGATTTAAAACTCTTTTAGAATAGAAGTATATCATGTTCATTTCTATTTTGTCATTGTCTAACAGAATACATAGCACATAATAGGCACTTCATTTCTTGAATGGAAGAATGATGTATAAATGAAGAAAATGTTCTTTTCCTCTGGCACTGATATTTCTTTTCTGAGAAGCATCTTTCTTAAGAGAGAATCCAAAAAAGAATTTTTGCTCTGAGTTTTTGTTGCCAGATTGTCAATTTGAAATAAATATAATGCCCATATTGTTCAAGTTAGAGAGTTTAGGGGCACTCTGAAGTATAATTCCAAAAGAATCATTATGGAAACATGGGAAATAATAAAGCAAACAAATAAATGAAACCATACAGTCAGTAGGAAATCTTGAAGTGTTGGTTTATCAAATAGGCAGGTCAAGTTGCATGGCTGAGACACCAGGAAATCAAGGGCAGCAAAGAAATATAACAAACTAATCTGGTGTTTTGCAATCATAAATTATATGGAGGGGTTATTTTAACTTCAATACACTATGACAAACCTAGACAGCATATTAAAAAACAGAGACATCACTTTGTCGACAAAGGTCCATATAGTCAAAGCTATGGTTTTTCCAGTAGCCGTTTATGGATGTGAGAGTTGGGACATAAAGAGGCTGAGTGCCAAAGAATTGATGCTTTTGAACTGGTGTGTTGGAGAAAACTCTTGAGAGTCCTTTGGACTGCAAGGAGATCAAACCAGTCAATCCTAAAGGAAATCAGTCCTGAATATTCATTAGAAGGACTGATGCTGAAGCTGAAGCTCCAATACTTTGGCCACCTGATGTGAAGATCTGACTCATTGGAAAAGACCCTGATGCTGGGAAAGATTGAAGGCAGGAGGAGAAGGGGACAACAGGGGACGAGATGGTTGGATGGCATCACTGACTCGATGGACATGAGTTTGAGCAAGCTCTGGGAATTGGTGAAGGACAGGGAAGCCTGGCATGCTGCAATCCACAGGGTCGCAAAGAGTTGGACACAGCTTTGCAACTGAAAAAGGACGACAACGATAGGCTACAGAAACTGACACATAAAACGAACCACCACAGTGATCATCTAAACAAACTCAACTAATTTTATACATGAAGAGCCTGGAGGCTTGTAGAAAGAAGAGAGATGTCTAGGCATCTAGCTCTTAGTGTTATAGCGTGCTAGAATTAGTATCCTAAACTATTCATGCCAGACTGGAAGTTCTCATCAATCATAAATCTTAGTGTGAGGGCAGGAGAAGAAGAAGGCAACAGAAGATGAGATGGTTGGATGGCATCACCAACCCAATGAACACAAGTTTGAGCAAACTCCAGGAGATAGAGAAGGACAGGGAAGCCTGGCATGTTGCAATCCATGGGGTTGCAAAGAGTTGGACATGACTGAGAGACTGAACAACAACAATATATATTTGTATTATTTTGAAAAAGAAAGTTGTATTTTTAATTTATATATATATATATATATTTTTTTTAAAGATCCCTGGCTTGCTGCAGTCCATGGAGTTGCAAAGAATCCAACATGACTGACGACTGAACTGAACTGAATCTGGACTTGCTGACACTGCAGTTTTCTACAATGGGGTAGATAGATTTCATCCCTAACAAAGATTCTAATTAGCCAGACATTTCAGAAAATGACCCACGTAGTCATTGTGTTTAAATGGTGAATCAGAGAGTCCTGCATTAGGAAAGGAGCTCTGGCAAGCTTTCCTCCTGCTTTTTAAGTATCAAAAGAGTGATAAAAATCCATAAAGCAGGTTTGGAATTTGCATTCCCTTATATGTATTTACAGCAGAAAATGACTTATACAATTATATGCTTGCATATCTCTGTGTTTTGGTGTTTTAAATTGCTGATCATCCTGAAAATTTTCAAGAAAGGACACAGGAGAAATCCAGTACAAAATTCCTTTGCACCTTTCAACATGCAGCACTAACTGAAAATTCAATATCCAGGGTCTGTTATACTTTGTCGTTGTCTTCTTCTTCTTTTTTGCTATTTGATAGTTTTTGTACATTCCCCAAAGATTTTCTTCTTACAAATAAAATAGCTTAATTATTTCTATAATAGAAGGATTAAAGTTCCCACGAGCAGTTTTCTTTCTGTTTAAAAATCATTGTAGATGTAATACAATGCAAGTAGTTCATGACCAAGGCAGCTGCTTTTTGAAGTATCAGATTGAAAACTGGAAGAAAGGAATAGGTAAAAAGGTAAGTTTTTTTCTTTTTCTTTTTTTATGTGCTATTATTGGCTGCTAACATTCAGGTCAGGACCAGGGAGAATAAATTAGTGGGATAAAGCCATCATAACACAATAGCTGATGTGCATGCAGCCTTTTTTTGTTTATGCAGTTTCCACTGCACCAGTTCAAGGCATGTCTAGATAGGTTATGTAACAGTTTCCCAGAGAATTTCATTTTGTTGCAGTTACAGCACTTTAGATATTCTTTGCCTGCATGTCATTTTTATTGCTATTTGAGAAAAGCTAAGCTAATCCTTTTTAAGTTTGGAATATTGCTAAGTTATACAACTGTTGCTTTTTAAAAATTCTGAAGTTTTCTTTTTCTGGAATGGGGTGTTCACCTACTCTGAAAACTTAATCCTCTAGAGCAGGTTCACTTGATTTAGGCTTCTAAGGGTATACTTTCTGGAGGCTGGTCTGTGATCCTGAGATGTAACTGTGTACCTTCACAAATACATCATCATTCAGGTATAGCTTTGGCTTCTGCACTCTAGAAGACTAGTTACCAGCTGAAAAGTTGATCAGAAATGATTTCAATTCATTCATTAGGGGTTTAACATTAAACATTCACAGAATTCCTGCCCTTACTAAGATCCAACAAAATTTTCTCTCTTACTACATTCTTCCTTCTCTCATCTGTTTCAGTTCAGTTCAGTTGCTCAGTCATGTCCGATTCTTTGCGACCCCATGGACCACAGCATGCCAGGACTCCCTGTCCATCAGCAACTCCCAGGGATTACTCAAATTCATGTCCATCGAGTCGGTGATGCCATCCAACCATTTCATCCCCTGTCGTCCCCTTCTCCTCCTGCCCTCAATCTTTCCCAGAATCAGGCTCTTTTCAAATGAGTCAGCTCTTTGCATCAGGTGGCCAACGTATTGGAGTTTCAGCTTCGACATCAGTCCTTCCAATGAACACTCAGGACTGATCTCCTTTAGGTTAGACCTCCTTGCAGTCCAAGGGACTCTCAAGAGTCTTCTCCAACACCACAGTTCAAAAGCATCAATTCTTCAGCGCTCAGCTTTCTTTATAGTTCAACTCTCATATCTATACATGACTACTGGAAAAACCATAGCCTTAACTAGATGGATCTTTGTTGGCAAAGTAATAGGGGCTGAATACTGGGAGATTGGATGCTCTGCTTGTAGAAGAAAAACATAAATCATAACATTTGAATAATTTGGCTTATCATGTTTCTTGAGGTCTTGAAAAGGAGGAACCATAATTTACATGTTTTTTTTTTCTTTTTTTTTGCAAGTTTCTCTCTTCCTTTGTTAATTTGTGAGAACAGGTAGGCTTCTATAATTTTGACTGTGACCAAAAGGCTAAACAGAACATTCTGAAATTTTATTTTCACACACTTTCAACTTGCCTCTCTTATGTTGACAGTACTTTCCTATGGATAGTAATACAAGATTGAGGAATTTAACTGCATAATGTATGCACACAACCCAAATAAAGCTTCGGCTCTTTCGGACTAGTGTTTTGGATAATCTTAACTTGGTGTCACATCCAAAGAGGAATAACACTGACTCAAAGAATGTTTAAGTGTGTGGAGATTTTCTTTTCAACAGGTTCACAAAACATAAAGCAAAACATTCTAAGGATTTCTTTCTATCTGTCTATACACCAGTTACTCAAAAATCTCTCCTCAGTATCTGGCCCTACTCTCTGACCCCAGGCTCAATTCACATTTACTTATTTTTCTGTTTCTACCCATTCTTATTCTTGCTTCCTCCTCTGGCCTTGTTTATTTTAACTCTTCCCTGAGAAATGCTTTCCTAACTCTTTTTTTTTAATTGAAATATAGTTGATTGATAATATTGTTATTTTCAGGAATAGAGCAAAATTATTTAGTTATACATGTATATCTATTTTTTCATTATAGGTTATCATAAGATATTGAATATATTTCCCTGTGCAATTCAGTAGGACCTTGTTGTTTATCTATTTTATACATAGTAGTGTGTACCTGTTAATCCCAAACTCCTAGTTTATCCCTCCTCCTCTGTTCCCCTTTGGTAACCATAAGATTGATTTCTATGTTTGCGGGTCTGTTTCTATTTTGTAAATAAACTCATTTGTACTATTTTTTAAGATTCTCCAAAAAAGTGGTATCATATATTTGTCTTTGTCTGTCTTACTTTATAGACTTTTTACCTTTTTAAATTAGGAAATATTTCAAATGTGTAGAAAAGCAAGAGAATAATTTAACAAACACTCATGTACACAACACTGAGATTAAACATACTGAATTCTCTGGAGTGTTTTGTATAAAGTGGGGATTACTTGCTCCTTGAATGTTCTAGAAAAGAAATTATGTACAATATTCTGAGCCTGACATGTGGCATACATGTGTGTTTATATGAGTATGTATATAGATTTTAAAACACTGATTCAGTTTGCTTTTACGATTTATAGGTTTATTCAAGTTTTCTATTTCTATGGTGAGTCAGTTTGCTAAGTTATATTTTGGGTACATTATATTAATATAATTTATTAGGGAAAGTTCCATTTTAGTTTCCAAATTCCTTGGAATGCATTTTTCAAAATTTTGCTTATAATTTTTTTTTCCTCGGCCCAAATAGGTTCTCTTTCAGTCTTCCCCAAAGAGTATAAAAAGTAGAACACAGAGTTTGGGGACTCTTTGTGTGCCGAGGAGCTCTAAGACAAGATGTCCTGTGTGAAGTGTTGCAACTTCGGAATTTGTTTTTAATAAAACTCCTAAAGAGGTAGAAATGTTACATTTGCAGTAATCATATATGGATTTGGTTCACTGGGGTTTTTCAATGGTGGATTTAAGTATTAATTATTTAAACTAGAAGACCCTATATTTAGGTTTTACTTCTTATAATGAAATAATTACACTGGAGCATGCATTAAGTCAGAAAATACATTGATTTTCCTTCAGATGGTAACAGAAGGAAAGATCACATCTTCCAAAAAGTCTCACTCCAGAAAGATTCATCCTTGGAATGCTGCATTCTCTATTTAATTAGAATAAAATATGTGGGTGGATGAACAATTGTATCATTTTCAGCTTTGATTTCCCAATGGAAAGAATATCAAATAATACAATAATTTAAAATAAAAAATCTTATTAACTCTTAGGAAGTATACTATAATTCTACTTCATGTTCTTATATATGTGAAGAAAGAAAGAAAGTAAAGTCACTCAGTCGTGTATGACTCTTTGCGACCCCATGGACTGTAGCCTACCAGGTTCCCCTGTCCATGGGATTGACCAGGCAAGAATACTGGAGTGGGTTGCAATTTCCTTCTCCAGGAGATCTTCCTGATCCAGGGACTGAACCCTGGTCTCCCACATTGTAGGCAGATGCTTTACCGTCTGAGCCACCAGAATTGATGTTTATTCTTTAAAAAAATTACCTTTGGTTTCTGTTTCAATGCACAAATCCATGGGCCTTACCAAGGTGAGCTCTCCAGATACCAGAGAAAACGCAGTTTGAGTTCTTGGATACTCAATAAATAACACTCGTAATGTTGTAAGGTGTCACAGCCAGTGGCCCGGTGCTATACAGAGGTTTTAAAGGCTTACTAGGAACAGTAGGACACAGGGTAGCAGAATAATTGCTACCATATTAGCAAATATTTTTTAGCACTTGTGGCTGGTCACTGTGCCTTTATTGACAATACTTCATGTAATCTTCACAATAGCCCTTTAAGATTGTAATTCTTATTATCATTGTTTTACCACTGCAGAAGTTAGGCTCAGATAAGTGAGATAATTTTTCCAAAGGTACAGTGCTAATAATCTGCCAGTGCCAGGCCTTCTCTTACTCTAAAATCCATATAAATAACCCATGTACTGTATTTGCCCTTCTGACTAGGGAAGAAGCAGAAGTATGGAACCTAAGTAGATATGATTAAACTCAAAGTGAATTCTGTGTCCCTGAATAATATTTATGGCCAAAGACTTTTCTAATTACTTAAATTGTAAAATAACCTGTCTAAATTGTAAGATGAAATTGATGCCACTATATACTGAGGCTCATCTTATTGCTAAAATATTTAATTGGCACGTGAATTATCCTTTGAAATAAATGTTCTGCTTAATGATGTGCAAATCCCTTGCCGGGGCCCCTGATGTCTGTGTATTTTTTCTCAATTACAGCTTCTTGAATGTTTCTCTACTTGACCACCATCTTTAGTGATGTCCATTGAATCCCAAAGAGACCTGTGAGGTTTGAGGACTGACACAAAGGAGCGAATAAAGAGGGAGAGGTTGGAAAGGAGAGAGTGGTGTGACTGATTCTAGGGGACGGATATACTATTACATAATATTTATTCTCTTGAATCCTCCTGCAATGCAGGAGACCCTGGTTTGATTCCTGGGTTGGGAAGATCCCCTGGAGCAGGGACTGGCAACCCACTCCAGTATTCTGGCCTGGAGAATTCCATGGACTGTATAGTCCACAGGGGCATGAAAAGTCGGATGCGACTTTCACTTTCACTTTTCTATAGAACACAAGGGCAATTTTGTGTTCTATACAATATATTATAATTACAACCAAAGGGAAGTAGTGATGTAGAAAACAGCAAGTTCTTTGAAATCAGGTGATGATGATGATAATAGTAATAGCAGCAGCTCTCATTTACTGCCATGTGTCAGGTGCCCCTCTGAGCATTTTACACCTCTTAGAGGTTTCTCCCACTATTCAAAAGTAGAGTATGTCTATGAAACCTTTCATAAACCAAAAGGGCATGAAATTAAGGACGTTACCTTAAGACTCATCTTGATAGGCCCTAAGCAGACATTTCTCCAAAAAAGACATAGAGATGGTCAATAAAACATGAAAAGATGCTCAATGTCTCTCATAAGAGAAATGCAGATCAAAGCTACAAGGTATCACCTCACTCCAATCAGAATGGTCATCATCAAAAGATCTACAACCAGTAAATGCTGGAGAGAATGTGGAGAAAAGGGAACCCTCCTGCACTGTTGGTGGGAAAGTAAATTGATATAGCCACTGTGGAGAACAGTATGGAGATTCTTTAAAACAACTAGGAATAAAACTACCATATGACCCAGCAATCCCACTACTGGGCATTACCCTGAGAAAACCACAATTCAAATGTGATGCTGATGAACTTATTAATATTTGTAGGGAAGGAATAGAGATGCAGACATATAGAATGGACTTGTGGTCACAGCAGGGGAAGGAGAGGGTAGGATGAATTGAGAAAGTTGCATTGACATATATACAATACCCTATGTAAAATAGATAGCTAGTGGGAAGTTGCTGTATAATACAGGGAGCTTAGCCTGGTACTCTGTAACAACCTAGATGAGTGGGATGAGCGGGATGGGAGGGAGGCTCAAGAGAAAGGTGATATATGTATATTTTTGGCTGATTCTTGATGTTGCATGGCAGAAACCAATACAACATTGTAAAGCAGTTTTCCTCTAACTAAAAAAAAACCCATCTTGCTAATGAATGCACAAAATAAATCAATAGAAAGCACAAAGTGCTCATAGACACAATTCAAAGCTATGGTGGCTTGATGCTGAGATAAGAGTGTAATTCCCTGGAAAGGAGCTTGGTGGGACCACTCCAACACCTTGGGGTGAACGCTGCCTCTGTAACAGCCTGCTGAAACAAACCCTGAATGCTATTTTAGCTTTTTGCCCTCTTTTTTAAAAATCAATATCATCTATGAATTTCTTTTGATTAGTGAAAACAGTGTAGGTCTTTCATCAAAATGGCATAATACAAACTTTTAAGAAGTGGGGCAGATCTGTAGTTCAATTAATATCAATTATTATCTGGTATTTCAATTAATCCCTCATCAACCCAATGAACCATGTACTACCATTATTTCTATTTTATAGATGTGGACACTGAGGCATACAGTGGTTAGGCAATTTCCCAAGGTCACGCAGTAACTAGCTGAATTGTTTCTAGTCCAGGTGGTCAGACTCTGGAAGGTGTGAGTTCAACTAAATCTGGATTCAACTCTGATCTCTGCCATATAGAAGCTGTGTGATGTCAAGCACATTCTTTTTCTGAGCTTCATTCTCTACATACGGAAAAATGGAGGGCTATGGTGTGGATTGCCTTATGTGACACACAGAAAGGCACCTAACAGTTCAGTGAATGGCCAACAATAAAGAATCAATAAATATTTGCTTTTCCTCCTCCTTCCTAGTTGATGCTCTGGACCAAGTTACCTCAAATTGTGATCAACAGAATATCTTTATCAGAATAACCTAGGGTGCTTATTAAAAATGCAATGACAGTGTTCCTTATGCTCAAGGATATTCAGTTCAGGGCTGGAGGGTTTGGTATAGTTAACTAAGCAAAGTAAAATTTTAATGCCATTTTCTAGCAGTGGCAATAAAAAGAAATTACTAAGTACCCTTTGAATTCTGAACAGATGTAGCTTTCTGGCTATCTGAATCAACAGTATCACAAACATGTCAAGCAAATATATAAATCTTCATCATCATTCAATCACCTTACAGATATGATAATGAGATTAGCAAGAATATTAGTAATATAGGAGCCAACTCTCTTCATTGTATCCCCCATGCTATCTAGCCATCCTCATGCAGGCTAGTGAATGTATGCACATAAGAAGCTGCAAGAGCTTCGGAATGCACATGTATACACGTGCCTGACATGCAGAGAAAAGATGAAGCAAGGTACAAGCATTGCCTAGGGGTACACATAGACACTTCTGAAATGAATGGAAGCTCAGAGGAGAATTACCTTTGTACAATTATCCTCCCTTATCAGTGGGGATTATGTTTCAAGACCCCAAAGGTACGCATGAAATTGCAGGTGGTACCAAACTCTATACAAATGCCTATGAGAGTATAATTTTATAAATTAATTACAGTAAGAGAATAACATCAATAAACTAATAATAGAACAATTTAAAAAATATACTGTAACACAAGTTATGTGAATGTGGTCTCTTTCTCAATATATCTTATTTTACTGTACTCACCCTTCTTTTACAAGCTTCCCTGATGGCTTCAGAGGTAAACAATCTACCTGCCAAAGCACGAGACTGGAGTGTGATCTGTGGTCGGGAATATCCCCTAGAGAAGGAAATGAAAACTCACTCCAGTATCTCGCCTGGGAAATCCCATGGACAGAGGAGTCTGAAGGGTCCTGGTGTGTCAGAGTCAGACTTGACTTAGTGGCTGAACTACTACATGTACCCTTCATTTTGTGATGATGTGAGATGATAAAATACCTATGCAATGAGATGAAATGAGGTGAATGACATAAGCATTGTGATATACCATCAGGGTACTACTCACTTTCTGTTGATGTCAGATCATCTAGTGATCCTGGGTCATCAAACCATGATGATATTGATGGTTGCAGATCCCGTGTGGGTCAGAACAAGACAGTTCAAGATTTTATCACACTGTTCAGAATAGTGTGTGTTTTAAAAGTTATAAATTATTTCTGGAATCTTCCTTTTAATAATTTTTGGACAGTGGTAGACTGCAGATAACTAAAACCTTGGAAAGTGAAGCCACAGGTAAAGAGGAGACGATGATATAGAGCTAATGATCTTTATGTGGGAGGGAGTGTGTGACCAGAGGTAAGAGACAATTCTTCTCAAGAACCTTTGGACAGTCTCCCTTTCCCGCATAAACCTACCTTGGGTTTATAGAGACTCTGTGTCCAAAATTCAAGGTGAGGGAAGAAAAGTCATTTGGGATATATTTTTCCCAATATTTGATACCTAAAGGTAGACAGTGCCTCAATTCAATCATTATTCAAATATTTATTGATTGCCTACCAGGGGTTATACAAGATGCTGGATGTATAATGCTGAACAAAGATTCGTGGAATTTATTATCTAGTAGAGAACACAAAAAATAACCAAACAGACCAAAAAAAAAAAAAAAGCATCACCACTAGTCATATTATGCAGTTCCTAGACTTTGTTGTGTCACAATTACCTGGGACTTTGGTACAAATATGACTCAGGCCCAATCCTACTTCAAGGAGCCTGCATTTCTGTGTTCTTTATTAGTTTTCCAGGTGATTATGTTCCATACCAAAGTTTGAGAACTACTCATCTGGTTTGAATAAGTTTGAGAGAATAGTCAAGGTATAAGGGAGATTCAAGTGTCTATAATTCAGTGCTTCTCAAAATTTCCTGTGCATTCGATACCTGGGATCTTGTGAAAAATCAAGTTCTGACTCATTCAAGAAGTTTGGAAGAGCTGCCCGAGAGTCTGCGTTTCAAACAAGCTTCTAGGTGATGGATGCTACTCTGCTCCTGGCCTGAGGATCTGGTATTAAGTTGCAAAGCTGTAGTCTACTGTGTGCATTCGAAAACTTTTCTATTTTTATACCAGACTTTGATCATTTTCATTCCTCTCAGGTTCCTTTTATCAACATGTGAGAATAGGAATCAGAATTGTCTGAAGGTGCTAATTAAATATGCAAATAGCCCCAAGTGATTTCATGCACACTGAAGTTGGAAAACCACTGCCTTCAGAAAAACAGTGACTGCAAATCACTCGCCTGTGTGAAGCAAGCCTGACTTCCTCAAATTACTATAGATCAGTTGTTCACCAACCTGGCAACGCATTAAAATCACCTTGGGAGAGGTAAAAACTACCAGTGCTCTGGTCCTATCCCACACCAATTAAATCAAAATCTCTGGTGGTGGGCCCCAGGCATCTGTATTTAGAAAGCTTCCTAGGTAATTCTAATGTACAGAATTATAACAGAGTTGAGAACCACTCTTACAACTCAAATTGCCTTATTATTTAAACTTAGGGATACGGTTGATCTAAGTAGAAATTGTGCAGTTAATATAGTTTGTCTTTGTCATTTCTCCTTTCTGGGCCCTTGTCATAACCAATCTTCCTTCTCAGGGCACAAATTACCCTGGTGTTCTTATCGCAGTGACTTACTGACCTCATCTGTCCCTTGGCCTGGCTTTCTCCTGTCATCAGAAGCAAAGTCTCTGCCCCATCCGCTATTTTGTCCTTTTCTGCTAGTGAGTAGAAACAGGTTAATCAGGAAAAGTAATCCCAAGTCATGCGCAAATTAATGTGCATTCCCACTTTTTGTGCATTCCCACAGTCCCTTAACCTAGTTTAAACAGACTTTAAGGCTCTCCTAAAGTAGGGAATTTCAAGCATGACTGTTTAAAATAATATATCTGAGCCTCAGATGAGCAGTCAGCCACCTATTCCAATAGCCTTTAGCCCTGGCCTTGCTGAAGGAAGGAGTCTTGTGGTTGAGTTGATTATAAAAGGCAAAAACCAATACAATTCTGTAAAGCAATTATCCTTCAGTTAAAAAAATGAATAATTTCTAAAAGGTATTTTTCCATATTAATAAATACTGTTCAAGATATTGTACAATGTTTTGTGGGGTTTTTTTTTAAGAGGAAAATGCTAAGTGTGCCTATGAAATCATTTTGACAGCAGTTTCTTTCGTTATGAAAAAGGAATCAGCAATTTTTTAAGTATGTGTTTTTCTAAGCATGAGGAGGTGGGAAAGTCTTTGATCAGGGCCTTGTAATCAGGGAAGCAGAGAGAAAAACAAAGGATGCACACATATGAGAAATTGACTACTTCCAGAAGGAAACTGTTACATCAACATCAATTAATATTTATTGAGCACCTACTGGGTACATAGCACTCTACTGGCGACTTGAAAAATGACATGGAATACATACCTATAAAACATAATTACCAGGGACTATTTTTGGCTATTTGCTTAAATTCATTATAGCAAGGACAAGCAACCAGGGCTGCTTCTAATTTGGTCTCATTAATAAAAGTGATTCCTGAGGAGACTTGCTGAGAAGGATAGAAAATAAACCACATTGAAATATGACTTTCTATTATTCTGATAATTACACTATGTACACACAGGTGGGGCCAAACACTAATTTTAAGTATGCAATTCTCAAATGTCAATTGTCAACTCATTCCCAGAGGAAATATGGGATCCAGCACATAGCTTGGGATTTTCTTCACTTATCATTTATGGAATTCTTGAATGCTATTAATTTTGTCCTATGCACTCAGGTTAATAATGCAGCTGTGTATATATATCACTGAGATATAAAGAGAAAGAAATCAGTTTCATTATGCAACTCACACACAGGAAGCATTCTCAGTTTCTTATGCATGTGGATGACAAATTATACATTTATACCACTTCTGGTTTGAAAATGGAAACACAGGGCTTACTGTGTGACATATGACTTGAAAATGTTACCCAATATACTTTTATTTGGACTTAAGACTCTGTCCTATACCCATGTGAAAAATGCCAGGACGCCTTGACTGAAAGATTCACGCCTACAAAAGACTAAAACAATATGAAAGTTTCCTAACCACTCTTTCTCCTAGAATAGCAATATTGTCCATGTTACTTTAAATTTCAGGGAAATTGATATTTGACGTAAATTCTCATGCTAATCAATTCAGTCGACCATTTTTTAGTATTTTGACTGAGGATGCTTTTATTATTATTTGGAGTAGAAATCAATTTTGCAAATATTTACTTCTTATATTTATAATATATTACATTTTACACTACTAGAAAATATTCAAGGTGCTTACCTTGTCACTTAGGAGAGAGAGACTGAGGAAAACAATGCATGTTCTTCACACTCTAAAATGTATGTATCCTGCTGTATACCATGCCTTGAAAATGATGCATTTGAACAGCCTGGAGAGGCATAGTCCTTATATTGTGGATTGTATTTTCAATTTTTATTAAAATTATGATTTGCCCTGGGCCTGTGAGGGTATACTTATCTGCCTGGCTTGATTATATTCTCTCTGAAGGTGGTCCAAGGTGAGAAACTTTACATAGATGAGGAAGTAACTTGGAAATATTTGCTAGGAAGTTGGTGAATAATACTTGCTGTTCATTCTCAAATTTTACTCTATTTTTTAATCAAATAGTGTGGTTCTACTACAGATTGGAAATGGTGTGCCTCCTCCTGGTAGCTGTTCAACAGCTGGTATTGTCAAGAAGGAGGAAAGGATGGAAGTTTGGATAAACAGGGCAAGGAAGAAGGAAGGAAGGAAGGAAAGGGAGAAGAAAGACACATCCATGTATATTATGGGATACATATCCTGAATATGAGAACATGCCTATCAAGTTCACTGACTCCCACTGTTTTCAAAGAGATGATCTGGTTGGAAAGGAGTACATGTACTCAAGTTTCAGGAAAATGTTTACCCATTTCTAGTTCAGCCATCTTAGCTTTGATCTTAAAAGAAAAAAATTGGTGAAACAGACTCTGGAACAATGATAACAAATAGCCATCAAGTGTTTCCACACATGGAGCAAGAAGATGCACTGTCTTTGTCCTGGATCATCTTTTTAAGGAAATGTGTATGGCAAAGAGCCTTGCTAGATAGTGTCTTCTGCTGGAATAAAAGGAAGATTTGCTTCTGTACATATGCTAAAAATAATGTCTGCCTCCAGGGAAAACATCAACATATTCACCGACTATTATTAACTATTTAGGTTAAACTTGAAGTTCCCCTTCTATAATATAACCCACTGCCTATGCAGATGTCACCTGGCCCTCTTCATATGGATTTTGGGAATTGGGACTCAGAGAACTTATATGAATGCTGATACTCTGGGTACTGCTATCACTATGAATAATAAACTATCTGTTGTCTTTGACCCTGGAGTCTCATGTCTTCTGCTAGGCTAACTTGTTAACATGTAAGTAGGATAAAATCTAAAACCCTTCACAGTTCTTGGCAAATGTCAGGTCTAAAAGGGACATATGTAGTCCAATCCTCTCTATTTTATAAATTAGAGAATTTAGACTCAGAATTTAATTTATCTGTCCATGGTCAAAGAGATGACTAACAAAAGAACTTGAACTAAAGGTAATTAAAGCATGTCCAAAAGGCAAACAACTGTAACTCTGAATTTGTTGATCATCACATTTTAGACTTAACAGTGCTCCTTCCAAATCTTTTTAGATTTATCCTATAATATTTGTGTGCCCCTTCCCATGTGCTTTTGTTTCCAACTACTGTAGTCTTCAGATCAAGGGAATATGGAGGTCAGCATCTCAGGTGGCAATAATTCTGACATGTAACACTCTAGAGTCTGTGGGATGCAGCTGGGACCTATGCTTCCCAGGGCTTTTGCTAAGATTATATCATTGTTGGCTTCCAATATCTGTCCTGTTTCCCTCAATCTCTGACCAATTTCTCCTGGGAGAACTTCCTTCATGAATCACTTGACCACAAATCTTCATTTCCAGGTCAGCTTCCGGGAAACCTGACTCAAGATGGTAATCTAATGAATGCTTAAAGTAAATTAGGCAATACCCTAAGCTTTGAGAGAAAAATATTTGTGTTTATCTCTTCTTCTCACCTGGAAAATCTGGTAAGTAGAATTGGGCCTTCGGTAATCATAACTGATGTCTGCCCTATGGTGACTCTACACTCAGCATATTTTTGAAGAAGCATGAGGTTCAATGACTGCTGCTACCATTGATTGGAGTAAGGGAGGAAGTATGATTGACTGACTAAAGGCGGTGAGACAGCATAAGCTCAATTCACAGATATAGCTGTCATTTAAAAATTATGATGTACCTACTCTCTGTAAGGCACTGGCAGATATGTAGAAATAAATGACACAGTCCCTTCCTTGAGGCAAAATAGGTTTAAAAACTAAGACAGGAGAAAGGCTTTCACAACATGAAGAAGAATGTTCCCAAAGCCTAAGAAGTAGAAAAATGGAAACAACAGAACATATTTTAAAAATAGAGCTTATTTGTCTATTTATTTATTCATTCCCCACAAATCACTAAATAAATGCTCATGATACAGAAGGTACCAGGTACTATGCTGGTTACTGAGTCAGTGGTGTTCTAGTGACTATTTAGCAACCAGGTTAAAAACAAGCCTGCTTTGTTGTGTCAGAGAAGGCAATGGCACCCCACTCCAGTACTCTTGCCTGGAAAATCCCATGGACAGAGGAGCCTGGGGAGCTGCAGTCCATGGTGTTGCTAGGAGTCAGACACGACTAAGCAAATTCATTTTCCCTTTTCACTTTCATGCATTGGAGAAGGAAATGGCCACCCACTCCAGTGTTCTTGCCTGGAGAATCCCAGGGACGGGTGAGCCTGGTGGGCTGTCTATGGGGTCGGGCAGAGTTGGGCACGACTGAAGCGACTTAGCACCAGCAGCAGCAGCAGCAGCAGCAGCAGTTTTGTTGTGTATGCCAATTTCTGTGGCGGAAATGTTCCCACTATGGCTGATTTCAAGCTACCAAGGGATATCAATTGGCTCAAAAAATCCTGAAAATGTAACGGCGGGCTCTTGTGACCCAGTACAAGGCAGCTCCAACACATCACTGCTGGAGGATCTCTCCATGAATACCATGGAAATGTCTGTCTTTCCATGGCTACTGACACACAGCATGAGCAAATAGAGAATGCCTGGGAAAGGAAATAGAGAAAGCTGCCCCTAAAAGGATCCCCTAACCCAGTCTTAAAGATGAGGGTACAGGAAAATTTTCCCAAAGAACTAACATTTACTTGGAGACCAGCACATCAGAAAGAGTTCATTAAGTGAAGGAAGGCCAGGAGATGAGACAGGATGGCTTCTTTTAAGGGACTGAAAAGAGTGCGGGCAGGAGGGAAAGTAGCAAGAGGCAAGCCTGGAGATTTAGGGAGGGAGACATTATGAACAGCCTCCTTGGAATGGATAAGCAGTTTGGAATTTAGTCTAAGGCACCATCTCCTCCAGTAAGTCTGCAACATACCAGTAGGTGTATGGAAACAAAACAAGACCCATGCTTAAGAATGTTTTGGAAATACTGGTCATCCTCCTTGTAGGATTTCTCAGAGCTTTTAGTCTATTGATATGGAGCTTGGCTCTCCCAGGGTGAAGTAGAGTACACACCATCTCCTGGAATGAATTGACTGTGGAACACCTCCCACTGACTTTAGAATTATACCGCAGGAGTAGGGTGCTAAGCAGCTTGTCTTCATAAAACTCACTTTGGAAAGTGCTCTTCCAAGAAAAATGGAAAGGCATTGTAAAACCCTGTAGTTTTGTTTTCTTTTTACTAACAAGTGATTTCTTTCAAATCATGTTTTTCTGTTACCCTATAACTTGCACCCCTCCCCAGCTGGCTTCTCATCCAAATTGTAAAAAAAAAAAAAAAAAAAAAAGACCTAGGAAAACATATAAATACATCTTAATAGTAAAAAATAAAAAACAGTACTTTTGCAGAGGTATTACCCTAGTACTCTATTTGGTAGATTTCATTCTTTTACTGTCTGACTTAATGTTTCTTTTTAAAATTTCTATTATTTTTGAAAAGCAGAGAGAGTAAAACCTGAACCTCCCCCAACTTTTAGGCCTCATTTTCTTAAAAAGGAAACAATGACCAATGAACCCATTCATCTCTATAAGATTATAGACTTCCACATCTGAAGTGGAAATTGTAGCTTGGATGATCACCTATTGTTTATCTACTTAATGGCAACTTCATTCTGTATAAGGAATGATGGATGGGGCAAGAGTTGAAATACAGGAAGAGAAGAAAGAAGGGGGAAGAGGGAAAAAAGACCATTTAGCGACCTATCAGAGCTTGATGAAGCCTGATATAATTAACAAACTTGTGATATCTCTAGCAATTGTAATTTCAATTATTTGCTAGCTGAAGGCAAGTTTCACTGCTCTAAGTTAGGAAATCATGTAAATAGCCTAATTAATATAATTTGCCTTATGCTCTACTAAGAAAACAAAAACAAATATGTCATTTTTTAGAATAAATAGCATGGTATAGACTAAATATTATAAATATTCAGTCAGTTTGCAGAACAAATATTGCATATTATGGATCCTTTGCAGCAATTCTATGAAGTTCAGCATGATTCAATGAAATTATGATGACTATTTGAGTTTTACAACTACATTACAATAAAAAGAAAGCACTTCTTTGCATGGATAAGAGGAAGATCCTTGATGAAATAACATGGTAGAGTATATAATGCTATGGGCCTGAGGAGACAAAGATTTCATTCTTTTTCTTGCCAGTTTTCTAATCTCAAGAAAACCCTAAAGTTAAAATAAATCTTTTAAAAATTCCACATGCCACTGATAGAGAGACATAATAAATAATTCTTTGCCATTTCATCATGTAGAATTGAGAGATAAAGCTGTTTGTAAAACCCTAAAAGACTTACAAATCATTTCAACATGTTGTCATATGTTCATGTCAGTGAGAATTTAATCACCACATGTGAAAATGCATATTGCAATGTGTGGCCTGCGTGGCTTTATGTCAAACTCTGTCTCACCCACTTATATTTCATTACCTGCTCTCTGTCCTGCTGTCAAGAATTTACCTCTCAAGGGTGTGGAGAAAAGGGAACGCTCTTGCACTGTTGATGGGAATGTAAATTGATACAGCCACTATGGCAGATGGTATGGAGATTCCATACAAAAACTAGGAATAAAACCACCATATGACCCAGCAATCCCACTCCCAGGCATATACCCTGAGGAAACCAAAATTGAAAAAGACACATGTATCCCATTGTTCATTGCAACACTGTTTACAACAGCTAGCACATGGAAGCAACCTAGATGTCCATAAACAGATGAATGGATAAAGAAGTTGTGGTACATATATACAATGGAATATTACTCAGCCATAAAAAGGACAACCTTTGAGTCAGTTCTAATGAGGAGGATGAACCTAGAACCTATTATACAGAGTGAAGTAAGTCAGAAAGAGAAAGATAAATATCATATTCTAATGCATATATACAGAATCTAGAAAAATAGTACTGAAGAATTTACTTACCAGGCAGCAATGGAGAAACAGACATAGAGAATAGACTTGTGGACATGGGGAGAGGGGAGGAGAGGGTGAGATGTATGGAAAGATTAACATGGAAACTTACATTTCCATATGTAAAATAGATAGCCAAAGGGGAATTTGCTGTATGGCTAAGAAACTCAAACAGGGGCTCTGTATCAATCTACAGTGGTGGGATGGGGAGGGAAATGAGAGGGAAGTTCAAAAGGGAGGAGATTTATGTATCCCCATGGCTGATTCAGATTGAGGTTTGACAGAAAACAACAAAATTCTGTAAAGCAATTATCCTTCAATAAAAAAGTCAATTAAAAAATCAATAAAAAAAAGAATTTACCTCTCAAGAAAAACTTAAGACTACTATGATGAAGAAGGGAGAGAGAAGGAAAGACAATTGAATTTATTAACAAGTATTTATGGAAGTTCTATATCTCTACCACTGTGCTAAACACTGTAAAGTAGACAAAGGCAATGTTTTAATGCCAGATGTGACTCCCCTGCTCTGAAGTATTTTACTGTGTATTTGGAACATCAAAGCTGCAATTTACAAATCAATTACAGATGAGTTAAGTGCTATATGTTCAATATTATCCTGAAAGACCAAGAAACGTGAATTCCACTGAGCTGGTGGTGGTTTAGTTGCTAAAGTGAAAGAAAGTGAAAGTTACTCAGTTGTGTCCAACTCTTTGCAACCCCATGGACTATATAGTCCATGGAATTCTCCAGGCCAGAATACTGGAGTGGGTAACCTTTCCCTTCTCCAGGGGATCTTCCTGACCCAGGAATCGAACCAGGGTCTCCTGCATTGCAGGTGGATTCTTTAGCAACTGAGCTATCAGGGGAGCCCATTTAGTTGTGTCCAACTCTTTGTGATCCCATGGACTGTAACCTGCCAGGCTCCTCTGTCCATGGGATTTCCCAGGCAAGAATACTGGAGTGGACTGCCATTTCCTTCTACATGGGATCTTCCCCACCCAGGGATTGAACCCAGGTCTCCTGCATTGCAGGCAGGTTTTTTACCAACTGAGCCATCAGGGAAGCCCAGTAAGCTGGAGTGGTAGCGAAAGACTTCAGGTACCAGCTAGACATGGAATCTTGAGGGATGTTCAGGATGTGGAATGGTAAGGAAGGGAGGGCATCCCAACTAGAGGAGTTAAGTGTAAGGAAAGGCACAGAGATACACGATTCTCTGTGAGGGAGAAAAAGGATAAAACTGATAATAGAGGTTACATACACACGAGAGAGGAGTTGTGTAAGGTTATTGATAGTTCAGCAAGCCCAGAAAAGAGGCAGATAAATAATAAGGTAGAAAACAGGGAGGATCCTGGGCCAGAAGATGACAGACTTAAACTGCTTTTAAAAGAAATAGGGAAAATAATAGATGAAACAGTTTCAAAATTAGGATAGATTATAGCCCAGAAGAGAACAGTGTCAAAGTGAAGAAGGGTAATCTGCTGCTGCTGCTGCTAAGTCGCTTTAGTCGTGTCTGACTCTGTGCAACCCCATAGACGGCAGCCCATCAGGCTCCCCCGTCCCTGGATTCTCCAGGCAAGAGCACTGGAGTGGGTTGCCATTTCCTTCTCCAATGCATGAAAGTGAAAAGTGAAAGTGAAGTCGCTCAGTTGTATCCGACTCTTAGTGACCCCACGGACAGCAGCCCACCAGGCTCCTCCGTCCATGGGATTTTCCAGGCAAGAGTACTGGAGTGGGGTGCCATTGCCTTCTCCGAGGGTAATCTAGTAAGATGTAAATAATCTAGAAAGATATAAATAAATAAACAAATATATGAAAAATTTAACTATAGATGGAATTGATTAAAGTATTATGAATCCATGTGCTAAAAATGTGAAAATATAGATGAAATAGATATATTTGTAGAAAATCATAAACTCCCAAAATTGCCACAAGAAAATAAATTTTTCATAGACATAAAAGCATTCTCCATAAAACAATTGACAAACTGGATGTCATATTAAAAAAAAAATGTATTGTAAAATCCCATTTAGAAGATGAAAGGACAGTTACAGATTGGGAGAAAATATTTGCAAGCCATTTATCTGACAGAAGAGTAATATCTATAGTATCAATATATCAGTAACGGTCTTCCCTGGCTGCTCAGTCAGTGATAAAGAATCCGCCTGTCAATCAGAAGACTGAGATTTGACCCCTGGGCTGGAAAGAGACCCTGGAGATGGAAATGGCAACCCACTCCAGTATTGTTGCCTGGGAAATCCCATGGACAGATGATCCTGGTGGGCTATAGTCCATGGGGGTCTCAAAAAGAGTCAGACATGACTTAGTGACTAAACAATAACATATAAGTCACACTTAAAATCAAAGGAAAAAGAAAACAATCTAATTAGAAAGTGGGCAAAAGACACAAAGAGACAGTTCACCAAAGAGAATATATGGATGCCAAATAAATACATTAAAAGATGTTCAACATCACTAACAGGAAAATAAAATGAAGACCATGATGAGATACTACTACACATCTATATGAACAGTTAAAATAAAACAATATTGATAATTATAAATGCTGACAAGTATGTGAATAAACTAAATATGTCATAGATTGCTGGTGGGACAGCAAAATGATACAGCTGCTTTGGATAATAGTCTGGTGGCTTCTTAAAATGTTAACTCAGAAATTTAAACCGTATGATCTGGAAGTTCCACTCTTAGGAAATTTAACACATATAACCACACAAAACTGAGTACAAAAAAGTTCACATAAACTTTTATTAGCAATAGTCAACAATTGTAAAAACTGCAAATATCCTTCAACAGGTACGTGATTAAACAAACTGGCATATATCTATTTTATGGAAAATATTCAGCAATAAAAAAGAAGAAGCCATTGATACATGGAAATTCCATGTATCTTATGTGTGTTATTTGTGGTTGTTCAGTTGCTGTGTCTGACTCTTTGTGACTCCACGGACTGCAGCACACCAGGCTTCCCTGTCCTTCACTATTTCTCAGAATTTGCTCAAACTCATGTCCATTGAGTCAATGATGCCATCCAACCATCATGTCCTCTGTCGCCCCCTTTTCCTTCTGCCTTCAATCTTTCCCAGCAACAGGGTCTTTTCCAATGAGTCGGCTCTTCATGTCAGATGCCAAAAATATTAGAGCTTCAGCTTCAGCATCAGTTCTTCCAACAAATATTCAGGGTTGATTTCCTTTAGGATTAACTGATTTGATCTCCTTGCAATCCATTGGACTCTCAAGAGTCTTCTCCAGCACCACAGTTTGAAAGCATCAATTCTTTGGCGCTCAACTTCCAACTCTCATATCAATATGTGACTAATGGAAAAAACCATAGCTTTGTCGGCAAAGTGATGTCTCTGCTCTTTAATACATTGTCTAGGTTTGTCATAATTTTCCTTCCAAGGAGCAAGAGTCTTCTAATTTTATGGCTGCATTCACTGTCTGCAGTGATTCTGGAGCCCTAGAAAATTAATCTGCCACTGTTTCCATTGCTTCCCCATCTATTTGCTATGAAATGATGGGACTGGATGCCATCATCTTAGTTTTTTTTGAATGTTGAGTTTTAAGCCAACCTTTTTCACTCTCCTCTTTCACTTTCATCAAGAGGCTATTTAGTTCCTCTTTACTTTCTTCCTGGATGTCTATTATATTCTAGTTATTCAAGCTGTTGTCATACAGTTGATCATAGTCATCTCTCATAATCATTTTGATTCTTGTAGAATCAAAGGTCATATCCCCATTTTCATTTTTTAGTTTAGTAATTTGAATCTTCTCTTTTTGTCTTAGTCATCTTTTTAAATATTTGCCAATTTCATTGATCTTTTTTTTAAAGCCAAATGGTTTTATTGATTTTCTCCATTGTTTTCGCTTCTCTATTTCATTTGTATCTCCTTTTATTTTCACTTTTCCTTTCCTTCTGCTAGCTTTGTGTTAAATTTATTCTTATTTTTCCAGTTCAATTAGATGTAAAGTTAGGTTGTTGATTTGAGATTTTTTTTTTAAGTATTTATAGACTTAAATTCCTCCTTTGGCACTGCTTTTGCTTTATCCCATAAGTTTTGGTATGTTGTATTTTCATTTTCATTTGTCTCTTAAGTATTTTCTAAATTCCATTATGATTTCTTCTTTGGCCTGTTAGTTATTTTGAAGTGTGTTGTTTAAGGTCCACATATTTATGAACTTTTCAATTTTCCTTGTTAGTGATTTCTAGTTTCATTTCCTGTTGTGTTTGGAGAAGATACTTTTTATGATGTCTATTTTGTAATTCTGCTAAGACAATTTGTGAACTACCATATAGTCAATCCTAGAGAATAATCCATGTACACTTGAAAAATGTTGGTCGTTAAAGTGTTCTGTACATCTGTTAGATCTAGTTGGTTTATTATGTTGCTGAAGCCCTTTACTTTTTTATCTTCTTTCTGGTTGTTCTATTATTGAGAATAGGATATTGAAGTCTTAAACTGTCAGTTTTTCTTCATATATTTTGATGGTCTGTTATTAGTGCATAAATGTTTATAATTGTTATATTCTTGTTATATTGAACCTTTTATAATACTAATTATATATATATATATATATATATATAGCTATTCTTTGTCAATTGTAACTTTTTTTTTGCTTTAAAGTCTATTTTTTTAATATTAGATAATCAATGCTGCTTTCTTTGGTTACTATTTGCATGGAATATCTTTTTTCATACTCTTACTTTCAATCTATTTTTGTCTTTGGACCTAAAGTGAGTCCCTTGTAGATAGTATATCATTGGTTTCTTTTTTAGGTTTTCTGTCTCTTTATTGATATTTCTATTTTCTTAAGACATCATTTTCTTGACTTTCTCCAGGCCTTCTTTTGGTTCTCTGAGCTTTTTAAAAACCATTTAAAAGACTTTGTCTAGTATGTCCATAATCTGCTCTTTCTTTAAGACAGTTTCTGTTGATTTACCTTTTATTTGTTTTGAATGGGCCATACATTTTTGTTTCTTGGCTCAGTTAGTTAAGAATCCACCTGCAATGCAAAAGACCTGGTTCAATTCCTGGGTCAGGAAGATACCCTGGAGAAGGGATAGGCTATCCACTCCAGTATTCTTGGGCTTCCCTTGTGGCTCAGCTGGTAAAGAACCTGTCTGTAATGCAGGAGACCTGGGTTCGATCCCTGGGTTGAGATGATCCCATGGAGAAGGGAAAGGCTACCCACTCTAGTATTCCGGCCTGGAGAATTCCATGGACTGTATAGTTCATGGGGTCACAAAGAGTGAGACACAACTGAGTGACTTTCATTTCACTGTGATTTTTGCTGAGACTGTACATTTGTATCTAATGAAGTGATAACTCTTAGAAATTAGATTCACTTACTATCAGGGTTTTCTTTTTTGATTGTTGTAGATTGTCTTTGTACTAAAGATCAGCCAGAGATGGAAACTTAAGAATTTCTCTAGTACTTTCTGATTCTGTATCTTTCCCTTGGTATATGCAGTGACTTTCTAGTTTCCTCTGTATGTGAAGTTGCTGTCGAATGCCCTATTCTTTAATGTCTGGCTCTCAAAGGGAGAAAAAGAAAACACTTAAGGGGAAAAGAAAGTGCTGGCTCTTTAAATTCCTTAGAAGTCACTTCAGCTGGAGGAGTAGGGACTTGCAACACTGAGTAGTGTGAAGAAATGACTGTATACCTGTGTCTGCACCTCCATTATCTGTCAACATCAGTGATCAGAACACAGATCCTATATATTTGAAGGACAGGGTTCATATTGTCCAGACTGGTTCCCACAGGCTTTGTGAGAGTTGTTCTAGGGAGATGCACAGCTGCCTTCCACAGGGCTGCAGGTGGGGGTGGGTAGTGGCTGCTGAGCTAAGAATTGAAATTGACTAAAATTAATCACAATGTACCATGCAAGCCTTCTCTTGAAAGTTGGACCCTTCAATAGACTCCAGAGTTCCAAAATAGCTACATAAGATATATTCAAGAGTTCCAAAATAGTTACACCAGACAGATTTCTTCCAGTGTAATTGTTGTCTAGGTGGGGAGACAGATTCTGGTGCTTCCTATTCTGCCATTTTCCCAGAATCCCTCCAATTCATTAAATTCTATTTTAGTCTCTTGCTAGTTTCTCTAAATCTGTCTTTCTCTTTCAAAAATGTCTCGTCTATGTATACCTCCCTAGTCATTGACCTTTTGTGCATCATTTCACTTATAGACTTTAAGGTAGCTAGGAAAGTATCATAAATATAGCATCTTCTGAGTTACTGGTATTCAGTGAAGAAATACTTACAATAGATAACCATCCTAACAGAGAAAATTATAACCAAGCATATCTTGCTTCAGGTAAATTCTGACCACATAATTTTTTATCACAAAGGATGATGCCAGAAACAGGAAGAAATAGATTGACTCTCATATCACATGTAGAATTTATTTCACTGCAATGAGGAAAACAGAATGAGTTAAAATCTGGGGTACAGGTGGCACATTTTCTTCTTTACTGCCTGTGTCTGTCATCTCTACACAAAGAGTAAAACCTCATTAACCCAACTCCATTAGTTTGGAATCTGCAATAATCTCCACTTGATCAAACTAAATGTATGTCTGTACTATGGACATATACACAGTCTGCTCCGTAAACAGATAAATGAGATTAAAAGGATTCTCACTTTTGCTGAATCTTTTGTGTACAGTGAATGTCCTAATCACAAATGATTTTCTAATCACTAAAGTTATTATAGAACTCTGTTAAGACTTGAAGCCAAATTCTCTCTACTTCTCGACTGAGGTAATTAAACTGCTTTTATTTTAACATTTTATTTAACTCAGCTTGGGCTTTCCCTCCAAAGAACTGATGAATTAGTCTGTCCAGACCAATTTGAATGAATTTGACTATCTGGACATGTGTGCATGCACTATCCCATATGGCCAAATGATAAACTCATTTGTTAGGGTTTCACAAGAAAATTTTTTTTTTCCCTCTCCAATAGCGTTTCAAAGGATAAAAATCTTTTTTATGCTACTACTTTCACAATGAAAGGCTATTTCTATACATGAGGTTTTAAACACACTTTATTTATTACAGGCTATGAATGAACTCTGTACCATAGGACTCCCTAATGAGTTGGTTACCCCAGTCTGGGTCTGGTGGGCCAGGGCAACATGGTCTGCTGGTCTGTAATAGAAAGTCAAACAGGTCATCTCATAGCCATCAAACACATGTAGAGCTGCCTTACTGGTTTATACTGCTATGTTTTTTGGAATATAAAATAATTTCTTACTTTATGAAAACAGTGTTCTTTCTTATATAATCATTTAATTTATATATAAAGGCTACACTTAGTAAACATATATGGACCAAAATTGCAACAAAATTCTGAAACCATACACTACCTTTTCAGAATGTACTTTCTTTCTTCCTCTCTCTTGAAAAGCTTCATTGCTTTTAGGACAGAAGATATTACTTCAGAACTCAAGATTTAAAGCATTTCTTTGGCCCATAATAAGAGTAATAAAGCTTTTTATTGTTAAAAAAAAAAAAAGACTGCAAGTAAATTTAGCAATAATTTCAACAGCTCAGAAGTGGTTCAATCTCTACAGTTAGAAATATGAGTCTCATGATGTTTAGGTGCTATCAAAAATTTCCACTATTCTTTTCACTTATCCCTATACAGCAGTGATGTTTAGCTGCAATTATGTTAGATAAAGATTCATCAAAGATAATTATGTAACCAATTATCCCTTAAGTATGTAAACACAAAAGTGAGAAGGAGAGATTGGAAAACAATTTCTCTCTTTTTCTGAAATTTAGGCAAAATGCTAACTGTATTGAGGTTGAAACCAGGGTTTTGTATGAGAAAAAAATGGAAAAATCAGAGTAAGCAGGCCCTTCTGGAGAAGGCAATGTTCACGTAGAAGAGTGGTGACCAAAGATTGTAAGGCCTGAAAGCCTGTAGCTGTCTGCTATGGATACAAGAGGAGTTCTCAGAGTTGAGGAAAGAGACTATAAAGTTATCTGATAGAACTAGACTTTCTCCTGCTCATAAGCACTGTTCAATAATTTTCTTACTGAAAGTTGAATGTTACCAGGAGGAACTCGAATTTTTCCAAATCTAACCTTTTTTGTTCAAATTTTTTGCAGAAATGCTTTCTGATATAGGAAAGATGGAAGAATAGCCCCTAAAAATAAAATCTTTTTGTTTGGCTTAAAATTGAGTCAAAGTAACTGTTCTTCCATGAAGGATTTTTAAACATCCTGATTTTATATTTAAAGCTTGATTTTCTTTGTTGTTTTATTCTAAGGTACTTTCAATAAATTTCAGAACATTATTTTACTTAAGAACTTTCCTGTCTCAGAATAGAGGGAAAAAAATAAAAAACAATTTTAAAGGACCAAATTTGAATTTCCAATATGGTCTGAAAACTTGAGAAGGCTTATATGGATGACTTACCGTTATTTGCATTAAACCCTCAGGTAACTGAGGGTCAGAGAAGTTAAGTAAGTGTTCCAATATTACAGGGATGGAAGGTGTGGAGATAGCTTCAGTTGAGTGCGGAATTTATCAGAGATCACATTTTGTAAATTTTTGAAACAACACTGCAGGCAGTATTATGACTGAACATTTATATTCCATGGTTAATCAATTCTACTTGATTCTCCACAAACTCCTTTAGAGCTACTTATTCCTCTCTATTCTCGAAGCTAACTTCCATTTTGCTGCTGCTAAGTCGCTTTAGTCGTGTCCGACTCTGTGCGACCCCATAGACGGCAGCCCACCAGGCTCCCCCATCCCTGGGATTCTCCAGGCAAGAATACTGGAGGGGGTTGCCATTTCCTTCTCCAACACATGAAAGTGAAAATTGAAAGTGAAGTTGCTCAGTCGTTTCCGACTCCTAGTGACCCCATGGAGTGCAATCTACCAGGCTCCTCCATCCATGGGATTTTCTAGGCAAGAGTACTGGAGTGGGTTGCCATTGCCTTCTCCGGCTAACATCCCTCAGTTCAGTTCAGTTCAGTTGCTCAGTCGTGTCCAACTCTTTGCGACCCCATGAATCGCAGCACGCCAGGCCTCCCTGTCCATCACCATCTCCCGGAGTTCACTCAAACCCACGTCCATCCAGTCGGTGATGCCATCCAGCCATCTCATCCTCCGTCCTCCCCTTTTCCTCCTGCCCCTAATTATTACAGTTCTAGCAGGTGTTCTGTCTTCTAGTCTCTCTCTCTCTTCCAGATTTAAAGTCTGTATCTATTGTGAAATGAAAACAATCTGTCTCAAACTTTATTTTCATGATCCCAACCTCTTACTCAGTTTCCTCATTTTACTAGTAACTCAGTTTACTGGTTTCATATAAAGAGTATGTCCATATATCCCAGTTTCCCAGGACAATCATGATTTATATAGGTCATGCTGGAATAATTAGGGAGTGTTATCTTTCACTTTTCAAAATGTCCAGTTTGGGATAATAAATTATATTATTTCTCTATGTATAACTTATTACTTCCAGATGCCTCATTTCATATCTCAGCCACATTCCTCTGCCTCCTACAACCTAGTCTACTTATTGTCCATTAATACAACAACTGACATCATGTAATTCCACATTGTCTTTGTATACTAACTGCTTTGATTCTAATCATTCCATTATATAGAATTCATTCGTTCAACAAATATTTGGTGGGTACCTGTTCTGTTCCCAGCACTGTTCTAAGTGGTGGAGTTACAGCAAGGATGGAGTTTCTACGTGAAGAATCTCTTAGGCACTTATGTAATAGAGAAGAACAAATTTGACTTTATATTAGATATGTTCCTTTTGCTTTAACCTTTGTGCTTTGTTGTCTGTGCTTAGTCATACTGGCTTTGTACCTTTTTTAAAAGAATGTCACCTATAACCTGAAATATACAGGATAGCCTATTCTTAAGGCTCTGACCTTTAAGAGTCCATTTATATTGAGATAAAAAGTTGCAGAACAGAGAATAACATTTGTCTTGTTGAAGATTTACAGGAACATTTTGACCTGACCCATGTGGACAGCTGCAAGAACAAAGGATTCCTACACCAAGAAGTTTGCAACAGCTAACCACATCCCTCCCTCACCTGGCCTTTAAAAGTGCTTTTCTGAAGCCCTTCAAGGAGTTCAGGACTTTGAGGCATGAGCCACCAGTCTCCCTGCATGGCCCTGCAATAAACCTTTCTTTGCTCCAGACTCCAACATCTTAGTATCATTTGGCCTCACTGTGTGTAGGCACACGACCCTGCATTTGGTAACTCTTAAGTATGTGGTGAAGGCTAAGGTATTTGCTCACATATTTACTCTCTTTGCTCATTGTTTTCTTTCTTGTCTCCCACTGTGCTGAAAAATAAATGAGGAAAAATTAAAATATGATCCTTTCCATGTCTCAGTTCTCTTCCCTGAAACACAGACAGGATCTGGCAACTAGTGATTTGAAAATGCTGCCTAGAATGGCAATGGGAGTGTCTCAATGGGGAGCTCCAAGCTGCTAGCAATTGTATCAGTGGGAGCCTGTGTCCTGACGACTACATTACAAAAGTATGATCTTCTTGTTGGAGTTCAAAGGAAGCAATGTATGTACACGTTTGTCACAAACACTATGCATTGGAACATTATGAATCTAATGAAAGCATCATGCCTGACCCTGCCACTCTCCATATCCCCAATGTTTTAAGAATGAAAATAAAAGGAAATTATTTGACTAAATAAAAAAATAAGAAGCACTATGAAATCTACATTCAAAAAGAAATCTTTGCAACTCAAAGCTTTGCAATTTTGGATCAGCACTGTCATAGTAGATGGTGGTGAGTTGAGATGCAAAATGCCATAAACATCAGTGAAGATTGCACATTTCTTGCCATTTACTTAATTTCACCCCTATACATGCATTTAAATGGAAAAGGGGGAAACAAGAGAAACTAGGGAGGTATAAGGGATGTATTTATTCATGCTCTGTAATTTTGTTAGTTGTGGCATACTTTGTTATTTCCTTATTTCAACTTCAGACACTTCAAGCTCATGAACTATGTTTTCTAGTGTGTTGGCTGTCATGTGTTCTAATGATGGTCCACTATCTGACATGCACTTCACTTTGCTAGGTTATAGGACACAGCGGTGAATAAAAAAAAAAATCCTTCCATCGTTATTGATCACAGCATCTCACACAGTGTACATGGCAGTAAACAATGGTCTTGGATCTAAGACTCCAGACAAGGAATGAAGATGTTTGCACAAGAAGGAAAGTGATTTTTTCTGTCATCAGTTTCTTATATTTCTCTTTTTTTTAATTTAATTTAATTTTTTATTTTATTTTTTAACTTTACAATATTGTATTGGTTTTGCCATATATCAACATGAATCTGCCACAGGTATACATGTGCTCCCCATCCTGAACCCTCCTCCCTCCTCCCTCCCCATACCATCCCTCTGGGTCGGCCCAGTGCACCAGCCCCGAGCATCCAGTATCAGTCTTTTGGACTCTGTGGGAGAGGGAGAGGTGGGATGATTTGGGAGTTTCTTATATTTATTTCTGAGATTACACCGATGTTTAATTTGAAATATTAGTTACTCTCCTATTTGACCATCCCTCTAACGTTCTTAACTTCTCAGCAATGTTTTACATGGACTGGTAAGGGGTTTTATCTGTAGAGTGCGGCTGTTGTTAAGTTGGTAAATCATGTCTGACTCTTTGTGAACATGGCCTGTAGCCCTCTAGGCTTCTCTGTTCATGGGATTTCCCTGGGAAGAATACTGGAGTGGGTTGCCATTTCTTTCTCCAGGGATCAAACCTGTGTCTCCTGTTTGGCAGGTGGATTCTTTACCTCTTAGCCACCTTTAGGTTAATCCTAATTCAATTTTCCTATCTAAAATAATGACTTCCCAGATGGCTCAGTGGTAAAGAATCTACCTGCCAATGCAAGAGACGCAGGAGACACAAGTTCGATCCCCGGGTCGGGAAGATTCCCTGGAAGAGGAAATGGCAACCCAATCCAGTATTCTTGCTTGGAAAATCCCATGGACAGAGGAGCCTGATGGGCTACAATAGGGTAACCCATTGGGTTGCAAAGAGCTGGACACTACTGGGTGACTGAGCACATACACACATCTAAAATAATATTAAGTAAAATGGTAGAAAGGAAGAGGATGTATCTGGAAAGAAAGGTAATACTTATTATTGGATTTTTCAGGCTCTATGCTAAGCACTTTACTTATGTCAGTGAACTAGAGATTGTCTACTTGAACACAGAGATCGTCAAGCTTGAAGAAATGGCAACCAGTTCTTTCAGAGTTTAAGGCAACAAAAATAAGAATACTCTTAAAGCAAATTTGAGTGAATGTGTGTTAATGTGTCTTTGTAACCTCACTTACTTTCTATTTCAGTGAGTATAATTTGGAAATATGGAGTCCATTTGAAAGTGGGGACTTCTGAGCGAATGGATTATTTAAAATGTTATTACTAATGGTACATTAACGACAAAATTCTGATTAACCTTCATCTTGAACAATAAAAGTACTCAGAACAGTAACTACAGATTTTTTTTAAATCGTTAGAATGAATTGGAAATGCAATGCTTCATTGGAAGTGGCTTAGGGCAATAACTGTCCTATATGGTCAACTAATTAATTTTTTTAGAGAAATATGGAAAATAGGTAGGAGGCATTCCAGAAAATAAAGGCTCAGATGGTAAAGTTCTATGCATTTCACCAATGTTCACTTTACATAAGCAAGCCATGTCGCTTTCCTAAGTAGTCTCACTGCCTCTCATTACTGTATTCTGTGTTCAACATCTCCTTCACTGGTAAGTGCCCAGAGGTCTCCTCTCCCCCAGTTATTGTCATATTTATCTCTGTGTCCCTAAGTCTTAGGCCAGGAGTGGCAAAATGAAAGCTTACAGGGGCTTGGTAAATACCATAACGAAGTCACACCTGGTGTATGAGACTCCGGGATGGTTGAGACAGTTGGTAAGATAGAGCACATACCCATTTTTAAAGAGGCAGCTACTGTGTCACTCCAGGTGTTTGTTGTCAGGCAAGAATATTGGCCTAGTGCTCTGGATCTGATTTTTCAAGGAAGCTAAAATCCAGAATTTGGTGTGAATTCTCCCACTGTCTAAATCTTAGTCGCTTTTCCACCACTACTCTAGATAACATATAGATCTTCCCAAGTGGCACTGGTGGTAAATAATCTGCCTGCCAATTGGGCAACTGAGCGACTGAGCACTCTAGATAACAATTTCCATCTACGTTACTCCTCACCTCATCCCTACTCAGCCAGACAAATACAAAACTACCTGTTGTACCTGTTCCATGTTTCCTTTCTTCAGACTCCGCTAGGTAATTCCATCTACTAACTTTTATGAAAGTGTTTACCATTGTCATTGTTTTAATATAACTTCAGAACTATGTCTGCAGTTAAACTGGGACCAATGCTTTGCTTAGGAAAGAATTGATACCAAATGGTAGGTGGCCATTAGGATAGATAGCTGTTTTGAAGAAGAGAGGATTATGGGTCTTCTAAAATCATAAGATATATAAGCTGATTGTCTCTGCCAATATAAGTAGACTTGTTCCAGAGGAATATTAAGTGTGCATGTATGCTCAGCTGCTCAGTTGTTTCTGACTCTTTTGAGATCCCATGGACTGTAGCCCACCAGACTCCTCTGTCGATGGGATTTTCCAGGCAAGAATACTGGAGTGGGTTGCTCTTTCTTCCTCCAAGGGATCTTCCCACACAAGGGATCAAACCCACATCTCCTGCATTTCCTGCATTGGCAGGCAGAGTCTTTACCACTGAACTATCTGGGAAGCCCATAGAAGGTGTAAACAGCCTAGTTCAATTGAAAACACATTTACTGAAAGTTTACCATGTGCCAATCAGGAGATTGTTTTTTTTTTCATTGAAAACCTTTAACTTTTTTTTTTTTTTCTGAGAAAATTGCCTTATTATGGAGGGTAGAACTTGGGTAAAAAAAACTGTGTCTCAGTCAACTCAGTCTGTTGTAACAAAATAGCATAGACTTGGTGGCTTAACAAAATCTTATTTTCACATAGTCCTAAAGGGTAGAAACCCAAGATCCAGGTGCTAGCACACTCAGTTTTGGGTGAAGACTCCTTTCCTAGTTTGTAGATGTCTACCTTCCCTATGTCTTCACATGTTGGCAAGTCGGGTAGAGAGAGAACAAGCTTTCTGGTTTCTTTTCCAATAAGAGCACTAACCCCATTGTGAGCATCCCACTGTCATGACCTCATCTAAACCTATTTCCCAAGGGCCCCACCTCCAAATAGCATCAAATTTAGGGTTAAGACTTTAACAAATAAATTCTGAAGGGCTACAATTCAGTCCATAGCAGTAGGTGATATATGGTATTGAAGATAGGGTTATTTAAATACTTAATTTCCTAATATATAATAAGCTATTCATAAACAGAAAAATTAATACATAAATGAGCTATCCTCCAGCTTGTAACAACTTTTTAATTTAGATTTAAAAAAGCCCAATTTGTCAAAGAGTTCTTTTCCTAGAAAGACATTAAATATGCTGGTTTCCTTGTTTCTGTTTCATTTACTATTTTTTTTTTCCGTTTTCCTGTTAGTTACTATTTCTGTCTGAGTCTATATTCATCAAAGGAATTTAAAGAAAATTAAATCTATGGCTGAATTAACAGTCCCTTAGCAACCATAGATACATATCAGCTCACTATTTAGATATTATTGGTATTTTATTTCCTAATATATTTTGTGAGTCCATAGTTAAGAAAGGTAAAAAATAAACTAAAAACGATTTGAAATTTTCACATCTCAACCTGCAATTAGAAAATCTGCCACCAGAGCCATAACTAGTATACTAAAACTAAATCTTCTGTCTCAGTTTGGATTGAGTGTGTTTTCAAATGGTCACAGTTGTTATGAGCAAGATCCAAAGCTAGGTACTACAAAGTAAATAAATGTAGTATAAGGCACAGTCCCTATTCTCAAGGAGTTTGAAGTCCATGTGGGGAAAGGAATTCATACACGCAGCATGTTTAGAGAACTGTTTAATCAACTGTGTGTGCAGACTATCAAGGCAAGAGGAATTCTGAAAAGCATAAAGTGAAAATGAGCTTATTAAGTAGCTAGAATGGCTAAAAATCAAGACAACTGACAACACTAAATGTTGGCAAGGATGTGAGACAACGAAAACTCATCTATTGCTAGTGGAAGCATAAAATAGTACACTTTGTAGAAAAGTCTGGTAGTTTCTTATAATGCTAAACAATGGATAGAGTTTGAAAATATTATGCTAACTGAAATAAGTCAGGCACAAAAGCATAAACATTGTATGATTCTACTTATATGAGATACCTAGAATAGGCAAATTTATTGAGACAGAAAATAGAATGAAGATTACTTGGGGCTATGAATGAGAGAGAGGGGATGGAGATTTATTGTTCAGTGGGTACGAAACTTCTGTTTGGGTTGATGAAAAAAAGTCTGTAAATAGATAGTGGTGAGGGTTGTACAACACTGTGAATGTACTTAGTGCCACTGAAGTATACACAAAAAATGGTTTAAATGATTAATTTTATATTCTGTATATTTAATTATGATTTTAAAAACCCATGTGTACAGAAAGAATGGAATAAGCAAAAATTAGAGCACATCACCAAGAAAACTAAAATCTGAAAGAAAATCCTAAGTATACACCACCCTGTTATTCTAGGTATTTATCTAAGAGAAATAAAAACATGTCTACAAAAACATTTGTACAATAAAATAGCTTTATTTATACTAGCTAAAACCTGGAAACAGCTCAAAGTATTCATCAACAGGAACATTTAAAAACAATACAATGTTACTCTGAAAAAAAAATAGAGAAATTGACAATGACATGGATTGTATCAATTATATGATCCTGTCTAAATAAATTCTAAAAAAGAAAATTAATTTATTGTAGAAATCATCAGAACAATTTTGCCTCTGCCAGAGCTGGAAATAGAATTGACTGTGAAGGGGCATGAGGGAACTTTCTCAAGTGACGGCCATGTTCTATATCTTGATGGGACTCTAGGTTGCACAACTACATGCATTTGTCAAAACTCTTCAAATTGTACAATTACTGTTTGTGTATTTCATTGTATGTCAGTTTTATCTAACAAAAAGAACCCAAACCAAATATTGAATTCTAGTTAATGATCTACATAATAAAGTTTTCAGAATGAAGTGAACTAACGTATAAAACTTGAAGTGTATGCTAAAATAAGATGAAATAATGATGGATGGAAGGATAGATAAATGGGTAGATGTGCAATAAAACAGTACAAAATATTAATTTGCTGTAGAATTTAGGTGGTAATTCATGGATATTTACTTTCTGCTTTCTTGTATGATGGAGAATAGTGTTCATAGAGGGAGGGGGCACTGAAGTGTACCTTGTGGCATGGGTCTAAGAGAGAAAAGACATTATTGTCTACAGGGAGGAATCACAGTTAGCAAAGGCTCCCTTAATATAATGCTGCTGCTGCGTGCTAAGTCGCCTCAGTTGTGTCCGACTCTGTGTGACCCTGTAGATGGCAGCCCACCAGGCTCCCCTGTCCCTGGGATTCTCCAGGCAAGAATACTGGAGTGGGTTGCCATTTCCTTCTCCAATGCATGAAAGTGAAAAGTGAAAGCAAAGTCGCTCAGTCATGTCCAACTCTTCGTGACCCCATGGACTGTAGCCTACCAGGCTCCTCTGTCCATGGGATTTTCCAGGCAAGAGTACTGGGGTGGGTTCCCATTTCCTTCTCCACTTAATATAATGGGAAAGTTGTAGATCGTGGAAGGTGGTGTGACCGAAACAGAGACTATGTATTAATGTGAAATAAGTTTGGATATGCATCATGGTCCCTCTCATGGCAAACGTTTAAAAGCAAGGTAGGGAATACAAACTTATTAGAAACACTTAGTAAGAACATCATAAGGCAATGTTGGTGTAAAGGGTGTCTTAGGAAGATTGTTCACCCAGTAATTTTCTGGAAAGAAGCTCCAAAGAGAGCCTGTCGTTAGGCAACTTGATTATATAACCATTGCCACAATACAGACGTGAAGTGTCAAAAACATGGCTAGGATGGAATCAGTAGGAATGTTGTTTATTTTTAAGCTATGAATTCATGGTTACTTTAGCTGTTGCTGTATATAACTTAAATTTGCTTCAAGCATTTTAGAAATGGTTATAACATTTTTCTTAGAGATTAGATTTCAATGGACATGCCTCATTTATTATAAACTTCTTTTGGTTGATACTAGGTGAGGTACTTCGGAGAAGGCAATGGCACCCCACTCCAGTACTCTTGCCTGGAAAATCCCATGGACGGAGGAGCCTGGTAGGCTGCAGTCCATGAGGTCGCTAAGAGTTGGACACAACTGAGCGACTTCACTTTGACTTCTCACTTTCATGCGTTGGAGAAGGAAATGGCAACCCACTCCAGTATTCTTGCCTGGAGAATCCCAGGGATGGGGGAGCCTGGTGGGCTGCCGTCTATGGGGTTGCACAGAGTCAGACACGACTGCAGTGACTTAGCAGCAGCAGCAGGTGAGGTACTTGGTTACTATTCTCTTGACTAAAACGGATAGAGAACAGGATTTGGAAGGCCTTCGCTTTTGTCATACTTACCAGAACCCAGTTTTGTAGGGATATGAAGCAATGTAGAGTAGAAATTATACACCTAAAGGGTTTATTATCATAATAGTAGAGCGTAGAGAAGAGCCTAGTAATAGCACAGAGCTGTTAGGGCTTTGAAGTTGGACATGTTGCTGGTGCTGCTGCTGCTGCTAAGTTGCTTCACTCATGTCCGACTCTGTGTGACCCCATAGATGGCAGCCTACCAGGCTCCTACATCTCTGGGACATTTTGGGACATATTCAAATACCGTACATTGTAGACCACCAGACAAAAAGGAGCAAGTAGACTGTGAAATGATTTGAGCACATAAAAAAGGCTAATAAAGAGGCCAGAGTGGAAGTAGTAATAACAGATTTTAACTATCCAGTGATAGACTGGGAACATTAAGTAGAAGACACAGGACTGGAAGATTTTTATGGCTTTGGAATGTGATTGCTTTTTGACTCAATGCCTATCACCCAGTCACATGAGCATGATATTAAGTAACATATGGTTAAACAGTTACAAATACATTGAAGCATGTGTTTTCGCAGCAACCTTTCTAGGATTCTAACACTTGGTTTTGTTTTGTTTTTTGTTTTTTAAAGATACTCAGAAGAAGAGTTTAGAAAGTGGTGATTAGGATGTTCAGATGTGGGACAAGTGGCCAGCTTCTGCCCCAAATAGCATGAAGAAAAATAAAAATTAAAAAAAATAGAGAAATGAACATACAGAAACATACAAAATTAATGATAAAGGATATTGGAGCAACTGTGACTGAACAAGAAACTAGGATTAAAATAAATATGCAATGTTTTGAAAGAAAAAAAATCAGAGGGACAGGCAAATTGTGATTACAGACTACCAAAATGCCTTGTTGCTTCTTTGGTTTCGTATATTCATTGAAAAAAAAAACTATCATATGCATGTGTGTGGATGAAGGATTCAGTGCTCTTAATGAGACAGAAAAGGGTTATCACATCTACAGTGAACGGAGAGAGAAAGATCAAAGCTCTCCTGGGGCTGAGAGCTAGGATACAGAATCAGTAAATGCAGAAACCATGTTCCTCAGGTTCTAGGTTGTTTTGTCTAATGAAGAGATCAATTCATCAAGCCACAAAGCAAACAAAACAAACAGAAGAAAGGAACCCTGAGCATAGCCAAGACTAAGACCGAGATTGTCCAACTATGCCTTCGAGATTTATACTTTCTGGAAAACAGTGAATTTCTTGGCAGTTCACAAATTCCACATGTATGTTGGGAAGGTTTTAAATGTATTTCATTTGCTTAGAAACAGGTGTAATCCATCTGAAACAACTAGGCATCTATTGTGAGTGAAGAAAAAGAGAAGTGTGAAAAAATCTCAAAGCAAATGAGTGCCAGTGTTGGCAAGAAAATCTCCCTAGTCTCATCTGTAGTTACTGCTGAGTAAGTACTAGCAATTTCTGGATGCATGTCATTTCACCTGTCAAAGAAACTAAATTAGAAATCTCAGTGTCCAACTTTGCCTCACTATTAAGATGTAGGTTTCAGGGTCTCTTTGGAAGGAACTGAGTTCAGAAACTGTTGGATCAATTACAATGATACAAAATAAACATGTTTAAAGGTTTTCAGTTCAGTTTAGTTCAGTTCAGTCGCTCAGTCGTGTCTGACTCTGCGATCCCATGAATTGCAGCATACCAGGCCTCCCTGTCCATCACCAACTCCCGGAGTTCACTCAAAGGTTTTATATACATTCAAATGACACCCGTCTGCTTCTGGCACAATTTAAAGTATTTTTTTCTAATTTAAAAAATATTTATTCTTTCTTTAAAAATCAAATATAAAGGGAATTCAAGAGAATATATAAAATACTCACAAAGTCAAGGTGTGCAAGGTGCCAAAAGAAGAGACAAATGAAATAAGCCCATTCAGACACATCACAATAAAGAAATCAATGTAATTCATTCATTTTGTTTGTCATAGAAGAATTAAGTTGGCAAAAATGGAATATAACCAAAGTATTCCTATTGATATCAATATGAATACTTGCTAAAAAATAAATTTTAGCATTTCTTTTAATCATCTGTATAAGATATTGGGCTTCCCTGGTGGCTCAGATGGTAAAGAATCTGACTGTATTTGATAAACATAAAACCTCATAATTTATCAAAAATTGTTCATGTAATTTGGTAATGGAAAGAGTTATCTTACAGTCATACATTTCTTGTACTTACATATTGCAATGCTTTTCAATGCAGAAGATTCAACCCATCTGGGGTATATTACTTGAAAGATTGTTTCTCTATATATTATATCTTAGATCAGTCATGGCTTTACTGCTAATAGAAACAGAATCTATTTTTTCACTTATAGTACAGTGTTCTGTTCAGTAATATTCTAAGGTTTTATATAAAGAATGTGTAGGAAGCTATATGATATGACCACCATAAAGCTCTGTTAATCAAAAAAAAAATGCTTCAAGTTAGCCTGAGCTATAAGGTTAACTTAGAATTAAAAACAGAATAGGGTTGGCACTGAGAACTGAAACACATAATTAAGAAAGTTAAGTATGTTCCTACACACAGACCAACCGTTCATAAAGAAACAACCAGCAAATTTGAAAGTACTGTAAGGACAGAATTGGGAGGAAATGCATGAAGTGCTGGTAATAAGCTGCAGCCTATCTCAGGTTTTCTGAGATATATAAGAAAAATGAGTCAACTGTGGGTGCCAGCTTCAGAAAGTGGCTTGATCCTGGTTCTTTGTTTCAAGTAAGTATCAGAACACTGGCATAGACTGATTACTTCAACATCCTGCAAAATAGTCAAGAATAGGTTTGGCCAATTCAATGTCTAGGGATGTGTGTGTGTGTCAACTGTTCCTTCCAGGTGTATGTTGTCCACAATAACACCATTAATAATGATTCTCTTTCTAACTTCCAGAATTTGACAGAAGTCAAAACTAAAGAGAATTGTAGTTTTAAATATAGAAATTCTGAATGCCTAACTCTGGTGATATTAAAAAAAAAACCATGACTCTTATGAAAGTTGTTTTATGACTAAAGGCATAACTTTGATTATGCTTATCTTCATGTACAAAATAACCAGTGTTCTTATTGGCCATAAAATTAGAGTGGTTGATTGGAACTGCTGAGTTTTGAAATGAATTATTTGCTTCATTGTTCAGGAAAGAAGGTAATCTCTCAAATATTTTGATCTGTATTTCCCAAGGGAAGAAGAGAGACAAAATTACATTGATAAATAAATAACATTTATACCCCTGGACAGATAATTAGAACATTTATCTTTAAAACAAATTTGAGGCAAAATATTGCTCAGCTCCTAGAAATTCAGATGTTGAAGTAGAAGAGAGGATTTGGATAATTATAACACTTTGCTAGAGCAAATTGGGTATGAGAAATATCCTTCTCTGATAGAAATTCCTTTCCTTCCTTCTCATGGACTGAGGAGCTTCTCATCTGACTGGTGAAATTTGGAGAAATGTTTGGCTTCTTTTTTCTGCTGTTTGGTAAAAAAGTCAGTTCCATTCAGGAGTGTTAGAAAGCCCACTTGTTACTGCAAGATAAAACCAGTCAGATTTATAAGCATGACAGATGATGTTTTTATTCTCATCTGAACCCTGTGCATAGTTTTCAATAGGTTCAACGTCTTTAAGAAGAGGATGAATAGAATTGTGACTTTAGAGACCTTAAAAATCTCCTAAGTAGATGGCAGGGGCCCCAGTGATTCTTCCAGGCCTTGTTCCTCACTAAGAGTTTCCCTATTACACATATTTACACTAGTCCTGAGAGGCAGTATAGTGAGGTGAAGATAGTGAGCTTGGGTTTTGGAGTCATGCTGTCTAGGTTTGAATACTGCCTTCACCTTTGTAATCTTAGGCAAGTCATTAAACTACCCTTGGCCTTAATTTCATCATCTGCAAAGTAAGGAATATGAATAATGTTACCAAGTAATCATCATCCACCAAATTATAGCTCTTTAATTACTTTATTTTAGTACATCTTGACATTAAATACCATTTCAGGTGTCTGGGGAATAATTCAAGTATTTCTAATAATTATTGCCTCATTCCTTTTCATAGGTATCTAAGCACTACAATGTGTGCATGCGTGCTCAATCATGTCCGACTCTTTGTGACTCCACCAAGCTCCCCTGTCTATGGAATTTTCCAGGCAAGAATACTGGAGTGGGTTGCTATTTCCTCCTCCAGGGGGTCAAACCCACATCTCCTGAGTCTCCCATGTTGCAGGCAGATTCTCTACCCTCTGAGCCACCTGGGAAGCTCTAGCTCTACTATAGGAGATAAGAAATTATATGATTAATATCTGACGGGTCTGCTTCAAATTTTATCACCTACCCCATTCCCTTCTAGATATATTAGTTTTCTATTGCTGCTGTAACAAATTACCACAAATTTAGTGGCTTAAAACAACATAAATTTATTATCTTATAGTTCTGTAGGTCAGAAGTATGAAATGAGTCTCAATGGGTCAAAAATCAAGGAGTTGGTAGGGCTGTGTTTCTTTCTAGAGAATCAAGGGGAGAATATATTTCCTTGCCTTTTTTAGCTTCTAGACACTGCTTGCATTCCTTGGCTCATGGCCCTTTTCTCCATCTTCAAAGTTCACATCTCCCTCTGATTCTTCTCTCCTGCCTTCTTCCACTTTTAACAACCTTTGTGATTATATTAGATCCACCTAGTTAATCCACCATATTCTTCCCACCATAAGACTCTTAACTTTATCACATCTGTAAAGCCCCCTTTGTCATGTAATCTAACATTTTCACAGGCTCATACAATTAGGATATGGGCATCCCTGGGGACTGCTTCTCTGTATACCACAACAAGTAAAGATACTAAGGCCCAGGGAGGCTAAATGACATTCTAATGTTCACACACTCAGTGCATAATTGGAACTAAAGCCCACCTTCCTTAATTTCTAGGTTTCTGCCCTGTTATGCTTGACTGAAAAAGTAATCTCTTGTTTGGCTATTTAGAAAATCAAAGACTGCAGTAAAATGGGTCTTATTCTTTTGTCTATTCTTTTGATCCTTTCTTGGGGTTAATGGGAAGAACTCAGGATATTAGGAAGGGTGTATGTTTTAACTGCAGGGAGGATTAACTAGATCTATTCTACTAATTTAAGTACAAAAGGTCATAGGCTAGAAAGTGGTTATGACATAAAATCTAAGATTTTTGAGGGTTATTAGAATATGCAAATGTAGTAATTGAAGGAACAGGGTTATCAAACTTAAAAGGTTAAGGGAGCAGACACAAATGAGCTATAATGTCAGCAAACTTCTAATTCCTGTGTTTAGAAGAGTTCCACTTGTACTTTGAAATGCTTGTTTTTCTGAGAAATTGAGAATACTATTCCTATTTTTCATGGAATTGAAACAAAATTTGGTGAAGAATTTTCAGTCGAGTAAAAGGCATGGTTTCCATTCTTGTGGATTTTGCAGTGTAACCATTAGTGAAAAAAAGAAGAAATAGAAAGAAAACAAATAATTAGGGAAAAATAAATGAAATCCTTATGTAGTAATACACAGTTATTTAAGCTCAATTGGTTTAGAGAAAGAGGGGACTCACAGTGCTACAGTTGGCTAGAGAAGACTTCATGGTAAACATAGAGTTAAATCTGACTTTTGAGTCAGCGATGCAAACTTTAAAAATATTCATACCTTTTGACCAGCAAATCTACTAAAAATAATCTAGCCAAATCTAGCCATTTTAACTCTAGCCAGTTTAAAATACAGCAAAATATGTCTTCCAACACACCTTAAAACATTTAAAAATCCTATATGCCTCACAAAAAGAAATGGTTAAGTAAGTTACAGTACAGCAATATGCAAGAATATGATATGGCTATTGAAATTATATTTTTGAATAATTATTTGATTGAAAAATGTTTATGTTATATTGTTAAGTCAATGAAAAGGATAATGCAAAACTATTTATACAATATTCATAAAGATTATTTCAACAGTGAATCTTCTTTAAAAGTCAATAAAATTCATTATTCTTATAGTAGAAAAAGAGAAAGACAGACACTTGCTTCAGAGACAACAAACGGCAAGGCAGAGGAAGTACATTCAATAGCTGCTGGCTATCCCTCCTGTGCCGTTTCTCTAAGACTTCTTAAATCTAAGAGACACTATAGAAAGATAACTTATTGTAAAGTCTTGTCACCAACGACCCTATGAAATATGGCAGGCTTAGTTTATCTAGGATATTTCAAATTAGGGCAGGGAAAATATAGAAAAGGAAATATGCTTCTGCTGCTGCTGCTGCTAAGTCACTTCAGTCATGTCTGACTCTGTGCGACCCCATAGATGGCAGCCCACCAGGCTCCTCTGTCCCTGGGATTCTCCAGGCAAGAATACTATAGTGGGTTGCCATTTCCTTCTCCAAAAGGAAATATGTGAGACTCTAAAATGAGTGCCAGGTGTGAGATTCTGGAGGTGTCATAACTGTTCCTTCGATGGCCAGGAGAAACACAATTAGAGAGGAGGGAAGTAGTACAGGGATATAGACTGATGGAGGGAGAGGTGAATAAGAGCCTGATTTTAATGAGGCCACATCATTGATGTGGTGTTTGTACCATTTTCTGTGATAAGTCTGCAGGCACTTTTGGTCTTGGCTCAGATATACATAAAAGCAGCTTGTATGCATGGTTAGTTGCTCAGTCATGTTCCACTCGAATCCCATGGACTGTAGCCTGCCTGGCTCTTACGTTCATGGGATTCTCCAGGTAAAAATACTGGAGTGTGTTGCCATTCCTTTTGCCAGGGAATCTTCTTGACCCAGGGATCAAACCCAGGTCTCCTGCATTCTTCACTGTCTGAGCCATCAGGAAAGCCATAAAAGCAGCTTAAGACCCAACAATTCCACTTACAGATATCTTGTGATACACCTAAGAGAAATGAAAAAAATAAGTCCATTCAAACACTTGTACACAAATGTTCATAGTGGCATTATTCAGAATAGCCAAAAAGTGGAAAGAAAAAAAAAAACAAGCACAAAATCTTCATCAACTTCTGAATGGATAAATAAAATAGGATGTATTAAAGAATGGAATATTATTCAGAAACAAAAATAAGTAATGATACAAGCTATGACATGGATGAATCTTAAAAACATTATGATAGGTGAAAGAAGCCAGATACAAAAGGCCACATATTATATGACCGAATTCATATCAAATGTCCAGAATAGGCCAATCTATAGAGACAGGAAGTGATTGCTTACAACATAGAGGGGAAGGTAGTTGGAAGGGCAGTTGACCACTTATGGGTATCGAGTTTCTAACTGAAGTAATAAAAATGACCTAAAATTAGATTGTGATAATGGTTGAACAACTCTGTAAATAAAGTAAAAACAAAACCAAAATAAAAACACAATGAATTTTACACTTAAAATGAGTGAATTTTATGGTTTACAAATTACACTTTTATAGAGCTGTAAAAAAAAAATAAAAACAGTTTATTAAGACCTCTCTTGGCCTACATGATAAGTTCATGGCTGTATGCCCACCAATCCCTTAACCAAAAAACAACAACAACAACAACAACAACAACCCTGACATTGGGTTTTTATGCCAGGAATAAATACCTGGAATTAATAATGTTATTTCAGAGGACACCAGACCACAGGGTTCCCCTTGGAGTGGAATTTTCCTATCCAACATATGTTTACTATCAAGCAGAGATTGAATGCATTTTGTGAGTTGGGTGAAGGGAAGCTGGCTCTGGATCACTTGAGTCATTATATACCTGGGCCAGAATAGCTATACTAGACCACCTAAGCTCAAGTCTAAGGACAGAAAGAAGGGGAGGAGATGTGATGACTTAAGACCCAACTAGCCACAAAAGGCTTGTGAGTCCCTTGGTGAGATCATCCTCAGCCAGCAGTTATTAGCATGGTTCTCTCTGAAGTTGACTCTGGCTTGAGTGTCCTCCATATGCTCAGAGCTCTCTGTGAAGGTTGCAGGGTGGGAGGCAGTGTTGTGGTCCCTCCTGCCTCATGATAACCTATTGAGCACAATCTCTTCCCAGCCCCATGTTCAGTGACATCATGGCAGTAGCTTAAAATTAGGCTTACCAGGTGGCGCTAGTGGTAAAGAACACACCTGCCAATGCAGGTAAGATATAAGAGACCCGGGTTCGATCCCTGGGTTGGGAAGATCCCCTGGAGAGGGAAATGGCAACTCACTCCAGTATTCTTGCCTGGAGAATCCAATGGACAGAGGAGCCTGGCAGGCTGCAGCCCATAGGGTTGCACAGAGTCTGTGACTGAAGTGACTTAGCAAGCAAGCAAACCCATAGTGGGAGTATTTATACCATAGAAACTGGCAACTGTTGCAGATTAAGGCTTTTGTTTTCAGAGCATCGATTGTTAAATGTTTACCATGATCACACAATAGCCAAGCATATGTTTAATGAGTATGTTCATGTGTTGGTAATGACTGTGCCATCAGCTCCTGCATTTGAGGCTGGGGATGGGGAGTGGTCTGTCTCTCCAACTTTGTTACTATTCAGCTGAACACTGAAAGTCTTGAAGAAGTAAGTGTAGGAAGGCTGCTGGCCCATAGCATCTTTAAGGTTCTAGTTCCAAAGATTAAAGATCATGGCATCGACTAGCAGCCTGTACTCTAGAGTAATGAAGACATGCTGGATCTAAGACTTTGAGCATTCAACAATAGTTTGATGTAAAACCTCCCCTCCTCAAACATTTCACCCTTCATTGACCTATTCTTTCCAAACCAAAACAAATGGAGAAAAAAGAAAGCAAAACTGGTTCAAAGTTCTTAATTTCCCAAATGCCTCTGATGGCCTTTATGTAGAAGCTCAGCTATAGTTTCATGGAGAGGTGCAGGGGAATGCCACTGATAGGTGGCTTTACAAAAACGAGGGATGTTTTTCTCTGTGATGGTGGAGTACGAGGACTGAGTCTGTATGGCAGAAATATTGATGGGAGTGAAAAAAGGCAGACTGAACTGACAGGTGCTGACTTTCTAAAATCCACACCATGGTAAGAGCAGAAGTCTTAATCTGGTAGGTGGATAGAACTATTAGCAAATTAGGTGTTGAGAACCATGAAACAATAGGTTGAAAAGTCTTCAAACTCCTTTGACCATTAATAGTGTTATAGTGTAGCTCCTCCTCCAGATGTGGAGGATTACTAGTAATGTTCATTCTCTTCTTTATAATTTTCCTTTGTAGTTTACAAAATTTCCAAAATGAATATGCACTAATTTTATAATCATCTAGAAATAAGACATTTTTTCATAATTGGAAGTCAGAAAACAGGACATAAATCAAGGGAGCAGCCTAAAGCAAATAAGGTAAAGGAGAGGTTTTAAAGTCATGGAGAAAAGTTAGGATTTGATAGCAATAGGGAGCTATCACATATTCAGTAGCATACGGAAACATTTGTGCTTCAGTAGAAAATTGTGCATTGTTTAGGGCACACCTTTCAAAATTATCTGGTTCTAGTCTTTCATTATTTTTGAAGGATTTTATAATTCTGTAAGTTGTAAAGACCTGTGACAATAATGCAAATGATTCTCCTCTCTGAACACGCAAATGGCTTTTATCCCAAGTAGGAAGAAGGGAGGCTCCTCACCAAAAAAAAGAAAGAAAGAAAGAAAGAAGCCAGATGCCAGTTTGCCTTTATTTGCAAGTTCAACATTCAAGATCTAGAAATGTGTCTATGTTTTGACCTGTTGTAAAAGCTGCCAAGTTACCTCATTGATAATGTAAATAAAATACTTAAAATCATTAACACATGGTTATTTTATAACTGTGTAACAGTCATGATTTTACCTTTTTTGTGAAAATTATCTTTTAGCAGCACCTGATGAGAGCAATGCTTTTAATGTAGATATAAAATACAGGCAAACTCCCCCCATGTGTGCCTGCCTGATGACTTAAAGAGAAAGCAAGAAAATATAAAATGATAAATCATTTTATCATTATAAAGTTATAAGTTATGAGGTAAAAGCAATCTGAATTTGGCTAAGAGCAATAGCAACCTGTTTTCAGGAACTGTCTTGTGACCTTTCTGCTGTTGCATTAAACTTTTTTTTTCTTCCTTTTTTTCATTGACACACTGGACAAGATGCAAACAAATTTCCTGTTAGATAAGAAACCCTTATTCCTTTCCTTTATGTTCTTCTATGTTAATTTTCAAAAGTTAATAGATCAACTCTCAATTACCTGTGCTGACCCAGGGGAGTATCAGCACTCAGAAATGTTAACAGTCAGCCAGGACTTTCTCTCCTATGACCACAATATTTGGAGAGGGAAATCTAGAAGGCAAGCATCAATAAGTTCTCAACTGTCTGCCCATTCACAATCAAGCCCATCTGGGAAACTTTGAAGAAAACTAAAGCCCTAATCTACAGATTCTGATCCTGGAATGGGGTCCAATAATCCATATTCTTAACAAGCTTCCAAATAATTCTCCTCCCAAGCCCAGTTTGGAAATATCATAGGCAATAGAGTCTATTTAAATGTTGGATGGCATCACTGACTCGATGGACGTGAGTTTGAGTGAACTCTGGGAGTTGGTGATGGACAGGGAGGCCTGGCGTGCTGCAATTCATGGGGTTGCAAAGAGTCGGACACGACTGAGTGACTGAACTGAACTGAACTGAACTGAAATATATCTTTCTTTGATGGATGATATTAAAAATGATTAAAAAATATAATGTAGGTGATACAATACAAATTTATTTAACACTTCGTGTTGTGGAAAGTCTCCTGCAGAGAACTGCAAAATGGGGTGGAAGGAAGGAAACTTTTATAGGATAAAAAATAGAGAATATGGAAGGGACAAATAGAAAATATCTGATTGGCTGGGGGCACAGAGCCAAACTTGTTTGGAATGAGAAGGTTCAGAGTTGGCTTGATATTTGGGGATTGGCTTAACTGAATATACTGCATTTTTGATCAAGCAGAGCATTTATAAGGACAGAAAAGTTAGAGAATATGGAAGGGACAAATAGAAAATATCTGATTGGCTGGGGGCACAGAGCCAAACTTGTTTGGAATGAGAAGGTTCAGAGTTGGCTTGATATTTGGGGATTGGCTTAACTGAATATACTGCATTTTTGATCAAGCAGAGCATTTATAAGGACAGAAAAGTTATGTAAGTTTTGGTTTCTTGACATGGTACCCTGGGTAGAAGTGGCTTCATCTTGGGCCTAGAAATTTATTTCAACCCTACCATCTACATGGACCCCTTTAAAATGCTTTCCCTTATTTCACCCTGAGACAAGATGATACGAAATAGGCAAACACATGCAACTCTAAGTTGCTCACAAAGAAGGAAGAAAAGCTGAGATTTCCAACTGATAAAATTCTAACGGTGGAGGATGGGAGTAGAAGAAAGCTTAGGGAAAAAAATCTGTGTCCCCTAGTTGACTTGCTTCCTCAGTAATTGGTTGTGACAGAGGAGGCACGAAGACTTGAGCAGAGCAAGCAATGACATGTGAGCTTTGTGAAGGAAAAGAAGAGAAGCATGAAAAGCAGTAGGGAAAGTCCATGCCATGAGTGAGATGGGTGGGAAAGGGGACCATAAGATCAGCTAAGTGATGAGTCAAAAGTGACTCCCAGGGAACATGAAAAATCAAGGTCTTTAGTTCTGAGTCTGTAGGAGACGAGAAATGTCTGAGAGATGTTTGAAACAAAGCAGTCGTTTATATCTCTCACCAAATACTTTCTCGGAAGGTTGTTTAGAACATAATGTTTGAGTTACCTGATCTTTAAATGTATTATGAGTGTGGGAATTCAAATTCTTTTAATGAGTAAATTACAATCTACTCTACAATACAGTTATTTTACTTTGGTTCTGATCTATTTTGCTAGAAGTCTGATGGTAGACTGCGCCAGTCTGTATTTGAAGAGCTTGAGTCTTCATAAGGGTTTACCTGCCAAACCCATAATAATGTATGATACTTCTTTCCCGTCAGATATGGTGCTGTGTAAATTTATATACTATAGAGTGAAAAATACACATCCTGTCAGAATCACTGACCTCATCCAGAAAAGATGACAATAATATGCAAGTTCAAGACCAAGTACTAACTGGAGGCTTGGAAAACAAGTCAAAGAGTAACCATACTGAAAATGTAATCCTTGTCAGAAACACTGAAATGTCTGGTACATACTTGAACCAGGGAACTGACATTTTGTTTGTAGTCCTTCCTGTCAGAGGTCATCATCAGACTGCATTAAAGGAAGAAAAAATGATATGAGCTTTATCACTGTCTCTCTAAATGTTTACTGCAAATAAAGCAGTCCTACTAACACAACATTGTAAATCAACTATACTCCAATAAAAATAAGTAAAAACAAAACAGCCCTGCAAATGCATATATTTTTCAAGATAGATAAACAGAAGCAGCAACATTTTGATTATTTTATAATGCTTATAAATTCCATCAGAGCTCCGAGGCCTGGTCCAATCCTGAGTCTCCAGGGTCCTTGGGTTCTCTTAAGATTTGGGTCAACTGATCTGGAAAACAAAAAGTCAGGACAGGACAAAAGTGGATTTTCTAAGCACTTCCTCTCTTTTCAAATATAGCCCAGGTCTCAGGTACTCTATATGAGTCAAGTATCATAGTGGAACATGGCAGATTATATTTGAAAACAACATTATACAGACAGAAGGACTAAAAAGCTAGCAAGGTTAGTCCTATTCTCAGGTATCTGATTAACTCTGATGTAGTTGATGAGAATATTAACAACAGCAATGGCTAAAATGTATTAAACCCTTGTTATGTATAGGTTTTACTGTCCCAAGTGCATATTATTCATTATGTAATCCTCATAACACACTTTATTATCCATGCTTGATAGAGAGAAACTGAGGAAAGAGCAGTTAGATTAGAGGCTTTTATGATTCAACTCATCTATCTATGATAGAAGGAAAGAAGGAATATCAGTTCGTCTGTGAAAAAAAGTTCTGAACTATAAATACTGAGCACTTTCTCAGGCTCTATAATATCTTTTAATACAACATATGAATCCAATAACACATTTCCTGTCTTCTACTAAATTTACTCTATGAAAATATCTCCAGCCAAAATTTATTACTTGACTTGGAATTTATCAATTCTCTTTGCACCCTTTTCAGAAATTATATGGGTGCTCATGTAGTCTTTGAGGTGTGCCTCTAAAAGTAATCAAACTGATTTTCATTTGTGGTCAATGAAAACCACTCTTCATTTTTTATTTATACCTGTAAGGTGGAAGCATGAAATTATTACCCATGTGATAAAGGTTAACATTGAGAATGAGACAAGACCTTCTTAATTTTCAGCAGAATGGCTCCCAATGGCACCTGTGACAACAAATAAACTAATATCACAGAAAGTTACTTTTCTGGTAGATCTTACAACCTTAGCGTCCTGATTCTAAGAAGAGCCTTTTTATAATTAAGCTAATGTTTCCCAATATTGCCTGTTATTAGAATCACTGCAGTACTGTTGAATAGAACATTTCAAAATGATGAATACATTTTGTAATATGTGCTATCTGATATGGTAACCACTGGCTACAAGTGGTTATTGAGCCCTTGAATTGTAACTAGTGCCACAGAGGAACTGAATTTAATTTTAATTAATTTAAATCTAAATGCCCATACGTAGCTACTGACTACTGTCCTATCCACTATCCTAAGCAGTACAGAACTTTTGTTAAAAATCTGAATGCTTGGGCCCTATACTAGACTTCTAGAATCAGAATCTCCAGTACTGTGTGACGTGAATCTGTATTATTTATATTATATTGGTCAATGTTGACTGAACACCCAGTTTATTTTACTTCAGATTGTTGGTATTCTTTAAGATCATAGTTCTAGGCTATATATGTTTCCAAACATAGCACTGCATGTAGGATATATTCATCTATTTATACACAGCATTTTCTTTAATTATAGAATAATGAGTTGTATTACCAAGAGCAATAAGTATGCTATGCATCCTACATAGGCCTAGAATTGGTCCATAGCTTTAAGAAAGTGTCACATATAAAAATTAGCATGAGCAGAAAGATGAATTAAGGAGCAATTTTTCATTTCACAAAAGAATTCACCAAAGGGCTACTTTAAACAAAATTCTCCTAAAATGAATTCTAAATAAGATTCAATTAACAAAAATTCAATTTGCACGCAACTCTTCAAGAACACATCTGTTTCCTCAAATCAGCTACACCTGTGAATCATTTGCAAAATCCCTGGAGATTGCAAAAGGTTTCTCCATAAAACCTATGATGCTTGGTGTTGAAAACATCCTAGTCCACGGTTTCAGGCACTAACCTTCACTGTGTAGGAAAAGAATCTGTGCATTCTAGTGAATTATCTTTCCTCAGATGCTCAGTGTTGGTTACAAGGTTTAGCTCATAGCATAGCCCAGTGGAGCCCACCTAAGATTCCACTTGAAAGAGCTTTGAAAATGGAAACAAAAATAGTATCCAGACTTCCAGTTTCCAGGCTGGCATATAAGCATTTTAGAAGTTTCCACTCTACCCTAATGAGAAGTAAAAAGTGGAGCAAAATGAAAAATCAGCTCTTCTTCAATCAGGAGGGGAAGTGAGGTCAAAGAGCAAACCACAGCTGCCAAAACTGGAGAGACAAGACAGGTGGATACAAAGAACCACAAATTTACCAGAACAGAACCCACCAGCGAGAAACAGCCATGGGATGCCGGGAGCCAGCACAGGAGATCCCACCCATGAAAAGGTCATGAGGAAGAGACCTGACTGGCATGGCAGATCAGGACTTGAGGGACTCCCTGGACCTGCTCGAGCATCTACCCCAAAACCAAAGTCTGTCTGTCTACTGTTTACTGTATTATGTTTCTCACCAACACTTTTGACATTAGCAGGGGGCTATTTCCAACCACCTTTCTGTGAAGAAAATCAACTTAGGGCTCTAACTGATATGTCCCCTCACTGGAGATCAGTGGATAAATAGTTCCAGAAAGAATGAAGGGATGGAGCCAAAGCAAAAACAATACCCAGCTGTGGATGTGAAAAGTGATAGAAGCAAGGTCTGATGCTGTAAAGAGCAATATTGCATAGGAACCTGGAATGTCGGGGCCATGAATCAAGGCAAATTGGAAGTGGTCAAACAGGAGACGGCAAGAGTGAATGTCAACATTCTAGGAATCAGCGAACTGAAATGGACTGGAATGGGTGAATTTAACTCAGATGATCATTATATCTACTACTGCGGGCAGGAATCCCTCAGAAGAAATGGAGTAGCCATCATGGTCAACGAAAGAGTCGGAAATGCAGTACTTGGATGCAATCTCAAAAAGGACAGAGTGATCTCTGTTCGTTTCCAAGGCAAACCATTCAATATCACAGTAATCCAAATCTATGCCCCAGCCAGTAATGCTGAAGAAGCTGAAGTTGAACAGTTCTATGAAGACCTACAAGACCTTTTAGAACTAACACCCAAAAAAGATGTCCTTTGCATTATAGGGGACTGGAATGCAAAAGTAGGAAGTCAAGAAACACCTGGAGTAACAGGCAAATTTGGCCTTGGAATACGGAATGAAGCAGGGCAAAGACTAATAGAGTTTTGTCAAGAAAATGCACTGGTCATAGCAAACACCCTCTTCCAACAACACAAGAGAAGTCTCTACACATGGACATCACCACATGGTCAACACCCAAATCAGATTGATTATATTCTTTGCAGCCAAAGATGGAGAAGCTCTATACAGTCAACACAAACAAGACCAGGAGCTGACTGTGGCTCAGATCATGAACTCTTTTTTACCAAATTCAGACTTAAATTGAAGAAAATACGGAAAACCACTAGACCATTCAGGGATGACCTAAATCAAATCCCTTATGATTATACAGTGTAAGTGAGAAATAGATTTAAGGGCCTAGATCTGATAGATAGAGTGCCTGATGAACTATGGATGGAGGTTCATGACATTGTACAGGAGACAGGGATCAAGACCATCCCCATGGAAAAGAAATGCAAAAAAGCAAAATGGCTGTCTGGAGAGGCCTTACAAATAGCTGTGAAAAGAAGAAAAGCGAAAAGCAAAGGAGAAAAGGAAAGATATAAACATCTGAATGCAGAGTTCCAAAGAACAGCAAGAAGAGATAAGCAAGCCTTCCTCAGTGATCAATGCAAAGAAAATAGAGGAAAACAACAGAAGGGGAAAGACTAGAGATCTCTTCAAGAAAATTAGAGATACCAAGGGAACATTTCATGCAAAGATGGACTCGATAAAGGACAGAAATGGTATGGACCTAACAGAAGCAGAAGATATTAAGAAGAGGTGGCAAGAATACACAGAAGAACTGTACAAAAAAGATCTTCATGACACAGATAATCACAGTGGTGTGATCACTGACCTAGAGCCAGACATCCTGGAACGTGAAGTCAAGTGGGCCTTAGAAAGCATCACTACAAGCAAAGCTAGTGGAGGTGATGGAATTCCAGTTGAGCTATTTCAAATCCTGAAAGATGATGCTGTGAAAGTGCTGCACTCAATATGCCAGCAATTTGGAAAACTCAGCAGTGGCCACAGGACTGGAAAAGGTCAGTTTTCATTCCAATCCCAAAGAAAGGCAATGCCAAAGAATGCTCAAACTACCACACAATTGCACTCATCTCACATGCTAGTAGCACACAGAAGTCGCTCATTCGTGTCCGACTCTTTGCAACCCCATGGATTGTAGCCCACCAGGCTCCTTGGTCCATGGGATTTTCCATGCATGAATACTGGAGTGGGTTGCTGTTTCCTTCTCCAACATGCTAGTAAAGTAATGCTCAAAATTCTCCAAGCCAGGCTTCAGCAATATGTGAACCGTGAACTTCCTGATGTTCAAGCTGGTTTTAGGAAAGGCAGAGGAACCAGAGATCAAATTGCCAACATCCGCTGGATCATGGAAAAAGCAAGAGAGTTCCAGAAAAACATCTACTTCTGCTTTATTGACTATGCCAAAGCCTTTGACTGTGTGGATCACAACAACTGTGGAAAATTCTGAAAGAGATGGGAATACCAGACCACCTGACCTGCCTCTTGAGAAATCTGTATGCAGGTCAGGAAGCAACAGTTAGAACTGGACATGGAACAACAGACTGGTTCCAAATAGGAAAAGGAGTACGTCAAGGCTGTATATTGTCACCCTGCTTATTTAACTTATATGCAGAGTATATCATGAGAAATGCTGGATTGGAAGAAACACAAGCTGGAATCAAGATTGCTGGGAGAAATATCAATAACTCAGATATGCAGATGACACCACCCTTATGGCAGAAAGTGAAGAGGAACTCTAAAGCCTCTTGATGAAGGATAAAGTGGAGAGTGAAAAAGTTGGCTTAAAGCTCAACATTCAGAAAACGAAGATCATGGCATCCGGTCCCATCACTTCATGGGAAATAGATGGGGAAACAGTGGAAACAGTGTCAGACATTATTTTTTTGGGCTCCAAAATCACTGCAGATGGTGACTGCAGCCATGAAATTAAAAGACACTTACTCCTTTATGTCCAACCTAGATAGCATATTCAAAAGCAGAGGCATTACTTTGCCAACAAAAGTCCGTCTAGTCAAGGCTATGGTTTTTCCTGTGGTCATGTATGGATGTGAGAGTTGGACTGTGAAGAAGGCTGAACGCCGAAGAATTGATGCTCTTGAACTGTGGTGTTGGAGAAGACTCTTGAGAGTCCCTTGGACTGCAAGGAGATCTAACCAGTCCATTCTAAAGATCAGCCCTGGGATTTCTTTAGAATGAATGATGCTAAAGCTGAAACTCCTGTACTTTGGCCACCTCATGCGAAGAGTTGACTCATTGGAAAAGACTGATGCTGGGAAGGATTGGGGGCAGAAGGAGAAGGGGACGCCAGAGGCTGAGATGGCTGGATGGCATCACTGACTCGATGGACGTGAGTCTGAGTGAACTCCAGGAGTTGTTAATGGACAGGGAGGCCTGGCGTGCTATGATTCATGGGGTTCGCAAAGAGTCGGACACGACTGAGTGACTGAACTGAATTGAACTGGGCATGAAAGGAATATTTCTATTCTAACCCCTCTGTTGGCATTCTAGCTTGCTTGACAGGTTTTTCCTTACTCCTACAACTAACGCACATGATTGTTCACAACTTCCCAACCATGAAAGGCACGGGAAGCCTAAACATTCTAAAAGTCTTAATGGGCATAGAGCCCTTTAAGGGGTGAAAAATTATTAGAATAGTACTGGTAAAGGGCTTCATTATTGGGCCAGTGCTTCCTGCCAATTTCCCATATCCCTTATCCATTGTGCACCTGGGAGTGCATTAGTTAATGTAGTTGGAATATAAGAAAAACAAGTGGTAGCCTTGGTATTAACCACATCAGACCTTTGAGCTAATAAGTTCTTTCTTTGTTGTGACCCACTGCACCTTTACTCTGTGAGAAAGTAACTTTACTTAGTACTTTCTGAGGCTGGGAGAAATAAAGAAAAAGCACTTTAAGGGAAAACAAGTTTTCTGGCTGATCAACCTTTATCAGAAAAGAGTCATGAAATGTTAACAGGCCACAGGGCCAGACATAACATAAGACCTTTGTTTATGGAAAGGCATACAGAAAAAATCCTGGTTTCAATAAGGGCAAAACTGCTGGAGTGTTTGGGCTGACTCTGCATGACCTTGCATTTTTCATTTCCCTCTATGTATAAGTCAGGGTATAAAAGCTCCTTTTGAAAATAAAGTTACGGTCCTTGCTCACCAAAGCTTGGCCTCCCTGTGTTATTCATTCACCGACGCTGTCCATCCTGAGGGTACCCTTGGATCCTGCTGGGGCTGGACCCCGGCAATGGGAACCAGTGGCTGGGTAGGAAACCTGAACTAAATGGGCTCTCCCAGTGGCTCAACTGGTAAAAAAACTGCCTGCCATTTCAGGAGATGCAAGAGACAAGGGTTTGATCCCTCGCTTGTGAAGATCTGCTGGAGAAGGAAATGGCAACCCACTCCAGCATTTTTGCCTGGAAAATTCTATGGACAGAGGAGCCTGGTAGGCTACAGTCCATGGGGTCTCAAAGAATGGGACATGACTAAGCGAGCCATGCATGAATCCATGTAATGTAGCTGGGGGAAACTAGAACATACTTTGGTAAACTAGAAAAAAATATCAAGTTAAATCCAAAGCAGAACAAAACAAATAATAACAGAGCAGAAATCAATGAAATTAAAAATAGGAAATCAATAAAGAAAATTGACACAATCAAAAGTTGGTTCTTTGAAAACAAAAATCAATAAAATCAAGAAACTTCTAGCAAGGCTAAGAAAAAAGATTGAAAAGACAAATTATTAATATCAGAAATGATGGAGAGGACATAGCTATAGATCCTATGGATATTGAAAGTATAATAAAGGATGTCATAAACAATTCTTATGCCAGCAAATTTGATAATCTAGGTGAAATAAACCATTTATTTGAAAGACACTATCTGTCAAAACACATGCAAGAAAAAATAGACAATCTGATCTTGCCTATATCTATTAAAGAAATTGAATCAGTAATTAATAACCTTCCAAAACAGAAAGCACAAAGCTCAAGCAGGTGCACTAGAGAATTCTATAAACATTAATGAATAAATTATATCAATTCTCTACAATGTCTTCAGATGATAGAGAGTTTCCTGAGTCATTCTATTCATTCACTGCTGGTCAGAATTAAAATGGTACAGCCACTTTGGAATACAGTTTCACAGTTTCTTACAAAAGCAATTGTACTCTTACCATGCGATCCAGCAATTGTACTCCTTGGTATCCACCCAAATAAACTGAAAACTTACCCCACCCAAAACTCTGAACTCAGATGTTTAAAGCAGCTTTATTCATAATTGCCAAAATTTGGAAACAGCTAAGATATGCTTAAGGAGAAGGCAATGGCACCCCACTCCAGTACTCTTGCCTGGAAAATCCCCTGGACGGAGGAGCCTGGTAGGCTGCAGTCCATGGGGTCGCGAAGAGTTGGACACAACTGAGGGACTTCACTTTCACTTTTCACTTTCATGCATTGGAGAAGGAAATGGCAACCCACTCCAGTGTTCTTGCCTGGAGAATCCCAGAGATGGGGGAGCCTGGTGGGCTGCCATCTATGGGGTTGCACAGAATCGGACGCGACTGAAGCAACTTAGCAGCAGCAGCAGCAAGATATGCTTCAGTAGGTGAATGGATTGAAAAACAAACAAAACAAAACTGGTACATCCAGACAATGGAATATTATTCAGAGCTAAAAAGAAATATGCTAACAAGCCATGAAAAGACATGGAAGAAATTTAAGTGCATATTAAGTGAAAGAAAAGATTACATACATATTTTATGACTCCAACTCTGACATCCTGAAAAACACAAAAAGTATGGAAACTAAAAATATCAGTGGTTGCCTGGATTTAGGGAAGATGGAGGTATAAATAGACAAAGCATAGAGGATTTTCAAGGAAGTGAAACTGTTCTGTATGATACTATAATGCTGCTGCTGCTAAGTCGCTTCAGTCGTGTCCTACTCTGTGCGACTCCATGGACTGTAGCCTACCAGGCTCCTCCGTCCATGGGATTGTCCAGGCAAGAGTACTGGAGTGGGTTGCCATTGCCTTCTCCTCTATAATGCTAGATGCATGATATTATACATGTGTCCATAGAATGTACACCACCAAGAGTGCACCTTGATGTAAACTACACACTTTGATAATAGTCTGTCAATGTAAGTGTGTCAATTTTAACAAATATACCACACATTGTTAACTGAGGGAGGTTGTATGTGTGGGGAGAGTGGGTAAAAAGGAACTCTCTGTACCTTCTGTTCAGCTTTGCTGTGCACCTAAAACTAGTCCCCAAATTAAAGTTTATTTTTTTTTAAGTGATACCAAAGTGTGAAGTAATATTAGATTCACAAATGATCCTACTTTTCCCAGAATGATCCCATTTATGTCTATTGTTATGGTATATTTTTAGTAATGCCCCTTTCTCTCTCAAAGTGTCCTGGCTGGGCAAAAATACAGTTCCCTCCATTTTTCTTGGCACAATCGTATTTGTGCTGTAACAGTGTTTCCCAAACATCTTGTTTAAAAATTCAGATATCTTTCTTGGAGATCAATAGTTCTGGGGTAAGGTCTGGAAATCTATACTTTTAAGTTTATATCTGTGGATTTGCATGATCACAAGGCATTAAACCAAATACTTGATTTAGGTAACTTTTAATTCCATGTAAAACTGTCTTGCTTTTGTTATGTATTTGGATTAGGATTGGTTCTCGTCAGGGAAGTTTTCTTGATGCAGTCTATCCACAATCATATGTCATTCTGACAAATTTATATTTTATTTTGGTGATAATTGGGTTTGAAAAGGTTCCCATAAAATTGAGTACATATTAGAACCTGAGAATGTGCCACTATTTTATAACATGATAAAGTCTGAGGATAACAATACACACATCTATACTATATCCTTTTCTCATTGTTACAAAAATGTAAGCCTCATTTTCTGGGGTATGCTAACTCTCCCTCTAAGAATATTGATGAAATCTATACACAATAATTTGCAGAAAGAAATACAGAGTTGTCAATGTGAGACAAAAATCCAAGTTACTGGCTAATCAGCAGATTTGAAGACTGTCATCGCAATTGAATGTAAAATTATTGTTTTCTTTTCTTAAAAAATAATTTACCTAGTTATGTTCTTGTTTGGGTAATAAAAGATTATAGATGTTATGTTTTAGAAAACCAAGTTTATCAATTACCTCAAGCCTCTGACAAAACCTTTGCAATACAGACACTTTGCTGAATTTGTTTGCCAAAGTGTTTGTCTGGAGGTATCTGTGCTAAATGGCACACACTGTATAAAAACATCTCTTATTCATGTCTACTACTCTGGGTGGCCAAGTTGAAACAAAGATCACATTTCAAGCATGCAAAGCTGCATATGACATGTTGAGAACTGTGCAAAATTTCATTTCCATCCTTTTAACTTAATATAAAAATGCAAAGAGTATAGATCAAAAGCTTTTCATTCTGTTTCAAATTATATATTTTTTTCCAAAACTGTTATTTTGATATGTTTGGTACTCTTTCCTGTCCAGTACAAAAATAGGAAATATTTGACCCAAATCTTACTTAATTGTGCCCTGTTATGCAATTTGAATTCAAAGGATATATAGACCTGGTTACTAACAGATGCTGCTGCAGTGGTTGGAATTTTGCCAAAGCAAAGCAACCTTGAACATATTCACATGACCAAATGAGACCTATATCAAAATTCCATGCACGTTTTCCATCTAATTACTCTATTATATTTCAAGTAATCACAATGCTGTGTATTTTCTCTGGAGTGGGAGAGAAAATTGAAAATGCCTTGTTAGAGTAAAGAAAGGAAACTAACAACAGCCACCTCACTGGGAAAAAAAAAACTGTTGAAGTGTGAACAATCTTTTCTCTATAAATGTTCAAAGATATTTTTTTCATATCTTCCTTATAAGTAAGCAAGATCTATTTTCTATAAATTACCAAAATACAATTTTATTCCCCAGTTGGATTTGAAAGCATGTATTCCTGAAAGGGAAGATAAAAATTTATGAAAACTATAATTATGTAATGGAGTACAACTGCAACAGTGTGTGTGTGTGTGTGTGTGTGTGTGTGTGTAGAAAGGAATAAGGGGAATAATATCAGCTGCTAATCCATTTCTTAAAAACATTATTTAATTATCTTAAAATTAAAAAAAATTCAAGATGCTAATTATCCAAGAACTCTGAAATGTGGAATTTTTCTCTTAACTATGTAAGTACTACTTAAGTAATTTTTTTTTTTTTTTGGTATTAGAGAAAGCACATAGCAAAATTTTATTTGGTAAAACAGGTGGTAACTTTTAACATAGGAAAATTTTTTTCATCTACCAAATGTAAACATATGATCAGTAATCAAATATTTACTTTAAGCCTTTATGTTAATTTTTTTCAAATCTAAATGTTATATATTTTAAGAATAAATTAGCAATGGAAAATATTAGAAAAAAAGTGCTATTGATATATTTGATCAATCAAAATGATCTGAAATTTTGATACTAAAAGCCAAGCACTGCAAACAGGTTGTTAAATATGGCCTGCAACATAATTTTTTATTCTATAAAGTGCTAAACCTCTCTTAAAATTAATTACAAACTTTGAAGTTAAGAGATCTTACACAAAAACTCCAAAATTTTTAAATCAAAAGATCTTACATAAAAATCCTGGTTTTCAGCAATTGAAAAACTAGGAGATCTGCCAATATGGAACCTGCATTCCTTTAGGGTATTAAGTGTCAAGACATGAGGAGCAGCTGTGTTTCAAATAAAATCTCTTTCCTCCAGTATACCACAGTCCTCACCACCTCCCATTGTATTCATGACAATGTTGCCAAGGGACAATTCTTGATAGGCTTCACTTTAATTTTTGTATAAACAGTTATTGTGATGGTTAGTTTTATGTGCCAAGTTGGCTAGGCTGTAGTATCCACTTATTTAAAGAAATATTAATCAAGGCACTGCTGTGAAGGTATTTTATAGATGTGGTTAGCATCTACAATCAGTTGACTTTAAACAAAAGAAAAAACCTCAGTAATATGGTATCCAATCCACTGAAGGTCTTAGGAACGAAAACTGCAAAAACTGAAGTTTCCTGGAAAAAAAAGAAATTCTGTCTTAAGATTGGAGCACCAACTTCTGCCTGAGTCTCCAGGTGGCCTGTCTCCTTTATAAATTTTGAACTTACCAACCATACAGTGATATTAGCCTAGTCCTTAAATATCTTTCTCTTTCAGTTCAGTTCAGTTCATTTCAGTTGCTCAGTAGTGTCCGACTCTTTGCGACCCCATGGACTGCAGCATGCCAGATATCCTTGTCCATCGCCAACTCTCAGAGGTTGCTAAAACTCATGTCCATCGAGTCGGTGATGCCATCTAACCGTCTCATCCTCTGTCATCCCCTTCTCTTCCTGCCTTTGATCTTTCCCATCATCAGGATATTTTCCAATGAGTCAGTTCTTTGCATCAGGTGGCCAAAATATTGGAGCTTCAGCTTCAGCATTAGTTCTTCCAATGAATCTTTTCCTTTAGGATTGACTGGTTTGATCTCCTTGCAGTGCAAGGGACTCTCAAAAACATAAATTTTTTGGCACTCAGCTTTCTTTACAGTCCTACTCTCACATCCATCCATGCAAAGACCCCTAAGACCTGTTAAAGGATTGGAGGTCCTACAGATACCCTAATCTTATCAGCAACTCTGCCCTTGAAACTTTGATGTAAAACTCCTCACCAAAATATTCCTGGGTTAAGACACACAGTTTTTAGAGTAGGAACTGATTGTTTTCCCTTTGCCTGGCAGAGCAATAAAGCTGTTCTTTTCTACTTCACCCAAAACTCTGAGATTCCATTTGGCAGTTATATGCAGAGGCTGAGTTTTCAGTATCAATAGTAATATAGAAATAATTTTAAATTAAAAATTATGTTAGATAACTATATTAATAAATATTACATTATGAAATTTATTTTAAGCAAATTCTATTTTACATCTTAGATATTTATTAAATGTAGACTTTTATTTTTTCCAATTGAAACACTATTCAATTTTAATCATTTATGTGAGAAAAAGTGTGGTTTGCTAATATATAAATAGCATATAATATATTTGTGTTTCAGGAGCAACTATACATTAAAATGTAAATTGAAATGTATTCAGTTCAGTTCAGTTCAGTGGCTCAGTCGTGTCTGACTCTTTGCGACCCCATGAACCGCAGCACACCAGGCCTCCCTGTCCATCACCAACACCTGGAGTTCACTCAAACTCACGTCCATCAAGTCGGTGATGCCATCCAACCATCTCATCCTCTGTCATCCCCTTCTCCTCCTGCCCTCAATCCTTCCCAGCATTAAGGTCTTTTCAAATGAGTCAGCTCTTCACATCAAGTCGCCAAAGTATTGGAGTTTCAGCTTCAACATCAGTCCTTCCAATGAACACCCAGGACTGATATACCATAGGATGGACTGGTTGGATCTCCTTGCAGTCCAAGGGACTCTCAAGAGTCTTCTCCAACACCACAGTTCAAAAGCATCAATTCTTCAGCTCTCAGCCTTCTTCACAGTCCAACTCTCACATCCATACATGACCACTGGAAAAACCATAGCCTTGACTAGACGGACCTTTGTTGGAAAATAATGTCTCTGCTTTTCAATATGCTGTCTAGGTTGGTCATAACTTTCCTTCCAAGGAGTAATCATCTTTTAATTTCATTGCTGCAATCACCACCTGCAGTGATTCTGGAACCCAAAAAAATAAAGTCTGACACTGTTTCCACTGTTTCTCATCTATCTGCCATGAAGTGATGGGACCAGATGCCATGATCTTCGTTTTCTGAATGTTGAGCTTTAAGCCAACTTTTTCACTCTCCTCTTTCACTTTCATCAAGAGACTTTTTTGTTCCTCTTCACTGTCTGCCATAAGGGTGGTGTCATCTGCGTATCTGAGGCTATTGATATTTCTCCTGGCAATCTTGATTCCAGCTTGTGCTTCTTCCAGCCCAGCATTTCTGCATATAAGTTAAATAAGCAGGGTGACAATATACAGTCTTGACATACTCTTTTCCTGATTTGAAACCAGTCTGTTGTATGTCTGGTTCTAACTGTTGCTTCCTGACCTGCATACAGGTTTCTCAGGAGGCAGGTCAGGTGATCTGGTATTCCCATCTCTTTCAGAATTTTCCACAGTTTATTGTGATCCATACAGTCAAAGGCTTTGGCATAGTCAATAAAGCAGAAATAGATGTTTTTCTGGAAATCTCTTGCTTTTTTGATGATCCAGCGGATGTTGGCAATTTGATCTCTGGTTCCTCTGCCTTTTCTAAAACCAGCTTGAACATCTGGAAGTTCATGGTTCATGTACTGCTGAAGCCTGGCTTGGAGAATTTGAGCATTACTTTACTGGTGTGTGAGATGAGTGCAATTGTGTGGTAGTTTCAGCATTCTTTGGCATTGTTTTTCTTTGGGATTGAAATGAAAACTGACCTTTTCCAGTCCTGTGGCCACTGCTGAATTTTCCAAATTTGCTGGCACATTGAGTGCAGCACTTTCACAGCATCATCTTTCAGGATTTGAAATAGCTCAACTGGAATTCCATCACCTCCACTAGCTTTGTTCATAGTGATGATTTCTAAGGCCCACTTGACTTCACATTCCAGGATGTCTGGCTCCAGGTGAGTGATCACACCATCGTGATTATCTGGGCCATGAAGCTCTTTTGTAATTTATTTTAAATGGAGACTTTACAACATTGTGGTAGTTTTTGCCATACATTGACATGAATCAGCCACAGGTGTACATGTCATGCAGCTTTAAAACTCTGCCTTCTCCAGTGATAAGGGTTGCTAGATATTTAGTCATTCTCCTCTTTCCAGTATGGAGAGGGAGACACACTTACAAATGGATATTTTTCTTATGAATATAAATTTCCCTCACAAAATATCACCTTCTACTGTTTTCAGAAATTCTTCAGTGTCTGAAGCCTTAAAAAATAATCAGTCTCAAAAGATCAATATGCCATATTTTGTGATGGCATATTCTGCTCCTCTTCACAGCCCATTATGATGATATTCAAAAATTTCTATTTGTTAGCATTATTCTGGAAAAGACATAATGTTACTTTGCGTGATATTTGTTCCAAATAGATATTAAGTGAAAATAATTACATTTATCCCTAAATTTTCTTTTTAATGCATTGTGCTATGAAGTACTAGTGATATTCTGAGCTTCTATACACAATTTTACAAAACAATTTTATTGAGGAATAATTTGTATGCCATAAACTCTACTCATTGTGAGTGTTCAACGGAGTGATTTTTTTTAAAAAAATAAACATATAGAATTGTACAGTAGCCCTCCCCCCTTCTAAATCCAGTTTTAGAAGATTTCTTCACCCCTCAAACTTTTCTTAAATTTATTTGCAGTCATTCTCCACTTCCATCCCCAGCATTAAGGGATGATCTGTTCTTTGTCTCTATAATGCATAAGCTTTAATATTAGGAACTTTTATATCTGGCTGAAGTCACATTGAGGCAAATATATAGAATTATTATCATATGCACACTTTTATTCAACAATTATTTGCTAATAATAATTGGGGCTTCTCAGGTTGTGCTACTGATAAAGAACACCCCCCTCCCCCCGTCAATACAAGAGACATAAGAGACTCAGGTTCTATCCCTGGACCGGGAGGATCCCTTAGACGAGGGCATGGCAACTGACTCCAGTTTTTTATTCTTGCCTGGAAAATCCCATGGACAGTGGATCCTGGCAGGATACAGCACATAGGGTAACAAAGAGTTGGACATGACTGAAATGACTTAGCATGCATGCCCATATTCAATAATTAATACAACGGTAAATATACTTTTTATCTATCCTGGTATAAATAGTTGAAATAAGAAAATAAGAGTTGAAATGCAATTGGAAATGGCATAACTTAGGGAGAACAAAGTAGATATAAGCTTATGGAATATTTATTATGGATGTAAATTAAATGATATATCCTGAAGAAAAAGAAAAGCAAAAAGGCAAAATGGTTTTCTGAGGAGGACTTATAAATAGCTGAAAAAATAAGAGAAACAAAAGGCAAAGAAGAAAATGAAAGATATATGCATCTGAATGCAGAGTACCAAAGAATAGCAAGGAGAGATAAGAAGCCTTCTTAAGTGATCGATGTAAAAAAATAGAAGAAAACAATAGAATGGGAAAGACTAGAGATCTCTTCAATAAAATTAGGGATACCAAGGGCACATTTCATGCAAAGATGGGCACAATAAAGGATAGAAATGGTATACACCTAACAGAAGCAGAAGATATTAAGAGGTGGCAAGAGTACACAGAAGAATTATACAAAAATATCTTCATGACCCAGATAACCACGATGGTGTGATTACTCACCTTGAGCCAGACAACCTAGAGTGTGAAGTCAAGTGGACCTTAGGAAGCATCACTAAGAGCAAAGCAAGTGCAGGTGATGTAATTCCAGTTGAGTTATTTCAAATCCTAAAAGATGATGCTGTGAAAGTGCTATAGCACTCAATATGCCAGCAAATCTGGAAAACTCAGCAGTGGCCACAGGACTGGCAAAGGTCAATTTTTATTTCAATCCCAAAGAAAGGCAATGCCAAAGAATGTTCAAACTACCACACAATTGTAGTAATCTCATACACTAGCAAAGTAGTGCTCAAAATTCCTCAAGCAAGGCTTCAGCAGTATGTGAACTGAGAAATTCCAGATATTCAAGCTGCATTTAGAAAAAACAGCAGAACCAGAGATCAAATTGCAAACATCTGTTGGATCATTGATAAAAGCAAGAGAGTTCCAGAAAAACATCCACTTCTGCTTCATTGACTACATGAAAGCCTTTGACTGTGTGGATCACAACAAACTGGAAAATTCCTGAAGAGATGGGATTACCAGACCACCATACCTACCTCCTGAGAAATCTTTATGTAGATCAAGATGCAACAGTTACAACCAGACAGGGAACAATAGACTGATTCTAAATCGGGAAAGGAGTACATCAAGGCTATATACTGCCATGCTGCTTATTTAACTTATAGGCAGGGTACATAAAGCAAAATGCTGGATTGGATGAAGCACAAGCTGGAATTAAGATTGCTGGAGAATTATCAATCAATAACCTCAGATACGCAGAGGACACCACACTTATGGCAGAAAGTGAAGACGATTCAGAAAGTAAGATCATGGCATCTGGTCCCATCAGTTCAGTTCAGTTCAGTCACTCAGTCATGTCTGACTCTTTGTGACCCCATGAATTGCAGCACGCCAGGCCTCCCTGTCCATCACCAACTCCCGGAGTTCACCCAAACTCATGTCCATCGAGTCGGTGATGCCATCCAGCCATCTCATCCTCTGTTGTCCCCTTCTCCTCCTGCCCCCAATCCCTCCCAGAATCAGAGTCTTTTCCAATGAGTCAACTCTTCTCATGAGATGGCCAAAGTATTGGAATTTCAGCTTCAACATCAGTCCTTCCAATGAACACCCAGGACTGATCTCCTTTAGAATGGACTGGTTGAATCTCCTTGCAGTCCAAGGGACTCTCAAGAGTCTTCTCCTACACTGGCAAATAGAGGGGAAAACAATGGAAACAGTGACAGACTTTATTTTCTTGGGCTCCAAAATCACTGCAGATGGTGACTGCAGCCATGAAATTAAAAGACGCTTGCACCTTGGAAGAAAAGTTATGACCAACCTAGATAGCATATTGAAAAGCAGAGACATTACTTTGCCAACAAAGGTCTGTCTAGTCAAAACCTTGGTTTTTCCAGTAGTCATGTATGGATGTGAGAGTTGGAACATAAGGAAAGCTGAGCATCAATGAATTGATGCTTTTGAACTGTGGTGTTGGAGAAGACTCTTGAGAATCCCTTTGACTGCAAGGAGATCCAACCAGTCCATCCTAAAGGAGATAAGTCCTGAGTGTTCATTGGAAGGACTGATGTTGAAGCTGAAATTTCAATACTTTGGCTACTTGATGAGAAGAGCTGACTCATTTGAAAACACCCCAATGCTGGGAAAAATTGAAGGTGGGAAGAGAAGGGGATGAAAGAGGATGAGATGTTTTGATGGCATCATAGACTCAATGGACATGAGTTTGAGTAAGCTCTGGGAGTTGATGATGGACAGGGAAGCCTGGCATGCTGCAGTCCATGGGGTCGCAGAGAGTCGGACACGACTGAGTGACTGAACTGAACTGAACTGATTGTTAATTCTAATCTTGTTAATTTATGATGTATGTTGTAGGACTGGGTCTGGTAAAAGTATATAAGGCCTTGGTAAAACTACTGAGGGGGGCACTCTCCATCCCCCTTCTGATGTCTATGTCAGAAATTTTCCCTGTCCTTTCTCACTGTAGTAAATCTTCTGCCACTGGAAATCTCTGAGTGATCAAGCCTTGTACTAATCTTGACGCTAAACCTTCTTTGGAGATCGTGAATCCAACATTGTTCACCATAAGCTTTCAGAACTGTGGTGCTGGAGAAGACTCCTGAAAGTCCGTTGAATAGCAAGGAGATCAAAACAGTCAACCTTAAAGGAAATCAACACTGAATGTTAACTCGAAGGACATGCTGAAGTTGAAGCTCCAGTATTTTGGTCATCTGATGGAAACAGATGACTCATTTGAAAAGTCCGTGATGCTGGGAAAGATTGAGAGCAGGAGAAGAGGACATCAGAGGGTGAGATGGCTGGATGGCATCACCGATGCAATGAACATGAACTTGGGCAGACTCTGGGAGATGGTGAAAGACAGGGAGGGCTGGCATGCTGCAGTCCATGGGATTGGAAAGAGTCAGACATGACTGGGTGACTGAATAATAATAACAACAAAGTATGTATGTATGGTGTGGGTTTTATAGAAAAATTGGGTTGATACCAAGGGTTTTGTCCCAAGCAACAAAATGAATGAAGTTACCATTAACTGAGATCAAAAAGTCTTTGGGCCAAGCTGGTTAGGGGATGTTAAGAATCAAGAGTTCAGTTTGGGACACAATTTATTTGAGTTGTCTGTTGTGCATCTAAATGGTGAAGTTGAGGAGATAATTAGATTGAGTCTGGAATTCATGGTGGAGACCAAGGCTGGAGATTTAACTTTAGGAGTTTTCTGTATAGAGACAGTATTTTAAAGCTATGTACCTGAATAAGGTCATCCAAGACATGAATGTAAATAGAAGAGGAGAGAAGTCTTAGGATTTAAATTTGGGAAACTACAATGCTTAGATATCTGGAAGATGAGAAAGATCCAACAAAGGGGATTAAAAAGAAACAACCAAGAAGATTAACAAAGAAAAAATAATGGTTTCTTTGAGGCCAAGAGAAGAAAATAAATCTCCATATATAATCACTGTTATACAATAGGGTCAGTGAATATAAATAACTAGTATAAAATGTTAATAATATTAAAAAAAATTGAGGTTTCCCAGGATTTACCAACCTGTGGGCACAGATTAGATCAAGGTAATATTGCTACTGCTACTGCTAAGTCACTTCAGTCGTGTCTGACTCTGTGTGACCCCATAGACAGCAGCCCACCAGGCTCCCCCGTCCCTGGGATTCTCCAGGCAAGAACACTGGAGTGGGTCAAGGTAATATTAGTACTGTTAAAAATACAAAATTTAGCTGAGTAGATTTTTAAGGATCTTATTGGCTTTATTCAACAATTCATGAATCAAGTAGCATCGCAAATAGCAAATAAAAATGTTTGGCAGTTAGAGTAGGGAAAAAGGGTCCAAAATGGCAGTCAGAAGAAGAGACAACTAGAAGAACCATGTGGATGGTGAACAAAGACAAGAAAAAAACTGACAAAAGAGGGAAATTGTGGACTGGAGTGAAGACTTGCAGCAGGAAAGCATGCCCAACATGCCCACTTCCCAGATTAGTCTCAGGTATATGCCCTATTTGCATAGGGCAGAACCAATCAGGCTCCAGGGACTGCACAGGAGAGGGAACAAAAAATTAAAAAAGGGAAGCCAAAAATAAGATGTGACCACTCCTGTGGGGGTTGGTTTGGTCTTACATCTCAAGAGTGTACTGCTTACTGCTTGCTCAGTAAAACTTGCCTGTATGAGCTGTCCTGATCTGCCATTTCAATTCTTTTCTATGACAAGACAAGAACCAAGGGAGAGAAAACTGACCTAATGGGAAGGCACAAACAAAATAAGAGACTTTTATAGGCAAAGGGGGGAGGGATAAGGTAAGAACAGATTACCTCATCTTTCTTTTAGGGGGTTGGAAGGTGGATTCCCTCAATACTGCTGAACAGGAAACTCCAGATGGACTAATTTGAGATTCAGATCTGACTCTGTTACTTTCTGTTAGGAATGTAATCTCATAATTTGAGATTATGTTCCTTAAATTCCTGGGAGAGAGAACAGGATGGTGGAGGAGTAGATGGATGTGGAGTACATCTTTCTCCATGGATTCATCAGAGATACCTTCACACACAGAAGGGCATGAAGAACATCAGCTGAGAGCAGACAGGAGTACCTGACCAGCAGAAAAGAATATATCAGATCAGGTCAGTCACTCAGTCATGTCCGACTCTTTGTGACCCCATGAATTGCAGCACACCAGGCCTCCCTGTCCATCACCAACTCTCGGAGTTCACTGAGACTCACGTCCATCGAGTCGGTGATGCCATCCAGCCATCTCATCCTCTGTCGATCCCTTCTCTACTTTGGTCACCTCATGCGAAGAGTTGACTCATTGGAAAAGACTCTGATGCTGGGAGGGATTAGGGGCAGTAGGAGAAGGGGATGACAGAGGATGAGATGGCTGGATGGCATCACTGACTCAATGGACGTGAGTTTGGGTAAACTCCAGGAGTTGTTGGTGGACAGGGAGGCCTGGCGTGCTACGATTCATGGGGTCGCAAAGAGTCAGACACGACTGAGCGACTGAACTGAACTGAAGGACATGGTTAGATAACCAAAGAGGTTATCTAGCCATCCGGGCATCCATACTCTCAGAGACACAGACAAAGATAAACCCTATCAGGGCATAGACCACTTCCAGTTAGGTGGCACTGCTAATGGATTCATTCTTAGGGACTCTTGCATCTGCCCATTCAAGCCATGAGTCATTTAAGTTTTCACTGCATTTGGAAGATAAATCTTCTAGCCTGAAATAAAAAGTTGTTCTGAATTCCAGAGGTTACTCTGCCTAGGAGTGTAAGTATGGATTATGGCACTATATTTCCAGGACAATCCTTGAGTAAAGGAGGGTGGAGGAGAAGAAAGTTTCATGTTTCTTTAACGTATGAAGTCTTGATTGGGTGTCTTGGGAGGAAGCAATCAACCTTGATGTAGGCTACTTCTCATCTTAGTCAGTTTGATTTTGAGTTCCCAAGCTGCTGTACAGACTCAGATGTCAGGTGGAGACGACTTCTGCTGTGAGATGTATATCTAAGGTTCAAGTCCCTGAAGTTTGGTTGCCATCTAGGTAGTGAGGAAATTCTGTTGTAGTTCCTTTGAAGGGTACTCAAGGGAAATCTTTGTTCTTAGTGATTCCAAATCAGAAGAGTGAGAGAAATTGGCTGTGTTAGTTTGGAGAACTATTGCCAGTTATTTGAGGGAAATAGAAGAATTCAGCATTCATTTCAGTTTACAAGTATATAACAAAACCCACAAAATAATTACCAGGACTAGAATGTAACATCTACAAAGATGTAAACATAAGACTTTTCTTTATGATTTTAACCAAAATAATCAGAGTAAAACTAATTTGTTCACATTAAACTTCGCCTAATTATGTATATAAGTTCAGCAAAAATGACAGTTGAACATATAAACTCTTTTAAGGCCAGTTTGCTGAAAATTTTCATAAGAAATTTCAGATTGAACTCTTAAAGGCCTCTATGGCCAAGGCAAGAATTCACTATTAGATTTTATCTGCAATATATATAGTTTGGGTGAATTCCTTTCTACTCAAGTTCCCCCTAAATATCTTGAGGTTCCTGGGCCTGCTAGACAGTGACTTTCCTTACCCTCCTGAAGGCTGCTGGGAACCCTATAAGCGAGGTACCAGGATGATTTTTCCATGTAGTTTCTTAAAGCTGTCTGGTCATATTAGATTCTATACACATTTATACACAACTCTCAGCTGTAAGATTTGATAATTTAGCCAATATTTCCAAGTGTGTCCTATAACAAGGAGAAAAGATTTTTATTGAACTTAAGCAAAGAATTATTTATACTTTCATGACAAAAAATGCTTAAGAGTTTCCAAATTATGAAGGGATCAGGCAAAAGGAAAAAATTAATGTTTCATCTTTGTTTACAAAAGTATACTTTACCAAATTGCTGTAAATCATCAAATGCTTAAGATAAAAGGTTTCTTTACATCTAAAAAAACAAAGCCTTAAGGAATCAGTACTATTTCAAACAACAACCAAAAAAATCACAAAAATTATAGTCTTCCACAGGTCGTTCACCCCCATGTAATTAATACTTATTCTGCTTGAATCTAGTTAAGTTTTATGACATCAGAGTTATCAGTTAAAGATCTTATGAGCTCATTTGATAAAGAAATGCGGTTATTTCTGTGATATATAACATTTTAAGATGATAACTGAAATTGTGAGTGATAATACTAAACCAGAACATATTAAATTTCCAGAAATTTCACAGAACTTCTGGAACACTTATGTGTGTATACAAATAATAGATAAAGAAGTCTTGGTATTACTTCTTGTTTTGCAATGCTTCTCATATAATTTAACATATTAAATAACCTAATTGGATTAACATCTCTCTTTTTATAGAAGAGATTTGGATCTAAATTTAATTTACACAAGTTGGAATAATTTAAGACTACCTCCTTAGATGACTACAACTTTTTATATTTTTGAAAAAGATACTTAAGATTTTTTTTTGCCTAAATTTCAATATAACTTTTTCCCCTTTTTATTTTTCTCCCGATGAGAATTACCTCCCCAAAGTTGATATTTTAAAGAGATGACCTACATAGAGTTCCTGAAGCCACATTTTTGTTTTTTCAAAGATTTGTAAGATAAGGACTGTTGCTTTCAATTTCTCTAGGAATTAGATTGCATCTTAAATGACATCATAAATTGATCCACCCATAAATCCTTTCATAAGGGCTTTAGAAGTTCCCTGCCACACCTCCCTCTATCATTTTATTTTAGCTTAGAGGTGAAGGCCTAATTTTTTTTTTTAATCTGATTCCTCAGTTTGGTCAGTTTCTGACCACACAGCTACTTTTTTGTTTCTAGCTGGGACAGACAGTAAGTATTTCATTTCTGGCAGTATTCAACAACCCCTTGACTCAAGAAGCAACCCCAAAGATGGTGCAAAAGATATTTTATTTTCCTCTCTTTATTGGATATTACAGACAGAGATTCAGAAGAGCTGACTATAAGACTTCTCACCCTTAGCCAGCTTTTGCCAGTTTTTCCAGGATCCCATCTGCAAGTTCTGAGTGGAGTTTAAAGTAGACAGTGTAGCTCCATTATCTACCAGAATTTGGCAAGGCTTTGCATTAACTTTAATTTTATTTTCTCTTGACTGTTTAAAAGAATAACATAGCAGTTAATTAGAAAATCCCAGAGTCTCCTCAACTTTGAGACGGGCTTTCTTTTGATGGTAGATATGAGGGTATCGGCAAGGCCACTAACTTGGCATAATTTTGTTTATGGTCTTGTAGTTTCTTGAGAGTGGAAAGATATCCCAAAGAGAAGATTACTAAAATTAATACTCAAATAATGGAGGATAGATGGGAGTAGTAGCAGTTATGTCAGTCTTTTGTTTTAGGTGTCTCTTGTGTCCTTTATGTTTCATTATTTTATTTGCAATACATCATCTTTCAGTGAAGCTATTTTGGAATCTTGAAGACTTTGGAAGCTTTTCATGCCACTTAAATTAGGTATCTCATTCTAGTTGATTAGGGAACCCTTATTTTCAAGTATACTTTTTAAATGAATAATCTTATCTAATTGCAACATTCTGCATAATGACCACTGTAACTTTAGGTTGTTTTTAGTATGATTTTGCCATTTTTTCTGGTGAACTACAGCTTCTAGGACTACAGTTTTTAGGTATAAAATAAGCAGGTTTGCCTAAACGTGGTATGTACAATTCTTTGAAATTTAAAAATTCCATTATTTTAAACCTCTGGGTCTCTTAGAGCCAAACTAATACCTAAAAGGGATATTCTGCTGGGTTGGAGATTGTTCAGTATTTTGCAGTATGTTTCATTGCATTGAAGGTTTCTTGAGGTTGGCAGATGACCTAGTGTCAATCTAACCCATTCTGTGACCAACTTATCCTAACATAAGTTAGTTGGTGAGTATTCTAATAGCTTGTCAGCGCTTGATTCAACCATCCAGAAGGCCTTCTGAGATTCCTATTAGCAATAGGCCTTATCTACACAAAAGAAGACAAACATGTGCACCTTAATATATCAGCAGTATTCAAGAGATGTTAATGTGTCCTGACCAAGAGAAGGCTCTCTCTGCACCTCCAGTAATATCTACCATGGAACCTTGTACTGGAGAAAGGATTGAAAGAGCACACTTCAACAAATGGGGACTATGGACTAGGCTAGGGTTCCAAACAAATGGGAAACTGTCGACTGGGATCTAGAATGTGCATTAGATCAGGAACTCACAGCAAAGACAATGAAGCTTGAAAGCAAGAGAAACTTGTCCATGGCTCTCAGATATGGTGAAAACTACAGAGAACTCAAAAGGGCTCACATGTGCCACAGCTGTATTTGTCATTGTTTCTGAATCAATCAGAAGTTCACTTCAGATCCTACCACTGCTACCAAGTCTGTTAAAAAAAACAAAATTAAATACAATAATTTTTTAAAGATACCATTAGCTTTATTCAACAATTCATGAATCAAGCAGTATCTCATCTAGTAAATGGAAAGAAGCTCAGCAGAGGTAAACTGTCTGACTCTTTGTAATCCCATTAACTGTATAGTCCATGGAATTCTCTAGGCCAGAATACTGGAGTGGGTAGTCTTTCCCTTCTCCAGGGGATCTCCCCAACCCAGGGATCGAACCCAGGTCTCCACCACTGAAGGCAGATTCTTTACCAGCTGAGCCACAAGGGAAGCCCAAGAATACTGGAGTGGGTAGCCTATCCCTTCTCCAGGGGATCTTCCAGACCCAGGAATTGAACCGGGATCTCCTGCATTGCAGGCGGATTCTTTACCAACTGAACTATCAGGGAAGCCAAGGGGGTGGGGACAAAAAAGGAGCAAATTATTTCATCTTTGTTTGTGGGATATGAAGGAGTTTATCAGGCAAACTACCTCACTATTGCTGACCAGGAAATTCCAGATTGATGAGTTTGAGATTATATTTTTGGGAGAGGTTGAAACTGTAATTAAGTTAGGTATTAAGTCTTGGTTTGCTGATGTGGGGCTTAGCGTAAATGATTCCACTTTGGGTCTAAACAGTACATAAAATTTTTTTTTCTTTTTTTAAATTTAAATTTATTTATTTTAATTAGAGGCTAATTACTTTACAATATTATATTGGTTTTGCCATACATCAACATGGATCTGCCACAGGTGTACATTTTAACTCACTATTTTTATACCTTCTGATATTAGACCTCTAATTCTTGAAGATTTGAACACAGGCTGTGCTATATTAAAACAAACAAACACAGAAAAAGAACACACAAAAAACTATTTCCCTTTGCAAAATATTCCTATATTAGTATGTTCATTGTGCCTTCCTATTTCTTTTTTTAAAGATAATTCTTTTATGAAACCTCTTCATTTTTTTCTCCAAATAGATTTTTGTTTAGCTAATCCTTAGACTTGCTTGACATGCCCATATATGTTTGAACCCCAGCAGTGGACACAGCTGGAGTTATTTTTTTCAGAAGACTCTTCAGAAAATAGACTTCAGTTGAGCCTGTCTCATCAGTTCATCAGAACATGGCCAAACATGTCTGAAGCCCTAGCTGTTTCTGGCTATGCACCTATGATCAATAATATTACAATTTTTGCCAAGCTATATACAAAATACAGTAGAAAAAGTTCTGTTAAAAAAACAGAAAGGATAGAGGAACTAATTTTGCCTGCAGAGGAATGAGGAAAGCTGAAAAGCTAGGCAATAAGAAAGTTTTTACAGAAAAGAATTGACCTTGAAAGATCTGTGTGATTTTGCTAAATGAAGAAAGTGGATAGAAAAGGTTTTGTAGGTACAAGGTATCTGAACAAACTATGGAGGCATGAAAGCATATGATATGTTCAAGAATGAACAAATAACCTTATTCTTAAAGAACAAAATTGACCAATGTGATGAAAATAGTAATATAAATCTAGTTAGATTGTGAAGAGCTACTTATGTTGTGCTAAGATACTTAAATTTTACTTTTTAAAATTCTATTTAAATTTTATTTCCATATAGGTAATGGGAGCATTAAAGTTTAAACAATTATTAAAAATTTTTTTCATTGAGGGTTTTCAGTTGCAGAATTATATTACTGAGTATTTTAGAAAAAAAATAATGTGTAGATAACAGATAGGGAGATGAGAACTATTGGGAATATTTGAATAATATAAGTGAAGAACTCAACTAAGAGAAAATCATGGAGAAAGGACAAATATAATCAAGATCCTTGGAGGTAGAGTTGACAAGATTTAGTGACTAATTGTAGTTAATGAAAGACAAGTAGGCATAAAAAAGTTGATTCTGAGTTTCCTATATTGATGACTATGTAGATGGTGGTACAATATGAAATAGGAAGACAGATCTATAGGAAAAGACAGTGATTTAACTTTTGAATCAATTAAGTACCTATACTATAATCAGGTATAGATCTTTAAGAGACAATTGGAAACATGAACCTGGAACTATGGAATGTGGCATAAGCTATATGTACAGATTCAGGAATTATCAGCATAGATGTTAATTGAAGTCATGGGCATGATTTGATCACCTGTGGAGAAAGAAGATAATGAAGACTTGCTAATTCACTAAATAAACTCTTAACAAAGAGGTGCAGTAGCACCAATGGCACCCCACTCCAGTACTCTTGCCTGGAAAATACCATGGATGGAGGAGCGTGGTAGGCTCCAGTCCATGGGGTCGCTAAGAGTCAGGCACGACTGAGCGACTTCACTTTCACTTTTCACTTTCATGCATTGGAGAAGGAAATGGCAACCCACTCCAGTATTCTTGCCTGGAGAATCCCAGGGACAGAGGAGCCTAGTGGGCTGCCATCTATGGGGTCACACAGAGTTGGACACAACTGAGGCGACTTAGCAGCAGCAGAAGCACCAATGAAGAAAACCGTAAGAAAAGAGACACAGTCTATTGTTACCACCTTGTGTGGGGAAATAGATGTCAAACAAAAATTGCCTAATGAATTACAATTTTAACAAGTACCTGTGAAGAAACTGTACAGGGTCCTAAAACAATAATCCTATAGCAGAGAAATCTGAAATATTTTGGGGGGCTGAAGGTAGTCAAAGAAAGATTCCTAAAGAAATAACTTTTGAGATTTGAAGGAAGAGTAGAGGTTAACCAAACAAAAGGAAGATGGGATTAGAAGGAGAATTCCAGGGATAGAAAAGTACTAAAGGGCAGAGAAATGGTAGAACTCCGTAGAAAAGAAAGAAGGCCAGTGTGCTTAAAGCACAGAGGAGGAGTTGTGTTTCTTTTCTATAGATATGAGAGGTTAGATGAACAGACAATCTCCTACTATTAAACATTTGGCAATGCTGGAATGACTATAACAAGCATCCTTTTATAAGCATATCAGAACTTGCAGTAAAGGAAATTGCTATGGGCCTATAAACATGATACATAAAAAGTTATAAATATGATTCTCATACAAATATAAAGTAGGTGTGTTTCAAAAATTTAATTCATTAACAGGGGAATAAGCAGGATGGTAAAGTTAGGTCAAAGGAGAACTAGAGAAATAGGGGTTTTAACAGTCAGGCATATTAGATACAGAATTGGTTAATGTCCCATATGGCAAAAATATTATACTCATTAAGATTATTATTATTATTAATTTTTTACCTGATAGGAATGATTTGCACATCTGCTAGACAAAATCTAACTAGCTTGTTAGATTCATGTTAGCTTACATGAATCTTTTCAGATTCTGGGCCCTAGTCAAAAGTAAATATTATGTCAAACTAAATACCTTCTCCTAAAATATAAATAGTTCATTCTTGAGCCCTTTATCCAATGCTCCAGTATTACACTGAATGGGACAATAGCTATACTCTCACTTAATTTTTAAGTTTTTGATATTTCTTTTGCTTAACAGGCTCTAAATAGGAACTTCAAAATCAGAGTGGTAAATCTACAGTATCTACAATGCATATGATAATGTTAGCATAGCAGACATTAATAAGTTTATTGACTAAGTATATCAATCTGAATGAATGCACACTTTAGTGGATTTGAGAGTATTTGCTGTTCTTCATAAATGGGAGTTGGAGTGTAATGGTCATATAGAAGCAAGAAAGCATAGGGTCTGTTAGAAGTGAGAATTTGAGACTTAGACTCTCTTAAAAGAAAACAAGATTCTGTATAATCCACACCCTAAGCATAAGGGGGAACTAGGGAAAAATAAACTCCTTGACAATGGAAGTCTGCTTATATTATCTAGGGTATTATTTTTTCTCCTTGAAAATTAGTTACCACAGATTTTCTTTCATATGAGCTTTCCACTACCTATATATTCTAGGAACACCAAAGCAAATAAATTAATATAAGAAATGAGCCTACTCTGTGACATTTCTAAGGAAGTTATCAGAGGCAAACACAAGTATTAAATGTCTCCAGAAGGATATACACTCATTTCAGGATTGCCACAAAATATTGTAACAATAAAAACCCTACCAGACACAAATTCAGAATCCAAAAGCACAAAGCACGTCAATATACAAACCATCATGAGCGAAAGCTAACAGGAATTAATAAGTGGCAGATCCAGAGAAAATAATCCCAAACACAACTTTATGAGAGAGATCAATAGCAGAGGTTAAGGATAGGTTAAGATTGCCCAAAGCATGTTTAATAGAAATCCCAGAAGGAAAGAATAATGAGCATGGGAAGAGGCAATATTCAAAGCAATAGCAGCTAAGAATTTTCCCAAAGAGATGGAAGACATAAATCTTCGTATTTAAGAAACCTGGTAAAAGCAAAGCAAAGAATGGCCTGAGATGAAGCTAGAGAGTGAGACAAAATCCAGATCATGGATGGCTTTGCTAGATATCATAAAGATTTTGTTCTTTATTCTAAGAGCAATGAGAAATTAGGCAAGGATCTTAAATAGGGAAGCAACATGATCAGATTTTATTTGAAAAAATAACAATTTGACAACAACTTAAGTAAGGAATGGACTAGAAGAGGGCAAGACTAGATTTAAGGAGACCAGTTAGAACAAGTGAGAGATGATGATGATGGAATAAACTAGGATGAAAATAACAAAATAGAGAAAAATGCTATCTAGGAAGTATAATTGGAAAGATTTGATGATGAATAACATGCAAAGTGAAAAAGAGAGAGGAAACAAGATTAACTTCCGATTTTCTGGTTTAAAAACTAGTTAAAAGTGATAACGTTTTGGGGGGAGGGGAACTAAAGAATCTTGAATGGAGATCAGGTTTATGGGAGTGGTATGAAATACATGAGCTTAGTTTTCAATGTGAGGAATGTGAGGAGCCTTTGAGACCCTTGGGGTCACTATTATGAAAAGAGTCGCTTGAAAAATAGAAGGCAGTGAAGGTGACAAAAAAGAAAAATCATAAAGGATGCAGGAAAACCAGTAGAACGTGATGATGTGGAACCCAGGAGAAGAATGATACATGAAAGTTTCAAGTACTTCATGAGGACAAAGAAGATAATGTATGAAAAACTACATTGGATTTAGCAAGTATCAAGCCATTGATGATCTTTATAAAGACTATTTGCTCCTATTTACAATAAAAGTTCATCAGGATAAATAAAAGAAGAAGAGTTGCTTTAGAGTGAAATACTATGATGGTGATGTCATTTAATTAAATGTCACAAATCTTAATTCATGCTATGAACAATATAGCTATGTATTGCCATGTTTTAAACATTAATACAAATAGAAAAATATGCTTGGATATCTCTCATGGTTCCTGGAGTGGCTAACTGGTTGGAAATCGGGCTGTTTGGTGGATTGTTACTGGACTGCATACATAGGGGTTAAAAGTTACCACAAGACATCTAAATAAGTTAAGCAGAGGAAAAAAAATCACCTTTCAAAGCTTCTTACAATAAGATACAGGTTAAAGGAAAGTTTCTTCACTCTGAAAAGATAGAAAGCTATAGCAACTGTATGGAACAATGTAACAATTGCCTAGCATTCACTCATTAATTTATTCAATAAATGCTTACTGAGCATTTACTGAGTGAGGCATGGAGACACAGAGTAGAATGTGCTTAGGTGGATATAGGAAAAAATTGGAAACAGGTTGGGGTCACAGATGTTACATTCCATATTTGGTTATTAAAAATAACAAACAAAACAGCTGACAGCTTAGTAGTTTGTGTTTTAGAATCTGTCAAATATGTCTATGTTAAAACGCTCTCACTCAGGCAGTGTCATCAAAAGGTCCTAGCATCAAAATGGCTATGTTAAAATGGTCACATCAAAATGGCTGCATTATACTGTTTTATTATGTTATGTACTCTGCTGCTGCTAAGTTGCTTCAGTCGTGTAGGACTCTGTGCGACCCCATAGACGGCAGCCCACCAGGCTCCGCCGTCCCTGGGATTCTCTGGGCAAGAACACTGGAGTGGGTTGCCATTTCCTTCTCCAATGCATGAAAGTGAAAAGTGAAAGTGAAGTCACTCAGTCGTGTCCAACTAGAAGCGACCCCATGGATTGCAGCCTACCAAGCTCCTCCATCCAACAAGAGGAGTTTAGATTTACTAATTTAGACAAGAAACTGTTGCAGATTCTGAAGACAGGAATGGCATGATATACATTGTCCCAAATAAAGAATTATCCAGGTAAATTCTAATAGTGATGATAGATGCATTAGGCTGTCATAGCTGGATGACACTAGCTAATAGAACATCTAACTAACTCCCTTGCTCAGATTTCAGGCTCTCCAAGCAATCTTGTGCTTACAATTTGACTTCTCATAAAATTGCCTACAGAAATAGAATGTATTGCTCAGTACACAGTTAGGTGGCTTGTAGTTATGTTTTATTATAAATTAAATCTCTGATATATATATACACATATATATATTTTTTTTTCATATATATATGTATATGAAATATTAGCCTGGCAGCAATTGTTAGATTGCAGCCTTATCTTCAAATCACAAGGGAAGTCAAAAAGGCATTTTTATCATGAATATTAAAATAACTGAAACTGCAGTGTTTCATAAAGGAATCAAGAGAATTAGACTTTGAGATATGAGCTTGACAAGCACATGCCAGCCACCAATATAACAGTTACACTTCCCCATGCAGGTTCAAAGCTTTCCACCTCAGTGTCCTTTGCTCACATTCTGCTGAAATGGTTCTTCTGCTCCTCCCCAGTCCTCCCACCAGCCAGTCAATTTCTGACTATTTTCATCTGACCCTTTTTGAAAAACCAGCTTAGTTGCCACCTCCAACAGTAAGACTTTCCTTTCACCTGAGTCAGAATAGCCCTGTCCTTGCTCGTATAATTAGAACACTTAGCATCTTTGCCTCATGTTACAATTTGTGGGGATACACATATCTGTTTCAAGGAAATATTAACTTCTTAAGAGTAGAAATGATCATTTACCCAGAGTAGTTGTACTTAACTCAACTTTCATTGAGAATTATCTCAATAAAGCAATGGCAGTTTTATCCTCAAGACAGCACTGCGCAATAGAATTTTCTGTGATAATGGAAATACTCTATATCTGTGCTGTCCAATACACAACATCCTCTAGCTACCTGTAGCCATTGAATACTTGAGATTGGGCTAGTGTGACTGAGGGACTGAAATGTTAATTTCATTTAACTTTAATCTAAATTTAAAATAGCTACATGACTATGATATTGGATAACATAGACTATGACTACTCTGATTTAGTAGGTGTGTGACTCAGTCAATTCTGTTGAGTATCAAGTGATACCAATGGTCAAGTAGAGTTTAAACCATCAGTTGATTGGCATGTTTTTCTTCCCTCACCTGACTGGTTTTACACTGTACAGAGAGACCTTTCATCTACCCTGTATGCTAGACAAAATTTTAAAAATATCAACAAAAGAAGAAATCATAGACTCTGGTTCCAAGGAGATTGGCATTTCATGAAGGAGAGTATAATCTAAATGCACTGGAACAATTTAGACTTTAAAAAATATCTTACTCTGTCATGCTAGAAAATAAATTGTAATTAAAACTGTAGCACTGGCTAGAACCCCAACAGGTTGAGGGTTTACTCCATGGAGTAGATTTCATTGCTCCAATGTCTATCACAGAGAGTCACAGGGAGAGTGTTCTAAGAGTCTTGGAAGTATACTGCTTACCATAGAGGAGCCCAAATGAAAAAGCAGGATTGGCTCAGCATACACCAATCTTCAAAATCAAAGAAACAATTCAAAAGCCACAATATAGTGAGAAGAACCCACTGGTTCCTTTGAATGTGAATGATTGCTCAACTTCCAGCAAGCACTTGTGTGGTGACTTACTGAGAACCCCTATTGACAAGGACATCCCAAACTCAGATCACATTTGCCTTTGTACCCTTTCTCTTTAGATCTTGTTTATAACCAAAAGGATTTCCAGTGGTCAAGAAGAGCTCTCTTTAGAGCATGTTGATTATCAATATTTAGTTAAAAGATATGGCACCAGTCTCAAAGGTATTTCATGTGGTGATTATTATCAGAAAGTTTTTTTTTAGACTAGTATAAAAGGGCTTTTGGCCTACAAAGCTTTTCACAGATGCTCTTAATACACAGAATATCTCCTTTCTGCCTACCTCCTATACCCTGATTTGTGTTTATACCTTGATATATACCTAAGCTCTTAATGGAGTTTGGGAAGCAAACTCAGAGAGGAGCACTGAATTCACACAAAGGAGTTGATTAAAAAGAAGGTGGGTGAGGACTCTAATAGATGTGATCCTTATAAACTGTCCAGCCCAGTAGACTTGTTTTCAGGAGGCCTATTAGCTGGATCATTGAAAACGCAAGGGAGTTCCAGAAAAACATCTATTTCTGCTTTATTGACTAAGCCAAAGACTTTGACTGCGTGGAGCACAATAAACTGTGGAAAATTCTGAAAGAGATGGGAATACCAGACCACCTGACCTGCCTCTTGAGAAACCTATATGCAAGTCAGGAAGCAACAGTTAGGACTGGACATGGAACAACAGACTGGTTCCAAACAGGAAAAGGACTACGTCAAGGCTGTATATTGTCACCCTGCTTATTTAACTTATATGCAGAGTACATCATGAGCAACACTGGGCTGGAAGAAGCACAAACTGGAATCAAGATTGCCAGGAGAAATATCAATAACCTGAGATATGCAGATGACACCACCCTTATGGCAGAAAGTGAAGAGGAACTAAAAAGCCTCTTGATGAAAGTGAAAGAGGAGAGTGAAAAAGTTGGCTTAAAGTTCAACATTCAGAAAACGAAGATCATAACATCTGGTCCTATCACTTCATGGGAAATAGATGGGGTAATAGTGAAAAAAGTATTAGACTTTATTTTTGGGGGCTCCAAAATCACTGCAGATGGTGATTGCAGCCATGAAATTAAAAGACGCTTACTCCTTGGAAGGAAAGTTATGACCAACCTAGATAGTATACTGAAAAGCAGAGACATTACTTTGCCAACAAAGGTCCGTCTAGTCAAGGCTATGGTTTTTCCAGTGGTCCTGTATGGATGGGAAAGTTGGACTGTGAAGAAAGTTGAGCACCGAAGAATTGATGCTTTTGAACTGTGGTGTTGGAGAAGACTCTTGAGAGTCCCTTGGACTGCAAGGAGATCCAACCAGTCCATTCTAAACGAAATCAGCCCTGGGTATTCTTTGGAAGGAATGATGCTAAAGCTGAAACTCCAGTACTTTGGCCACCTCATGCGAAGAGTTGACTCATTGGAAAAGACTCTGATGCTGGGAGGGATTGGTAGCAGGAGTAGAAGGGGATGACAGAGGATGAGATGGCTGGATGGCATCACCGACTTGATGGACATGAGTTTGAGTGAACTCCAGGAGTTGGTGATGGACAGGGAGGCCTGGCGTGCTGTGATTCATGGGGTTGCAAAGAGTCACGACTGAGTGACTGAACTGAACTGAACTGAACTGATTAGGAGTCAAGAGCATGGGCTTTATAGTCAGACCAGGACTTAAAGATCAGTTCTGCCTTCACTAGCTTTGTGACTTTTAGTGAGCAACTTAATGACTTTAAGACTATAAAGTAAGAATCAAAATAGACTTTATAGAAAGCAATTCCCATTAGGCACTTAAGCCTTCATTATTTGGGTTAACATCATCATTAGAGTATAGTCTCCACAAAAGCCAAAGACTGCAATGTATTCTTGACCATTGTATCTCTGACATCTGATACAGTGTTGGACACATAGTATGTTGAATAATTAAAAGTTTAGAGAGAGGGATAGATGACAAACTTGTTTAAAAGAGCCTAGGTAAGATTCTTGCACAAAGAAATAGTTTCAGGTTAAAACTGTGGCAGAGATTTGAGTATGAGAAGATGCTCTCAGCACCTGCAGTTTTGTGTGACTGATTGAAAATATTGGGAGGATCTGGAAGCAGCTGTCTTGGCACATACATAGAACTTTCATGATAAACAATTGCTGTGGAGGGCGCTATATCAAGTGTACTAATGGGCATAGGATGTTGACAGTGGATCACAGAGAAAGGGAGGGATTAGAGCTGGTAGATTTATTTATGGAACCTCCTAAAATCACTGGGGAAGTGTTTGAGAAGGACACGACTAAGTGACTGAACAGACATGCAATCACATGTGCATGCGCGAGCACACACACGCACACACAGACTGAAAGCAAGCAGGACTCTGTGGAGCTCCTGGGCACAAAAGCCTTTCTCTGTCACCCATTTCTTGATTACAGAAAATAATTTTTATTCAGCCTCCAGACCTTCCCTGAGTTCCAAGAAGGTTCAAACAGTTGCTAATTAAGGAAGGGAGACATGGGAGGAGCACTCAAAAGAAACAAAATTGCAGCCTTGGGGCAGGGTCTTGGTTCTCCCTCAAGTGATAAACATAGTATTTTTGAGTTGCTTTGCAGATACTGAAACCCCCACCAGCTGGGAGAAGTTAACAGTATGGCAACCATAAGCACATAGACTGTAGACTGGTTGGAATCAGAAGGTTGATAATGCTGATTCCCATCTACCTCACCACCAACCAATCAGAAGAATATCCATGAGCTGTTTTGAACCATTACTATAAAATTCTTCACTATCCCTTCAAGGTCAGGGCCCACAGTTTTAGCCTACTGTGTCCCCCTTTGCCTGGCAAAACAATAAAGCTATTCTTTTCTACTTTACGCAAAACTCTGCCTTTGAGATTTAATTTGATATCAGGGTACAGAGACCAGATTCAACTTCAATATTTCAGCAAACTGGTTGGAGATTTCATTATTTTGCTCTTAAGGTAAATTTAACCTTGTTTTGTAGCCACAGAATGGTAAAGATCTAGGATAAGCAGTAACTGTACTGTCAAGTTGGTTTACCATAACAAAGTTATTTTCCAGTATTAACTGCTGCTGCTAAGTCGCTTCAGTTGCGTCCAACTCTGCGTGACCCCATAGACGGCAGCCTACCAGGCTCCTCCGTCCATGGGATTCTTCAGGCAAGAATACTGGAGTGGGTTGCCATTTCCTTCTCCAATGCATGAAAGTGAAAAGTGAAAGTGAAGTCTCTCAGTCGTGTCCAACTCCTAGCGACCCCATGGGCTGCAGCCTACCAGGCTCCTCCGTCCATGGGATTTTCCAGGCAAGAGTACTGGAGTGGGGTGCCATTGTATTAACTAAATTGTTTTAAAATTAAACTTTTAGTATTGTAAATCACTGGGAATCCCTTGACATGAATATTGGTATCACCAACCACCTTATCCTTTAAAACTCTCCATTATGAGTGCTTTAATTATTTCTGCTTTTAGACCTTTCTTTCTTTCTTTTTTTTTCTTTTATCTTCTACATTGTTACTTTTTTTCTTATTTTTTTAATATAAATTTATTTATTTTAATTGGAGGTTAATTACTTTACAATATTGTATTGGTTTTGATGTATGGTAAAACCAATACTTTTTTATTAATGTCTCCTCATTTTTTTGGCTTTCTTTTGCCTCATGACTTCTATAATAGCATGTAGTAAAGCCCTTAGACACTTCTTAGTTCCCCTACCCAACCTGTTATACTTAAGACTAAAGAAGTTGCTGATCCTGTGTTAGACACTTATATGGTAAATGTTTCAAACAGAATTTGGTACTTATTCCATTTCATTATGAGAAAGCAATTAGCATCTACTTAAATGCGCTAAATGAAGCATCACTGACTCAATGGACATGAGTCTGATCAACTACTGGGAGATAGTGAAAGACGGGGAAGCCTGGTGTGCTGTAGTCCACAGGCTTGTAAAGAGTTGGACATGATTTAGTGACTGAACAACAATAGTAAATGAATCTATATGGCCTGAGAGGAATAATAAATATTCAGATAGTTTTTTATTGATGTGGAGTTTACTTTTGTGGTTTATACATCCATGTTCATATATTTTAAAGAAGGAAGAACAAAGAGAGACAAAAATAGGGGTTAAAATTGGTTTGGTGATCTAGGGAAAGCCAAGATGAAAAGAGAAGAGACCTATATGTTATAGTTTGAAATTGAAGAGCATATTACTCCAGGGCTTTGATAATATTGTATGTACCATTAGTTCTCTGATACATATCTCTCCCCTAGGCTTCAGAATTACATCTCTTGCTCTAATTGAATGTCTCCAGGTCATCACAAATTCACCATGTTTAAAATGAGTGTATCACCTCCTGCCCCAATCTTCTCTCTCTCTCTCTCTTCAGTGAAAGCCCCATCAACCATACAAGTGGCCTTCCTTAGGCCTGAAAGATTTTCATTATGCAAATCTGATCTTATCACTTTCTTTTTTAAAACTTTCAGTGCTTTGCCATTGTCTTGGGATAGCAAGGCTCAGTGATCTGTCCCCTGCCTGCCACTCTCCCCACTGTTAAAAACCAAATTGGAACACAGTAAGGAGGAATTTTATTCAAAAGCACTATTGCAAGAGACAAAGGAGCTATTGCAATACAGGGAATTACTACATAAGATCTGCAAGTCTCAAATATTAAGCAAAAACCTTTTCTTTTATATAGGAAAAAACAGCTAGAAGGAACTGAGTGTGGTGAAGTTAGCTGAAAGAGTGGTCCTATTGGATAATAAGTATATCACAGAATATTTTATCCTGAGGTCAGCCTGTTCTCAGAAGGCTGAGAAGGCTGTATTTTAGCTCAGGCTGCAGATGAGTCAAGCTCAGGGACTTGGGGGAAGAACAGAATCTTAACCAAAATTTGGTTAATAGGCATATTGTTCCCATACATCAATGGGGACAAAACAGTTCAACAAATTAATTATGAGGCAAGGCATAAGAATTTGGAAGGTCTGTCTCTCCTCATAATATGTAAATGAGAGTCAATGAGTCTTATCTAAGTCACATAGCACAAGGTGGTTCTTTGTAGTAAACCATTTCCTGGAACAGGAAGGATGGGGTAACTTCTTAACCTTCCCTATTTTCCAGGAGCACAGAGCTCAGATGAAATTCACCATTGTCATGACATTACTCAGTTCTCTCTTTTTGTACTCCTTTTGTTACAAGAAGGATCAACCTGAAATTACTTACGCATTCATGCTAAGTCCTTTCAGTTTGAGACCCTATGAACTGTCGCTCTCCAGGCTTCTTTGTCCTTGGGAATTCCCCAGCCAAGAATACTGGAGTGGGTTGCCATGCCCTCCTCCAGGGGATCTTCTCAACCCATGGAAGCAGTCTCATGTCTCCTGCATTGGCAGGTGGGTTCTCTACCATTAGCACCACCAGGGAAGCCTGTGAAATTTCTCACACAGGCATTGATTTGTATCCTCACAGGCTAATATTTTCTACCCAAGCACCACTTACCTGGCTTATTCTAACCCATCACTCAGCAAGGAACTTATGTTTAACTAGACTGGGTAGTTCTTTCTAACCCGTGAAAAAAAGATTGGTGTCCTGAAGTGTCTTGCCACTGATAGTAGTGAATGTTATCTGAGCCCTGTGCTTCTGGAAAACAGCAACAATTAATAAACCCCCTCACCCTTTTGTGAATTGGTTTATTGCAAAGGGCCATCCTTCCTATATGGTTTAAATAAGACTCACAGATCTCTTTGTCATTTACGTAGCCCAAAACAGAGGCTCTTGAAGTTCCTTTTTTTTTTTATTCTCATAAATGATTAGCTGAGCTACTTGTCCCCACTAATAAACTGAAACAAAATGACCATTCATCTAATTTGGTCAAACTTTAGTTAAGCGTCTCTCCTTCACAAGATCCTCAACTTTGACTCACTCTAAGCCCAAGCTGGCAAACAATCGCCTCTTAGTGGCCCCCTCATGAGATTAGGCTAACTTCGAGATAAAATGGTTTCCGATTACTAAAGAAAAACAAAGTCAGACTAGTAGTTAAAGTCAGTAAAGACAGATTTTATTTTATAGTCCCACCATAGTAGTCCCTTGGACTGCAAGGAGATCCAACCAGTCTATCCTAAAGGAAACTAGTCCTGGGTGTTCATTGGAAGGACTGATGTTGAAGCTGAAACTCCAATATTTTGGCCACCTGATGTGAAGAACTGACTCATTTGAAAAGACTCTGATGTTGGGAAAGATTGAGGGCAGGAGGAGAAGGTGACGACAGAGGATGAAATGGTTGGATGGCATCACCAACTCAATGGACATGAGTTTGGATAAACTCTGGGAGTTGGTGATGTACAGGGAGGCCTGGTGTGCTGCGGTTCATGGGGTCACAAAGAGTCGGACATGACTGAGTGACTGAACTGAAATGAACATAGTAGGGGAGAGACTCCAGTGTAACCTGAGCTCAATTCTGATCTGTGCAGAAGTGACTGATCGTTTCAAAGAAATAATGAGGAATTAGGAAAGGGAAATGTGTGGGGTGCTTGAACAGAGTCAGGGAAATGAAAAACTGTAAGAAGCAGATAAGGACATTGATCATTTTAATATGATTAGGCCACCTGTGCCTGCTAAGTGGTACTTATCAAAGTTAGACTCCCACCCTCCCACAAAGACTAGGAGACAGGGGCTCTAGGCTTCCTGATGATTACTTTCAAAGGAGAGGCTCTTAGGTCCTTGAGAAAAACACTCTTAGGTTTAAGGAAATACATATACAACTCAAAGGGAGAGAAGGAGGATTTATAAAAATAAGTTTTTAAAGTAAATGCTTCTAAGGGAAAGTGTGGGTGGGGCTGTAATCAGGTTTTGGCTGGAACAAATAATGCGTATTTTTCACACCAGTGAGCTTTTCTCAGACTGGAACTTAAGGGGGTTGAGGTCATGATCCTAGGGGTGCTGTCTTGAGCTGTTAGAAATAATGCTAGTGTTTGTTACAGTGTCTTAGTGTGAGGGGCACCTGAAATCCTTTGTGCAGAGAGTCTGCAGCTCTCATAGCCCAAGGTTGAAGGCTACTTGAGAAGAGAGCTCAGAAGAGCCTGATTAAGGAGAGTCTCTGTCATGATCTACCACCTGATCATACCACTTCCACCAATTCTTCCTGCTCGTCCACACTCACTTTTTTCTAGCTTTGTTCACCTCTCCCTAAATAAAAGCCCTTTTCTGCTTGACCTTTGAGACATTTGCAGCATTCAGACAGGACTTCTTATTGTAATTGCCCTCCTCCCCCTATTGCAGTAGTCCTTGTTATTCCTCCTGCAATAATCCTTTTGAATAAAGTCTCTGCTTCCCCAAGTCCAGATTGGTTTTTCATCTGATACCATAGAACTCTGTTACATCGTCTTGTGATAAGTTGTTGCATAAGAACAAGTACTGTATCTGTTATTCAACAGGCAGCATCAAATAGGAGCTCAATAAATATTTATTAACAGAACAGTACATGAGTAGATACTGTATTAAGAATGTATATATAATTACAAGTACTTTGAAAAGAGTTGTAGGATTCAGTGCCATATAATGGCTCTATTATCAACTAAAAGTTTTCAAGAGAGCAGGGAATAAGTAATGGTTCTAATAATTTCCTTTGACAAAGTTTCTCTTTTTATGTAACTAAAGATGACTGAACACTGACAATATTACCTCTCCCCCTTTCTTATATGAAGATGAAATGTCATTGTAGATTGCAGGAGAGGAAAAACCTTCCCTCTACCCTCTTAAATGGTTCAGGCCTGCCAATTAAACTGATGAAAGACAGATTAACAGAAGAAAAGGTATACAATTTTTATTGATGTTAATATTTTTATGTGTCTGGGAGTTTCACAGAAAAGAAGTAAAAGCCCAAATATATGGTTACACTCAAGAGCTTATATACCATTTTAACAAAGGGCAATAAATTGTGCACGAGTGACTAGACAAGGAAAAGGAGATTTGAGCTTCTAGTAGTGATAAACTGTGGGAAAATGACTAGGAAATCATGGAGCAACTGACAGAGATAATGGCTATTTTAGTAAGCAATACTTAAAAGCTTTTATCTTGGCATCAATCCCCACCTTTGGTGATGAGTTGTTCTCCTCTTTGTGATACAGTGGGGCTGGGTTTCTTGTGGGGAATTTATAGCCTTCTTTTCATCAGATAAGGAAGGGAAGAGGGCTCTTACTGCACCTGCTGTTTTTCAAAATAATCCATTTCCCAAAGTGGAACATTTTAGGGTGGCATATTTTTGATTCCATTCAAAATCCTTGGTCTTTTCAAAAGACAGAATTTGAATATTTATGTTTTGAGATTTAGTTTGTTGTTTATTCTTTTAATCAGTGAGAAGGTGTGTTTTCCAATTGTGTGTGGATTTGAAAAGTAAGGCAAAAAATACAATTTATTGCTTTACCCTACTGTTTCCCAGTACAACAGATTTACACTTAACTGTATGTTTTGGTAAACCATTCAAATTAATCCCAAAGATTATATTTAAGGTAAGAGGTATTTGCTGAGTATTTAACAGCCCACTAAACTCATTGATAGGAGAAGGAAACGGCAACCCACTGCAGTGTTCTTGCCTGGAGAATCCCAGGGATGGGGCAGCCTGGTGGGCTGCCATCTATGGGGTCACACAGAGTCAGACACGACTGAAGTGACTTAGCAGCAGCAAGCTCATTGATCTTATTGATATCATGGCTCAGTTTTCAGAATAAGCTTGGTAATTAACAATGTAGATGACTTGCTACAGGCAAGATCTTTGTATGTTGATACGCTGACTTTCAGCTTCCTTTTTAAGAGGATGAATCACATTTGCATACTTTTTTCATTGTGAAGACCTTTATTGCTGTATATAAACTTTTAAAATATCTTGAGCATAGCAGTAACTTTGCTCAATTGTTCCTAGTCTCGGTTCTTTCACACTTTAATTGTTAAATGAAAGTAGTGTTGCTGAACAAAAAAGGAATATCTCAATTTGAAAAAAAAAAAAAAAAGAAAGACGTTTCTATTTTGAATGTAGTCAATATGAAATAATGTAAAAGATTTACAAGCAAATGAATGACACTACTTTGTGATTTAAAGAGTATAAAATATAGGAACTCGAACTATTCAATATGATGGTCAAGTTCAAGAAGCATAGTATTCTGTGTTTTTAACTGGATTACTAGTGAACAAGGCAAATTTAAATGTAACCCAGTTAAAGGGCAGGGGGAGAGGAGATTCATGGAAAGCCAAACACAACTGGGACTGTTTACCTAACTTCTCAGCTGCTGTTTATTTCCATGAGAACAAGGTGATATAGATTACTGATTATATACCATATGCATGAACAAAGCCAAAAGGTTCATGACACAGGAATAGTTTGGGCTGCTGTGACCAGGACTGGATGAAACACAAGTTGGAATCAAGATTGCCAGGAGAAATATCAATAACCTCAGATATGCAGATGACACCATACTTCTGGCAGAAAGTGAAGAACTAGAGTATTTTGATGAAAGTGAAAGAGGAGAGTGGAAAAGTTGGCTTAAAACTTAACATTCCAAAAACTAAGATCTTGGCATCTGGTCCTATCACTTCATGGCAAATAGATGGGGAAACAATGGAAACAGTGATGACAGAATTTATTTTGGGGGGCTCCAAAATCACTGCAGATGGTGACTGCAGCCATGAAATTAAAAGAGGCTTACTCCTCGGAAGGAAAGTTATGACCAACCTAGACAGCATATTGAAAAGCAGAGACGTTACTTTGCCAACAAAGGTCAGTCTAGTCAAAGCTTTGGTTTTTCCAGTGGTCATGTATGGATGTGAGAGTTGGACTATAAAGAAAGCTGAGCTCCAAAGAATTGATGCTTTTGAACTGTGGTGTTGGAGAAGACTCTTGAGCGTCCCTTGGACAGCAAGGAAATTCAACCAGTCCATCCTAGAGGAAATCAGTCCTGAATATTCATTGGAAGGACTGATATTGAAGCTGAAACTCTGATACTTTGGTCACCTGATGTGAAGAACTGACTCATTTGAAAAGACCCTGATGCTGGGAAAGATTGAAGGCAGGAGGAGAAGGGGATGACAGAGGATGAGATGGTTGGATGGCATTACCGACTCAATGGGTATGAGTTTGAGTAAGCTCCGGGAGTTGGTGATGGACAGGGAAGCCTCGCATACTGCAGTCCATGGGGTCGCAAAGAGTCAGACACAACTGAGGGACTGAACTGAACAACTGTAACCAGGAAGGATTAATTTTGAATTTACAGTGAATCTACTTCTGTGATTTTAACCCTTATCTTGGTGCTTTTATTATTATAGGCATACATAATGCCCTGCCTCAGGGAGATAACTTGACCCTGCCCACCTGTGAAGAACTGACATTCTTGAATCCTTTGTGTGGCAAGTGGCACAGCACTTGGCCCCTCAACTGTTGCTTACCCGTGAGGCCCAGAAACTCACATTTGGGGAGGCCAGAATCATAGATAGATGTGACATTTTTGTTTGTTGACATCTAATCCATAAAATAATCTAACATCCAGGCCCCAATAAGATGGTTATTTTGAGGCACCAACTTGCCATCTTCTCAGTCAGTCAGCTCCCCAGTAAAGTCCCTTCCTTATCCCAACACACTGTCTTGGATTTATTGACTTACATTGCGGTTAGCAGAGCGAGCTTGGACTCAGTAACACTACATTCAACTGTTTTGGCAGAAAAATGAAAATGATAGTAGCATTTGATTGATAGTTTTAGACTTAGTTTCCTCATTAATATTAAAATATGGCATTTAACATATTTTATTAATACTTCACAATAATCTCAGTGTAATTTTTCACACATAGCCAAGCATGGCTCAAGTAACTACAGTTTCTTAGGACAGACTGTGGGATGCCTAGATCTTCAGATAACTGAGTCAGCTTCAGGTTATGCCAGACTTCCAAGCAGAGCTGTAGCTACAAAATAGGGTGGCAAAGTTTTGGACATGACTGAGCAACTGAGCACACACACACGTTCCCAGAGAAAGACTCAGTAACCCAGAGAAAGAGCAAGAGAATGGGAGAGGGATTCAAACATAAGATGATTGGATATAGCAACAGATGATCAAAAGACTTTAATGTGAATTATACTGGAAGATCAAAGAAACCAGGAGGTGGGCAGCATTCCAGGAAATCTGCCAGAATGTGCAAGGATTGTACCTACCAAACTAAGATTCAGAGGAAGCAGGCAAATCCCAAGGACAACATTATTGGTAAGAAAAAGAGTCCCCGAGTCCTACAGAGATCTAAGTATTAGGCATATTAACAAAACAGGAACTCAAAGTGTAAGCAGCTCCTTTGCTGTTTGTTCATTCCTATTTTCCTTAGACCTTAATCATAAAAATAGGATCATTAGGAAACATTTAACTTAGCTCTTGATTTCTGCTTTTTTAAATATACACAACACCTTACCTAACTTGTTTATTCCTTTCATGGATTAGAAGGAATAAGAAGAGTTAAGTAATTAAAGAATGATTCACTCTCTACTTCTAGTTTGCCCTTAGTAAATTTGCAGGTAGACCATGTGTGTAAGAGAACAGCCAGTTGCAGGCAGACCATGCAAGCAAGACTGCATCTCAAGGAAGATTGGAAGAAGTCAGCAGGCCTGAACGCCATGAAAAAAGTGTTGAAGTATCTGATCTCCTGCCTTAATGATGAACCGAGATTATTTCCCCTTTTTCTCCTTTAAAAATTGTCATGGCTGAGCAGAATCTTTGGAGTTGGTCTCTCTAGGACCATATTCTCCCCAGTTTGCCAGCTTTTCTGAATAATGTATCCTTCTTCGCTATAGAACCTTGCAGCTCGATTTATTGGTTGTTGAGTGGCTAGCAGCAGAACTAGTTTTCCGCTACAAAAGAAACAGCAGAAGGCTGTTTTCTGAGCAGAGGCATCAGGTTTAGGCTGCACTGGTGGAAAGATCACTCACAGCTAAGCGATGGGCTAGAAAATCTTTATTTCCTATCTATTAAAGATAAGATTGGTCCTCTACTGTAGGCTGTAAGGGTCAATCAGTACAGTTGTGGGGAAATTAAGGCTAAAAAAAGTGGGACAAGGCCAAGTCTGACATTCTGAACCAGTGAACAAAATCTTATCAAGAATTCAAAGAAAAATCAAGCAAAGGTGGCTTTAATTTGTTGGATTTCATTATCGGGTATATCATGAAAAAGATGTAAATACAGTGAACATATATAGAGTATAGCCCCTTTACTTGTACACTCAATTTCATTCCTCCTTATCCACTCGACTATGCAGGTACCCCTTTCCTTACTTGTGTCATCTATTTTTTCATTATTGCAGTATCATTCCCAATAGTATGTGCATATGTGGCAGTATTTCCCACCTTGACACAATTTCTTTTGATGCTATATCTTTTCAAGCTTCTATTACTTTTCTTTGCTTCCCCTTTAACATAACTACTTTCAAATTGCCAATCATCAATGACTCTACTTCATCCTCTTCTATTCTCTCTTGAACTCACTCCAGTCAGGTTTTTATCTCTGAAGTAGCTCTTGACAAGTTTACCAACGATCTCCATGTTCCTAAATCTTACACTTAATTCTCAGTCCTCATATTACTCACCTATGAGCTGCATTTAACATAATTTGATTACTTCCTCTTGACTTACGGGAAAATCTTCTCTCTTTTGCCACCATAAAATGTGCCTCTTTGGCATAAAGATTATTTTGAGTAGATGATAACTGAGGAAAAGCAGATACAGGAAAATTTCACCATCCTTCCTGTATTTACCTCAAAGGAGGACACAAATTTACAAAGGTGTTCCTCCTCTGCTCTCTACTAGGGAGGACAAAATTTAATCACTGGAGAAAACTTTAAATTGTTATCCTAGAGAAAATATCAGGGGAATCTACAAACAAAACTTTACTAACTAGGCTTTATCTATCATTAGTTTCCCATGTATTTGCCTCCTTTGGGGAGTCAAGTTATTTTACCTTCATCTTGTCACTTCTTTAAAACCTATTTCTTTTGTTAAGATGCAATATCAACCCAAGCCCTAGCTATTCCTTTAAATTACTCATCCCTGAATTTCTCCTCTATATATGATGTATGTATGTGAATAAACTTGTCTATTTTACTTCTGTTAATTTGTCTTTTGTTACTGAGACCAGCCAACAGCCTAGAAGGGCGGAAGGATAAAATACATTTTTTTCCTTCTTTGTATCTCCTTACTTTATTGACTACTCTTTCTTGGCATGCTTTGCTGGATCATCCTTACCTTCCAGATATCTTAAGTGTTAGAATGCCCCAGGACTCAAATTTCTTCCCTATGTCTTTTGACTGTAATGCATATGACTTTCTACTTGAGGACTTTCTCTGTCCAAGGTATTGGGGTGGGAGGTGTTCCACTTCTAACTTCAGCAGGCTACCCCAGGAAATTAGCATCCCCAAGAGCAGCCTTTAATCAATAACTGATATGAATGAGTGGATAAATACCTCTGTTTTCCTCACTTCTTGGACAGGACAGCATTAAGGCGTGTTCTACAGTTGCTCTGAATTCTCCTTCAGCTGCATGGGCCTCAGCTACACATCAGAGTAACCCACTAATGAATGTACTCTGCATTGGCTTTCTTCTCTTCTCTGTCTCATTTCTCTTCTTTCTGGTTGGTGCTTCCTGGGTTCCCCAGTAAACAGACTATAAGACAGAGATGTGTGTGCACATTTGGGCAGCGCTCCTAGGAATGACACTTGGAAGGCTGTGAGAAAAACAGAATTGGGCATGGGGAGAAACTGAACTGTAACACAGATTCCCCATAAGGTACCAGCTGATTCTATAAGTGAAAAGAAAGTGAACTCGCTCAGTCGTATTTGACTCTTTGTGACCCCATGGACTGTAGCCTACCAGGCTCCTCAGTCCATGGAATTTTCCAGGCAATAGTACTGGAGTGGGTTGTCATTTCCTTTTCCAGAAGATTTTCCCAATCCAGGGATTGAACGTCTGAGCCACCAGGGAAGCCCTGCTGACTCTATGGGCAGCTGTATAACCAGGATACCTTTCAGAGCTGTCTTCAGTGGAGACAAAAGGGGTGAGGATGTTGGACCCTGAATAAACTGGTGTGTGTATGCAGGTTGCCCTCCCCGGGGAGGAGCTATAACTCAGGTAAGATAGTTCTTCTTGACTGAGGACAATCTTTAGAGAGAGACTCCACTGTGGACCTTCAGTAACAATACTTCTGGCAGCTAGGAGGATGGGTAGGAAAGGATCCAAAGGCTTATCAGAGAATCAACTACAGTTTGTCCAGTGCTGCTGAGATTCATTTGTTTCATATGATTTTTGCCCATCTGGGAAAAGCTCCTCCAGGATTCGACTTGCTTTTATTGGTATAATATTCATGTTTTTTCTTCTCTAGTTCCTGTCATTGCTGCTACTGCTGCTAAGTTGCTTCAGTCATGTCCTACTCTGGCAGCCCACCAGGCTCCCCCGTCCCTGGGATTCTCCAGGCAAGAACACTGGAGTGGGTTGCCCTTTCCTTCTCCAATGCCTGAAAGTGAAAAGTGAAAGTGAAGTCACTCAGTCATGTCCGGCTCTTAGTGACCCCATGGACTTCAGCCCATCAGGTTCCTCCATCCATAGGATTTTCCAGGCAAGAGTACTGGAGTGGGGTGCCATTGACTTCTCCGAGTTCCTGTCACAGACCTCTTCAAATTCAGAATTTCCTTAATGACAGGAGAATCTTTGTTATTCATAATGAACCCCTTTCAACCACAGACAACACCTCAGTTTATGCTAATGAGATAACTCTGGATAGGGACCCTAGACAGCTTTACTCTGGGAGCTGACCATCCGAAAGACCAAACATGGAATTAGAGGGTTGAAACTTTCAGGTCAAAGCCCTGAAATCTGGAGAGGTGAGGAGAGGCTGGAGATTGAGTTCTATCAAAGTTCTTGAACATTGAGATTCATAGATCTTCTGAATTGCTGAATGCATGAAGTCCTGGGAAATGGCACACCTGGAGAGGGTATACAAGCTCTGTGCCCTCTCCTACCATACCGTGTCTTACACATTTCTTCCATTTGACTCTTCCCAAGTTGTATGCAATCTTTATGATAAACTAACTGATAAACATTAATGAAGTGTTTTCCTGAGTTCTGCAAGTTGGTCTAGTGAATGATTAAACATTAGGAAACAGTTGTGGGAACCTAGAATTTATAGCCAGTCAGTTAGAAATATGGGTTGCCCCTGAGACTTGTGAATGACATCTGAAATAAGGGCAGTCATGTAGTATTGAGCCCTTAACCTATGGGGTCTTTGCTAACTTCAAATGTCATTGTCAGAATTAAATTGAGTTGTTGCACACCCAGGTAGTGTCAGAGAATTCACTTTGGTGTTAGGAAAAAAAAAACAAACTACATATTTGGTGTCAAAGTGGAATCAGAGAAAATATCACCACAGGCTCTTTTAAAAAAAAAAAAACTTAATAAATGAAAATTAGTGGTACCAGCTCTTGTTGCTATAGCTCTCTTGAGATAACAACTGATACTCCTTATCTCCCTTGTCTTCTGTCTTTTCTAGAGCACCCTCATTCTCAGCTAGTTTCCTGCTTTTCCAGAGGGCACAGCAGGTTAGATGACTCACAAAACCTACTATGAATTGAATTTTATTCCCCCCAAATTCATACTTTAAAGCCCTAAATCACAACATGTATTGGGAAGGGTATTGTGCATTTGGAGATTAATGCCTTTAGGAAGTATGTGCATGCTCAGTTGTGTCCAACTTTTTGTGCACAAAAAGCTAGGAGCCACCAGGCTCCTCTGTCCATGGGATTTCCCAGGCAAGAATGTTTGTGGGTTGCCATTTCCTTCTCTAGGCCTTTAGGAGGTATTTAAGGTGAAATGAGGTTATAGAATGGGGCCCTAATGTGATAGTATTGGTGGCCTTATAAGAAGAGAAAGACAGAGAAATCACTGTCTCTCCATCTGCATGTGCAAAGAAAGGCCACATGAGGAAAAAGTAGCTATCTATAAGCCAAGAAGAGAGGTCTCATCAGAAGCTGTACTCTGCCAGACCTTGATATGGGACGTCTAATCTTCAGATCTATGAGAAATAAATCACTATGTTGTTTTAGCCGACCAGTCTATGATATTTTGTCATGGCAGCCTGGGAAAACTAATACACCCTCATCCCATAGAGATCTGAGTTTTCTGCCACTATGCCTTTCTCAGTCTGTGACTTCAGCCCTTGACCATTCATTATCTAAATTATCAGGGAATACAATGAAGCAGTGGATCAACAAGGTGCCTAAATGTATTCTTTCCTGCCCCCATTAGTAATAGTAGCCTTACCTCCTTCAGATAATGAAGGTTGAATTCCCCTGTCAATGTGGTAACTAATTTTCTTGCCTCCTAGCTTCTTGATGCAAGGAGCTGAAAGTAAGTGGAAGGCGGATGTAACTTAAAGTTCAATGAGGTTTTACTATGTCCTTGGGAATCAGGGCTGCTAGACGCCTAAAAATGTCCATGCCCTAATCCCTATTATCTGTGACTATGTTATATAACATGACAAGTGGAACATTGCAGATGTAAAGTTACTAATCAGTTACTCTTAAATAGGAAAATTATCCTGGTTAACCAATTGGGCACAAAAAAATCACATCAACTGTTAAAGGCAGACAATACTCTTTAGGTGGAAGAAGCAGAAGTCAGAGGTTTGAAGCATGAGAAGGACTGTGCCATTGCTGGTTTTCAGATAGAGGAGGTAACATGACAAGGAATATGGACAACCTTAAGGAGTTGAAAGAGATTTCTAGCTGATAGCCAGCAATGAGATGAGGATTTCAGCTCTAGAACCATAGAGAACTGAATTTGGCCAGCAACCTGGGAAGCTCAGTTGTGGATTCTACCCAGAAACTCCAGATAAGACCACATGTTGACTGACACCATAATTCCATCTTTGTGAGACTCTAGGCAGAGAAAACCAAACAAGACTTCTTAGCTACAAAACTATGAGATAACAATTTGTGTTGTTCTAAGCTGCTCTGTTTGTAAAAATTTTTACAGGAAAAAAAAAGAAAATGAGTCTGAAATTGTGGAGATAAGAAGTACATATTGCCCAAATGGGTTATTGAATAATGGTAAGCAAGACAGTTCTTAGTTTCACCATTGGTTCTCAGAGACGTATACCAATTGAGGGCTTAGTATTATATAATGGTCATTGATTTAGGTTATATAGCATATCCTAGAGGATGGTATCTCATCCTCAAAAGAAATGGTCTCAAGATGGTGTTTCAATTGATTCATCACCCTACAAGCCAGCAGCATTTAAACTGTGCAATATGTTCTAGGATCAGTGGAAACTATGAACATGAGCTCACTACTGAACCTTCTTTTTTGGAAAATCGGTCCCTTGATTTGTCAAAATACCTTGTGGTACCCTGTTGGTGTAGAAAAACACTGTGAATTCTCAGGTTGTCATGCTGACTAAGATAAGAAAGGCAAGCCCATTCTTAGGATACATGTCAACTGTACTGATTAAGAATTAGTGTTTCTTCCAGCGTGGAGGACATCCAGTGTAATCTCTTTGCCATCAAGTGGGTGATTGATCTCCTTGAGGGAAGCTGCCATAATAGTGACTCAAATTTGTCACTTTTCCATTGCTTGCTGGTTATACATTCAGAAGCAGCAGTAACTAGATTAACCTTGGTTAATGAGACTATTCAATAGTTAGTCCATACTTAACCTCCATAATTGCAATCTGGGTTTCTCCAATCATGAGCCTATTGTGTTAGACTGGAGTAGTCTAGTTATATTTTTTCTTTTGTTATTTAGTGCTTCTTCGATGTTGGATGCTTTCTATGACAGACATGACATGAGTAGTGTTAGTCACTCAATCATGTTCCACTCTTTGTGACTCCATGGACTCCTGCTAGGTTCCTCTGTCCACTGGATGCTCTCTGGCAGGTGTTAAAGTGTAAAATAAATATCTTTCCAAAGGTACATCCACTATGTTTCTTTTACTGACCTTCTTGTTGTTGACCTTTTAATCTCTTTAATTCTAGGCCCTTGATCAATCAACCAAGCTCTTTCCTAATGCCCATGAATCTATGTATATTCTAATCCTGGGCCACTTTTCTTTCTCATGAAGTGAATAATTTGGTATACCACATGAAATTCTGCACATTATGAGGATTTTCTTTCATGGCTGTCTTTTGAAGCCACCCCTGGGTAGAGCTCTGATGCAGCTAGAGTTTATTTATGCTCCCACCCATATACTAAGCTGGTCCAACCATTAATTAGGCTCCTCCATTTCCTTTCTGAATTAGCTAATCATAAGGTACCTCCCCCATCTGATCATAGGTATGGAGTTAGGGAGTGGGACTGTTATAAGAGTAGTGAATGTTTTAGAGATATGGACCACCTTCTCATCTAGCTTGCATATAACTTCTGGCTCTGGTGATCCTGAATTTACCACCTCCAAATAATGATGGACTGCTCTTGGTCCTGCATGACCTTAAGATTTGGTTGATCTGAGAGAACCTAGGTTATCATGGGGAGCTTTGAATGGGTATACACCTTTCAAAACCTATGGGGTTTTGAAAAAACCAGGTGGGGTCCTGTGTTGTGAGGTACTGGGCTATGGTAGAGACACATCACCTGACCACAAGCTTCATTAGTTTGTTTCTTACACAGCTGCTAAGGAAGTCTTTAATACTATGTCAGATTAGGTCACTTCTTTGCTTAAAACCTTTCAATGGCTTCCCACGCCACTTTAAAGAAAAGCTAAAGTCACAGCAATGACCTACAAGGCCTTCATATGATCTGGGACTTTCATATATCTTCTACCTCATTTGAAACCACTTTTCTCTCTCACTCTGTTCTAGCCACACAGTCTTCCTTGCTGTTCTTTGAATATACCAATAATACTCCTATACAGGGTGCTTAGACTCACCATATAATTTTTCCAGAACCTGCTACCTCCAGGCTTCTGCATGGCTTACTCTATTACTTTATTCACATATCTGGTCAAATGTCTCAACATCAGAGAAGAGTTGCCTGACCACCTTAGCTAAAAAAGATACTTCCTATCTGTGCTATGAAATAATTTTTAGTTCTGGCTTAGACTTATTCAGAGCCTTTAGTACAACTTTATGTATCATATATTTATTTGCTTATATTGGATCATGAACTCCTTATTGCCAAATTCAGACTGAAATTGAAGAAAGTGGGGAAAACCACTAGACCATTCAGGTATGACCTAAATCAAATCCCTTATGACTATATAGTGGAAGTGAGAAATAGATTTAAGGGACTAGATCTGATAGACAGAGTGCCTGATGAACTATGGATGGAGGTTCATGACTTTGTACAGGAGACAGGAATCAAGACCATCCCCAAGAAAAAGAAATGAAGAAAAAGCAAAATGGCTTTCTGAGAAGGCCTTACAAATAGCTGTGAAAAGAAGGAAAGTGAAAAGCAAAGGAGAAAAGGAAAGATATAAGCATCTGAATGCAGAGTTCCAAAGAATAGCAAGGAGAGATAAGAAAGCCTTCCTCAGTGATCAATGCAAAGAAATAGAAGAAAACAACAGAATGGGAAAGACTAGAGATCTCTTCAAGAAAATTAGAGATACCAAGGGAACATTTCATGCAAAGATGGGCTCAATAAAGGACAGAAATGGTATGGACCTAACAGAAGCAGAAGATATTAAGAAGAGGTGGCAAGAATACACAGAAGAACTGGACAAAAAAGATCTTCACAACCCAGATAATCACGATGGTGTGATCACTGACCTAGAGCCAGACATCCTGGAATGTGAAGTCAAGTGGGCCTTAAGAAGCATCACTACGAACAAAGCTAGTGGAGGTGATGGAACTCCAGTTGAGCTATTTCAAATCCTAAAAGATGATGCTGTGAAAGTGCTGCACTCACTATGCCAGCACGTTTGGAAAACTTAGCAGTGGCCACAGGACTGGAAAAGGTCAGTTTTCATTCCAATCCCAAAGAAAGGCAATACTAAAGAATGCTCAAACTACTGCACAATTGCACTCATCTCACACACTAGTAAAGTAATGCTCAAAATTCTCCAAGCCAGGCTTCAGCAATACGTGAACCGTGAACTTCCAGATGTTCAAGCTGGTTTTAGAAAAGGTAGAGGAACCAGAGATCAAATTGCCAACATCTGCTGGATCATCAAAAAAGCAAGAGAATTCCAGAAAAATATCTATTTCTGCTTTATTGACTATGCCAAAGCCTTTGACTGTGTGGATCACAATAAACTGTGGAAAATTCTGAAAGAGATGGGAATACCAGATCACCTGACTGCCTCTTGATAAACCTGTATGCAAGTCAGGAAGCAACAGTTAGAACTGGTCATGGAACTACAGACTTGTTCCAAATAGGAAAAGGAGTACATCATGAGAAACGCTCAGCAGGAAGAAGCACAAGCTGAAATCAAGATTGCCAGGAGAAATCTCAATAACCTCAGATATGCAGATGACACCACCCTTATGACAGAAAGTGAAGAAGAATTAAAGAGACTCTTGATGAAAGTGAAAGAGGAGAGTGAAAAGTTGGCTTAAAGCTCAACATTCAGAAAACTAAGATCATGGCATCTGGTCCCATCACTTCATGGGAAATAGATGGGGAAACAGTGGCTGACTTTATTTTTCTGGGCTCCAAAATCACTGCAGATGGTGAGTGCAGCCATGAAATTAAAAGATGCTTACTCTTTGGAAGGAAAGTTATGACCAACTTAGATAGGATATTGAAAAGCAAAGACATTACTTTTCCAACAAAGGTCCGTCTAGTCAAGGCTATGGTTTTCCTAGTGGTCATGTATGGATGTGAGAGTTGGACTATAAAGAAAGCTGAGCACTGAAGAATTGATGCTCTTGAACTGTGGTGTTGGAGAAGACTCTTGAGAGTCCCTTGGACTGCAAGGAGATCCAACCAGTCTATCCTAAAGGAGATCAGTCCTGGATGTTCATTGGAAGGACTGATGTTGAAGCTGAAACTCCAATACTTTGGCCACCTGATGCGAAGTGCTGACTCATTTGAAAAGACCCTGATGCTGGGAAAGATTGAGGGCATAAGGAGAAGGAGATGACAGAGGATGAGATGGTTGGATGGCATAACCGACTCAATGGACATGGGTTTGGGTAGACTTTGTGAGCTGATGATGGACAGGAAGGCCTGGCCTGCTGCAGTTCATGGGGTTGCAAAGAGTTGGACACGACTGAGTGACTAAAATGAACTGAACTGATTCTATTTTCTCCTATTACATTACAAACTACAGTAGCACTAGAATTTTTTGTTGTCTTTTTTAGTGTTACATTCTAGAAACTAAAGATGTGTCTGTAGTATTAGGTATTCAATACATATTTGTTGAATGAATGAATGCATACATTTGTCATTCTTTTGGGTTACCTACATAGCAGCCAGAGTTATCCCGTTAGAGTATGTGAGATCAGCTCATTCCACTGTGCTAAATTCTCCACTCATTTTCCATTTTAGAGTGATAGCTGCAGTCTTGTTCTTAATCTATAGGGTCCCATATGATCAGATCTCATTTTCCTTGCTTGCTTTATTTTAGTCACACTGGTCTACCTGCTTGTTTTTTTTGTTTTTGTTTTTGTTTTTGTTTTTGTTTAACATCTCATGTCTACTCTGAACGTAGAGCCTTTGGACTTGATGCTATATCTCCCTGAAATGCTCTCGTTCAGATAGTTAAATGTCTTTCTGCTGCCTTACCTTCTTTGGATTTTTACTCAAATGTCAACTTATTGGGAAGACTTTTTCTTGTCACCTTATTTAACATTACAATTTCTAACTTTGACTCTCCCTTTTATTTCATTTTATTTTTCTCCATAGTAATTATTATCTAATATATTAAATATTTCACTAATCTGCTTTTGTTTCTCTTCTTTCACTGCACTGTAAATTCCATAAGAGCAGGCATTTTTTTTCTTTGCATAGCTATGATTTCTGCACTGAGAACGCACCTCACATATTGTAGATACTTATTACATATTTATGGAATGAAGGAATTCAATTGTAGAGGCAATAGTATTAGTGAGTCTAGTGGCATAATCCAGCATCCTGGGTGTGTAAATTGCCATATTTTTTTCCAGTGGCAGAAGCAATAGCATTGATAGTAGTAGTGGATTAATCACTGGACCAATTCTGTGACATAATTCTTTTCTACATATTCTTCATTACAGATTCTCCAACACTTTTTGAGGATTCTGGGAGCTGCTCAATGTTCTTGAGTAAGCTTCTTTTATGCGTAACCAACCGAAGATGGTTTCTGTTGCTTGTATCTTTGTTGGTTCAGTCACTAAGTAGTGTCCAACTCTCTACGACCCCATGGACTGCAGCACAGTATGCCAGGCTTCCCTGTCCTTCACCATCTCCCGGAGTTTGCATCTGAGAATGCTAGTTAATAAAAACATTAAGATTATTCCAACAAAGATTAGTTGCAGCAAAATATCTTCTAAGAAATATGGGAAATCTCTAATTGGTTCTGGGTTTGGTTGCAATGGAAGGCAGTGCACATCCAGATTATATTAACAGAGGAGATCCATTGTTGGTTCCAAAGGCAAAATAATTCCTCCTTTGGGTTTTAAGATCTCTATATCAGCTGAAACCAGAGTTGTAGGGCTGGAAGGAAAAAAAAAAAAAAAAAAAGCAGTCAAGAGCAAACGAAGGCTGCAAGGTGAGTTGCTCTTTCACTTAGAACATATGACTCTGTATAAAAGGTACCCATGGCAAGTTAAGATGCGAGATGGATCCTGGGATAAGCCTTTTGTAGCAAGGAGAATCACAATACAGACTCAATGGGTTTTAGACTAAAACTATATTTTCTTTGTGAACTCATCTTTCTTCTTTGATAAATAACTCCTAGCTTGCTGATATGGGCTCTGATAGAACTGAAAACCTGACCATGGTGATCAAATACTTCTTTGTCCTGAGTAAGCCATCATGAGCTAGGTGTTATTTGATCCACTAAGTCATAAACTTGGGCATACAACAGCATTCCACCATTCAGAGGAAGTAGTATTCAGAATACTGGACTTAAGGAGTTTGTGTGAGTGGTTGATTCACAACCAAAATTCCTATTTTGGTTGCACTGTCATCCTTCTTATAAATGACACCTTTGCCTTCTTGGAGATTTGCTGATGACAAGCTAACTAAGAAAAGAAAAATGAGCCTGGCTTATAGATGGCTCTGAATGATATGCTGACATCAGGCAAAAAGTGGACTACTGCAGTATTACAAGCTCACTTAGAGGTTACCCTGAAAGACACTGACAAAGGGAATTCCTTCCAATTGGCTGAAACTCAAGCTGTATATCTCATTGTCCACTTTGCTTGGAAGGATATATGGCTTGAGGTGTGGATCATTACTTATTCATGGGAAGTGGCAAGTGGTTTGGCTGCATGATCAGAGAGTTTGAAAGAAAAAAATAGAAGTTTTGGTGATAAGGAAGTTTGAGTAAGAAGCTTCTGCATGTACTTCTCAGATTGGGCATCAAGTATGAGAATGTTTGTGTTCCAGTGAACATTCATCAAAGATCATCCTTGACATAAAATATTTTCAATAATCATAGAAAAATAATTGTGTCTTATAATAGCAGTAAGGGTTCTTTTCCCAGTTTCCCTAGTGCTTGTTCACAGGTAGGTGATAGCCATAGTAGCTACCCACTCCAGGATTCTTGGGCTTCCCTTTTGGCTCAGCTGGTAAAGAATCTGCCTGCAATGTGGGAGACCTGGTTTCGCTCGCTGGGTTGGGAAGATCCCCTGGAGAAGGGAAAGGCTACCTACTCCGGTATTCTGGCCTGGAGAATTCCATGGACTATACAGTCCATGGGGTTGCAAAGAGTTGGACACGACTGAGCAACTCTCACTTCACTCACAGCCATAGTAGCAGGAATAGAGTTTTGGCCTGACACCAATACTATGAAATCCCTCTCACCAAGTTTGGTCTTACTGAATGGCCAATTTTCCTACAAGAACTGCTGACCCTGAGCCCCAATACACTCTGTCACCTAGAGACATGTGGTTACAATGGATTCTGTCATAAAGAGGACTGTGTATTCCTTGCTAGCATAAAATATTTTAATATTTTCCTTTCTCGTCATGCTTCTGCTAGCACCATCATTTTTATACTCAAATGCCATAGAAATATTCATAGTATCCCACACAATATGAGTGTCAACTAAAGAACTAACCTTTTATCAAAAGAAGTAAAGGAATGAATTAGCTGATTCCCATCAGATTCACTGATCTTTCCATGAACTCCATCACCTAGAAATAGATTGATTTCTGGAGCACTGTGCCTTGAAGGCACAGTCACTGTGGCAACTGAACAGATCATGAGAGATTCAGGTATTCATCTATGGGATGCATAGAAGTTTTTAATATGAACCGATTGATGATCAATGTATGGTACAACATCCCTAGTACTCATTTACCAATGGGAGAAAGTGGGAATGGTATTCCACCTAATAAAGTACTAATATAGTGAATCTAATAAGACTTCCCTGTAGCTCAGACAGTGAAGAATCTGCCTGCAGTGCAGAAGACCCAGGTTCGATTCCAGGGTTGGGAAGATTCTCTGGAGAAGGGACTGGCAACCCACTCCAGTATTCTTGCCTGAAGAATCCCATGGACAGAGGAGTCTGGAGGTCTATAGCCAGTGGGGTCACAAAGAGTCGGAAATGACTGAACGACTAACACCACCATAGTGAATCTAGGGTTTGTTAATTGAATGATGCTAGTACTCAAAGGAAGAAAATTTCTACCAGGGGACTCAATAGCGATTACACTGAATTGAAAAGTGAAAGAAATATCAACCAACCATTTCAGGAGCCTTACATTGAGTAAACAGGCAAAAAATGAGGTTGCATTATTAACTTTAATAAGATTGTCATTATACGATTGAGATAGACAGAAGTAGCATCCATGAAGGTGGTCCTAGTACTATTATGTCCAGAAGTATAGATCCTGATAAGTCAGAACCACTAGGCTTAGATCTTTCACCTAACCTGGTAAGAGCCCTAGCAAGTAGAAGTGCTAGCTGAGAGAAAAGGGAAGATTAACAGGCAGCAAAGCAAGGAATCACTTAATGAATGCCCATTTGTGACTTTGTGATTAGCTGCATAAAAAGGACTACAGCATTGATCCATATCATTTTCTTTACTGTGCTATAAGATTTGCATAATTCAACTAACTTCTACCTCCCAAAATATTTTTCAAGTGTGTTGATAATCATTAAAATTATGGGATGTCTTCGTATCATTAAATTTACCAATAAGAATATTGAGGAAGTGTTGTGATGCAAAAAGAGGAATAATGACCATTACCAAGACATCATGGATTTAGAGCTGGATGAAGTGATGAGAAACTTTTGGTTGATACTTTGCCTTAGTCCATTCAAATTTCTATAACAAAATACCACTCAATTGGGTTGTTTATAAACAACACAAATTTATTTGTCATGGTTCTGAAGGCTGGGAAGTCCAAGATCCGGGCATTGGGAGACTTGGGGTCTGCTAAGAGCTGGCTTCCTGAGGATGCTTGTCTTCTAACTATATCCTCACCTCAGAGCTTAAGATTTCAATATATGAATGGGGGAGAGGGAGGTATAAACATTTAAGGGTTTCCCAAGTAGTACAGTGGTAAAGAATCTGTGTGCTAGTGAAGGAGACTTGGGTTCAATCCCTCAGTCAGGAAGATTCCCTGGAGGAGGAAATGGCAATCCTCTCCAGTATTTTTGCCTGGGGAAATCCCATGGACAGAGGAGCCTGATAGGATACCGTTCATGGGGTTGCAAAAAGTCAGATATGACTTATTGACTGAACATGCATGCACCTTCTGAAGGCCCTAATCTCCAAATACACAATACCTCCCAATACACACTGCGGTTTGGGGCAAAAGTGTCAGAAACAAATTAGCAACTAAACAACAACAAAACAAACTTCATAGATCTTTCCGAGAGTTGAAAATAATATGTGGTTTGGGGGACTTAGGCAGTAAATATATTACAGGGTCAGTCAGGCATGAAACTCATAGAGTATGGGAGACTCTCTTTTATAGTTGGGCTTCCCTGGTGGCTTAGTGGTAAATAATCTGCCTGCCATTACAGAAGATATGGGTTCACTCGGGAAGATTCCCTGAAGAAGGGAATGGCTACCCATTCCAGTATTCTTACTTGGAAAATTCCATGGACAGAGGAGTCTGGTGGGCTACAGTGCCTAGGGCTGCAAACAGTCAGACACAACTGAGTAACTGAGTACACACACATAAACATTTAGTCCACTGTATACTTTTTAGAGAGATAAGGCAGTTTTGGATGTATAAGAAACAATTACATTGTATCACATAAAAATGTGATATTATGCAGTCATTTGGGACCTTGAGAAAATTAATCTCTTTGGCCTGTTTTCTTACTTCTAAAATGAGAAACATATAATACTTGCCTCATAAAGTTATAGTGAAAATTAAATGAGTAAATATAGTATCAGGCCTTTGTGAGTTTCTCATCCAGTGGATATAAAGGACTGACTGTACTAAAGCATTTTATATAAGAAACTTGGGCATCCACAGAGTTTAGTGTCTGTAGGGGGTCCTAGAATCAATTTCCTGCAAATACTAAGAGATGAAAGTGATATGCCTAGAAAAATTCCTAGCACAAAGTCAGAGTTATGCAATACTAGATAAAATAAGGTATGGAAAGAACAGTGTATGCTGACGTTGGGTAGTTGAAATAGTGTATCTTGGTGGTCATTTGTCATTGTGTTTTGGTCACTCAGGATCCAACCTTCTCTTCTTGTTTGTGGAATCCTTCACCACAGGAGGCAAAGCTAACATCCCATTTACAGAACCTGAAAAGTCCAGCTACATGCTTTCCCAGCCTTAGTGTAGCTAGGACTTGGGCATGTAATTTAAACAGTGCTAATCAAATGACCCTCCCCTAGATTTTGGATAGGAAACAAGTGATGCAAAAAAGTAACTGGGTGAAAATCATCTTGGCAGGGGTAGAAGTGATGACAGCTTTAGAGGCCCAGAGCTAGTGGGTGCTTCTAAGAGCGACGGCCCAGTGCCTTCCTTAGTGGTATACACTGTGCTGTCTGGGCCCTTTGGCACCAGCAGTGATGTCTTTACTAAGTCAGCTCTGCAGTGTGATTAAGGGCATTTTTGTTCATTGTACAATATGCACACCCAGGTTTCAGGCCCCTCCAGAAATACTGAATAAAAAATATGCTTTAGTATTTCATAATAGAAATAGTTCTATTTAGACAAAAATGATTTTTGTTTCTTACAATTGAGATTCTTGGTTTATAATATATTTCAGTTGCTCAACTTAATGTGTATTTTAGAATTAATAATGCATTTTGCCTTTGAGTAAATATGATTCAAGAAAATATATAGTTTGAAAAGACTACTTTTATCAAATTATAAAATTTTATTTCTTGTGTTTGAGAAAATTTGGATTTGCTTCATCACTGGCTGAATATGTACCTAATAAATAAATGTGTGATATTCTCAACAACATTCTTAAGATGTATTTATTTTATAGAATTATTTTTAGAACTTAAGAAACACTGCCATAGTGTGAAGTACCAGAAGATGTTTCAGAATGTATTTAAAACTCTTTTATAATGTCAAGATTTTCATAGTCATGCTTGTGAATTTGGCTCTTGTCTAAGTGTACTTTGATAAATAAAATATTCTCCATGGTCTAACTGATCTTCTATTCCATTCTATCATGAAATCATATCCAGAAACTGGGGCACTGAAAGAAAGAGAATATGATGCAATAAGTGAAGGGTTGTTTTGACCTTATTGCAAAGTCTAGAAGAAAGAGAATGTTACTGAGAGAGAAACATCAGAACAACAGAAAATTGTTGGTTAATTAATAGCTTCATTTTAAAGCATACTTCCTCTTCAGTTTTGCCTCATGTGAAAATCCTGCATTAAAATTTTACTAAAATGTTAATATCTCTTGCTGTGAAATTCATTTTAAACTGTCCTTAATGATTCTAATGTGAGAGCTCTTAATATATCTTGAAGCAATTCAAGACAAAAACAGTTGCAAAGGATAAATTTAACTTACTTTAAACTTTTCTTTTTATTTATTGAACTATTTTAATCAATGTTTGACTTCTATGTGCCTGAAAAAAGAAGAAAACACTAAATAATTATTCTTATCAATGCTACTCAATTTTCTACTCTCCACTAATGACATTTTATATTAGGCAAGTTTATGAAAGGTTATGGTGAAGTTTTTCCATGATAAAATATTGTGTTAACCTTAATTTTGAAAAGAGCACATTTTTTTCAGGAGGGAAACATGTAAGCATGTGAATTATTTTTTCTTCGGTTATAACTAGCAATTTGTTTCTGTGGGATTTGTGCTGCTGTTGGAGTATTCTGGTGCACCTACATTCATCTATTTTTAGTGCTGACACATGGTCACAGACTGACTATATATGGAAAATAGGCTCATATATTCTTATTTTGCTAAAATGTAGTGGTTACTGACTTGTTTTCCATCAATGCCATATAAAGGGCTTTTCACGTGGAAATATAAATCCCCCTGCCCTCTTTCTTTCAGCTCTGCTCCAGTCTTCAAATCAGTAAAAACTCAGGTTTACTACCTTCTCTAGTAAAAATAATGCAATGGTGTGAAAAAAATATAACTGCACACCATTCACTTTAATGTTATCATTACAATAAGAGTTTAATTTGCCATCATTTGGTGTTTAGTAGCAAAATGAAAAAAGTTCATTTTGACACTGCCCTGATTGCAGATATCTTAATGAATAGTTCTATGATTGATTGGCTGGATGACATCAACACAATTATAGGCCTGTACAAGCATTAAATAGCCAAATTGTTGGGGGGAGAAACACACCAAAGCCTGGAGTAGAATGTAGATGGAGTTGGAATATAAGCAGTAGAACAGAACCCTTATTTATGGAAATGTGCTTGGATCAATTTCACAGGAAGCAGTTGCTGTTAGACACTATGGCTATAGCTAGCTGAAAGAACAATTTTCTCTTTTGTAACAACAACAAAACGCACTGCCCCAGCTTCAAACCCTCTTAGTTTAGATTGTCAAAGGAGATTTTCCCCCACAAGATCACCAATTCTATAACACAATCATTTTTTTCTGATATTATAAATTAAAAATCAATGCATTGACAGTCACCACCTTTGAAAAATAAACAAAAATCCAAAAGCATGGGTTATATGTGCCTAACTGAATGAAATACAACTTGATTTCACCAATGAATTATTCTGTTCTTTATTCATCATTATTCAGGATGTGAGCTTGAAGAGAAGTTTGCAGTGCTTCATTCTCAGTCTCTCTTCCTCTCTGTGTGTTTCTCCTTACTTTCCCTTCACACACATACACACTCACACACACCCTACAAATTAGTTAAAACCAAACTTAATCATTTAGGTCAATGCTTTCTTAAGTTCTTTGAAGCTCTCCCAAGATCGTATTTAAATGTTCCTGCTATAGCTTGGATACACAACAGCTGGAAATGATGACCTAGTCTTTGGTACAGCTTCACTAGTCCACACTGGACTAGTGAAGCTGTACCAAAGACTAGGTCATCATTTCCATAATTCCAGCCCTTATGGGTTTCTAATTCAGCTGTGCTAGAACACAGTATGTGCTGATTTATATGTCTTCAGTTGATAGACACATTTCATGAGAATAAAACACTGGGATATGTATTACAAGGCAGCTTCCAATGCAAAAGATTAATCTTCTGTAAAAAATGAGATCCACTCGTCAGAAGGCTATAACTCATGTTGTACATTACATATCTTAAATCATTATATGAAAGATCAGTAAAAGCACAATAATGCTATTCAATTATTTTTTAACCTCCCAGAGAATGGCTCGACACGCTATGAGCTGGAGATACTGGTGACAGTACAGTGAGGGCTGAGTCCTGGAAAATAACACATCATCATCTCCCTTACAGTATTTTGGCTGACACCAAAGATATACTATATCAATCGTTTCCCACAATGGGATGCTCATCAGAATTAAATATGAGAGCTCATTAAAAATCAGGATTTCTGGGCTTTACTCAGACTTGTTGAATCAGAAACATTGATGTTATGTGCATAGAATCTATTTTCTCCAGCACCCTCAATCCCCAATTATTCTGGCACAACCAGAAAGACCCATGCTTGGGAATTTTTCTGCCTTAAATTGAACATCTCAGCCCAGATCCTATTCTTAGCAGCAAAACTGATTTGGTGTCCATGCTAGAAATACTACTTCTCTTCTCCATACCTCGGTTTCTGCATCCCAAAGTGAAATGATATTGCTAAATTTAAATAACCATTTTAGTACTCTGGGCCCAAGAACATCAGAAAGACTCTAAAATTTTTACTACATTTAAGTTATGTTTACCAAGATAAAAGCTTCTGAATATAGGGACTTGATCATATCTTTTAACATTATGAAATACACAAGTTGGTGAATTTTGACTTGTTTAAATAAATCCCATAAAAGTTAAAACCAGGGCAATATTACAGTTGAAGACAGCTAATTTAAGAGCAAATGAAGATCTTTTCATGAAACAGGTAGTAAATCTATGAAAGTAATTAGAATGATAAATTAACTAACTCCAAAAGATAAATAGGTTCAAGAAAAGTTTTAATAAATTATAGAGGATAAATCGATAACAATTAGCTATGGAAGATAAGAAACGCTTGAGATGACCCATATTAAAGCAAATATGGGCAACAATAGAAGTGCAAATACATGTTTTTCAATTCAATAGAAATTCTTCAAGACCAAACCACAGGGAGTTAAGACATAGTTTGAGTACTTTTAAATCAATGGATTTAAAGAATTTTGAAATTACTGAGTATTATCTTTCTTCTACTACAGTATAGGTTGATATACAAATCAAACAATCATTGCTTTTTAGAACTCTTTTAATGATTTCAGCGTGGAAACTGAAGGGATTGCTTACAAATTTCAGAGGTATGAGTGTAAACTGAAATGAAGCAATTCAATTTTATTTCTTGTATAATGATGTGTCATCAAAATTAGACATATGAATGGATCATTAACTTTTTAAAGTTGTCCCTTTTAATTTGTTCTGGTACCTGGTATTCTGGTTAATTTATGATGATTGGTAAATGTACTGATGAAGTCCCTTGAGTCATCTGCATAAAACTTGGGGATGCAGATGATATTGAAGCTAGTGATTTTTTAAAATATACTTACACATACAGTCTGACTTCTATTTAAATTTTGAAGAGAAAATAGAAATTATTTTTAATTAATTCCAAGTAGTTCAACAATCCATATTGGGTGATACATGGTACAATTTCTTCAATATTACCCCCTGCAATACTGTGGGGAGGCTCCCACACCTGCCTCCCCAGCCTTCAGCATTTCTCTGCATCTGTAATTCAAGGGGACAATAAAATTATTTGAATGTATCTCAAATCAATAAATCACATTTTATCTGTAAATTCCTGTAGTGTAATAAGCTCGACTTTGGCTCTCCTGACCCCCAAACTGCTTCAAAATTTTGCTCAAAATTCCTTTTACATTTCTTTAGCACTGATGTTGACTTTCAATTCTGGGATTATAAAAATAACCTGAAATGAATAGAGAGAATTTATAAGAAAGAAAAATGAACTCTTTGTTGTCTCCCACATTATACTTCAACCAAACTTTTTTTTCTGAGGATAAGTCAAGTATCAGTTCAGTTTTGTTCAGTCACTCAGTCGTGTCCGACTCTTTGCGACCCCATGAACCACAGTACGCCAGGCCTCCCTGACCATCACTAACTCCTGGAGTCCACCCAAACCCATTTTCATTGAGTCTGTGATGCCATCTAAACATCTCATGCTCTGTCGTCCCCTTCTCTTCCTGCCCTCAATCTTTCCCAGCATCAGGGCCTTTTCAAATGAGTCAGCTCTTGGCATCAGGTGGCCAAATTATTGGAGTTTCAGCTTCAGCATCAGTCCTTCCAATGAACACCCAGGACTGATCTCCTTTAAGATATAGTGGTTGGATCTCCTTGCAGTCCAAGGGACTCTCAAGAGTCTTCTCCAACACCACAGTTCAAAAGCATCAATTCTTTGGCGCTCAGCTTTCTTTATAGTCCAACTCTCACATCCATACATGACCACTGGAAAAACCATAGCCTTGACTAGACGGAGTTTTGACAGTTTGTTATGTTTTTTCTTTATTGTGTGTGTCCTGAGAGAGCAAACTGAGACAATGATTAAGAATTAAAATATTTTTATAAATATTTTTCCTTGATATCCTAATAACACTGTGAAAGTCAAGGCTATAGGTCCCAGTAGAGTTAACCTGGCTCTGCAACTATGCTGTAATGGTCAACATGGGAAGCTTCTATGCCTGGTGGATCTCTGACTCTGCCAGTTGCTGGGAAATGGCAGATTGACGGATTTTCAGAATGACTCATAACTTTGAAAAATCAATTATCAGTTAATAGGGCCTTTAGGACACCCTAATTTCTAAGCATGGCATTCTGCCACAAAAACACTCAAAATCTTTTTGCTGTTATAATTACATTGTAGACAAAAATCCATTCTGTTTATAACTCCTCCTGTTAATCAATGCTGTGACAAAGCCTAGGATTTTGTTGTTAGAAGTAGACACATTCGATCTAGAAATGCCTTGCTATAAATGTCTGTACCAAACTTAAAATTTTGATTAGGTCTTTCTATTGGTGTAGTGAACAATGCTCATTTTTTTAACCCTATGAAAAAAGTTGGTGAAAATGTATGGAAAAGTTTATTGATACTATGAAAGGGAATATGGAGTTCATGTTCTTAGCCACAGTCAGCTCCCAGTCTTATTTTTGCTGACTGTATAGATGTCTCAATCTTCAGCTGCAAAGAATATAATCAATGTGATTTCAGTATTGACCATCTGGTGATGCCCATGTGTCGAGTTATCTCTGTGTTGTTGGAAGAGGGTGTTTGCTATGACCAGTGTGTTCTCTTGGCAACTCTGTTAGCCTTTGCCCTGCCTCATTTTGTACTCTAAGGCCAAACTTTCCTGTTACTCCAGGTATCTCTTGACTTCCTACTTTTGCATTCTAGTCCCCCATGATGAAAAGGACATCTTTTTTTGGTTCAGCTTTTTTGGCATTGGTGGTTGGGCCATAGACTTGGATTTCTATGATATTGAATGGTTTGCCTTAGAAATGAACAGAGATCATTTTGTCATTTCTGAGATTGCACCCAATACTGCATTTCAGACTCTTGTTGACTATGAGGGCTACTCCATTTCTTCTAAGGAATTCTTGCCCACAGTAGTAGATATAGCGGTCATCTGAAATAAATTCACTCATTCCAGTCCATTTTAGCTCACTGATACCTAAAATGTTGATTTTCACTCTTGCCCTCTCTTGTTTGACCACTTCCAAATTGCCTTAGTTCATGGAACTAACATTCCAGGTTCCTATGCAATATGGTTCTTACAGCATCAGACTTTACTTCCATCACCAGTCATGTCCATAAGTAGGCATTGTTTTCGCTTTGGCTCCATCTCTTCATTCTTTCTGGAGTTATTCCTCCACTCTTCTCCAGTAGCATATTGGGCAGCAATGGACCTGGGGAGTTCATATTTCAGTGTTATATCTTTTTGCCCTTTCAGAATGTTCAAGGGGTTCTCAAGGCAAGAACATGGAAGTGGTTTGCCATTCACTTCTGCAGTGGACCACATTTTGCAAAATTCAGACTTGATTCACACTAGAATTGAAGAAAGTAGGGAAAACCACTAGGCCATTCAAGTATGACCTACATCAAATGCCTTACAATTATACAAAGGAAGTGACAAATAGATTCAACGGATTAGATCTGATAGACAGAGTGCCTGAAATCTATGAATGGAGGTTCCTGACATTGTACAAGAGGTCATGATCAAAAAAATCCCCAAGAAAATGAAATTCATAACGGTTGTCTGAGAAGGCCTTACAAACAGCTGAGAAAAGAAGAGAAGCAAAAGGCAAAGGAGTAAAGGAAGATTAATCCATCTGAAGGCAGAGTTCCAAAGAATAGCAAGGAGAGATAACAAAGCCTTCCTAAGTGATCAAATGCAAAAAAAAAAAAAGAGGAAAACAATAGAATGGGAAAGACTAGTGATCTCTTTGAGAAAATTAGAGATATCGAGGGAACTTTACAAGTAAAGATGGACACAATAAAGGACAGAAATGGTATGGAGCTAACAGAAGCAGAAGATATTAAGAAGAGATGGCAAGAATACACAGAACTATACAAAAAAGATCTTAATTACCCAGATAACCATGATGGTGTGATCACTCACTTAGATCCAGACATCCTAGGATGCAAAGTCAAGTGGGCCTTTGGGAGCATCACTACAAAAAAAAAGTTAGTGGAGGTGATGGAATTCCAGCTGAGTTATTTCAAATTCTTAAATATGATGCTGTGAAAGTGCTGCACTAAATATGCCAGCAAATCTGGAAAACTCAGCTGTGGCCACAGGACTGAAAAAGGTCAACTTTCATTCCAATCCCAAAGAAAAACAATGCCAAAGAATATTCAATGCTTAGTCGATTTAGTCATGTTCGACTCTCTGTGACCCTATGGACCATGGCCTGTCAGGCTCCTCTGTCCATGGGATTCTCCAGGCAAGAATACTGGAGTAAGTTATAATTTCCTTCTCCAAAAGAATGTTCAAACTATCGCACAATTGCACTCATCTCACATGCTAGCAAAGTAATGCTCAAAATTTTCCAAGCAAGGCTTCAACAGTATGTGAACTGAGAACTCCCAGATGGTCAAGCTGGATTTAGAAAAGGCAGAGGAACTAGAGATCAAATTGCCAACAACTGTTGGATCATAGAAAAAGCAAGAGAATTCCAGAAAAACACCTACTTCTGCTTTATTGACTATGTCAAAGCCTTTGAATGTGTGTATTACTACAAACTGTAAAATTCTTCAAGAAATGGGAATACCAGACCACCTGACCTGCCTCCTGAGAAATCTGTATGTAGATCAAGAAGCAACAGTTAGAACTGGACATGGAACAAGGGACTGCTTCCAAATTGGGAAACGAGTATGCCAAAGCTGTATATTGTCACCCTGCTTATTTAACTTATATGCAGAGTACATCATGAGAAATGCCGGGCTGGATAAATCACAAGCTGGAATCAAGATTGCTGGGAGGAATATCAATCAATAACCTGAAATGCAGATGGCACCACCGTTATGGCAGAAAGTGAAGAGGAATTAAAGAGCCTCTTGATGAAAGTGAAAGAGGAGGGTGAAAAAGCTGGCTTAAAACTCAACATTCATAAAACAAAGATCATGGCATTTGGTCCCATCACTTCAAGGCAAATAGATGGGGTAACAATGAATACAGTGACAGACTTTATTTTTGGGGCTCCAAGATCACTGCAGATGGTGACTGCAGCCATGAACTTAAAAGACACTTACTCCTTGGAAGGAAAGTTATGACCAACCTAGATAGCATATTAAAAAGCAGAGACATTACTTTGCCAAAAAATGTCCATATAGTCAAAGCTATTGTTTTTCCACTAGTCATGTTTGGAAGTGAGAGTTGGACCATAAGAAGATCTGAGCCCCGAAGAACTGATGCTTTTGAACTGTTGTTTAAGAGAAGACTCTTGAGAGTCCCTTGGACTGAAAGGGTATCAAGCCAGTCCATCCTAAAGGAAATCAGTCCTGAATATTCATTGGAAGGACTGAGGCTGAAGCTGAAACTCCAATACTTTGGCCACCTGATGCAATGTACTAACTCTTTGGAAAGGACCCTGATGCTGGGAAAGATTGAAGGCAGGAGAAGAAGGGATGACAGAAGCTGAGATGGTTAGGTGACATCACTGACTTGATGAACATGAGTTTGGGCAAGTTCTGGGAGTTGGTGATCGATAGGGAAGTTTTGCATGCTGCAGTCCATGGGTTCGCAAAGAGTTGGACATCACTGAGCCACTGAACTGATGAAAGTGAAAGTGTAAGTCGCTCAGTCATGTCCTATTCTTTGTGACCCCATGGGCTATACAGTGCATGGAATTCTTTAGGCCAGAGTACTGGAGTGGATAGCCATTCCCTTCTCCAGCGGATCTTCTCAACCCAAGGATCATACCCAGGTCTCTTGCACTGCAGGTGGATTCTTTAACAGCTGAGCTACTAGAGAAGTCCATTGATACTATAATTGAATGTATGCATACTACATACATGAATATACATGTAAAATTGATCTCATATATTATGGCTACACAGATGTATATGTTAGATTTATGAAGAATTAAAATATATTTAAGTTGTTAAAATCATATTCTTGATAGCAAAACAAAAACTTTCTAAAAAATATTTCAACTGTAAATTTGTTGTGAACTCAACTATATATAAGAATTGAAAAAAGAGTTCACACTGATTATAACAATGGTATGTACATATGAAAAGACAGTCAACCAAATTGATAAAGAAGCTGTGTACAATGGAATATTGCCCAGCCATAAAAAGAACGCATTTCAGTCAGTGCTAATGAGGTGAATGAACCTAGAGCCTATTATACAGAGTGATATAGTCAGAAAGAGAAAAGCAAATATCATATATTAACACATATATATGGAATCTAGAAAGATGGTGGTGGTGGTGGTTTGGCCACCAAGTCATGTCTGACTCTTCTGACCCCATGGACTGTAGACTGCCAGGCTCCTCTGTCCATGGGATTCTCCAGGCGGGAATACTTGAGTGGATTGCCATTTCCTTCTCCAGGGGATCTTCCCGACCCGGGAATGAAACCTTAGTGTCCTGCATTGTAGGCAGATTCTTTACCAACTGACCTACAAGGGAAGCCCCACTGATGACCTATTTGCAGGGCAGTAATGAAGACACAGAAAAAAAAGAACAGACTTATGGAAAGGGGCAGGTGGGGTGTAGGAAGGAAAGGGTGGGACAAATGGAGAAAGCATCATAGAAACATACACTGCTATTTGCAAAATAGATAGCCAGTGTGAATTTACTGTATGACTTGGGGAACTCAAACTGGAGCTCTGTGACAACCTAGAGGGGTGGGATAGGGTGGGAGGTGGGAGAAAGGCTAAAAAGAGAGGGGATATATGGCTGATCCATGTGGATGTATGGCATAAACATACACAATATTGTAATTATTCTTCAATTAAAAGTAAATTAGAAAAATATTGATAAAGATGATAAAAGTTGTTACAAAAAAAAAAAAGATTATTAAAGTTAGATTGCTTTCCTCCTTCCTGCTATCTCGGTAAATCCAGTTAACACACTAATTGGAAATGTGGTCCAAACCCGTGAAATCTTATTTCATACTTTGGCAAAAAATTTTGTCAAGTTAAGACTCAGTGGCATTTAATGTCACTGACTGCCCTCTTTTCCTGTGATTGAAAAGTTTTCCCTGTTCTGAGACTTTCAGTCCTAAAACTGGAACAGTCTTGGACACTCTGGGATGGTTGTTAACTATGTATCTGTTCAGTTCATTTCAATCACTCAGTCGTGTCTGACACTTTGCGACCCCATGGACCGCAGCAAACCAGGCCACCCTGACCATCACCAACTACCAGAGTTTACCCAAACTCATGTCCATTGAGTCAGTGGTGCCATCCACACATTTCATCTTCTGTCATCCCCTTTTTCTCCTGCCCTCAATCTTTCCCAGCATCAGGGCCATTTCAAATGAGTCAGTTCTTCGTTTCAGGTGACCAAAGTGTTGGAGTTTCAGCTTCAACATCAGTTCTTCCCATGAACACTCAGGACAGATCTCCTTTAGGATGGAGTGGTTGGCTCTCCTTGCAGTCCAAGGGACTCTTAAGAGTCTTCTCCAACACCACAGTTCAAGAGCATCAGTTCTTCAGCACTCAGCTTTCTTTATAGTTCAACTCTCACACTCATACATGACTATTGGTAAAAACATAGCCTTGACTAGACGGACCTTTGTTGGCAAAGTAATGTCTCTGCTTTTCAGTATGCTATCTAGGTTGGTCATAACTTTCCTTCCAAGGAGTAAGCATCTTTTAATTTCATGGCTGCAATCACCATCTGCAGTGATTTTGGAGCCCCAAAAAAGAAAGTCTGACACTGTTTCCACTGTTTCCCCATCTATTACCCATGAAGTGATGGGGCCAGATGCCATGATCTTTGTTTTCTGAATGTTGAGTTTTAAGCCAACTTTTTCACTCTCCTCTTTCACTTTCATCAAGAGGCTCTTTAGTTCTTCTTCACTTTCTGCCATAAGGGTGGTGTCATCTTCATATCTGAGGTTATTGATATTTCTCCTGGCGATCTTGATTCCAGCTTGTGCTTCCTCCAGCCCAGCATGTCTCATTATGTACTCTGCATATAATTTAAATAAGCAGGGTGACAATATACAGCCTTAACGTACTCCTTTCCTGATTTGGAACCAGTCTGTTGTTCCACATCCAGTTCTAACTCTTGCTTCCTGACCTGCATATAGGTTTCTCAAGAGGCAGGTCAGGTGGTCTGGTATTCCCATCTCTTTCAGAATTTTCCACAGTTTATTGTGATCCACACAGTCAAAGGCTTTGGCATAGTCAATAAAGCAGAAATAGATGTTTTTCTGGAGCTCTCTTGCTTTTTCCATGATCCAGCAGATGTTGGCAATTTGATCTCTGGTTCCTCTGCCTTTTCTAAAACCAGCTTGAACATCTGGAAGTTCACAGTTCACGTATTGCTGAAGCCTGGCTTGGAGAATTTTGAGCACTACTTTACTAACGCGAGATGAGTGCAATTGTGCAGTAGTTTGAGCATTCTTTGGCATTGCCTTTCTTTGGGATTGGAATGAAAACTGACCTTTTCTAGTCCTGTGGCCACTGCTGAGTTTTCCAAATTTGCTGGCATATTGAATGCAGCACTTTCACAGTATCATCTTTCAGAATTTGAAATAGCTCAACTGGAATTCCATTACCTCCACAAGCTTTGTTTGTAGTGATGCTTCCTAAGGCCCACTTGACTTCACATTCCAGGATGTCTGGCTCTAGGTGAGTGATCACACCATCGTGATTATCTGGGTCATGAAGATCTTTTTTTTTTTGTACAGTTCTTCTGTGTATTCTTGCCACCTCTTCTTAATATCTTCTGCTTCTGTTAGGTCCATACCATTTCTGTCCTTTATTGAACCCATCTTTGAATGAAATGTTCCCTTGGAATCTCTAATTTTCTTGAAGAGATCTCTAGTCTTTCCCATTCTGTTGTTTTCCTCTATTTCTTTGCATTGATCACTGAGGAAGGCTTTCTTATCTCCCCTTGCTATTCTTTGGAACTGTGCATTCAAATGTGTATATTTTTCTTTTTTTCTTTGCTTTTTGCTTCTCTTCTTTTCATTGCTATTTATAAGCCCTCCTCAGATAGCCATTTTGCTCTTTTGCATTTATTTTTCTTGGGGATGTTCTTGATCCCTGTCTCCTGTACAATGTCACAAATCTCTGTCCATAGTTCATCAAGCACTCTGTCTATCAGATCTAGTCCCTTAAATCTATTTCTCATTTCTGGTGTATAATTGTAAGGGATTTGATTTAGGTCATACCTGAATGGTGTAGTGGTTTTCCCTACTTACTTCCTTGATAGCTCAGTTGGTAAAAAAATCTGCCTGCAATGTAGAAGACCCTGGTTTGATACCTGGCTTGGGAAGATCTGCTGGAGAAGGGATAGGCTACCCACTCCAGTATTCTTGGGCTTCCCTTGTGGCTCAGCTGGTAATGAATCCACGTGTCTGAGGATGTCTTTTCTGTCTCTGAGCAGGAACTCATATTAGGGGATGGGTCTATGGATCTGTGGATATGTTTTTATAGTGTGTTGTAATGCTAGTCACTCCACTGTGTTTGACTCATTGTGATCCCAGGGACTGTAGCCCCACAGGCTTCTCTGTCCATGGCATTCACCAGTCCAGAATTTTAGAGTGGGTAGCCATTCCCAGGGAACCTTCCTGACCCAGAGATGGAACCTGGGTCTCATACATTGCAGGTGGATTCTTTACTGCTTGAGCCACCAGGGATATGTTTAGGATCATGTTATACTCCAGCAAATGCAATATCTGTATTGGAGATCTTAAATGATTAGTTCTTTCCCAGCCTCTGACTTGTCAGGGAGACAAGTGAAAAGAAACAAGAAAAGACCATGATTTGGGGTCAAACAATTTAGTATACTTGGAAAATGCATACATCATTTAGAAGTAGCTACAGAGTTGGCAGGAATCTTTGACATCTTTTACTTACTTGATTTAATATGAGTTTATTACAGGGCTAAAGGTATAGTACTGGCTCAGCTAAAATTACCAGAAATTATTCAGTCTGAATTAATCTTATAACATCTTCAGAAATAGAAATATCACATTAATGAGCCCAGTGGTTATCTTAAGGACGAATACTATAAATACATGATTTTTGTCCATGTTCTGGGTTTTTAATTCCTTGAATGACAAAGTACAAATAATGCTACATAAAGACATTAGCAGAGTCCTGCAGTATCTAACATAAAAAGGTGGAGAAAAGAAAATAATGAAGACAAATTCCACTGCTTAATAGATATCTCTTGGATCTCTAGCACCTAGTATAGTGCTTGGCATATACTAAGCTGTCTCTAAATATATGTAGAATGAATGAATGATTAATAGCTATGACACCAAAACACATAAATTAAATCTGCGAGCAAATGTTATTGAAATCCTGCTAAGTGCAAAGTCTGAAAGTCCATTTGTTTTGCCTATCCATTCTTCTCTATTATGCTTTATTTTTATGTATCTGAAAGTTATGACCTATTAGGAAGTACAGGTATAATCTTTTAATTTCTAGCCTAACTAGTAGCAATGGTGTTAAAAATCCAAGATGAGTCATTTTTCTAAAATTATGGGACTGGAAACTTTAAATTCCTAATTATTATATTACCTAGATTGGTGACACTATATAAACAAGATGCTACAAACAACTGTGGTCCAGTTTAATAGCTACATGGTTCATGCCACACAGCAGGGTGGATTTGAAAAAAAAAAATCTAATTTTCTCTATTAGGTCTGCTGGAGAAAGAGGTGAGTTTACTCTGATAGGATTTGGTTTTTACAAGTTGGTTTTACAATGTTACTATTATGGCTTTTAGTTAATTTCTTTTCCTGTTTAGTTTGCCTACAGATTGATTTGAGGACAACTTTTGAATTTTTTTTTTAAATATATATATATTCAGGTAAAGAAGTTAAGCTTACATGCCTAACATGTCTAGTATCATCGTTCTCTTCCTGGGAAAAAGGTATAAATATACCCCTTGCATGGTCCCATAATAACTTTGACCCAATTTTTATAGAATCTTGGAATAAAAATCATCAGGTTCTGTAGATTTGAATGCTGTGTTTATATCTGAAAGCTATAGCACAGTCAGCATCATCATTTTGTTTCCCCTAATAGTTAATAGAATTCCACAATGTGATTGTAGAAAAGGAAAACAATGTTTTCATTTGGTAGATCCATTTTATTTTTCTACAGAGTAGCTTGGTAGGAAATGGACTTAAATAACAATGGGGCAAATTTCCTAACCACTGGATTAAGCAATAGTTCTAGGTAGACACCTGAAGCACTGGCAAAAGATGATCCACTCCCTGCTATTCTTGGAATGAAAATATGTGTTTTCTGTCTTACAAAGGGGAAATTATGGCAACATGTTTCCCAGCTTCTCATATCATCAAACAGCAAAAGCACCCAAGAGAAATACTTTTCCTTTACTCAGTGCCTTACTAGATAATTCTCACTATGAACCTTTTAATGTGCCTTTGTCTTTGAATTGTTCATTAAGTGTTTCAGCATTATGAGTTTACATTACTTAGACATCTACCAGGCCATGCTTTTGCTCTGTATTATAGCTATTTGGATGCTACTCTGTCAAATCCTTAATAAAGGGGAAACAACATGTTTTAACATCATCATTTTATAGTCCACATTGTCTAGTACATGCATCCTAGTCAAATGTGAAAGAACATTTGTTGGTCTAATATGCTGTGATTCACTGACCTTGTTCCAGAACAGGAAGGAACCAAACCAGTCACTTATATGGCTATCTATATATAATGACAGATTAGAATCAAGTGTTCTATTCAGTCTTGATTGACCTTACAGAACCAAAAAACAAAGTGTGATAGGTTACCTGAGAAGACAGTATAGAGCACGTAAGAGCTCAGGCTGTGTAATCAGACCAGCTTGGGTTTATATACTTTCTTTTCAACCTGCTTACTGAATGACCTTAGGGTGATCTAGACTTATGTTGGACTTGATCACAGAACAAACATTAATCAGCTTATTGTTTATCATACAGTCTACTAGTCCAACAGCAGAAGAGGCTTAAGAGTGAGGATATAGAAAGAGCTAAGGTAAAACTGGAAGGAATGATGCTAAAGCTGAAACTCCAGTACTTTGGCTACTTCATGCGAAGAGTTGACTCATTGGAAAAGACTCTGATGCTGGGAGGGATTAGGGGCAGGAGGAAAGGCGACAACAGAGGATGAGATGGCTGGATGGCATCACCGACTCAATGGACGTAAGTTTGAGTGAACTCCGGGAGTTGGTGATGGACAGGGAGGCCTGGCGTGGGGTCGCAAAGAGTTGGACATGACTGAGCAACTGAACTGAACTGAACTGAACTGAAGGTAAATCCTAGGATATGCATGAAAGGAGTCCTTTAGTTTGTTACATGAGTCTTGACTCAGCTATATCCCTTCCCTCTGATTGAGTTGCACTAGGGAGAAACCAATTGAAAATACTAAGAATTAATTATTAAGTCATGATTATATATTTATATCTTTCATACATATTCATCTATTTAGTTAATATTTAGTGCTTTAATTATTAAACTGTTTTTGAACATTGTTTATGGGATAATATTCTTTGGCAGCCAAAATATATTCTCAAGTATTACCAGTTGACTGAGAATCAGAGCATCATAGAAACATAAGACTCAAAGTCCTGAATCCCTTGGGGTGTTTTTGAAGTCAAAGTCATTAAAACTGGTAAGAGGACAGAATACTTTGCCATACTTAAAATGTCAAACTGTAATTCATTCCCTGAGAAGTTTAGTAGATGATTCTATATCAGAAAATCCTTCATTGAAATACTGGAAGGAAAATTAATAACAATTCTCCTGTTATTTGGAAAGGTATAGAAAAACTGTTAAAAATTTTAGAGATTTGAAGTTAATCTCAAGATTATCCACCACACCATCAGCAAATTATATTGAGTTTATTTGTTAAGCACCAAAAGAAATAAGAAGAAAACACTGAAGAAACACAGAATTCAATCCTGTTTCACATTTAAAGAGTGCATCTATAATGTCCCACCTGTGAGCATAAAGGATCCAAAGTAAAGACGATATGATCCTTGCCAACAAGACTCTTATAATCTCAGGTTGGAAGGAGACAGCAGACTACATCCTCCACATTTAAAGTGTACATATTTAACTAGATAAGCTGAATGAGAGAGAGAGAGAGGAATTTGGCTGTTGTGCTAATCCAATTTGGCTTGCTCACTAATCCATTTAGTTAGCAAAAGCCCTATAATTAGCATGATAATGAAAGTCAGTCAGTCATGTCCCACTCTTTGGGACCCTGTGGACTGTAGCCTACCAGATTCCTCCATCCATGGGATTTTCCAGGCAAGAGTACTGGAGTGGGTTGCCATTTCCTTCTCCAGGGGATCTTCCCAACCCAGGGATTGAACCCACGTCTCCCACATTATAGGCAGACACTTTACCATCTGAGCCACCAGGGAACTCATAATGAAAGACAGGAAACTTCAATTCCCTTAGTCTCAGTTTCCACTTACCTCTCACTGTGAACATCTCCCTGTGCTGTCTGTGATTCTCAAGTTTAAGATTTATATTTTTATACAACTCTGTCTCTACATGCGAGCAACTATTTCACCTACTATTCAGCCTAAGGGATAACCTTTAAGAAGACATTTTTAAGGTGAATTAGAAACTAATGTGAGGTTTTCTTATATATATATATATATATATATATATATTAGAATTCCACTACCCACATAAGGTATAATTTCATTGTATAACTAAGTATGGATATGATCTTAAAGGTATACAAAGAGGGAATAAATTCTTCCCAGAGGTGGGGGCAATGAAGGCTTCAAAGTTGATGTGGCCTATGAAGAAAAGATCTCAAGAGCATGCTAAAAAGAAAGCCAATTAAAGGTGTAGGGAAGGAAAAACATTTCCTTTATCCTCTTAAGGCCTGGGGCTGGACCTGAAAATTACACTGACAGAAACAGATTTCCAGGATAAAGGCACACAAATATATTTAATATATGCTTTACCTCAGGGGTCCCCAATGTCCACGATCTAATGTCAGATGATCTGAGGTGAAGCTGATGTAATAATAACAGAAATAAACTGCATAATAAATGTAATATGCTTGAGTCATCCCAAAACCATCACCCTACCCCAGTCCATGGAAAAATTGCCAAAAAGTTTGGGACTGCTGCTTTACATGACACAGAAGCCTTCATAAGGAAATGAAAACCCAGAGAAACAGTTAAACCTGAGCATATTTATACTAAATTTAATGAAGGGTTGAAAGTCATGGGAAAATGTAATAGGATACAAGCTAATAGGATATAAGTTAAGGGTTGTAAACTGAGGGAAACTTAGAAAGGCTTGCCTCTTCAGATTCCCATCTTCAGAGATAAGGATGCTCCTTTTCTCCAGGTATAGAGAGGATACATATCACATGAGGGTTTTATGACCTGCTTCAGGGAATAAGGCAGAAGTCAGAGAGCCCCCGTACCTCCCATTTCTCCAATTCCATCAACCCAAAATATTCCATATGTCAAGATGCCATATTTTGGGGTAGCAGGTTCTGAACTCCATCATGGGCAAAGTGAACAGGCAAACATACAAAGCACTCAACGCATAATGAGTTTAGGTAATATGAGTAGAATGGACTTGGTAGTGAATAAAACAGTTGAGGAAAGTCATAAGAGATGAGGCTGAAAAGCCAGGTGGAGTTAGACTGTTATGGTCCTTAAATACCATGCTTGAGAAGTACAGTCTCTGCCCTGCAGGTGATGATCATCAATAAGGGTTTTATTTAAGTGTAGTGATACTATCATATTTGTATTTCAGAAAGGTGATCCTTACCTGCCATCTCATATCTCTGGCCTGGCAGAAGCTGCTTCCCACAAGTAAGGAATAAAATCATGAGAAGAGAGTATCTTTTGGGAACAGTAAAAATACGAATATCTGAGTATCATTTCAATGGCCAAAAAGGATGCAGGTGAGCATAGAACCATTTAGATATTTTCACCATACTTCCTAGGGCAGGGATAGTGATGACATTGGCATTTGAATACTTCTGTGAAAGGAAGAGCCCTTCCTGGGCAGAGGTGTGCATGCCTACTTAGTTGTGTCCAACTCTGTGTGACCCTATGGACTGTAGCCTGCCAGGCTCCTCTGTCCATGAGACTCTCTTCTCACAGAGGCAGTAGGAATCAACTGCTACAGACAAAGGGCTTCCTTGTGGCTCAGCTTGTAAAGAATCCACCTGCAATGCGGGAGACCTGGGTTCAATCCCCAGACTGGGAAGATCCCCTGGAAAAGGGAAAGGCTACCCACTCTAGTATTCTGGCCCGGATAATTCCATGGACTGTATAGGCCATGGGATCACAAAGAGTTGGACATGACTGAGCAACTTTCCAAAAACAAACAAAGAAACAAAAACAGACAGAAGCCTAGAGTCATAGACTGGCATAGCTAGAAGGAGAGCTAGTGGTTATTCAGCTTAGAATTAGACAAACTATGGACTGCAGGCCAAATCTTGCCTTTATTTTTATGACCTTTGGATTTAGGATGATTTTTCATTTTAAATAGGTTGTAAAGGGGAAGGGGGAAAAAAAAAAGAAAAAAATATGACTAATTATATGGCCTGCAAAGCCTAACATATTTTCTATCTGGTCCTTTACAGAAAAGTTTGTCATAGGCTAATTTAACCTCTTTGTGTTATACAGTAAAAAACTGATGCCTATTTATTCATCATATACATACACACACCTATATGAAATGGCCTTCTCTGAAAGATCAATTTATGCCAGACTAATTTTATTTTCAAAATATTTAAGTTCACCTTTTTTTTCTTTTGAGGGAATTGGGAAGGGCCAAATTTGAATGTCCATGAAATCAGGCATGTTCTATGGTATATGGTATACATTTGTCACATTTTTAATATACCCTTTAACATATCTCTTTCCTATTCTTTGGTGTTGGTGGTGGTTTAGTTGCTAAAGAAAGAAAGAAAGAAGAAAGTCGCTCAGTCATGTCCGACTCTTTGCGACCGCATGGACTGTAGCCTGCCAGGCTCTTCCATCCACGGGAGTTTCCAGGCAAGAATACTGGAGTGGGTTGCCATTTCCTTCTTAATGGAATCTTCCCGACCCAGAAGTCAAACCCAGGTCTCCTGCATTGTAGGCAGATTCTTTACAAATTGAGCTACAAGGGAAGCCCTTGGTAGCACTGTGTTAAAATACCCTAGGGGAATTATTGATCTTCTGTATAGTTTGGCTGAAGTTGATCCTATCCAAGTCCTAGGTACTGGAATATCTTACTGGTCTAAGCCAATCAGGACATCTCATGCCTGTGGTCATGAGATATTGGAACAGGAATGGACACATGATAAAGCTCAGAGTACTGATTATCGGCTGAGTATTTTATGTTAACAATTTTAGAAAGAAGAATGATCATTTTCTTTTCTATTTGAACATGGAAGAAAAAACCAAAGAACACAGCCACCTTAACACAATCAGGACATGAGAATGAAGTCAACATAAAGGAGAGGGAGTTTGAGAAATTGAAAGACAGAGACTGATTATATTGTTTGGAATCCCTGGATCAATCTATACCTGAAACATATATTGCTACATTTTTGTTAAGATGAATCAGTAACTTTCGTTTTTATTAAGCTGATTGGCAATCTAAAACTAGTGTACAAAATCAAGCTTACTGCTTATTTTTGCACTGCTTATGAGTTAAGACTGGTTTTATCCGTTTTTAAATGATTGAAAGAAAATAATATTATTTTTTGATACATGCAAATTGTGTGAAATTCAAATGTCAGTGTCCATAAATGAAGTGTTATTAGAATGCAACCATGTTTATTCATTTGTGAATCATCTATGTCTGCTTTGTGCTTAATGGCAGAGATGAGTAGTTGTAGCAGAGACTGTATGGCCTACAAAGCCTGAAATATTTACAATTTGGCCCTTTACAGAAAACGTTTGCTGGTCCTCTGGTCTAACTAAAATGGTGATGCCCAAGAGTCCTTTTCATTTAAACTTCCTATTGGTCTCCTAGGGAAATAATAATGGGCTCATTGAAATTTATACTTCTATCTAAGACTAAGAATTGAAGTAAAGGATGGAAGAGAAGGGTAGGGGGTCATTTCTATTCAATGGTCAAGGAATTAATTCACTATCCTGTAAGAGAAATTGTCAATAAGAAGAAGGAGCTTTGAATAAGTTGTTATGCATCATTAGGTGAATGTTTTCAAGGCCTAAGTCTTGAAGAAGCTGTTTTACATTCTCAGCTGTAGGGGGAGACACACTGAAACCATAATCACAGAAAACTAGCCAAGATGATCACATGGACCACAGCCTTGTCTAACTCAGTGAAATTAAGCCATGCCCTGTGTGGTCACCCAAGATGGACTGGTCATGGTGGAGAGATCTGACAGAATGTGGTCCACTGGAGAAGGGAATGGAAAACCACTTCAGTATTCTTGCCTTGAGAACCCCATGAACAGTATGAAAGACAAAATAATAGGATACTGAAAGAGGAACTCCCCAGGTTGGTAGGTGCCCAATATGCTACTGGAGATCAGTGGAGAAATAACTCCAGAAAGAATGAAGGGATGGAGTCAAAGCAAAAAGAATACCCAGTTGTGGATGAGACTGGTGATAGAAGCAAGGTCTGATGCTGTAAAGAGCAATATTGCATAGGAACCTGGAATGTTAAGTCCATGAATCAAGGCAAATTGGAAGTGGTCAAACAGGAGGTGGCAAGAGTGAACATCAACATAGTAGGAATCAGCAAACTAAAATGGACTGGAATGGGTGAGTTTAACTCAGATGACCATTATATCTACTACTGTGGGCAGGAATCCCTTAGAAGAAATGGAGTAGCCGTCATGGTCAACAAAAGAGTCCAAAATGCAGTACTTGGATGCAATCTCAAAAAAACCCAGAATGATCTCTGTTTGTTTCCAAGGCAAACCATTCAATATCATGGTAATCCAAGCCTATGCCCCAATCAGTAACACTGAAGAAGCTGAAGTTAAAAAGTTCTATGAAGATCTACAAGACCTTTTAGGACTAACACCCAAAAAAGATATCCTTTTCATTATAGGGGACTGGAATGCAGAGTAGGAAGTCAAGAAACACCTGGGGTAACAGGCAAATTTGGCTTTGGAGTATGGAATGAAGCAGGGCAAAGGCTAATAGAGTTTAGCCAAGAGAATGCACTGGTATTAGCAAACATTCTCTTCCAACAACAGAAGAGAAGACTCTACACATGGACATCACCAGATGGTCAACAGTGAAATCAGATTGATTATATTCTTTACAGTCAAAGATGGAGAAGCTCTATACAGTCAGCAAAAATAAGACCAGGAGCTGACTGTGGCTCAGATCATGAACTCCTTATTGCCAAATTCAGACTTAAATTGAAGAAAGTAGGGAAAACCACTAGACCATTCATGTATGACCTAAATCAAATCCCTTATGATTATACAGCGAAAGTGAGAAATAGATTTAAGGGACTAGATCTGACAGACAGAGTGCCTGATGAACTATGGACAGAGGTTCATGACATTGTACGGAAGACAGGGATCAAGAACATCCCCATGGAAAAGAAATGCAAAAAAGGAAAAATATAAGCATCTGAATGCAGAATTCCAAACAAGAGCAAAGAGAGATAAGAAAGCCTTCCTCAGCAATCAATGCAAAGAAATAGAGGAAAACAACAGAATGGCAAAGACTAGAGATCTCTTCAAGAAAATTAGAGATTGTAAGGGAACAATTTCATGCAAAGATGGGCTCGATAAAGAACAGAAATGGTATGGCCCTAACAGAAGCAGAAGATATTAAGAAGAGGTGGCAAGAATACACAGAAGAATTGTACAAAAAAGATCTTCACGACCCAGATAATCATGGTAGTGTTAACACTCACATAGAGCCAAACATCCTGGAATGTGAAGTCAAGTGGGCCTTAGGAAGCATCACTACGAACAAAGCTAGTGGAGGTGATGGAATTCCAGTTGAGAAAGATGATGCTGTGAAAGTGCTGCACTCAATATGCCAGCAAATTTTGAAAACTCAGCAGTGGCCACAGGACTAGAAAAGGTCAGTTTTCACTCCAATTCCAAAGAAGGCAATGCCAAAGAATGCTCAATCTACTGCACAATTGCACTCATCTCACACGCTAGTAAAGTGATGCTCAAAATTCTCCAAGCCAGACTCAGCAATACGTGAACTGTGAACTTCCAGATGTTCAAGCTGGTTTTAGAAAAGGCAGTTGAACCAGAGATCAAATTGCCAACATCTGCTGGATCATGGAAAAAGCAAGAGAGTTCCAGAAAAACATCTATTTCTGCTTTACTGACTATGCCAAAGCCTTTGACTGTGTGGATCACAATAAACTGTGGAAAATTCTGAAAGAGAGGGGAATACCAGACCACCTCACCTGCCTCTTGAGAAACCTGTATGCAGGTCAGGAAGCAAAAGTTAGAACTGGATGTGGAACAACAGACTTGTTCCAAATAGGAAAAGGAGTATGTCAAGGGTGTATATTGTCACCCTGCTTATTTAACTTATATGCAGAGTACATCATGAGAAACGCTCGGCTGTAAGAAGCACAAGGTGAAATCAAGATTGCTAGGAGAAACATCAATAACCTCAGATATTCTGATGACACTAGCTGTCGGGAGCTGCCTTAGGCATTACTGACAAAATGAAGGCACGGTCCCCAGCCCCCTCTCCTCATTCCACAGGCACGGATCCCAGGATGAAGGAGTTAGTCCTTGTAATTCTGACTTGTCTTTTCCTCTCCTTGGCTGAGTTGATTGAAAAGGAATATTGACGTGCTTATTGTTCTTGAGAGGAGCATGAGAAGGCACAAAGCCTTCTGCAGTTGTGCTCAGAAAATAATTCATAAAGTTAATCATTGACATTTGTTCAAGGACTTTTACAAAAGAGTGTTTCAGGATGAGCACATAGGCCATAGCTTGAGGCCATGGGAGGGATTGATATCTGAAGCCTATTTGTGAGGATAATGTTTATGGCAAAGGAGTTTACTCAATTTAGGGCTTAGAAATAATTAAAATAGAAGTTAAAGATTTAAGGAATGTTGTAAAGTTAGCATATTTTACTATAGCTTACAGAAGTTAGGAATTTTTAGAGACACTATAGCTAGAAGCCTTTTTAAGAGATAGTGAGCTCAGGATGTTAGGGGCAAACAGAATTTAGGAAGATAAGTAGTAAACTGAGGACTGTAGCATGAGTTACAGTGTAATCACAAGTTAACTATGGGACACATTAGAAGAGGTAGATAATAGATGATAAGGCTTATTCTGAGAGAATCACTGAAGCAGGAACTCTGTTTGAAGAGCAACAATGATTTATGGAGATAATAAATCTGGGAGAAGGGGAACTGAAAATGTCAAACCTCTGTTAAACTTGGAATAAACAGGCAGTCCATAGAAAACTGAGAGGCTATCTCATTGGCTGACACCGTCATCTCTTCAGTTTGAATCCCTGGTTGCTGGAATTGGACTTTTATGGCAGAAAGTGAAGAGAAACTAAAAAGCCTCTTGATGAAAGTGAAAGACGAGAGTGAAAAAGTTGGCTTAAAGCTCAACATTCAGAAAACGAAGATCATGGCATCTGGTCCCATCACTTCATGGCAAATAGATGGGGAAACAGAGGAAACAGTGTCAGACTTTATTTTTTTTGGGCTCCAACATCACTACAGATGGTGACTGCAGCCATGGAATTAAAAGACACTTACTCCTTGGAAGGAAAGTCTTGACCAACGTAGATAGCATAATATCATAATGTCAAAAGCAGAGACATTACTTTGACAACAAAGGTCTGTCTAGTCAAGGCTATGGTTTTCACAGTAGTCATGTATGGATGTGAGAGTTGGACTGTGAAGAAAGCTGAGCGCCAAAGAATTGATGCTTTTGAACTGTAGTGTTGGATAAGACTCTTGAGAGTCCCTTGGACTGCAAGGAGATCCAACCAGTCCATTCTAAAGGAGATCAGTCCTGGGTGTTCATTGGAAGGACTGATGCTAAACCTGAAACTCCAATACTTGGGCCACCTCACGTGAAGTGTTGACTCATTGGAAAAAACCCTGATGCTGGGAGGGATTAGGGTCAGGAGGTGAAGGGCACAACAGAGGATGAGATGGCAGGATGGCATCACCGACTCGATGGACATGAATTTGGGTAAATTCCGGGAGTTGGTGATGGACAGGGAGGCCTGGCGTGCTGTGGTTCATGGGATTGCAAAGAGTCGGAAATGACTGATCAACTGAAGTAGACTGTAGACAGAAGGAGTGAAAAGGTGACTTATTTTCATTCTCTGCTGGGAAAGATTGAAGGCAGGAAGAGAAGGGGATGACAGAGGATCAGATCATTGGATGGCATCACTGACTCAATGGACATGAGTTTGAGCATGCTCTGGTAGTTGGTGACAGACAGGGAAGCCTGGCATATTGCGGTCCATAGGGTCTCAAAGAGTCTGACATGACTGAGTGACTGAACTGAACTGAACTGATTCATTCTCTACAATATTAGCTATTGTGCTTCAGTTTTATTTTCATATTATGTTTGATTCATCCTCAACACAATCATATGAGCTAATTCATATTATTATTTTCATTTTTATGATGAGAAAGCTGAGACTTTGGCTTTCCTAGTTAGTAAGTACTAGAGCTGAGATTTCAGCACAAATTAATTGGGCTCCCAAATCTATGCTCTTTCTTCTGTAACATGGGGTGGAAGCATCTGAATGAACAAGCCAAGAAAAAGAATTCTAAAAGTATGATAACTACTTGTAACTGAGTTAGACTGTTCTACTTGGAAGCCTCATTGAACAAGAATTATAAACTAATGGAATAGAAAGTAGCACTTTTGAGAATGAAAGGGGACACTATAAAGAATTATGCTGGGTCTACAGAATTAATTTGAGATTGTATTGGCCTAACTAGGATGTATGCTTATCCTAATTAGTAGTTACAAGGGCATATGATTATGGGAGGAGTCATGAAAATGAGGCATTGACAAATGATCAGATTATACCAAGGTCAGTGGAGAGCATTGGAGTGGCAGATGCATTGGGATGGAACAGATAAATGCATGCTAGCAGCTGCTCAGGACAATCACAGTGCTGTTCTCTAAGAAGGCTTCACTAAGTGCTAAGAGAAGGACTCAAAGGGATGGAATGTTGGCAATTTTTATTGATCTCAGAGTCACAAATGACTGTCATTGTAACTCAAACCCCTCCTTGTTAGAGACCTCCAAGCTGGGGAAACATGGCTTAAAATTACCACCAAGAATACGCCTTTCCCTCTATTTTCAAGAATGATGATGAAGAGACCAGTGCAGGTTTCCAGCTCCGAGATAGCTTGCAGGAAGCTACTGGGAAGATTCCTCTGAGACATACCTGGTAGTGATTCTCTGAAGGAATAGCTGAACAATGATAGCAATTCTTGGCTTGCCATCCTTCTAGTACCAGACCTACTTGCCAGTCTGTTCCAGTCCTGTGCCTTCAAACTGAATTATAGGCTCCCTACATTCTCATATGGTTTTTCAGGGCAAACAAAAACTCTTTTTATTTAGCCTTTTCTCCTTTCTTATACTTCTTTCCTCTTTGGATGATATCAATTTTCTCTCATTCATCTTTAACCACTGTCCTCATTCTTGTCCTACTGTCTGATCTCTAATACAGTTGGTTTACAAGGGATGCCACACTGAAGATGAGGGAATGAGCTTTTCTATTTTTTTCTGATAATGTATTCATAACCAAATAAGGTGGCAACAGAAATAAAGGCATTCCCTTCACCTGTATGTTCCCTTGCCTCCAAGATATTTTTTTAATCCATAAGCATTTCTTGTGCTATCAAAACCCATAATAAACTATAGAACTTGACAGCTGCACATTTATTGGCAAATACCACTTTGAAAGGATGTGTCCCTGGAGGATCAATCTTGACAGTGTTTTTAACAAACTTGCGTTGAAACTCTGATACAAACATCAGTTGATGAAAGCAAAGCTGTGTTCATGGATTGTGCTGATTCTGCACACCCATTCACCCTCCGTGCCCAACCATCATTTGCTTATTCATAGCAAGTCCCACCAGCCTGCACATTGCTTCCCTGATGGATTCGAGATAGCATCTTGTATATGCCAACATCTTGTATAATACTCAGGTTTGATTCACTTTTACCCCTAGACTCCACAGCCTGAGATTTAAATGTGACAATGCTATTATGTTACAATTTCTCTCAAAAAACCACATACCTCTGGCTAGACAAGACAGGCAATCTGGTACCACAGGTATTTAGGAGTTTCTTTCAAAAACATTATCAGGAGATATAGCAGGAAAAAAGGAAATAGCCAGACCTGATAGGGATAGAAAGGCAATCCTCTAGGCAAACAGAATTGCTTGGTCTTTACCACTGAATGGCATTTTTTAAAGAATACACCAGAAAACAGCCAGAGCAGACATACAGAACTTCTTCATAGGCAACATAAAGGATAGCTGAGAGAAAACCATGATTCTGCAACTAACATACTACTTAAGATGGAAAGGAGTAAAATGGTACTGAACTTTATAAAACTCATGTTGTGTTGGCTTTCTTTTTCAAGGGAACCACAGAGATTCCTCTTTCAGAAGCACTTCCTTTCCCTTGACTTTAGATGCCTTAGTAATGTGCAGTAAGGGAATTGTGTGCATTAATGATATCCCTACTTCCAATCAAATTGTGGTTTCTAGATTACTGCTTCCTCCTAGTTTTCTCTAATTAAGTGGCATCTATGCTGCTTAGCAATTAGTTCTAAGAGCTTCAGAGTGGCTTGCAAGTTTGCCTGGCCTGAAGGATGGAGAAAGGATTGCAGACAGAGTGCCTTATGCTATCTCCTAGTATTTTTGTCTACATGCCAAATTAAACAAAGTTGAAAGCTTTGTATTATTAATTTGAAGAAAATGGTTTTGTGATACAGTACGCTCAATGCCTGAAACACTTTAAGTATATTACTGCCTATTATAAGCTATGCATATGAAAGTCTAGTTATTGAAAAAAAATGACCAAAAGTGCTTGAATTTAAATGATTTAAAGCATCCAAGAAAGAATCCATGTTCCTGATTTGATAGTTCAATAGGTGTTGGCATTGTCCTATCCATTAAACATCTTATCAGATTTATTTGTGTTAGATAATAACTTCCCAAATATATCTAACTATCACCACTGTTTTTAGTGATGCATACATAATTTAAGGAATCTTGTTAAAATAAAGTCAATTAATATTTTGATAGCTAGGAACTTATATTGTGGTAAAAATGAACAATTTTAATGTAAATGGAGAGTATAATTTTAACTTTTACCATCAATCCTCTTAGCCTTTGGTTGTTACTTTCCATGAATATGTATAAGTTGTTTGATATTCCAAAAGCATATATTTGAATGTACAAGGGACCTTGTTAAATGTTGTTCTCAGTTAACTGAAGTGATTTGGATAAATAATAACAAATATAGTAACAGACTAAAACCAAAACATGTTCTTATTTCTTAGTGTTTTGTTTGATAATGATGCTTTCAAAACTTCTAAAACTGTCAGAAATAGTTATGCTGTGAAATTGAAGCTTAAAAATATGGAATTGGTTTGGTTTTTTGATTTTGCCTCATATAAAGAAACAAATATGTTATTTGAATGCAGGTAATTGGGAGCAAGAGGAGAAGGGGACGACAGAGGATGAGATGGCTGGATGGCATCACTGACTCGATGGACATGAGTCTGAGTGAACTCCAGGAGTTGGTGATGGACAGGGAGGCCTGGCATGCTGTGATTCATGGGGTCGCAAAGAGTCAGACATGACTGAGCGACTGATCTGATCTGATCTGAATGATATTTGCAAAGTCATGGAGAAATAAATTCCTATAGAATCTATAGTGGGCATCTTTGCTTTCTATGGTTAAAACTTTATTATGTCAAGGCCTTACATGAAAACTTAAATGTTCTTTCTGCTAAGTTCAAGAATTTTTTTTTTTTTATATGCCACCTGTCAGTTTCAGGACATATAATTGGACGTCAGATTTTCTATAGTTACACATTCAGCTATTTTGTGTATACGGTAGTGGTTTTCTGAATGCATAAAAAATTGTTCAGTATTTTCAGTTTTCATTGGGTGTTTGGTATCACATAAATCTAGCATGATTCTCTAAAGACACCGTTTTAGATCTTTATTTGCATAAAAAATGCTAAGATTTGGAACATACAGAATCTTTTGTTTTAGTTTATTGAAGTATAGTTGATTTATAATGTGTTAATTTCTACTGTACAATAAGGTGATTAATTTATACTATTATTGTTCAGTTACCCATTCATGTCCAACTCTTTACAAACTTATGTACTATAGCATAGTACATATACACACATAGTACTATACACACACACATATACACACATACATAGTTTTTTCGTATTCTTTTCCATTATGGTTTATCTCAGAATATTGAATATAGCTTCTTGTGCTATACAGAAGAACCTTATTATTTATCCATTCTATATATGAGTTTGCACTTCCTAATCCCAAACTCCTACTCCATCCCTCCCCCACCAACTCCTCCACATTTTAAACCACAACTCATTCTCTGTGTCTGTGAGTCTATTTCTGTTTTGTACATAAGTTCATTTGTATTATTATTTTTTAGACTCCACATATAAGTAATATCATATGGTATTTGTCTTTGACTTATTTCACTTAGTATGATAATCTTTAGGCCATGTCTCTGCAAATGGTATTATTTCATTCTATTTTATGGCTGAGAAGTATTCCCTGTGTATATGTATCTCATCTTCTTTATCCATTCATCTGTTGATGGAGATTTAGGTTGTCTACATGTCTGAGCTATTGAAAAATAAAGAATTCTAACTTACAATATAATTGGATCAATTTACTTCCAAACAGTCATCAAATGTTATGTGTACAAATTATTTCACTCTGACATTTCTTATTTCTCAACAGTCCTGCAAAGTGTTTAGTGGATAATCCACTTTACATTTAACATCGGAGGAAGCTGAAACCCAAAGAACTGCAATTGCTGGATTCACCAGTCATTCAGATAGCTCTGTGTGTGTGTGTGTGTGTGTGTGTGTGTGTGTATGTGTGTGTTGGTAGCTCAGTCATGTCTGACTCTTTGTGACCCCATGGACAGTAAGCCAACCAGGGTCTTCTGTCCTTGGGATTCTCCAGGCAAGCATACTGGAGTGGGTTGCCATTCCCTTCTCCAGGATATCTTCCTGACCCAGGGATTGAACCCAGGTCTCCTGCATTGCAGGCAGATTCTTTACCATCTGAGCCACTAGGAAAGTCCAGTCAAATAATCATTCTACAGAAAATAGCATGAATAAAACTATAATTCTTTCATTCACTCAACAGTTATCAATTGATTGCTTATTATGGATTAAGCACTATGGTAACTGTGAATAATACAAAGGAATAGAACACGCTCTTCATTCTTAGAGCTCTGTTTGATAATGATCACCTCAGTTTGTTAGGATGTCACAAACAGATATGTTTTATCATACTTATATAGAATTAGTTTCTATAAACAGAATAGTTCAGTTCAGTCGCTCAGTCGTGTCTGACTCTTTGCCAACCCCATGGACTGCATCACTCCAGGCTTCCCTGTCCATCACCCACCCCCAGAGCTTGCTCAAACTCATGTCCATCGAGTTGGTGATGGCATCCAACCATCTCATCCTCTGTTGTCCCCTTTCTCCTCCTGCCTTCAATCTTTCCCATTATCAAAGTCTTTTCCAATGAGTCAGTTCTTTGCATCAGGTGGCTAAAATATAGAATAAATTTAAGTTAAATATATTTATAAATAATAATATGTCAACATTTTAAAGGAGAAAGTAATTAAATGCAAATAAGAAGTACAGGCATTAGGTTAATAATAACTTAGTTGAAGAGCATTTTCTAATTTCACCTTCTCATGCATAGGCTTGTTATAAAGCTCCATCTCAAGAAAACAGATATCTTCTCATCTTCTTAGTATGAGAAATGTATTAGACACTTTCAAATGTACTGGTTATAATATTATTTATTTTATCTCTAATTTTGTGAATTTCCTGTGATTTTTGATTTGATGGTTTTTGTTTACCTTACTAACTGAATTGGCAAATGCTTCTATTTCATCTCCCCCTCTCTCTCTTACTCACACACACAGGCACCACTTAGTTTTTGTATATCTCATTTAACTATCATTTCTATGTAATCTTTAGTCTCTTCTTCAACCTTTGCCAACATTATTTTAACAGGGACCTTGATCATTCATTTCCTACTCAAACCTGATTGCATAACATGATCTTTGAGTTCTACACCCATTCATTACAACTCATCTTCAATTCTGCCCAAGTAACCTCTTATTCACCAATTGTTTGCATTTTCCCCCCTGTAGTGTATGTAAATGTATTTCCAGATTTTAACCATCATAGAACATTTTATTGATGATTCCTGTCTCATGAAAGGGCTTCCCTGGTGGCTCAGCAGTAAAGAATTCACCTGCCAATGTAGGAGACGAAGGAGACAAGACACGGGTTTGATCCCTAGGTCAGGAAGATCCCCTGGAGAAGGAAACAGCAACCCACTCCAGAGAGGCCATGATCCACATACCAGAGTAGATTGGGTTCATCTATTCTTTCTTTGATCTTAAACTACAAAATCCTAGTGTGGTAAATTGTACTGTTGAGAATCTATTCACCCCATCTTGTAGGAATCCTTTGTAAGGCAGTTCTTTACTCCATTGACACCAAGGTTGACCATGTGACCTGCTCTGACCAATGAAGTATAAGACTCTTCCAAACAGATGCTTTATGAGTCAACATGTGCTATTATGTGCTCACCTTCTTTCTTCTCTCTCTACAATGAGATCAGAACTATCCTAGAAAGGGAGTGATCTATTAATCTGAGTCCTAGAGTAAATATGTCATGAAGCATAGCTGCAGCTGACCATCAGTAGACCTGTAGTTTGAGTGAAAAATAATTTTTGGTTGTTCTAAGCCACTGAGATTTTGCAATTGTTACTCCAACACAGTGTAATCTAAGCTGACCAATGGTAGTTGGAGTGGCATTGTGAACCTGAAAGTAAACAACGTGTATGCTGTAATATCTGCTCCTTTTCCAGATGTCTGACTTCTCTCTAGTTAACCAGGTGGGAAATCTTGCTGTAATTTTTTCTTTTTTTCCTGTGTCCAACCACCATTCCTTCCTTAATTATGATCCTGTACCAAGAAACTTTTTAAAAGTCATATGTCCTGATTTAAAATGGTACTCATGTCTCTTACTTCTCTTTCCAAGAAGCAGTAGCTCCTCACATGCATTAAAGACTCACACTTAAAAAAAAAAAAATAGCTCACATCAAGTAGTGTGGAAAGGGCTAAGTATCCACATGGCCCTGTTTACTGATAGCAATGACACTAAGCTTGGTGTACTATTATAGTCTCCGTTTTAAAAGTGGAGAAGCTAAGTGAGGAAGAGCTTTAAGTATTTTGTCCAAAGTCACACAAAATGTCAGAAACAGGATTTCAATCCAGTTGGGCTGGCATCAAAATCCTATCATTTTCACCATTGCTCCAAACTCTTTAGTAGGATTTTTAGGGGGTGGTGCTTCTTCTAGAAGGAGGAAGGAGTACGGTAAAATGTTTGTCTTCCCTGGGATCTGCTGTCTCTCTGTCTCTTTCTCTCTCTCCTTGACAGATAACCTTATCCTCCCCAAACTGGCCCACCTAGATGGCCCACGTTCTGGTTTTCCTTGGAAATTGGCCATTTTTCTGTGTTAAAGTGGGTCGTTTCTGGTTTGGATGGGGACCAGGGACAGAAAAGAAGGAAGTAGGTTGTTCTCCCCCAGGCTGAGAAAGAAGGGATTTTTTTTTTCCTACCATTTTGTACTTCTCACAGTGAAATGGTTAAACCTACGAGGGTAGGATCAGAGATTCTTTCATGGACAAAACCAAGATTTTTATGATTCACATATAGCTCACTCCTAATCATAGGTAAGAAGTTCAGGGGTCAAAACTCTGCTAGGAGATGTACATGTATTTTGTGGGAGTGCTTCTTGTCCACTTAATCTTCAGGAAACTGGCTCCAGCAGAAAGCTATTTGAGGATTTAGGGGCCCGAAGACCTTGCAAAATCTTCATCAGAGACAAATTAATATAGTCCATCTTTTTCTGTTGTTTTCTTCCTTTCCCATTTTCATTCTAGTTTGGGCCATTATCGCTCATCAGGTTATTGTAATAGTTCCTATTTTCTGGTCAGATAACTTCACCTGCTTCCTGCTGATGATTGAAAGCATTCTAAAGTATTTTGCCTGGCTGCAACCGACCCTTTGTTTTATTTCTCACTTTTTCTTTCAACACTTTACATTCCACACATGTTCTGCATTTTCTGCTTTAGTTTCTTTGCGGAGAAACTGTTTCCTCTGACCAAAATGGCTCATGCTCTCACTTCCACATATTCAAATTCTTCAAATGCAGATTCATCCCCTCCAGGAAAACTTTTCTGATTCTTTAGCCTAATGTAACCTCTCCTGCCCTCAGAAATCCAACAGAAATAGTCTGTTTTTCTCATGGTACCTATGAATTATTACTTTGCAGTTAATGAGCCATGTTTTAGCGACTTCCTAGTAGGAATATACACCTCTTGAGGGCAGGGACTACTTGGCATTTACCTTTATTTTCCCATAGCTTCTAGCCTTTGTTCCTTCATCCACATATTTATTTATAGAGACAGTGCCCATGTTCATAGAATATGAAATGCAGTAAGTACACATAGTAAGCCTTCAAATATTTATTGAATGAGTGTTTATCACAACTGATATATTTATTTGTCTCTATTAAAATGAATAGGCTCTCAAGTAATAAGAAATGTTTTTATATTTCAAAGTCCTCAAGGTGAATACAAAGGTCTACAGGATTCATTCAAAATTTACAATCCACAAGGAAGCTTAAGACACCATAAATTTAGTGAAAGTTGATAGCAGAGATACTTTAAAGCATTTGAAATAATTTTTTATTTATTAAACCTCTTTAAAAAATCCATGTATGGGGGAAATATGCATTCTGGAAAAACATTTTATCCAGCATTTGTATCTAGTAGAATCAGTGTCTCAAGATTAAATCAGGAGGTAATCTTAAGATGGCAGAGGAATGGGATGGGGATACCACTTTCTCTCCCATAAATTCATCAAAAAATAATTTGAATGCTGAGCAACTTACACAAAACAACTTCTGAAGGCTGGGCAGAGGACACTGGACACCCAGAAAGGCAGCCCATTCTCTTTGAAAGAAGGTGGGAAAAATATAAAAGACAAAAAGAGAGACAAAAGAATTAGGGATGGAGACAGTCCCAGGGAGGAAGTTGTGAAGGAGGAGAAGTTTCCAAACACCAGGAAACCTTCCCACCAGCGGGTCTGTGGGGAATTTTGGAGTCTTAGAGGGCAACATAACTGGGAGGAGAGAAAAAAAAAAAAGAAAAAACAGAACACGCACATAACTGCAACTCCCAGAGAAGTAGCCCAGATACTCGCATCCACCACCGGCAAGCGGGGGCTGAACAGGGAGGCGTGGGTTGCATGCTTAGGGTAAGGACCAGGCCTGAATGCCCTGAGGACAGTCTGAGGTAGGTAATGTGAGATAGCAACCCAAACTGTAGGATAGCTAGAGAGAGAAGAAAAAAAAAAGAGAGAGAGAGAGAGAACTTTCTTGTGAAAAGTTCTAACCTAAGTCACAACCTGGCCAGCTCGCAGACAAAGGAATGAGCAAATACCAGAGGAGAGCTGGCTGGCTTCAGACTGGCCACTACCCCTGCTGGAGGCAGAGAGGCAGGTGGGCGACAGCCAGAGGAGGAAGGCGAGGGACAATCTTGGCCTCAGAGACAGCATCCACCAACAAACTGTGAGCAGGCTCCCAGTTGCTAACCAAGTCTTCCTGGGATCCTGGACAGTTGACATCTGTCATGAGGGTCTCACCTAGAGATCAGCTCCCCAGAGGAGACACACGAAACACCTGAGATGGCACTCTAGTGGCACACCAAGGAAACTGAGTGGCTTGGACCAGGAATGTGATTAAGATGCACAGACCACCTGGGACAGTGCGCTCGCCAAGCACCTGGTTGCCTGAGCTGCTCGGACATGGGAAGGGCACAAAACGCAGGACCGACTGAGTCTATACCTTTGTGGAGTACCCAAGAACCTGAACCTGAGCAGCTTAGACCTGGGAAGTGCAAAAAACCCAGGGCCCACTTTGGACAGTTTCCCTTCAGAGCAACCTGGAACCTGAGCAGTGTAGACAAGGAAAGCACATGCAACATGAGCTGGGGCAAGCCCAGTGTTGTCCATACACTGGGAGTACTCCCAATACACGCCAGTGATATTGTTTGCAGTGTTCCTCCCTCCCCATAGTGTAATTGAACAAGTAAGCCTAAATAAGTGACCGCCTTCGCCCCCTTGTGTCAGGGCAGAAATAAGACACTAAAGAGACTTGCAAACAGAGGAAGCCAAAATAAACAAAGAAGAGGGAACCGTTCTGGAAGTGACAGGTGCAACAGATTAAAACCCAGTAGTTAGCACTGACTACATTGGAAGGGGCATATAGAACTCCAGAAGGAATATAAGCTGGAACAAGGAACTAGTTGAAACCAAACTGACCCTACACTGCCCTCAACAGCTCCAGAGAAATTCCTAGATATATTTTACTATTATCATTTTTAAATTCTTTTAAATTTTAAGTTATTTACTAACCCTTTAATTTTTATTTTTATAACTTACTATTGCCTTGCAAAAAAAGACCCTATTTTTAAAATAAATTTCATATATATATATATTTATAAATTTTGTGATTTTTATATTGATATTTTTAATACTGTATTTTTGAGAGTCTAACCTCTACTCTAGATTTTTAATCTTTTGGTATTTGTTATCAATTTTGTACCTTTAAGAATCCTATTTTCAGTACCCATTTTTACTTAGGAGTGTGATTACTGGCTTGACTGCTCTCTCCCCTTTTGACTCACCTTTTTCTCCCCCAGGTCACCTCTATCTCATCCCTCTCCCTTCTCTTCTCTACCTAACTCTGTGGATCTCTTTGAGTGTTCTTGGATGTGAAGAACACTTAGGGAACTGATTACTGGCTAGATTTGTCTCTCCCCTTTTGATTCCCCCTCTTTTCCTCCTGGTCACCTCTATCTCCCTCCTCCCTCTTCTCTTCTCCATGTAACTCTGTGAACCTCCCTGGGTGTTCCTCATTGTGGGGAATCTTTTCACTGTTAACCTAGATGTTTTATCATCAGTGCTGTATGGATGGAGAAGTCTTGAGGCTACTGTAAGAATAAGACTGAAATCCAGAGGCAGGAGGCTTAAATCCAAAACTTGAGAACACCAGTAAACTCCTGAATACAGGGAACTTTAATCAACAAGAGCTCCTCCAAAAGCCTCCATACCTATACTGAAACCAAGCTTCACCCAAGAGCCAACAAGTTTCAGGGCAAGACATGCCAAGCTAATTCTCTAGCAAGGCAGAAACATAACCCTGAGCACAAAAAGACAGGTGGTCAAAAGCACATCTAACTCATAGACACCTCAAAATTCACTGCTGGACACTTCATTGCACTCTAGAGAGAAGAGATCCAGCTCCACCCACTAGGACACTGACACAAGCTTCCCTAACCAGGATACCTTGACAAGCCACTCGTTCAACCCCAGCCAGAGGGAGGAACTTCCACAATAAAGAGGAACCACAAACTGCCAGAATACAGAAAGGCCACTGCAAACACAGCAATCAAAACAAAATGAAAAGGCATAGAAATATTCAGCAGGTAAAGGAACAAGATAAATGCCCACCAAACCAGACAAAAGAGGAGAAAGGGAGTCTACCTGAAAAAGAATTCAGAATAATGATAGTAAAATGGATTCAAAATCTTGAAAACAAAATGGAGTTACAGATAAATAGTCTGGAGACAAGGATTGAGAAGATGCCAGAAATGTTTAACAAGGACCTAGAAGAAATAAAAAAGAGTCATTCAATAATTAATACTGCAAAAACTGAGATCAAAAGTACTCTGGGGGAACCAACAGTAGAATAACTGAGGCAGAAGATAGGCTAAGTGAGGTAGAAGATAGAATGGTGGAAATAAATGAAGCGGAGAGAAAAAAATGAAAAAAGAATTAAAAGAAATGAGGATAACCTCAGAGACCTCTGGGACAATGTTAAACGCCCCAACATTCAAATCATAGGAGTCCCAGAAGAAGAAGACAAACAGAAAAGCCATAAGAAAATTCTTGAGGAGATAATAGTTGAAAACTTCTCTAAAAGTCGAGGAGGAAATAGCCACCAAAATTCAAGAAACTCAGAGAGTTCCAAACAGGATAAACCCAAGGCAAAACACCAGAATACACATATTAATCAAATTAACAGAGATCAAACACAAAGAGCAAATATTAAAAGCAGCAAGAGAAAAGCAAAATAAAAACACCAGGACATTTCCATAAGGATAACAGTAGAAACTCTTGAGGCCAGAAGGGAATGGAAGGACATAATTAAACATTTCTCCTCATTTCTCTTTCTCATGAAAGAGAAAAACCTATAACCTAGATTACTATACACAGCAAGAATCTCATTCAAATATGAAGGAGAAATCAAAAGCTTTACAGAGAAGCAAAAGCTGAGAGAATTCAGCACCACCAAATCAGCTCTTCAACAAATGCTAAAGGAACTTCTCTAGACAGGAAACACAGAAAATGTGTATAAACTCAAACACAAAACAACAAAGTAAATGGCAATGGGATCATACTTATCAATAATTACCTTCAATGTAAATGGGTTGAATGCCCCAACCAAAAGACAAAGACTGGCTGAATGGATACAAAAACAAGACACCTATATATGCTACAAGACACCCACCTCAAAACAAGGGACACATACAGACTGAAAGTGAAGGGCTGGAGACAAATATTTCACACAAATGAAGACCAAAAGAAAGCAGGAGTAGCAATACTCATCAGACAAAGTAGACTTTGAAATAAAGGTGAAAACAGACAAAGAAGGACAGTACATAATGATCAAAGGAATAGTCCAAAAAGAAGATATAACAGTTATAAATATATATGTACCCAACATATGAGCACTGTGATATGTAAGGCAAATGCTAACAAGTATGAAAGGGGAAATTAAGAGTAATACAATATTACTGGGAGATTTTAATATCCCACTCACACCTATAGATAGATCAACTAAACAGAAAATTAGCAAGGAAACAAGCTTTAAATGATACACTGGAGCAGTTAGACCTAATGATATCTATAGGACATTTCACCCCAAAACAATGAATTTCACCTTTTTCTCAAGTGCACACAGAACCTTCTCCAGGATAGAACACATCCTGGGCCATAAATCTAGCCTTGGTAAATAAAAAAATTGAAATCATTCCAAGCATCTTTTCTCATCACAGTGCAGTAAGATTAGATGTCAACTAAAGCACAAGATGGAATTAAGATTGCTGGGAGAAATATCAATAAACTCAGATATGACACCATCCTTATGGCAGAAAGTGAAGAACTAAAGAGCCTTTTGATGACAGTGAAAGAGGAGAGTGAATACGTTGGCTTAAAGCTCAACATTCAGAAAACGAAGATCATGGCATCTGGTCCCATAACTTCATGGGAAATAGATGGGGAAACAATGGAAACAGTGGTTGACTTTATTTTTCTGGGCTCCAAAATCACTGCAGATGGTGATTGCAGCCACGAAATTAAAAGACGCTTACTCCTTGGAAGGAAAGTTATGACCAACCTAGACAGCATATTAAAAAGCAGAGACATTACTTTGCCAACAATGGTACATGTAGTCAAGGCTATGGTTTTTCCAGTGGTCATGTATGGATGTGAGAATTGTACTATAAAGAAAACTGAGCACCAAAGAATTGATGCTTTTGAACTGTGGTGTTGGAGAAGACTCTTGAGAGTCCCTTGGACTGCAAGGAGCTCCAACCAGTCCATCCTAAAGGAGATAAGTCCTGGGTGTTCATTGGAAGGACTGATGTTGAAGCTGAAACTCTAATACTTCGGCCACATGATGCAAAAAGCTGACTCATTTGAAAAGATCCTGATGCTGGGAAAGACTGATGGCAGGAAGAGAAGGGGATGACAAAGGATAAGATGGTTGGATGGCATCACTGACTCAATGGACATGGGTTTGGGTGGACTCTGGGAGTTGGTGATGGACATGGAGGCCTGGCATGTTGCGGTTCATGGGGTCACAAAGAGTCGGACACGACTGAGTGATAGAACTGAACTGAACAGAACAGGAAAAAAAGTATTAAAAGTGCAAACATATGGAGGCTAAACAACACACTTCTGAATAACCAACAGATCACAGAAGAAATCAAAAAATAAATCAAAATATGCATAGAAAGGAATGTAAATGAAAACACAACAACCCAAAAGCTATGGGATTCAGTAAAAGCAGTGCTAAGGGGACAGTGAATAGCAATACAAGCTTACCTCAAGAAACAGAAAATTGCAGAGGAAGGTAAACTGCCAAACTCATTCTATAAGGCCACCATCACCCTAATACCAAAACCAGATAAAGATGCCACACAAAAAGAAAATTACAGGCCAATATCACTGATGAACATAGTTGCAAAAACCTTAACAAAATTCTAGCAAACAGAATCAACGGCATACTAAAAAGATCCTACATCATGACCAAGTGGGTTTTATCCCAGGGATGCAGGGATTCTTCAATATTCACAAATCAACCAATGTGATACACCACATTAACAAATTGAAAAATAAAAACCATATGATTATTTCAATAGATGCAGAGAATGTCTTTGACAAAATTAAATATTCATTTATGATAAAAACTCTCCAAAAAGCAGGCTTAGTGGGAACATACCTCAATATAACAAAAGACATATATAATAAACCCACAGCAAACATTATCCTCAATGGTGAAAAATTGAAAGCATTTCCCCTAAAGTCAGGAACAAGACAAGGTTGCCCACTCTCACCACTACTATTCAGCATAGTTTTGGAAGTTTTAGCCACAGCAATTAGAGAAGAATAGGAAATAAAAGGAATCCAGATTGGAAAAGAAGCAAAACTCTCACTGTTTGCAGATGACATGATCCTCTACATAGAAAACCCTGAAGACACAACTAGAAAATTACTAGAGCTAATCAGAATATACTAAAGTTGCAGGATATAAAATTAACACACAGAAATCCCTTGCATTCCTATACACTAACAATGAGAAAACAGAAAGTGAAATTAAGGAAACAATTCCACTCACCATAGCAATGAAAGGAATAAAATACTTAGGAATAAATCTACCTAAAGAAACAAAAGACCTATATATAGAAAACTATAAAACACTGATGAAAGAAATCAAAGATGACACAAATAAATGGAGAAATATTCCATGTTCATGGATTGGAAGAATCAATATCTTGAAAATGAGTATACTACCCAAAGCAATCTATAGATTCAATGCAATCCCTATCAAGGTACCAACGGTATTTTTCAGAGAACTAGCACAAATAATTTCAGTTTGTGTGGAATACAAAAAACCTCAAATAGCCTAAGCAATCTTGAGAAAGAAAAACATAACTGGAGGAATCAACTATCCTGACTTCAGACTATACTACAAAGCTATAGTCATCAAGACAGTATGGTACTGGCACAAAGACAGAAATATAGATCAATGGAACAAAATAGAAAGCCCAAAGATAAATCCATGCCTCTATGGACACTTTATCTTTGACTAGAAGGCAAGAATATACAATGGAGAAAGGACAATCTCTTTAACAAGTGGTGCTGGGAAAACTGGTCAACCACTTGTAAAAGAATGAAACTCGAACATTTTCTAACACCGTACACAAAAACAAACTCAAAATGGACTAAAGATCTAAATGTAAGACCAGAAACTATAAAAGTCCTTGAGGAAAACAAAGGCAAAACATTCTCTGACTCTCTGACATAAATCACAACAGGATCCTCTATGACCCACCTCCAAGAGTAATGGAAATAAAAGCAAAAATAAACAAATGGGGCCTAATTAAACTTAAAAGCTTTTGCACAGTGAAGGAAACTATAAGCAAGGTGAAAAGACAGCCTTCAGAATGGGAGAAAATTATAGAACACAAAGCAACTGACAAAGAATTCATCTCAAAAATATACAAGCAGCTCCTGCAGCTCAAGTCCAGAAAAATAAATGACCCACTCAAAAAATGGGCCAAATAACTAAACACATTTCTCCAAAGAAGACATATAGATGGCTAACAAACACCTGAAAAGATACTTAACATCACTCATTATCAGAGAAATGCAAATCAAAACCACAATGAAGTACCATCTCACGCCAGTCAGAATGGCTGCTATTAAAATGTCTACAAATAATAAATGTTGGAGAGTGTGCAGAGCAAACAGATCCCTCTTACATTGTTGGTGGGAATGTAAACTAGTACAGCCATTATGGAGAACAGTGTGGAGATTCCTTAAAAAACTGGAAATAGAATTGCCATACTACCCAGCAATACCATTTCTGGGCATACACACTGAGGAAACCAGAATTGAAAAAGACACATGTACCCCAACGTTCATCGCAGTATTGTTTACAATAACCAGGACATGGAAGCAACCTAGATGTCCATTGGCAGATGAATAGATAAGAAAGATGTGGTACATATACACAATGGGATATTACTCAGCTATTAAAAAGAATGCATTTGAATCAGTTCTAATGAGGTGGATGAAACTGGAGCCTATTATACAGAGTGAAATAAGTCAGAAAGTAAAACAGCAATACAGTATATTAACACATATATATGAAATTTAGAAAGTTGGTAACAATGACCCTATATGCCAGACAGCAAAAGAGACAGACATGTAAAGAAGAGACTTTTGGACTCTCTGGGAAAAGGTGAAAGTGGGATGATTTGAGAGAATAGCATTGAATCATGTATATTACCATATGTGAAATAGATCACCAGTCCAGGTTTGATGCATGAGACAGGGTGCTCAGGGCTGGTGCACTGGGATGACCCTGAAGGATGTGATGGGGAGGGAGATGGGAAGGGGTTTAGGATGGGGAACACATGTACACTGATGGCTGATTCATGTCAATCTATGGCAAAACCCACTACGATATTGTAAAGTAATTAGCCTCCAGTTAAAATAATTAAATTAATTTTAAAAAATGAGCCATACTTAGCACACAAAACGCTCTTGATTATTTTTACTATTACAGTGAAATGGTATATTGGCCCTGGGAGTTTGCCATGTAAGCACACAAGACATACCTAACAGTCTCACAGAAATTAGTGGAGCTCTGGTGATATACACAAATGGCAAAAAGAAGAGCAAAGCATATACAGCTAACTTAAAAATATATAGTATTTTAAAGACAACTCTTATCTTTAAGCTTAAACAATTATGTTCGTTTTGAGAACTACTCATCTAGATTATCTGTGATATTTTCCCCACTCCATCAAAATCAACATAATGAACAAAAGCATGGTAAAATGTAAAATTTGCTGATTTCAGGATCATTTGACCCAGGGATCCTGGCAAATCCCGTTGGGAATCCTAGGGATAGGCAACTCTGATGCAGCCAGGTAGGAAGCAGGATTGTCATCAAAGTATTACTGCCACTGGCCTTCAAAGCATCCCACCTCTGATCACCTTCCCCACTGATTGGTTGCTGTTATGAAGCTAAATGTGTGTGTGTGTGTGTGTGTGTGTGTGTGTGTGTGTGTGTGTGTTCACGTGCATGCTCAGTCATGATAGACTCTTTGTGACCCCATGGATTGTAGCTTGCCAGTCTCTTATGTCCATGGGATTTTCCAGGTAAGAATACTGGAATGCATTGCCATTTCCTCCTTCAAGGGATCTTCCTGACCCAGGGATTTGAAGCTGTGTCTCCTGTGTCTCCTGCATTGCAGGTGGATTCTTTACTGCTTGAGCCATTGGGGAAGCCCTTTGAGCTAAATGTTTGTATCACCTCAGATTTATGTGTTGAAATCTTACTCCCCAATGTGATGGTATTGTTATGAAACTGGTTGGTTGGATCCACGCTGGGGTGGGAGCTTGGGGCAAGACCCCTTGTCTTGGCCAGGGAGTTTCTTTCTCTGATCAGATTTGAGCCACTAATAATGAAACCGATGCTGATACCAGAACAGGACAAGTTTTATTCAATGGGCAAAGAATGGAGAAGCAGGAACCTAATTTTCAAATCAACTTCTCAACCCAGTTCAGGTGGAGATACCAAATATATGACAGTCAAGGTAATAGGGAGGGAATTGGAAAGAGTGGGAGAAATATTCATGATTTATCTGAAACATGGGTATAGCTTTGACACAGAACTGATGCAGCTCTCCTTTTAGGCTCTGTATGGGTTGTTCTGGCTGTTGGCATGGCAACTGTCAATTGTTATGATGCTGGTGGATGTGTCATTCAGCATGCTAATGAATTAAAATGAGCACATAATGAGGTTCAAGGTTTACCTGAAGTCAAGTATTCCACCATCTTGGGTCTAGTTGGCTCTAACCAGTTCTTGTTTTTTTTCTCTTTACAGCTTCCTCCTGAAACTTAGATAAAAGTAATTGGTTTCTATTCAAGGGAGGGGCAAAAGTTTGACTCTGAGGCAACAGTCTTGGTAACCATGTTAGGAGGTGTGGCCTTTGTGAAGTTATTAGGATTAGATGAGGTCATGAGGATGAAACCCTCGAGAATGGGATTAATGCCCCTTTGGGAGTCACAGGACAACTTGCTTCTCCTCTCTGCTCTGTACCATGTGAGAATACAATGAGAAGTTGGCAGTCTGTACCCTGAAAGAAGGTCCTCACCAAAACCGCATCGTGCTGGTACCCTGATCTTAAGCGTTCAGCCTCCATAAATGTGAGAAATAAATTTCTGCTGTTTATAGGCCACCCAGTCTATATTAGTAGGTTGGATGCATGCTCAGTTGCTTCAGTTGTGTCTGACTCTTTGAGACCCCATGGACTGTAGCCTGCCAAGCCCCTCTGTCCATGGGATTTTCCAGGAAAGAATACTGGAGTGGGTTGTCATTTCCTCCTCCAGGAGATCTTCCCAGCCAAGGATTAAACTTGCATCTCCCATGTCTCCTGCATTGGAAGGCAGATTCTTTACCACTAACCCATCTGGAAAGCCTATAGTACTTGATTATAGCAGCCCAAACAGACTAAGACAGCTAGTGGCTAAAATTCCTTAATTAGAAATTCAGGGTTTTTTTTTTTATGCTTTGTAAAAAAAAATGTAAATATTTCTGGTGTGGCTAGCACTTAAAAACCTATCTGTCATTTATGAGTAAGTGGAGTGGTTCTCAAACATCAGGGGGTACCAAAATACCCTGATGGTTATGTTACCACCCAGGATGCTTGGCTCCATCCCCAGAGTTTCTGATTCAGTCAATCTTGGGTGGCATCTGAAAACATGCATTCATAGCAAGTTCCCAGCAGATGCTGAGGTTGCAGGCATCATCCTTTTCTGAGAACCCCTGGCTTAGTGTAAATGAGGTTATCAGATCATTACCTCAGGGTAGTTTTTGAAAGGTAAAGAGAGAGCAAGGGAGCACAAAAGGAGAAAGAAAGAAAAATGAAGAATAAGAATTGCTCTAAGAAAAGCAGGATTTATATATTTTCTGAAATTTATATATTTTTTATATATATATATAATATATATTTTATATATTTGCCTGAACTAGCAAGCAGAAATCTTTGAAATGCTATGTATAGTGCAATGTGTAGTTGTGGAACTGGCACAGTGCACTCACCTTGGGAATAGAAAATACAACTTCCTAAATACAATATTCTTTACACCTTAAAAGGGGAATTTCAATAAATGGGATAAATGCTTATTACCAATATAGCATGCTTTTCTAAGTCATTTGCCCTTTAAAAAGTGTGATTGCTTTTTTTTTTTTTTTGGTCCAACAATAAAAGACTATTTTGTGCTATTTCCCCCATGAGTACTGCTGTTATTACTTAATATTTATTAAGTAGTCACCATAGTGGCTTTATCTTACAGAAGAGGTTTTTCTTCTTTACATTTGTGTGCTAAATAGGATTTTCCTCCTGCCCATCAAACTGAAACCATATTAAACAACACAGAACAATTTGAAGTAGACTGGGGTATAGGAATCAATGTTCACATTTTTGTATTTAGAAAAGCTGAGAACAACAAGCCAAACATTTCCTCCTTTCAGTTTGAGCCTAATGTATCTATTAGGAATGCAGTTGCAAATGCATCCAATCAATTAAACAGGTCACACACTGATGAGCCTTAAGATTTATTGGTTAGAAGCGAAATATAGGAACATATCGTGTCAAAGGAAGTAGAAGCCATAGTTTAAAGGAAGATAAATTAGATCTTGAAGGTAATAATCTGCAGAAAAGTTATTTTAAAGAGACACTGTACATGTTGGATCAGATAACTTGAAGAAAACAAGAATAATAGTGCTAAAGGGTGAAGCTGAGAATTTAAAGACTACAGAAAATTTAATAAAAAAAGAGTCATGCTTTATAATGCAGATTAGGAAGATGCAAGGAAAGAACTCACAATCCTTATCTCTGGTATTTGGAAAAAGAAAAAAAAATCTATTTCATGATAAGACATGATAATTCTAGCAGTCTCAAAATAATTCATCATCTCTAGTTCAAATATTGTAAAATGAATCACAACACAAAATGTGTTCTCAGACACATTGAACTTATTTTCTGACTCTTTGTGACCCCATGGACTATACAGTCCATGTAATTCTCCAGGCTAGAATACTGGAGTGCATAGCCTTTCCCTTCTCCAGAGGATCATCCCAAGCCAGGGATCAAACCCAGGTCTCCATCATTGCAGGCGTCTTCTTTACCAGCTGAGCCACAATGGAAGCCCAAGAATACTGGAGTGGGTGTCCTATCCCTTCTCCAGCAGATCTTCCCAATCCAGGAATGGAACTGGGGTCTCCTGCATTGCAGGCAGATTCTTTACCAACTGAGCTATCAGGGAAGGCCTCTTCTCAGATCACTCTCTACTAAATGATTGAAGGAAAATTATGGAAGAGACTAAGACAGAGAATCACCACATAGAACAAGATGGAGAATACATCCATTAGGTTTTGTTATGGGTTGAATTGTGCCCCTCCCCCCACAAAGATAGGTGGAAGTCCTAACCTTTAGTGCTTTATATCATGACCTTATTTGGAAATAGTTTTGCTGCAGATGTAATTATTTAAGATGAGGCCATATTGGTTTAGGATAGGTATTTAATCCATATAATGATGTCCTTAGAAGAGATACAGATACCTAAGGAGAAGCCTTGCAAAGACACAGATAGAGATTGGAGTGATGAATCTACAAGTCCAGGAATTCCAAGAACTTACCACCATCACAAGAAGCTAGCAGAGAGGCACAGAACAGCTTTTCCCTGAGAGCCCTCAGGAGAAAGTATTCCTGCTGACACCTTGATTTTGTACTTCTAGCCTCCAGAACTTTGAGGGAATAGATTTCCTTGAGGGAATAAACTGTGCTAAATCACCAGGTTTGTGGTACTATGTCACAGCAGCCCTAAGAAACTAATACATTTTCTTTCTCAAAATTTTTCATGTTTCAAGATTTGTTCACAAAGGGCTAAGCCTTACACATTGACTCACATTGCACCACTCAAGCTGGTCAAACCTTTAATATATATAAAAATCATGGATAAATTAGATGGATATTTATTAGAACTATTCTCAGGAATGTATATATAGTAGTGTAATAATAGTTTATGAACATTCTAATGCATATTCTACAAATAGAAATGAAAAAGGAAAAAAAGTTAAAATAAAAATGCCTGAAAATATTCTGTATTTTATTTTTAATGGTGCAAAAGTCCTTTCGTTCCCACTCATCTCTATCTTTAGTCAACAAGTTATGTCTGACTCTTGCCATCCCATGGACTGCAGCCTGCCAGGCTCCTCTGTTCATTGGATTCTCCAGGCAAGAATATTGGAATGGGTTGCTATTTCCTTCTACAAATATTATATAAAAGTATATTTTAGTAAGACTAATCTACTGAAGGCTGGATGATGTTCATTACTTTAAATTCCTGGTTTAATAGTTTGTGATACAATGACTTAATGGCTTGATTCTAAATTCAGTATGTTTCCATAGTCAAAAAGATACTTCACAAAAATATATAGATGTGAATGAAAGGAGTGTACTGTTGGATGCATTTGCTAAATACTGATGCTCAATAGTGAGTTCCAAGCACCAATTTTGTAATAGTTTTGGGGTTAAAATAGCTGTTTTTGTTTTTAATCATTTGGAAGTAAATTGCAGACTTCATAGTGATTTGCTTTTATATATTCAACTTATGTCTACTGAATATAAAGGCATCCTCTTTCATAATCACTCTACTATCACACCTAAGAAAATGGAAGTAATTCTCTAGTATCACCTAACACATATTTCATATTAAAATTTCCTCAATTGCCCCAACAAATGTCTTTTATAGCCTTTTTTTTTTGAACAGATGTGCAATCTAAGTTCATGTATTACAATTTTTGTGTTACTTTAGCCTTTTTTAGGAAAGAGTACATCTCCCTCATCTTGTGTATTTTTTGATGATATTCACATTTTTAAGAAACCAGGACTGTCGTCCTGTACAATGTCCTGTATTCTGGATTTATCTGATTGTTTCCTCCTGGCATTATTTAACTGCAAAAATCTCATGTATTCCTTGTACAGTACAGTAAGGTCTATAGAGGGTTGGTTAGATTAAGATGAAATACTCCAATAGCAGTATCCCAGATGGCACCTGTAGTAAGGAATCTGCCTGCCAGTGCAGGAGAGGTAAGAGACATGGGTTTGATCCCTGGTCAAGAAGATCCCCTGGAGGAGGGCATGGCAACCCACTCCAGTACTCTTGCCTTGAGAATCCCATGGAAAGAGGAGCCCGGCAGGCTACAGTCCATAGGATCACAAAGAGTCAAACGTGACTGAAGCAATTTAGCATGCATGCATGCACTTTAGCAGAATATTTCAAAGGTGATATTGTTTAATTCAATTTTCATCATCTTGGTCTGTTCATTTAGGTCTGGCTGTAAATTAAAAGATGCTTACTCCTTGGAAGAAAAGTTATGACCAACCTAGATAGCATATTGAAAAGCAGAGACATTACTTTGCCAACAAAGGTCCGTCTAGTCAAGGCTATGGTTTTTCCAGTGGCCATGTATGGATATGAGAGTTGGACTGTGAAGAAGGCTGAGTGCCGAAGAATTGATGCTTTTGAATTGTGGTGTTGGAGAAGACTCTTGAGAGTCCCTTGGACTGCAAGGAGATCCAACCAGTCCATTCTGAAGATCAGCCCTGGGATTTCTTTGGAAGGAATGATGCTAAAGCTGAAACTCCAGTACTTTGGCCACCTCATGCGAAGAGTTGACTCATTGGAAAAGACTCTGATGCTGGGAGGGATTGGGGTCAGGAGGAGAAGGGGACAGTAGAGGATGAGATGGCTGGATGGCATCACTGACTCGATGGACATGAGTTTGGGTGGACTCCAGGAGTTGGTGATGGACAGGGAGGCCTGGCATGCTGCGATTCATGGGATTGCAAAGAGTCGGACATGACTGAGCAACTGAACTGAACTGTACCTATACTAGAAACACTAAGTTTGATCACTTGTAGAAGGTAAAGAACCTCTCTGCAATGAGGGAGACTCAGGTTCAATTCCTGGGTCAGGAAGATGCCCTGGATAAGGGAATGGGTACTCACTCCAGTATTCTTGCCTGGAGAATTCCATGGACAGAAGAGCCTGGCAGGCTACAGTCAATGGAATTGCAGAGTCAGACATTACTAATCAACTAAACCTTTCACGCTTCTCGCTTTCATTTTAAGGCAGTCCCCACTTACAGTCCCCTCCACTGTAAAGGTCTTTTCCCCTAGGTGCGCTTCCGCATAGTGAATATTCTTCTCTACAGTAATCTTTTACCTAATTGCTTTAACATTCATCAGTGATCCTTGCCTTGACCCATTTTTACTTTGGAGGTTAGTGAAGTGAGTGAAAGTAGCTCAGTCGTGTCTGACTCTTTGCGACCCCATGGACTGTAGAGTCCATGGAATTCTCCAGGCTAGAGTACTGGAGTGGGTAGCCTTCCCCTTCTCCAGGGGGTCTTTCCAACCCAGGAATTGAACGAGGGTCTCCCACATTGAAGGCAGATTCTTTACCAGTTGAGCCACACCGGATGGTTGCTACTGCTACTGCTAAGTCACTTCAGTCGTGTCTGACTCTTTGCGACCCCATAGACAGCAGCTCACTAGGCTCCTGTGTCCCTGGGATTCTCCAGGCAAGAATACTGGAGTGGGTTGCCATTTCCCTCTCCAGTGCATGAAAGTGAAAAGTGAAAGTGAAGTCGCTCAGTCGTGTCTGACTCTTAGCGACCCCATGGACTGCAGCCTACCAGGCTCCTCTGTCCATGGGATTTTCCAGGCAAGAGTACTGGAGTGGGGTGCCATTGCCCTCTCCGCAAGGGAAGGTTACAACATAGTAATTTTCTAAATCTGTTATTCATTTTACATTTAATTTGTTAACTAACATTCTATAAAGAAGAGCTCTCTTTTTATTCACCTTTTCTTTTTTCTTTTACAGAGAGAGTAAATATCACTATGGACAAATAAGTTTTAATTTATTCAGTGTGGTACAGTTAATTATAGTTATTATTCTTTTGAATTATCAAAGTGTTTCAAATATGGCCAGTAGCAGCTTCTTCCAGCTGAATCTGTATTCTTCTAGGGTGACATGTCCCTGTTAATCTTTGAGCACCTTCTTGTTCTTTATGGCACAAGCTGTCTCAGTCTTACCCTGCCTGGGACCTGGAATCACCATTTCTCAAAGAAGCTTTGGTTCCTTTGATTAGGAAATTGAATTTAGGACTTTTCTATGTGTGTTAATGCTTCCAGAATGTCATTGCTTCTAGGACCATCTGTGTCAGAGCTAGGAGAAATACTTTTTAAAATTACAAGTTCATACTGGTATTTTCAGTTCATTTTATTTTTAAAAAGTTTTAATTCTGATAAGAAAAAACACATAGTATAAAATTTACTATTTTATATAGCAGAGAGAGAAGTAAAATGGCAGCTTCCAGGCTCCAGGTGCCATTAGGCCCCTAACTCTGTCAGATCAGACACCTGTCATTGCCAATACTTCAAATGAACAAATGAGCCTCTCCCACCCAAGTTTTGGGCCCCTTGGATAGGGCTTAGCCCTGGGCCTTGGAGCTGAGCACAGTGACCTCTTGTAAACTAGCAAAAAAATTAAAGACAAACTTATTCTAGGAAAGAACTCAGAATGAAACAATGGAAAATATTCTGTCAGGTGTCCCTTTGGATGGCAGAGTAGAAGGACATGTGGCCATCTTTTCTTACAAGAACACTAAAATCTCAACTGATTGCTGAAAACCATTGATAAGAGAATGTTGGATCCCACCAACAAAAGATACCACACAACCAAGGGCAACGGAGAAGCCCCAGCAAGATGGTAGGAGGGAAGCAACCATGTTTAGAATAAAACCTCATACCCACCAGAGATGGTGCAAACAAAACCTTGTGTGCACAGGACCCAGAGAAAGGAGCAGTGATCCTCCACAAGAGACTGAGCCAGACCTGCCTTTAGTGTTAGAGTGTCTCCTGCAGAGGCATGGGCCAGCAGTGGTCTGCCACGGGGACAGGGGCTCTGGCTGCAGCAGATTTGGGAGACGTAGCATGTGGCATAAATCCTCTTATAAGAGGTTGCCATTAGCCCCACTATAGAGCTGCAGAGCAGATGACCCACAAACTGGAGAACAATTATATCAAAGAGCTTTTGCACTGCTGCAAAAAGTTCTAGGTCCCACAACAGATTTCCCAACCTGGGCATCCAGCAAGGGACTAAGATCCCCCAGGGAATTTGACTTTGAAGTCCAGTGTCGGGAGCTGCATTAGGCGTTACTGACAAAATGGAGGCACGGCCCCAGACCCCTCTCCTCATTCCGCAGGCCCGGACCTGGGATGAAGGAGTTAGCTCTTGTGATTCTGACTTGTTTCTTCCTTTCTTCAGTGGAGTTGGTTGGAAAGAATGTTAAAGTGCTTATTGTTCTTGAGAGAAGCATGAGAAAGCACAAAGCCTTCTGCAGTTGTGCCAAGAAAATAATCTATAAAGTAACCATTGTTTAAGGATTTTTACAAAGAATGTCCCAGGATGAGCACGTAGTCTGCAGCTTGAGGCCATGGGAGGGATTGTTATCTGAGATCCGTTTGTGAGGGATATGTTTATGGCAAAGGAAGTTTGCTGAGCTTAGGGTTTAGGAGTAATTAAGAATAGCTAGAAGCCCTTTTTTGGAGAAGGCAATGGCACCCCACTCCAGTACTCTTGCCTGGAAAATCCCATGAACGGAGAAGCCTGGTGGGCTACAGTCCATGGGGTCGTGAAGAGTTGGACACAACTGAGCGACTTCTCTTTCACTGTTCACTTTCATGCATTGGAGAAGGAAATGGCCACCCACTTCAGTGTTCTTGCCTGGAGAATCCCAGGGATGGGGGAGCCTGATGGGCTGCCATCTGTGGGGTCGCAAAGAGTCGGACACGACTGAAGCAACTTAGCAGCAGCAGCAGCAGAAGCCTTTTTAGGAGATAGTGAGCTTAAGATACCAGAGGCAAGCAGGATTTAGAAAGATAAGAAATAAACTGAGGAATGTGGTATGCAGCCCAGACATAAGCATGAGTTACAATGTAATCACAAGTAAACACGATTCTGAGAGAATCGCTAAAGCAGGAACTCTGTTTGAAGGGCAACAATGAGACAATAATCTGGGTGAGGGGGAACTGAAAATGTCAAACCTCTGACCTAATGCTTTTGAAAAAGTACAAAAGAGAACCTGATGCTTGAAATAAACAGGTAGTCCCGTACCTGGAGTCAGAGGCTATATCATTTGCTACCAACACTGCTCATCCCTTCAGGCTGATCCCCTGGCTGCTGGAGCTGGACTCTGGCAGTACAGTGGGATTTGATTAGAAAAATTCCACAGGACTAGGGAAACAAACTTTTGAAGGGCACAATAGAACCTTGTGCACGCCAGGATCCAGGAGAAAGGAGCAGTGACCCCACAAGAGACTGAGCAGACTTGCCTGTGAGTGTCCTGGAGTCTCCGTGGAGGCATGGGTTGACACTGGTCTGCTGTGGGGTCAGGGGCACTGGCTACAATAGTCCTTGGAGCCACAGGTGCTCGCATAAGTCCTTTTGAAGGAGGCCGTCATTACCACCTTTACTCCTACCATAGTTTGGCGTAAGGCCAAACTATAGGGAGGGAACACAGCCCCACCCATAAGCAGAAAATTGGACTAAAGATTTACTTAGTGTGGCTTTGTCCACCAGAGCAAGACCCAGTTTCCCCCACAGCCAGTCCCTCCCATCAGAAAGCTTCCACAAGCCTCTTATCCTCACCCATCAGAGGACAGACAGAGTGAGAACCACAATCACAGAAAACTAACCAAATGGATCACATGGATCACAGCCTTATCTAGCTCAGTGAAATTATGAGCCATGCCATGTAGGGCCATCCAAGATGGACAGGTCATGTTGGAGAGTTCTTACAAAATGTGGTCCACTGGAGAAGTGAATTGCAAACCACTTCCATATTCTTGCCTTGAGAACTCCATGAACAGTATGACAGGGCAAAAAGATATGACACTGAAAGATGAACTCCCCAGATTGGTAGGTGCCCAATATGCTTTTTGAGAAGAGAAGAGAAATAGCTTCAGAAGGAATGAAGAGGCCGAGCCAAACTGAAAACAATCCCCAGTTGTGGATGTGTCTGGTGGTGAAAGTAAAGCCCAATGCTGTAAAGAACAATATTGCATAGGAAACTGGAATATTGGTCCATGAATAAAGGTAATTTGAAAATGGTCGGACAGGAGATGGCAAGAGTGAAAATTAACATTTTAGGAATCAGTGAACTAAAATGGATAGGAATGGATGAATTTAATTCAGATGACCATTATATTTACTACCACGGACAAGAATACCTTAAAAGAAATGGAGTAGCCCTCACAGTCAATAAGAGTCTGAAATGCAGTACATGGGGTGCAGTCCAAAAAAAAAAAAAAAAAAGAATGATCTCTGTTAGTTTCTAAGGCAAACCAGTCAATATCACAGTAATCCAAGCCTATGCCCAACCACTAGTGCTAAAGAAGCTGAAGCTGAGTAGTTCAATAAAGACCTACAAGACCTTCTAGAACTAACACCAAGAAAAAGATGCCCTTTTCATCATAGGGGACTGGAATGCAAAAGTAGGAAGTCAAGAGATACCTGGGGTAGCAGGCAAGTTTAGCCTTGGAGTACAAAATGAAGCAGGGCAAAGGCTAACAGAGTTTTGCCAAGAGAATCCACTGGTCATAGCAAATACCTTCTTCCAACAATGCAAGAGATGACTGTACACATGGACATCACCAGATGGTCAATACCACAATCAGATTGATTATATCTTTTGCAGCCAAAGATGGAGAATCTCTATATAGTCAACAAAAACAAGACCTGGAGCTGACTGTGGCTCAGATCATGAACATCTTATCGCCAAATTCAGATTTAAATTGAAGAAAGTAGGGAAAACCACTAGGCCATTCAGGTATGACCTAAATCAAATCCTTTATGATTATACAGTGGAAGTGACAAATAGATTCAAGGGATTAGATCTGGTAGACAGAGATAAGAAGAACTTAATAGAAGCTTTTTAAAATAGGAAATGCAGATGGCCAACAGGTACATGAAAAGATGCTCAATATCACTAATCATCAGGGAAATGCAAATCAAAACTAAAATGATATACCACCTCATGCCTGTCAAAATAACTACCATCATAAAGAACACAAGTAACAAATGTTTGTGAGAATGTAGAGAAAAGGGAACCTTCCTACACTGTTGGTGGGACTGTAAATTGGTGCAGCCAATGTGGAAAACAGTATGCAGGCTTCTCAAAAAACTAAAAATAGAACTAACATATGGCCCAGGATTCTACTCCTAGGGATATATCCAAAAAAGAAAAACAAAAAACACTAATTCAAAAAAATACATACACCTAATGTTCATAGCAACATTATTTATAATTGACAAGATATGGAAGCAGCCTAAGTTTCCATCAATGGATAAAGCAAATCTGGTACACACACACACACACACACACAATGGAATACTTCAGCCATTTAAAAAAGATAATGAAATATTGCCATTTGCAGCAATGTGGATGAACTTGGAGGACATTATGATAAATTAAATAAGTCAGACAAAGACAAATACTTATATATGGACTCTTAAAAACGTAACAAAAAGAAGCTGATCCATAGATATAAATAAGAAACTAGTGATTACCACAATTGAGGAGGGGGGAGGGGCAAAACAGAGGTGACAGAGTGGCAGGTACAAATTACTAGATGTAAGATAGGCTCAAGGATATATTGCACAACACAGGAAACATAGCCAATACCTTGTAATAACTATAAATGGAAAGTAACCTTTAAAATTATATGAATATAATATACCAATGCAAACAAAGCACAACAGAACAGTGCATTCATAAATGGGTACAAGGGTAAATTTTATTGTTTCTCTTGTTGTTCAGTTGCTCAGTTGTGTCTGACTCTTTGCAACTTCATGAACTGCAGCACGCCAGGCTTCCCTGTCCTTCATGATCTCCTGGAGCTTGCTCAAACTCATGTTCACTGAAGTCAGTGATGCCATCCAACCATCTCGTGCTCTGTCATCCCCTTCACCTCCTGCCTTCAACTTTTCCCAGCATCAGGGTCTTTTCTAATGAGTCTCTTCACATTAGGTGGCCAAAGTATAGGAGCTTCAGCTTCAGCATCAGTCCTTCCGATGAATATTCAGGACTGGTTTCCTTTAGGATTGACTGGTTTGATTTCCTCACAGTCCAAGGGACCCTCAAGAGTCTTCTCCAACAGCACAGTACAAAAGCATCGATTCTTTGATGCTCACCCTTCTTTATGTCCCAACTCTCACATCCATACATGACTACTGGAAAAACAGTAGCTTTGAATATACAGACCTTTGTTGGCAAAGTAATATCTCTGTTTTTTAATATGCTATTGAGGTTTGTCATAGCTTTTCTTCCAAGGAGCCAGGATCTTCTAATTTCATGGCTTCAGTTACCATCTGCAGTGATTTTGGAGCCCCAGAAAACAAAATCTGTTACTTGTTTCCAATGTTTCCTCATCTGTTTCCCATGAAGTGATTGGACTGGATGTCATGATCTTCGTTTTCTGAATGTTGACCTTTAGGCCAACTTTTTCACTCTCCTCTTTCACTTACATCAAGAAGCTGTTTAGTTCCTCTTTGTTCTCTGCCATAAGGGTGGTGTCATCTGTGTATCTGAGGTTATTGTTATTTCTCCCGGCAATCTTGATTCCAGCTTGTGCTTCACCCAGCCTAGCATTTCACATGATGAACTCTGCATATAAGTTAAATAATCAGGGTGACAGAATACAGCCTTGATGTACTCCTTTCCCAATTTTGAACCAGTTCATTGTTCCATGTCTGTTTCTAACTGTTGCTTCTTGACCTGCATACAGATTTTGGAGGAGGCAGGTAAAGTGGTCTGGTATTCCTATCTCTTTAAGAATTTTCCACAGTTTGTTGTGATCCACACAGTCAAAGGCTTTAGAGTAGTCAACGAAGCAGAAGCAGATGTTTTTCTGAAATTCTCTTGCTTTTTTTATGATCCAGTGTTTGCTGGCAATTTGATCTCTGGTACCTATGCTTTTTCCAAATCCAGATTGAACATCTGTTATTAATTGGGTTAAGTACCGTACTTGACATTCTATATCCATTGAACATTTCTCTATCGTTCCTTATTTACAACCCCAGACAATCATCATTATACACTATATTTCTGTGATTTTTGATTATTCTAGATATCTCTTGTAAGTGGAATCATAGAGTATTTTTCTCTTTGTGTGGGACTTATTTTACTCAGTATAATGTCCTCAATTGCCAACATCTGCTGGATCATGGAAAAAGCAAGAGTTCCACAAAAACATCTATTTCTGCTTTATTGACTATGCCAAAGCCTTTGACTGTGTGGATCACAATAAACTCTGGAAAATTCTGAAAGAGATGGGAATACCAGATCACCTGACCTGCCTCTTGAGAGACCTGTATGTAGGTCAGGAAGCAATAGTTAGAACGGGACATGGAACAACAGACTGGTTCCAAATAGGAAAAAGAGTACATCAAGGCTGTATATTGTCACCCTGCTTATTTAACTTATATGCAGAGTACATCATGAGAAATGCTGGGCTGGAAGAAGCACAAGCTGGAATCAAGCTTGCCCGGAGAAATATCAATAACCTCATATATGCAGATGACACCATCCTTATGGAAGAAAGTGAAGAGGAACTAAAAAGCCTCTTGAGGAAAGTGAAAGAAGAGAGTGAAAAAGTTGGCTTAAAGCTCAACATTCAGAAAACAAAGATCATGGCATCTGGGCCCATCACTTTCTGGGAAATAGATGGGGAAACAGTGGAAACAGTGTCAGACTTTATTTGTTTTGACTCCAAAATCACTTCAGATGGTGACTGCAGCCATGAAATTAAAAGACGCTTACTCCTTGGAAGGAAAGTTATGACCAACCTAGATAGCACATTCAAAAGCAGAGACATTACTTTGCCAACAAAGGTCTGTCTAGTCAAGGCTATGGTTTTTCCAATAGTCATGTATGGATGTGAGAGTTGGACTGTGAAGAAGGCTGAGTGCTGAAGAATTGATACATTTGAAATGTGGTGTTGGTTAAGACTCTTGAGAGTCCCTTGGACTGCAAGGACATCCAACCAGTACATCATAAAGGAGATCAGTCTTAGGTGTTGTTTGGAAGGAATGATGCTAACACTGAAACTCCAGTACTTTGGCCACGTCACGTGAAGAGTTGACCAATTGGAAAAGACTATGATGCTGGGAGGGATTGGGGGCAGGAGGAGAAGGGGATGACAGAGGATGAGATGGCTGGATGGCATTACCGACTCAATGGCCATGAGTTTGAGTGAACTCCAGGAGTTGGTGATGGACAGGGAAGCCTGGCGTGCTGCAATTCATGGGGTCACAAGGAGTCGGACACGACTGATCGACTGAACTGAACTGAACTGAATGCCCTCAAGGATAATCCATCATCTAGCATGAGACAAGATTCCCTACCTTTTAAGGAAGTAACATCCCATTGTATGAATACACCTCATTTCCCTTTATTTACTCATATATTGATGGACATTTGGGTTGCTTTCACATCTTGGCTACTGTGAATAATGCTGCACTGAATACAGGTGTGATATTATGCTTTTAATTCTGTTAGCTATAGACCCAATAAGTGGAATTGCTTGATCTTATTGAATTTCTATTTTTAGTTTTTTGCAGACCCTCCATACTATATTCCATATCAGCTTTCAATTCATTTTTTTTTTAAAAATTAGAGTTTTCTGATTCATCCCTTTTTATTAACTCTGAAAATATTATATTATATTATTATATTACAAAATATATGGGGCTTCCCTGATGGCTCAGTGATAAAGACTTTGGCTACAATGCAGGAGATGCAGGAAACACGGGTTCAAACACTGCTTCAGGAGGATCCCCTGGATGAAAAATGGCAACCCATTCCAGTTTTCTTGCCTGAAAAATCCAATGAACAGAGGAGCCTGGTGGGCTAGAGTTCAAAGAGTATCAAAGAGTTGGGCATGACTGAGCAACTGAACACAAAGAAAACTATATATACATACATGTATATTTATTTACTTTATCCTATGACATATGTTGATCAGTTTCAAATATAATCAATATTACTAACAACAAGAAACCTACTGAGCTTTCTTTGCAGTTCTTTTTGTCTTTGAAATATATCTAATTAAGGATGTACAGAGTATTATGTCAAAAAATACAGTAATAGTCCAAAAGTCAACAATATGTAAAAAGATAAACTCAAGGAGGAGACTTGCTTGTTCTCCACTTCTTTCTCCCATTTTTATTAGTTTAGGATATGTTTCTATTTAGACTTTCCATCTTTCTTATATTTTTTAAAATATGAATTTTTCCTATTGTGTTTTCAAATTTGCAAGGATTTGATATATGTGTATTATTTGCTTTTACAGGTGACATTCATAGTTTCAGTTATAAAATCACATAAAGTTGGAGACATTTCCAAATATTTCTTTTTTAAGATTTTCTCTCCATGTGTGAATTTCTTTTGAAAATCATACATCCTTTGCATTACTGTTAAAATATCACTCCTTTGACGGTGTTGATGGAGTGTTCATTGTTTTTAAGTACATTCTAGGTAGCACATTACCGAAAATCTTTTGTCATCAGAATGAGGTCAGCACACTTGGAACACTTATCTTTTAGTAAAAGGAAAATGTCTAATGCATCTTTAAGTTTCACAGTTCCTTAAGTACCTTGTCACAGGATAATCAAAGAACCTCTACAATGGAAAATAGTTTCTGGGTCACTCATCAAACCTATATTGAAGAGATTCTACTATTTAATGTTTTTGCAAAATTAACTATATTGATGACATCCAGTAAATTATAAGCAAATAATTTTTCTTCTCATACCTGAAGCGATCATTTTATACACTGAAATTTGGGGACCACTGTTACTTAGAAAAGCCAATGACTGTTCATTCCTAACCAGAGATCCTAGCAATGTCCCTAGAAATAGTCTAGATGGTCTTTTTCTCTTGGAAACTTTTTCACGGTCCACTTTTGTAAGTCTTTATATCTTGATAGTCACATCTTTGTATTTTATTTGTAACAGATGTGTATTTGTATTTTATGTGTAACAGATCAATTTCCATTTATCATTTCAGGGGCATCACATACAGTTTCTGAATATCTACCTGGAGAAGCTCTATACAGACAGCAAACCAAAGACCTGGAGCTGACTGTGCCTCAGATCCTGAGTTCCTTATTGCAAAATTCAGACTTAAATTGAAGAAAGTAGGGAAAACCATTAAGCCATTCAGGTATGATCTAAATCAAATCCCTTATGATTAAACAGTGGAAGTGACAAATAGATTTAAGGGATTGGATCTGGTAGACCAAATGCCTGAATAAGTATGGACAGAAGTTCATAACATTGTACAGGAGATGGTGACCAAAATCATACCAAAGAAAAAGAAATGCAAGAAGATGTCATCAAATGGTGGTTGTCTGAGGAGGCTTTACAAATACCTGAAAAAAGAAAAGAAGCAAAAGGCAAAGCAGAAAAGGAAAGATATATCCATGTGAATGCATTGTTCCAGAGAATAGCAAGGGAAGATAAGGAAGCTTTCTGAAGTGAACAAAGCAAAGAAATAAAGGAAAACAATACAATGGGAAAAATTAGAGATCACTTCAGGAAAATTGGAGATACCAAGGGATCATTTCATGCAAGTACGGGCACAATAAAGGCAGAAATATCAAAAACCTAAGAAACAGACACAGAAGAGATTGAGAAGAGGTGGCAAGAATAAACAGGAAAATTATACATAAAAAGGTCTTAATGACCTGGATAACCACAATGGTGTGATCACTCACCTAGAGCCAGACATCCTGGAGTGTGAAGTCACGTGGTCCTTAAGAAGCATTACTACGAACAAAGTTAGTGGAGGTGATAGAATTCCGCCTGAGCTATTTAAAATCATAAAGATGACACTGTTAAAGTGCTGCAGTCAATATACCAGCAAATTTGGAAAACTCATCAGTGGCCAGAGGACTGGAAAAGGTCAGTTTTCATTCCAATATCAAAGAGGGGCAATGCCAAAGAATGTTCAAACTACCATGCAATTGTGCTCATTTCACATGTTAGCAAGTTAATGCTATCATTCTTCCAAGTTAGGCTTCAGCAGTACATGAACCAAGAACTTTGAGATGTACAAGCTGGATTTACAAAAGGCAGAAGAACCAGAAATCAAATTGCCAACATTTGTCGGATCATAGAAAAAGCATGGGAATTCCAGAAAAACATCTAATTCTGCTTCATTGACTACATGAAAGCCTTTGATTGTGCGAATCACAACAAAATGGAGAATTCTTAAAGAGATGGAAATATCAAACCATCTTACCTGTCCCCTGGGGAAACCATATGCAAATCAAGAAGCAACAGTAGAAAGGGACATGGAACAAAAGACTGGTTCAAAATTGGGAAAGGAATACAAGGCTGTATATTATCACCTTACTTCAGTTCAGTTCAGTCGCTCAGTCTTGTCTGGCTCTTTGAGACCCCATGGACTGCAACATGTCAGGCTTTCCTGTCCATCATCAACTCCCAGAGCTTGCTCAAACTCATGTCCATCAAGTCAGTAATGCCATCCAACCATCTCATCCTCTGTCACCCTCTTCTTCTCCCTTCAATCTTTCCCAGAATCAGCATCTTTTCCAATGAGTCAGTTCTTCACATCAGGTGGCCAAAGTATTGGAGCTTCAACTTTAGCATCGGATATATGCTCAGATGTGCAGAGTACATCAGGTGAAATTCTGGACTGGATGAATCACAAGATGGAATGAAGATTGCATGGAGAAATATCAACAACCCCAGATATGCAGATGATACCACTCTAATAGCAGAAAATGAAGAGGAACTAAAGAGCCTCTTGATGGAGGTGAAAGAGGGAGAAAATGAAGGACAAGGAAACCTTGCACTGCTGTCCATGGGGTTGCAAAGAGTCAAACACAAACACAACCTAGGGACTGAAAAACAACAAATGAAAGATCAATTTCAGTTAATTTTGCCAAAGGCCTCACATACAGTTTCAGAATATCTACCTAAAGTAGGTACAGATTTTTATCTGCCCACATTCTTTTCCCCTTTTTTTAAATAAAGAACCCTTTTTGTGTGTATGAGTAAAAATTTGTAAAAAGTTCACCTGGTAAATTTTCAGTTCAGTGATCCTCCCTTTTCCTGACATGGGGGTAGACACATTGGCTGGAAATGGTCAGTCAGAGCACTTCATCTCCATATACATAAAGTGATCAATTCAAGATTGGTCATGTGATACAAACTAGGCCAATCATAGTTCTTTATAGTGATTGGTATCAATTTTGATAGAAAATACATCTCTAAAATGGATCTCTAGTCTTCCAAGAGAGTGAGTACTAAACTATGTAAGTGAGGAGCTGCAAGAGGACATTCTTGTCATACTGCCTTCTATCCCAAAATGAATCCAGTGCAGAGCCAATCGGAGATGAAAAGGCAGACATTGAATCTCGAGTTCATTTGCTAGAGCACCTGGGATCCAGCCAAGCTTGAAGTGAGACTTATTCTCATAAATTTTAGTTATATATGCCTGTGAACCCTTTTTAGTTTTAGCAGGATTAAACTTTTCCATTGCATACAATTATCACTTGAGAGTGGCTGCTTGGCCAGAGACTATATTTCTAAGTTACTCTGGCATCTAAGTGGGACCTTGGGACCACTTTTGTCAATGGAAAGAGCCAAACAGGGCCAGGGATGTAAAGAAACAGGTGTGCCTTCTCTGCCTGCTCTTTCTTACCTTTATCAGGTGTATACTGATGATTCTGGGGCCCTACTTGATGCTAGAACTACAAAGTGAAGGGTACCAGAGTGCCTGAGTCATCAACATTCGGAAGGCCACCACTTGCACTGGATTATTATGTGAGCAGAAATGAATGTATGAAGCTACCGAAATGTTGAGATTTATTTGTTAAAGCAGCTAGTATAATCCTAACTAATATACTACATACTGCCTTATATTAAAGGTACTTGTTGACTTGTCTTGTCTCACTATTAGATTAAGATTACCCTCAGGGCAGAGACTGGGACTTCATCTTTTCAGCCCTTGTGGCAGAGTACTTGATACATATACATTGAACTAAACTGAATGAAACTTTAGAGTGCCAAGAAAGTCTAGTTCAAAAAAACTCAAGGATGGTTTATACTAGTTAATTATGATTACGTTCTTAAAAGAACAGTTTTATAGAGATGTAATTCACGTACCTTACAAGTCACTCATTTAAAGTGTATAGTTTGTAGTATATACACATAGTTGTGCAACCATCCCCAAATCAATATCGGGACATTTTCATCACCCTGAAAAGAAACTCCCTACCCATTAGGGGTTACTCTGTATTTTCCTTGGACTTGCTGCTCCTCTTATCCTTGCTGCTAAGTCACTTCAGTCGTGTCCGACTCTGTGTGACCCCATAGACGGCAGCCCACCAGGCTTCCCATCCCTGGGATTCTCCAGGCAAGAACACTGGAGTGGGTTGCCATTTCCTTCTCCAATGCATGAAAGTGAAAAGTGAAAGCGAAGTCGCTCAGTCGTGTCTGACTCTTAGCGACCCCATGGACTGCAGCCTACCAGGTTCCTCCGTCCATGGGATTTTCCAGGCAAAAGTACTGGAGTGGGGTGCCATTGCCTTCTCCGGCAAGTGGAGTGTAGTTATATATATATATATATATATATATATATATATATATATATAGCTGTGCTATGTCTTTATTGCAGCACATGGGCTCTTCATTGTGGCATGCAGGCTTTTTACTAGTTTCAGTGCATGAGCTTAGTTGCCCCACAGCATGTGGGATCGTAGTTCCCTTACCAGGGATCAAGCTTGTGGCCCCATCATTGGAAAGTGGATTGTTAACCACTGGACCACCAAGGAAGTCCCTATAATTACATTCTTAACAGGCTGCAAGAAGAGCCTTTACAGAGCTTTCTGCTGATTTAAAAATACCAATTGTACAAGTATGAAGTAAAGACGCACCTTTGAAAAATGTCAGTTTCTAAGATCAAAGGAGAGTTTGTAGGATATTCTACTTTCTCAAAAATAATATTTAAGTGGAATATTTTTTGGCAATCTGAGAAAATTCTAAGTACTGAGTTGAAATTAACTGGAAATCAACATCAAATTATTATATAGTGTAAATAGAATTTTACGCCCCCCCAGCTTATCCCATTTAGAATAAGCAGCCAGCAGGATATTGTTCCTGCATAAGATTTTTTATTATTTATACTTTGTCAGAAAAATTTCCCTACTAAAAGCTTTCCCTTCTCAGAAAACTTGCAAAGAAGAAAAGGAACATTGTTTGTAGACTAGAGGAACCCATAACCTGAAAACTCTCCAGCCTTTAAACCATATATCACTGTCCTAATGAAATGTCTACATTACTGTCTAAATAAATTATAGGATTGCATTTGTGGGTTTTGTTCTATAGAACACATATTTTTGTGTGTAAATACAGTGAGGATGAACCTGTAGGAGTTAATCCCTCCTTAGCTCGGAAGGTTTTGGGACAACATGGTAGCAGGGAAGAACACAAATTTTGATGTTAGAGAGAAAAACAAAAGTGAGTTTGAATCTTGGCCTTATTACCTACTTTAGCTCTCTGAATCTCATTTCTTTATCTATATAATTAAGATGCTAATGTAATAGCAATATCACAGAATAACATGAGAGACAACCTCTATGTAGAGTTTTGTGAATGGTAATTGTATACCTCTTAGATTGTCAAAAGCAATCAATAAAGGTTAGATCCTTATACTCAATAGGGGTAAAATAATTTTGGGGGCAACCCTAGAGTTCACTACCAAGTTTAAATCATTATCATCTCTTGTATATTTCATATATATAAATATTTCAGAGCCATTGAATATACTTAGTTTTCCCCACTTTATAGTGTACCTTGAGTAATTTGATGTCATACAGTTGCTTTAGTGGAAGTCATTGATGAACACTAGTTCATGGACATGTATTCATCTTCTCAGCCTACTTTCCTTTCAAGAATCGCTCCTCCACATTACACTGTAATTTTTTTATGTTTATGTGGTTCCATTCACATTGGTTTCCCACATGGCTTTGGGACAGAAACCACCCCCAAACTAGCCAGAATTCATGACTTTGACCAGAGTGATTAATTTGGTGAGAGTCATGTGACCCAACACAGCCTAATAAAAACCTGCTTTGGAATTTTCCTAGAGCTATTAAGAATATATTAGAATTAGGAGCTGGAATTAGGAGCTGCAAGAATGACATGGGTTTGGGGGCTACTGGCAATTATTGCCACATAGAGAAAGTTTCCTGTAAAAGAAGACAAGTAGAAACAAGCAGAGTTGTAGTTAAGAGTTAGAGAAAGAAACAGTCTTAATGCTATTTTTTGAACTGGATTAAGCTATGTGTTAAACATTTCCACCCCTTCCCTGCCCTGGACTTCTTGGTTATATAAATCAATTAATTCCTAGTCTCTCCCCCTACCCCCTTGACATTTTGTTCAGATACTTTCAGCTTCATTTATGCTTCTTAGAATGGAAAATGTTCTAACTGACCCTGGATTCTTCACAGTGCAAGCTTATAATTCCTTCCAGAACCCCATGCTATCAGGTAAAATAGAGGCAAAATTAAAAAAAAAATAAAGATGTAGAGAAGAAAAAAAGGGAACAAGAGAAAGCAAAAGAATAAGAAACACAAGACACAATGCATAGATCTCCATGATAGTAAGGGATGAAAACAGTGGTACCAACCAGTTTTTCCCATTTTGCACTCATGGCCCTTTTCCATAGCCTTACCATGAAAATGGTCTGGGCTTAAATTATTATTTATAAAAACAAAGTTAATACTCAAAGTATACATAGATGGTATTCTTCAAACCAAATGTAAAGGTCTCTATTATGGATCTAATGATAATGAGGAGTCTCAAGGAGCACTGATGGCAGTGTGATGGCAGATTGACTATGGAATGTCAGACACTGAAGTACAGAGTTGGAATAACAGGTCTTTTTTTCCTCTCTTGACAACCCCATTAATAGAGTTACTATTCACTCTACCACAGAAAGGCATGTCCAATCTTGAAAAGTATGCTAACAAACTTTTAGCTATTTCCTGATGTTATTGATGAGAGGGGGCAATATTAATTTAAGAAACTGAAGGCTTGCATGTCAAAGAGAAGGTGAGGTTGGTCAGAGAAGGAGTTTTGCAAGATAAATGGCTTTGGAAGCCAACCCAAATGGCATCCTTGGCATAGAAATCAGAAAGGAGGTCTCAGGGCAGATAAGGCACACACAGAATTATAAGTGTACATTACAGAGTCCACTTATGCAATTGGCTAAGTAAAGGGTCAGACAAACTACAGTCTTTGGGTCACATTGGACCCCTGCCTGTTTTTATAGGGCCTCTGAGCTAAAAATGGCTTTTATATTTTTTAATGGTTGGAAAAGATCAAAAGAAAAATATGCATTTTAATACAGAAAACTATATGAAATTCAAATTTCAGTATCCATAAATAAAGTCTACTTGAACACTTAAATGTTTATTTGCTTCCATATTGTCTGTGGCTGATTTTGCCTTACCACAGCAGAGTTGGATAGTTTCAAGGGAGATCATGTAGTTAAAAGTTTGAAGAATTTACTATCTGGCATTTCACAGAAAAAAAGAGTTTAACTGCCACTGAGCTAAGACAACAGGTGCAGAAATCCAAGAAGGGATAAGAGGTTTAGTGTGGTTAAAAAGACAGGATGTGGAATCAAATAGTCCTGGTTCAGCTGGTTTAAACTGAACAAATTATTTAATGTAGCTTAGATTCAGTTTTCTCAGCTGTAAAATAAGGATGATAATACTACATGTTTAATAGGGTTTTAAAGAAAGTAGAGTGGTATAATCTCAACAAAGCATTTAGCACAAGAAAGTGAAGAGGAACTAAAAAGCTTCTTGATGAAAGTGAAAGTGGAGAGTGAAAAAGTTGGCTTAAAGCTCAACATTCAGAAAACGAAGATCATGGCATCTGGTCCCATCACTTCATGGGAAATAAATGGGGAAACAGTGGAAACAGTGTCAGACTTTATTTTTGGGGGCTCCAAAATCACTGCAGATGGTGATTGCAGCCATGAAATTAAAAGATGCTTACTCCTTGGAAGAAAAGTTATGACCAACCTAGATAGCATATTGAAAAGCAGAGACATTACTTTGCCAGCAAAGGTCTGTCTAGTCAAGGTTATGGTTTTTCCAGTGGTCATGTATGGATGTGAGAGTTGAACTGTAAAGAAAGCTGAGTGCCGAAGAATTGATGCTTTTAAACGGTGGTGTTGGAGAAGACTCTTGAGAGTCCCTTGGACTGCAAGGAGATCCAACCAGTCCGTTCTAAAGGAGATCAGCCCTGGGTGTTCTTTGGAAGGAATGATACTAAAGCTGAAACTCCAGTACTTTGGTCACCTCATACGAAGAGTTGAGTTGACTCTTTGGAAAAGACTCTGATGCTGGGGGAGGGGGGTATTGGGGGCAGGAGGAAGAGGGGACGACAGAGGATGAGATGGCTGGATGGCATCCCGGACTCGATGGACTTCAGTTTGAGTGAACTCCAGGAGTTGGTGATGGAAAGGGAGGCCTGGCGTGCTGTAATTCATGGGGTCACAAAGAGTCGGACACGACTGAGCGACTGAACTGAACTGAACTGAACTGAAGTGACAAACATGTTGGCCCTCGGGTGGACAGAGCATTGAAAATCTGGTAGGAAGGACTTTGGTCCCTTCTTGCCTTCCCATTGAATTATGAGTTATTTTGTTCCTTTACCCAAACTTACAGTTCATGGGTTTGCTTTTATGAGTCACAGTTAAGCTGAAAAATAATAATAATAAGATGAGCAGCAAATAATAGCATTTATTTTTTTCTTTTCATTTGTAAATGTTGCCTATTACTTGCAGTGCATTGATTTGTCTGACTGACTACTTATGTATATATAAGAATAAGATGTGTGTGCACTCTGACAGTGAGGAAGGACACTTGAAACTAGGTGCCAAATATTCACTATCTTTGACTTTAACTCAAATAATATACCACAGACAGAAATATTATATTTTAATTTTTATATTTGAGTCAGTATATTTATTGATGATTTTAGGAAAATGCATTGTGCTCAGTTACTCAGGCGTGTCTGAACTCTTTGCCACCCCCATGAACTATAGCCTGCTAGGCTACTCTGTCCATGGGATTTTTCAGGCAAGAATACTGAATTGGGTTGCCATTACCTTCTCAAGGGATATTCCAGACCCAGAGATTAAACCCACGTATCCTGAGTCTCCTGCATTGGCAGGAGGATGCTTTACTGCTGAACAACTGGGAAGCCTGAGGAAAGAGCACATTTATTGCTAATTGTTGTGACATTGTTCTTGGTCTCTACTATGAGCTAAATGAGTGGAAAGCCGCCTCAAGGGATGAGAGAGTTACAGTGTCCTTATAGACAGAGTGAGGTGTTCTGTGTGGACCAAAAGACCTGGGCTAGTCTTTGTTTCCAGATGCTCATGTTTGTCTTTCATGATATAATTCATTTCCAATTCATATTTTCTTTAGTTGGAAATCTCTTATTGCCTGTATTTTGGTGACAGAGACTGCAGTGCATGAGCACATTGTAAATGAGAGTATAAAAGAATGTAAATGAGTTGTCTTAAGTGTCACAACCAGAAATGAAACTGGAAATAAATCTCAAGAGTTCCTATTCCCAGATATGATTCTCTTTCAGCTTTCAGACCCGATGAAAATTTAATAGCTCAGAAAACATAATTTTATCCTTTCATTATGGAGAGAGGATGCCTTGAAAGATAGTCAGAAGGCAGTCAAAAAGTTAGAAGGAAATAGAAAACACTTATCCTTCAAAGCTAACAGTGGTCTTGGAAATAAGGAGAACTGATATCCTAAAAAAGATAAATCACAACTCATTACTGAAGGGTTATTGCTTAGCTCTAAGTTCCATTTTAATTCCCTTACTTTACATTGTTCCTGATTGTTATGGAACTGAAGTTAGAAGTGAATAGCATGATATTTATGTTTTAATCACCATAAAGTACTCCCCACTTGAAGTAACTGGTTAATACAATTGGAGATTTTAGAAGATAAAGTATAATGAGATGATGTTTTCCCGCTAAATGAATTCATCTTCAGCCTAGGTTTGGCATGGTAAAAACCAACGTTGTTCTCTAGACTGTCTCACATTTTGAGTTGGTACAGGCATGGATTGTCACTTGTGGGAGATAAGATAAATTAAGGACCTTCTTCTTCTTGGCTAGGAAGAGCAGGAGCCAGTGTTCAGGATGATGTTCTTCATCCTACTTGACAATGATGCTAAATCTCAAAACCTGGCAAAGCCACCTATAAAGCGGTTCTTCAAAAATTTATATCTAAGCACTAAAATGGCTTGAATTGTCAAAGCTATTAAAAAAAAAAAACTCTTCTATATAAAAAAATAGAAAATGCTTTAAAGACACTCAAAGATTGCACACTTAATATCAAGAGCCATTTAAATGCAAATACTGATTTCTTAGTTATACCATCTGATGGTTTAAAAACCAAATAATAAACAAAAGCACTGTGTCACATCAACTTACCTAAATCAACTTCAGGCTGTTTACAAAAAAAAAAAAAAATCCGCCAGATTGATTATTTTTTCAAAAATGCATCCCCTTCTATAATAAGTAAATTATATATCAGACATATTGTTATTTAATAGGATATATCTGTAGTCCATAGAGGTTTTGACATAAATCGCCAGTTTTCTAGAGTTCATTCATCACTATCTCAATCTTTATTGAGTATTGTCACCATTTTAGTTTTGACCTTCTAAGATTAACCTAATGACTCTGCAATTTAAGATAAACATATTTAATGGAATTGAATGATTGATTAAGTTAAAACAAACAACAACAACAAAATGATGGGTCAGTGAGCAGATTTTTATGTCACAGTCTCTGATACTTAATCATCCTGATCTCAGTTTACATTGCTCTCATGTACATGTGTTTGTTGCTTGGGAAAATCATGCAGAAAGAATAGCATAGAATCCATATCCTACCTTTTATAGATAACTATTTAATTTTATTTTATTTTTAAACTTTACATAACTGTATTAATTTTGCCAAATATCAAAATGAATCCGCCACAGGTATACATGTGTTCCCCATCCTGAACCCTCCTCCCTCCTCCCTCCCCATTCCATCCCTCTGGGTCATCCCAGTGCACCAGCCCCAGGGAGAATGGCATTGAAACATGTAAAATATCATGTATAAAACGAGTTGCCAGTCCAGGTTCGATGCACGATATAGATAACTATTTAAATATGATAGGGGAATGTATTACTTTTCAAAATTAAGTAAACTCAAGCAATTTTTGATAATAGACCCTGGTGGATCAAAAGTGAAAATTAGCCATGTTTCCATACTAATAAAAATTTTGACTAATGAAGACATGATAAAAATGGTAAAATGAAAAAGAAATGGTAAAATGAACCCACAAAAAATTACCTATGGACAATTTGAAGCAAAGGCAGTTAGATAGCTTAATTAGAAAATATCTGAGGATTTGTTAACTGAAATATTTTTCTTGAAATATTAGTATTACTTTTCTCACCATTAAAGGAAATAATTTTGACAACATTATGTGCTTCTATGTTTTGATGAAAAGTACAATGGTTACCTGGAAAACTTATTCATCTATTTTGGGTACATGAAAATCTTTTATTTGTGTGTCCACTGTCTACAGATTCTTCAGTTTTGTGCATGTTATTTATTTTAGCTTCACTAAGCAGAAAAAAGAGCTAACATTTTTGATCACTTATTAAATGACAGCCACTTAACTTACCTATCTAATTTTATTTAATTTTTAATTAAATAAAGTTGAAAAAGCTTTTGACTGTGTGGAAAATAAACTGTGGAAAATTCTTAAAGAGATAGGAATATCAGACCACCTTACCTGCCTCCTGAGAAACCTGTATGCAGGTCAAGAAGCAACAGTTAGAACCGGACATGGAACAATAGACTGGTTCAAAATTGGGAAAAGAGTATGGCAAGGCTGTGTACTGTCACTCTGTTTATGTAACTTATATCAGAGTACATCATGCTTATGACAAGGCTGTATACTGTCACCCTGCTTATGTAACTTATATCAGAGTACATCATGCTAAATGCTGGGCTGTATGACTCACAGGCTGGAATCAAGATTGCAAGGAAAATCTATGACAAACCTAGGCAGCAGACTCTTTGTGACCCAGTGGACTGCAGACCACCAGGCTCCTCTGTCCATGGAATTCTCCAGGCAAGAATACTGGAGAGTGTAGCCAATCCCTTCTCCAGAGGATCTTCCTGACCCAGGAATCAAACCTGGGTCTCCTGTATTGCAGGCAGATTTTTTACCACCTGAGTCACCAGGGAAGCCCAAAGCTATGTTTTTTTTCAGTAGCCATGTATGGATATGAGAGTAGGATGGTAAAGAAGACTGAGTACTGAAAAATTGATACTTTTGAATTGTGGTGCTGGAGAAAACTCTTGAGAGTCCCTTGGACTACAAGGAGATCAAACCAATCAATTCTAAAGGAAATCAACCTTGAATAGTCATTGGAAGGACTGATGCTGAAACTGAAGCTCCAATACTTTGGCCACCAGATGAGAAGAGCCGACTCATTGGAAAAGACCCCGAGGCTGGGAAAGATTGAAGACAAAAGTAAAGGGAGCAGCAGTGGATGAAATGTTTAGATAGCATCACTGACTTAGTGGGTGTGCCTTTGGGCAAACCCCAGGAGATAGTGAAGGACAGGGGAGCCTGGTCTGCTACAGTCCATGGGATTGCAAAGAGTTGGATACAACATTAGCTACTGAACAACAGCAATGACAACAATAAAAGGGCTTTATCAATCACCAACGAATTGAAGGGCTTCCCTGGTGGCTCAGTAGTAAAGAATTCATGTGCCAATGCAGGAGACCTAGGTTCGATACCTAGGTCAGGAAGAAACCTGGAGAAAGGAATTGCTACCCACCCCAGTATTCTTTACTGGAGAATTCCATGAAAAGAGAAGCCTGGTGGGCTACCTGGTGGTCAATAGGGTTGCAAAGAGCTCCACATGACTTAGCAACTAAACAACAACAAATACAAATTGCAAGTACATTGACACTTGGTTATCAAGGAATTTTAAAATAGTAAAATTTGGTATTGCCAAAATAATAGCAAATATATGAAAATCTTCTATGTAAAATTTCTTCTTGCATTTAATCACAGTAATCAGTCTCAGAAGTGTGAAAATAAACAAGTTTAGCTGACAAGAGAAATTCACATATTTAAAGATGGTTCCAGGAGTGGTACAGAAATTGTTATCAGATATGAGGATATTGTATCCATATAAATTTGTTCCATGATTGACACCATGTAGAGTGGTGTAGTAAATGAATTTTAATTCAAGCTAATTAATGCAGCTGAGCTTAGGATCAGTGCATATATAAAGTAGGTAATGCTAGTATAGGCTTCCTGTTTTTCCATTCAGTCCTTCCAAGTTAACTGTCCTCAAATTATTTTCAATGTAGAACAGAGCAAGTAAAACTCAAATTGAAGATGATCTGTTTATCAGTGCCATGACTGTAAAGTTTATTTTGTGTTATGTGAAAACAATGAATAACATTCAGCATATCCATTTGTATATAAGTGAAGACAAACTCAAATGATTTCTTATTTTATCTTGATTGGTGAATCTTTCCTGATTTCTGTTCATCAATACCTCTTCGAGACCTGAGTTAACTAGTCTATTACTATAAGTTAATATTTATTAAACTTGTCAAACATTTGCAAAAGTAAAAGTAGACCTGGCTTTCCCACAATGAGTTTATTTATTTCTTATTGTTGCTTTAAAATAGACTTGAAAATGTGGAGAGGCATATTTCTAAAAATATTCAATGAGACTTTTCCAAATTTAATGAAGTTCTGATTTGGTTGAAGATCTGTAGGCTTCAGACTGCTCATTTCAATTTTATCTGAACAGGTTTGCTGATCCTTGTTATGGATTTACACTGGTGTTTTATATCTTCATAACATTCATAATCCATTTTTGATTCTACATAAATTTGCAAAGAACTCAAAAGTTAGTTCCGTGAAATTTTTAAGGATTTCTTTCTTTTTTATTTAAATTAATTTATTTAGTTTAATTGGAGGCTAATTACTTTACAATATTGTAGTGGTTTTTGCCATACATTGATATGAATCAGTCATGGGTGTACATGTGTTCCCCATCCTGAACCCCCCTCCCACATCCCTCCCCATCCCATCCCTCAGGGTTTCTTCTGATTATCTTTTCTGAATAATATTTCTTTAAACTTCTCATAATTCAGAAGGGACTCCAAGGTCCTATTTGAGTATACCAATACAAGTGTAATTTTGTCCTGGTGCTTTCCACTCAACCTCTACTAAACACTGGGATTTGCATATATAAAGAAAATATCACATGGCAACATCTTACTAGACATTTCAACATGAATATTTACTTTTAGATTGATGCGGATAAACGTATGGCTCCTAGAAACCAAGTTTTAGAATCAACATGGGAGCCATGTTTTCCAATGTGCTAATCTTCCCATGTCCAGTTAGAACCAGACATAGAACAATGCACTAGTTCTAAATTGGGAAAGGAGTACGTCAAGGCTGTATATTGTCACCTTGCTTATTTAACTTATATGCAGAGAACATCATGTGAAATGCTGGGCTGGATGAAGTTCAAGCTGAAATCAAGGTTACTGGCAGAAATATCAATAACCTCAGATATGAAGATGATACCACCCTTATGGCAGAAAGTGAAGAGGAACTAAAGAACCTCTTGATGAAAGTGAAATAAGAGAGTGAAAAAGCTGGCTTAAAACTCAGCATTCAAAAAACTAAGATCATGGTATCTGGCTCCATCACTTCATGGCAAATAGATGGGGAAACAATGGAAACAGTGAGAGACTTTATTTTCTTGGGCTCCAAAATCATGGTAGATGGTGACTGCAGCCATGAAATTAACCCTTGCTCCTTGAAAGAAAAGCTATGACAAACCTAGACAGCATATTAAAAAGCAGAGACATTACTTTGCTGACAAAGGTCCATTTAGTCAAAGCTATGGCTTTTCCAGTAGTCATGTATGGATATGAGAGTTGGACTATAAAGAAACTTGATCACCAAAGGATTGATGTTTTTGAACTGTTGCATTGGAAAAGACTTTTGAGAGTCCCTTAGACTGCAAGGAGATCAAACCAGTCAAACCTAAATGAAATCAGTCCTGAATATTCATTGGAAGGACTGATGCTGAAGCTGAAACTCCAGTACTTTGGTTACTGGATGTGAAGAACTGACTTACTGGAAAAGACAGTATCCTGATGATGGGAAAGACTGAAGGCAGGAGGAGAAGGGGCTGACAGAGGATGAGATGGTTGGATGGCATCACTGACTCAATGGACATGAGTTTGAGCAAGCTCTGGGAGTTGGTGATGGACAGGGAAGCCTGGTGTGCTGCAGTCCATGGGGTCACAAAGAGTCGGACACTACTGAGTGACTGGACTTTAACTGAATCTTCCTTTAATATCTAGATGGTAATGTTGTTGGTCTTTTAGGATCTAAGTTTCTCTCAGCAAGACAGTACAGAACCACATTTTACTATATTGGCTTTAGGCTCTGGGTCACAGCATACCTTGTGTCAAGTCAGCCTTAAAACTGATAACTTATGAAGCCTGGCTGAGATGTTTGAAGCTGGTAGGAGTTATGGATTTGGAGAAGCCAACTGAGGAATATAGGCTAAATGATGTGATATGAAAAATGTGGGCTATAGTGGCAGACTGCCTGGGTTTTTAATATATTTTAGCCATTAACTACCTCTATGGAGCTCAAGCTAAAATCAAGATTTCTGTGAGAAATATCAATAACCTCAGATATGAAGATGACACCACTCTAATGGCACAAAGTGAAGAGGAACTAAAGAGCCTCTTGATAAAGGTGAAAGATGAGAGTGAAAAAGCTGGCTTAAAACTCAACATTAAAAAAACTAAGATGATGCCATCGTTCCAGCACCTCATGGCAAATGGATGGGGAAAAAATGGAAACAATGACAGACTTTATTTTCTTGGGCTCCAAAATCACTGCAGGTGGTGATAGCAGCCATGAAATTAAAAACAAACAAACACACACACACACACACACACACACACACACACTTGCTCCTTGGAAGGAAAGCTATGACAAACCTAGGGAGCATATTAAAAAGCAGAGACATGACTTTTCTGACAAAGGTCCATGTAGTCAAAGCTATGATTTTTCTATTAGTCATGTAGAGATGTGAGATTTGGCCTGTAAAGAAGGCTGAGCATGGAAGAATTAATGCTTTTGTACTGTGGTCCTGGAGAGGACTCTTGAGAGTCCCTTGGACTGCAAGGAGATCAAACCAATCAATCCTAAAGGAAATTGACCCTGAATGTTCTTTACAAGGAATGATGCTGAAGTTCCAATGCTTTGGCCACCTGATGAGAAGAGCTGACTCACTGGAAAAGACCCTGATGTTGGTAAAGATTGAAGGCAGGAGGAGAAGGGGATGACAGAGAATGAGATGATTGGATGGCATCACCAACTCAATGGACATGAGTTTGTGCAAATTCCAGGAGATGGTGAAGGACAGGGAGGCCTGGAGTGCTGCAGCCAATGGGGTTGCAAAGAGTCAGACATGATTGAACAACAGCCTGTATGGACATGGATAATTTGGTTAATTTCTCAAATCCTCTTTTATCATCTGTAAAAGGGGAAAATTGATAGTGTCTACTTCATTGAATTACTATGGAGACTTAAAAGAGAGAATATATGGACAGCACCAAGAATATTGCATAGTGAGTGTGTAATGAATATTAACATTCGTTACTGTTAACATCATCAACATCATTGTTATTACTGATGATAATGATGATAAGCATAAGTGTATAACTTTATGAAATATCTTTATAATAACCTTGCTGTCACTATTTTTTTTTTTTTTTGGTATGGCATATCATGGTGGGTCTTCTTGGTTAAATGCTTCCACCTAAGGACTTCCTAGATTGTGTTACATTGGGACCTACAAGAGATTAACATCAAGATAGTTTTAGAAAAGCAAGAGATTGGAAAATCAAGAGATATCTACAATTATGCCGGAAACACCTGTGAAAGAACAAAGGTAGAGGGAACTAGAGTAGACAAGGAGAAGCTTCAGAAGCCAGTGCTGGTGTGATACCTGTGAAAGAAGAGAAGATATAAAGGAACAGGGTGGGGAACACATGTATACCTGTGGCAGATTCATTTTGATATTTGGCAAAACTAATACAATTATGTAAAGTTTAAAAAATATATATATAAAGGAAGATTGGGCAACAAGATTCTTAGACTGTCCCTTCATTTTGAGAAAGCCTTGGCCAGGCAATCTGGGAATCCCTGATCCACAGTTACCTGCTAGAGGAATCCCTAGTTAGGCAGGAATGAGACTGTACTAGTACTCTTACAATGCTCCCCCACTAACTGGGAGAACCAGACCATGTGTGTGCTCTTACCCCTCATGAGGGAACATATATGGAGGCTGGCAGTTAACTAGGCACTTCATGACAGTTTCCCTTGAAGAACATCTAAGCAGCACATCTCAATGCTGCATCCTGGATAGTTTTGTATTACTGCAAATCTACTGAGCTGTGTTCTGGGATGTAGATAATTTAATTTGGAATAGGTTGATCCTTTCTGGCCTGGGTTTTAAGATTTGTTAGGGAGGACCACAGCCATGTTTAGTCTAAGGCCAGTTATTTTCCACTACTGAGGCAATATCTTTCCAAGTATTTGATCCATGAACTAAGAAGTTTGCTAGTCTTGCTGGTGGCAACAGGTACTAAATACTTGCCTGGTAAGAATGCTGGATACTATCACCTCTAATCTTTTCATGTGGTTCTTTTCCTAAGTATCCTCACATGCATGCAATGATCAGCATCCTACAGAATACTCCAGGAGGTATCTTCTGTTACATCTATGGGCTTTCTGCTCTGGGCAGCTCTCTTCTCTACAGTACTCTGTCCTACAAACTCAAGTTGCCGGGTCTCTCTAGTTCCATCTTCTGATCTCAGGTTATCTGCCAGACCCAGCCAGGTTTTTCGCTCATTGAATAACCATGGCCTATAAATTCCCTCAATCAGCAATCTGGGCCAATCCTAGGGCTCACTTTGTCTCTTTCCCATCAATCAGGGATCACTCTCCTTTGCTATCTGATGCTGAGTGGCTTACAAACTGTTGTTTCATATATACTTTGACTGGCTTTCTGATATTTCAGGCAGGAAGGTAAATCTGGTCCCTGTTACTAGCTCTTGGCCAGAGGTTAAAATTTCCATTTGCACTTTGAACATAGTACAAAATCTATATTGCTGATTCACTTAATCAAAAAGATGACCCCTGTTTTTATTTTCTCTAAACCTAAAATATCATACCATACTTCTCACCTTATACAGCACACACTGTCCTACTAGTACAAATTTTCAATACTTTTAGTGGGAGGGAAAGCTATTGCTAATAACCTGAACCTGGAAAATTTCAAATTTATTCCAGATACACTAGGAAATATTTATAATTTTTATGGCAATTCAGTAGTTGGCTATATGCAGAAAATAAATTCAAGTTAACATTTCTTATAGTCCCTAATACTATTTTTTTTTATTGAAGTATAGTTGATTTACAATAGTATATTAGTTTCAGGTGTACAGCAAAATGATTTGGTTATACGTATTTTTTCAGATTATATTTCATTATAGGTTGTTATAAGATATTGAGTAAAATATCCTATGCTGTATAGTAAACCCTGTTGCTTATTTATTTTATGTATATTAGTTTATATCTATTAATGTTATACTCCTAACTTCTTCCTCCATCCCTCCCTCTCCTTTTTGTTAATCATAAGTTTGTTTTATACCTCTGCAAGTCTGCTTCTATTTTGTATGTAGGATACTTTGTATTATTTTTTAGATTCTGCATATAAGTGATATTCTATGGTATTTGTCTTTCTCTGTCTGACATTTCACCAAGTATAATATTCTGTATAATATTCTTTAGGTCCATCCATGCTGCTGCAAATGGCAATAGTTGATTCTTTTTTATGGTTAAGTAATATTCCAGTGTGTGTGTGTGTGTGTGTGTGTGTATGTCTTAAGCCAATTGTCTGTTGATGGGCACTTGGCTTGTTTCCATGTCTTAGCTATTGTAAATAGTGCTGCTATGAATATTGGAGTGCCTATATCTTTTCAAATTAGAGTTTTTTTTTTTTTTTCCAGATATATGCCCAGTAGTGAGATTGTTGAATCATATGATAGGTCTATTTTTAGGTTTTTAAGGAACCACCATACTGTTTTCTGAAGTGGCTGTAGCAATTTACATTCCCACCAACAGTGTAGGGGGGTTCCCTTTTCTCCACACTCTCTCCAATATTTGTTATTTGTAAATTTTTAATGATGGCCATTCTGACTGGTGTGAGGTGGTACCTCTATTGCAGTTTTGATTTTCATTTCTCTAATAATTAGTGATGTTGATCATCTTTTAATGTGCCTGTTGGCCATCTGTATGTCTTCTTTGGAAAAATGTCTATTTAAATCTTCTGCCCATTTCTTTTTTTAATATAAATTTATTTATTTTAATTGGAGGCTAATTACTTTACAATTTTGTATTGGTTTTGCCATACATCAACATGAATCCACCATGGGTGTACACATGTTCCCCATCCTGAACCCCCCTCCCACCTCTTGATTTGGCTATTTTCTTTTTTGAAATTGAGTTGTATGGGCCCTTGACGTGTATTGGTTATTAACTCTTTGTCTGCTGAACCATTTGCAAATATTTTCTCCCATTTAGTAGATTTTCTTTTCATTTTGTAGATGGCTTTCTTTGTTGTGCAAAAGCTTTTAAGTTTGATTAGGTCTCATTTGTTTATTTTTGGTTTTATTTCTTTTGCTTTAGGAGACAGATCCGAAAAAATATTTCTACCATTTATGTCAGTGTTCTGCCTATTTCTTCTGAGTTTTTTTTTTTTGATTGTCATGTTTAGGTCTTTAATCCATTTTGAGTTTATTTTTATGTATGGTGTGAGAAATATTTAATCTCAGGGTTTTACGTGTGGATGTTCAATTTTCTCAGCAACACTTATTGAAGAGACTGTGCTTTCTCCATTGTATATTTTTGCCTCCTTTGCCATAGATTAATTAACTGTAGATACATGGTTTTATTTTGTGGCTCTCTATTCTGTTCCATTGATCTATTCATGTTTTTTTCCTGGTACAAATACCATATGGTTTTGATTACTATAGCTTTGTAGTATAGTCTGAAGTCAGGAAGGGTTATGTCTCCAAGTTTTGTTCTTTTTCCTCAGGATTGCTTTGGCAATTCTGAGAAAAGTTCTTAAATGCAGAGCAAAATCTTACAAGACCACAGAAATCAAGACAGACTTACCAGCACTATAAGATACATACAAGAATAATTTCATTTTAAATAATAGTAGCAACTGACTTGTTGCTTTCTGAGTGTCTTTTCCATTTGAGACTTTTGAGTGAAGGAACCAAGAAGGACATTTAAGTATGAATAACAGTCTGCAATGCTGCAGGTAAACCACAAGAATTCTACTGTTTTGAAGTTTAAATTGTAATTTACATCCTAATGATTCTGACTTCATACAGGTTTACTGCCTTAATTGGTACCTGCTTGGTTCAATGAGTCTGATTATTTGGAATAATTTTCTGAGAAGTGTGTTTATAAGTATATAATTATGAAATGAACATTTTTTTGCTAAGGTTGTTATAGTTATTATAAAGCTAGGACTTATCCATATTTGCAATATTGAAAAGTTTTATTTCTGTCTTTGCCTAATGTTTCCAGTGTCTGAAGTGGATAGTTCTTGTTCATTTAAGAACTGATGTGATCTGACTTCTGAATTCAAGGACAGCCACGGGAGTTTGTGTTTTATATTGACTTTTCACAAAATCTGCATTTTTCTGATGAAGAGAACGTATTGAGATCCTTGAGCTTTTCCACATGAGAGGAATGGTTGTTTATTCATTGTGTACAAGAAAAAGAATACAATACTCTACAGTGCTACTTATCTCCAGATTGCAGAGTACATTTATAACTACCATCTGTAGAATTGTACTATTTTAATGATGAATGAACAACACAATATTCTGTGTTTCAAAAATACTTTACAGTACTGTAAATACTATAAAATACTGTAATACTGTAAAATACTATAAAGCTATGTTTTCAAGGCCAAAACCATGGTTGAGAAATGATTAAAAAAATATCAAATTGACTCATTTTCAATGAATTGATGACATGTTTTTTATCATATAGGTACTAGCTCATCCATTTTATTTTTATGAGAAATAAAACTAAAACATTCAATGACTTTTCTTGAATTCTAGATTACTATAATTCACTAACTAATTCACTAGATTCTAGATTACTAGAATTACCACTAACATTCTAAGCAAGATGCGGGCTGGCTTCTCAGGCATGATGACACAATCATTCACATCATCTTTGTGTCCATCTTCCTCATTTTTAAGCTTTCTTTGTGTAGTGAAGTGAGTGAAGTGAAGTCACTCAGTTGTGTCCAACTCTCTGTGACCCCACGGACTGTAGCCCACCAGGCTCCTCTGTCCATGGGATTCTCCAGGCAAGAACATGAGTGGGTTATCATTTCCTTCTCCAAGGGATCTTCTTGACCCAAGGATCAAACCCAGGTCTTCTACATTGCAGGCAGCTCTGAACCACCAGGGAAACCTTTTTGTAATTCCTTCTCAAAAAACTATTCAAACCATGGTAGGTAAGTTCTCATTTGAAGCTGAAGACTTTTTACAATTATAGGAAATGCAGCAATGAAGTGCTGTAAGTAAGTTATTTTTTCAAATCATCTTCAATAGGCCACTATCTCTACATTAAAACAAGGTTGTTTAAACAATATAATGATAGATTAATTTTCTTAATTTTCCAAAATTAGTACCTGGATGTTTTATGTTGTGTACATTTCCATAAAACCAGAACTCAATGCTTTAGGGTGACAAATAAATTCAAACTGTTTCTCAAGGAAATAAACAGAGATCAAGTTATCCAAATCAAGTAGAAAACATTTGCAGGTAATTTTATAGATTTTTTTTAAAAATTCTAAAACGTCATTTCTTTAGACTCAAATTTCTGAACCTGTCATGCATCCTACCTGTCTCCATCCCTCCTCAAGACCTAGTCTTAACCTTTTTTCCATCACTGTCCCCTAGTATTTGGCAACATAAATTGTGATCCAGTCTGATACTTTCCCCCTGTGCCCCTGACACTGTTCTTTTCCTATTTCTTTACTTATGCATATCCTATTCCCCCTTCAAAATCCAGCTTAAGCCTCCCCTTCTTTGTAAACATCTTCCTGACTCTTGAGAGTTCGTTGGACTGCAAGGAGCTCAAACCAGTTAATCCTAAAGGAAATCAACCCTGAATATTCATTGGAAGGACTGATGCTGAAGCTGAAGCGCCAATACTTTGACCACTGGATGCGAAGTGCCGACTCATTGGAAAAGACCCTGTTGCTGGGAAAGATTGAAGGCAGGAGAAGAAGGAGACAACAGAGGATGAGATGATTGGATGCCATCACCGACTCAATGGACATAAGTTTGAGCAAACTCCGGGAGATAGTGAAGGACAGGTAAGCCTGGCATGCTGCAGTCCATGGGGTTGCAAAGAGTCTGACATGACTGAGTGACTGAACAACAGCAAATTTTCTTAGCTCTTCCTTACTCCAGGTGTGAGCAAACCAAGATGAATTGGGAACTTGTCAGAAATGCAGAACCTTGGACCCTCTCACAGATCTTAAGCATCAGAATCTACTTTTTCACAAGATCATCAGGTTTTTGTATGTAAATGAACATTTGAGACCTCTTCTTCCCCTGCCCCCATAGTGAGCTTTCATTTATTTTACATTTCCCTAGTAGTTCTTGTCTATATTTTTACCAAATTAAACTAGTTTTTTGCCTGTATTTTTATCAAATTAAACAAGTTAATGTTTCTAAGTCTCTTCACTTAGAATAAAAGCTTCCAGGTGACACCACCCTTATGGCAGAAAGTGAAGAGGAACTAAGAAGCCTCTTGATGAAGGTAAAAGAGGAGAGTGAAAAAGTTGGCTTAAAACTCAACATTCAGAAAACTGAGATCATGGCATCCGGTCCCATCACTTCATGGGAAATAGATGGGGAAAAAGTGGAAACAGTGTCAGACTTTCTTTTTTTGGGCTCCAAAATCACTGCAGATGGTGACTGCAGCCATGAAATTAAAAGACGCTTACTCCTTGGAAGAAAAGTTATGACCAACCTGGATAGCATACTGAAAAGCAGAGACATTACTTTGCCAACAAAGGTCGGTCTAGTCAAGGCTATGGTTTTTCCAGTGATCATGTATGAATGTGAGAGTTGGACTGTGAAGAAAGCTGAGCGCCAAAGAACTGATGCTTTTGAACTGTGGTGTTGGAGAAGACTCTTGAGAGTCCCTTGGACTGCAAGGAGATCCAACCAGTCCATTCTGAAGGAGATCATCCCTGGGATTTCTTTGGAAGGAATGATGCTAAAGCTGAAACTCCAGTACTTTGGCTACCTCATGCGAAGAGTTGACTCATTGGAAAAGACTCTGATGCCGGGAGGGATTGGGGGCAGGAGGAGAAGGGTACGACAGAGGATGAGATGGCTGGATGGCATCACTGACTCGATGGACATGAGTATGAGTGAACTCCAAGTTGGTGATGGACAGGGAGGCCTGGAGTGCTGAGATTCATGGGGTTGCAAACAATCACACATGACTGAGAGACTGAACTGAACTGAACTGAAAGGTAGCTACCATGTTTTATCCCTCCTAATAAACCTGATGGAACTTAATGCCTTATTTCCCATGCTGTGCTTTCATTTCATGTTTCAACTTGCAGGAACTTCTTGTGCATGATATTGTTTTCTCTTCAAATGGGAGGAGCACATATCCTACTGCCTAGATTGGGACCTAACACATAGTGAGAAGCCAAATAAATATTTGCTGAATGTTTAAATTAATGAAATTAATTTGGACAAGATGAACTTGGTCTTCAGTTTTGATTCAGTGGTGCATCTTCCCAGTCATGTTCTTGGGAGAACAGTGCATAATGAGAATATTAACATAATCTTGAACCTATAAGGATTCTGGGGACATTTACTTGAATTCTAACTGGGCTATTAAAACATTATTAATCATGTTCCTAGAATAGCTTTTTAATCATCAGCGTCATTGAGCCTAACAGCAATTTTTTACCCTTTTCTGCAAATTAGTACACTGAGATTTGTTCAGCTGCTCTGTCTCACTAAAATATGGTGGTTAAACATATGGGTTTTGGCATCAAATTGCCAGGGTTTTCCTCTAGCCCCACCACTTCCTACCTATGTGACCTTCAGTTCATTACTTTACATCTCTGTGTCTCAGTTTTTGTGTCTAAGTGGTGAAGATAATAATATTCTTAATGTCATAGGGCTGATATAAAGACTAAATTAGGTAATATATTTTAGGTGCCCAGCAGAGTGCCTGGTGGATATTAAGTCCTAAAGAGTAGCAGAACCTATTATTGAGAAAAAAATGCATGCCAGGAACTCTGAATTCCTGAAATGCTATTCTAGAGTTTCAATCATTTATATGTAGGTAGTGTGGGAGCACTTTAGATAGGTTTCTATTCTATCCTCTTTTCCTGACTCAATATTTAATTTATGTTTGCTGGCCGGGATGGCTTCCAGCACTATATAACTCTGATACCTGCTGTAAGAATATGTGTTTCTATTCGTGCTTTTATTGTCCATTCCCCAGGTACAGGTACAATATTAAAACTGAGTGCTGTCTCATCCCAGAAAAGACAGAAGCCTCCTTTCCTGGTTTAGGTACAACTGACTCAGTCAGTTCAAACGACCTTCCAATAAAGGGTTGAGTAAGCAGATGGGAATTGGGTTATGTCCAGAATGCTTAAGATCTTGATTGCTAGCATACCACTAAATGAAACAAATATGGAAGCTGAGATTCACATTAAATGATGTAAATTATACCTAAATAATGTCATAATAGTAAATAATTGGGCATAATATAAATGATGCATTGCCGGGCAGTGAGCATATGCATTATGTCTTGGCAAGTTAAATGTTTTCTAAAATCCTTGTTGGAGATTTAAAAAAAATCTGTCTTTTCATCTACAAAAGAACAATTTTTAGAATGCTCTTGATTATATAATCATGTTGCTGTCTAAAAGGATAAAATAGTTGCATATGCAGTTAATCAAACAGTACAATAGATTCTTTATCATACTGTATTCAAAGCTGGAAACACTGGGTCTTCTCATCCTGAAACATCAGCCTTGCAGTTTTGCAAGCTTAGGATGAGTTTAATTAAAGTCAAAGGAGAAAACCAATTAAGCACTGAGAAGCTCTGGCATCCCCCATGGGCTCTTCAAGACAAAAATACAATTTAGAATAAGATGATGCTGTAATCTCAGTATAAATGCCATTGTCTACTTCAGCAATTCTGGTGGCCCAGGTGTTCTGAGCACTTTGAAGAGTAGCTAGCTTATGAGTTTTCAATTCAGAACTACATTGAATAATTTCCATTCACTTTTAATCTCCTCTGATAGGAAGTGCTTAGAAAGGAGATTGTATTAAGTACAAAGAGTGACCGTGCGTGAAGTCCTAGAACACACCTGTATTAAAGCATGTCTCCAAAGATCATTTAGATTCAAATCCTATTTGAGCAGGTTTAGAAAGCAGAGTGTTAACATTTTCTACCACTGCTACATACAAAAGTGATGCATATAAATGGATAAAGGGATCCAGCCTCATGCAATGAGGAAGCTTGTATCATTTATATTTTAGTGACTTTTTGATCCAGTACCATTACAGTTCCCCATCACTATTGTGCAGTACTGCCCACTGGGAAAATGGTAGTACAGAATAATATGCTGCTATACAGTTTGCCAATCAATCAGGAAACCATAGAAAGAAGCAACTACAAGCATTATTTCAAATGCAGTCCTGGGAAGCTGTGAGGGAAGGGAGGGACAAAGCAGTCAATAGTAACCAAAAATTGGAAGCTGATTAAATGTGATTTACTGGGATTTACTTTCTTATCTTTGCTTCCATTTCCTGTAAGTATTAATTGCAATGTAGAACAAGAATACGAAGAGTGCATTACAGAAAGTCAGGGCTATTGCTCTAATTGGTGACAAGCAAATCAGCTATCTGGGGAATGTGGTACAACAGTGCAGAACACTCTGCACTTTGGTGTGACCTCTGATAGAGCCTTCAAGCTAGTGAAGTTAGTTGATTTCACCCCTGAGAAGTCTTACTGATGTTCCTTTAGTGGTATATGGCAGATCTTTCTACAGACTTCTTAGGAAAACACAAGGAAACACCTTACCGTCAAGCAGCATTGTTTTCATAGTCATTTTTAAATCTTAAGTTAATATGTGATAAACCTCAGGAGTGGAGAAAATTTTCTATGGTTACTGTTTAGTACAAATAGAAGTTGCCCCACATTTGTAAAATGTTAGCAAATCCCACTGAGGATTTTAACTAATCCTACAGCACTGTGGTGGTATCTAAAAACCGATTCTGCAAGCGACCGACTATCACAACTCAAATATACTTGCAAAGCTAGCTGATAACACATTTTCAGTTTCTGAAAAAGAAGGCTTAAAATTATTAATAATTTCTAGGTCAGGCAATGTGGTGTAGAGGAAAACACAGTAGATGTGGGTCAGGACCTCTAGATTCTAGTCTGTCTCCAATTTGATGTATAGATTGGACAGGTCCTTCAAGTCTGTGAGCCTCAATATTCTATCTGTATACATCAGAGGGATGGGAAAAACAATTTCTATACTCCATTTTAGTCCTAAGTATTCAGAAATTCTCTTCATCAAAGCTAGCTTCTCATGAAGCTGCAACTGTGATGTTAACAAAATGCCTGAGAGGTGATTATCAAATATCCAGAGAGAGGCCAGGAATGGAACAATTCAACTAGTTCTATCCTGTTTAAATCGCAGTGGGAAAACTAAATTACAAGTTAGCCACTATACTATTTGTTTGTAAACATGATACATCTTGCTAGTTAGCCCAGTGACTCAGGAGGCACTTCCTGTCTAGCTTTCTACCAGTGACTACCACCCACATCTAATTTGTCACCAAGTCCCAGTGATCTTCCAGTTCCCTTGACTATTTTACTGTTGCCTTTCCCACCCATATACCTCAGAGACTGAAAGCTGAGCAAAATCTTAGTTCAGTTCAGTTGCTCAGTTGTGTCTGACTCTTTGCAACCCCATGAATCACAGCACGCCAGGTCTGCCTGTCTATCACCAACTCCCGGAGTTTACTCAAACTCATGTCCATCGGGTTGGTGATACCATCCAGCCATCTCATCCTCTGTTGTCCCCTTCTCCTCCTGCCCCAAATCCCTCCCAGAATCAGGGTCTTTTCCAATGAGTCAACACTTTGCATGAAGTGGCCAAAGTAATGGAGTTTCAGCTTTAGCATCAATCCTTCCAATGAACACCCAGGACTAATCTCCTTTAGAATGGACTGGTTGGATCTCCTTGCAGTCCAAGGGATTCTCAAGAGTCTTATCCAACACCACAGTTCAAAATCATCAATTCTTCGGTGCTCAGCTTTCTTCACAGTCCAACTCTCACATCCATACATGACCACTGGAAAAACCATAGCCTTCACTAGATGGACCTTTGTTGGCAAAGTAGTATCTCTGCTTTTCAATATGCTATCTAAGTTGGTCATAATTTTCCTTCCAAGGAGCAAGCGTCTTTTAATTTCATGGCTGCAGTCACCATCTACAGTGATTTTGGAGCCCAAAAAAAGAAAAGTCTGACACTGTTTCCACTGTTTCCCCATCTATTTTCCATGAAGTGATGGGACCAAATGCCATGATCTCAGTTTTCTGAATGTTGAGCTTTAAGCCAACTTTTTCACTCTCCTCTTTCACTTTTATCAAGAGGTTCTTTAGTTCCTCTTCACTTTCTGCCATAAAGGTGGTATCATCTGCATATCTGAGGTTATTGATATCTCTCCCGGCAATCTTGATTACAGCTTGTGCTTCTTCCCACCCAGTGTTTCTCGTGATGTACTCTGCATATAAGTTAAATAAGCAGGGTGACAATATACAGCCTTAACATAGTCCTTTTCCTATTTGGAACCAGTCTGTTGTTCCATGTCCAGTTCTAACTGTTGCTTCTTGACCTGTATATAGGTTTCTCAAGAGGTAGGTCAGGTGGTCTGGTATGTTCATCTCTTTCAGAATTCTCCACAAATTATTGTGATCCACACAGTTAAAGGCTTTGGCATAGTCAATAAAGCAAAAATAGATGTTTTTCTGGAACTCTCTTGTTTTTTCCATGATCCAGAGAATGTTGGTAATTTGATCTCTGGTTCCTCTGCCTTTTCTAAAACCAGCATGAACATCTGGAAGTTCACTGTTCATGTATTGCTGAAGCCTTGCATGGAGAATTTTGAGCATTACTTTACTACCATGTGAGATGAGTGCAATTGTGCGGTAGTTTGAGCATTCTTTGGCATTGCCTTTCTTTTGGATTGGAATGAAAACTGATATTTTCCAGTCCTGTGGCCACTGCTGAGTTTTCCAAATTTTCTGGCATATTGAGTGCAGCACTTTCACAGTGTCGTGTTTCAGGAATTGAAATAGCTCAACTGGAATTCCATCACCTCCACTAGCTTTGTTCGTATTGATGCTTCCTAAGGCCCACTTGACTTCACATTCCAGGATGTCTGGCTCTACGTGAGTGATCACACCATCGTGATTATCTGGGTTATGAAGATCTTTTTTGTACAGTTCTTCTGTGTATTCTTGCCACCTCTTCTTAATATCTTCTGCTTCTGTTAGGTCCATACCATTTCTGTCCTTTATCGAGCCCATCTTTGCAAGAAATGTTCCTTTGGCATCTCTAATTTTCTTGAAGAGAACTCTAGTCTTTCCCATTCTGTTGTTTTCCTCTATTTCTTTGCAAAATCTTAATTACTAACAGCAAAATGCTCATGTATACAAATAAGCTTGATTTTGACTGTCAATTCTGAACCCAAGTATTCTGGACTCAAGTTGTAGAACAAAGAGGAATATCGGTTGACAATGACCAAAAGAATGACTCATTACTTGCTGATGTACTAGACAAGAGTGGTGACTGCAATAAACTGACCTGGGCCCAAGTTAGGTCAGTTGTAGATTTTTGACAGAACCTTGTCAATACATAATGCTTTCAAATGGCTTCCATTCAAATCAAGATAGTTAAGAAGGAATTTAAAAAGCTAACTCTACACTGCTTTCTGCCAATACATAAAAAATTATGTCACATCATAAATCACAAAAATTCAGAGTTTAACATAATACAAAAACCTACATCACCAGAATGCATTTTATTTTAATAATTTTTTATACAAAGAAAGGCAAACATAAAAATGAACACATGAAGGCAGCCAGGAAAGAGACAGTTTCAAAACACAGAATGGCAGAAAATGCAAATATTCTTTGTACCTACATCTAAGAGACTCATGCTGCCATTCTAAGCCTGGCAGTTTAGGACATCTGCTTCAGTCTTGGTTCTGTCATAGGCTATGTGCTGTACTTAGTCTTTCGGTTCAGTTCAGTTCAGTCGCTCAGTCCTGTCTGACTCTTTGCGACCCCATGAATTGCAGCACGCCAGGCCTCCCTGTCCATCACCAACTCCCGGAGTTCACTCAAACTCACGTCCATCGAGTCAGTGATGCCATCCAGCCATCTCATCCTCTGTCGTACCCTTCTCCTCCTGCCCCCAATCCCTCCCAGCATCAGAGTCTTTTCCAATGAGTCAACTCTTCGCATGAGGTGGCCAAAGTACTGGAGTTTCAGCTTTAGCATCATTCCTTCCAAAGAAATCCCAGGGATGATCTCCTTCAGAATGGACTGGTTGGATATCCTTGCAGTCCAAGGGATTCTCAAGAGTCTTCTCCAACACCACAGTTCAAAAGCATCAATTCTTCGGCACTCAGCTTTCTTCACAGTCCAACTCTCACATCCATACATGATCACTGGAAAAACCATAGCCTTGACTAGACGGACCTTTGTTGGCAAATAATGTCTCTGCTTGTCAATATGCTATCTAGGTTGGCCATAACTTTTCTTCCAAGGAGAAAAGTTCCATTCTTTCAGTCATGTTCAAATCTTTGTGATCCCATGGACTGTAGCCTGCCCAGCCCCTCTGTCCATGGAATTCTCCAGGCAAGAATACTGGAGTGGGTTGTCATGTCTTCCTCCAGTGTATCTTCCCAACTTAGGGATTGAACCCAAGTCTTCTGCATTGCAGGTGGATTCTTTACCATCTGAGCCACCAGGGAAGCCCCATTTTAGGCTATATAAAACCCCAATACATCATTCAGCTTTTCAATTCTTAGGTTTACAGACCTAGTTCACTTATCCATTGTGAAGAAATGACTGTGTAGCAATTCTCTGGCAGTCCAGTGGTTAAGACTCTGCACTCTCACTGTCGATGGCCTGGGTTTGAGCCCTGGTTGGGGAACTAAAATCCTATAAGCCATGTGATAAAATTAAAAAAAAAAGGAATATGTATCTTTGTTTAAAATCTAGAATGAGTCTTTGAGTTTTTACTTAAATCTTTAGAAAAGTCAAAATATATGCAAGGGAGTCATCACCTATAAGAAGTATCTGGAAGTGAGTTAGGTAAAAAAATGAAATGTTAGGAGTCTGCCAGATAACTAAATGAATTACCTTTAGTACTGGAGGCAAAATAAGTATTAATGAGAAAAGAAGATGGGATGCAGACAAGTGAATAGATTCAGTTGCCATCTTCCAAGATTCAGCTGGAGCTGTTTATAGGAGTTGCTCAGTACTTAGAGTCATGAAATGTGCTTTCAAGGATTTTCTTTTGTTTTTAGTAGAAGAGAACAAGCAAAGGTTTTTCTGTATTCTGATTAAGAAAGAAAAGGGAAAGACCCTATTTCAAAGAAATCTTGGTGTAGAAAGCCAGTTTCTTCTCTCTAAAAAGTAAGGTGGGGATGAAGTTTTAATAGAGACAGGTTTAATAGGACTAGGCCTAAAGTGTTGCTTCAAAATGAATATGTGTGCAAAAGATCTCAATTTGGGTAGCATAACTGATAAACTGTAAGATAAGTAGGAAATATTAATGCTTCTCTGATTTTAAATTAGCTATGAGTGATCAAAGAAGAATGAAGATGCACCCAAACCCAAGAGGAGCAATGTTGATGCCTAGAATCATCATACATGAAAGAAAATTAGTTTAAAATACAGACTTTTTGAATGGTAGGAGATGGGATCAGAGATAAAAAGGAAAGAGTTCATTTAGGAACCTGTAGGCCATCATGCTGCTGCTGCTGCTGCTAAGTCATTTCAGTTGTGTCCGACTCTGTGTGACCCCATAGACAGCAGCCCACCAGGCTCCCCCGTCCCTGGGATCCTCCAGGCAAGAATACTGGAGTGGGTTGCCATTTCCTTCTCCAATGCATGAAAAGTGAAAAGTGAAAGGTAAGTCGCTCAGTTGTGTCTGACTTTTTGCGACCCCATGGACTGCAGCCTACCAGGCTCCTCCGTCCATGGGATTTTCCAGGCAAGAGTACTGGAGTGGGGTGCCATCGCCTTCTCCGAGGCCAGCATGAGGACTCTGATTTTTATGCTAAGTGAAACAGAGAGACATTATCAGGTGTTGAACACAGGAGTAATTTGATATGGCACCTGAAAAGATCAATTTAGCTTCTATGTAAGAATAAACTGTGGTAGTAAGAAGAATAGACATGGAGAGACCAATTAGGACAATATTTCAGTTATTCAGAGGTGATAATAATATTCAGAGGTGAGAGGTGATGATGGCTGAGACCAGAGAAATAAGAGTTAAGATTGTAAGAAGTAGTCAGATTTTGATATAACATAAAGGTAGTCTGAGATGAGAGACTGGGTGTAAGGTACTGAGTTGGCCAAAAATTTCATTGGAGTTTTTCCATAACATCTTACAGAAAAACCCAAATGAATTTTTTGGCTAACCCACTACAAGAGAGAAATACAAGTGAAATATGACTCTATGACTTGAGGCCTAAGCTACTAGAAGAATTAGAGTTTCCATTTTCCATGGCAGAGAAGACTGTGAGACTCTCTGCTCAGATTTTTCAGAAGAAGGTAAGAAACTTCATTTTGAAATAAACTATATTAGGTTTTGAAATGTTTATTAGATATCAAGTGGAGGGGTGAGTAGGCAGTTGTATAGAAATGTATACAGAAGTCAGTACAGAAATCTAGAGAAAGGACTGATGAAAGTACAACTTTGGAAGTTAACAGTACATAGATGGCATTTTAAATCCATGAGACTAGAGGAGACTACCTAATGAGTGAGTATCAATAAAGAAGAAAAAGTACAATACCAAGCCCTAGGCCTCTCAAACATTAGGAGGCTGGGGAGAAGAGGAAACACTAGCAACAGATACTGAGAAGAAGCATAAAGTGAAGCAGGAGGAAAGTCAGGAGAATGTGGTACCTTGAAATCCAAATGCAGAAAATCTATTGTTTGTTAGGTGAGGCTGGTTGGGGTTTCTCAGCCTTAGCACTATTGGCATTTGGGGCCAGAGAATTCTTTGGCAAAATCCCTTGAATTGTGACAACTAAAAATGTCTTCAGACATTTAGTACTTCATGTGCAAAATCACCTCTGTTTGAGAACTGCTGTGTTAGAGCAAGTAAACTGAGGCCTGGGAATTGACCACTAAAATTAATGACATGGAGGTCTTTGATGACCTTTAGCACTTTCAGTGGAATACTAGGAGTTGAAAACTGAAATAGAGTGGGTTTAAAAGAAAATTGGAAGAGAGTAATTGGAAATAGCAATGTATAAACAAGTTTTCAAAAAGTTTTACTGAAAGGAAAACAAATAAATGGAGCATTATTTAGTGGAGAAACAAGGATTAAAGTGTCTTCCTTAAGATGGGAAAAATAATCAAATGATTGTATACTGATAGAAGGATCTCAGAGAAAGGAAAAAAATAAAAGAAGGGGAAGAGGATTGTTGGATGAATCCCCTTGAATAGTGGAGAGGACATGGGATTTGGTACATCAGATGAGGGAGAGACTTTGGATGATAACATGAATATTTCATCTGTGTTACCAAGTGGGAAGGCAAGGAATATGGTGGTAGACACTTGTAGGAGAATAGTTATAGTTTGGGTGGGATCTGAAAATATTTTTACCATGTGACAGGTGGAATCTTAGTTCCCAACCTGGAATCAAGCCCCTGCAGTGGAAGCACAGAGTTCTACCACTGGACCTCCAAGGAAGTCCCTGAAAATACTTTTCTGATTGCTTCAATTTTCTCAATGATGAAAAAGCAAAGTCATCAGCTCTCCTGAGGATGGGTAGTGAAGTATTGGGAGTTTGAGGAGTGAGAAGTATGAAATAGCCACCTAAGAGAGTGGGGACAATTAAATAAAGATCTTCATGACCCAGATAATCACAATGGTGTGATCACTCACCTAGAGCCAGACATCCTGGAATGTGAAGTCAAGTGGGCCTTAGGAAGTATCACTATGAACAAAGCTAGTGGAGGTGATGGAATTCCAGTCGAGCTATTTCAAATCCTGAAAGATGATGCTGTGAAAGTGCTGCACTCAATATGCCAGCAAATTTGGAAAACTCAGCAGTGGTCACAGGACTTGAAAAGTTCAGTTTTCATTCCAATCCCAAAGAAAGGCAATGCCAAAGAATGTTCAAACTAATACACAATTGCATTCATCTCACATGGTAGTAAATTAATGCTCAAAATCTCCAAGCCAGGCTTCAACAATATGTGAACCATGAACTTCCAGATATTCAAGCTGGTTTTAGAAAAGGCAGAGGAACCAGAGATCAAATTGCCAACATTCTCTGGATCATTGAAAAAGGAAGAGAGTTCCAGAAAAACATCGATTTCTGCTTCATTGACTATACCAAAGCTTTTGACTGTGTGGATCACAATAAACTGTGGAAAATTCTGAAAGAGATGGGAATACCAGACCACCTGACCTGACTCTTGAGAAACCTATATGCATGTGAGGAAGCAACAGTTAGAACTGAACATGGAATAACAGACCAGTCCCAAATAGGAAAAGAAGTACATCAAGGCTGTATATTTGCACCCTGCTTATTTAACTTATATGCAGAATACATTATGAGAAACGCTGGGCTGGATGAAGCACAAGCTGAAATCAAGATTGCTGGGAGAGACATCAGTAACCTCAGATATGCAGATGACACCACCCTTATGAAGAAGAACTAAAGAGCCTCTTGATGAAAGTGAAAGAGGAGATTAAAAAAGTTGGCGTAGAACTCAGTATTCAGAAAACAAAGATCATGGCATCCGGTCCCATCACTTCATCGTGAATAGATGGGGAAACAGTGGAAACAGTGGCAGATTTTATTTTTGTAGGCTCCAAAATCACTGCAGATGGTGACTGTAGCCATGAAATTAAAAGACACTTAGTTCTTGGAAGAAAAATTATGACCAACCTAGACAGCATATTACAAAGCAGAGACATTACTTTGCCAACAAAGGTCCATCTAGTCAAAGCTATGGTTTTTTCAGTAGTCATGTATAGATGTGAGAGTTGGACTATAAAGAAAACTGAGTGCCAAAAAATTGATGCTTTTCAACTGTGGTGTTGGAGAAGACTCTTGAGAGTCCCTTGGACTGCAAGGAGATCCAGCCAGTCCATCCTAAAGGAAATCAGTTCTGAATATTCATAGGAAGGACTGATGTTGAAGCTGAAACTCCAATACTTTGGCCACCTGATGTGAAGTGCTGACTCATTTGAAAAGACCCTGATGCTAGGAAAGATTGAAGGCAGGAGGAGAAGGGGACTACAGAGGATGAGATGGTTGGGTGGCATCACTGACTCAATGGGCTTGAGTTTGAGTACACTCTGGGAGTGGGTGATGGACAGGGAGGCCTGGAGTGCTGCAGTCCATGGGGTTGCAAAGAGTCGGACACAACCGATCGACTGAACTGAACTGAGAAAATTTATTATGATTGACAGGCATCATTATGTACTTGAGGTTCATGTTCATGCTTTTAAACTGAGCTAGTTAATGTCATTGGATAGTTTTCTTTAGCCAGAGAGTTGGTATATTAGTCAGCTTAAGCTACCATAACAAAATACCACAGATTGGGTGACTTACAAAAAATTCATTTTCTCACAGTCGTGGATGTGGAAGTGCCAGATTAAGGTCTAGCCATGTTCAGTTTCTGGTAAAGGTCCTGTCTCCAAATACAGTCATATTGGGGGTTCGGGCTTCCACATAGGATTGGAGGGAGGCACAATTCAGTACATATCAGCTATATCCCATATGTTATGCAAATTGATGATTATATTAGTTAAATATAGATTTAAGATGGGTGGAGGAAGAGAAAATTTAAGGGAGTGAAGAATCAAAAATATGGGTAGGATGGGTGAATTGGAAGTGTCCATTCAAAGACTGTTGGAGTTAAAGTTTCTTAAAGTATAAAATAAAAAAGATAGGGAGTAGTGGTTGAAGAATAGGCAGTTGAATTTGAGTTTTTTTTAGGGCAAGGCAGTTATTGACAATGACAAATTATGATCTGAATTATCATCTTGCAGTGGATGCTTTAGTTTGTTGCTTCAAATCTCCTTTCAGAACAAGGGCACTCATTTCCCCAGCTTCTGGAAGTGTGGTCTGCTGAGAGTTCAAACATTTGAATTTCTTCCTGGGCATTGCCCTCTTCTGAAGGTAGCTGCTTTGGACAAGGTTATGTCCCTAAGTGAGGGTAGCCCATATTCAATGACTGGTCAGTTTAAAGCTCTGAGAGGGCCTCTCAGCTCCAGAGCTTCCAGTGGGATCAAATGAAGTTCTTATTACTATTAATCTGTAATTGACTTTTCTCTGCCCAATCTTGCTTGCTGCATTGCATCATAGATGTGGTTTCAGAGAGTGCTCCTTAATAAACTTCCCGCATTTAAGTATCCACCTCAGAGTCTGTTTCACAGACAGCCTGACATTGCATAGCAGGTGCTAAGCATGCTCTGAAGAAGTAGACTTTAAAATGAAATATTGGAGCTGGATCACCCATCAGCTGATTGGAAATAAGAAGGCTGCTATTGGCAGAAGGTGATGTATCGATAGCTTTTGGCATGTTACAGCAAAATAACTGTTAACATTCTTAGGGTACAGGAGAATGCACTGTTAGTGGCAATAGCTCAGGAGTTTGGGAGGTTCAGAACAAGTAGTAATGATAAGCAATAAGGACAATGGACAGTTGTGGGTGAGTGTGATGGATGCAAGGGAGAAACAATGAAAGGTTGAGGGTGATTAATGACCAAATTAAGGTGAAGTTTGGAAGTCAGAAGGCCTTGGAAGCATTGAAGGAGACTTTCACTTTCTAGAGCCAGAGGATCTGGCCCAGGAATTAATTATAAGGAGAGTGAAAGTCCATGGAAGTGTTTTGTTCCCACCATCTTGCTGGTATAACAGCAAGATGGAGGCCCTGGCTAAGATGGAGAAGAGGCCTGAGATGTGGGCTGGGCACATCTGGTAGACATCCTTGACTTCTACAACATGTATGGACCTGGAAAACATGATGCTAGAGTGAAAGAATTCAGCCACAAAGAGCATATATTATATGGTTTATATTTATGGCAGCAGGACTGAAGAGTAGTTAAAGGGCACAGTGTTTCTTTTTGATTGATGAGCACATTCTAAAATAGACTGTGATGATGGTGGTGCGTATCTGTGAATATACATGAAAAAGCCTTGAATTGTGCACCATAAAGGTATAAATTTATGGTATGTGAATTATATCTCAATAAAGCTTTTTAAAAATATATTGAATTCATTAATTCCCCAAATACTCTGGACTTTCAGAAGTGATCTGCTCCTCCCTCTTAAAGGCTAGTGCTTAACAATAATGCAGAAACCTTTCTTGCAAGAAAATCTGTGGCCCCTTATGGTCTACCCTAAGGTGCCCTCCTGGCCACCAAACCAATTCTTAGAGCTATGTCAAACCTAATCTGAATATGGTAGTGTGGAGCATGGGAAGAGAGGGAAAGACTAACACAAACAATCTGAAGAACCTAGCCAACAAGTGCCAGGATCTGATACAGTGTGTGAGGGATGGTATCCCAAGGATGCTGGATCAAGGGAGGGTGCAAGCAAAGATTTCATTCTCAGAGAACTGAGACTTTATCAATACTGATACCCTCTCTTCTAACACTATTTAAATATCCCATCCTGGCAAGAAACTTGGATGATGAGGCTAGTGTGCTGCTAGGATGGCACTTGCACTTTTGGATAAAGTGGTGGCCCCAAGTACGTGAAGTAAAATTTTCAGAACTGCCATGGAAGATGACAGAAAAAGAGATAAAAATGCTTATTGTAGTGACCGTGCTACAGAGGATATATTCTGAATGATCAGAAAATGCAACTGCTGTCTGTGTTCCTCAAGTAAGGTCTGGAAGATACTCCATTGACCAAAGTGGTGAGGAATGTGCTACTGAAACAAGCACCACTGGCACTGAGAAGTACAGTGGTTCTCATTCACTGTAGGCAAGGACTGATAGTAAGAGTTATTTTCATTAAACTGTCTCTTGAAAATAATAGTAGATTAAGGGATCCTGAAGTAATGTGTTAGTCGCTCAGTCATTTCTGACTCTTTGCAACCTCATGAACTGTACCCTACCAGGTGCCTCTGTTCATGGGATTCTGTGGGCAACAATACTGGAGTGGTAGCCATTCCCTTCTACAGGGGATCTTCCTGACCCAGGGATTGAACCTGTGTCTCCTGCATTGCAGGCAGATTCTTTACCATTTGAGCCACCAGGTTGTCATCTTAACCAGAAACAAGGTGGGCACAATTATCTTAACAAGAGGCAGGATTGAAATGTTAGCCAACATTTGAAATGTTAGCCAAGGGGTCTAACTCACACAGCCCTATAGAAATGGTTAAGGGGTACAGTACTCCCAGCAGTTGACTCTTCTTTTCTTTGTTGTGAGTTGGCTTCCTTAGAAGCACAGCCTGAGGCCAGAATTCTTGTATAAGTGCTTCACTGAGGGAAGACTCTCTGGAGGGGTCTGTAGGGAAGTGAGAGAACCAAACCAGGGCAGGGAAAGTTGTTGAGAAAAAAATGTAGCTTCCAACAGATATTTACTCAAAGCTTACCTTAGGCTTTCCACAGCAAGCTCTGGGCATGAATTGATCCGTACGCTGGAGCAGGCTTGTAAGAGCTGATTGCACTCATTATTGAGGAGGAAGAGATTTTACTCCATCCTTTGAGGTTTTTCTGGCTAGTTTAAACAATTAAATTGACAGTCACAGTTTAATAGGAGAAAATCAAACACAGTTTTAATAACATGTAAACATGGGATGTATACCACTCTAATAACAGAAAGTGAAGAGGAACTAAAGAACCTCTTGATGAGGGTAAAAGAATAGGGGGAAGAGTTGGCTTAAAACCCAACATTCAAAAGACTAAGATCATGGCATCTGGTTCTATCACTTTACGGCAAATAGAAGGGGAAAAACTGGAAGCAGTAACAGATTTTCTTTTCTTGGGCTCCAAAATAACTGTGGACAGTGACTCAGCCACAAAATAAAAAGATGCTTGCTCCTTGGAAGGAAAGTCATGACGAACTAGAGAACATATTAAAAAGCAGAGACATCACTTTGTTGACAATAACCGTTTAGTCAAAGCTATGATTTTTCCAGCAGTCATGTATGGATGTGACAGGTGAACCATAAAGAAGGCCAAACACCAAAGAATTGGAATTGATGCTTTTGAATTGTAGTGGTGGAGAAGATTCTTGAGTCCCTTGGACTGCAAGGAGATCAAACCAGTCAATCCTAAAGTAAATCAACCCTGAATATTCATTGAAAGGACTGATGCTGAAGCTGAAGCTCCAATACTTTGGACACCTAATGAAAAGAGCCAACTCATTGAAAGAAGACCCATATGCTGGGAAAGATTGAAGTTAAAAGGAGAAGGGGGTGACATAGGATGAGATAATTTGATAGCATCACTGACTCAATGAACATGAATCTGAGCAAACTCTGGGAGATAGTGAAGGACAGGGAAGCCTAGCATGCTGCAGTCTATGGTGTCACAAAGAGTCAGACACAATTTAGTGAATGAACAACAACATTCTCCCATGTATTTGGGAGATATACATGGGAGAGACCCAGGAGAACTGAGTAACTCTTGAAACTGGCTGAAATACTCATCTTAAATACCATCTTCAGCCAAAGACAAAGGAAGACGTTGGGGATTGTGGTTTAGGACTTTAAAGGGGAGAAGGCAATTGACATGGAGATGGAAAAGCAAATGACTAGTAAACAAATGTTTGCTGAACCAAGTAGAGACATTTGAGGGTGGTAAATTTTACTCCCCTACAACATCTTATCCCAACTCTGTTTTTAGTGATGCCAGGTTGGTAGATTGACACCAGTCATAGTGGAAGAATTTGTACTATAGAAATCAGGAGCAAATACTACAAATCAGAGCCTCCCACCACCCTGCCAAGAGTCAGTTTACCAGAACACCACTGCATGAATCTCATTGTAGAAAAAGTCTTGCCTTTAGGAGACTTCTGAAGCAGTTGATCAGTCAGTCATTGGCTGCAGATTGAAACCTGGGTGGGGTGGGGGTCATGATTTCTGGGGTGAGAATACTGTATATATATTTTCTCTCATTTTTATTGTAAGATTAATCATCCTAGGATGACTTTTCAGAGAAGGTTCTGCTAGGAGCAGTTTATCAGCCAATAGTCACAGCAACTGAAGCATGGCAAAAAAGAAAGAGGTGGGCCATTGACATCATTTGCTGTGGCCATTTTACATTTGGGTGGAGATGCAGGTTGACCAAGTTCAAAAGTCCATCAAATAAAGATAGACAAAATGATTCATACTGTATGGTCAGGACACTCAAGATAGCTATTCTCTTGTTCTTTGTACATCTCCTGTGCATCCAGTGCCTACTTCAACTATACTCTAGTCACATGACTGACCTTTCTACATAGTTGCCCCCGGTCCCATCTAGTGATTGTTCTAATCAAATGGATTGTAAGGGCCGTGCCCCCTACTAGTTTCCCTGATAACTGATGAGCCAACCTGACATTAATTCCCCCTATAACTGGTAACTGCCCCCCCTCCACCCCACCACCGGGAGAAAAGACTGCTGCTGGGTCCTGCCTAACATTCACTGCACAGCGTGGGGTATGGCTCCAGGACCTTACTTCAGACATGTAAGCTTCCCCATCCATTAAACCGTTGATTTGTCTGTGACTGACTCTGGGCTCTTTCTTTGGTCTTGAAGCTGGGCAACTTCAGATGTGTAGGCCTGTGGGGTGCAGCCCAACACAGACAACAGTGGGGGAGATTTTCTGAAGGTCAAATGTCTCTCCCCAAGAAGATATAAAAGTGAGAACTCCATCAAAACAAATCCTACACATGTAAGTACCTCTGGCATCAGTTCAAACCCTCTCAGCCTCATCTCTCACTGCAGCGCTGACCAGAAGAGCCAGTTCACGTGAACACAGGTGCTCTCAGTTCCTCACAGGTGTAGACTGATAGTGCATCATCTTAGGCCAGCACCCTGAATCCTGGGCTTCCTACACCAAAGCTTTTCTGAGGCTGAAGCTTGAGACACCCATTAAAACCTACTCACATTCAAGCTTGTACCACTCAGTTGTGTGGGGGAATTAGAGTCCTGTAGGCCAACTTTTGACTCATGATGATAATGTTTATCCCTTTCTTTCCCTAGGTAGATGATTCTGAAATTCATTGCAGTAAGCTCCTCAGTAGTCCTCTTTAATATCAACAATTCATCCTGTAATGATGGGAAATACATGGTCCAATTTTCAAAAAAAATTTTTCAACACAAAAGTTGCAAAGCATTATAGTTGATACTTTATTCGAACAGTTGCAACAGGGAGACAAATAAATTTGGGGGTTGAAAAGGGTTTAACAGAGAAAAGAGACAAGGACAGCCAAGTGCAGTTGTGCAATTGTTGGTCTGATTTGGTCAGGAAAGTGTTGCAATCTTGTTAAAAGCAGTTGCTTTTCTCTGTGATGTGGCCCATTTCAGGCGATGAAGTCCTGGCCACAGAATTGTTGAGGAGAAGAAGGAATTTAGAGGGAGTGAGTGAATCTGTTGGTAGGAGGAAAGGAGTCCATGAATGTTCAGATAAGGCTTTCCCTCCTTCCTATTTCCTTATCTATGTCCCTTGCTCCTGCCCTTTGAGATTCAACTACCTCTATCAGCCTTTCTCTCTGTCTCAGTCTCTGGTTTTAGGGAAAACATATGCTAAGACAAGGAATGAAAGTAATCCATTCTTACTTTGTTTAAAGGTCCCAAATACATCACTTTATATCTCACATCAGACATCCATCTAGGCCAACCAAGGCAGTGACATTTCAACTCTTCTATTTATTGAGCAAACAATTCTAATTAATTAATTTGCCATTAGGGTTAAAATATGGCATAATTTGATGATTTGATGTACTATATTAAGAGACACTGTCATTCATGAAACTACTTCCTAGCTATAGCAAGAGTTCTGTTTTAATATAGTACATATTTTTCTTTCATTTTCTCCTGCTTTTATAGAGGTTGTGTGGAAGAATTCAATTTTGTAAATCCTTCAAGTTCTTCTGCTGAAAAGAACGAGATGAAAAATATTTTTATTATTATTTAAATAGATTCAACAACAAACAAATCAACCCTCTCAAATACCACCAGCTAAGACTGTCTAAAAGAAAGAAGGTGTCTGTTGACTCTTGCTGCTGAAACATTTATTTCACTTTGCTTCTTAATTATTGGTTGGTTGGTTGATTGACATGGAGGACAGAATGTAGAGGACATTGAAACAAATTCTACAGCATTAATTAAAACAATATCCCTTTACAAATACCTTGATGATAAAGATTAATTGAATTTTTCACTTTATCAACTTGGAGTTGTCATGACCTCAATCAAATTGTATCAGAATAACATCCCATTTGGCAATCCTGAAAACAAGCACAGCATAAGTGCTCAACAAATATTTGTTGAAAGAATGAAGAGAAGATGGATTAGGGCAATGATTTTAGGGTTTCATTAAGAGTAGAAAAGAATATTGTTTGCAGCTTGCTTACTGTTCCTGATCCGAGGTAAGAATAAAAGCTGGTGATGGTAATGGGTGAAACAGCAGAACAATTAGCAAATATGCTTAGACAATATCTACAGCTGTTGAAAGCTTTTTTGATGATGTGAAAGTGCTTTTGTGTCATTTTCAATTTTCACTCGATTTTTATTTTTGTTCCTTTAATTTTTTTAAACTATTGCTAATTATTTAAAATTATTTAAAATGGACTGGCATGGGGTGAATTTAACTCAGATGACCATTATATCTACTACTGTGGGCAGGAATCCCTTAGAATAAATGGAGTAGCCATCACGGTCAACAAAAGAGTCTGAAATGCAGTGCTTGGATGTAATCTCAAAAACAGCAGAATGATCTCTGTTCATTTCCAAGGCAAACCATTAAATATTACAATAATCCAAGTCTATGCCCCAACCAGTAACACTGAAGAAGCTGAAGTTGAACGATTCTATGAAGACCTACAAGACCTTTTAGAACTAACACCCAAAAAAGATGTCCTTTTCATTATAGGGGACCGGAATGCAAAAGTAGGAAGTCAAGAAACACCTGGGGTAACAGGCAAATTTGGCCTGGGAATACAGAATGAAGCAGGGCAAAGGCTAATAGAGTTTTGCCAAGAGAACACATTGGTCATAGTAAACACTCTCTTCCAACAACACAAGAGAAAACTCTACACATGGACATCACCAAATGGTCAACACCAAAATCAGATTGATTATATTCTTTGCAGCCAAGGATGGAGAAGCTCTATACAGTTAGCAAAAACAAGACCTGGAGATAACTGTGGCTCAGATCATGAACTCCTTATTGCCAAATTCACATTTAAATTTAGAAAGTGAGGAAAACCACTAGGCCATTCAGGTATGGCTTAAATCAAATTCCTTATGATTATACAGTGGAAGTGAGAAATAGTTTTAAGGGACTAGATCTAATAGATAGAGTGTCTGATGAACTATGGACGGAGGTGCATGACACTGTACAGAAGACAGGGATCAAGACCATCATGGAAAACAGATGCAAGCAAGCAAAATGGCTGTCTGGGGAGGTTTTACAAATAGCTGTGAAAAGTAGAGAAGTGAAAAGCAAAGGAGAAAAGGAAAGATATAAGCATATAAATGCAGAGTTCCAAAGAATAGCAAGGAGAGATAAGAAAGCCTTCTTCAGTGATCAATGCAAAGAAATAGAGGAAAACAACAGAATGGGAAAGACTAGGGATCTCTTCAAGAAAATTAGAGATACCAAGGGAACATTTCATGCAAAGATGGGCTCGATAAAGAACAGAAATGGTATGGACCTAACAGAAGCAGAAGATATTAAGAAGAGGTGGCAAGAATACACAGAAGAACTGTACAAAAAAGATCTGCATGACCCAGATAATCATGATGGTGTGATCACTCACGTAGAGCCAGACATCCTGGAATGTGAAGTCAAGTGGGCCTTAGGAAGCATCAATACGAACAAAGCTAGTGGAGGTGATGGAATTCCAGTTGAGCTATTTCAAATCCTGAAAGATGATGCTGTGAAAGTGCTGCACTCAATATGCCAGCAAATTTGGAAAACTCAGCAGTGGCCACAGGACTGGAAAAGGTCAGTTTTCATTCCAATACCAAAGAAAGGCAATGACAAAGAATGCTCAAGCTACTGCACAATTGCACTCCTCTCACACGCTAATAAAGTAATGCTCAAAACTCTCGAGTCAGGCTTCAGTAACATGTGAACCGTGAACTTCCTGATGTTCAAGCTAGTTTTAGAAAAAGCAGAAGAACCAGCTATCAAATTGCCAACATCTCCTGGATCATGGAAAAAGCAAGAGAGTTCCAGAAAAACATCTATTTCTGCTTTATTGACTATGCCAAAGCCTTTGACTGGGTGGATAACAATAAGCTATGGAAAATTCTGAAAGAGATGGGAATACCAGACCACCTGACCTGCCTCTTGAAGAATCTGTATGCAGGTCAAGAAGCAATAGTTAGAACTTGACATGGAACAACAGACTGGTTCCAAATAGGAAAAGGGGTACATCAAGGCTGTATATTGTCAACCTGCTTATTTAACTTCTATGCAGAGTACATCATGTGAAACGCTGGGCTGGAAGAAGCACAAGCTGGAATCAAGATTGCCAGAAGAAATATCAATAATCTCAGATATGCAGATGACATGACCCTTATGGCAGAAAGTGAAGAGGAACTAAAAAGCCTCTTGATGAAAGTGAAAGAGGAGAGTGAAAATGTTGGCTTAAAGCTCAACATTCAGAAAACGAAGATCATGGCATCTGGTCCCATCACTTCATGGGAAATAGATGGGGAAACAGTGGAAAAATTGTCAGATTTTATTTTGGGGGGCTCCAAAATCACTGCAGATGGTGACTGCAGCCATGAAGTTAAAAGACGCTTACTCCTTGGAAGGAAAGTTATGACCAACCTAGATAGCATATTGAAAAGCAGAGACATTACTTTGCCAACAAAGGTCTGGCTAGTCAAGGCTATAATTTTCCATTCATGTATGGATGTGAGAGTTGGACTGTGAAGAAAGCTGAGCGCCAAAGAATTGATGCTTTTGAACTGTGGTGTTGGAGAAGATTCTTAAGAGTCCCTTGGACTGCAAAGAAATCCAACCAGTCCATTTTAAAGGAGATCAGTCCTGGGTGTTCTTTGGAAGGACTGATGCTAAAGCTGAAACTCCAATACTTTGGCCACTTCATGCGAAGAGTTGACTCATTGGAAAAGACTCTGATGCTGGGAGGGATTGGGGGAAGGAGGAGAAGGGGACGACAGAGGATGAAATGGCTGGATGGCATCACCGACTCGATGGACAAGAGTTTGGGTGAACGGGAGTTGATGATGGACAGGGAGGCCTGGAGTGCTGCAATTCATGGGGTCGCAAAGAGTCGGACACGACTGAGTGACTGAACTGAACTGAATTATTTAGGAAATGAAACAGGGCTTGTGATTGTTTCTGTAGTGTTGGCAATATTAATTTTCCTCCAGAAAAACTGTCTAAATACCTTTTTTGAGATAAATGATGTTACTTATTAATCAAAGTGGAATTTTTTTTTCTTATATTGGTTAGTTTAATATTTTTTTTCAGTTAAAATGGTGATTTTGCTAGCAGAGGTGTAAATTTGTGAAGCAGGCTCACTGAAGCTGGTTTTTTTTTTTTTTTTTTTAAATTCCTGTCATTGTACAGTGAAGGACACTGCCACCAGGATCAGACAGACCTGGGTTCCAAACCTAAGTCTGCCTCTTCCTGGTGAACTATTTTAACCAAACGGACTCTCAAGACCTCAGTTTTCTCATCCATACAGTAAAGATCATATTGACACCCTCATAGAATTGCAGAGGTGAAGCACTAACCACAGTATCTGGCATGTAGCTTAAAAATATGATAGCTATTCTGATTAATGCACAATTCAGCCCTATGCTTTTTCAATGGAAATATAATTCTACAATCATTTCTTTACATTTTCTGCACTTAACAGTAGAGTAAGTTATGCTGTTATCTTTTTTGCTATGTAAACATTTATTTCTTATTAAAATGTCTTTTTACTAAGACAGTCCATATGACCCAGGAGCCAGATGTTAAGGGGGGGGGGATACAAATTAATGCTTACATTATTTTATCATGGTAGCAGAAAATTTTTCTGGCTTTCCTGGTGGCTCAGTGGTATAGAATGCATGAGAGGCAGATTTGATCCCTGGGTCAGGAAGAACCCCTCCAGAAGGAAATGGCAACCCACTCCAGTATTCTTGCCTGGAGAATTCCACAGACAGAGGAGCTTGGCAGGCTATAGTCCATGGGGTCGCAATAGAGTCGGACATGACTTAGTGACTAAACAACAACAATACCATACCATACATATTCTTTTGTAAACTATTATTTTCATGTAAAACATATAGTAAATAGTTTCCTTCCATCTAAAATACTCTTCTGCAACAGGATTTTTAAATATTTTGTACTAGAACAGTGTAGCACATGTCATAATTTATTTTACACATCCCCTGTGGTTAGCATTTGGATTGCTTTTAAAACTTTACTAATATAAATAACACAGTGACAAATGTTGACACAACCACATCCCATTTCACTTTCAGCCGTTGAGTTCACAGAGGAAATATTAATAGCAGATATCAGAAGGGGATGTGCTTATCATCTCTTCACCATCTTTATGACTTGCCTGCAGACCCACCTATTATTTGCTTCTTTCCTAAGTCTTGCAGAATTTGTTTCCTTCTGCATTTTCAGAGAATGAGGCCTTTGATTATTTTTTTCTTTCTCTTGTATATGAATTTTCTTCCATCTCTTTGGTCAACATTTCATCATACTTATGTGTTTACCATCTTAAAAAATAAAAACAGTCCACGGCTATACCACCCTTAACAGTTAGTTCTAATGAGGTGGATGAACCTATAGCCTATTATACAGAGTGAAGTGAGTCATAAAGAGAAAGATAAATATCATATACTAATGCATATATATGGAATCTAGAAAAATGGTACTGAAGAATTTATTTCCAGGGCAGCAGTGGAGAAAAAGACATAGAGAATTGACTTATGGACATGGGGAGAGGGCAGAAGAGGGTGAGATGTATGGAGAGAGTAAGATGGAAACTTACATTGCCATATATAAAATAGATAGCCAATGAGAATTTGTTGTATGTCTCAGGAAATTCAAACAAGGGCTCTGGATCAACCTAGAGCAGTGGGATGGGGAGGGAGGTGGGAGTGAGGTTCAAAAGGGAAGGGATAGATGCATATCCATGGCTGATTCATGTTGAGGTTTGACAAAAAACAACAAAATTCTGGAAAGCAATTATCCTTTAATTAAAAATTAAATAACTTTTGAAAAGGCTTAGTAAAGAGAAAAAAATAAAAATAAAAACAAATAGGAAAAATCTTCTTCACTAACCTCATGTCTATCCCCAGATACTCTCTCTTGTCTTTCCAATTTCTCAGCCAAATGTTTCAGAAAATATGTTGCAGCTGTCTTTACTCAGAAATTTGGAAAGCGTTTTTTTTGTGTGCATGCATTTTTTTTGCACACCTCCCTCTTCCTCAAACTCATATCTAATTGATCAGAAAGTATTACTCATTTTACCTTCTAAATAAAGTTGATTCCATTTACTTCTTTTCATTTCTATTATTTTAGTTCATACCATTGCTCTGTCTTGCCTGGACCACTGCAAACCTAAATCCTAACAGTTCTCCCTTCCTCTACAGTTCCTCTCTTTCAAATTCTTTTTACTAACAGAAACCAGAACAACCTTTTAATTGCAAACCTTATTATGTCAACTCTGTCCGCTGCCCTCAGACAGATACCTATAATAAACCCCTTCAATGACTTCCCACTGCTTTTCAGACAAAAAAAAACAAATTCTTAGCTGCATGATCTGTATAAGCCCACCTCTCTTCACCTTTCTTACCATGTTCCCCCTTATTCTCTATACCATAGACACACTTTTTTTTTTTAATTCTATGAATAAGCCATTTTTCTTCCTGTCCCAGATCTTTGCAAATGCCCTCTCCTTCACCCAGAACCCTAATCATCACGGTATCCTCAATCTGCTATGTCTAGTTGATTTATACATATCCATTACATTTTAGTTCATGTCATTTCCACAGAGAAACCTTCCAGGTCACAACCCCTTTATTTCATGTATACTCATACATAACACTTTCCCTTGTCAGAGCAGCAATTTAGAATTTATTTACATGACTGAGTTATTAATATCTGTCTCCCTCACAAGATTGCAAGCTCCATGAGAATAAGGATAACATTCTTGCTTACAATTGCATCTACAACATCTAACACAGTGCCAGGCTAAAAGTAGGCATTCAGTAAAAATGTCTGTTGACTAAAAGGGCAAATGGAGGCCAACAAGGATTATACCCCCATCACTGAAACTGTTCTTAAAGGTGCTAATAACTTTGTTACTAAACAGATGTTTTAAAATTCTTATTTCACTTGGTTGCTCTGCAGCATATGAGAATTTTTTTTTTTAAACAGGTGCTCCCTGAGAAGTTTTCTCCCTTTGTTTTTCAAGACAATCAATGTCTTGGACTTCTAGGTTTATTCATTTTCAGGGCCTTTGTCTAGTTCCTCTTCCTCTGCTAATTACGTCAACATTCATGGTCATCAGGATTCTTTTATTTATCCTTTTCACTACTAATTTATACTCTCTCACTGGATAATATCATCTGCTCTCATTGCTGTAATTAACTTGTCTGTTCTGAAAACTCTCAAACCTATATCTTCAACCCAAATCTCTTCACTAACCATTGGCCCTGTGTACCTGGTGGCCAACTATACAAATTTAGGTGGCTATCTTACACGCACCTTAAATAGAACATGTCTAAAATTGATTGCTTTGCCTTCCATGCTCAATTTTGCTCTTTGGTGTTTTCCATTTCAACAAATGATGCTGTCATCCACCAAGCTTATTAAGTTAGAAACCTGGTAGTCATATATGATTTCTCCATTTTGTCTTCTAACACATCAAGTCAGTGTCCATGCTCTGCTGGATCTATCTGCTGAATTCCCTATTAATCTCATCCATTTTTCTCCATCTCCACTATCACTACAGTTGTTCAGGGCACCAAGATTCTTGCCTAGAGTATTAAACAAGCATATTACTGTTCTCCCTGACTCCAGTTTTACACTACTTAATTAATTCATTCATTGTTCTTCTTCTTTTATTTTTTTTATTTTTTTATAGTGGACTTTATTATTATTATTATTTTTACTTTACAGTATTGTATTGGTTTTGCCATACATCAACATGCATCTGCCACGGGTGTACACGTGTTCCCCATCCTAAGCCCCCCTCCCACCTCCCTCCCCATACTATCCCTCTGGGTCATCCCAGTGCACCAGCCCCAAGCTTCCTGTATCCTGCATCGAACCTGAACTGGCGATTCGTTTCTTATATGATATTATACATGTTTTAATGCCATTCTCCCAAATCATCCCCCCTCCCTCTCCCACAGAGTCCAAAAGACTGTTTATACATCTGTGTCTCTTTTGCTGTCTCACATACAGGGTTGTCATTACCATCTTTCTAAATTCCATATATATGCATTAGTATACTGTATTGGTGTTTTTCTTTTTTCTTTCTGGCTTACTTCACTCTGTTTTTTTTTATTTATTTTTTAAATTTATTATTATTATTTTTTTTACTTTACAATATTGTATTGGTTTTGCCATACATCAACATTATTTTTGGTAGAGTCACTATCATTCAATATTGCATTTTATCATGCTATTCCTTTAATAGAAATATTTTTTCATTGGTCATAGGATAAAGCCATAGCTCCTTTGGAGAATTTATAAAGTCTTTTCTTTTTCTTGAGCTTCCTGTCTTGCCTTAATCTATAGATATTTGATCTTCCAGCCATGCTAAGCCGCCTTACTGTCTGCTAACATGTCATGCATCCTCTTACCTCAAGGTTTTCACACAAAATCCTCTCTTTGTCTCACTGCAGTACCCTCGACCAACACTTCACCCAGCTAAATCCTATGCATTGTTCATATCTAACTTCAAATCATTTCTTCTAGAGAGCTTTCCCTGACTGCCATCACATTCCAGATTATGTACTGTTCTCCCATGCTCCTGTAACTTGCTATATTTCTCCTGTATTGGCACTTATTATACTTAACTGTTGGAGAAGGCAATGGCAACCCTCTCCAGTATCTTGCCTGGAAAATCCCATGGATGGAGAAGCCTGGTAGGCTTCAGTCCATGGGGTCGCAAAGAGTCAGACACGACTGAGCGACTTTACTTTCACTTTTCACTTTCATGCATTGGAGAAGGAAATGGCAACCCATTCCAGTGTTCTTGCCTGGAGAATCCCAGGGATGGTGGAGCCTGGTGGGCTGCCATCTATGGGGTCGCACAGAGTTGGACACGACTGAAGCGACTTAGCAGCAGCAGCAGCAGCAGCATACTTAACTGTAATCTTACCTATTTTCTCATTATTTTCTCCAGTATATTGTAAGCTCCATGATGACAGGGATTATGACTCTTAATAACTTTTACATCCTCATCTCCCTAACACAGTCCAAAGCACAATTCAGGTTTATAATATATATTGAGAGACTAAATAAATTGTCCCAATGTAATACCTTTTGAAACTATGTTTTAGAATAGTGAAGGAGATTAGGATTACATTGATAAATTTTATACATATTATTATCATTTGTTATTAATACATCCATTTCTTAGATAACAAGACTTAAAGACCAGGTTTGCACAGGTTCTATTATAGAATTATATTCATTTACGTAGTTAAATGCTTTGTTATTTTTCACAAGAGACTTATAATTTGGGAACATTAATTCCCTCATCTTCAAAGCTAAGATCATTGAAATGGATAATCCCTAATGTTCCATGTGATCTATGATTATATGAAATTGCAGGTATGTTGATACTACTCAAAAGCAGTTAAAACTATAAAATCAGCAACACTGAGTATTTCCTTGTATTATAACTGAGTTTTTTGGTAAGGAGGAGGAGGGGTTTGATTATTCTGATAAGCTAAGAGTGTTCTACTGAAAAATTCTCCTAGTAGTCTAATCTGACAGCATACAGAATGGCCAAAAAAAGCCTAGTCAGGTGATATTGTAAGTCAGAGTTATGCACCAGAAACCACAGGTGCTGAGAAGCAACTTTAATGAAGAGAATGCAGTAGGACACAAATTTAGCAGCCATGGAACTAAATAATGCAATGATAGCTAAAGTGGAGAATGATGAATGATGTCAAAGTGGTAAAAATCAAGAGACCAGGTATTGCTGTACAGCTGTGGCTCCTGGTTAAAAATGGCTGGCTGCTTCCAGAAGCCACTGAGGCATGGGAAGTACAAAACTTCCCTCACTGAAACAATGTATAAGCTGCCCAAACCTCCTCCTCATTAGTCAGGCTTGTTGGCCTTTGACCTCGCACAGTCTTTGTGACATTGTTACCAATGATACTTCCGAAACATCTGCTCTCAAGCTGTCCATGGCAGACAGCAAATCTAATGGCACCAAAAAGGAATGACAGGAGACCCATTAACATGTAGTGAGGGTGGGAAACAACACAATAACCATGATTAGGGACCACCAAATCTGTTAGCATTTCTATACCTAGCTGACTTACTAGCACACAATTGGAAAGATTCTTTTGCGTTCATAATGTCATTAATAAGTCAAAGAACAAATTAAATTATTGCCGAACACTAAGTGTATGATGTTACCTATAAGTCAAAATAAGGGTGGTGCAATTTGATCCTTTTTATTTGTGCAGGATAGACTGCAGATTTAGATAAACTGCTATTTTAGCATAATATTCATTTATTCATTCACTCATTTTTTCACTCATTCACTTGTTTAATCTACTGAACAAATATTTAAGTTCCTACTCTTCTAGATCTTTCCCATTCAATTGTTTTCCTCTATTTCTTTGCAATGATCACTTAGGAAAGCTTTCTTTTTTTTAATTTAAATTTATTTATTTTAATTAGAGGCTAATTACTTTACAATATTGTATTGGTTTTGCCATACATAAACATGAATCCACCATGGGTGTACATGTGTTCCCTATCCTGAATCCCCCTCACAACTCCCTCCCCGTACCATCCCTCTGGGTCATCCCAGTATACCAGTCCCGAGCATCCTGTATCATGCATCGAACCTAGACTGGAGATTAGTTTCTTATATGATATTATACATGTTTCAATGCCATTCTCCCAAATCATCCCACCCTCTCCCTCTCCCACAGAGTCCAAAAGACTGTTCTATACATCTGTGTCTCTTTTGCTGTCTCGCATACAGGGTTATCATTACCATCTTTCTAAATTCCATATATATGCGTTAGTATACTGTATTAGTGTTTCTCTTTCTGGCTTACTTCACTCTGTATAATAGGCTCCAGTTTCAACCACCTCATTAGAACTGATTCAAATGTATTCTTTTTAATGGCTGAGTAATACTCCATTGTGTATATATACTACAGCTTTCTTATCCATTCATCTGCTGATGGACATCTAGGTTGCTTCCATGTCCTGGCTATTATAAACAGTGCTGCAATGAACATTGGGGTACACGTGTCTCTTTCGATTCTGGTTTCCTTGGTGTGTATGCCCAGCAGTGGATTTCTAGGTCATATGGCAGTTGTATTTCCAGTTTTTAAAGGAATCTCCACACTGTTCTCCAGAGTGGTGGTATTAGTTTGCATTCCCACCAACAGTGTAAGAGGGTTGCCTTTTCTCCACATCCTCTCCAGCATTTATTGCTTGTAGACTTTTGGATCACAGTCATTCTGACTGGCGTGAAATGGTACCTCATTGTGGTTTTGATTTGCATTTCTCTGATAATGAGTGATGTTGAGCATCTTTTCATATGTTTGTTAGCCATATGTATGTCTTCTTTGGAGAAATTTCTATTTAGTTCTTTGGCTCATTTTTTGATTGGGTCGTTTATTTTTCAGGAATTGAGCTACAGGAGTTGCTTGTATATTTTTGAGATTAGTTGTTTGTCAGTTGCTTCATTTGCTATTATTTTCTCCCATTCTGAAGGCTGTCTTTTCACCTTGCTTATAGTTTCCTTTGTTGTGCAGAAGCTTTTAAGTTTAATTAGGTCCCATTTGTTTATTTTTGCTTTTATTTCCAGTATTCTGGGAGGTGGGTCATAGAGGATCCTGCTGTGATTTATGTCGGAGAGTGTTTTGCCTATGTTCTCCTCTAGGAGTTCTATAGTTTCTGGTCTTACATTTAGATCTTTAATCCATTTTGAGTTTATTTTTGTGTATGGTGTTAGAAAGTGTTCTAGTTTCATTCTTTTACAAGTGGTTGACCAGATTTCCCAGCACCACTTGTTAAAGAGATTGTCTTTTCTCCATTGTATATTCTTGCCTCCTTTGTCAAAGATAAGGTGTCCATAGGTGTGTGGATTTATCTCTGGGCTTTCTATTTTGTTCCACTGATCTATATTTCTGTCTTTGTGCCAGTACCATACTGTCTTGATGACCGTGGCTTTGTAGTTGAGCCTGAAGTCAGGCAGGTGGATTCCTCCAGTTCCATTCTTCTTTCTCAAGATTGCTTTGGCTATTCGAGGTTTTTTGTATTTCCATACAAATTGTGAAATTATTTGTTCTAGTTCTGTGAAAAATACCGTTGGTATCTTGATAGGGATTGCATTGATCTATAGATTGCTTTGGGTAGTATACTCATTTTCACAATATTGATTCTTCCGATCCATGAACATGGTATATTTCTCCATCTATTAGTGTCCTCTTTGATTTCTTTCACCAGTGTTTTATAGTTTTCTATATATAGATCTTTAGTTTCTTTAAGTCAATATATTCCTAAGTATTTTATTCTTTCCGTTACAATGGTGAATGGAATTGTTTCCTTAATTTTTCTTTCTGTTTTCTCATTGTTAGTGTATAGGAATGCAAGGGATTTCTGTGTGTTGATTTTATATCCTGCCACTTTACTATATTCATTGATTAGCTCTAATAATTTTCTGGTGGAGTCTTTAGGGTTTTCTATGTAGAGGATCATGTCATCTGCAAACAGTGAGAGTTTTACTTCTTCTTTTCCAATTTGGATTGCTTTTATTTCTTTTTCTGCTCTGATTGCTGTGGCCAAAACCCAAAACTATGTTGAATAGTAGTGGTGAGAGTGGGCACTCTTGTCTTGTTCCTGACTTTAGAGGAAATGCTTTCACTTTTTCACCATTGAGGATAATGTTTTCTGTGGGTTTGTCATATATAGCTTTTATTTTGTTGAGGTATGTTCCTTCTATTCCTGCTTTCTGGAGAGTTTTTATAACAAATGGATGTTGAATTTTGTCAAAGGCTTTCTCTGAATCTATTGAGATAATCATATGGCTTTTATTTTTCAATTTGTTAATGTGATGTATTACATTGATTGATTTGCAGATATTGGAGAATCCTTGCATCCCTGGGATAAAGCCCACTTGGTCATGGTGTATGATCTTTTAATGTGTTGTTGGATTCTGATTGCTAGAATTTTGTTAAGGATTTTTGCAACTACGTTCATCAGTGATATTGGCCTGTAGTTTTCTTTTTTTGTGGGATCTTTGTCAGGTTTTGGTATTAGGGTGATGGTGGCCTCATAGAATGAGTTTGGAAGTTTACCTTCCTCTGCAATTTTCTGGAAGAGTTTGAGTAGAATAGGTGTTAGCTATTCTCTAAATTTTTGGTAGAATTCAGCTGTGAAGCTGTCTGGACCTGGGCTTTTGTTTGCTGGAAGATTTCTGATTACAGTTTCAATTTCCATGATTGTGATGGGTCTGTTAAGATTTTCTATTTCTTTCTGCTTCAGTTTTGGAAAGTTGTACCTTTCTAAGAATTTTTCCATTTCTTCCACGTTGTCCATTTTATTGGCATATAATTGTTGATAGTAGTCTCTTATGATCCTTTGTATTTCTGTGTTGTCTGCTGTGATCTCTCCATTTTTGTTTCTAATTTTATTGATTTGATTTTTCTCTCTTTGTTTCTTGATGAGTTTGGCTAATGGCTTGTCAATTTTATTTATCCTTTCAAAGAACCAGCTTTTGGCTTTGTTGATTTTTGCTATGGTCCTTTTTGTTTCCTTTGCATTTATTTCTGCCCTAATTTTTAAGATTTTTTTCCCTCTACTAACCCTGGGGTTCTTCATTTCTTCCTTTTCTAGTTGCTTTAGGTGTAGAGTTAGGTTATTTATTTGATTTTTTTCTTGTTTCTTGCGGTATGCCTGTATTGCTATGAACTTTCCCCTTAGCACTGCTTTTACAGTGCCCCACATGTTTTGGGTTGTTGTGTTTTCATTTTCATTCATTTATATGCATATTTTGATTTCTTTTTTGATTTCTTCTGTGATTTGTTGGTTATTCAGCAGTGTGTTGTTCAGCCTCCATATGTTGGAATGTTTAATAGTTTTTCTCCTGTAATTAGCACCTAATCTTACTGCATTGTGGTCAGAAAAGAAGCTTGGAATGATTTCTATTTTTTTGAATTTACCAAGGCTAGATTTATGGCCCAGGATGTGATCTATCCTGGAGAAGGTTCTGTGTGCACTTGAGAAAAAGGTGAAATTCATTGTTTTGGGGTGAAACGTCCTATAGATATCAATTAGGTATAACTGGTCTATTGTATCATTTAAAGTTTGTGTTTCCTTGTTAATTTTCTGTTTAGTTGATCTTAGGAAAGCTTTCTTATCTCTCCTTGCTGTTTTTTAAAGTTCTGCATTCAGATGGATATATCTTTCCTTTATTCCTATGCCATTCACTTCTATTCTTTCCTCAGCTATTTGTAAAGCCTCCTCAGAAAACCATTTTCCTTTTTTGCATTTCTTTTTCTTGGGGATGTTTTTGATTAACACCTCCTGTACAACATTATGAGCCTCTGTCCATAGTTCTTCAGGCACTCTGTCTATCAGATCTAGTCCCTTGAATCTGTTTCTCACTTCTACTGTATAATTGAAAGGGGTTTGATTTAGGTCATATCTGAATGGCCTAGTGGCTTTCTCTACTTTCTTCAATTTAAGCCTGAATTTAGCAATAAGGAGTTCATGATCTGAGCCACAGTCAGCTCCCAGTCTTGTTTTTGCTGACAAGCAAATAGAGCTTCTCCATCTTTGGCTCAAAGAATATAATCAATCTAATTTTGATATTGATCATCTGGTGATGTCCATGTGATGACCATATGGTGATCTCTTCAACAAAATTGGAGGTATCAAGGGAACATTTCATGCAAAGATGGGCACAATAAAGGACAGAAACGACACGAAGCTAACAGAGCAAAAGATATTAAGAGGTGGAAAGAACACACAAAGGAAATATACCAAAAAAGATCTTGATGACCCAGATAACCACAATGGTGTGATTTCTGACCTAGAGCCAGATATCGTGGAGGGCAAAGTCAAGTGGACCTTAAGAAACATCACTGTGAACAAAGCTAATGGAGGTGATGGGATTTCAGCTGAGTTATTTCAAATCCTAAAATATGATGCTATGAAAGTGCTGCACTCAATATGCCAGCAGGTTGGAAACCTCAGCAGTGCCCACGGGACTGGAAAAGGTCAGTTTTCATTCTAATCCCAAAGAAAAGCAATGCCAAAGAATGTTCAAACTACTGCACAATTGCATTCATCTCATGTGCTAGCAAAGTAATGCTCAAAATTCTCCACGCTAGGCTTTATCAGTACGTGAACCCAGAACTTCCAGATGTTCAAGCTGGATTTAGAAAAGACAGAGCAGCCAGATATCAAATTGCCAACATCCCTTGGATCATACAAAAAGCAAAATAATTCCAGAAAAAAACATCTAATTTTGCATCATAGGCTACATGAAAGACTTTGACTGTGTGGATCACAAAATCTGTGGAAAATTCTTAAAGAGATGGGAATACCAGAACCTTACCTGTTTCCTGAGAAATCTGTATGTAGGTCAAGAAGCAACAGGTAGAACCAAACATGGAACAATGGACTGGTTACAAATTGGGAAAGGAGTATGTCAAGCCTGTATATTGCCACACTGCTTATTTGACTTATGTACAGAGTACATCATGTGTCATTCCAAGCTGAATAAAGCACAAGCTGGAATCAAGATTGCTGGGAGAAATATCAATAACCTCAGATATGCAGATGACATATGGCAGAAAGTGAAGAAGAAGTAAAGAGCCTCTTGATGAAGGTGAAAGAGGAGAGTGAAAAAGCTGGCTTAAAACTCAAAATTCAGAAAGAGAAGACCATGGCATCCAGTCCCATCACTTCATGGCAAATAGATGGGGAAACAATAAAAACAGTGAGAGACTTTATTTTCTTGGGCTCCAAAATCACTGTAGATGGTGACTGCAACCATGAAATTAAAAGATGTTTGCTCCTTGGAAGAAAAGCTACGACTGACCTAGACAGCATATTAAAAAGCAGAGACATTACTTTGCTGACAAATATCTGTCTAGTCAAAGCTATGGTTTTCCCAGTAGTCATTTATGGATGTGAGAGTTGGATTCTAAAGAAGGCTGAGCACTGAAGAAGTGATGCTTTTGTTCTGTGGTGTTGGTGAAGACTCTTGAGAGTCCCTTGAACTGCAAGGAGATCAAACCAGTCAATCCTAAAGTAAATCAGTCCTAAATATTCATCGGAAAGACTAATATTGATGCTGAAGCTCCAATACTTAGGCCAGCTGATGTGAAGTACTGGCTCATTGAAAAGACCCTGATGCTGGGTAAGATTGAAGGCTGGAGGAGAAGGGAACAACAGAGGATGAGATGGTTGGATGGCATCACTGACTCGATGGACATGAGTTTGAGCAAGCTCCAGGTGTTTGTGATGGCCATGGAAGCCTGGCGTGTTGCAGTCCATGAGGTTGCAAAGAGTTGGACATTACTGACTGGCTGAACTTGTAAGTACTGAGGATGTAGCAATGAATAAAACAGATCAAGTTCCTTACCTTCATGGAGCTTACATTCAAGTGATATCAGAAAAAGAAAATCATACAAAATATATAATGATAAGTGTTATAAAGAGAGAGAGAAGCAGAGTAGGACTTCCTAGGTGACACAGTGGTAGAGAATCTGACTGCAGTGCAGGAGACAATACAAGAGACTTGGGTTTGATCCATAGGTCAGGAAGATCACCTGGAGAAGGGAATGGCTACCCACTCCAGTACTCTTGCCTAGGAAATCCATGGACAGAGGAGCCTGACAGGCTATGGTCCATGGGTCTCAAGAATTGGACATGACTTAGTGACTAAAGCACCACAAAAGCAAGAAATGAGAGTTGGGACAGGGGAGAGAGGTCTGCAGTTTTAAACAGGAAAACAGGGAAAGCTCCTCTAATAAGTTGACAGGACTAGAGAAGAGATAAGGAAGAGAAATTTGTGGGGGAAGACTTTCTGAGGCAAGGTGAATGGTAATGAAAAGGCCCTGAGGTAGAAGTGAGCCTCCAGATGAGAATGATAGCAGGGAGGCCAGTATGAGCGAGGGAAAATGAAACAGGATTTCATTTTATCTATAATAAAATTATTTTTGTTATCTACCTTGTAGTCTTTCTAGCTGAGAATGGTTTGTAAAAGATAACATTCTTTCTTCCAGATGCTTTTTGGCAAAGATAAGTGTGTTCCAGGATGCTGTTAAGGATGAACATTACTGAAGAGGAAAGTTCCCATCTGCAGATGCAAGATAAATTACAGGGTGCTCGGAGCTGGTGCACTGGGATGACCTAGAGGGATGGAATGGGGAGGGACGTGGGAGGGGGGTTCAGGATGGGGAACACATGTACACCCCTGGCAGATTCGTGTCAATGTATGGCAAAACCAATACAATATTGTAAAGTAAATAAATAAAACTGAGATTAAATATATTACCATTAATGAGACCATGTGTGAGCAAATTTCTTAAGTTTGGAGAGATTACATCAGTGAATGTAGAGTTATCACAGTTTCTTTTTTTCTTTCTCCTTGCTTCTGATGGAGATTTGAAAGAATCAATCTGGAACTATGGGGAATTGATCTCAGCAGTAGACTGGCACAGAAGGCCTCTCACAGGAAGATTTTTTTAGGATGACAACCTTTTTTGAGAAAAGAAGCTGTGTTTTTGTTCCCCAGAATGAAGACATCTGGAGCAGACCATATGTGTAGGGAATGGGGGAGTGGGAAATGAAGGCAGTAAGAGCAGGGAGTGGTGAAACACATTGATGTAGGTTATGGGCAATGTGGAAGAAAGATGATGTTTCTATGGTGACCCATAGACTGCAACCATTCATGTCTTCCCTTCCTCAAACTTATGTATGTATATGTATGCTGCTGCTGCTGCTGCTGCTAAGTCGTTTCAGTTGTGTCCGACTGTGTGCGACCCCATAGATGGCAGCCCACCAGGTTCCCCCGTCCCTGGGATTCTCCAGGCAAGAACACTAGAGTGGGTTGCCATTTCCTTATCCAATGCAGGAAAGTGAAAAGTGAAAGTGAAGTTGCTCAGTCGTGTCCGACTCTTAGCGACCCTATGGACTGCAGCGCACCAGGCTCTTCTGTCCACAGGATTTTCCAGGTGAGAGTACTGGAGTGCGGTGCCATTGCCTTCTCTGTTCCCCCTAGAGGTTAGCTATTTAAATTGCATATTGAATATCATAGATGATTCTTCTCTATTTTTGCATTAAAGATAGTTTGTCCAGTATTCTAGCTTTGTTCATGTATTCATTATTATTGCTTTAACTTGTTAAATGCAGTTGATATTGTTGAACACATATATTCCTAAGACAATTTATGGCTTAAATGTTCAACTCATTTTTTAATATAGCAATAGTTTCAAAAACATCAAAATTTAATATACACATCTTTATTTGTATATAATTATCAATTTTTTTCATTTAATTTTTTAGAGACTATACTACAGAACTCCTAAAAGGGCTAAAACAAATAAAACATTATTTCTAAAAGTAAGGCTTGCAAAATTAATAATTAACATGACAAGGTTGTTAAATGTTTGACATCCTTAACAATGTAAGGCATAGAGCTAGCCCAGAAGACCATTAAGTAAATTTGATCTATATTATGGAGAAGAGTAGATCCTCGTTTCCTTAGGTAGATGCAGTAAACTAAGAAATCTTACTCTTAAAAAAAATTACTGGAGTATAGTTGATTCACAATGTTGTGTTAATTTCTGCTGCACAGCAAAGTGATTCAGTTATATTTTGTCATATTCTTTTACTTTATGGTTTATCACAGGATATTAAATATAGCTCACTGTGCTATACAGTAAGAACTTGTTGTTTATCAAATCTTTATTATAGAGTTTAGGTACTAATTTTAGAAAAGCTAACAACTCACTAACAACTTTGAACTTGTTCAGAGTTAAAAACGATGACACACCCACACGCTCTCTCAATACCTTTCAATAACCTGCCTGTTTCAACACTTGGTAGCTTCAGATCAGATTACTAGCTTTTACCTTTCTTTTTCACTTTTAGCAAGGTAATTGGAAAGGTGAAATTGATAGAAAGTTATACAATTCAGTGGTATTAATATTCCTGCATTACCTGTAGGAGTCATAGTCCGACTTGTTTTTCTCATAGACATTTGGTTATAAATCCAAATGAATATCTTTTAATCAGTCCTGGAAGAGAAATATCTCATCACAACCTGTTAAGAGATATTTGTGAAAAATGTAATGAAATGTTTAAGGTAGAAGGAAGAGACGTACAATACCAAGATTCTCATGAAAATGTATTTAGTCTATTGATGAACTCAAATTCCAAGTCTGAGTTTTGAAACAAAATTTCCATGGCATTTTAGCTAATCTGCAATGAAAGAAAGTGAAAGTGAAAGTTGCTCAGGACTGTCTGACTCTTGTGATTCTCCAGGCCAGAATATTGGAGTGGGTAGTTGTTCCCTTCTCCAGGGGATCTACAGTCTGTGGAATTCTGCAGGCCAGAATCCTAGAGTGCATAGCCTTTCCATTCTCCAGGGGATCTTCCCAACCAGGGATCAAACTGAGATCTCCCACTTTGCAGCCTGATTCTTTACCAGCTGAGCCACAAAGAAAGCCCAAGAATACAGAAGTAGGTATCCAATCCCTTCTCCCACAATTTGTGACCACATGGACGATACAGTCCATGGAATTCACCAGGCCAGAATACTGGAGTGGGTAGCCTTTCCCTTCTCCAGTGTATCTAAAATCCATGGAATTCTCCAGGCCAGAATACTGGAGTGGGTAGCCTTTCCCTTCTCCTGGGAATCTTCCCAACCCAGGGATTGAACCCAGATCTCCCACATTCCAGGCAGATTCTTTACCAGCTAAGCCACAGGGAAAGCCCGAAAATATTGGAGTGGGTAGTCTCTTCATTCTCTCACTCTTTGTGATCACATGGAGTACACAATCCATGGAATTCTCCAGGCCAGAATACTGGAATGAGTAGCCTTTCCCTTCTCCTGGGGATCTTCCCAACCCAGGGATCGAACCTAGGTCACCCACATTGCAGGCGGATTCTTTACCAGCTGAGCCACAAAGGAAGCCCGAGAATACTGGAGTGGGTAGTCTATCCCTTCTCCCAATCTGTGTGACCACATGGACTATAAAGTCCATGGAATTCTCCAGGCAAGAATACTGGAGTTGGTATCCTTTCCCTTCTCCAGGGGATCTTCCCAACCCAGGGATTGAACCCAGATCTCCCACATTGCAGGCAGATCCTTTACCAGCTGAGCCACAAGGGAAGTCTACGAATGCTGGAGTGGATAGCCTATCCCTTCTCTCACTCTTTGCAACCCCATGGACTATACAGTCCATGAAATTCACTTGGACAGAATACTGGAGTGAGTAGCCAATTCCTTTTCCAGGAGATCTACAGTCCATAGAATTCTCCTGGCCAGAATACTGGAGTGCATATCCTTTGCCTTCTCCATGGGATCTTCCCAATCCAGGAATCCAACCCAGATCTCCCACATTGCAAGCAGATTCTTTACCAGCTGAGCCACAAGGGAAGCCCAATTATACTGGAATGGGTAGCCTATCCCTTCTCCCACTCTTTCGACCACATGGACTCTAAGTCCATGGAATTCTCCAGGCTAGAATACTGCAGTGGGTACCCATTCCCTTCTCCAGGCGATCTACAGTCCTTGTAATTCTCCAGGCCAGAATACTGGAGTGGGTAAGCCTTTCCCTTCTGCAGGGCATCTTCCCAACACGGGCTCAAACCCAAACTTCCCACATTGCAGGCAGATTCTTTACCAGCTGAGCCACAAGGGAAGCCCAAGAATACTGGAGTGGGTAGCCTATCGTTCCTCCCACTCTTTCTGACCACAAGGACCATACAGTGCATGGAATTCTCCAGGCCAGAATACTGCAATGGGTACCCGTTCAAACCCAGATGTCCCACATTGCAGGTGGATTCTTTACTAGCTAAGCCCCAAGGGAAGCCCAAGAATACTGGAGTGGGTAGCCTATCCCTTATCCCACTCTTTGTGACCACATTGACTATACATTCCATGGACTTGTCCAGGCCAGAATACTGGAGTGGGTAGCCGTTCCTTCTCCAGGTATCTTCCCAACCCAGATATCAAACCCAGATCTCCCACATTGCAAGCCAATTATTTACCAGCTGAGCCACAAGGGAAGCCCAAGAATACTGGAGTGGGTAGTCTGTCTCTTTTCCCAATCTGTGAGACCACATGGACTATTCAATCCATGGAATTCTCCAGGCCAGAATACTGGAGTGGGTAGACTTTCCCTTCTCCAGGGATTCTTCCCAACCCCAGGATCGAACCCAAATCTCCCACACTGCAGGCAATTCTTTAGCTGCTGAGCCCCAAGGGAAGCCCAAGAATACTGGAGTGGGTAGCCTATCCCTTCTCCAGCGGATCTTTCCCCCACCCAGCAATCGAACCAGGCTCTCCTGCATTGCAGCCAGATTCTTTACCAATGGAGCTATTAGGAAAGCCCCTTACGTGAACAGCTTTTTTTGCTCTACACCAAATACAAAATGCTCTCATTTCCAAATCCCTGAAAAACTCTTTGTGGTGACATCAAATAAATAAGAATCTTTTTAGTTTCTTTTACAGAAAAGAAAGTCAAATTTATTTAATTAAAAACTAGGAAAAAAAACTAGGATTAAAAATTAGCAAATACAGAAACACACACTCAAACATACACACACAAGTGCATTATGTATTGACTCACAGAGGGGAAATGCAGTGGTCCAAGACCCCTCAATATGGCTTGTCAGTTATAGGAGAAGAAATCCAAGTATGCGCGTGCACACACACACAGCGCAGGCACACAAAAAGGTACACTCAACAGTACACTCAATCTACTGTAAACAAAAATTCAGAATTAGTTTTCAAAGCTTCCTTTTTTAAATTCAAAAGATGCCCATCTCGGGTGTAAACATACATATATTTTTTCAGTGGTTTACTGTTGACATATTTTAAATATATTAGTGTTATTACATGCAACTATTTCCTGTATTTAACACCCTTTCGTTTTATCTTAAAGTCTCTAGCTTCAACCTACCAAAAGTTTCTGGTTGGTAGGAAGACAGGTGCCTTATTCTCTGTGAAATTGAATGTACTGGTTTTAAACACAAGTCACAAAATGTTTGATCAGCATTTCAACACATGGAAATAGTTACATTGATGCTTAAATTGCCATCTTCTGCGAAACGTTCCGCAACTCCAGGGTCGAAGACTAGGCAGTCACTGTTCATAAAGGCTGTTGCAATTCCCTCACGAATAGATAGAGGCGTGGCTTCCCAAATCAATCGCCGCCTATTACCATTTAGCTCAAGTTGATAAGTAAAACGTTCAGCTTGTTCGCGTGTTCCTATCAGCTGGACAACGGCAAAGAATTTCTGGTGACCATCGTAGCTTTCCAGTTTCTCCAAGAATAGTATGAAGTTAAACCCAAAACAGGACTGTATCATCACCCAGTCAAGGGCACCAGCCAGATTAATGTTGACTGCAAGGAAAACTACAACTTCTCCCTGCAGGGTTATAATGGAGTCATTATAGTGCTGCATCAGATGCGGCACTACCGCATCCATGGAGCCTTGCCACCCACAGGAAATACCAGGGCAAGGACAACGACAGGGCCTAAACTCACAGTGTTCTTCATGGTCTGCTTTTTCTGTGGGTGGCATAGTTACTTCACATCCAGAAGAGGCGTATTTACAAGGAAAACGTACTGAATTGGCCAGTTTCTCCATAGCCAAGTTGCGAATGGATGTCAGCGGGCCCCGGCAAGTTGGACAACTTGTGAGCTTTGGGCGACAGTTGCCACAAACAAGATGGCCACTCTGACACTGTATAATTGGAGGTAACACATAGTCAAAGCAGACCGGACACTCAAAAAGACTCGCCAAGTCACTGTTGGACACAGTGGTGTCAGTCAAGACAGGCGCCGAGGAGGCCGCACCGTCTGAGTTTCCAGTAGGTGACGCTCTTTCGGTTTGACGACTCATTTCTGTGGGGGAAGAGCGCGCCTCGGCCATCGGACCTTGCTCAAACACGCTCCGTCGTCGTCGTCGTCGTCGCCGCCACCAACGCCCGCCACCACGGGCACAGCCACTGCCACTGCCTCTGCCTCATGCCAGTACCGACGGGACACTCTGGCTCGCCGCCGCCATTAGAGAGTGCGCCCAGCAACGGTCGCCGCGGATCCCCACTGTCCGCCGCCGGCGTTCCGCGCGTTCTCAAACTCGCGCGCGCTCCCGCTAAATATCTCACACTATGGCGGCCACCGCGGGGAGGCTCGGCCCCGCGCGCCTGTGGCCCGCAGGGGGCCAACAAGAATCTTTTTAAAGGAATAGGTCATTGTTACAGTCTCAGCATTCCTTGCCCAGAGCTATTTTGCATGGTGGGTCATAAGTTTTAGTCCTAGTAACTATTTTGGGAGCTCACCTACAATCTGGTGACATGGAAAAAGTATGAAATTAGAACTGCAATAGGAATAATCCAGAGTTTAAAAGATTAAATTAGTACTTAGCTACTTTTCATGTATAAAGGTGCTTTTCAAGCACTAATTAATCCGCTTAAAATCTCTGTGAGCATGGCTGGACTAGGAGAAAATCAGAGTTTTGAAGAGAGAAAAGTGAAAAGTTTATTTATTTTTATTTTTTTATTTTTTTAATTTTAATTTTGCTTTTAAACTTTACATAGAAAAGTGAAAAGTTTCTAGTGGAGCTGTATTTTTCCATAACTCATCTCCAGGCAGACTCTCCTAAATAGGTGTCAATTAAATTCTGCTTATCTGAACAGTCAGGCTGTTCAGTAGATTAAAAAAAAATTTTAGTTTTGCCTGAAACCCTTAGGAATAACCTAAAGTCTTAACCCACAGCGAAACAAAATCTCAGAATTGAGAAATCAAGGAAGCCCAGAACTATCCTGGATATTTGTACATATTCAGAGTCAGTGATGGACTATTATAAAACCAAATACACTGGTTTTAACTAGATTGGACATATTGCTAAGAAAATAACCAGTTACATCACCATGTCTGATTCTGTGCAGGTCAATAATTCATTTCTGACTATGGCAGTTTCATCAAACTTTTGGGGTGAAGAAATCCATGTGGGTGTCACTGACTGCTACTGGCAGGCCTGAGGCGTTAACAAGAGCGAAGACCAAATTGAAGGGAAGAAGTGGTTGTGGTAGAAGATCACCAACAAATTCATAAGATGTCAGCCATAATTTCAACCAATGGCCCAGAGAGTAGGGAGAAAAATCTGTTAAAACAATGGGATGAGTAAGAACAAATATAAGGAACAGGTCATGCTGGAAGTACAGGAAGAATTGGAATAGCAGATTTGTGTGGGAATCATGTCAGAAGCCAGGATATTGCAAGTAGATTTAATCTATTAATATGACCTACCCAAAACTCAACCCGAGAAACATGTCAAATTCACGTGGGACATTGTGGCATAGAGCAACAGTACAGCTACCCCCACACACAGCACTTACACACACACGCACACACTTCTAGCCCCACAGGCCTGTTCTATATTTTTCCATTTCAGTATCACTTTCTAACATGCTTCACAATTAACTTAACCATGTTCTCTCTCTCACTCCCTACCAAATGGAAGGTACTGAGGTAGACAGGTTTGTATGTTTTGTTTATTGATGTATGCATATACAACAGTGTCTGGAATATGATAGGCTCTCAGTAACTATTTGCTGACTAAGTGATTTTAAGAAATGAGTATGGGAACTCATTCCAGAGTGCCTTAGTGACGGGTCAAAACACCCTGAGCTCAATATGATGCATTATTTATCAACTGCTATTTCTATAGTCATGTGGACTCTACTTTTAAGTATAGGTTCTTGGGACCTCCCTGGCAGTCAAGTGGTTAAGACTCCTAGCTTCCCCTGCAGGGGGCACAGGGTTCGATCTCTGGTGGGGAAACTTTCTGCATGCTGCCCTGGCATGGCCAAAAGAGGAAACAAAAAAGTACAAGTTCTCTCTGCTGCTTTTTAGACAAATAGAATGGAGACCCATCAAAGTGAGTTGAGGAAAGGGGAGAGCAACAGGAAAGGGGTTCAGAGGATACTGAAGGGTGAGGGGATGATCAATTCTGTAGGGCCCTGTTGTCCATTGTAAGGATTTTGGCTTTGAGTCCAAGCGAGGTGGGATGCCACTGGAAAGTTTTGAGGAGTAGAGTGACTTGATCTGACATATATTTGAACAGAATCTCTTGAGATGCTGTGTGAAAAATAAGCTAGAGGGGTAAAAAGGCCAAAGCTGGAAGACCATTGAAGAGACTACTGCAATAATCCAAAACACAGATGATGATGGCTTGGAATTGAGTGGTAGCACCAGAGGTTTTTTGAACTGGTCAGATTGAGGGTATCTTTTGAAGGTATAGCCAATGGGATTCCTTGATGGATTGGATATGGTGTTTAATAGAAGGAGAATGAATCAAGGAAGATGATAGTGTTTTGCCCTGAGCAAATGGAAGAATGGAAATATCACTTTATTGAGACAAGAAAAACTTGGTTGTTGAATGATTGAGGTTGTTTAAAAAAATACCTTGGGGATTTTAATGCATTTTCAGATCATGTTTCTTCCTTCAGTGAGGCAGGATGGTAGTGGTGCTGGATACTAATCATTTCACTGTCGATTGTGTAAGTCAGCAAAGCTGTGAGTAGGGTTTTGAGGGGTTGATTTTTGTTTTTACTCTTGAGATTAAATATGATCCAGTACAAAGAATATTCAGAATATCTGTCAAGGAAGGAATAGATTTTATTATAGCAGATTAATGAGCACATTAAGATAAGACCATTTAGTGTTTTACTATGAAATTCACCAAAAGAAATGAAGTAGTTTTGGTGTCTATTGGTCATCTTAAATTCATTGATACCAGTAAACTGTAAATTAAATATATGTATGCATACAAAGTGGAAACCACTACCAAAAACAAGATCAGAGCAACAAGAAGCCACACTATATTAAACTGAAAATGCTACACACACATAACTCTGAAGTTACACTACTTTCTGCAAGTGAAATCTTAAGGAGTATGTCACTGATTTCACTTTTGTGGAAAATCTGTACAAACTCGGTATGGATAATAATATGGCATTTGTTAAGAAAAAAAAAAATTAGAGACACACTCATCTCCTTTGATCCAGAACTCCACTTCTACTAATTTCTCCTGAGGTGATATTAAGAACATGCACAAAGATTTACATCCCAGAGTGTTTCTCAGGGCTTTTGTTATAATAAAAATTGGAGACCATTTAAACAGCTAAATCTAGAGTGTTTGAATAAATGATGCACATTCATTCAGTGGAATACTATACAGCCAATTCAAAGAATATTGTCAAAGTGCACATATTAGTACACAAAAACCTGCCTGACATATTGAGTGAAAAAAACAAGTTAGAAAACAAAATTACATATGACCCCATTTGAAGACTTCTGCAGGTAATCTATTTTTGAACAGAAAAATTCTGCAAGTGTACACTGCAAAATGGTAACTGGTTATCACTGGTGGGATTATAGAAGTTTCTATGATTATCTCTATTTACTAAAATAAATCTGTACTACATTTACAATAAAAATATACAAATGCATGGAACAACAGTGCTTACATTAGACAGAGATATTTCATGCTTTAGAAAGATACACAAGTCTTATTTTCCGTGGAGACACACCCTTGTTCATGCATCACAGGGTAAACCTTTAACAGCATATTATTACTGGCACTCCCTGGCTACAGTATTTCTGATTGCTGCTGCTGCTGCTGCTAAGTCGCTTCAGTCATGTCCGACTCTGTGCGACCCTGTAGATGGCAGCCCACCAGGCTCCCCCATCCCTAGGATTCTCCAGGTAAGAACACTGGAGTGGGTTGCCATTTCCTTCTCCGACGCATGAAAGTGAAAGTGAAGTCATTCAGTCGTGTCTGACTCTTAGAGACCCCATGGACTGCAGCCTACCAGGCTCCTCCATCCATGGGGTTTTCCAGGCAAGAGTACTAGAGTGGGTTGCCACTGCCTTCTCCGATGTATATGTATATGCATGTATTTTTCCTTTCAATTTTATTGAGATATAACTGATATATAGCACTCTACAAGTTTAAGGTATAGAGCAAAACGATTTGACTTACACACATGATGAAATGACTTTAACAGTTGGCTTAGTGAACATGCATCATTGCATATAGATAAAGACTAAAAGACAAAGAAAAAAGATTGTTTCCTTGTGATAAGAACTCTTAGGATTACTCTCTTAACAACTTTAAAATGTAGCATACAGCAATGTTAATTCTATTAACCATGTTGCACACTACATCCCTCGTACTTATTTATCTTACAACTAGAAGTTTGTACCTTTTGACTACCTTCATCCAATAACCCTTCCCCTTACCCCTCACCTCTAGTAACCTAACCTTCTATCTTCCTCAAATTTATTGACGATTGTGGGAAACCAAAGTCAGTGATAGTCTCTGTGTCCCTTTGTTTCTTCCTCTTTGTTTCTCTGAATTTTTATAGGCAGATAAAAATAATATGATATCTTCATAATAATACTGACCTATTCTTTTTTTTTCTTATTAGAAAAATATATACTGAATGGACTTTCTAACAGAGTGTATAAAAGAATGATCCCCAAGGAAGAACAGCAATAACTGAAAAGGTCAGTCATTTAAAGTTATGTGGACAAAATTTATACTCCATTCAAGCATTTTAACATTAAGATTTTTCTAGTCAATGTTCACTTTTCACATGAACATGAAAATTGCAGTTAGAACCAAGAACAATTTGGGAAACCAAAATTGGTTTTACCTCCCCTACTAAATGCATATTCTAGAATCTCTGCAACCCTCTGCCCCTACTCTCTCCAGCTTGTCTTAGTGCTCCTTCTTGGAAATGGAAAAACATAACACCAAGTGTTCATTTTTCTGAAAATGTATCTTCTTCATTTTAACTGCAAATCATATTTTGAAGGCCTGGTGGATGACGCATCAACAATCAAAGAATTAAGTGTTAGAAAAACATTTTGCGAAGTGTAGGATCAAGTAAAGTGAACACCCAGCAGGCACATTCCTGCCTTTCTGTGTCACAGTTTGCTAATGCTTTATGCAAAATGTGATCCATGTGACTCCCCCACAGTCTGTGTGTGTTTGCAGTAGTACCGCTGGCATTCAGAGATGGGTTATGCATCCTATTTTAGGCACAGGAAAGAATTAACACATTTGTCTTTGAAATACATGAGAAAAGCTATGTATTCTAGTCAACATCTATAAAATTTGTTTTGTTCAACAGTGGCTTTTATTTCAAGTTGCTGATAATGAGGCCAGTTCTTCATTAGTTTCAAACATATGCATCCTTGATGGGATATTTTTTAAGCCCTCTTAATCCATTGTCTTCATCGGATATGAAAGTTCAAGTGATTTGATGGTGGACAAAGATATTTTTAGAATTTGTGGCCATTTCAACATTTTTTATTCAAATAGCTGGTGAAGAGACAAACCAGAAAGGAAAAAAAAATTTATTAGCAAGTCAGCAGTAGCTAAGGAGATATGGAAACATTTGTTATCCAGTTCTTTCATTTTTAGCCTGTTAATTTTCAGGTGATTGTTTCCTATATATGACATTAATTAAAAATTTTTGGTTTACCAAAAATGTTGTGAGCATATTCTTGTAGAAGTACTGGTAAAAAAGGTGAAAAACAATTGACTGGAAACAAACAGTGACATAATACTTGTAAAATGGGAACAAAACCATTTACTTGCATAATTTAATTGGAAATTATATCTGTTTTAACACAGGTTGCTGTGAAAAGTCACAGTAAAGGTCAGACTCATATTTACAATTTTCTTCAGCATTTCCATTTGTATATTTAACAAACCACTCAAATTCAGTATGAATAAAACTGAACAAGTCATCACCTTCCTCAAACTTTGTCCGACTTCAGCACTTTATATATTCAATTATGCAAGCAAGAAACCTGGAAGTCACCCTTGACTCCTCTCTTTTCTCTCATACTCCATAACTAATTAGTCATAAAAGTCCTGCTGAAATATTATACAAAGAGTGATAGATTAATGGTTGCCAGGGAATAAGGAGAGGTGGAGGTGGGAAGGAATGATGGGAGTAAATGGGGCTATATAAAAGGGTCACATGAAGGATCCTTGCACTGATGAAAATGTACTGTATCTTGATTATACCAACATCAATATCTTAATGGTGATTTTGTATTACAGTTCTGCCACATGTTACCTCAGGAAAATTGGAATTTTTCTGTATTACTTCTTACAGTTACATGTGAGTATACAATTATCTTAAAATATTAATACTGTAAAAAGTTTAACCAAAAAAAGAGTCCTATTGATTTTTACACCTAAAACATCTCTCAAATCTTAGTATGCCTGCTTTCTTCATTCTCACTGCTGCAACCTTGGTGCTAGCTACCATGATTCCTCACCTAAACTGTGGAAATTCTCATCTAACTTTATTATCTCTTTCTGCTGCTAAGTCACTACAGTTGTGTCCGACTCTGTGCGACCCCATAGACGGAAGCCCACTAGGCTCCCCCATCCCTGGGATTCTCCAGGCAAGAACAATGGAGTGGGTTGCCATTTCCTTCTCCAATGTGTGAAAGTGAAAAAGGAAAGTGAAGTCGCTCAGTCGTGTCCGACTCTTAGCGACCCCATGGTCTGCAGCCTACCAGGCTCCTTTGTCCATGGGATTTTCCAGGCAAGAGTACTGGAGTGGGGTGCCATTGCCTTCTCCAATTATCTCTTTCTAAGAATAATTTTAAAAAATGCCCTTGGATTCTGCCATTCTCTTTCTTAGGAAAGTGTAATAACTTCCCATTGCTCATAGGACGGAGATTAAAACCCTTCATATGGCCCTTATGTGCCCGTTTCACACCACTTTTCATCCACTCTGAATTGTACTCTGTTCCTCCCTTTCTCAGGACCTTCCTGATGTTCTTCTCTTTGCTTGAAATTCTCTCCCTCTCTTATCTTCTCAGATTCCAGTATAGGGCAGATGCCTCTGTGGTGTACTCTCTAACCACCTCTAGAGTACTGGTCAAAAATATAATTAAATGGTTAATTTTGGTAGTAGTTTTAACTGTGTTTTCCACAAGAGTATAAGTTCCAAGAAAGCCAGTACCATTTGCTTCTTCTTTACTGTCATATTCTCAAGTGCCAATCAAACACCATGTATGTAGAAAATGGCTTAATGCATATTTTTATTGAATGAATATTGAGTCCTTTATAATGAGATGGCATCATTTAATTTACCTTAGGTATTGTGTTTTGCAAATCCCACATTTTTTTCTTTATCTGAAGTGTCTCAATAGTCGATCAGATACAGTTGAGCAAAAGAATATAACCCAAGTGCATCCATTTGAAAAACACAGATATGTATATTTTCTAGTTAATTTTCAAAGTTCTACCTTCATGTTTTTTGAAGACATGACAGATATGGTAACTAAATCAGGGGACAATTTCTTTATTTTGCCTTCCTCTCAAAATACAGGAGATACACACAGGGAAGAACAGGAAAAAGGCATGAAAGGCAGTTGTTTCCATAGTTTTTTGTTTTTGTCCTCAAATCACCCAGATCATATTTAGGGTATGCTGGTCAGGAAGCAACAGTTAGAACTGGACATATCATTGTAAAGCCTCACTTTTCTCTCTTTTTTTATTAGTTCTTTTTTTTAATTTATTTTTATTGAAAGACAGTTGCTTTACAGAATTTTGTTGTTTTCTGTCAAACCTCAACATGAATCAGCCACAGGTATACCTATATCCCCTCCCTTCTGAACCTCCCTCCCATCTCCCTCTCCATCCCACCCATCTAGGTTGATTCAGAGTCCCTGTTTGAGTTTCCTGAGCCATAGAGCAAATTTCTGTTGGATATCTATTTTACATATGGTAATGTAAGTTTCCATGTTACTCTTTCCATACATCTCATCCCCTCCTCCCTTCTCCCCATGTCCATAAGTCTATTCTCTATGTCTGTTTCTCCATTGCTGTCCTGTAGATAAATTCTTCAGAACCATTTTTCTAGATTCTGTATATGTGCATTGCAATACGATATTTATCTCTCTTTCTGACTCACTTCACTCTGCATCCACCTCATCAGAACTGACTCACATGAGTTCCTTTTTGTGGCTGAGTACTGTTCCATTGTGTATATGTACCACAACTTCTTTATTCATTCATCTGTTGATGGGCATCTAGGTTGCTCCCGTATGCTAGCTATTGTAAATAGTACCGCAATGAACAATGGGATACATGTGTCTTTTTCAATTTTGGTTTCCTCAGGGTATATGCCTAGGAGTGGGATTGCTAGGTCATATGGTGGTTTTATTCCTAGTTTTTTAAGGAATCTCCATACCATCTTCCATAGTGGCTGTATTAATTTACATCCCACCAACAGTGCAAGAGTGTTCCCTTTTATTTACACCCTCTCCAGCATTTACTGTTTGTAGACTTTTTGATGATGGCTATTCTGACTGAGGAGAAGGCAATGGCACCCCACTCCAGTACTCTTGCCTAGAAAATCCCATGGATGGAGGAGCCTGGTAGGCTGCAGTCCATGGGGTCGCTAAGAGTCGGACACGACTGAGCAACTTCACTTTTCACTTTCATGCATTGGAGAAGGAAGTGGCAACCCACTCCAGTGTTCTTGCCTGGAGAATCCCAGGGACGGGGAGCCTGGTGGGCTGCTGTCTATGGGGTCGCACAGAGTCAGACACGACTGAAGCGACTTAGCAGCAGCAGCATTCTGACTGATGTGAGGTGATATCTCATTGTGGTTTTGATTTGAATGTCTCTAATAATGCACAATGTTGAGCATCTTTTCATCTGTTTGTTAGCCATTGGTATATCTTCTTTGGAGAAATGTCTGTTTAGGTCTTTTCCCCAGTTTTGGATTGGGTTGTCTGTTTTCCTATTATTGATTTTTATGAGCTGCTTGTATATTTTGGAAATTAATCCTTTGTCAGTTGTTTCATTTGCTATTACTTACTCCCATTCCAAGGGTTGTCTTTTCACCTTGCTTATAGTTTCCTTTGCTGTGCAAAAGCCTTTAAGTTTAATCAGTCCCATTTGTTTACTTTTGTTTTTATTTCTGATACTCTAGGAGGTGGATCATAGAGGATCTTGCTTTGATTTATGTCGAGTGTTCTGCCTATGTTTTCCTCTAAGAATTTTATAGCTTCTGGTCTTACATTTAGATCTTTAGTCCATTTTGAGTTTATCTTTGTGTACAGTGTTAGGAAGTGTTCTAATTTCATTCTTTTACATGTAGCTATCCAGTTTTCCCAGCACCATTTATTGAAGAGGCTGTCTTTGCCCCATTATATATTCTTGCCTCCTTTGTCAAAAATTAGATACCTATAGATGCATGGGTTTATTTCTGGGCTTTTTATCTTGTTCAATTTGTCAATATATCTGTTTTTGTGCCAGTACCATGCTGTCTTGATGACTGTAGCTTTGTAGTATAATCTGAAGTCAGGAAGCTTGATTCCTCCAGGCGGATTCATGTCAATGTATGGCAAAACCACTACAATATTGTAAAGTAATTAGCCTCCAATTAAAATAAATAAATTTATATTAAAAAAAGAGACTGCATTGGCTATTTGGAGTCTTTAGTGTTTCCATATGAATTGTGGATTTTTTTGTTCTGTGAAAAATGCCATTGGCAATTTTATAGGGATTGCATTGAATCTGTAGATTGCATTTGGTAGTATAGTTATTGTCACAATATTGATTCTTTTTACCCAGGAACATGGAATATCTCTCAATCAGTTTATGTTGTCTTTGATTTCTTTCGTGAGTGTCTTATAATTTTCTGTGTACGTTTTTTTTGTCTCTTTAGGTAAATTTATTCCTAGATATTTCATTCTTTTTGTTGTGATGGTGAATGGGATTGGTTCCTTAATTTCTCTAATTTTTCATTGTTAGTATATAGAAATGCAAATGATTTTTGTGTATTGATTTTGTATCCTGCAATTTTGCTAAATTCACTGATTAGTTCTAGTAATTTTCTGATACTATCTTTATGGCTTTCTATGTACAGTATCATGTCATCTACAAACAGTGAGAACTTTGCTTCTTCTTTTCTGATCTGGATTCCTTTCATTTGTTCTTCTTCTCTGATTGCTGTAGCTAGGACTTCTAGAACTATGTTGAATAATAGTGGTGATAGTGGGCACCCTTGTCTCGTTCCTGATCCTAGGGGGAATGCTTTCTGTTTTTCACCATTTAGAATAATGTTTGCTGTAGGCTTATCATATATGGCCTTTACTACGTTGAGATAGATTCCTTCTATGCCCATTTTTTGACAAGGTTTAATCATAAATGGGTGCTGAATTTTTTTCAAAGGCTTTTTCTGCATCTATTGAGATGATCATATGGTTTTTATCTTTCAATTTGTTAATATGGTGTATCACATTGATTGATTTGTATATATTGAAGAATCCTTGCTTCCCTGGAATAACCCAACTTGATCATGGTGTATGAGCTTTTTGATGTGTTGCTCAATTATGTTTGCTAAAATTTTGTTGAGGATTTTTGCATCTATGTTCATCAGTGATACTCGGCTGTAGTTTTTTGTGTGTGTGTGTGTTGTCTTGGTCTGGTTTTGGCAACAGGGTGAAGGTGGCGTTGCAGAATGAGTTTGGAAGTGTTCCTCTGCAATTTTCTTGAAGGAGTTTTAGAAGGATAGGCATTAGCTCTTCTCTAAATGTTTGATAGAATTATCTTCTTAAGTAATCTGGTCCTGGGCTTTTGTTTTTTGGGAGATTTTTGATCACAGCTTCAATTTCAGTGCTTTTCATTGGGTTGTTCATAATTTATTTCTTCCTGGTTCAGTCTTGGAAGATTGAACTTTTCTAAGAATCTGTCCATTTCTTCCAGGTTATCCATTTTCTTGTCATACAGTTGTTCATAATAGTCTCTTATCATCCTTTGTATTTCTGCATTGTTGTTGTAACCTCTCCTTTTTCATTTCTAATTTTGTTGATTTGATTCTTCTCTCTATTTTTCTTGATGAGTCTGGCTAAAGGCTTGTCGATTTTGTTTATCTTCTCAAAGAACCAGCTTTTAGTTTTATTAATCTTTACAATTGTTTCTTTCATTTCTTTTTCATTTATTTCAGCTCAGATCTTTAGATTTCTTTGCTTCTACTAATTTTGGGGTTTTTTGATCTTCTTTTTCCAGTTGTTTTAGGTGTAAAGTTAGGCTGTCTATTTTATGTTTTTCTTCTTTCTTGAGGTAGGATTGTATTGGTATAAACCTTATTAGGAATGCTTTTGCTGCATCCCATAGGTTTTCAGTTGTCATGTTTTCATTGTCATTTGTTTCTAGAAATTTTTGATTTCCCTTTTGATTTCTTCAGTAACATGTTGGCTATTGAGAAACGTGTTGTTTAATCTCCATATGTTTGTGTGTCTTATCGTTTTTTTCTTATAATTGATATCTAGTCTCATAGCCTAGTGGTCAGAGAAGATGCTTGATGCAATTTCAATTTTCTTAAATTTACTGAGGTTTGATTTGTGACCCAAAATGTGGTCTATCCTGGAGAATGTTCCATGTGCACTTGAGATGGTGTATTCTTCTGCATTTGGATAGAATGTCCTGAAGATATCAATGAGATACATCTCATCTAATGTATCATTTAAGACTTGTGTTTCCTTATTAATTTTATGTTTTGATGATCAGTCCATTGGTGTGAGTGGGGTATTAAAGTCTCCTACTATTATTGTGTTACTGTCAATTTCTCCTTTTATGTCTGTTAGTGTTTGTCTTATGTATTGGGTGTATAGCTATTTACAATTGTTATGTCTTCCTCTTGGATTGATCCCTTGATCATTATGTAGTGTCCTTCCTTATCTCTTGTAATCTTCTTTATTTTAAGGTCTGTTTTGTCTGATATGAGGATTGCTACTCCAGGTTTCTTTTGCTTCCCATTTACATGGAATATATTTTTCCATCCTCTCATTTTCAGTCTATATGTGTCTTGAGGTCTAAAGTGTGTTTCTTGTAGACAGCATATATAAGGGGCATGTTTTTATATCCATTCAGCCAGTCTGTCTTTTGGTTGGAGCATTTAATCTACTTACATTTAAAGTAATTATTGATATATATGTTCCTATTGCCATTTTATTAATTGTTTGGGGTTGATTGTAGATCTTTTTGTTCTGTTATGTTTCTTGACTATATAAATCAATTTAACATTTTTTGTAAAGCTGGTTTGGTGGTACTGAATTCTCTTAACTTTTGCTTGTCTGAAAAGCTTTTGATTTCTTCATCAATTTTGAATGAGATCCTTGCTAGGTACAGTAATCTTGGTTGTAGATTTTTTCCTTTCTGTACTTTAAATATACCCTGTCAATCCCTTCTGGCCTGCAGAGTTTCTGCTGAAATATCAGCTGTTAAGCATATGGGGTTTCCCTTATATGTTGCTTCTTCCCTGCTGCTTTTAATACTCTTTCTTTGTGTTTAGTCTTTGTTAGTTTGATTAGTATGTGTCTTGGCATGTTTCTCCTTGGGTTTATCCTGTATGGGACTCTTTGTACCTCTTGGACTTGATTGACTATTTCATTTTCCATGTTGGGGAGATTTTCAACTATAATCTCTTCAAAAATTTTCTCATACCTTTTATTTTTCTCTTCTTCTTCTGGGACCTCTATTATTCAAATGTTGGTGTGTTTGATATTGTCCCAGAGGGCTCTGAGACTATCCCTGGTTCTTTTCATTCTTTTTACTTTATTCTGCTGTTCAGAAGTTATTTCCACCATTTTATCTTCCAGCTCACTGATTCGTTCTTCTGCTTCAGATATTCTGCTATTGATTCCTTCTAAAGTATTTTTAATTTCAGTAATTGTATTTTTTGTCTCTGTATGTTTATTCTTTAATTCTTCTAGGTCTTTGTTAACTCATTTTTGCATTTTCTCCATTTTGCTTTCAAGGTTTTTTTTTTAATCATTTTTATTATCATTATTCTGAATTTTTTCTTTTTTCTTTTTTTTTTTAAAACTTATTGTGTTTGAGTTCTCCTATTCCCAGGCTAAAAGGTTGAATTCTTTCTTCCTCTTTGTTTCTGGCCTCTAAGGTTGGTCTAGTGGTTTGTTTAAGTTTCTTATAGGGTGAGATTTGTGGTGAGTTTTGTTTGTTTGCTTATCCTCTGATGGGCAAGGCTGAGTGAGTTGGTAATCCTGCATGATGATGACTGGGTCTGTATTTTTCTTTTGTTTGTTGTTTAGATGAGGTGTCCTGCACAGGGTGCTACTTGTGGTTGTGTGACGCTGGGTCTTGTATTACAGTGGTTTCCTTTGTGTGAGTTCTCACTATTTGATATGCCCTGGGGTTAGTTCTCTGATAGTCTAGGGTCTTGGAGTCTGTGGTCCCACTCCAAAGGCTCAGGGCTTGATCTCTGGCCAGGAACAAAGATTCCACAAGTGGTTTGTTATGGAATTAAGTGAGATTAAAGTAAATATCCAAAAATGAGATATTTTTGGAAAAAAGTTGAAGTGAGATGAAGTCATTCAGTTGTGTCTGACGTTTTGCGACCCCATGGACTATAACCTACCACAATCCTCCATCCATGGGATTTTCCAGGCAAGAGTACTGGAGTGGGTTGCCATTTCCTTCTCCAGAGGATCTTCCCAACCCAGAAATCAAACCCAAGTCTCCCACATTGTAGTCAGATGTTCTACCATCTAAGCCACCAGGGAAGTAAACCAAAGATGAGACCCAGATAAATGGAAGTTACAAAATCAGGCAAATAATAATTAAAATAATGGAATACACACACACACACACACACATATATATATATATATATATATACACACACACACACTGAGGAGCAAAGTCAAAACCGTCCAACAAAAATAAAGTACAATAGATTGACCCAGCAAACAAAGGAAATAAAAAATTATATTTACCAGTTAAGAACAAAACTAAAGCACAAACTGGAAAAGAAAACTAAACCAAGGTGCCAACTGGGGAATAAAGCAATGAAAACAAAATTAACCAATATGTTAAGAGGAAAGGAAAGAAAGTAAAAAAAAGAAAGAATAGCTATACAAAGTTAAATAAAGGTAGATGAAGAAAATTTATATACATTGAAGATTAACTGCAAGGGGAAAAGGACAGTAGGAAAGCAAACAAAGGACTAAATGTAGAAAAATATAATGCTACTGCTACTGCTAAGTCACTTCAGTCGTGTCCGACTCTGTGTGACCCTATAGATGGCAGCCCACCAGGCTCCCCCGTCCCTGAGATTCTCCAAGCAAGAACACTGGAGTGGGTTGCCATTTCCTTCTCCAATGCATGAAAGTGAAAAGTGAAAGTGAAGTCGCTCAGTCGTGTCCGACCCTCAGCGACTCCATGGACTGCAGCCTTCCAAGCTCCTCCATCCATGGGATTTTCCAGGCAGGAGTACTGGAGTGGGGTGCCATTGCCTTCTCCGAGAAAAATATACTAGGTTTAAATAAATTAAAATTATAAAATAGATTTTAAAAAATAACAGAAAAAGAAAGAGAAGAGGAAAAAAAGGAAAACACCACAGAACTGCAAAGGCCCAACATAGAGGCAGAGGTTTATAACAATAAAAAGTCTGACTGAACATACACATATACATATATGCACATAAGCAAAATCAAAACAGTCCAACAAAAATATAATGCAATAGATTGACCTGGCAAACAAAGGGAACCAAAAGTTATGTCTACCAGAAGAAAACTAACTAAAGTACAAACTGGAAAACAAAACTAAAGCAAGGTGCCAATTGGGGTATAAAGCAATGAAAATAAGACTAACAAATATGTTGAGACTAAAAAAAAGTAAGAAAATAAAGAAATAATAGATATGCAAAGCTAAATAGAGGTAGATAGAGAATATATATATAAAAGAACAATAGGAAAAGCAAACAAAGGAATAAATGTAGAAAAAATAATAATAGGTTTAAAAGATTAAAATTTAAAAAAAGAGAAAAAAACAAAACAAAACAAAAAAACCTCCCAGAACTGCAAAAAAGCCAAATATAGAGGCAGAGTTTTATAACAATAAAAAATATGACTGAGGAAAAAAAGAAAACAAAACCTCAAAAGTTTAGTTAGATTTCATCATGCCAATAAAATTGACAACTACAACAGAGGATGGAGAAAAAAAAAAAAAAAACCATAAGAATAATAAATATTTTTCTTGAGTTACTGTTGTCAGAGTCCTTTCCTTCGCTGGGAGGCAGTCCAACTCACCTCCTTAGGATGCCTTCTAACACTGTGCTGATCTGTGGACCTGCTGTGGGGGCAGCTCAGATTCTAACCTGGTCCTACTCTTCTGTGTTCTTGCTTCCAGTGTCCACAGCTATCAGAGCTAGTGTTTTTTCTTTTGTAGGAGCTCTCACTGACCTTTTATATATTCCATAGACACAGAGTCTGCCTAGTTGATCCTGTGGATTTAATCTGCAGCTTGCACAGCTGGTGGGGTGTTTTGGGTCTTCTTCCTTAGTCACACTGCCCCTGGGTCTCAATTGTGGTTTTATTTTCACCTCTGCGCATGGGTCGTCCACTGGGGTTTACTCCTGAGGCTGCCCTGGAGGACTTGGGTTTTCCCCAGTGAAGGCCAGGTGTAGAGGTAGTGCAGCTGCTTGAGTTGCAGGGGTTCTGGCAGCACTAAGTACTCAGGAGAGTTGGCGGCTAGGGTAGCAGGAAATATAGTGCTCTAGAAGGGTATGGCGTCCAGTTTTGGCCAATATGCTCCAGTATTCTTGCCTGGAGAATCCCCCTTCCTGATAAAGAAGCCTGGAAGGCCACAGTCCATAGGGTAGCAATGAGTCAGACACTACCAAAGCGACCCTATGTGCATAGGTGCAATTTTTTTTTTTTTTTTTTTTGCCTGTGGCAGCTCTGCCCCAGTGAGAGTTGAGCATGAAGGTAGCACAGCTGTTTGGCTTGCAGGGACCCTCGTGGCACCAAGTATGCAGGGCCATGCACTGCCTACACGGCAGGAGTTATGGCCCTATTAGAGTCTTTTTTTGAGCCTCTTGTAGCTGGTGATCAGAAGGCCTCTTTGGCCAGTCTTTCTTCATAGCTCTGCCCATTCAGGCATTTAGAGGGCTTCCTTGCCTTGGGTCTTCTGTTGTTTGGCACATCAGGCACATAGAGGGACCCCCTGCCTGGGGTTCTACTCTGTAGATCTGCACGTCAGGCACTTAAAGGGGCACCCTGGGTAGGGTCCTACTCTGTAGTTCAGTGCATCAGGCATTTAATGGGCCAGCCTCTCTATTGTTCAGTTGCCAATGCTGACATGTGGGGAGAGAAAGGCTATGGTGATGGCTCCACCACGTACGTATGACTCAGCAGTATTGCCTTGCTTCCATGGCTGCCCAGTTTTCCTCACAGGCATTTCCCACTATGATCTCCTCCCTCACATCCCCTTGATCCGTCTCTCTGTAGTCAACAGCAGCCTTCACCCTGGGATTGCTCCACAATCCCTAAACTCCAGTTCCCAGCCACTGTGCTGTCTAGGGTATGTATGGCTGTGGAAGGACTGTCTGATTTTCATTCCAATTAGGCTCCACAGATCAGCTGTTTCCCCCTCAGCCTTAAATGTTTCTCCTTTGACTCAGACAATTGCCTGATGTGGGGATCAGACTGCTACTTCAGTTCCCCCACCCGCCGAGGGCAGGTCCAGTCCTACTAACACTCCCGTTTTCCCCGCTAGTTCCTTCATCCTACCGAGTTTTGCATGGGTCTATATATTCTTTTCCACTGGTCAGGTGCTCCTGTCCGCTCTCAGCTGGTATTCTGCATGCACTTCTGTGTCTGAAGGTGTATTCTGGATTTATCCATGGATAGAAATGGATTCCACATCCACCTACTCTTCTGCTATCTTGCAATCCAAAAGCCTCACTTTTGATGCATTTTTAAATAGTATGCTGAGAGTCTCTTGGACTGCAAGGAGATCCAACCAAGTCCATTCTAAAGGAGATCAGCCCTGGGATTTCTTTGGAAGGAATGATGCTAAAGCTGAAACTCCAGTACCTTGGCCACCTCATGCGAAGAGTTGACTCATTGGAAAAGACTCTGATGCTGGGAGGGATTGGGGGCAGGAGGAGAAGGGGAGGACAGAGGATTAGATGGCTGGATGGCATCACTGACTCGATGGACGTGAGTCTGAGTGAACTCCAGGAGTTGATGATGGACAGGGAGGCCTGGTGTGCTGCGATTCATGGGGTCGCAAGGAGTCGGACACGACTGAGAGACTGAACTGAACTGAGACCTGGGACACAAATGTGAAATTTGCATTTGCTGATCTTTTCACCTCTCATGTCAGAGCCTTATTTTTTTTGGCCATTCCCATAGCCAAAGTCCATCAATGTAGCATTCCTATACTATAGTTCTAGCTATATATTAACATACTAACCGATTTTTGAGTGACCTCCTCCAGTAGAATTTGCTATTCATAAAGGACTCTTTTGGATGCAAAGGCTTCAAATTACAAAGAAATAAAATTATAATGGTGAATAACTGCCATTGAATTTGATATTTTTGAGCTGGGGGCCTAGGCTGATAAAACTTACCATTTCTCTAAAAATAATAACTGAAGTGGAAATAATATACCAGAAATATTTTATGCTGAAGCCTCAAAGCAACTCATGGAAGGTAATATTTTATCTGTTTTTATATATTATGCAAATCCATTTTTTAAACATTATTGTCTCCCAAATATATTTTAAATGTAATATTCATCTTAATACTAATGGTTGATATCTATATTATTCCAAAATGTATAATATTTGTTTAGACAAATCTACATAACTTGGTTCAGTGTTCATTATCTGATCTGCTTATAAGTTTTTTCTATAAAGGTTTATTGCTTCCTTTCTTCATAAATAATAGAACAGCTTAAGTTACCTTTCAAGAATCCTTAGAGAATATGTATTTCAAGTTCTTGCATATTCAAAAGTATTTCTTGTAGAGATAATAAAGAACAAATAATTAGAAGTCTAGAAGCAAAAATAATATATTGTCATCAATTTGGGAATTTCAACAGATGGGATTATTCTAGTTTTTAAAGAACTAAAGAGATTAAAATAATAAATTTCAGATTACACTAAGGAATTCACCAGTAAACAGTTATACACAGTCACTGGTGCTCACATTTCTTTGGCCAATGGACGTCATGTATGTCCATCCCTAACTTCATGAAAGGGCTTCCCTGGTGGCTCAGATGGTATAGAATCTGCCTGCAATACAGGAGAACCTGGTTCAATTTCTGGGTTGGGAAGATCCCCTGGAGTAGGAAATGGCAAGCCACTCCAGTATGCTCACCTGGACAATTTCATGGATAGAGGAGCCCAGTGGGCTGCAGTCCATTGGGTCACAAAGAGTCAGACATGACTGAGTGACTAACACTTCACTACTTCATGAAAAGTGGGCAAAAGATAGTCTATCATAAGCCTAGGAATAAACAGAAGCATAACTTATGCAAACAGATAATCACCATGTATCAGAGAGACATCATATAGAAAATTAATATACAAATATTATATGTTTTATATAATACTATATATATTATATAAGTCTATACTTTATATATATATATGTATATATTTGAAAGTAAACACTTTCCCTCTAAAAATTTATGGGGCCACATATTTGAATGTCTTACCGGAATAAATATATATATTTATATATTTGCTAGGATCATATATGTTAGATTTATCATGGTAAGCCATTCAAATATATGACACTATAAACTTCTAGAGGGAAAGTGTTTACTTTCAAAATAATAAAATCAGTTTCTACAGACACATCCCTGCAATACTAAATATTATAAAACAATAGAGCCACAGCCATCAAAATTAAGGGAAATGATTGCTTAAATATTTTCATTGTATGAATTTGTAATATTTTGTTTTGTACTTTGTATTTGTCCCACACATCCTATTTTTTCTTTTTCCTCCTCATTTCCTTCTTTTAGATTTATTTTTTTTCTCCTTCCATTTTTTCCTCATCACCACCTTGCAATATATATATATATTCTACTTTTATTCTTTCAATGTTTATCCTAGAGTTTTTATTAAACCTATTAATTTTAAATAATTGTAAAAAAGTTGAAACATTGTAAAAAAATAATAGAATGATATTCCATGTTCACTTACCCAGTTAGCTCCAATGGTGGGATCTAAAAAACTGTAATACTACATCAAAACCAAGATTCTGACAGTGACACAGTCAAGATGTAGAGCAGTTCATCACCACAAGGATTCCTCCTTTTATCCTTTTACAGCCAAACCCACTTCCTTTCCCACTTGCGTGCATCCCTGGCAACCACTTCTGTTATCCATATCTATAACCTTATTATTCCAAGAACGTTATATGCATGGAATGTGACCTTTAGCTTTGGCTTCTTACACTCAGCAAAATTACCTGGAGATTCATCCAAGTTATTGAATGTATGAATAATCCATCTCTTCATATTGCTGAGTAGAATTCCATGGTATGGGTATATGACAGTTTGGTCATTAATCTGTTGAAGAATATATGTATGTATTTTTTTTCAGTTTTTTATTACTAGAAATAAAGCTATGGTAAACATTTGTGTACAAGTTTTAGTGTTAACCTAAATTTTTGCTATTTTATTATTTTTAATTATTTATTATTTTATTATCACCAAAAAAGATGTCCTTTTCAACATAAAGGATTGAAATGCAAAACTAGGAAATCAGGAGATGTCTGGAGTAACAGGAAAGTTTGGCCTTGATATACAAAATGAAGTAAGGAAAAGTCTAACAGAGTTTTCCCAACAGAATGCACTGATCATAGCAAACACCTTTCCCCAACAACACAAGAGATGACTCTATCCATGGACATCACCAGATGATCAATACAGAAATCAGATTGATTATATCCTTTGCAACTGAAAATTGAGACACTCTATACAGTCAGCAAAAACAAGACCTGGATTTGACTGTGGCTCACATCTTCAGCTCTTTATTGCAAAATTCAGGCTTAAAGAATGTAGGGAAAACCACTAGGCCATTCAGGTATGACCTTAATCAATTCCCTTATGATTATACAGCAGAGGTGACAAACAGATTTGAGGGATTAGATCTGGTAGACAGAGTGCTTGAAAAACTATGGATGGAAGTTCATAACACTGTATAGGAGGCAGTGACCAAAACCATCTCAAAGAAAAATAAATGCAAGAAGGCAAGGTGGTTGTCTGAAGAGGCTTTACAAATACCTGAGAAAAGAAGAGAAGAGAAAGGCAAGGGAGAAAGGGAAAGATATCTTCAAATGAATGCAGAATTCCAGAGAATAGCTATATATATATATATATATATATATATATATATATGAAAACCATAGAGTGGGAAAGACTAGAGAGCTCATCAAGAAAATTGGAGATATCAAGGGAACAATTTCATCCAAGGATGGGCACAATAAAGGACAGAAACAGTAATGAACAAGTGGAAGAAGAAGAGACTAAGAAAAGGTGGCAAGAATACACAGAAGAATCAGATTAAAAAAAAATGGTATTAATAACCCAGATAAGCATGATGGTGTGGTCACTCACCCAGAGCCAGACATCCTGGAGTGTGAAGTTAAGTGGGCTTTAGGAACCATCACTATGAACAAAGCTAATAGAAGTGATGGAATTCTAGCTGAGCTATTTCAAATCCTAAAAGATGATTCTGTTAAAGTTCTACACTCAATATTTCGGCAAATCTGGAAAACTCAGCAGTTGCCACAGAACTGGAAAAGTTCAGTTTTCATTCCAATCCCAAAGAAAAGTGAAAGTGACAATCATGCAGTTGTGTTTGACTCTTTTCAACCCCATGGACTATACAGTCCGTGGAATTCTCCAGGCCAGAATACTGGAGTGGGTAGCCTTTCCCTTCTCCAGGGAATATTCCTGACCCAGGGATCGAACCCAGGTCTCCCACATGGCAGGCGGATTCTTTACCAGCTGAGCCACAAGGGAAGCCCAATCCCAAAGCAGGGCAATGACAAAGAATGTTCAAACTATCATCCCATTGTGCTCATTTCATATGCTAACAAGGTAATGCTCACAATCCTTCAAACTAGGCTTCAGCAGTATATGAATGGAGAACTTCCAGATCTACAGGCTGGAATTAGAAAAGGCAAAAGAACCAAAGATCAAATTGCCAACATTTATTGGATCATATAAAAATCAAGGGAATTCCAGAAAAAATCTACTTCTGCTTCATTAATTATGCAAAGTCTTTTTCTGTTCGGATCACAACAAACTGGAAAATGCTTAAAGAGATGGGACTACCAGATCACTTACCTGCCTCATGAGAAACTGCCTCATGTCAGTTAAGAATCAGTAGTTAGAATCAGACATGGAACAATTACATCAAGAAGTTATCAAGAAGAATCTCTGAGTAGTGTGGGATTACATATGATTTTTGCTATTGTTTCGTTTTGCTGTTGGCTTGTTTGTATTTTCTCAATTTTCTACAATGAAATGTGTTGCTTTGACAAAGAAGAAATAAAATTTAAGTTGGAAATGGAAAAAACAAACAAACAAACAAACTTGGGAATAGAGTATGATAAGGCTGTGCATTGTAACCTTGCTTATTTAACTTATATGCACCGTACATCATTCAAAATGGTGGACTGGATGAATCTCAAACTGAAATCAATATTTCAGGGAGAAATATCAACAACCTCAGATATGGAGATAATACCACTTTAATGGCAGAGCAAAGAGGAACTAAAGAACCTTTTGATGAAGGTGGAAGAGGAGAATGAAAAAGCTGGCTTAAAAGTCAACATTCAAGAAAACTAAGTTCATGGCATCTAGTTTCATCGCTTCATGGCAAATAGATGGGGAGGAGTGGAAACAGTGACAGATTTTATTTTCTTGGACTGCAAAATCACTGTGGATAGTGACTGCAGCCATGAAATTAAAGGATGCTGGGACCTTGGAAGAAAAGCTATGACAAACCTAGACAGAGCATTAAAAAGCAGAGTCATCACTTTGCCAACAAAGGTCTGTATAGTCAAAGCTATAGAGTATACGACTACTGATTTTTCCAGTAGTCATGTATGGATGTGAGAGTTGGACATAAAAAAGTTTGAGTGATGAAGAATTGATGCTTTCAAATTATGGTGCTGGAGAAGACTCTTAAGAGTCCTTTGGACAACAAGAAGACCAAACCAGTTGATTCTAAAGGAAATCAATTCTGAATATTCATTGGAAGGACTATTGCTAAAGTTGAAACTCCAATACTTCGACCACCTGATGCAAAGAGCAGACTCACTGGAAAAGACCCTGAGTTCCTGATGTTCAGAAAGATTGAAGGCAAAAGAATGGGGTGGCAGAGGATGAGATGGTTAGATAGCATCAGTGACTCAATGGACATGAAGTAGAGCAAATTTGAAGGACTCATTGGAAAAGACCCTGATGCTGGGAAAGACTGAGGACAGAAGGAGAAGGGGGTGACAGAGCATGAGCTGGTTGGATGGCATCACCAACTTAATGGACATGAGTTTGAGCCAATTCAGGGAGATAGTCAAGGACAGGGAAGCCTGGCAGGCTGCAGTCCATGGGGTTTCAAAGGATTGGACATGACTTAGTGACTGTATAGCAGCAATAACAAATTTTTACTTAGCTAGCATTAATGCCTAAGAGTATACTTGCTGAGTTGTATAATAGTTGCATGTTTAGTTTTATAAGAAATGGCTGAACTGTTTTCCATAGTTGGTGTACTATTTTATATTCCCAGTACCAGAGCAGTTTTTCTATGTTCTAGCCAGAATAAAGTGTTATCACTATTTTTTTTTACCCATAATTACAAGTGTGTAATGATATATATATATATATATATAATTTTGACTTTAATTTACATTTCTTTAATGGCTAACAATTTTTTTTTATTAATAGATTTTATTTTTGTAGTTTTAAATTCACAGCAAAATTGAGCCAAGGGTTACAGGGAACAGGGGTTTCCCATATACTGCCTCTACGCATGCATGTGTGTGTTAGTCGCTCAGTCATGTCCAACTCTTTGCGACCCCATAGACTGCAGCCCACCAGGCCTCTCTGTCCATGAGGTTTTCTAGGCAAGGATACTGGAGTGGGTTGCCATTTCCTTCTCCAGAGGATCTTCCCAACCCAGGGATCGAACCCAGGTCTCCTGCACTGCAGGCAGATCCTTTACTGACTGAGTTACAAGGGAAGGCCCTGCATGCATAGCCTCCTCCAAAATCAAAATCTCCCATCAGAGTGGTGCACCTATTAAAGTTGATGAATTCACATTTTATGGATTTTGACAAATATAATGACATGTATCCACCATTACAGTATCATACAGAATAGCTTCATTGCCCTAAAAATTCTTTATGCTCCACCTATTTATGTCCCCTCCAATCCTAGGAAACCACTGATCTTTTTACTGTCTTCATCGTTTTGCCTTTTCCAGAATGTCATAGAGTCAAAATTATACAGTATATAGCCTTTCAGATTGGCTTATTTCACTAAATGATATGCAGTTAATTTCCCCCATGCCTTTTGGTGTCTTGATAGCTCATTTCTTTTTAATGTTAAAAAATATTCATTGTGTAGATGTACTACAGTTCATTTATCCATTCACTTACTGAAGGACAATGTGTTTGCTTCCAAATTTTTGCAATCATGAATAAAGCTCCTATAAACATCTGTGTGCTGGTTTTGTGTGAACGTAGCTTTCAACTCCTTTGAGTAAATACCAAGGAGTGTGAATGCTCTACTCTATGGTAAGAGTAGGTTTAGTTTTATGAGGCTGCCAAGCTGTCTTCCAAATGGGCTGTATCATTTTAAATTCCCACCAGCAATGGATAAGAATTCCTATTGCTCAAAATCCTGATCATCATTTGCTGTTGTCATTGTTCTGGGTTTTGACAATTCTAACATGTAGTGGTATCTCATTGTTGTTTTAATTTACATTTCCCTTATGACATTGATTGTGGAGCATTTTTATATGATTATTTGCCATATGCATATTTTTCATTGGTGAGATGTCTGTTCATATCTTTTACCTATTTTCTAGTTGAATTGTTTGGGTTTTATTGTTGAATTTTGAGTTATTTATATATTCTTGATAGTATTTGACTACATTTGTTGGAAATGTGGTTTGCAAATATTCACTCACCTTCTGTAACTTGTCTTTATATATTCTTGAAGTCTTTTGCAGAGCAAACTTTGTTATTTTTACTTTAATGAAGTTCAATTTATTGATTTTTTAAATGAATTCTACTTTTGATGTCAAGTCTAAGAATTTTTAGTTTCATCCTTAATCCTGAAGATTTTTCTATGATTTTTCTAAAAGTCTTATAGTTTGACATTTTACATATATTTGTCATCAATTTTGTGTTATATTTTGTATAAGGTGTGAAGTTTAGGTCAAAGTTCATCTTTTACCTATGGATGTCCAATTGGTCTGTTACAATTTATCAAAAAGGCTTTTTTCCCTCCATTTCATTGCTTTTCACCTTTGTAGAAAATTAGGTGAGCATATTCTTGTGGTTCTGTTTCTGGTTCTCTATTGTGATCCATTGATCTCTGTGTGCTTATCTTTCTGACAACACTGCATAGTCCTGTTTACTGTTTATATACATACGTACACTATATCTACTTGTATGTTTATATGTATATAATATATATTTTGCTCTGATGTCAACTTTATCAGGTATAATACAGATAATGTAGATATTCATACTTTGTAAATTAAGTTTACATAGTATATATTTTTTCATCCTTTAACTTTCAACCTACCTGTGTTACATTTGAAGTAAGCTTCGTATACAGTTGATAATTGAATAACATGGAGGTTAGGGGTGTCAATCCCCTGTGCAGTCAAAAATCTTCATATAACTTTGTATTTTGCCCTCTATCTAAAGTTCTACATTCATGGATTCATCCAGCTGCAGATGGTGTAGTACTAAAGTATTGAAAAAAATTTGAGTATAAGTCGATCTGTGCAGTTCAAACCTGTGTTGTTCAAGCATCAACTGTGGTCATCGTATTGTTGTATTATGTTTTTTAATCCACTTTGCCAATCTCTCTTTTCCTTGGTGTATTTAGACCAAGATAATTTAAGGTAATTACTGGTATTTTGTATTTATATTTAAGGAAATTATTGATATGTTAAGACTTAACTGTTCCATTTTATTGTTTACGTTTGGCTTCTTTGTTTCTTTTTTCTTGCCTTCCTTGGTTATTTGTTCCCCCCCCCCCCCACTTTGGGTTATTTGAACATTTGTTCAAGCTAGGATTCTATCTTGACTTATTTATAATTTTCCTGAGTATATAATTTCAAGTCATTTTCTTAGTTATAATATAATTATCATATATCATACATATTGCCTTCAGGTGGATATCTAATATCAGTTCCCTACTGGGCCATATTGCCATCAAGGAATATGGAAGTGGAGGGCTCACCTACACCATTTTGTTGCTACAGAGTGGGCAGCATAAACTTAGCTACCCACTAAAACCCAATAACACCAGGGAAGAGGAGTAGGGGAAAGTAGGGTGCCAGTTAGCTATATACCTCATAACCTCCAATGACTTGATACCATATTGGGTAGAGACTTAACTCCCCATGGAGCCCCCTGACACTTAGGCAAGGGGAGAGCAGAATGTCACCGATCTCCCATTATTGGACCACGTTGTTGATGTAGGTTGAAACTGGAAGTGAATATTACCATTGAGTCCTAGTAACAACTTGATCGGGCAGGTGGCATGTCAACTAGCCCTGTTTTACATCACCTCCTTCAGCCTTGTTGCTTCTGGGTAGGTGTCCTGGTTCAGCTTCCCAGTGGACCTTGCTGACCTCTGGAGTTGAGGGAAAGTGGAGTGCTTACTAGCACCAACTTGTGCCATTTTGATCAGGCTCATGACTGCTGCATAACAGTGGAGACACAGCTCACCATTAGAGCACATGGAAACTACTCTCGAGGGCATTAGGAGTACTATATGATTCTTCTGAGAAGGAATGGAAGTTTATTCCTCTATGTGACTTGCCAGTGTGTGCGTGTATGCTAGGTCACTTCAATTATTCCTGCCCGACTCTTTGCGACCCTCTGGACTGTAGCTTACTAGGCTCCTCTGTCCATGGGATTCTCCAGGCAAGAATACTGGGGTGAGTTGCCATGCCCTCCTCCAGGGGATTTTCCCCACCTGCATCTCCTGTGGCTCCTGCATTGCAGGTGATTCTTCACTGCTGAGACACGGAGGAAGCCCGGTGCCCTGCCAATATTTCCTGTCAAAGTGCCAATACCACTTGTTTCCGTTAACAATGTAGAGGAGGATTAGCTTCTTATTAGGCTCCACCATCACCTCCCAACAGAGGAATCTAGGCATCTGCATCAACAGGGCTGAAAAATGGGATGAAGATCAGTTCCTCACTTTGCCCTGCTGAAACTACAGTAGAGGTGGGTGATGGAGAGGATTCCTATTTAGTGTTTGACTAGAGTAGGGTGGTAGTTATCTCCGTCCCCCTCCAAAGTCATGTGTTAAAATTCTAACCACCAATGTGACTATATTTGGAGAGAGAGTCTCTGAAGAGATAATGAATAATGAGGTCATAAGGATGAAACTGTAATCTGATAGGACTAACATCTTTTTATAAGAGGAAGAGAGACCAGCGATCTCTCTCCCTCTGTGCATATGTGCACAGAGGAAAGACCATATGAGGATATAGCCAGGAGGCAGCTGTCAAGCCAGGAGTAGAGGCCTCATGGGAAACCAATCCTGATCCATGATCTTGGACTTCTAGCCTCTAGACTGTGAAGGAAAATAAACTGCTTTTGTTTAAGCCACTCAGTCTGTGCTATTTTGTTATGGTAGGGTGTACTATATATTTCAATTAGATCCTATTAGTCACATTGTTCAATTCTATATACTGATTTTCTGTATGATAGTTCTGCCAATTTGGATGCTGAAACTCTCCAACTATAATTATAAATTTGTCTTTTTCTCCTTTCAGTGCTATCAGTTTCTGTTTCATGTGTTATGGAAGCCTGGGACAGACTTTTTTAATTTTAATTTTTTAATTAATTAATTTATTTTAATTGGAGGCTAATTACTTTACAGGCAGGCATAGTCAAAGTATTTTCTAACTATTAGGCCACCATTTCCTACTCCATTGGTTATGCAGAGCAGGTTTTTCTTAGAGCTTTCCTTTTTCCATGCCTGTTGGTATTTCTGGGTTGGGGGCTTCTGTAGCACCCTGTCTGGTACATATGGGAGATAATAGGGAAATCCAGAGAGCTCACTACTGCATCATTCCTAATGTTCTGAGGTCCCTACGCAGGTCATCTTCTTTCCATATGTCAGGAATTTCCTATGCCTGTTTGTTGTGTTATGTCCAGTATAATTTTAGTTATAAGAGGGAGGACCTGGAAGGAATATGGTTACTCTATCTTGATAGTGGCTGTAGAATGTTTCAGTCATGTTATCAAAATCTAAAATGATTAAGTATGGTTATCCTTCTCCAAAACATTGCAAGGGCATATAACTCTGATAATTTTACTTTCAGTTCTTTATTTTATTGATTTAAAAATATTAAGCTTATCTTATAGTCTCTGTCTTGTAATTCCAATATCTAAACTGTTTGAAGGTCTGGAATCATTGTCATTGGTTATTGCCAACTGTCACTCAATACATTACTTACGTGCGTGTGCTTAGTCAGAAAAGGACTTGTTTAATTTACACAAAAATGTTAACAATGTTCATCTTTGAGTGATGATATTATGCACAATTTTATAAGACATTTTGTACATCTTATTATTTTCTAAATTTCCTACAATAAGTATGGACTATTTTATAGTCATATAAAACCATGAATCTTTTTCTTTTGAAGCTTGTATTTCTCACTAGACAGGTAGGCTTATTGAATATTCCAGATATCCACTCAATTAAGTGAAAATGATTTTATTTAAACAAATCATTAACTTGGAATAAATCTGTATATGAAAGTACAATTAATTAATTTGCTAATTTTTTAACCTGTTGTAGTCATTGCCCTGGGCTTTCCTTGGTGATGATGCCTATAATGAGCTAACATGCAAATATTTTCTCTCCCATAATTGTGGTTAAATTGGGACAACTAATGTCAATGAAAGAAATGTTTAATTTAAAATGTATTTGAAAAAGGAGCCCCAGTCTGGTTGGATTTGTTAGTTTTGTGTCAGATGGTGAAGAAAACTGTAAATAGAAATGCTGGAGAGGTTTGAGGGAAGAACACAGGATATTGATGGGAAGGTGATAAGAATCTTTATGGTAGTTACTGGTAGAAAATGACAGAAACACTGCTGTGGAACAATATAGCCAGATAGAAAAGACTATATCTTTAGAAATCTTCAAGGAATGAGCTTCTTCTGCCTTCTTTAATGAACACTTTAATTAGTCCTTATCACATTTCTGTAGGGTAAGTATGGATTTGATTTAAGTCATATTCACAAAGGCTCCCATATTAGTTGACCAGTCAATGGCATGTGAACCTGAGGCAGCTTCTTTGATCTTTTTTATACTGCCTGCTACTAGTCAGCCTCTAGCGTGGCTTGCTTAGTGGTTAGCTCTCTTGCTTTTTCCCCATCTTTCTATGGCATGATGGTGGTGGTGGTTTAGTCGCTAAGTTGTGTCCTACTCTTGCGACCCCATGGACTGTAGCCTGCTAAGCTCCTCTGTCCATAGGATTCTCCAGGCAAGAGTACTGGAGTGGGTTCCTTCTCCAGGGGATCGTCCCAACCCAGGACTCAAACCTGGGTCTCCTGCATTGCAGGCAGATTCTTGACCGACTGAGCTGATTGAAGTTCCCTATGGCATGATATTGAATCTTAAATGTTTCTGCCTTTTTTTTTTTTTTTTTTAAATTTTGGGAGGCTGTATTAAAGGACAGATGTTTCCATTCCACTTCTTTTTTTCCCTCATGCTATCATACCTTTGAAATCTTTTTAACCTTTAAAATGAATTTAAGACTACATCAAAGTAGCTAGACAGGGGAGAAGGGCATGGCAACCCACTCCATTATTCTAGCCTGGAGAATCCCATGGACACAGGAGCCTGGCAGGCTATAATCCACGGGGTCGCAAAGAGTTGGACACGACTGAAGCAACTTAGCATGTATGCACAGGTAGACAGGGCAAAATAATCTGTGAATACATATAAAGTTTTTTCAAGACCTGGCATTTAGTAGATGGTCAACAAACATTCCCATCTCTTTCTTCATTAAATTCTTGAGAGAAGAAATGTCCCCTATGTTATTTAATTTACTTTTTAATTTATCAAATGTTTTAATTCACCAAATATTATTTTGTCTACATAGTTTATATTCTGTTCATAATTTTTCTGCTATTTTTATGAATAGCAGACTAGACACACCACTACCCATAATGTAGAAATATGATGATAGCACACATATATCTATTGTGCATAAAATGAAACAGTGTGATATAGGATAATGAAAGTTTATCTTTGAAGACCTATGTTATTATCCAGCATGCTCCACTTTATAGCTGAATGACCATAAATCAGTCACTTATTTCTTTTGACTCTCAGTTAGCTCATGTATAAAAATGGAGTCAATGATACAAACTTTGACTGTCTTATATAATGTTACACATAGCAATTTACAAAACATTTTTTTAAATGTGCCAAGATTTTAAAGTGATATATAAATGTGTTGCATATCTAAATATACTAACTACACACTTATTTTTAAAAGTTCCGTTTTATGGTGAGATCAAAGTTCTCTGTAAACTTTCCACACAATATTTACAGTGTACAATAAGTGTAAATGATTACTTTTTTTAATAGGTGAAAGACTTTAGTCAGAGAAATAAGGTGGGGGAGAAACAGAATAGAATTTCAATCTCCTTTGCAGTCTGATATTTTTAAGTGGTAGACCATATCTTCCTGTTCACCTGTTTCTGAAAACTAAAATCGATGAAAATGTCTTAATGAATAATGAAATGAAAATAACAAGTTTTAGAATGCTCAGCTTCTACAGCTGTAAGATTGTAAAACCATTATAGTAACCTCACTGATAGGCAAACACATCTTGTCCAGTAGTGTACATACCAGTTCAGAGTTCATAAAAGAGAAAGCTTAATTTAAAATGTGGTCAAATATACAGCACAGTACAAAATCTTGTCCCTTTCTCAGAAAATAGGGCACAGATTTTTTTAAATTTGAGAGTTGTTTCCTATTTTAAACTCAGTCACCAAGCAATTTACATGTGCTTATTTTACCTCTGGAAGTCTAGATAACCTAATACAATTGAATTATAAAACAATTTAAGACATCTGTTATCATAAATTATACTAAAGTAATGAAGAGGTCAAAAAACATCATCTGATAGCTGTTTCTTTGAGACAAAATCTGCATACCACAAAGCTGATCCATAAAGCAAAAACCAAGAGAATGTCTGTGCTTTGTAGATGTTCTGGCCACAATATTCTCTTTTAGATTTAATTTCATTGGCAAGACACAACACAGTAGCTGCTTTAGTTACAATGAACTTTTTTTTTTAATTATATTTTATTTTTAAACTTTACAATATTGTATTAGTTTTGCCAAATATTGAAATGAATCTGCCACAGGTATTCATGTGTTCCCCATCCTGAACCCTCCTCCCTCCTCCCTCCCCATACCATCCCTCTGGGTTGTCCCAGTGCACCAGCCCCAAGCATCCAGTATCGTGCATCGAACCTGGACTGGCAACTCGTTTCATACATGATATTTTACATGTTTCAATGCCATTCTCCCAAATCTTCCCACCCTCTCCCTCTCCCACAGAGTCCATAAGACTGTTCTATACATCAGTGTCTCTTTTGCTGTCTCGTACACAGGGTTATTGTTACCATCTTTCTAAATTCCATATATATGCGTTAGTATACTGTATTGGTGTTTTTCTTTCTGGCTTACTTCACTCTGTATAATAGGCTCCAGTTTCATCCACCTCATTAGAACTGGTTCAAATGTATTCTTTTTAATGGCTGAGTAATACTCCATTGTGTATATGTACCACAGCTTTCTTATCCATTCATCTGCTGATGGACATCTAGGTTGCTTCCATGTCCAGAGGTAATGTTTGAAATTATTGTGTTGGGCTTGATATTTTGATACTGAATTTGAATGAAAATCATCTCACCTCTTAAGCAGGGTTGTTGACAAAAGAGATGACTGGATTTGAAAAGGTCTGACATCTTTGGGGATATGCTCAGGAAAACAATGTCCTGGGTCTATGGCTCATGAGGACATTGTTTTCCTGAGCATATCCCCATCTCAAAATATCAAGCCCAACAGAATAATTTCAAACATTACCTCTGCATTACCTCTAACTCAGTATTCAGCAAGCACTTACCCTCTGACATCTCAAAGTAGTAAATCAGCACCATATGTCCCTGAGCTCTGCTGCTTCTCTCCTCCTTACACTTTGTTCAAGGGCATTCATCATGTTCCTTCCATTAGTGCACACCATAAAGATGTATTGTTCTGACACCTGTATATCACTAAAGTTACACTCTGGGGATGCCAAAATACCTTATCATATTGTCATGAACATCAGCTCCTTTTTTTCCCTTTTGAAAAGCTCTTTGGCTTTCTAGAGAAAAATGGCTACTCATAAATTTGCCATCATTGGTTGCATTTAGTTTGAGAAGAACCTAGTGTCAATTACAATATGGCTTGATCTTAGAGTGATTTTGAACATTAGAGAGTGAATATGAGGATGCAGAAATATGATCTTGTCTTCAAGTATGCTGCTGCTGCTGCTAAGTCGCTTCAGTCGTGTCCGGCTCTGTGTGACGCCATAGATGGCAGCCCACCAGATTCCCCTGTCCCTGGGATTTTCCAGGCAAGGATACTGGAGTGGGTTGGCATTTCCTTCTCCAATGCATGAAAGTGAAAAGTGAAAGTGAAGTTGCTCAGTCGTGTCTGACTCCTAGTGACCCCATGGACTGCAGTCTACCAGGCTCTTCCATCCATGGGATTTTCCAGGCAAGAGTACTAGAGTGGGTTGCCATTGCCTTCTCTGCTTCAAGTATGACAATGCCCCAAATTGTAATTAATTTGACATCTTCTGGACATAGGGTATGCATACTTCAGGTTTGTTTTATTCTTCACAGAAAAAAGTGTATTATGGTATACAGACTTAACAATTGTGACTCCACTAATTTTAAATGACCTTGAAAATCCTTGCTTTGAGGTGGTTTGTATTTTATAATTATAATCGATAATTCTGCGTTAGAGGAAAGACTTAACATAGCATGCAGCCTTATGTTTCTCTAGTCATCATTCCATCTGATGTAGCACTTCAGAGGTGAGACAAATTTTATTCCTCTGGGAAAATGCTTCTTCCCAAGATGTGAGGCAGTTGAAGAGTAAATAAATGGGGCTAAAGTGATGGTATACATAGTTTTCAGGATTCCCTTATAATACTTCTAAATAGGAAGATTATGGATAGTTTTATGGAAGGATCAGAGGCAAATAGTTAGGAATCTTCCCTTGTTATCCTATATTTATTTCCCTCAAGAATTCATTATGGGAAGAAATAGTCTCAGAAAAGATGAGTGGTTAAATAATTTTTCTGAGGCACATATTCCCCATCTTGAGAAAAAGACAAGATACTTCTAAGAAGTCTAATAGTTATGGCAGTCTGTGATTCTTTTTTTTTTTAATACTGTATTTATTTTAATTGATGGCTAAGGCTGGATGGCATCACTGACTCAATGCACATGAGTTTGTGTAGACTCCAGGAGTTGGTGATGGACAGGGAGGCCTCGCGTGCTGCTATTCATAGGGTCACAAAGAGTTGGACACAACTGAGCGACTGAACTGAGCTGAACTGAATTACTTTACAATATTGTAGTGGTTTTTGCCATATATTGACATGAATCAGCCATAGGTGTCATGTGTCCCTCATCCGGAATCCCCCTCCCACCTCCCTCCCCATCCTATCCTCAGGGTTGTCCCAGTGCATTGGCTTTGAGTGCCCTGTTTCATGCATCAAACTTGGACTGGTGATCTGTTTCACATATGGCAATATACATGTTTCAATGCTGTTCTCTCAAATCATCCCACCCTTGCCTTCTCCCACAGAGTCCAAAAGTCTGTTCTTTGTATCTGTGTCTCTTGCTGTCTTGCATATAGGGTCATTGTTGCCATCTTTCTAAATTCCATATATATGCATTAATATACTGCATTGGTGTTTTTCTTTCTGACTTACTTCACTCTGTATCAGTTCAGTTCAGTTGCTCAGTTGTGTCTGATTCTACAACCCATGGACTGCAGCATGCCAGGCCTTCCTGTCTATCACCAACTCCGGAGTTTACTCAAACTCATTCTGTATAATAGGCTCCAGGTTCATCCACCTCATTAGAACTGATTCAAATGGGTTTTTTGTTTTTTTTTTTTTTTGTTGTTGTTTTTTTGTTTTTGTTTTTTTTTTTTAGCTAATATTCCATTGTGTATACTTACCACAGCTTTCTTATCCTTTCATCTGCCAATGGGATTGCTGGGTCATATGGCAGTTCTATTTCCAGTTTTTTAAGCAGTCTCCACACTGTTTTCCATAGTGGCTGTACTAGTTTGCATTCCTACCAACAGTGATTCTTATATCCACTTCACCCTGTTTAGGATCTGCCACATCTCATACTCCAGAGTATTACAGAATTTGTTGTTTTTGTTGCTGCTGGTGGTGGTGGTAGGTTGTGTATGTGTGTGTGTGTGTAGGGGTGGTGGTTGCGCTGGGAAGGGGAGTGGTATATGAGACACATGAATGCTGCTTTTTGTCTTCTTCTAACTTCGATGCTTCAGGGCTTCCCAGGTGGTGCTAGTGGTAAAGAACCCACCTGCCAATGCAGGAGAGACATAAGACACACAGATTCAGTTCTTAGGTCAGGATGATCCCCTGGAGGAGAGCATGGCAATCCACTCCAGTATTCTTGCCTGCAGAATCCCATAGACAGAGGAGTCTGGCAGGCTACAGTCCATAGGGTCTCAAAGAGTTCGACATGACTGAAGCAACTTGACACACATGCAACTTTGATGTTTTAGCTCTTGCCTTGCACCTCAGTATCCCCAGTCACTAGATTTACTACCTGGAATACAATTTCCCTAGTCCCCAAGTCTTCTGCCAATGGAATTGTTGAATTATAAATGCTTCTAAAATACCTAAATAATATTTTTTCAATGCCATGTCTTCCTGAATTCCCATTATTTAGTTATCCTCTGCTTTCCATGCTGGCCTGATTTTCAGATTTCATATCTTTCTTTAGATTTATAATCTAATGCCTTCAATCATGGGTTTGAAGTAACCAAATCCTAAGATTATTGTGTTTTACTTCACCTTTTCCCAATTTTGCCTCTCTTAACTGCACTTTGATTCCCAACTTTGACAAAGTTTATGGTTAAAGTACACATTTTTCTAATCTTAGTATTGATCGATGCAAGTATGAATGGGCTGTTAAAGGGGGGGGAACCCACTCTTCTTAATGTCCGCCCTTCTTTATCTCCTTTTATTACTTTATCCTAAAAAAAAATCTGGGTTTTAGGAATGATTGGGCTGTTGGAACGACAGAGACCTTTGAACCACTTCTGCAATGTTTAGTAGATTGCCTCATTAGGAATACAAAAGGGCAAGTAAGGTAAAAGAGAAGAAAATGTACCATGCCAATATTAAAAAAAAAAAAAAGAAAGAAAAAGAAATAGCAAACCAAATATTTCACTTTTTCTGAATATATTTGTAAGATATTCTAAAGGCTAAAACAGTTATCATTAGATTAGAATTTTTTCTTGATGAGGTTGCAAGTGGAACAGTATAGAAGGATGAATGAATTCCCATTACATATCATTTTACTCTTACAATTTAGATGTAAAACATAGAGTTTACAGTTAAGTTGTAAAATTTAAAAGGTGTCAGGCAACTTAGAGAAGTATATAGCACTTACATTGCAAGCCGCTTAATATGACCATTTTGTTTATATGACCATCTGTAGTGCCTATTCAAAGTGAGGGTAAGTTTTAATTGAAGTAAAACAAAAAATGTTTTTGGAAGAAAATGAATTATATAGACAAAAAATATGTTTACTCAAAATAATATCAATGGCTTCCACCTAGGAACATTATTTTTACTTGTGATTATATTCTTCTGGAAAATAAATGATAAATTTGAGAATTGTGAGCAAAATTACAAAACACAAGATGTTTTAAATAATGTGTGCATTCTTTTTCTTTGGGATTTACACACCATTTTGTCTCATTATGCCTTATTGGTGTAAACTCCTGAAGCCAACCTGCATGTATTGTTAAAAATGGCCACCAGAAATCCCTGGCTGACCAACATCCTCCTTGCAATTTCTGCATCGCCCTTATTTAACTAACAGTGACAGTGGCATTGGGGCTTCCCTGGTAGCTCAGACAGTAAAGCGTCTGCCTGCAGTGCGGGAGACCTGGGTTTGATCCCTGGGTTGGGAAGATCCCCTGGAGAAGAAAATGGCAACCCATTCCAGTACTCTTTCCTGGAAAATTCCATGGATGGAGGAGCCTGGTAGGCTACAGTCCATGGGATCGCAAAGAGTTGGACAGGACTGAGCAACTTCATTGGTAGTCTAGGAATGCAAGCATTGTTTTCATTTAACTTATTATAAAAAAGCATATCTTTGTCATATTTAATACCTTGTGTTAACAATAAGAAAGAGTATTTTCTTTTAGATTAAAGAGTCTTTATAATAATCTTCTATAAAAACAAAAAAGCAAAATCAATTCAGTGTTATGAGAACTTATTTTTTCCATTATACTCTAACTTTGAAAATTGATCAAAATTATAGCAAAGAAACCATTTTCCCAGGTTTCAGTTTATATTTTGGAAAATAAACATACACATACACACATCTTCTAACTTTTTTAAAATGAGGTTGTCTTCGAATACTATCTGGGTTTAGGCAATTGCCCATACCAAATTTGTGAAATGTATTGTTTTTTAATGAAAATATTTTATAAATGTAGAAGCACCATAACATTTCAACTATCTTTTTTATGACCAAATGCAGTGAAGTGTGTTTACTTTTCAAAGTACTCTTAGCTTATCAGTGCTGTTGTCAAAAAGAAGGCATAGTCTCAGGCACAATACAGGTGTTGACATTTTTGAATTTCATTTTCTCTAAATAGGCTTCTTTTTGAATAAGATTGCATTCAAAGTCTGTCTTTCAAAACAGTTCTATTTCTCTTTGAAGTGAGAGTTTTCTATGTTTGCATTTTTAAAAGTATTTAGAAGAAAAAGATGTCACCCCAAATCAGTGACGCAACACTTACTAACTTGGAAATTTAAAGGCAACCATGGTACTCTATAATTAATATACTTCAAGCTTTCCTTCAAATACTCTTCAGAGTGGCATTTTGATAAACAAATCCTTTGAAATCTCACAGCCGAGAATAAAAGTAGAATAATTCTTTGGATCTTGTGAACAGAATTGGAGAAAAGGAAAGACACTTTTATCAAATCACTTTTCTGAAAATAACTGATCTGATAGGCCTGATCTTTTCTTCATAAGGACAAAAGGCATGAGATTCCTGGTATCCATTCAGTTTTAAAGCTTTGGCACCATGCTTACACTTAAGTTTCTCTGGTCAAATGTTTTCAAAATGGTGCTGGCAAACAATTCTGCTTTTGTTTTGTTGTTTGTGTTTTCTGGTGAGTCTTTCTGAAAAATCTGTCTTTACATATATATGTTTCAAGAGAAAATTAAGGATGTTTTTAAGGGCTTTGCAGGGAAATAGAGATAAAAATTAGTACAGATGACCAGTCTGTCAACATTATCACAATTATTTTTATGTTTTCTTAATTTTTTGCCAAGGAAAGAGTTTAGAGTTATGTCATCCCCAAACATGCCACTATAGCATGTTGATTATTTTGAATTAACAGTAGATGCAAGAATGGCACTCTGATGCTCCTTTAGATTCCTGAAAGCAAGAGATGAAATTCCTATATGAGATATACTCTCTATGCATGCATGCTCAGTTGCTAAGCCCTGCCCAGCTCTGCAACCCTATGAGCTGTGGCCCTCCAGGCTCCTCTGTCTATGAGAATTTTCAGGCCAGAATACTGGAATGGGTTCTCCAGGGGAATCTTCTTGATCCAGGGATCGAACCTGGTCTCCTACATTGACAGGTGGGTTCTTTACCACTGAGCCACCTGGGAAACCCATCTTCTCTATACTAGAAAGAAAGAAATGTTCTTCTCACAGATGAGAAGTGGAAACTGAGAGAATTCTATACACACAGACTTTAAATAAATCTTATCTTCCTTCAGCCTCCTCACATTGTTTAAGTACTCTTCCACACTTGCCTGTCTTTCTTCAATCTACTACAAAATCATATAGGCCTGACATTTCTTTGGGTCTTCGTTCCTTGTAAGGAGCCCTGTATCATATAAACTTAATATAAATGTACATGCTTTTCTGCTGTTGACCTGTCTTATGTCAGTTTAATACGCAGGCTCAGTTGAAACCCTAAGAGAGTAAGGGTAAAAATTTGCATCCCCTATACCCATATAGCATTGCCCTGGTGGTTCAGAGGTTAAAGGGTCTGCCTGCAATGCGGGAGACATGGGTTCAATCCCTGGGTCTGGAAGTTCCCCTGGAGAAGGAAATGGCAACCCACTCCAGTATTCTTGTCTGGAGAATCCCATGGACTGAGGAGCCTGGTGGGCTACAGTCCACAGGGTTGCAAAGAGTCTGACACAACTGAGCACGCACATGAAAGTGAAAGTTGCTCAGTCGTGTCTGACTCTTTGCGACCCCGTGGACTTACAGTCCATGGAATTCTCCAGAGGATCTTCCCAACCCAGGGATCGAACCCCGGTCTCCCACATTGCAGGGAGATTCTTTACTACCTGAGACACAAGGAAAGCCCCAGAATACTGGAGTGGGTAGCCTATCCCTTCTTCAGGGGATCTTCCCAACCCAGGAATCCAACTGCGGTTTCCTGCATTGCAGGCAGATTCTTTACCAACTGAGCTATCAGGGAAGCCCACCCATACATATACCCATATAAGAATGTGAACAAAAGACTAATGGTTGTTAATTAAATAATAACCCTTTGTCAAAGGGGGAAATATCTGTGAAAAAATAGGCTCTATTCTGTTTTTATTTCATTGTTCAACTCGGTAGACATGAATTTGAGCGAGTTTCAAGAGCTGGTGATGGACAGGGAAGCATGGAGTGCTGCAGTCCATGGAGTCGCAAAGAGTCAGACATGACTGAGCAACTGAACTGAACAGATTCTATTTTTATTTAGTTTTCCAGCCTGGTGGCACTTTTATATCTCTGTCAGTAAACAAGCCAGGGCTCCTGAAAAGTGGCTTTTTCTGGGCCTGTAAAGCAAATCTATGTAACTGCTCATCTGTTCTAACAAAACTGGTACTTGAAAAGTTCAGTTTCATCTTTAATGGATAGTGTTTATTTTATTATTTTTCCTTTTCTACTAGCTCTTTGTGCAGCAGTGTAACCATTTACTTTTTCTTTGAGTTCAGAAAATATGATAGCTTCCTCTCAGATGTCTTAACAAGTAGAATCCTTGTGAAATGCTTGGAAAGTTGTGAAAGTTACTTCCTGTTTAGAACACATAATGATCAGCATCTTTCTGCTTTGAGAAAGTAAAATAGTTATTCAAGATTTCAGTAAGAAAAATCCTCTTAGACTGTAGTATTATCATCTGAAGTAAGAGTCAACAAACTGTGGCCTGCACACCAAATGTTCCCTGCCATCAGTTCTTGTAAATAAAATTTTATTGGAACACAGTCACAACTCATTTGTTTATATATTCTCTATTGCTGCTTTCACACTATAACTATTGTTGTTATAGCTGTTGAATAGTTGAATAGACAAATAGTGTTGAAAAGTTGCAATAGACAATAGGGTCTATTAGCAACATTTATTGGAGAAGGCAATGGCACCCCACTCCAGTACTCTTGTCTGGAAAATCCCATGGACAGAGGAGCCTGGTGGGCTGCAGTCCATGGGGTTGCTAAGGGTTGGACACGACTGAACAACTTCACTTTCACTTTTCTCTTTCATGCATTGGAGAAGGCAATGGCAACCCACTCCAGTGTTCTTGTCTGGAGGATCCCAGGGACGGGGGAGCCTGGTGGGCTGCCGTCTATGGGGTCGCACAGAGTTGGACACGACTGAAGTGACTTAGCAGGAGCAGCAGCAACATTTATTAATTGGCCCTTTACAGAAAAAAAAAAAAATTTGCCGACTGCTCAACTAAGCATCATTATCTTGAATTCTGTTGGGATTATTCATGTGTTAATATCTACATTGAGAACTATCCATTTTATAACAGATAAGCCCATATTTACTGTTTACACTGGAGTGGGTTGCCATTTCCTTCTCCAGTTTACTATAAATAAATATGCATTAATTCCCTTCTCTTAACCCCACATCTTCCCTTTTAAAAATGGAGACTTTATGAAAATCTACTGGGAATTCCCTGGTGGTCCAGTGGTTAAGACTCAGGCACTTTCACTGCCAGGGCCTGGGTTCAATCCTTGATCAGGAAATTAAGATCTAGGAAGCTGCATGACAAGGCAAAAAGGAAAAAAAAAAAAGAAAGAAACTCTTACCATCTCTATTCCTACACTTGTGCTGTGAAACATCTCAGTTTCATTAACTCACTCACTCATTCATTCATTCATGTTTGGTTAGTAATTACTATGTCAGCCACTGTGCTAGATGCTTGTGTAATTGTGGTGAAAACCTCAGAGACTGTTATTTCTTTCTGAGTACTTAACCTGTAAGTTCTACGTGCTCCTTCTCATGGCCAATCTTTCCTGCAGCTTCTTCCAATAATTTCCCTCCTTACCCACTGTGGGTCAGACTGGCCTCCAAAGACAATACAGTATTAGTCTTTCCACCTGGTTTGTCTCTCTTTCCATTGCCAGCTGTCAAAATCTTACCAGTGAGCTTCATTTTAAGATGAAAGCCTGAGCTTATTTCCCAGATTTTTCTTTCAACCACTAAATTTCAACAAGTGAGATGTAATTGAAATTAAAAAAATAGTAAAGCTATGATTATCCTAAAACAAAAACAATAATAATAATAACAATACTGGTGGACTAGACTCTGTGAGAAAAGCTTGGAAGAATGAGAAGGCCAATAGATGATCAGCTTAAAGAAAAAAAAATAAAAAAGACATAACCTAAAAATATATGAGGGACTCTTCTACTATGAAACATGGGAGTAAGCACCAAGAGTTAGCCATACTTGTATAAAGTTAAAACCTGTAGTAAGGAGAAATACAAGGGAAACCAACAGCAAAGATGCTTGGAGTACCACAGAAGGGAAAATCAGTCAATTTGGCTGCTACAAGTTATATCCCACCTGACATTTGGGGTAGCTGGTAGCTGTGTTAGTGTCTACTTTTAAGCAAGAGCTTGGGTTTGAGAGGGGAGGAGTTTCTCCAGATGGTTGTGACTCCCAGGAAGAAGCCAGAAACATTAAAGGTCAGATTAAAAGCTGAGGTAATTTCTGTTGTGATAGATTGTTGTGGACCTTGCCACTCCTCAACTTTTACCCTAGCTTGAAACCAAAGACTAAACAGTGTATCTTGGCTCTTTCAGACATGTAAAAACCCATAAAATTTCTCAACTACAGAACTTTCCTGAAAAAATTATTAAAGATGTATTTTCTAAATGTGGCATTTTCACCACATGATATATGAGATGATTTTTTTTTGGTAGTACACTGAAAATTTTTTTTAAATTAATAGTTATATGTAAACTGGCATAGTAACCTATGATTTCATGATATAATTACTTAGAGTGAGTATAAATTGAGTTAAAAGTGAATTAATTTAAATAAGCTATTAATAAAATATAGTGGTGTTTAGATATAAAAATTATGAGAGTGATGAACAATTGACTTAAGTTTGAGAAATACTGTACTACAATATGCATTACTAAGTCAAATATAAGAAGCAATGATGAATAAAGAACGAAAGGGTAGCAGATTATGCTACCCCAGCATATGCCAATTTTGCATAAGGATTATATTGAATTTAAAGTAATTGAGAAGAAACTGATGCAAGAAAAGTTTTCTCCCTTCACTTGCTCAAAAATAAGACATAAATTTATAAAAGTATTCCTCCTCCCCTCTCTACCTGAAGGATAAAAGTTTACCAGAGAAAACTTAGCTTTACCAGAGAAAATTTTAGACCCTTAACAGCCTAGATAATGCACCAGAGGAATCTACATAGCTGCTGCTGCTAAGTCGCTTCAGTCGTGTCCGACTCTGTGCGACCCCACAGATGACAGCCCACCAGGCTCCCCCGTCCCTGGGATTCTCCAGGCAATAACGCTGGAGTGGGTTGCCTTTTCCTTCTCCAATGCATGAAAGTGAAAAGTGAAAGTGAAGTCACTCAGTCGTGTCCGACTCTTAGCGACCCCATAAACTGCAGCCCACCAGGGTCCTCTGTCCATGGGATTTGCCAGGCAAGAGTAGTGGAGTGGGGCGCCATTGCCTTTTCCAATATACATAGCAAACTTTACTAACTAGCCTTTACCTCTGCCCATGAAGCTTACTCCTTGGAATGAAAGTTATGACCAACCTAGATAGCATATTCAAAAGCAGAGACATTACTTTGCCAACAAAGGTCCGTCTAGTCAAGGCTATGGTTTTTCCAGTAGTTATGTATGGATGTGAGAGTTGGACTGTGAAGAAAGCTGAGCGCCGAAGAATTGATGCTTTTGAATCGTGGTGTTGGAGAAGACTCTTGAGAGTCCCTTGGATTGCAAGGAGATCCAACCAGTCCATACTAAAGGAGATCAGTCCTGGGTGTTCTTTGGAAGGAATGATGCTAAAGCTGAAACTCCAGTACTTTGGCCACCTCATGCGAAGAGTTGACTCATTGGAAAAGACTCTGATGCCGGGAGGGATTGGGGGCAGGAGGAGAAGGGGACGACAGAGGATGGGATGGCTGGATGGCATCACTGACTCGATGGACGTTAATTTGAGTGAACTCCAGGAGTTGGTGATGGACAGGGAGGCCTGGAGTGCTGCAATTCATGGGGTTGCAAAGAGTCGGACACGACTGAGCAACTGAACTGAACTGAACTGATAGAGGTTTAAAGCTGCTTTCCTTTGCCCTGTCATTTCTCCACAAATTTATTGTTCTGTATTTAAAATGCTATGTAAACTGGAATTCTAAACCAATTTGAGTGTTTATTTCTTCCTGGGTATCTCCTATGTATTCATGAGGTGTACATTAATAAACTTTTGTTTTTCTCTTGTTAATCTGTCTTCTGTTACAGAGATCTCAGCCAAGAACTCAAAAGGGTAGAGGAAAAACAATTTTCCTCCTTTACAGGAACTAATGAAAATTGTTAAAGCTGATAGTTGTTGATGGTAAGAAAAAAAGTGAAATTCAAAACTGAAACTGAATCCCATATTTTAAAAGGGGAAAAAAGAGAGGCAAGGCAGGAAGAAAAGAGGTATGTAAATATTTAATGCATTTCTTGATTTGGGTTGAGGGAAAGAAAATAAATACCACTGAATACTTCTGAAATTTAGGTTTAAATGTCTGTATGTTGAACCCAAGTTTCTGTGCCCCAGTCACAGTGAGGCCAAACAAACCTAACATTGGAATTTGGAGCAGAGAAAGGCTTAATGTGGGGCCAAGCAAACAGAATGAGGGGATCATGCTCAAAAGACACAAACTCCCAAATGAATTTCAGGAAAGAAGTTTTTACATACCAAATTTAGAGGAGGCCTGCAGGATGCTTAAGCCTCTTCTGATTTGTTGGTTGTCAGGTAACAGGGAGGTGTTCCAGGAATCTCAATCATCAGCCTCTTGTTTCCATCCAGTCTGGTTCCAACCAGTCCCATGTGCTTTGGTCAGTCTGAAGTTACCATCCTCCACCTGAATGGGGACCTTATACTTCCTGTAGAAGAACTCAGAAGTTTCAAATTTTTATGCACATGGCCAGAGGAGGAAACAGGACCAGGGCCCATGAAACTATTGTTTCCTTCTGTATTTTCTCACTTTCCTAATTAGTAACTTTTTGAATCTGCCCTTTGAAACTCAGGGAAGGTCTAGGAGGCTTAAACTTTTTTCCTACAAACAAGAAACAGGAACGTGGAAAGGTTTTTGTACTTGAAAGGGTCTCACAGGGTACTGCTTGGTTTTCTTTGATACTCCTCAATATTGGGAGGAATAGATGTTGGACAAAAAAGGGAATAACATTTTGGTTAGAAAGATTAATCATAAACTCAGCAGAGAAACTTGGACATAGGGGAACTCAGTTTCAGAATTAAAATTTAAGGATAACCACTAGCAGAATGGGCTTCCCAGGTGGTGCTAGTGGTAAAGAACCTGCCTGCCAATGCAGGAGACGTGGGTTTGTTCCCTGGGTTGGGAAGACCCCTTGGGGGAGGCCATGGCAATCCACTCCAGTATTCTTTCCTGGAGAATCCCATGGACAGAGGAGCCTGGTGGGTTAAGTCCAATGGGTTGCGAAGAGTCGGACACAACTGAAGCGACCTAGCACACATACACTAGCAGAATACACATGTAGAGAGAGATGCACATAAACCTAAATACAAACATATACTCAAACACATATTTCAAAAAAAGAAAAAAAAACATTAATTTTGAAAAAACTAAGTTCATAGATAATAGGAAAGACACAATTATACATTGGGAATAAAATCAAATACATATAGGAGTAATGTAAAGAGGTTATACTCTCTCAGGTTGGCTAAAAATGTCCAAGTGTAATTTATATGAGACAAAAGAAGTTTGAGAATAAGAGATGAAAAATATACTAGGAAAATATTAATAAAGAAATGCAGGTGTGACATTATTAATATCAGAAAAACAGAATTCAAAGAAAAATATCAAAAGGGCACAGAGAGAATATTTCATAACTGAAAGAATAATCCATCAAAATATATGTCATGAACTTTTATTACCTAATTTTGGAGTTTCAAAATATATCAACAAAAACTGATAGAATTTCAAGGAGAAATGCGCAATCAGTATGAGAATATAATATATTTCACCAAGTTTCTAGACCAAGTACATTAAAAAAGTGAAAAGGAATATAGTATTTGAAATTAACAGTTAAATATTTAATTTAATAAACACATATTATAAATACACACACACACAGGTGTACTGTTTTAGGAGAAGAGGACATGAGGGGATGGTCATGTATCAGGTCTTGGATGAGTTCCTGGGACAAGTGGCTAGGAGAGGGTCCTTGACTTCCTTCAGGAAGAATTCAAGAATGAGCCATAGTAAAGTAAAAGCAGGTTTATTTAGAGAAATACACATTCCATAGGCAGAGTTTGGTCCATCTCAGAAGGCAAGAATGGCCCTGATGTGGTTAGTTTTTATAGGCTAAGTAGTTTCATAGGCTAATAAATGTGAGGCTTATTCCAACTATTTGGGGGAATGGGTGGGGATTTCCAGAAATTGGCCCACAGCTCATTTTTTGGCCTTTATTGTCAGCATCAGAACTATCATGGTGCCTGTTACTGTATCATCTAGCTTGCTGATGTATTAAACTAATCATATAGTGAGGCTCAAGGTGTATGGGAAATCGAATCTTCTGCCACCTGGGACCCAGTTGGTACTAACTAGTTTTTGTTGCATCTCAATGTCTATATTATTCTTTTAAAGCTTGTGCCCTGCCCACTTCCTTCCTGTCTCAGTACCTGTAAAAAAAAACAAAAACACAGACTATTTTCAAGAACGAGTGAAATATTCTCAAAAACAGATGATACACTAAGCCTGTAGAAGAAAAAATTCTCAAGAAATCAAAAAATTAAAATCTTATTGCCACTTTACCCTTCCTGACCACCACACAATAAAATCAGAAAGAAATAACCAAAATGTAGCAAGACAAACTCCTATATACCTGCAAATTTAAAAGCACACTTTGGGATATATCTTGGGTTAAAAAGGAAAGAGAAATTAAAAATAAAATTTATTTAAAATTGAATACCACTTATCAAACTGGTAGAATGTGATGAAAAGGAAATTTAGGCATATGTATACATAGCCCTAATAAAATGAATTTAGTACAGAATAAACAAACCCATGAAACTGATGGAAGAACCACAAAATAAATTCCACTATACTGAAGAAAAAAATTAATAAAAATAAGTGCAGAAATAATAGAAAATAAAACAAAATAGAAACTTGATCAATAAAAACTAATACATTGTAAGGACCAAAAGAATTAGACAAACTGTTGTTACATATAATTAAGGAAAAAAGGAAGGGAAATTCAAATAAACAGCTTAAAGAGTAGAAAGTGGACATAGATAAAGAAGAAATTAAAACTATTTATTAACCTAGGCTATGGAAATGCTATGGTCTTCCCAGTGGTCACATATGGTTGTGAGAGCTGGACTGTAAAGACAGAGCAGCAAAGAATTGATGCCTTCGAACTGTGGTGCTGAAGACTCCTGAGAGACTCTTGGACAGCAAGGAGATCAAACCAGTCAATATTAAGGGAAATCAACCCTGAATACTTCTTTGAAGGACTGATGCTGAAGCTGAAACTCCAGTATTTTGGTAATCTGACGAGAACAGCTGACTCACTGGAAAAGTGCCTGATGCTGGGAAAGGTTGAGGGCAGAAGGAGAAGAGGGCATCAGAGGATGAGATGACTGGATGGCATCACCAATGGACATGAACTTGGGCAAACTTTGGGAGATGGTGAGGGACAGAGAGGCCTGGTGTGCTGCAGTCCATGGGGTCACAAAGATTTGGACACGACTGGGTGACTGAACAACAACAATGTAAATATTAGATTATATTTTACACTGATATCATAAAATCACCAAGATATTTGTTGAATAAAATAAATACATGCAAAATGTGATCCCATTCAGATTAAAGCACAAAACAAAGAAATACTGTGCATATAATTGTGTTAAAAAATATCTGGAAGGACACATGCCTCAACTGATAATTAAACTTACCAGGCAACAGGACTGGGCAAATTGTGTTTTAGTCTTACTTGTAATATTAAATATTTTAGTTATTTTACCAAGGGAACATATTCATTTATTACTTGTTTAATTAAACATTAGCCTAAAAAATAGAAATCACAACAAAACAACAATGTTGACCAATTAACTTGTTATTATGATTGGATTATAGAGATAATGAGCACAGTTTAAGGCAACAATGAAGCTAGAGGGAGAGGTTGGAGTCAGATAAAGGGTCTTGTGAAATATCATTGATTTTTGCCACAAGGGTGAAATGGGAACAGTTGAAGAGTATTAAGAAATATTTGTATTTGAGAAAGTTAATCATATGTTAGACAGCATGTTTGCATATGAATGCATTTGTAGTAAAGAAGTTATTTCATTATTTTGGAATTCTGCTACATGGCTTAGCCAAATGGTTTTTTGTGATTTAACATTTAAGAAAGTTTGTTAAATCAAATTTGAATTGTGGTGTTCTGACTTCATATAAGTGAGAGAATTCACAGTATAATTCTCCTTAATTCCTAACATATTTTCAGAGTGGTTAGAAGGATTTTGTGTTTCTTAGAGAAAAATATTTAAAGGGCAAAAACAATCAGTTATTAATGACAATCACTGCTGAATATTGTGGTCAGTGAAACTGAGTAGGTCTACAGGTCTCCTGGGCAAGGAAGCCTTTCTGTGTCCCCATTTCTTATTTGTAGGGAACAGACTCTAGCCTCTATTACCTTCCTTGAGTTCCAAAGGGCAGATTCAAACAGTTGCTAATCAAGGGAAGGGCAGCCAAGAAACCACCTGAGGTAGGATTAAAGGAATCAGAGAAGCTTATCAAGAAGATTGTTGTCCAACACTTTACAACCCCAAAGACTGCTGCATGCCAGGCTTCCCTATCTTTCACTATCTCCCAGAGTTTGCTCAAACTCATGTCCATTGAGTCAGTAATGCCATCCAACCATTTTGTCATCTGTCTTCCCCTTCTCCTCACGCTCTTAATCTTTCCCAGAATTAGGGTCTTTTCCAATGAGTCAGCTCTTCTCATCAGGTGCCCAAAGTATTGGAGCTTCAGATTCACCATCAGTTCTTCCAATGAATATTTGGGTTGATTTCCTTTAGGATTGACTGCTTTGATCTTGCTGTCCAAGGGACTCTCAAGAGTCTCTTCCAGCACCACAGTACAAAAGCATCAATACTTCCACACTCTACCTTCTTTATGGTCCAACTCTTACATTGATAAATGACTACTAGAAAAACCATAGCTTTGATCTTTGCTGACAAAACAATGTCTCTGCTTATTAATGTGCTCTCTAGGTTTGTCATAGCTTTTCTTCCAAAAAGCAAGCGTCTTTTAATTTCATGGCTATGGTCAGCATCTGCAGTGATTTTGAGCCCCCCAAATAAAGTCTGTCACTGTTGCCATTGTTTCCCAGTCTATTTGCCATGAAGTGATAGGACCAGATGCCATGATCTTAGTTTTCTGAATGTTAAGTTTTAAGCCAGCTTTTTCACTCTTCTCTTTCACCTTCATCAAGAAGCTCTTTAGTTCCTTTTTACTTTCTGCCGGAAGGGTGGTATCATCTGCATATCTGAGGTTATTGATATTTCTCCTGGCAATCTTGATTTCAGCTTGTGATTCATCTGGCCCAGCATTTCGCACAATATACTCTGCATATAAGTTAAATAAGCAGGGTGACAACATACAACCTTGACACACTCCTTTCACAATTTGGAACCAGTTCATTGTTCCACGCCCTGTTCTAACTGTTGCTTCTTGATCTGCATTCAGATTTCTCAGGAAGCAGCAGCTAAGGTGGTCAAGAAGATAACCTGTGACCAAATTCAAGAGGTGCAGGCCTTTCACACACACTAATGTTACCAGCACCCCAACTTTGAACCATAAAACTGCTCACCAAATTCTCCTTGGTAGGAGCACATTTTTTTTTTTTTTTTTGTGGCAGAAGCCTGCCTTGTCCCCATTTGCCCGTGAAAGCTATAAAGTTATTATTTTCTACTTCACCCAAAATTCTGTCTCCCAGATTTGATTCAGCACAGAGGTCAGGATTTCGGCATCATGATTTTTCCAGGCATTCAACATTGCAGTTTGGAATTGTAGTGCTTATTAACATAAAATGAAGATATAACGTACTGTGCCTCACTGTGAAATCTAAATACAGCATTTCACACTATATGAAAAAAAAATCTTCAAAATGTTTCAAAAATGGTAATTGTTCTCTGTGCTATTTGCTTAGTTCATTATTAACCATTTGAAGTAATGGGTGGGTAGGTTGAAATTATTGCCTATGCTGTAGTTCCTCATGGGCAATTTAGGGTTCAAACAGGTCTGAGGGACCCATGAGTCCTTGATGCATCACTATAGTGATTTTTATATTTTAAAGCATTCTGAATGAAAGAATTTGCCCATCAGTATAAACTGCTATGACAATAAAAGTTCTCTCACTGGTGAATTGTTAATATTCCTCAAAAATAATATGACAAGGAACTTTTCACTGTTAGGTGGTCTGTCATCTACAAGGCTCTCACATCAAACATTTTTGGACTTATGCTACAGTAATGATAATTTAAAAAATGAGTCATTTTACTAAATCATGTAACCTTGATATTTTTGTGTTAACTTTCTTTCCTTTTTAGTCATAGTCATGTTATTTGCTCAAAATTTAAAACAATCCACACAAGTACTGAGAGCTGAGGAGGAACATACGCCCTGAGGCCCTGGCATATTCCTTTGAGATCTTTTAAGTATGTTCTAGATAGTTCCAGTATTCATTTCATACTACTAAAATGTAGGAAATCATTATTGTCAAGCCCTTCTATTCTCTTTTTTGCCAAACTTTATTGAGATATAATTGACTTACAGCATCTTGTAAATTTAAGAGGTACAAGGTGATGATTTGATACACATTATATATTGTGAAGTTATTACTCCATTAGGGTTAATTAATGCTTCTATCACCTCCCTCTTCTTAAGATTCCACAGATAAGTAAGCTCATACGGTACCTGTTTTTCTCTGTCTGACTTATTTCTCTTCTACTATCTTTTGAGAGATTTTGTTAACACTTATGACCAAACAATTGCCTTATACTAGTAAGGTTATCAAAATACTTTATAGAAAAGTCACAATGCTATTTTCCATATTCTTTTGGAAACATCTCCACATCACTCAAACTCTTTCAAGTATTCACCTACTGAATACAGTTGTCTCGTATTGAAATAATTTGTCAGGAAGAGAAAACTAACAAAAAACAAATAAACAAATCTATCCCCTCTCAAAAATAAAAGGAATAAATGCAATAACTCTTTTCTTCTGATCCCCTCATATCTTTGTCTGAACCCTGGTTTGTAAACTATGCAGAAAGTGAATTGTTAGATGATGTTGAACTTGTAACTTGATTCTCTAACAAATTCTGAGAAGCTTTCCTGGAAAGGACCAAGAAGGAGTAGGTACTTTGCTCTATAGAGAAATTCCTCTTTAGACTTACAGCAAACAATTGACAGAAAATAAACTAAGGGCTCAAAAGTTTATGAAAATTTGGGATACTTAAGAGTGAATAAATTATGTGCAAGCCTTTGTTCACGTTGGATTGTCTCTTTCCCACTAGAATTACTACCCAAACAAGATTAAGAAATTTAAGAAATACCCCTTCCTCACTGGGCATCCTGAATTTTATATTCATTCTCCCAATTTATGTTGAAATTAAATTAGGGACCACATAACTCTACAAATAATTGCACCAGTTTTTCCTTTTTCATTAAAACTAACTCCATCTCTACAGGTATACGTAGAGTATTTATATACATAAATGTATGTACCTTGGTTTTTAATTCAGAAACAAACTCATCAATAACGCATGCATTCTCTGGTCTATTGGTAGTTTGCCAATCAAAAGTATGTGCCTCTGCATAGGCCACAGAGGAAGAGTTAAGTGGAGAAACAAAACAATTACCCCTTTTCAGTGCCCCAAATAAGTGACTTTAAAGTAAGGCAGAGTGGATCACCTGCTTTTTAGTACTTATAATAAGTATTTTTAACTACACTTATTAACTTATGTTATATAATTATAATGTTAAATAATTATGATGATTTTAAATTTAAAAAAAATGTTAGTTTCTATGGAAAAAGATCATTATTGTAGTATGACTGTCCAGATTTTTGTTTGTTTTGAACCTATGTAGCAATGAATTTTATAAAAAATGCCATTTGATGAAATAATTTTAATAGCAGTACCTGTCTTTTTATAATGCTATTTAGGTGAGTCTGGGGCTTCCCAGGTAGTGCTAGCAGTAAAGAACCTACCTGCCAATTCAGAAGATGCAAAAGACGTGGGCTCAATCCCTGGGTCAGGAAGACCCCCTGGAGAAGAACATGGCAACCCACTCCAGTATTCTTTCCTGGAGAATACCATGAACAGAGGAGCCTTGTGGGCTACAAGTCCATAGGGTTACAAAGAGTCAGACACAACTGAAGCTACTTAGCATGCACGCAGGTAAGTTTGGGGCTTCCCAGGTGGTTCAGTGGTAAAGAATCCACTTGCAAATGCAGGAGATGAAAGAGACCAGGGTTTGATCCCTGGGTTAGGAAGATCTCGGGAGTAGGAAATGGCAATCCACTACACTATTCTTGCATGGAAAATTCCATGGACAGAGAAGCCTGGTGGGTTAGAGTCCATGGGGCTGCAAATAATTGGACATGGTAAGTTTGAACCAATTAGTCTATGCTTAAGAAAAAATGGAAACAGTCATAAAGATTATTGACAAATTTTTTTTAAGAAAAGAGAGGAGAAAGAAGAGGGGAACAAGGTCTACAAGTGCCCAAGGCACTGATCAGGACTATAGACCAGGGATGGCATAGGGTTCCAGCTTGAGGGTGAGGGCACAGGGTTGAAAGAAAAGCAGCTCCTTCCCCTTATCTTCCGTCCATACTGCTCTGTTCCTCGTTAATTATTCATGTCTTGTTGGGCAAGAATGAAAATAGACTAGAGGACTAAAAAGAGGCTGGGCTGTGATATCAGCCCAGATGTGGTTTTCCTGATCCTGCATATGGAAGACCCTCTTGCTCACTTTGTCTTGGCTGACCAGGAAAAGAAAGAGACAGGAAATTACTCTCGTTGAACCCATTCTCCCTTGTCTGGGCACTGAACTTTGGGCAAGTGAGAGAGGTGGTGCTTGTATTAGGGGACCAGGAAGGGTGAATCTGTAGGAATGTGGGAAGTACAGGAGATGGCTTGCCTCAGACGCCATTGCCTCCCAACATCTGCCACTCCTCCCACAACCACCCCAAGCATCACTCCCAGGCATTGTTCTCTCTCCAGATAGTTGACTTTTGTTTGCTTCTTGAAAGCTAGGCTAATATATATAGGAAAAAATACTGGAAGTTTTAAATATTAAATGGTAAATTTAACCTGTGAGTGGCCAGTGCAATTTAAGAATAAAGTATGATTACAGTGCAAGTTTGTGAAGCGTTCCATATTTTTATGCTTTGGAGAAGGAAATGGCAACCCACTCCAGTGTTCTTGCCTGGAGAATCCCAGGGACGGTGAAGTCTGGTGGGCTGCCGTCTATGGGGTAGCACAGAGTCGGACACGACTGAAGCGACTTAGCAGCAGCAGCAGAAACACTGTAGCTATTACAGTGCTGTCTTGTTATGTGCTGTGCTATGCTTAGTCACTCAGTCATAGTAGGCCTTAAATCAAATGACAACTTCCTTGTCAAAACTATTTGGACAAAAATAAACAAATTAAAAAAAGAAAAGCTCTTTTGACAGAAAGATGACCCTCATAGTAAGATATGATAAAATAATCAAGGGGTATGTAGCACAGTGTAAAGAAACTTGGGTTTGAATGCCACCTACACACACACTGAATTAACTATATGATCTTGTATATTTAGTACTCTGAATCTCAGTTTCCTCATCTAAAAAATGGAGAAAATGATTTTACACTATGCAAAATATGTAAAATCATTTTCTCCATTTTTTAGATGAGGAAACTGAGATTCAGAGTACTTAGATAAAATATATGTACTAACTAGTACATATTTAAAATAGCCAAGATATAGAAACAACCTAAGTGCTTATCAATGGATGAATAAAGAAAACATGATATATATATATATATATATACTATATATAACTTATTTATAAATATATATATATATAATATTATTCAGCCATAAAAAGGGACATCCTGATATTTGCAATAACATTGATGAACATATGAACATGGAGGACATTATGCTTGGTGAAACAAGACAGATAGAGAATAACAAATATATGGTTTAATTTGTAGAGTCAAAAAATATTTTGAACCCATAGAACCAGAGAATAAAATGATGGTTGCTAGGGGATTGGAAGAGTGGGAAGATTTTAGCACAGGGTACAAAGTTTACAGGGGATAAACTTTCATCTATAAAATGAATAAGTTCTGGAGATTTCATGTACAACATGATGACTATAGTTAATAAGACTATATTGTATACTTGCAATTTAATAAGAGAGTAGATCTCAAGCATTCTTACCCCATACACGTGTACACACAACAGTAATTTTGTGAGGTGAGGATGTAATAATTAATTTGACTGTGGTAACCATTTCATAACATATACATATATTAAATTGTCACAGTCTACCCTTTAAATATACGCAATGTATTTTTTGGCTGTGTGGCATGTGGGATCTTAGACCAGGGATAGGATTGAACTCCTGCCCCCTACATTGGAAGCTCAGAGTCTTAACCACTAGATCACCAGGGAAGTCTTTTTTTTCTTTTTAATTAATTAATTAACTTTATTATTTATTTTTGGCTGTGCTGGGTCTTCATTACTGCTCACAGTATTTCTCTAGTTGCAGCAAGAAGGGCCTACTCTAGTTGTGGCGTGTGGGTTTCTCATTGTGGTTGTTTCTCTTGTTGCAGAGCATGGGCTCTAGGATGTGTGAGCTTCATAGTTGCTATACGTGGGCTCAATAGTTATGATGCAAGGGCTTTCTTGCCCTGTGGCATGTGGAGTCTTCTCCAACCAGGGGTCAAACCCTTGTACTCTGCACTGACAGGCAAATTTTTAACCACTTGACAACCAGGGAAGTCTCACAATTTTATTTGTTAATTGCATCTCAATAAATCTGGGAAAAATAAGTGATGCATACAAAATGTCATATTATGTTATTAAGAATTCTTGGTTGTAACGTTCAGACTCTTCAAGTAACCAAAACATAACAGCAAATATATTGATTAATATAATTTGGATGGAAAGAACAGGGCTGAATTACAATAGGACCAGCTAGATTTAAGATTTCAAATGATGTTATAAGGGCTTCAAATCTCTCCTCCTTTCTCTCTTTCTCCCTCTCTATCTTTCCCCCTCTGCTGCTTTATTTCTATTTCTTTGTCTCCAAGAATTCTTGGAGAATTCTTTTTCTTTTTCTTCATTTGATATCACTCTTAAGCAGATCCACTCTATATTGTGAAATATATGGTCCTTGGCATCTCTGGGATACATTGTCTTTGATGCCCAGGTTTTCAGAAGGGAACAAAAGACAATCTTTCTCTCTCTGAATCTCTAACTATCCTTATAAATTGTTTGTTCCTTATAAATGATTGTTCTGATGGACCCAATCATTGTCCCCAGGGGTATGAGTACTGATTGGCCAGGTTGATTCATGTACCCACCATTGGGGAAAGAATAGGCCTTGTCATTTTCAGTTCAGTTCAGTTCAGTTCAGTCGCTCAGCCGTGTTCAACTCTTTGCAACCCCATGAATCCCAGCACGCCAGGCCTCCCTGTCCATCACCAACTGCGAGAGTTCACTCAGACTCATGTCCATCGAGTCAGTGATGCCATCCAGCCATCTCATCCTCTGTCGTCCCCTTCTCTTCCTGCCCCCAATCCCTCCTGGCATCAGAGTCTTTTCCAATGAGTCAACTCTTCGCATGAGGTGGCCAAAGTACTGGAGTTTCAGCTTTAGCATCATTCCTTCCAAAGAAATCCCAGGGCTGATCTCCTTCAGAACGGACTCGTTGGATCTCCTTGCAGTCCAAGGGACTCTCAAGAGTCTTCTCCAACACCACAGTTCAAAAGCATCAATTCTTCAGCACTCAGCCTTCTTCACAGTCCAACTCTCACATCCATACATGACCACAGGAAAAACCATAGCCTTGACTAGACAAACCTTTGTTGGCAAAGTAATGTCTCTGCTTTTGAATGTGCTATCTAGGTTGGTCATAACTTTCCTTCCAAGGAGTAAGCATCTTTCAATTTCATGGCTGCAGTCACCATCTGCAGTGATTTGGGAGCCCAGAAATGGGCTCTGACACTGTTTCCACTGTTTCCCCATCTATTTCTCATGAAGTGATGGGACCGGATGCCATGATTTTCGTTTTCTGAATGTTGAGCTTTAAGCCAACTTTTTCACTCTCCACTTTCACTTTCATCAAGAGGCTTTTTAGTTCCTCTTCACTTTCTGCCATAAGTGTGGTGTCATCTGCATATCTGAGGTTATTGATATTTCTCCCGGCAATCTTGATTCCAGCTTGTGTTTCTTCCAGTCCAGTGTTTCTCATGATGTACTCTGCATAGAAGTTAAATAAACAGGGTGACAATATACAGCCTTGACGTACTCCTTTTCCTATTTGGAACCAGTCTGTTGTTCCATGTCCAGTTCTAACTGTTGGTTCCTGACCTGCATACAAATTTCTCAAGAGGCAGGTCAGGTGGTCTGGGATTCCCATCTCTCAGAATTTTCCACAGTTTCTTGTGATCCACACAGTCAAAGGCTTTGGCATAGTCAATAAAGCAGAAATAGATGTTTTTCTGGAACTCTCTTGCTTTTTCCATGATCCAGCGGATGTTGGCAATTTGATCTCTGGTTTCTCTGCCTTTCCTAAAACCAGCTTGAACATCAGGAAGTTCACGGTTCACATATCGCTGAAGCCTGGCTTGGAGAATTTTGAGCATTACTTTAGTAGTGTGTGAGATGAGTGCAATTGTGCGGTAGTTTGCGCATTCTTTGGCATAGCCTTTCTTTGGGATTGGAATGAAAACTAACCTTTTCCAGTCCTGTGGCCACTGCTGAGTTTTCCAAATTTTCTGGCATATTGTGTGCAGCACTTTCACAGCATCATCTTTCAGGATTTGAAATAGCTCAACTGGCATTTTCAGGCCTATGCAAATTGTGTGGCACAGTGATGTTCAACTCTGGCTGAACTTTAGAAACACCTGAGAGGCTTTTTTTTTTTTTTTTAATGGAGACTGCTGGGTTATAACCATTAAGTTAGTTGAAAAGAATGCTCAGTAAATATTGAAGAATAGCATGGTTTAGCATGAATAGCACTGGAATAGCATGATTTGCTGCTGCTGCTGCTACTGCTGCTAAGTTGCTTCAGTCGTGTCCGACTTTGTGCTCCCCCAGAGATGGCAGCCCACCAGGCTCCCCATCCCTGGGATTCTCCAGGCAAGAACACTGGAGTGGCTAGCATGATTTAAGTCTGGCAATTCTCAAAAGGGAAAAAATAAGAGTTTTGCTTGTTTGCTTTGGCCAGAAGAGGAGAGGCTGGCAGAAAATAAGCAAAAACAGACATTTACTACTGGTGTTTAGCAAGTACTTAGCACATTCTAAAACCTGAAATATTAGCTTTTATTATTATTTTATTATGAAATTAAAAAATGCAGGGTGATGACCCAAAATAAATGTGCACTATTTCTTTTCGTGTGTGAATAGTAATTGTAGGCTAATAGAAAAGAAAAAATAAACAAACAAAAAACAAACATGGTGATATTGAGCAAAGAAGACTAAAAGAACAGGAGATGATGAATGCAAGGCATGGATATTTGAAAAGGAGTGCATTTTAAGATTTTTTTTTTTTTTTAAGTTCTAAGACCCAATTCAGAAAACTTCATGTGCTGAACAAATATTTATTGAGGATCTACTATTTGTCAGAAAAATTCTGGTACCCTTGTGCCATTTAACTTTCTAGTCAATAGAGACAAGAAGTAAACAAACAAGAAAATAAACAATGTAGTCTGTTGTATACTGATAAAGATGCTATGAAGTAGCTATGTAGTCTGTTGTGATGCTACAAAGACAAAGGTGAACAAGGAGATGCCAGATTGAGGGTACTAGAGAGTTGCTGATGCTGTTGGAATTTTACAGAGTGACCTGGGAAGGCTTCACTGAAGTGACATTTGAACAAAATCTCAAAGAAGCTAAGAGAGTACATACGTTTACATTTAAAGGATGAATATTCAAAATCAAAGGATGAGCAAAAGCAAATATTTTGCAGTGAGAACATGTCTGGTCAATGTAATTTTTAAACTACGGTAAGAGAATTCCCAGGGCTTCATTGGTGGCTCAGCGGTAAAGAATCTGCCTACCAACCCAGAAGACACGGGTTTGATCCCTGGGTCGGGAAGATCCCTTTGAGGAGGAAATAGCAACACATTCTGGTATTCTTGACCAGAGAATCCTATGAACAGAAGAGCCTGGTGGGATACAGTCCATGGGGTCACAGAGTCAGACATGATTCAGTGACTAAACAGCAACAACAAAAATAACTGAAAAAACAAATTTCCACTCTTTTTATTGATAAAATTCAAAATATAATAATTGAGTATAATTTTTTGTAATACAAGTTTACTATCCAGAAGAATGGCATTCTTTTTTAGTGGGAAGAGTTTAAAATTTAGCTTAATTGAAGTTCGAAGGTAGTGTTCTTTATCATCAACATCAATTGCAAATGTTCAGGTCTTAATACTGCTCCTGGCGTGCTGCAGTCCATGGGGGTCACAGAGTTGGACATGACTGAGCAACTGAACTGAACTGAATGAGATTTCATGCATTTCATCGTTGAAATGTTTGTTTGTTTTCACACAGGTAAGTTACTTCCAAAGAATGATATCAATTCGTGGACCTGTTGTTTTAAGTGAGCATATTCATTACTTGGAATACGTAAAAAATTCTATTATATTCTTCTCTTGATTGTATATATTGAAAGTTAGGTGGAAGTTCCTTAGTGGCACAGTTTGGATTTCGAAAAATAGAAATTTTCTTTTACAATGACATCAATGTCATAAAAATACCTACGGAATTGTATACTGAACTCAGTAACTATATCCCTGCAAATTTGTGGGGAAATGTAAAGCTTGTTTCTTATTTTATTTTTATTTTAATTTTTTTTTTAGGCTGGGAAGTGTATAGAGCATCTTGATATCACTTGTGATGCAAATGTTAATTGTCATCAAAATTGTCACAATATAAGTTTCACATATAAGTGCTGTTTGCCTTCTAATTTTAGGTTGAATTATTTAAGAAACATTATCAAATATGCAGCAAAAGCCAATTCCTAAAGCTGTTCAGCATTCAAAAATAGTGGTTGAAAACAATTTTTATTCAGAACTATTTTAGTGTCAACCCTAAGTTCAAAAAATCATGATAAAACAATATGACTGCTAAGTCATCAAACTGTTGTCTGGAAAGTCAAGCCTAGATATTCAAATTTTAATACTGACAGTAATTCCATACACAAGTGTGAGTGAAATTTACCATTGACTCTACTGGTTCAGTAACATATGACCATTTGTTGTTGTTCAGTTGCTCAGTCATGTTCAACTCTTTGAAACCCAATGGACTGCAGCACATCAGGATTCCCTGTCCTTCACCACCTCCCAGAGCTTGTTCAAACTCATGTCCATTGAGTTCCTGATGCCGTCCAACCATCTCATCCTCTATCATCCCCTGCTGATTACCATTTACCTGCTGATGAATAGTACAATGAATAAGTAAAGCCTTTAAATGCCTCATCTTCTCATGAGCTTTGGGAATTTGTTCAAATAATCTTTTTGCTGCTCCACACATTTTTTACCACCATCAATTTGACATATCTTAGCAAACTCTGGAATTACCAGGTGATGTTAATGGTAAAGAACACGCTTGCCAATGCAGGAGACATAAGAGATGCAAGTTTGAACGCAAGTTTGAGAAGATCCTCTGGAGGAGGAAATGGCAACCCAGTCCAGTGTTCTTGGCTGGAGAATCCCATGGACAGAAGAGTCTGGCAGGCTACAGTCCATGGTGTCATACAGAGTCAGATATGACTGAAGCAACTTAACATGCATGCATGTTCCAAACTCTACTTCGGGTTATATTCAATTAATGTTTCCTCAACTTCTTTAAAAATATTCTTACCTGTAATTGTTTCATGCAAGCTATTCTTATAGCTTCATTCTTCAGTCCAAAAGATTAAATTCATTGTTTTAGGGTGAAATATCCTATAGATATAAATTAGGTATAACTGGTCCTTTGTATCATTTAAAGTTTGTGTTTCCTTTCTAATTTTCTGTTTAGTTGATCTATTCATAGGTGTGAGTCTCCCACTATTATTGTGTTTCTGTTAATTTCCCCTTTCATGCTTCTTATCATTTGCCTTACATATTGCGGTGTTCCTATGTTTGGTGCATATATATTTATAATTTTTATATCTTCTTGGATTGATCCTTTGATCATTATGTAGGGTCCTTCTTTGTCTCTTTTCATGGCCTTTATTTCAAAGTCTATTTTGCCTGATATTAGTATTGCTACTCCTGCTTTCTTTTGGTCTCCATTTGCATGAAATATCTTTTTCCAGCCCTTCACTTTCAGTCTGTATGTGTCCCTAGGTTTGAGGTGGGTCTCTTGTAGACAGCATATATAGGAGTCTTGTATTTGTATCCATTCAGCCAGTCCTGCCTTTTGGTTGGGGCATTCAACCCATTTACATTTTAGGTAATTATTGATAAGTATGATTCCATTGCCATTTACTTTGTTGCTTTGCATTTGAGTTTATAAACATTTTCTGTGTTTCCTGTCTAGAGAATATCCTTTAACATTTGTTGAAGAGCTGGTTTGGTGGTGCTGAATTCTCTGAGCTTTTGCTTGTTTGTAAAGCTTTTGATTTCTCCTTCATATTTGAATGAGATCCTTGCTGGGTACAGTAATCTGGTTTGTAGGTTTTTCTCTTTCATCACTTTAAGTATGTCCTGCCATTCCCTTCTGGCTTGAAGAGTTTCTATTGAAAGGTCTGCTGTTATTCTTATGGGTATCCCCTTGTGAGTTATTTGTTGTTTTTCCCTTGCTGCTTTTAATATTTGTTCTTTGTATTTGATCTTTGTTAATCTGATTAATGTGTGTCTTAGGGTGTTTCTCCTTGGGGTTATCCTGTTTAGGACCCTCTGGGTTTCTTGGACTTGGGTGGGTATTTCCTTCCCCATTTTAGGTAAGTTTTCAACTATTGTCTCCTCAAGTATTTTCTCATGGCCTTTCTTTTTGTCTTCTTCTTCTGGGACTCCTATGATTCGAATGTTGGGGCATTTGACATTGTCCCAGAGGTCTCAGAGGTTGTCCTCATTTCTTTTAATTCTTTTTTCTTTTTTCCTCTCTGTTTCATTTATTTCCACCATTCTATCTTCCACCTCACTTATCCTATCTTCTGCCTCAGTTATTCTACTGTTGGTTCCTTCCAGAGGGTTTTTGATCTCAGGTATTGCATTATTCATTATTGATTGACTCGTTTTTATTTCTTCTAGGTCCTTGTTAAACTTTTATTGCATCTTTGTCTCCAGACTATTTGTCTGTAACTCCATTTTGTTTTCAAGATTTTGGATCATTTTTACTGTCATTCTTCTGAATTCTTTTCCAGGTAGATTCCCTATCTCCTCTTTTGTTTGGTTTGGTTGGCATTTATCATGTTCCTTTACCTGCTGAATATTCCTCTGCCTTTTTGTCATGTTCAGGTTGCTGTGTTTGGGGTTGCTTTTCTGCCTGCCACCCCAAACAGAAATGGTGTTCTCCACAGCCCAAATGGTGTTTGTGGTTCCTCTTTATTGTGGAGGTTCCTCCCTGTGGATGGGGTTGGACGAGTGGCTTGTCAATATTTCCTGGTTAGGAAAGCTTATGTCAGTGTTCTGGTGGGTGGAGCTGGATCTCGTCTCTCTGGAGTGCAATGAATTGTCCAGTCCTGAGTTTTAAGGTGTCTGTGGGTTTGGTGTGACTTTTGGCCGCCTGTATTTTTGTGCTCAGGGTTATGCTCCTGTGTTGTTGGAACACAACCTTGGAACATTACCTTGACATGTCCTGCTCTGAAACTTGTTGGCTCTTGGGTGGAGCTTGGTTTGAGTGTAGGTATGGTGGCTTTTGGATGTGCTCTTGTTGATTAATGTTTCCTGAAGTCAGGAGTTTTCTGGTGTTCTCAAGTTTTGTATTTAAACCTCCTGCCTCTGGCTTTCAGTCTTATTCCTACAGTAGCCTAAAGATATCTCCATCCATACAGCACTGATAATAAAACATCTAGGTTAATGGTGAAAAGGTTCTCCACAGTGGGGGACACCCAGAGAGGTTCACAGAGTTACATGGAGAAGAGAAGAGGGAGGAGGGAGATAGAGGTGACCAGGAGGAGAAGAGGAGGAATAAAAGGGGGAAAGAGCAATCTAGCCAGTAAGCAATTCCCTATGTGCTCTCCATAGTTTGGAACAGTCAGAGAGGTTCATGGATTTCCATAGAGAAGAGAAGAGGGAGGAAGGATATAGAGGTGACCAGGAGGAAAGGAGGGGGAGTCAAAAGGAGAGAGATCAATCTAGCCTGTGATCAGTTCCCTAAGTGTTCTCCACAGCCCAGAACACCCAAAGAGGTTCACAGAGTTAAGTAGAGAAGAGAAGGGGGAGGGAGGAGATAGAGATGACCTGGGGGAGAAAAAGGAGAGTCAAAAGGGAAGAGAGCAATCAAGCCAGTACTCACACTCCTAAGTAAAAATGGGTACTGAAGATTGGATTCTTAAAGGTACAGAATTGATAACAAATACCAAAAAGCAAAGCTTAAAAATCTAGAGTAGAGGTTAGACTTTCAAAATACAATATTAAAAAAACAAAACAAAATGTTATTAAAAATATGAAATTTGCTGTAAAAATAGGGTCTTTTTTTTTTTGCAAGGTAATAGTAGGTTTTAAAAATGAAAATTAAAAGAGTAATAAAGTACTTAAAAATAAAAAAAATGATAATAGTAAAATATATCTAGCAGTTTCTCTGGAGCTGTTGAGGGCAGTGTGGGGTCAGTTCGGTTTCAGATAGTTGCTTGTTCCAGCTTAAACTTCTTCTCAAGGTCCATAGGTCCCTTCCAATGTAGTCAGTGCTAACTACTGGGTTTTAATTTGTTGCACCTGTCACTTCCAGAGCGGTTCCCTCTTCTTTGTTTATTTTGGCTTCCTCTGTTTGCAAGTCTCTTCAGTATCTAACTTCCGCCCTGACACAAGGGGGTGAAGGTGGTCATTTATTTAGGCTCACTTGTTCAATTGTGCTGTGGGGAGTTTGCCCCTGCCCACGGCATGTGTTCTTTCCCAGTCTACACTGCTCAGGGTCCAGGTTGCTCTGCAGGGGAACTGTCTAAGGTGGGCCCTGGGTTGTGGACACTTCCCAGGTCTACGCTGCTCGGTTCAGGTTCTCAGGTATTCCACAAAGTCACAGACTCGATTGGGCCTGTGTTTTGTGCCCTTTCCAGGTCTGAGCAGCTCAGATGACCAACTGCTTGGCAAGCGCACTTTTCCCAGGTGTGGAGCATCTTATCACCTCCTAGTCGAGACAGCTCAGTTTCCTGGGTGCGCAGCAGGAGCGCTGTCTCAGGTGTGCCATGTGTCTCCTCTGGGGAACTGATCTCTGGCTGTGACCCTCCTGGTGGATGTCAACAGTTCAGGATCCTAGGATGACTTGGTTAGCAACTGGGAGCCTGCTCGCATTTTGGAAGAGGATGCCATCACTGGGCCGAGTTTGCCCCTTGCCTTCCAGCTCTGGCTGTCAGCTGCCTTCCTCCAGCAGGCGGGGGATGGGCCAGTCTGCTGAGGCTAGCTCTCCTCTGGTATTTGCTCAGTCCTTTGGTCTGTGAGCAGGTCGGCAGTGCCTTAGATTAGAGCCTTTTGAGGGAAAATTCTTTCTCTTTCCTCTTTTTTTTTCTTTCCCCTCTCTCTGGCTATCCCACAGTTTGGGTTACTATCTCACCTTAGCTCCTTCAGATTGTCCTCAGGGCATTCAGGCCTGATCCTTACCCTAAGCAATGCAGGCCACGCCTCCTTGTTCAGCCCCCACTTATTGGTGGTAGACGCAAGTGTTTGGGCTACCTCTCCTCTGGGAGTTGCAGTTAGGCATGTAATCTGTGGGTTTTATTTATTTTTTCCTCCCGGTTATGTTGCTTTCTGAGATTTCTAAACTCCCCACAGACCCGCCGGTGAGAGGGTTTCCTGGTGTTTGGGAACTTCTCTTTTACAACACCCTCCCCAGGATGGGTCTCTGTCCCTAACTTTTTTGTCTCTCTTTTTATCTTTTACATTTTGTCCTACCTCCTTTTGAAGACAATGGGCTGCCTTTCTGGGTGCCTGGTGTCCTCTGCCAGCATGCAGAAGTTGTTTTGTAGTATTTGCTCAGTGTTCAGATGATCTTTCGATGAATATGTGGGGGAGAAAGTGGTCTCCCCATCCTATTCCTCCTCCATCTTTGACCTTCCTCATGGCTCTGCTTTTTAATATGCTGTCTATATTGGTCATCACTTTTCTTCCAAGGAGCAACCATCTTTTAATTTCATGGCTGCAGTCACCATCTGCAGTATTTTGGAGCCCCCAAAATAAAGTCTGTCACTGTTCTCACTGTTTCCCCATCTATTTGCTATGAAGTGATGGGGCCAGATGCCATTCTGAATGTTGAACAAACTTTTTCACTCTCCTCTTTCACTTTCATCAAGAGGCTCCTTAGTTCTTCTTCACTTTCTGCCATAAGGGTGGTGTTATCTGCATATCTGAGGTTATTGATATTTCTCCTGGCAATCTTGATTACAGCTCGTGCTTCATCCAGTCCAGCATTACTCATGATTTATTCTGCATATAAGTTAAATAAGCAGGGTGATAATATACAGCCTTGAGGTACTCCTTTCCTGATTTGGAATCAGTCTGTTGTTCCATGTCCAGTTCTAACTGCCTAAATATTGAGGGGGCCTGTTTAATGGGTATGCAGTTAAAATTAAAAGCTGACTTAGTAAAATCTTAAGCAAGATCTTTTAGGGGCAATTTCAGATTTCTGTGTTTTTGAGATGTAAATATCCTGTGTTCTGTGTGGTTTTTTGTTTATATCAGCCTTGTAAGAAGTCTTTTTGTGTTTTTAATTGGTGGCCAAATGATGGATCCTTTTAAAATCAGAGAAACTAACAAATTATTAAATCTAGCACACTCTCATTGTAAACAACTGTTTTGTTTGTACCTATAGAACAAAAGTCAAATTAACCTAAGAACTTTTTTGAATGAGAAAAAGTAGTTTAAGAAGCTTCACTGAAGCTTTCTCAATGGATCTTATAGATGCTAATAAGAGCAATTAGGAATATAAACAAAAAACTTGGGGAAAAAACCTAAAAAAGGTCTAGCTATTATTTCAGTGAGGTAAATTTTCTTTGTCTTTTAATAAAAGGAGTTACTGAAAATGAATTAAAAAAAAAAACTCTTTGAATGCTTATTTAGAATGGATAAGTAAAATAGGCATTTATGTGTTTAAAACAAGATTTGATATTATTATACTTCCTAAAGTGGGTTTCCCTCATAGCTCAGTTGATAAAGAATCTGTCTGCATTGCAGGAGACTTGAGTTTGACTCTTGGGTTGGGAATAAGGAAATGGTAGAAGGAAAAGGCAACCCACTCCAGTATTCTTGACTGGAGAATCCCATGGATGGAGGAGCCTAGTAGGCTACAGTCCGTGGGGTTGCAAAGAGTCAGACATGACTGAGCAATTTCACTTTCTTTCTTTTCTTCTTTCCACCAGACATTCAAAAATTTACATCATTGGCACTAGATATTTTGGGATACTTTTAGATAAATTTAGAAATTTGTCCTGTGATGCAAATAAGTTACTTGAAAATAATTTCCTTTTCTGTCTTAGTTTTATGTTTTGTTAAGCAGATCTAGGTAGCCTTCAGCTTAGGACTGATTTGGCTCCACTAACTGATGCAAATACCCTTCTGAGCGCTCCATTTGATTCCCAAGATTTTAGATCTTGCCACTTTGGCTTAATTGAACGTGACTATGCCAGCACTATGTGAGCTCCAGGATTTTTCTGCTTGCTCCTTTTGGTTTCCCGCCCCCTCCCACCCTGCCCCGTGATTCAGAACTTTATTTTACTGAGCAGCTCTCTCCTCTATGGTACTCAGCCCTATGAACTCTATTTGCCTGGATTTTTCTGAATGCTAGAATTTGTTTCAACTTGGATAAATTTCCAGGCTCTCTTTGGGTCCCCCTTCCCTGTGCTACAGCCTGAGCACTCCTCAGGCACCGAGCCAGGGCAATCAATAGGGTTTACCCCATTTTCCCCTTTCTTTCGAAAATAACTATTCTAAACTATTATCCGATATCCGAAAAACATTCTTTAAATATTTTGCTTGACTTTTGCTTAAGACAAAATGGTAGACTTTATTCCATTATTGACAGATATATAAGTCTAGTTGGATATTTTGACATGACAAACAAGAAGAAGAAATCTACAAACTGACTTTTAGACTTTGCTTTGAACTACCATTTTAAAGTCACACATATATAGATTTTACAAGAAATTATCTATATCCTTTGAGTTTTTTTTTTCTGTTTTCATTTAGCATTTATTCATGGGCAATAAAGATAGAAGATAAATAATGTGAAGCCTGCCCTCAAAAATCCCTAGAAGCAGAAAACATCATGGAAAAGGTGAATTTAATGCTGAAGAATAAGTGGTAAATTACAGATATGGACAGATTTTGATAGGACCCCACTGGAAGGAGTGTCACAAAATTTTACAGCAAGTTCTCTTTCCTGAATCTTAAAGATAAATCCGTTCTTCCAATCTATATATAGAGCTGGGAATGTGTGTGTCTGTGTTTGTTTCTTTAGTATTCAGTGTAATCAGTTCTCAAGACCTTTCCCCAGATCCAGCATTTTGTAAATGTGCCATGCTAAATTGTAGTTTCTATATTAATTCATTTTATTGATTTGTTTCTCATATTTATCAATTACATATATTACAATAGAATTTTGTTTGATTTAGTGGTGTATATGTCTTCCTTTCTCTGTGTGTATGGACACACATATATACACAGAGGGAAAGATACAGACACACACACATATAAAGTTAAATAGAAAAGTACACAAATAATCTTAGGCTACTGCTGCTGCTGCTAAGTCACTTCAGTCGTGTCTGACTCTGTGCGACCCCATAGACGGCAGCCCACCAGGCTCCCCCATCCCTGGGATTCTCCAGGCAAGAACACTGGAGTGGGTTGCCGTTTCCTTCTCTAATGCATGAAAGTGAAAAGTGAAAGTGAAGTCTCTCAGTTGTGTCCGACTCTTAGCCACCCCATGGACTGCAGCTTACCAGGCTCCTCCATCCGTGGATTTTCCAGGCAAGAGTACTGGAGTGGGTGGCCATTGCCTTCTCCAATCTTAGGCTACCTGTGTGAAAAATGTAATTTATTGGAATTTCAGTAATAATTTCAGAGTGATCAAAGTGGTAGAGTTGCCTGCTTTCTATAAGTGAATTTATTTTCTTTCTGTATTTTTACCTTCCATGGTTTTCCATGGCTTCAACACTGTACTGCTCTGGGTATGCAAACTGATTTTTGGACTATCAGCCACTTTGTACCCTCTCTAAACTACCAGACTGATGAAATCACGAATGCTGAGTGACATTTAATAAAATGGTACTTTATATTACAGGTTTTTTTATTTGTGATTTATGACAAGGATATACCCTGCAGAAAACCATTTCAATTTCTACCTTATTTTCTCTTTTGTTTCCAAATGCTTTATTGAGAATACCTTGGCATAACTGGCCTATCAGATGACTTTTGAACCTAGACATAAATCTTGAGTCTAATGGCAGGGAGGGGGAGATGGCATTCTGTCATCCTGACCCAGACGTTTACCTTTATATAAATGTGCAAAGCTTTGTGTTCAATTGGAGCCCCATGAGTACTGCTTAGAATTGACATCTTCCAAAGTCAAAGTGCATGTCCACACTGGGAATGGAAATAAAATGTGTGCTCCCCGGCAGTGAGTCCCTCTGATATTTGTGTTGCATATTTGAATGAGTAGCTTAACAATATTCCTGACTCGTATGTTTGTAGCACAGAATTTATCTCTAAAGTAAAATAAGACCTGAGACATCATTTACAATTTTAGCAGACATCCTTAAAAAAATTAAGAACATTTAGTTCCATATTATGCATCTGAAATCCACACTATGTATTTCATTTGGAAAACACATAAGTTTAATTTCTATTAAACCATATCCTGCTTGGAGAAGGGCATGGCAACTCACTCCAGTATTCTTGCCTGGAGAATCCCATTGACAGAGGAGCCTGGCAGGCTACAGTACATAGGGTCACAAAGAGTCGGACACAACTGAAGTGACTTACATGTATGCATGTCCTATATTGTCAATTCATTTTAATTCCTATGCAATGTGATTTGCAATGAAGAAAGTCACCTGTATAGATTTTTGGCCATATAACCAATCTTCTAGGAGCTGATTTTATTCATTTAATTATAGTTGGATATTATATTTGAACTCTTTAGTCAAGTCAACTTGCCAAATGTGAATCAGGTTATAATTACTCATTGTATAACATCCTTTTTATATATTACAACAGCTGATTTTTTCTATCATTTGTTTATGAATGGACAATATATTCAGTTTATGAAAACCAAATTGAGAGCTACATGATGCCAACAACCTGCTGAAATATGGAAATCATTCAAGCACACTTTTCATTTGGTCTTCAAGACTATAATTTTGGAAGCAAACTATGGAAACAAAATTATTTCTTAATTGGAAATAAACCAGAGCTACCTAATACAATCATGTCTTAAGAAGCCATCAGGAAAAAAATAAGTACATCTGGCTATGGGAAATGCTATTGAATCAATTGAAGCAAGAGTCATGCTGTCTTTTGAGGACTTTTTTTACTTACCAAAAGGTTATATAATTTTGTTGACCAATAAACATTATTGATTGTCAGATACTGAAATCAAACTATATGCAAGTTATGATCTTTTTCTAAAATCTGCTTGGAGATAAAATATATGAAAAGAAGAGCAATACTAATACAAAGTAAAATATGCTATTAATAATAATATATCTAGGAAAACAAGGGAAGAGGAAATTCCATGAAGTGTGGTAGTAAGGAAAATCTTCATAAATAAACTGGCATTAAATCTGAATCTAGAAGAATGAATGGTTATTAAATGAAAATGAAGAATGCATAAAGAAAAGAAATCAAAGAGGAAAAAAGACAGGGAGATGAAGTCATACCTCTGGGACAGAGAAATCATCTGGAGAAGAAATGAGAAAAGTAGGAATTTTTCATTTCTCACTTTTACCTAAGTTCAGTTCAGTTAAGTTCAGTCACTCAGTCATGTCCAACTCTTTGTGATGCTATGGACAGCAGCACAGCAGGCCTCCCTGTCCATCACGAACTCCGAGAGTTTACTCAAACCCATGTCCATTGAGTCAGTGATGCCATCCAACCATCTCATCCTCTGTCTTCCCCTTCTCCCCCTGCCTTCAATCTTCTTCAGCATCAGGGTCTTTTCCAATGGGTCATTTCTTTGTATCAGGTGGCCAAAGTATTGGAGTTTCAGCTTCAGCATCAGTCCTTCCAGTGAATATTCAAGACTGATTTCCTTTAGGATTGACTGGTTAAATCTCCTTGTAGTCCAGGGGGCTCTCAAGAGTCTTCTACAACACCACAGTTCAAAATCATCAATTCTTTGGCACTCAGCTTTCTTTATAGTCCAACTCTCACATCCATACATGACTACTGGAAAAACCAAAACTTTGACTAGAAGGACCTTTGTTGGCAAAGTAATGTCTCTGCTTTTTAATATGCTGTCTAGGTTGATCATAAAGTTTCTTCCCAGGAGCAAGTGTCTTTTAATTTCATGGGTACAGTCACCATCTGTAGTGATTTTGGAGCCCCCCAAATTGAGTTTTAAGCCAACTTTTTCACTCTCCTCTTTCACTTAAAGCTCAAAATTCAGAAAACTATGATCATGATATCCAATCCTGTCACTTCATGGCAAATATATGGGGAAGCAGTGGAAACAGTGGCTGACTTTATTTTGGGGGGCATTTGAGATGAGTGCGATTGTGTAGCAATTTGAGCATTCTTTGGCATTGCCTTTCTTATGGATTGGAATGAAAACTGATATTTTCCAGTCCTGTTGCCACTGCTGAGTTTTCCAAATTTGCTGACATAGTAAGTGCAGGACTTTCTCAAGATCATCTTTTAAGATTTGAAATAGCTCAACTGGAATTCCATCACTTTCATTAGCTTTATTAGTAGTGATGCTTCCTAAGGCCCACTTGTCTTCACATTTCAGGATGTCTGGCTCTAGGTGAGTGATCACACCATCGTGATTTTCTGGGTCGTGAAGATCTTTTTTGTGTAGTTCTTCTGTGTATTCTTGCCACCTCTTCTTAATATCTTCTGCTTCTGTTATGTCCATACCATTTCTGTCCTTTACTGAGCCCATCTTTGCATGAAATGTTCCCTTGGTATCTCTAATTTTCTTGAAGAGATCTCCAGTCTTTCCCATTCTATTGTTTTCCTCTATTTCTTTGCACTGATCACTGAGGAAGGCTTTCTTATCTCTTCTTGCTATTCTTTGGAATTCTGCCTTCAAATGGGTATATCTTTCCTTTTCTCCTTTGCTTTTGGCTTCTCTTCTTTTCACAGCTATTTGTAAAGCCTCCTCAGACAGCTATTTTACTTTTTTGCATTTCTTTTTCTTGGGGACGGTCTTGATCTCTGCCTCCTGTACAATGTCATGAACCTCCATCCATAGTTCATTAGGCACTCTGTCTATCAGATCTAATCCCTTGAATCTATTTCTCACTTCCACTGTATAATCATAAGGGATTTGATTTAGGTCATACCTGAATGGTCTAGTGGTTTTCCCTACTTTCTTCCGTTTAAGTCTGAATTTGGCAATAAGGAGTTCATGATCTGAGCCACAGTCAGCTCCCGGCCTTGATTTTGCTGACTGTATAGAGCTTCTCCATCTTTGGCTACAAAGAATATAATCAATCTGATTTTGATATTGACCATCTGGTGAGGCTGATGTGTAGAATCTTCTCTTGTGTTGTTCTCTTTGCAAAATTCTATTAGCCTTTGCCCTGCTTCATTCTGTACTCTAAGGCCAAATTTGCCTGTTACTCCAGGTATTTCTTGACTCCCTGCTTTTGCATTCCAGTCTCCTATAATGAAAAGGACATATTTTTTTGGGTGTTAGTTCTAGAAGGTCTTGTAGGTCACCTTCAGCTTCTTTAAGCATTACTAGTCGGGGCATAGACTTGGATTAATGTGATATTGAATGGTTTCCCTTGGAAATGAACAGAGATCTTTCTGTCCTTTTTGAGACTGTATTCAAGTACTGCATGCAGTACTATGACTTTTGTTGACTATGATGTTTACTCCATTTCTTCTAAGGGATTCTTGCCCACAGTAGTAGATATAATGGTCATCTGAGTTAAATTCACCCATTCCAGTCCATTTTAGTTCACTGATTCCTAAAATGTCAATGTTCACTCTTGGCATCTCCTGTTTGACCACTTCCAATTTACCTAAGTTATTTCTTCAGTATTTTTAATCAGCAGCAAAGCAAGTCTAAGTTGTGAAGAACTCCCAAATCCAGGTAGTTATGTGAAAAATAGAGTCCTGAATATTGTTTTGAGTACTAGAATGACAACTGATGTTTTCAGAAAGTTAATTTGGCAGCAAATGATACTGTGACTTGGACTGGGAAGAGATTTGTGATGAGAAGACAAAATTATAGATTAAAAACTAGTAGTTGCTGGTCTATGGTTATTATGCCATGGAATATACTGTTGTGAGTAGAATTTGAAAGGAAATGAAAGCTGTGTAAAGATGATAAGACTTGTTGATTGATCCTAGTTAAGGCAGAAGAAGTAAGATAAAAATTGGAAATTGAAGACAAATAGCATAGTGGGAAAATAAATTCAGAGTTGAGAAATCTGAGTTGTTTTTAAAGCTCTGTGTGACTCTTGACAATCCATTTTGCCCTTCAGTTTTTCTTGGCCCTTATGTAAAATGAGATTTAGGTGAGGGGGTAACTTATGTTCCTTCTAGGTCCAATATTCTATGATTCCAAGAATGGAGTAACTTGAATAAATGTAAGTGTAATTGAAAATAGGCAATAAATACCAAAAGAAAAGAGGTACAAGCTGTGACACTTCAGAGAAGAGAGATGTTGTTTTGGTCTGGGATTATCTTAAACCCTTTATAGCATTTTGTGGCATTCTGAGTGGATCCTTAAAGGATAATACAGGGTATGTAGGCTTTGGGTAAAAAGAAATCCCAGGAGAATAATGTGATCAATATGCCGTTATTATCAAGCAGTGATAGGTACAAAATTAATAGAACACATTTAATGATATACATCCTTAATAAATATTAAAATGGATGTTTTTGAGTTATACTTATGTGTGTTACATATTTGGATCATCTACAAATTGAAGATAATTATGCCTACCTTGTGAGGTTTAATATAGGAAAAAAAGATGCTTAGAGAATTTGAATAACTTGAGATCATTTAATTAGTAAGTTATAGAAATTGAGTTAAGAATCAGGGTTATGTGAATATTACATGTATTCTTTTTCTTTTTGGTATGATGTCTTCCATTGTGCTTCATGGTAATTAGGCCTAAAACATTTAGCAGTTTATGTTCTTGCCTAAAATTCATTTTTAGTTTTTCTTTTCTGACTTAGAAATACAGTAAAATCTCTTCACAGATCAGCATTAAAAAATTTTGCAATCAATCTTAATGCTAGGAAATACTAACTTTGCACCCCAAGTGAAAGGTTCCCCTCTTCCCCAAGGGAAGAATTCCATTCTTCTCATTAAAATTTTCCTCAATTGCACAGTTACAGTTTCTATAGATAGCAGGGAAGATTCAAACATCTTAATCACCATATAGAAACACACTGATATTCATCTATTCACAATGAAAAACCATTATTCTCTTCTTTAATCTTCCAGAACCATGGTTCCCTGTATTCCTCTCATGTATGCCCATTGGTTTAGTTAGTTCCCTATTCATGCTCACTGGCCTAGACTTTCATTCATTGCCAATACAAATACATACACACACACACTTCTTATGAGAAGCCTATGAGTCACTTTGCAGGACTCTTTCCTTGCCTGAGTGTAGAGGCAGTAGGGTTTGAAACAGTATAAATATTGTATTCTGAAGGAGTGAATTGCCTGCCATACAGTGATAGCATGTTCACAGCACTGCAGAGTGATGAGTATGGCCAGTCTGGGGATGGTGGCATAAGGGAAGGAGAATAGAATTCTGGGAGCATAAATATGGAAATGGGACAGTTAAGAGAGGGCCTAGTGAAAAGGAACAACCTAGATTCTCTTTTTATTTTTCATTTCAGTCTCTTTGCACCCCTGAACTTTCTGCCACTGACTACATCCAAAGTCAGCTGTCATCATGGCTGTAATCCAGGGGCATACTATAGAGCCAGGGTCAGCAAACTATAGTCAATTGGCCACATCCAGCCTGTCTCCTGCTTTTGTTCAGTCCATGAGCTGAGAATTATTTTTACATTTTTAACAATTGAAAAAAGTCAGAAGAAGCATACTATTTGGGGATGTGACAGTTCTATGAAATTCATATATCAGTCCCAAAATAAAGTTTTATTGAAACACAGCCATATTCATTCATCCATTTTCTGTGGATGATTTTGTGCTACAACAGCAGAGTTGAGTAGTTCCCAAAGAAACGCTATAGAATGCTCTTATAATTTCTCACTGCTACTATAAATCATAATGCTGCAGTTATCAGCATTCTGAATGCCACATATATTAACTATCTGTGTGAAAAGACAGTTTCAAAAATGAAATACTTAAAATCTCATTACAGATTAGCATTAACAAATGAAATTTGCAGTTAATTCTGTTGATTGGAAACACTGATTTTGAATGCAAACTAAATGAAATGTTACTGCTTCTTTTTCAAAAAAAAAAAAAAAAGAATTTCATTCTTCTCATTAGTAGACTTGTATTAGAAAAAAGTTCTCTATTTTTGAAAAGTGAAGTTGCTCAGCCGTGTCCGACTCTTTGCGACCCCATGGACTGTAGCCCACCAGGCTCCTCCGTCCATGGGATTCTCCAGGCAAGAATACTAGAGTGGGTTGCCATTTCCTTCTCCAGGGGATCTTCCCAACCCAGGGATCAAACCCAGGTCTCCCACATTGCAGGCAGACGCTTTAACCTCTGAGCCACCAGGGAAGCTCCCTCTATTTTTTTTTCTCTATTTTTAGTATATTTTAAATTTTGTCAAGAAAAATATAGTTTATTTTCTCTTTTATAATGTAAGTACTTTCATAATATCCTCTATTTTGCCTCTTGGCTTACAAAACCTAAAACATTTACTATCTGTTCCTTTACAGAAAAAAAAAAAAAAAGCCAATTCCTGGCATAAAATGTTGGAGAACTTACTGGAAAAAGAATCAAGAAATATTGGAAATAATCCTGTAGCCTGCAAGCCATAGAATAGAGTTTTTAAAATTTGCTTTGTGTTTTTCCTGTGTTCTTCACTGGAGTATTGGAAATCATGTGCTATAGATTTTAAATAACTCAAATGGCCACGCAGCAGCAAATAAGTATGAGAGATTCAAATATCTATCCCATTAAAAGTTTAGAGCTGATGCCTATAATTAACCCCTTCTATGGGCGTACTAAAAAAGAGGGGAAAAGCCTCAAAAATGAAGAAAAAAAAAAAGCAACAAACCAAACAAAACAATCTTTTTCCTTCTATGCTCAGATTTTGACGTGGATTTTGTCAGTACAAGGAAGTTAAGTTTTCACTTTACATGAATGACTTTATACTTGCCTGTATGCTGTTTTTAAATGCCAAATATATCTTACTTAAGTAATGCTATGGTTAAGCACATTTGAGGCATATTTAAGACGTTCTCTGGAGTGCCAGGGCAAATAAAGAGGTAAAGATGGGAGAAATACATCTACATGAATATCACAGAGAGATCACCTAGTCAGTGATGGGTCACAGTTGACACAGCACAGGGTTGTCCCTATCTGTCACATAGCTATATACTAGAGCAGGCTATTAAGTCTAGCTACAAGGATATATTCATGCTTTCATTTATTTCTATTCAACAGTTATGCAGTTGGAACTGTGCTGGGTACAGAGAGTGGGAGGAAGATATGATCAATGCCATTAATGATCTCACAGTCTAGTGGGAGGAAAAAACAGATAAAAAAATAGAAGAAAATGTAATAAGTGGTGGTATGTATATTCCATTATTACTTGTACACAATGAGATGAGAAAAGAGATGAGATTCTACTAGCTCTATCTTGGGAAATTAGGAAAAGCTTCACAACAAAAATGGCCTTTCGGCTGAATTTCTATAGGTGAGAAGGAATTAAAGAAAAAGAATTATGCAGAAGATGAAAATCATAGCACAAAAGAACATTTTTTGGTGTGTGTCCTAGAATAAAGTTTCGTACAGCTAGAATACATCCTACTTCTTTATTATGGGTGTTCAGGGAAGAACAAATGGAAGGTGAGAGTAGAAATGTTTCTTTAATTTAGGGAAAGATTGAAAATACTTGTTTTTTCTTCTTGGTAGTGGTGATGGTGGTGGTTTAGTCATTAAGTTGCGTCTGATTCTTTCGACCCCATGGATTGTAGCCTGCCAGGCTTCTCTGTCCATGGGATTCACCAGGCAAGAATACTGGAGTAGGTTGCCATTTCCTTCTCCAGGGGATCTTCCTGACCCAGGAATCAAACCCTGGACTTCTGCATTGCAGGCAGATTCTTTACTGACTGAGCTACATAGTAGCCTTTTTCTTCTTACTACTTATGAAGTGTATTTCTCACTGGAGGAATAAATAATACAAGAGGACTTAAAATGGAAAGATAGCTTTATACCTATTTTATATCTATTTTAAAGGTCAACATTTGTATCTAAGAGTAATGATCATTTCTAAAAATACTCAACTTTACAGTGCTTCTTTAGAACAGTAATTATTATTTTAAAGCATTAAAAAAATTCACAGGTACAATGTACTTTCTAATGCACTCTTCCATTTTGAAACTCATGATATTTGTTTGAAGTGTTTATAGTCCCATTTTATTAGATGAGAAAAGAGAAGCCAGTAGAGTTTGATTGAATTACTTCAACATCAGAGCTTAATATAATTCAGAACAGAGATTCTTATCCCTCAAGACCAAAGCTGAACTCATTTGCCATTGTCAACCACACCTCCCTGAATCACCTTTAAAATAGTTAACTTGTTTTTGAACATAGTTTCAATGACTTACACCATCTGGACAGGGCAAATCAATTTAGATGGAATCAGTTTGGTGATGTGTTTCAATTCAGTGGCACTGTTATCCATTTGAAGCTTTTCCTTGGTAGCGAGTCTTCGTAGACCCTCTGCTAAAATCACATGTGAGTTTCCATTTGTGAATATAATTTCCCTACATTTTGACAGCAGAGGAGTGAAAAGTTAGTAAAGCACTGAGTTCATGACTGTAACTGAATCTGAAAAAGTCCTTGACTGCATAGAGAGTGACACTGACAAAAAACCCCAGGTGACAATGGGAGACATTTATGGCCTCAGGTTATCAGCAAGTTCTATGGGACTATTGTCATTTTTAGTACTGGTGAGGCTGATGGCTTGCTTGTCTCTGTAATCCCTACATCACTAGTTAACCTTCTTTGAGATGTCAATCTCCCAGTCTCAAGGAAAATGAAACATGAAAGAGAGAAATGAAGTGTAAGCAATGTTGCATCCTGAAATCTAGACCTGGAAGGCTACAGTGAATATAGGCATGAACACAAAGTGATTAAAAAAGATACACAGCTGTTCACTTGTGGGCTTATTATGCAAAATAAATATCATTGAATTATGATGAATTAAAAGATTTGGCTATTATGTTATTTGAATCCCAAATAAGAATCACAGTATGGATAACTTCTGCAACCATTTGTCCTAAGTTACTCTACAGCTCAAATTGACTTACTCTATTAATATCTAAATTCCACTGGGACATAGACAAATATTAGCTAAAAAGTTTTTGGAAATTTCTGCTTCATAGACCAATATATCCTCAATGCTTAACAGAGTAGTGAGAACATAATAATCTCAATATGTTAACACATATTGTAATCTCAGTAACAGTGCCAGTTATAATAGCCCTTTCCTACACACCCCTCTCTACTTCCAATCCCCATCCCTTCTCCAAAAACTTCCTCCGAAAGACAAAAAAAGACTTTCAGAAGCATTTGCTGAATGTAGGCTGGCTTGTAGGAGAATACTCTGACAATAGAAACCAGAAAAAGGATGAACAATGTAATTTCAAGTAAAGAAATCCTGTGGGAAGAGGTTAGTCTCAATAATACTCAATAAATCTCAGCTAGACAATTTTTGAAAATTTACCTAAATCCCAGTTATTTTAGCATTGGCAGGTACCATAATTCTCTGTCATGACTTTCTATTTCTCAAGGTGTAGTCTGCAAGTTCCTTTCAGGGAATCTACAACATTCACACAATTTTCTTTTTTTTTTTTAATATTGGATTATAATTGATTTACAATGTTTTATCCGTTTCAAGTGTTCAAAAAAGTGATACACATGCACATATATATATGTAAAATATTATTTTAAGAACTCTTTTACAATTTAGATTATTGTAGAATATTGAGTAACCTTTCCTGTGCTATGCAGTACATCCTTACTGGTTATCTATTTATATATAGTAGTGTGTATATGTCAGTCCCAAATTCCCAATCTAAGCCTCACCCTGCTTTCCCTTTGGTAATCATAAGTTTGTTTTCTATGTCTGTGAGTCTGTTTTTGTTTGGTAAGTAAGTTCATTTGCATCATTTTTAAAAAATATTCCATATATAAGTGATACCATATGATATTTGTCTTTGTCTGACTTCACTTAGTTTGATAATCTCTATGCACACTATTTTTGTCATAACCCTTTAATTCATTAATTGTGTTGATATTCACATTGATGGTACAAAATTGTGATGGTTAAAACTGCAGGAGCTTTGGTATGAAATAACACAGTGACACTACTGTGTTGTAAGATTAGTCTTTGCATTCTTCACCACTAGTTTCAATTAAGAATGTCCTTGATGAAATATAAAATTTGTTAATTTCATTAAAGCTTAACACTTATGTATACATCTTAATAAATATGTCTTACTAGTCTCTGATGAAATGGAAACTCATGTAAATTACTTCAGTATATTGAAGTACTATAATTGTCTCAAGGAAAAGCATATATGCCATCGTTTGAGGTATGTGCTCAAAAGACTTTTTTTTTTTCCATAGAAAATTATTTTTACTTGAAAGGATGCATGTAGGTAGACTAAGGATGAATGTAAGTAAACTATTGCTATTCAGACTCGGATATGCGGCCGATATTTTCTCAAAAATGAATGAGGTGAGTCTGTTACTTCAATGAAAATAACTGGCAGTATTTTTTGCCAGTAATGATAATATTTAAGATTTCAAGCAGAAATGAGCATTTTTGAAAATTTGTTACTGTTATCCCTTCTGTGAGATTGACAAATTCCCAATACTTAAAGATTTTTCTGATAACATTAGTGGTGATAATAATAAAGGTGATTTTGTGATATTATATAGTAAAATATGTCAATATTTGGAATATATTTATAACTTAATGAATGAATATTTTCCAAATGATGAATATCAGATGGTATAAAATCATGTATAAAAGATCCACTGAAAGTGGAAGTTTATCAATAGCTTTTATTGCATTAATAACAAAGTACAGACAGTTAACTAAGAAACTATGACCTGGTCAAGTTTTGGTACAGTAAAGTTTTAAGGAATAACTAGTTTTCACTAGACAGAAAGGAAGAGAAGAGTCCGTGTCAATGGCAAACTTATATAGATTCACAGGAACATGAAAGAGCATGGTTTGTTTGAGGAAGTACATCTGGTTTCAAGTTGCTGGGGGATAAAATGAGAAGTGCAAAGGGACAGGAAATGAGCTAGATCATCAAGGGTCATGTATGAAATTATAAGAATATAGATTTTATCATATAGCCGATTTGAAAAAAAAAACTGGAATTTGTCTAATATTTTATCTGAGAAAGTGTGCACCATAGATTTATTCTGAAAAGCAACATTGGCAGCTACTGCAATACTTCAAGTAAAAGACAAAATTTGATGATTGCAATAAGACAGTGGTAGTGAGTGTTGGAAAGTAGAAGACTGTTTCAAAATCTGTTTGTGTTGAAATAAAAATAAATGACTTAGAGACTGAATATTGATAATGCTAAAGAACAACAAATAAACATCAGCCTATCCAAGACATCTATTTCCTTTTAAGTGAGCCTTGGTAATTTATATCTTTCAAGGACTTTGTCCATGTCATTAAAGTTGTAGAATTTACTGACATAAAGTTGTTCGTATGATTCTCTTTTGGTACTTGTAGAGTCTCTGGGGAGATCACCTTTCTTATTCCTGGTATTGTAATATGTGTGTTCTCTCTTTATCCTACTGTCTCTTCCAGGGACTCCAGTCACACATATAAACAGTTCAGTTCAGTCACTCAGTCATGTCCAGCTCTTTGTGATCCCATTAACTGCAGCACACCAGACTTCCCTGTCCATCACCAAGACCTGGACCCTACTCAAACTCATGTCCATCCCGTCAGTGATGCCATTCAACCATGTCATCCTCTGTCGTCCTCTTCTTCTCCTGCCTTCAAACTTTCCCAGCATCAGAGTCTTTTCCAATGAGTCAGTTCTTCCCATCAGGTGGCCAAAGTATTGGAGTTTCACGTTCAGCATCAGTCCTTCTGATGAATATTCAGGACTGATTTCTTTTAGGATGGACTGGTTGGATCTCCTTGCAGTCCAAGGGACTCTCAAGAATCTTCTTCAATACCACAGTTCAAAAGCATGAATTTTTTGGCACTCATCTTTCTCTATAGTCTAACTCTCACATCCATATGTAACTATTGGAAAAACTATAGCTTTGACTAGAAGGACCTTTGTTGGTAAAGTAATGTCTCTGCTTTTCAATATACTACGTTGCTCATAGCTTTTCTTCCAAGGAAAAAGGGTCTTTTAATTTCATGGCTGCAGTCACCATCTACAGTGATTTTGGAGCCCCCCAAATAAAGTTTCTTTCTGTTTCCATTGTTTCCCCATCTATTTGCCATGAATTGATGGGACAGGATGCCATGATCTTAGTGTTCTGAATGTTCAGTTTTAGGCCAACTTTTTCACTCTACTCTTTCACTTTTATCAAGAGGTTCTTTAGTTCTTCTTCCCTTTCTGCCATAAGGGTGGTGTCATTTGCATATCTGAGGTTACTGATGTTTCTCCCGGCAATCCTGATTCCAGCTTGTGCTTCATCCAGCCTAGCATTCCACGTGATCTACTCTGCATATAAATTAAATAAACAGGGTGACAATACACAGCCTTGACAAATTCCTTTCCCAATTTGGGACCAGTCTGTTGTTCCATGTCCAGTTCTAACTATTGTTTCCTGACCTGCATACAGGTTTCTCAGGAGGCAAGTCAGGTGGTCTGGTATTCCCATCTCTTTCAGAATTTTCCATAGTTTGTGGTGATCCACACAGTCAAAGGCTTTGGCATAGTCAGTTGTTTTTCTGGAACTCTATTGCTTTTTTGATGATTCAACGGATGTTGGCAATTTGATCTCTGGTTCTTCTGCCTCTTCTAAATCCATCTTGAACATCTGGAAGTTCATGGTTCACGTACTGTTGAAGCTTGGCTTAGAGAATTTTGAGCATTACTTTGCAAGTGTGTGAGATAAGTGCAATAGTGTGGTAGTTTGAACATTCTTTGGCATTGCCTTTCTTTGAGATTGGAATGAAAACTAACCTTTTCCAGTCCTGTGGCCACGGCTGAGTTTTCCAGATATGCGGGCATATTGAGTATAGCACTTTCACAGCATCATCTTTCAGGATTTGAAATTGCTCAGCACATATATTATGTCATCTAAAGTTGTCTCATGATTTACTGATGCTCTGTTCTTTTCTTCTTTCTCTTTATTTCCTTCTTTCCTTTATTTTTCCTCCCCATATTTCATTTTGATGAGTTCTTATTGTTATATCTTTAAATTTAACTTTTTCTTTTGCAATATATAATCTTTGTCCATCCAGTGTATTTTTTAACCACATTCATGATAGCCATCATCATTAGATATTTGATTTGAATCAATTTTATATCTTTTATGTCTACTATGTAATACAGTTATAATAATTGTTTTAAAGATCTTGTCTTTTATTTTTAACATCTGTGTAAGTTTTGAGCCCATTATAATTGATCGGTCTTTCTTCTTCTTATTGGTTGTATTGCTCTGCCTCTTTGCATGACTCAGTTTTTTACTGGATATTAGATATTGTCATTTTACCTTCTTGGATGTTGCATATTTTTCCATTCCTAAAAATATTCTTGATTTTTTTTCTGAGATGCAGTTGAATTGTTTGGGTATAGACTGATACTTTTGGAAATTACTGTTTGATTTGTTGAGTGGGACTGAAAAATTATTCAACCTATATTTATTATTTCCCACAAATAAGCCAAGACCCTCTTCTTAATGACCTGTGAATCGTAAGGTTTTCCAGTCTCTGCTGGGAACAAGGACTATTTCTAGTCTTATTCTTTCCCAGGCCTTGGGTAGTTTTCTCATGTGCATTTGCTGATCAGTTGTTGTTTTCAGTCACTAAGTCACTCTGACTCTTTGCAACCCTATGGACGTTTGCTCAAATTCATGTCAGTGATGCCATCTAACCATCTCATCCTCTGTTGCTCCCTTCTGCTGCATTCAATTTCTCCTAGCATCAGGGTCTTTTCAATGAATCATCTCTTCGCATCAGGTGGCCAAAGTACTAGAGTGTCAGCTTCAGCATCAGTCCTTCCAATGAATATTCAGGGTTGATTTCCTTTAAAATTGACTGGTTTGATCTTACTGTCCAAGGGATTGTCAAGAGTCTTCTCCAGGATCACAATTCCAAAACATCAATTCTTTGGCGTTCAATCTTCTTCATGGTCCACCTCTCACATCCATATCTGACCACTGGGAAAACCATAGTTTTGACTATATGGACCTTTGTCAGCCAAGCCTCAGTTTTAAATATGCTGCCTACATTTGTCATAACGTTTCCTCAAAGGAGCTAGTATTTTTTAATTTCATGGCTAAAGCCACCATCTGCAGTGATTTTGGTGCATTTGTGGATTAGTACTCAGTTTAATACTCAAGGAGACCTCTACAGATCTCTGGTGTTTGCTCTCTGTATAGCAATTTCCTTTCTGGTAGTCTGTTTTTTGAACTCTAATCCCTTTGGTCTCTCCAGACTCTGAACAATATCTCCTCAATTCAGACACTCTTACCGGCTCAACCTGAATTCTCTCTTCCTGTGACACATCCTGGAAACTCTCTTGAGGCAGTGATATGGGACAGTTGTAAGCCTTACTTTGTTTCCTGCTTCTCAGGTGTCACTGTCCTTCATGGCTTGGAATTCAGTGATTTGAAAACCATTATTTCATATATTTTTGTCCACTTGGTCTATTTGTTTACAGATGGGAGAGTATATCTTGTCTTGTCCCTCTTGTTCTATGTTGGTCAGAAGCAGAAGTCTGGGAGCTTTTTTAAATTTTTTTTTATTGATGGATAACTGCTTTGCTGGAGCAGCCTTGAAGAGATACCCCACGTCCAAGGTAAGAGAAACTCAAGTAACATGGTAGGCGCTGAGAAAGGGCATCAGAGGGCAGACAGACTGAAACCACAATCACAGACAACTAGCCAATCTGATCACATGGACCACAGCTTGTCTAAGTCAATGAAACTAAGCCATGCCATGTGGGGCTACCCAAGACAAAGGGGTCATGGTGGAGAAGTCTGACAGAATGTGGTCCACTGGAGAAGGGAATGGCAAACCACTTCAGTATTCTTGCCTTGAGAACCCCATGAACAGTATGAAAAGGCAAAAAGATAGGACACTGAAAGATGGGTGCCCAATATGTCATTAGAGATTAGTGGAGAAATAACTCCAGAAAGAATGAAGGGATGGAGCCAAAGCAAAAACAACACCCAGTTGTGGATGTGACTGGTGATAAAAGTAAGGTCTGATGCTGTAAAGAGCAATATTGCATAGGAACCTAGAATGCTAGGTCTATGAATCAAGAAAAATTGGAAGTGGTCAAACAGGAGATGACAAGAGTGAACATCGTGGGGGCTCCATTAAGTCGGTCTGTAAGAGCGCGGTGGATGACAAGGCAGAGAAAGGCTCCCAGGCACCAGGCTCCCAGCAGCCAAATGCCATTGCAGTTGGGAAAGAGCCGCTTGCCTCCAAGGACCCCACTTCTGCTAAACATTCCCTGCTGTCCGCTCCCAAGTCCAAGACTTCCCAGCTCAATTCTGCAGCGCCCTCGTCTCCTGGGTGCAGGCAGTCTGCTGAGAAATCCTCCAAAAAGTTACCTTCTAGCATGCAAACCTCTGCACGGCCTTCTCAGAAACCCAGTGATACTTCTGCAGTCCAAGTGTTTTATCTGTGAAGATGTTAATTTATTTAGAACCTCTTCCCTCCACCAAAAAAAAAAGAAGAGTGAACGTCAACATTCTAGGAATCAGCGAACTAAGCTGGACTGGAATGGGTGAATTTAATTCAGATGACCATTATATCTACTACCGGAGAAGGTAATGGCACCCCACTCCAGTACTCTTGCCCGGAAAATCCCATGGACGGAGGAGCCTGGTAGGCCACAGTCCATGGGGTCGCTAAGAGTCGGACACGACTGAGCGACCTCACTTTCACTTTTCACTTTCATGCATTGGAGAAGGAGATGGCAACACACTCCAGTGTTCTTGCCTGGAGAATCCCAGGGATGGGGGAGCCTGATGGGCTGCCGTCTATGGGGTTGCACAGAGTCAGACACGACTGAAGTGACTTAGCAGCAGCAGCAGCATATCTACTACTGTGGGCAAGAATCCCTTAGAAGAAATGGAGTAGCCATCATAGCCAACAAAAGAGTCCAGAATGCAGTACTTGGATGCAATCTCAAAAATGACAGAATGATCTCTGTTCGTTTCCAAGGCAAACAATTCAATATCACAGTAATCAAAGTCTATGCTCCAACTGCTAAGGCTGAAGAAGCTGAACGGTTGTATGAAGACCTAAAAGACATTTTAGAACTAACACCCAAAAAAGATGTCATTTTCATTATAGGAGATTGGAATGTAAAAGTACAAAGTCAAGAAATACCTGGAGTAACATGCCAATTTGGCCTTGGAGTACAGAATGAAGCATGGCAAAGGCTAACAGAGTTTTGCCAAGAGAATGCACTGGTCATAGCAAAGACCCTCTTCCAACAACACAAGAGAAGACTCTACACATGAACTTCACCAGATGGTCAACACGGAACTCAGATTGATTATATTATTTGCAGCCAAAGATGGAGAAGCTCTATACAGTCAGCAAAATCAAGGCCAGGAGCTGACTCTGGCTCAGATCATAAATTCCTTATTGCCAAATTCAGACTTAAATTGAAGAAAGTAAGGAAAACCACTAGACCATTCAGGTATGACCTAAATCAAATCCCTTATGATTATATAGTGGAAGTGAGAAATAGTTTCAAGGGACGAGACCTGATGGATAGAGTGCCTGAAGAACTATGGATGGAGGTTTGTGACATTTTACAAGAGGCAGGGATCAAGACCACCCCCAAGGAAAAGAAATACAAAAAAGGAGAATGGCTGTCTGAGGAGGCCTTACATATAGCTGTGAAAAGAAAAGAAGCAAAAAGCAAAGGAGAAAAGGAAAGATACACCCATTTGAATGCAGAGCTCCGAAGACTACCAAGGAGAGATAAAAAAGCCTTCCTCAGCAATCAATGCAAAGAAATAGAGGAAAACAATAGAATAAGAAAGACTAGAGATCTCTTCAAGAAAATTAGAGATACCGAGGGAATATTTCATGTAAATATGGGCTCAGTAAAGGACAGAAATGGTATGGACATAACAGAAGCAGAAGCTTTTAAGAAGAGGTGGCAAGAATACACAGAAGAACTATACAAAAACGATCTTCATGACCCAGATAATCATGATGGTGTGATCATTGACCTAGAGGCAGACATCCTGGAATGTGAAGTCAAGTGGGCCTTAGGAAGTATCACTATGAACAAAGCTAGTGGAGGTGACGGAATTCCAATTGAGCTATTTCAACTCCTAAAAGATGATACCGTGAAAGTGCTGCACTCAATATGTCAGCAAATTTGAAAAACTCAGCAGTCGCCACAGGACTGGAAAAGGTTAGTTTTCATTCCAATCCCAAAGAAAAGAAATGACAAAGAAAGCTCAAACTAATGCACAATGGCTCTCATCTCACACGCTAGTAAAGTAATGCTCAAAATTCTCCAAGGCAGGCTTCAGCAATATGTGAACAATTAACTTCCAGATGTTCACGCTGGTTTTAGAAAAGACAGAAGAACCATAAATCAAATTGCCAACATTCGCTGGATCATCGAAAAAACAAGAGAGTTCCAGAAAAACGTCTATTTCTGCTTTATTGACTATGCCAAAACCTTTGACTGTGTGGACCACAATAAACTGTGGAAAATTCTGAAAGAGATGGGAATACCAGACCATCTGACCTGCCTCTTGAGAAACCTGTATGCAGGTCAGGAAGCAACAGTTAGCACTGGACATGGAACAACAGACTGGTTCCAAATAAGGAAAGGAGTACGTCAAGGCTGTATATTGTCACCCTGCTTATTTAACTTATATGCAGAGTACATTGTGGGAAATGCAGGGCTGGATGAAGCACAAGCTGTAATCAAGATTGCTGGGAGAAATATCAATAACCTCAGATATGCAGATGACACCACCGTTATGGCAGAAAGTGAAGAAGAACTAAAGAGCCTCTTGATGAAAGTGAAAGAGGAGAGTGAAGAAGTTGGCTTAAAACTCAACATTCAGAAAACGAAGATCATGGCATCCAGTCCCATCACCTCATGGCAAATAGATGGGGAAACAGTGGAAACAGTGACTGACTTTATTTTTTTGGGGATCCAAAATGACTGCAGATGGTGACTGCAGCCATGAAATTAAAAGATGCTTACTCCTTGGAAGGAAAGTTATGGCCAACCTAGACAGCATATTAAAAAGCAGAGACATTACTTTGTCAACAAAGATCCATCCAGCCAAGGCTATGGTTTTCCAGTATGTATGAATATGATAGTTGGACTATAAAGAAAGCTGAGTGCCAAAGAATTTATGGTTTTGAACTTTGGTTCTGGAGAAGACTTTTGAGAGTCCCTTGGACTGCAAGGAGATCCAACCAGTCTATGCTAAAGGAGATCAGTCCTGGGTGTTCATTGGAAGGACTGATGTTGAAGCTGAAACTCCAATACTTTGGCCACCTGATGTGAAGAGCTGACTCATTTGAAGAGACCCTGATGCTGGGAACGATTGAAAGCAGGAGGAGTAGGGGACAACAGAAGATGAGATGGTTATATGGTATCACTGACTCAATGGACATGGGTTTGGGTAGACTCTGGGAGTTGGTGTTGGACAGGGAGGCCTGGCATGCTGTGATTCATGGGGTCGCAAAGAGTCAGACATGACTGAGTGACGGAACTGAACTGAATTGCTTTACAATGTTGTGTTGGTTTCTGCCTTACAACAGTGTGAGTCAGCCATCAGTTCAATTCAGTTCAGTTCAGTCGCTCAGTCGTGTCCGACTCCTTGCGACCCCATGAATCGCAGCATGCACACACACTATTATATGATATTTGTTTTGTACTTTCTGACTTACTTCACTCAGTATAACAGGCTCTAGGTTCATCCACCTCACTAGAACTAACTCAACTCCGTTCCTTTTAATGGTTGAGTAATATTCCATTGCATATATGTACCACATCTTCTTGGTTGCTATTTTTAATATATGCTTGCCCTTCTGCTAGTCTCTATCTATTCAGAGACAGCAAGTCCCATAATACAACAAGGTAGAAAGTAGGAATTGAAATGGAAATGTCACATGTCATACTGGGAAATGTAATCCTGAAAAACCATTTATATAGAAACAGAAGCAGAAAGAATCCATGTATAAACACTTGCTGAGAAGTATGATTTTCATGTATGAAAATGTGGATGGAGTATTCAAGGAGAAGCTGTGCGGACCCTAGATTAATATACCACTTAGAATATGAGACTGAGGCATGAAATGAAATAGATGAAACTGTCCCACTTCAGTTGGAAAGAATAATATGGCTACAAAATTCCTGTTTAGAAAAACAGAAGAAGCTAACAAAAGACAAGAAAAAGGATTCATAACCAGTGGTCAGTGATTACTTGTACTTCCCATCTTATACAACAGGGTATCAAGCTACTGTTATTTTTCTTACCAGTGAAGCATATTCCTTTCCCTTCTTTGCTTCCCTCCTTCCTTAAGCAGGGCTTCCCTTGTGGTTCAGCTGGCCAAAAAAAAAAAAATCTGCCTGCAATGCCTGAGACCTGGTTCAGTCCCTGGGTTGAGAAAAATCCCATAGAGAAGGGATAGGCTTCAGTATTCCACTTCAGTATTCAGTATCCACTTCAGTATTCTGGCCTGGAAAATTCCATGGACTGTATAGTCCATGGGGTCACAAAGAGTTGGACACGACTGAATGACTTTCACTTTTCCTTAAGCAAAAATAACTATCATTTACTGAACCTTTACTATGCAAAGGCTCTGTTCTTAGTGCTTAAAATACACTAATTCATTTAATACTCAAAACAAAACTTTAAGAGATATTATTATCCCCATTTTTATAGAGATGGAATCGAGGCACAGACAGTTCAAGTTACTTATCCAAGGTCATCTGGTCAGTGGCAGAGATGAATTTAATCCCAGTCAGTTTGGTTGTATGTGGGAAAAAGTGTTAGTTGCTCAGTCCTGTCCAACTTTTTGTGACCCCATGGACTGTATCCCACCATGATACTCTAGCCATGGTATTTCCTAGGCAAGAATACTGGAGTGGGTAGCCATTTCCTTCTCCAGGAGATCTTCCTAACCCAGAGATTGAACCTGGGTCTCCTACACTGCAGACAAATTCTTTACTGTCTGAGCCATCAGGGAAAGCTTTGGCTCCATAGTCATTGCCTTTAACCACTATGGTATATAACTATCTAGAACCAATGGAGAAACAGGCTCAAAAAAGAATATTTTCCAGATAATAACACGTTATTCCAATTTTTCACAAATTCTTATTATGCACAGATTATCACCCATGAACTATTTATAATAATGTTTTTTAATTTCTTTTAAGGGATACATCAAATACTTATCTTTCACAAGTTCTAAGTAGTATTTGACTGCTCCCTTATCCTTGAAAGATGTTATATTTCCCTGTTATCTGAGAAAACTACTTCCTTGACCTGCCTCCCCTTCTCTGCCAATTCATGTACCCAATAAATATTTACTGAGACATTTAATTTGTGCCATTCTTTTGGTATTGAAGTTATAGTGAGAGATTTGAAGTCACTGCCCTGATGAGACCGAATTCTAGTGAAAAAGAAAGACAATTTAAAAGTAATGCATAATTGTGAAACTTCAAATACTGTGGAAGAGTAAGGGAATAACCAGAAACATTGCCTTGCCCCATCCCAATCCCACGTTCAAGAAGTAATCATGCTAATAATTTGGTGTGCTTTCTTTCAGATCTGTAGGTAAGGATATACATACAATGTGCTATTTATACACACATATATGTATACATAAATATACACATACATACATATACACTTAAGTACGTCTAGACACACAGAGAGAAATATATTTGGACTTAGTTTTCTATAAAACTGATTATACAACACATTTGTCTACAACTAGCTTTATTCATTTAATAAGGAATCATTAATATCTTCCACATACTTGATGTTTATTTTTTCCTTTATACTTTAATCATTCTCAGTTGATGGGCATTTAGGTAATTTCCAAATTTTGTTTTTTTCCTTTTATTTTATTTTATTTTTTTTTGACTTTCATATATTTTATTTTTTATTTTTTTTTAATTTAATTTTATTTTTATTTATTTTTTCATTTTTATTTCTTTTTTTAATTTTTTTATTTTATTTTATTTTTAAACTTTACATAATTGTATTAGTTTTGCCAAATATCAAAATGAATCCGCCACAGGTATACATGTGTTCCCCATCCTGAACCCTCCTCCCTCCTCCCTCCCCATTCCATCCCTCTGGGTCGTCCCAGTGCACCAGCCCCAAGCATCCAGTATCGTTACAATGAATACCTTTGTACATGAATATTTGGGTGTTAATGCTAATATTTTCTTAGGATCAGTTCAATTCAATTACTCAATAGTGTCTGACTCTTTGCAACCCCATGGACTTAAGCACACCAGGCTTCCCTGTCCATCAGGTTGCCCAAACTCATGTTCATAGAGTTGGTGATGCCATCCAACCAACCCAGCCTCTGCTTTCCCCTTCTCCTCCTGCCTTCAATCTTTTCCAGCATCAGGATCTTTTCCAGTGAGTCAGCTGTTCATAGCAGGTGGCCAAAGTATTGAAGCTTCAGCTTTAGCATCAGTCCTTCCAATGAATATTCAGGACTGATTTCCTTTAAGATTGAATAGTCGGATCTCCTTGCAATCCAAGGGACTCTCAAGAATGTTCTCCATAACCACAATTCAAAACCATCCATTCTTTGGCACTCAGCTTTCTTTATGATCCAAATCTCATATCCATACATGACTACTGGAAAAACCATAGCTTTGACTAGACAGACCTTTGTTGGCAAAGTAATGTCTCTGCTTTTTAATATGCTATCTAGATTTGTCATAGTTTTTCTTCCAATGAGCAAGCATCTTTTAATTTCATGATTGCAGTCACCAGTTCAGTTCAATTTCTCAGTCATGTCTGACTCTTTGAACCCCAATGGATTTCAACATGTCAGGCTTCTCTGTATATCACCAACTCCCAGAGCTTGCTCAAACTCATGTCCATCAAGTCAGTGATGTCATTCAAACATCTCATCCTCTGTGGTCCCCTTCTCCTGCCTTCAATCTTTTCCAGCATCAGTATCTTTTCCAATGAGTTAGTTATTTGCATCAGGTGGGGATTTTGGAACCCAAGAAAATAAAGTCTGTCACAGTTTCCATTGTTTCCCCATCTATTTCCCATGAAATGATGGGAACAGATGCCATGATCTTAGTTTCTTGAACGTTGAGTTTTTAGCCAGCTTTTTCTCTCTCCTCTTTCACTTTCATCAAGAGGCTCTTTAGTTCCTCTTTGCTTTCTGCCATAAGTGTGGTGTCATCTGCATACCTGAGGTTATTGATATTTCTCCTAGCAATCTTAATTCCAGTTTGTGCTCCATCCAGCACGGCATTTTGCATGATGTACTCTGCATAGAAGTTAAATAAGCAGAGTGACAATATACAGCCTTGACGTACTCCTTTTCCAATTTGGAACCAGTCCATTGTTCCATGTCCTGTTCTAACTGTTGCTTCTTGACCTGCATACAGATTTCTCAGGAGGCAGGTAAAGTGGTCTGGGATTCTCATCTCTTGAAGAATTTTCCACAGTTCACTGTGATCTACAGTCAAAGGCTTTAGCATGGTCAATGATACATAAGTAGATGTTTTTCTGGAATCCTCTTGCTTTTTTGATGATTCAACGGATGTTGGCAATTTGATCTCTGGTTCCTCTGCCTTTTCTAAACCCAGCTTGAACATCTGGAAGTTCTCGGTTCATGTACTGTTGAAGCCAACTTGGAGAATTTTGAGCATTACTTTGCTAGCATATGAAACGAGTGCAATTGTGTGGTAGTTTGAACATTCTTTGGCATTGCCTTTCTTTGAGATTGGAATGAAACCTGACCTTTTCCAGTCCTGTGGCCACTGCTGTGTTTTCCAAACTTGCTGGCATATGCAGCAGTTTAACAGGATCATCTTTGAGAATTTGAAATAGCTCAGTTGAAATTCCATCCCCTCTGCTAGCTTTGTTTGTAGTGATGCTTCCTAAGGCCCACGTGACTTCACTCTCCAGGATGTCTAGCTCTAAGTGAGTGATCACACCATCATGATTATCTGGGTCATGAAGATCATTTATAGCTCAGCTTTTAAATAATCTGTCTGCCATGCAGGAGACCTGGGTTTGATCCCTGGGTTGGGAAGATCTTCTAGAGAAGGGAGAGACTACCCCCTGCAGTATTCTGGCCTGGAGTATTCCATGGACTGTTATAGGGATTCATACAACATGTCTTCCTTAGGATAGATCCTAGGAATTAGAACTGAGCTTTTGAAGAGTATGCACATATAAACCAAATAATAGATAAGATTAATTCCACTGTTACTCCTTTGGAAATTCATAGGACCCTCACATTCTCATGGGTTTCTCTTAAACCCTGTGAATTCACTTAGTGTATGGATAGTCTTAAAAGAAATCAAACCTGAATACACTTTGGAAGGACTGATGCTGAAGCTGACGCTCCAACACTTTCGCCATCTGATGTGAATAGCTGACTCACAGGGAAAGACTCTGATGCTGGGAAAAATTGAACACAGGAGAAAAGGGCAACAGAGGGTGAGATGGTTGTATGGCATCACTGATTCAATGGACATGAACTTGGGCAAACTCTGGGAGATGGTGAGGGACTGGGAGCTCTGACATGCTGCAGTCCATGGGGTCACAAAGAGTTGGACACAACTTGGTGACTGAAGAACAACAATCTTGCCAACTGACATATGTGGCCCCTATTCTGTATCATTTTGTGTCAAATATGGCACTCTGCTTCTCCTCATCACTTTTACAAGAAAAACACTCAAACAAAACCATTCTTCCTTTACATTAGACTTACTGATTTTCTGTTTGTTATACACAGAGCTACTGAGTTTTGAAAGACCTTGATGGATAATATTGGCTATAGAAAATGGTCTTTAGCTCTAACATAAAATAAACATGTCTTTTTTTTTTTTTTTTTAAATGGCTTTGTGTGTGTGTGATATAACAACTCAAGATTTTGAGAAGTAAAATAGGTTTTGCATTTCAAAACCACAGATCACTCAAAATTTATCATGACAATTTCCATTCTTAAAAATCCTTTGGTCACAGTGTCATGTTCTTAGGGTCTTTCTTCCCTCACCCCATTTCTTCCAGTATTCATATTTCTCTTCCCTCTTGCTTCTTTCTCAGAAACAAGGAAAATCTTCCTGCATAGCTCAGTTGTAAAGAATCTGCCTGCAATGTGGGAGACCTGGGTTCAATTCCTGGGTTGGGAAGTTCCACTGGAGAAGGAAATGGGAACCCATTCCAGGATTCTTGCATGGAGAATCCTATGGACAGAGGAGCCTGGCAGGCCACAGTTCATGGGATCTCAAGAGTCAGAAACGACTTAGTGCTATCTTTCTTTTCTTTTCTTTCTTATTTTCTTGTACCAGAGTTATTCTAATTTCTTCAGCCTTACTCCTCAAACTCTGTTTTGTTTTTCATTTAACATTTCAAAGATCTCTGCCATAATTTTACAAGTAAAGTGTTAAAGTTCTGCTTGTTTAAGTTTTTTGAAAGGAGCCATCCTCCTTCATAATATTTGTCTAAGAAAAGGAAAGGAAAAAAAAAAGTGGTTTCAATCTTCCAGGTTCACATATTTACAGTTTTGATAAATACTGTCAAATTGCCCTGTAAATGGGGGACACTATTATTTTTCACTACCACCAAGAATATATGAGAATGTTGCTTCTCTTCATAGGCCTTAATAATTGAATATAATCAATCTCACTTTTTCTGTTGCTGTTTTTGCAATTTATTGAAAGGGTAATAGTATTTTATTATTTCTTTAGTTTTCACTTGGACATTTGGTAAAATTCAATGAATTTCAAGACATTTATTGAATTTTCTTGTTTCTACTTTGTGAATTGTTAATATATTTCTGAATTTTTTTAAATATCAAATTATTAAAAATTGGTTTTATTCTCCATCTCATTGTTTTTCAGGGTTAGTTCAGATGATCACATGATTTATTTCTTTAGCTTATAAATTATATCTTTTTCTATAAGTAAGCCATCATTGTAATATTAAGATTACCCCTACTTGGCAATAATATAGTAAGTAAATATATAGTAAGTAAATAAATATATAAGTAAATAAATATATATACTTATATAAATATATATATAAGTAAATAAAAATATACTTACTATAATAATATAGTAAGTAAATATAGTAAGACTTGTCTGAAATTACTTTGCTAATATTTTAGTTAGGATTTTGTCATCTATGTTCATGTATGAGGTTGGTCTATGCTTTGCATTTTGAAATTATAGAAAAATGTTCTCTTCTCTATATAAGTCAATTTTGTTCATTTATAATTTCCTTGAAAATGGCCTATTTCATAAACATTTACAGTTTATTGGTAAGGTATTATATATCTTGAAAACAGATCATCTTTGATATCTGAGTTATGATAGTTTATCATTTTTAATTTTTAAAACTTTGCTTCTTGGTCAAAATTGCCAAATACCTGTCCATTTTGTAGCTACTTCTAAAGGGCTGATATATTAAGCATTTTAATTTTTATCAATTTTTATTATTTTATTATTTAATTCACTTTGTATTATTTTATTATTATTTCTTAAGATAAACTTGAAATTAGTATTTCTTCCATTTTTCTAGTTTTTAGTAATTACAGATAAAGCTATGCATATTCCTCTCAGAACCACTATATTCCCAGACTAAGACTTTGAGACGCAATGACTTTATGATTTATTTTTTTCTAAATTTTCCGTGTTTCAGGTTTTATTTCTTCTGAAAGCAAGTAGTTAAAATAGTTAAAAATATATTTTTCACATAATCTTTTATGATTTTTAGCTAATATTTTATTTATTTCTTGTTGATGACACTGAGGTTGAAGAAAGTCAGGTAAACTATGGTTTTTGCTTTAGCACTTTATTGAAATTTTCTTTGTGACTTAGTACATGGTAAATATTTTAAGTATTTTATGGGAATTATGTGGCATTTTTAACTTGTTTGATAGATTCCCATAGTAGAATTAATTTTAAGAGAAATATGTTATATGTTTTGATAGACTGGCTTGCAGCAAACCAGTACTCCTGCTGAGAACAAACAGAAAACTTAGATAAAATTCAAGATTTACTTTGAAGGTTTCAGGATAATTTCAAGACAACTAGAATTTAAAGGTCCAAATAAAACAGAGAAGGGAATGTCATTGAGGTTAAGCCTAACCTTTTATCTGTTGTTTTCCCACTTAGTCCATTTGTTGCTTCTTGATACCAAGAAAGAAGCAGAGAAGCCTGGATAACTTTGGTCATTAGGGAATAGGGAGACAGAATAGGGAGATAGATAGTGGATTTCTGGTATTTGAAAGATCACAGCATGAGAGACTAAGATCCCAGAGAGGAAAAAGGCACAAATATATGAGCTAGACACTTGGCACCAATTTCCACCTCAAGGCCTTTCCTCACTAAGCCACGCAAGGAATGATGATAAGAAACCAAGCAGAAAACAGCTGAAAAGAAAAGTGGAGTTTTCCATGGTTTCATGTCCTGGGAGCAAAAAATTGAAGTTAAGTGCCCCTCATTATGTAGCATTATTAAGAGACACTAAAGGCTTTCAGCTGAAATCCATGAAGGATCCAGCTCTAGGTGTGTGGGCAAAACAGAAGAAGAAGGAGTTTATAGAGACTGCAAAGTAGGTATGGGCTGCTTCAGTCTAGGACAGAACTTAGTGATTTGCCCCTTTTGCAGCTTGGACAGGAAATACAGTAAAACTCTGGAGAAAGATCCTGTAGATCTGCCATAAATTTTCATACATAATGTCTAACACAATTTTAAAAATAACCAAATTAACAAAAATCATTTTCTGGAGAAAATTATGGACAGTAGAAGACTTGCTGGGAGTTCAGCTATTCATTTGTCAGACTTTGACTTTTAAATTATTGTGAGCCATACCTTAAAAAAAAAGTAGATACAAAGTAGTTTTTAAGTTTTCCAAATGAATGAAAGACACTGAACCACAATTCAAGAATTGTGATGAACCCCACACAGAATACTACAAAAACAAAGCCACACATAGACAAATCATCATGAAACTGCAGAAAAAGAGAGAGAAATTCTAATTCAAAGAGTAAATCTTGAAAATATCTAGGTAAAAAATGTCTCACCAACTTCAAAACAGGAGCAATTAAACAGATAACTGCAAAGCACTGCTGTGAGTAATTAAAGAAAACTAAATAATTGAAGGGATTAATCATGCTAATGAATTGGAAAATTTTTATTGCAATTACATCAGTTCTCCCTAGATTTATTTGTAGGTTTAGTGCAATCCCAATAAAAATATCAACCAGTTTGTGTGGGTGTGGGTACGTGATTACAAAAGCACATTCTAAAATTTGTCAGGAATTGTAAAGGCCCAGAATAGCCAAGACGGTCTTAAAGAACAAGAACAAAGCTGAAGGATGCACACTACTAGAAAGCAGGGCTTATTTTAAAGCTATAATGATTAAGACATTGTTAATTGTGCAAGAATAGATGAATAGGAGGAACAGGAGAGTTCAGAAATAGAGTTAACATGATCAAGTCTACACTAAAAATCAATGAAGGAAAAAAACAACACTTTCCATAAATGGTTCTGGATTAACTGGATATTCAAATTAAAACTTGATTTTTCCCTCCTGCCGTATTGAAAAACTAATTCCACATGTATTGTGATCTTAATATAAAAGATAAAACATAAATCTTAAGAAAATGGTATAATCTTGGAATACACAAAAATCTTCTAAACAGGACACAAAGAATAATATCCATAAAAAATATATAATAAATTGGACTAGATTACAATTAAAAATATATTTTCAGCAGAAAAGACACTTAAAAGAGTAAAAAGGAAATCTAGAGTAAGAAAAAAAAGTATTTTGCAATTTTATATATACAACAAAGGACATGCATCCAAAGCAATGAGAAAAGACCCAAGATAAATTACATGGAGAAAAGACTGGAATAGGGTCTTCAAATAAATATATACAAATGGCCAACTCACATAAAAAAATCAAGACAATGGAAATGAAAACCACCATGAAGTACTGCTACATATTCACTAGGATGAATACTTTTAAAAGACTGAAAATACTACTGGAAAGGTATAGAACAATTGAACCTTTCAGACACTACTGATGGAAGTGTAAAAAACACTTTAGAAAAAGTTTATAATATCTTTAAAACCTTAACCTGTACTAATTATGTACCCCAACAGTTTCCATTTCTATGTACATGTGCACAAAAGATGAGTGTGTATATATACTAACATAATATAGAAGAATGTCCATAGCACCTTGTACAGAATAGCCCCAAACTGAAAATAATCTAAATATTTATCGACAGTAGAATGGATAAATAATATGTTCATATACTTTATTACTACACAGCTATAAAAATGAAAGAAAAATCACTATTATATGTAACATTAAGGATGAATCCCTGAAACAATATTGACTGAAAATGCTAGGTACAAAGAATAATTACTGCAAGGTTACATTTCTATAAAATTAAAAAATCAGCTTAACAAAACTATTTTATGGTATTAGAAATCTGGATAATTATTACTTTTGGTGGAGATAGTAACTGGTTGGGGGCATAACGAAGGCCACTGTGGTATTGGTGATGTTTGTCAAAGAGGTGAAAGGATCAAGGAGCACCTGTGCTATGCTGTGCTAAGTCACTTCAGTCGTGTCCAACACTTTACGACCCTATGAACTATAGCCCTCTGTCTATGGGATTCTCCAGGCAAGAATACTAGAGTGGGTTGCCATGCCCTCCTCCAGAGAATCTTTCCAACCCAGAGATTGAACCCTCATCTCTTATGTGTCCTGCATTGGGAGTCAGGTGCCTTACCACTAGTGCCACCTGCTGCTGCTAAGTCACTTCAGTCGTTTCCGACTCTGTGTGACCCCATAGACGACAGCCAACCAGGCTCCCCCGTCCCTGGGATTCTCCAGGCAAGAACACTGGAGTGGGTTGCCATTGCCTTCTCCAATCAATGCATGAAAGTGAAAAGTGAAAGTGAAGTCGCTCAGTCGTGTCCGACTCTTAGCGACCCCATGGACTGCAGCTTACCAGGCTCCTCTGTCCATGGGATTCTCCAGGCAAGAGTACTGGAGTGGGGTGCCATTGCCTTCTGGGAAACCCAAAGAGCACCTACATTACCACGACTGAAATTTGGAAAATAAAGATATTGGTCATCTGAGTGCCAGAACCTTAATATGATATGCTGGTAGAAGAATATTTGAGAAGTTATAAAAAAGTTAAAAAGATATTCAAGGCTAAAAAAAAAATATAATTCTGAAAGATATATGGTCTAACTGATGCAATATTAGATGATTCAAATTATTGTGAAGACTTGTGGCTCATTGTAGTAAATTTTATCAAAATATATGTAGAAATAGTAAATATTCTTTATATATGGGATAGAAGTAGAAATGTCTACTATCTCTTCAGGGATATCAACAGTATATCTGAGCTATATTTTAAAATGATGCATATTCATTCATAGATATTTTTATGGTGCAGTGGTAAAGATTCTGCCTGCCAATGTAGGAGAGGAAAAAAAATGATGCATATCCATTCATAGATATTTTTTAAATTCTGTGAGTGCAGAATGTAAAAGTTATAGGCTATATTTTCATTTATTGAAATAATATGCTTGAACTCACATGGAGCAATAATCCAAACTTCATGTCATTTATATATTCATTCAGAAAATTTGTTGAGCAGTTACTATGCATTTTATACCATAGTAACAAAGGGAAGAAGATGCAATACTTGCCCCTGAGAATTTTCTGACAGTGTGGGGTCAGAAGCAAACATGGGAGGAATATAGTACACTGTTTAATAGAAAATTTGAGCTCAAATTGTCTGAGTTAGAAACCACACTTCTCCGGTTGCTAACTGGGTGACTTTGGACAATGTGCTTAGCCTCTTTTTGCCCATTTCTTCTTCTTAAAATTAAATAATAGTACTAGACTTTCATTGTAAGGGCTAAATTACGATGTAAGATGTTTAAGCACTGCAGACTCAATGATTTCAAGTTCAATGTCTTCCAGAAATATATGACAAAATAAATTTCTATTGCTTTAAGTCACTGTGGCAATATTTTTACAACAACTTCATAAACTAGTGACTTGATTAGTAATAACAGTGCAACTATTTTCATATACACAAGAGTTTCAAAAAGATCTTACCCTTATGTGAATTCTGAAAAAATGTTACTTTAACAAGTATTAGGGGTTACAGACAATTGAGAGCGAAATAAAGATCAAGAACTCCAGAATGTTAATCTTGTGGCATAGAAGCACTGGAAATGCATTTTGAAGTTAAATATATATTGGGTAAAAAGAATCATTAATAGTTAGTTCACATAGATAGCTAGAAGTATAGATAGCTAGAAAATTCAAGTCAAAAGTACTTTTGGAGTTTTATGTTTAAAAATATTAATAGTATGATAACACAAAGTAAGCACACTAGTAAAACTTGCCAAACCACCAAATCTGCAAAGCTTTCTGAATCAACATGTAGTCTAGCTATTGCTTTCCACTGAGGGAATAAGAACAAAGGGGGAAGAGGGCTCCTTTTTTTGTCTGCTATTTGACAAAACAATTACCGCATTTCACAAAAATGACTAGTAAGAAACAGGGGCAGTGACTAGATTTTTCAGAAAAATTTTCTCTCACAATTATTGTGAAAAATGCTTTGAAAATTTAAAATCTTACAATACATGTGAATTTTTACACATTTCTACTTTTTTAGACTTTTGAATTTCAAAATGCACTAAAGATGAAATTTCTTTTCCTTCTTCTTTGAAAATACATGACACATAAAATGTTCTACTGAAATTAGAAGTCTAAGATTCTAATTTTGGTTCTACCATTTATTATGTGGCAAATAATATAGCCATCTAGATTATGCCTGAGCCCTTTGATGACCTAAAGTCAATCTGTATTTTAAGATTTAAATAAAATTGAGTTCCTTCTGTATTTTCCACATTAGCTCCTTATCAGATATAGGGCTTGCAAATATTTCTTCCATTCTGTAGGTTGCTTTATGCATGCAACTTAATAGCAAAGAAAACACAAATAGCCTGATTTAAAAATGAGCAAATGAGCAAATTACCTAATAGGTCCTTTTACCAAAGAAAGCATGCAAATGTCTAACAGGTATATAAGAAGGTGATCCACCTCACTAATCAGGAAAATGAAAATTAAGACCACAGTGGAATATAACCTCATATCTATTATTTAAGGATGAGAGATAACAAATGTTGTTAAGAATGTGGAGAAAGGAGAACCCTGGTAAAACCATTATGGAAAACAGTCTGGAGGTTTCTCAAAATACATAGAACTACCTTGTTCAGAAAACAAAGATCATGGCATCCAGTCCCATCACTTAATGGGAAATAGATGGGGAAATAGTGGAAACAGTGTCAGACTTTATTTTTTGGGGCTCCAAAATCACTGCAGATGGTGATTGCAGCCATGAAATTAAAAGATGCTTACTCCTTGAGAGGAAAGTTATGACCAACCTAGATAGCATATTGAAAAGCAGAGACATTACTTTGCCAACAAAGGTCCGTCTAGTCAAGGCTATGGTTTTTCCAATGGTCATGTATGGATGTGAGAGTTGGACTGTGAAGAAGGCTGAGCACCGAAGAATTGATGCTTTTGAAATGTGGTGTTGGAGAAAACTCCTGAGAGTCCCTTGGACTGCAAGGAGATCCAACCAGTCCATTCTGAAGGAGATCATCCCTGGGATTTCTTTGGAAGGAATGATGCTAAAGCTGAAACTCCAGTACTTTGGCCACCTCATGCGAAAAGTTGACCCATTGGAAAAGACTCTGATGCTGGGAGGGACTGGGGGCAGGAGGAGAAGGGGACGACAGAGGATGAGATGGCTGGATGGCATCACTGACTCAATGGACATGAGTCTGAGTGAACTCCGGGATTTGGTGATGGACAGGGAGGCCTGGCGTGCTGGGATTCATGGGGTCGCAAAGAGTCGGACACAACCGAGTGACTGATCTGATCTGATTTGTATTTATTTTATTTATGGCTGTACTGGGTCTTCATTGCTGTGCAGGCTTTTCTCTAGTTGTGGAAAGCGGGGGCTACTGTCTAGTTGTGGTTCACTGGCTTCTCATCATATGTGTCTTCTCTTGTTGTGGAACATGGGTTCTAAGTTGTGGGCTTCAGTAGCTGTGGTTCTATGGCTCTAGAGTACAGGGTCAGTAGTTGTGGTACACAGGCTTAATTGCTCCATAGCATGTGGGATCTTCTGGGCCCAGGGATTGAACCCATGTCTCATGACTTGACAGGCAGATTTTTTTTTACCACCCAGCCACCAGGGAAGCCCTGTTTGTAGAATTTTTGATGATAGACATTCTGACTAGTTTGAGATGATATCTCATTGTAGCTTTGATTTGCATTTCTCTAATAATTCGTGATGTTGAGCATCTTTTCATGTGCTTTTTGGCTATCTGTATGCATTTTTTTTTGAGAAATGTCTATTTAGGTCTTCTACTCATTTCTTGATTAGGTTGTTTTGAGCTTCACGAACTGTTTGTATGTTTTGGAGATTAATTTCTTTTTGGTCACTTCATTTTTGGGGGTTTGTTTTTTCCATTTTGTTTTTTATTCCTTTTTCTGTGCAGAAAATCTAAGTTTAATTAGGTCCCATTTACTTATTTTTGTTTTTATTTTCATTACTCTAGGAGGTGTGTCAAAAAAGATCTTGCTTTGATTTAGGTCAAAGAGTGTTCTGCCTGTTTTCATCTAAGAGTTTTGTAGTATCAATCCTTACATTTAGGTCTTTAATCTATTTTGTGTTTATTTTGTGTATAGTGTTAAGGAGTGTTTTAATTTCTTTCTTTTATGTGTAGCTCTCCAGTTTTCCTAGAACCACTTATTGAAGAGACTGCCTTTTCTCCATTGTGTATTCTTGCCGGCTTTGTCATAGATTAGTTGACCGTAAGTGTGTGTGGGTTTATCTCTGGACTTTCTATCCTTTTTAATTGATCTATATTTCTGAGGTTACTTGCTTTCAGTCTGAAGACCTTCCTTTAGTATTTCTTGTAAGGCATTTCTGCCAGCAAAATATTCTCTTAGTTTTTGTGTATCTGGGAAAGTCTAATGTTTATTTTTGAAAGATAGTTTTGCTGGATATAGGATTCTTGGTTGACAGTTTTTATTTTTGAACAGTTTTCCTTCTGGTCACCATTGTTTCTACTGAGAAGCAAGTTATTAAACATATTGACATTCCCTTGTAAATAAAGAGTCATTTTTCTCTTGCTCCTTTCAGCATTTTCTCCTCATCTTTGACTTTTAACATTTTGTATTCTGTGCCTTTTTCCAAGTCTCTTTGTACCACTTAGAGTCTGTTGACCTTTTATTGGGTATGTAGGTTATTGCTTTTCAACAAATTTGCTAGGTTTTCAGTCACAATTTCATCAAATATTTATGTTCTCTCTTCTTTCCCTTCTCTCTGTTGGAAGTCCCATACAAATAATTTGGTTCACTTGATGGTATATACATTTCTTTAATTTTTCTTCATCTTCCCTTCTGCTTTTTTGGCTTATGTGATCTCTATTCCTATATCTTCAAGTTTGCTTATTCCTTCTTCTGCCAGTTCAAATCTATTGTTGAGACCCTCTAGTGAATTTTTTATTTCAGTTATTATGCTTTTCAACTCTATCATTTCCATCTGATTCTTTATTGAAATTTATACATCTTTATCAATGTGTCTCTATTTGATGAAACATTGTGGCCATATCTTCCTTCGCTTCTTTAATCATGATTTCTTTTAGTTCTGTGAACATGGTTTTAATGACTACTTTAAAGTCTTTTTCTGATAAATCTGACATCTTGTCACTGTCATAGGCACTTTCTGTGCTAGTTTTTTCTCCCAGTGGATGGGGGCACGTTCTTCTGTTTCTTTGCATGCCTCATAATTAATTATTATAAACTGTATTTTAGATAGTATATTGCTACAATACTCCCCCAAGGAGCTTGTTATTGATTTTTAAAAATATATTTCATGGTTGATTGTCTTATTTTAGTAAAATTAACACCCTCTCCTTAGTGTTTAGCTTCTGATATTATTGCTCACAGAGGCACAGCTTTGGTTATATTATAGTCTCAATTATGTTGGGATGACAGTGGCTTTTGAAGGGCTCTTTTCTTTCCTTGGCCACATTCAAATGTTAAACTCCAATTATTGGCAGATGATTGCTCTATTGTTTTCAACAATGCTCTGGGGTAAAGATTGTTCTACAAATTAATCCAATGAAATTCTGGCTCCTTGAAAGAAATACTTTCTGATATCAATATTTGATTTTTGTTCTGATCCCAGGATAACTTCTTCTAGCTGTTTTATTCCCAGCTGTTTTCTCCTTCAAATTAGCTGGCCTACACTTTAGCCTATATCTTGACTCTCCTCCCAATCGCTTTTCACCATACTTATTGGATGAGCACTCATTGAGTAAGCACACATTGGGTTGGCAGCAGCCTAGACTACTTTCACTTTGGCTTACCTGATATAAAACGACTACCCTCAAGCTGGAGCAAGAGTGAAAAGAATTCACTATTATCAGAAGTGCGGCACCCAAGGTAGAGGCTCTGTTTCATGAGTCAGAGCTGAACAGAAGAAAAAAGGTCTTCTCTCAATTGTACTCAATGGTGACATAGTTTCAGCAACAGGTAGCTGGGGGCAGGATGAGAAAAGCTGACACCCTGCTCCTCTGGAAAGAAAACTTTCCATCTTGGTGCTATTGGAAGAAAGAGCGCTACTAGTCTTTGCTATAGCAGTTTGGAGTAGTCTCTGGCCTTATTTGAGCTGGGAGGTGGCAAAGGGACATAGTAATATTGGTTCAAATAGATATTTCTTTATTTTCTGTTCACCTTTAAGATCATTTCCAGAGGCTTCAAATGGTTAGATTGTTTCAAAATAGTTTTCACCAGTTTCACTGAAGTCGACCTCTATGTGATAGTGATTAGAATTGATTTATTGATAGATAGTTGCTCTTTATATACAAAAACCCCAACATTTAATATCCCTGGACTTTTGTTTCCACAACTATAGAGTGATAAGTTTGGTGTAAAGTAAGGCTTTCTTTCACTGCAGATTCCTATATTTTTCTATTTTAATACTTGAACAAAACACATAAGGTTAAATAACTCAGCTTATGCTACAAATTCAATGAAGTAAAAAAATGGTGAAAACAGTTTTTGATTTATGTCCAACAATATGAAATAGCTAGTTATGCATAAGTAATCCAGATTTTGAATAATATAATATAGAAAAATTGCATATTGATTCTTCCAACCAAGCTCTTTTATCATGGGCAGGGTATCCAGTTACACATATTGCTATAGTTAATCAATTGTTGAAAGAAAGAAAAAAAATTCTCAATAGGGTATTTCCTGGTGATTTTATTTTTTATTAAGTAAATAGTGCTGATTTTGGCTTTCTAGAATGTATTGAGTCTTTTCCATGTTTTAGCAATCAGCAACAGTGTTTTTATTAAACCAAATTGAAGTTAATTTTGACCCTATGACAGTTTATGAGTTAAAAGGTATCCTCTTGTGGTTGCTATCAAAACCATATATAGCTTGTTTAGCAAGGGAGGTTAAAGAGAGAAAAACTTATGTTAATGATTAAAATACACATCTCATACTGGGTCACTGTGTTCCCTAAAGTTATTCATTCTATGAAATTTAATGTGATAATGGAAACTTAAAGAGAAATGTAAAGCTTAAATATAATTCTGTTTGGAATGTAAAGGTATTACTTATCTACAATTGACATTGTGTCTCACAACATAGATGCCCAGAAAATAAATTATTTTACTTGCCAGTTCTACAATGCTAAAATGGTAGAATTCTTTCTTATGATTTCCAGAGCCATGGATGTAAAAATACCTTAAATTTTATCTGTCATTTTGAAATAACAGTGTTCTTTCTAGTAGGAAGAGATTTGCTATTGGATTTGAACATGCATTCATCTGTATATAAACATCTTTTATAACTTAGATTGTAAAATACAATCTGGGCTTGTGACTGGTGTCTAAAGTGGGAGTGGGGGTGAATGAGTGTGTAGTCTCGAAGGACTGAGCCCTCAACCTGTGAAATCTATGTTATCTTCAGGTAAATAGAGTAATAATTGAATTTAATTCTTGAGATCAAAACATTTGATCCTAAAGGAAATCAACCCTGAATATTCATTGGAAGGACTGATGCTGAAACTGAAGCTTCATTATTTTAGGAACCTGATGTGAAGAGCTGGATCATTGGAAAAGACCCTGATGCTCAAGACTGAAGGCAGGAGGAGAAGGAGATGGCAGAGGGTGAGCTAGTTGGATGGCATCATTGACTCAATAGACATGAGTTTAAGCAACTCCAGGAGATGGTGAAGGACAGGGAAGCCTGGTGTGCTGCAGTCCATGGGGTTACAAAGGGTCAGACATGACTGAGTGATTGAACAACAACAACAATTTGGACACTGTGTTGGTGTTCAAGAATTGCTTATTAGTGTGGGGAAGCCTCTGCATACATGGGTTGGAACTGGGTCTAGGAATATCTTTGCAGTTATTAACTTGAATACTTGTATGGACTAAAGTAAGAAAAAACAACCCACGCCAGTATTCTTGCCCAGAAAATTCCATGGACTGAGGAACCTGGTGGACTATAGTCCATGGCATCTCAGAGTCAGAAATAACTAAGCACCCACCCACCCACACACACACACACACATAAAAAAAAAGGAAGAGTATTGAAGAAATAATTGAAGGTGATATAAAATATTTAGTTTATCTAAAAAATAACTGTTTAAAGTAATAATAGTAGCAATGTATTAGGTGATTATAACATATACATAGGTGAAATAAATGACAGAAAATGTCACAAAGGTCATTGGTAATACACTATTATAATGCATTTTCACTACTGTAAAGCAGAATAGTGTCATTTAAAGGTAGACTTATATTAGTTCAAAACTGCATTATGAACACAGGTGAAACTACTAAAATAATTTTTTTAAGAAATGTAATTTAAATATATGTTAAGAGAAGAGAGAAAATAAAATTATATAATATGATCAACATATTGGAGAAGGTAGTTTCTAGCAACAAATAGAAAATTGTTATAAGCATCGTAAATGTTAATTCAATTGTATCAGTCATCACTTTAAATAACAGTGGTCTGAACACATCAGTTAAAAGATGGAGATTGTCAGAATGACAAAAAAAAAAACAAAAACAAAAACAAAAACTGTTTTATCTCTAAGAAATCCATTTTATATATAAAGACTCTGATGTGTTGAAAGTAAAGGGATAAAGAAAAATAAATGACATACTGATACAATTCAAAAGAAAATTGGAGTAGTTTTGGAAACATAGACTTCAGAACAAGGAAATTATCAGGGAAGAAAGAGGGGCATTACATACACAATTTCTCTGAGAAAACTTAACAATATTAATGTATTTAAGCCTAAGAACATTTGAAGCAAAAAGTGAAAGAACTGTAAGGAGAAAGAAACAAACTGTTGTGCTGTGTCAGTTGCTCAGTTGTGTCTGACTTTTGCTACCCCATGGACTATAGCCTGTCAGACTCTTCTGTCCATGGAATTTAGTCGAACAACTTTCAGTAACTGAGAGATCAAGCAGGCAGAGAGTCAGTAAAGATTTATTTCACCTGTGTAGCATTATCAATAAGATTAATTTATCTGATATTTATAAAATGTTCCAGCCAAAAACAGAATATGCCTTTTTCTTGAATTTGCATAGAGCATTCATCAGGGTAGACCATATTTTGGACCTTAACACACCTTAGCAAAGTTTAAAAGGATAGAAATAATACAAAGTATATTATGAGACCACAATGGAATTGAACCAGAAATCTATAATGGAAAGATAATTGGAAAATCCTTAAATATTTGGAAGTTAAACAATACACTTCTATACAGGACATGGAACAAAAAAGAAATCTCAAGAGTTTAAAAACACTTTAAACTGACTGAAAATTAAAATACACTTTATTAAACTTGGAGAGAGGCAGCAAAATCAGTATTTAGAGGAAAGTTTGTAGCATTAAATGAATATACTAAAAAGGAACAAATACTAAAAATTAATTATGTAATTTGCTACCTTAGAAAAACTAGAGAAAGAGCAATTTAATCCTAAAGTGAGTGGAAAAATTAAGTAATAAAATTCAGAGCAAAAATCAATGAAATTGGAAAATAGAGAAAATTAATGAGACAAAAGCCAATTCTTTGAAAATATCAATGAAATTGGTAAACCTCTTAGCCATGTTAACTAAGAAAAAGAGAAAGAAGACATAAAATGGACTTTAAGAGGATAATAAATTAATACTATAATTTTGATTTATATATACAAATTTGATAGTTTAAATGAGCAAATTTCACAAAAGACACAAACTAAGACTCACATAAGGAGAGATAGATAATCTGTATAGCTCTGAATCTAGTCAAGAAAGTAAATTGATATTAACCTTCCAAAAACATAATCGTTAGAGGTAGATGATTTCACTGGTGAATTCTGTTAAACATTTAACACAGAAATTATACCAATTTTCAACAATATACTTCAGAAAATGGAAGCAGTGGGAACATTTCCATAACTCAGTCTATGGGATCACTATTATTCTAATACCAAATTCAAATAAAGACATTACAAGAAATGCAGACATGCAGATGGAAAATAAACATATGAAAAGATGCACCACATCATTTGTCATGAAGGACTTGCAAATTAAGATAATATCACTATGAGCCTATCAGAATGGTTAAAATTTTTAAAAGCTGATAACGATTGCTGGCGAGAATGCAGAGCAACAAGAATTCTCATTCATTGCTAGTGGAAATGAAAAATGATACAGGTACTTTGGAAGACAATTGTTTTTTTTTTTTTCAAAATTAAACATAATCTTACAAAACAGTCCAACAATTGCACACCCAGGTATTTATCAAATTGGTTTGAAATATGTCCATGAAAAAACTTTCACATGAATGCTTATAGTAGCTTTATATATAATCACAAAACCTGGAAAGTAACAAAGAAGTTCTTCAGTAGGTGAATGGACAACAAATTCTAATATACCCATATATTGGAAAATGTCTTAATGATGTAAAGAAAGCCATCAGAATATGTAAAATCATCAATATTAAATGCATATTACTAAGTGAAAAAAGACAGTCTGAAAGAGCTACATACTGTGCAATCGCAATTTTATGTCATTCTAGAAAAGACAAAACTATAGAGATGGTAAACGAGTCCCTGATTGCTAGGTGTTTAGGGATATTGACTAGTGAAGCATAGGGGATTTTTGTTTTAGGACAGTGAAACTATTTTTTATGATACTATAATGGTGAAAACAAGACATTAAGCATTTGTCAAAAACCAATCAATTTTTATTGCACAAAAAGTAATCCTTAATGTATACATTCCAGGAAGGAATGCAAAATGTGGCACAATAATCTAAATATGTTACAAATGTATTTTAAAACTCACTGAAAGGGATGCGGGAGTAAATTGTGGACCTAAGTGTGGAAATGAATGGAATCTATAAGACCAAAGGCAAAAGGAACTGCATATAAAACCTGTCCTATAATTGCTGAACAACCATCAACAGGAGAATGTTGGATCCCACCAAAAAAAGACACCTCACATTCAAGGGTAAAGGAGAAGCCCCAACAAGAGAGTAGGAGGGGTGAAATCGCATTTAGAATCAAACCTCATACCAGCGGAAGACACTTGGAAGTCTCAAACAAAACCCTGTGCCCTCCAGGACCCAGAGGCCCCATGGAGACTGAGCCAGACATGCCTTTGAGTGGGCCAGCAGTGACCTGCTGCAGGGACTGGGGCTCTGGCTGCAGCAGACCTGGGTCACGCAGCTTACCCACCATAGAGCCACCAAGCAGATGACCCACAAACTGCAGAATGATCATACTAAAGAAATTCTTGCACTGTTAAAGTTCTAGGATCCACAACAGATTTCCCAACCTGTGGGTCCAGCAAAGGGATTAAGAACCCCCAGGAAATTTGACTTTGGAGGCCTGTGGGATTAGATTACAGAACTTCCACAGGACTGGGGAAACAGACTACTGGAGGGCACAAACAAAACCTTGTGCACAGCAGGAGCCTGGAGAAATGAGTAGGGTCCCCACAAAAGACTAAGCCAAACTTGCCTGTGAATGTCCAGGAGTTTCTGATGGAGGCATGGGTGACAGTTTGGCCTCAGCCAAACAAAAGGGAGGGAACACAGCCCCACCCATCAACAGAAAATTGGATTAAAGATTTACTGAGTGTGGCCCTGACCATGAGAACCAGACCTTGTTTTCCCCACAGTCATTGTCTCCCAACAGGAAACTTCCAAAAGCCTCTTATCATTCAGAGGGCAGACAGAATTAAAATCACAATCACAGAAAATGAACCAAACTGATCACATGGACCACAGCCCTGTCTAACTCAATGCAAATATAAGCCATGCCTTGAAGGGCCAAGCAAGACCAACAGGTCATGGTGGAGAACATGGTCCACTGGAGAAGAGAATGACAAACCACTTCAGTATGCTTGCACTGAGAACCCCATGAATAGTATGAGAATACAAAAAGATATGACACTGAAAGATGAACTCCCTAGGTCAGTAGCTTCCCAATATGTTACTGGAGATCAGTGGAGAAATAACTCCAGAAACAATGAAGAGATAGAGCCAAAGTGAAAACAACACCCAGTTGTTGATGTGACTGTGGATAGAAGTAAGGTCCAATGCTGTAAGGAACAATATTGCATAAGAACCTGGAATATTAGGTTGATGAATCAAGGTAATTTGGAAGTGGTGAAACAAGAGATGGTAAGAGTAAACATCGACATTTTAGGAATCAGTGAAATAAAATGGATGGGAAAAATTGAATTTAATTGAGATGACCATTATATCCACTACTGTGGGCAAGAATACCTTAGAAAAAAATAGAGGAGTCCTAATAGTCAATAAAAGAGTCGGAAATGCAGTACTTGTGCACAATCTCAAAAATGACAGAATGATCTCTGTTTGTTTCCAAGGCATACCATTCAATATCATAGTAATCCAAGTCTATGCCCCAACCACTAATGCTGAAGAAGATGAAGTTGAATTGTTCTATGATGCCCTACAAGACCTTCTAGAATTAACACCAAAAAATGATGTCTTTTTCATCATAGGGGACTGGAATGCAAAAGTAGGAAGTCAAGAAATACCTGGAGTAACAGACAAATTTGACCTTGGAGTACAGAATTAAGCAGGGCAAAGGCTAATAGAATTTTGCCAAGAGAATGCACTGTTCATAGCAAACACCCTTTTCCAACAACACAAGAGAAGACTCTACACATGGACCTCACCAGATGGTCAATACTTAAATCAGATTGATTGTATCTTTTGCAGCCAAAGATGGAGAAGCTCTATACAGTCAGCAAAAACAAGACAAGGAGCTGACTGTGGCTCATATCATGAACCCCTTATTGCAAAATTCAGACCTAAACTGAATAAAGTAGGGAAAAACACTAGACCATTCAGGTATGACATAAATCAAATTCCTTATGATTATGTAGTGGAGGTGAAAAATAGATTCAAGGGATTAGATCTGATAGACAGAGTGCCTGAAGAACTATGAACAGAGTTTCATGACCATGTATAGGAGACAGTGATCACCCTCCTATACACCCCAAGAAGAAAAAATGCAAAAAGGCAAAATGGTTGTTGGAGGAGGGCTTAAAATAGCTAAGAAAAGAAGAGAAAAGAAAGGAAAAGTAGAAAAGGAAAGATATACGCACCTGAATGCAGTGTTCCAAATAATAGCAAGGAGAGATAAGAAAGCCTTCCTCAGTAATCAATGCAAAGATATAGAAGAAAACAGTAGAATGGGAAACACTAGAAATCTCTTCAAGAAGATTAGAGATACCAAGGGAACATTTCATGCAAAGTTGGGCACAATAAAGGACAGAAAAGGTATGGACCTAAGAGAAGCGGAAGATATTAAGAAGAGGTGCCAAGAACACACAGAAGAATCATGCAAAAAATAAATAAATAAAACATCTTAGTAACACAGATAACCACAATGTTGTGATCACTCACCTAGTACCAGACACGGAGAAGGTGATGGCACCCCACTCCAGTACTCTTGCCTGGAAAATCCCATGATGGAGAAGCCTGGTGGGCTGCAGTACATGGGGTCGCGAAGAATCAGACACGACTTAGCGACTTCACTTTCACTTTTCACTTTCATGCATTGGAGAAGGAAATGGCAACCCACTCCAGTGTTCTTGCCTTGAGAATCCCAGGGACAGGGGAGCCTGGTGGGCTGCCGTCTATAAGGTCACACACAGGCAGACATGACCAAAGCAACTTAGCAGCAGCAGCAGCAGCACCAGATATCCTGGCATGCAAAGTCAACTGGGCCTTAGGAAGCATCACTACAAACAAAGATAGTGGAGGAGACGAAATTCCAGTTGGGCTATTTCAAATACTAAAATATGATGCTATGAATGTGCTGCACTCACTATGCCAGCAAATTTGGAAAACTCAGCAGTGGCTACAGGACTGGAAAATGTCAGTTTTTATTCAAATCTCAAAGAAAGGCAATGCAAAATATAGTTCACACTATGACACAATTGCACTCATCTCACACATAAGCAAAGTAATGCTCAAAATTCTCCAAGCTACATGAACCGAGAACTTCTACATGTTCAAGCTGAATTTAGAAAAGGCAGAGGAACCAGAGATCAAATTGCCAACATCCATTGGATCATCAAAAAATCAAGAGAGTTACAAAAAATATATCAGGATGGGGAACACATGTATACCTGTGGCGGATTCATTTTGATATTTGGCAAAACTAATACAATTATGTAAAGTTTAAAAATAAAATAAAATTAAAAAAAATCTACTTCTGCTTTGTTGACTATGCCAAAGCCTTTGAATATGTGGATCACAACAAACTGGAAAATTCTTCAAGTGATGGGAATACCAGACCACCTGACCTGCCTTCTGAAAATCTGTATGCAGGTCAAGAAACAACAGTTAGAACTGGATATGGAACAATGGACTGCTCCAAGTTAGGAAAGGAGTATGTTAAGGCTGTATATTGTCACTCTGCTTATTTAACTTCTAAGCAGAGTGCATCATGTGAAATGCTGAGCTAGATGAAGTACAAGCTGGAATCAAGATTGCTGAGAAAAATATCGGTAACCTTAAATAGGCAAATGACACCACCCTTATGGCAGAAAGTTAAGAACTGAAGAGCCTCTTGACAAAATTGAAAGAGGAGAGTGAGGAGTCTGGTTTAAAACTCAAGATTCAAAAGTCTAGTATCATGGCATCTGGTCTCAACACTTTGTGGCAAATAGATGGAGAAACAATGAAAACAGTGACAGACTTTATTTTCTTGGTCTCCAAAATCATTGTGGATGTTGACTGCCGCTATGAAATTAAAAGATGTTCACTCTTTGGAAGAAAAGGTATGACCAACCTAGACAGCACATTATAAAGCAGAGACATTACTTTGCCAACAGTGGTCCATCTAGTCAAAGCTATGATTTTTCCAGTAGCCATGTATGGATATGAGGGTTGGACCATAAAGAAAGCTGAGTGCCAAAGAATTGACGCTTTTGACCTGTGGTGTTGGAGAAGACTCTTGAGAGTCTCTTGAACTGCAAGGAGATCAAACCAGTCAACTCTAAAGGAAATCTGTCTTCAATATTCATTGTAAGGATTGATGCTGCAGCTGAAGCTCCAATACTTTGGCCCTATGATGCAAAGAACTGACACGTTGGAAAAGACCCTGATGCTGGGAAAGATTGAAGGCAGGAGGAGAAGCAGATGACAGAGAATGACATGGTTGGATAGCATCACTGACTGGATGGACATGAGTTTGATTAGCTTCGGGATTTAGTGATGGACAGGGAAGCCTGGCATTCTGCAGTCCATGAGGTCACAAATAATCACATGCAACTGAGTGACTTAACTGAACTGATACTTGATAAACAGTTCTCACCAGGATATCAATTCTGATACTAACATACACATATACTGAACTTTAACAATTCAGTAAATATATGATTGATGGTGGGATTTGGGACACAACTGAAGTGAATGAACACACATGCATGCATCTTCATTAAATAAGTTAGTACTTCTTTTATACTAAGAACAATAGGTATTGCTGAGTGGAAAAGAATTTTTAGCTTCTTTTCTTTCTTTGGAACCTCAGTCAACAGTGCAAGACTTCCTGGAATAGGAAACGAGAGTAGACATTTATTTGTATAAATGATTTATGTAATTATTCTCTTATTTTACATAGGATTCTTTGGGGACTTTCGTCAGGTTTGTTGGCTAAGAGGCTAATGAATCTCTTTTTCCCTTGTGGTGTGTACTGTGCTACAAGAAGAGGATGTGTATAAGAGATAAAAGTTTAAGGCCAAATAAAGATTTGAAGAAATTCTTTAAGTTATGCCTCAATTTGTCTGTTTTTTTCTTCTTTTAAAATATTTTTAGGAAAGGGCTAATGCTGATAATATATATCTTTTTCTGTACTGCACTTGAGGAAGTTCACTGATTATGAAATGGAGGTTCACTTCCTTTTAATTTCATAAATAGAAGTAATCTTTCAGATGTGTAAAGGTGTATAGCCTTCAGTTCAGTTCTGTGCTTCCTGTCTTCCAGTAAGCCTTTGTGCTGTGCTTAGTTGCTCAGTCAACCCCATGGACTGTAGCCCCCCCAGGATCCTCTGTCCATGGGATTTCTCTAGGCAAGAATATTGGAGTGGGTTGTCATGCCCTCCTCCAGGGGATCTTCCCAACCCAGGGATGGAACCCAGATCTCCTGCATTGCAGATGTTTCCCTTACCTTCTGAGCCACCAGGGAAGCCCATGAATACTGGAGTAGGTAGCCTGTCCCTTCTCCAGGCTATCTTTCCAACCCAGTAATCAAATTGGTGTCTCTTGAATTGCAGGTGGATTCTTTACCAGCTAGTACCAGGGAAGCCCCCAGAAAGCTTTTGGTGTTTTTTTTTTTTTTTTGTTGTTGTTGTTGTTTTTTGTATTTATGGTTTGAGCATATGACTTTAATGGTCTGTATTAGCCTTCTATTAAATATTGTTATATGGTAAAAGTCAACATGGTTAATTCACACTATTAAAAAAGATGCTCAGAATATTTTTCTTTAAAATAATTTAGCATTTTTATAAAAATATTTTTTAGCATAGTACCCATATTTTAAAGATAGAATAAAATAATGATTGGGGGAAAATTAAAATTCATGAGGTGGATAAAATATTAGTAATTTAAAATCAGTGATACTTCATTTACACCCTGAAAAGCAAGCTAAGGAAGATATGGATTGGGAAGAAGAACAAGAAAAGTGTCAGTCAGATAAACCACAAACCAGATGTATCTCCAGTATATCCAAACAACGGTTGCAGTTTATATTTAATAAAAAATATTAAATGCAAAATATAACAAAACAACTTGAAATAGCAGAAGAAAAGTGTTAGACTAAACTAGCCAGTATTTATTTTTTAGTGTATGCAATTTGGAAGGTTTAACCAGAAACTTCAAATATTAACTAATTTTTGTTCTGCCTTCATGAAAATGTAAAAGAAAATTTATAGCAAATCCATCAGAATATTAATAAAAACAGGCTAGCCAGATTTACCCATACTTACTTATGTCTATGATTTCTCCAGTACAGCAGCTACCTATCTAACAATTAAGGAGTCTACTGTTGACACCAGTGGCCTGAGGCTGTGTATAGGAGCCAATGTATCTACTGCCATTTTTTCTGGGGTTTTCTGACATATTTTTTCAAATTTTGTTCAACTGGATAGAAGTTGGAAATTTGGTTATGATTGGGTTTTGTTGACGTAAACTGTAAGTAAGAAAAGACTTGTTACCTTGCAGACATGAAGAAAAAATTCTGGGATCCTAGCTGGCTAAGGAAAGCTGAGTGAGAAGAAAATGGCTTGAGGGAGCAATGCTACCACTGCCTTCCTCCATAGTCAAGAATAAGAATCCTGATTACAGCTTTCTAGAGTAGGGATTTTTGGTTTCATATTGTTTTTTTCTTTTAGTTGATTAGAGAATCCAATTATACTTAGGAGGTTAAAAAAAAAAAAAGAAGTACACATAGCTATTTAACTATCACTGTCTAAATGAGTGTTTTTCATTCAGACTGTTGATTACAACCCATTAGTGGGTTAAGAAATCAATTTCAAAGTTCATGGCCATTATTATTTTTTAAAAATGATAAAATTACCAGACAAGGTACCATAGTGCATTACATGTGATAAGGTAAATATCATTTCATAAAATTTTGGTTTCAGTTGTATAAAAAAAAGACATGTGTTTACTGGATCATGATGTAAAATTTATTTTTTTTTCCCCCAGTGAGTCATATTTGAACAGTTTGGAAGAGTTATTAATAGATACATTGACTCTTAGTTTATTTTTGTATGTCATTTAACATTAAAGAAACATCAATACTGAAGACTTTTTATGTTAAAATATCCATGTTTTTATTCTAAACCTATTTATATGAAGAAATTTACCTTAAAAATAGTGGAGGAGGATTGTATTAACGAACCACCCCTTGCCAATCTCGGTCAGTCTGTCAGTGCATCAATAAAAGCAGGCTTTGATTTTCTTTAAAAAAAAAATAGTGGAATACTTGAAATGTTGCTGTAATGTATTGTTTTGGCAAGTAGCATAACACAAGAGATTTTAAAGAAAAATTGCCTAGGTTCCACTTGCAGATGAATCATTTATTTATAAGCTTTGTGACCTTGCAAAAGTTGCTTGATACCCAATTTCTTCAGCTGTAAAATGGGACTTTCTAGAAATAAATGAGACAAGTACAGTAAAGATTAAGATTTACTGAACATTCACTTAGTGATAGATACTGTGTTAAGTTCTTTAAACAATTTACTACTTTCTGGGTCATATCATTGTTTTCTTTTGGCTCCCTGGGAAATCTCTATTCTGTTTCCAGTTGTTTTTTTTTTTTCTTCCCCTCACTGATTTTTGCCTGAATGTATTCTAAGAATCACCAGTCAGCAAGGAGTTGTAAAATAATGTCACTGTGTTTTTGTATTGGACAATGTTAGGTATTTCAAAATGAAGATGAGAAATTTCTAGTTAATCAAAATACCACATGTGTAGCACATTTATTATACACAGTATATATATTATATATATATATATATATATATATATATATAAACTAGTATCTTTGACTCTCTGTTTCTAGACCCTGAGGTACTAGTTCCTGTGGTTCCTCCATCCATTTTTAGTTTCTCCAGCATCCTTCTGATATGTATGAGCTAATTATATTCTCAGTTTTGATTTAACCTAATTTGAGTTGATTCTTGTCACTTGGAACTAAATGGGTCCTAATGAGTCACTCCTATAAACATATGGAAATAAAGACAGACTTCCTAGAACCTAAGTTTTCATAGTGTTTTCCCCTTGGGTCTCTTGATTAAGAAATTTATCATTCTCTGTGATATTCTTATCACATGATAAAATCTACATTTTTATTTTTTACTACCAGAACAATTTAACATCCACAAAGGGTGTAGCAGAGGTTTCTGACTTTATGTTGCTTAGAATGATTGTAAGTATTTCCCTGAATTAGAAATGAGAGGGTAATGGGCAGGAAGGCCAGGGGTCTCCAAAGGGAGGAAATAGGCTTCAAGTGTCAGACATTTATCTCTCTCTTAAGCAGTAGGAGGAAACAAACCTTAGATTTTTTCCCCCTTCTCTACAGATTTAAACAGAGGTTTCTCTTAAAATTCTGTGTTGCCATGACGACAACTGGCTCCACATGAACTAAACTCTTGTCAAACCTTGAGCTAACCAATGAGTTTTTCTTGTGGAATTCTGTCTTAAGCTATGTTAATGAACTATGTATTTACCCTAGACTCTGTCTTTCCTCAAGTCAGTTCCCCCATAGACTCAGAATCAACTTGACAAACCAGTAGGTTTTACTCATACATTGTTCTCCTACTCTATGTTAATGAAACTATATATTTACTTGGAAACATGCTTTTCTTCAAGATTCATGCCAAACGTTTTATGGCCCGGGATGATTCACCTAGTGCCAATGTTATCACAATGCATATTGTTGATGAGGGGCCTCGTGCCATTTTCTGAGTTTTGAGACATTTCCTTTCTCTAATTAGCAGAAGGCTAGTAGCTTTATACAGTGGAAGTGAGAAATAGATTTAAGGGCCTAGATTTGATAGATAGAGTGCCGGATGAACTATGCAATGAGGTTCGTGACATTGTACAGGAGACAGGGATCAAGACCATCCCCGTGGAAAAGAAATGCAAAAAAGGAAAATGGCTGTCTGGGGAGGCCTTACAAATATCTGTGAAAAGAAGAGAAGTGAAAAGCAAAGGAGAAATGGAAAGATATAAACATCTGAATGCAGAGTTCCAAAGAATAGCAAGAAGAGATAAGAAAGCCTTCTTCAGCGATCAGTGCAAAGAAATAGAGGAAAACAACAGAATGGGAAAGACTAGGGATCTCTTCAAGAAAATCAGAGATACCAAAGGAACATTTCATGCAAAGATGGGCTCGATAAAGGACAGAAATGGTATGGATCTAACAGAAGCAGAAGATATTAAGAAGAGATGGCAAGAATACACAGAAGAACTGTACAAAAAACATCTTCACAACCCAGATAATCACGATGGTATGATCACTAACCTAGAGCCAGACATTCTGGAATGTGAAGTCAGGTGGGCCTTAGAAAGCATCACTACAAACAAAGCTAGTGGAGGTGATGGAACTCCAGTTGAGCTATTCCAAATCCTGAAAGATGATGCTGTGAAAGTGCTGCACTCAATATGCCAGAAAATTTGGAAAACTCAGCTGTGGCCACAGGACTGGAAAAGGTCAGTTTTCATTCCAATCCCAAAGAAAGGCAACGCCAAAGAATGCTCAAACTACCACACAATTGCACTCATCTCACACGCTAGTAAAGTAATGCTCAAAATTCTCCAAGCCAGGCTTCAGCAATATGTGAACCGTGAACTTCCTGATGTTCAAGCTGATTTTAGAAAAGGCAGAGGAACCAGAGATCAAAATGCCAACATCCGCTGGATCATGGTAAAAGCAAGAGCGTTCCAGAAAAACATCTATTTCTGCTATATTGACTATGCCAAAGCCTTTGACTGTGTGGATCACAATAAACTGTGGAAAATTCTGAAAGAGATGGAAATACCAGACCACCTGATCTGCTCTTGAGAAATCTGTATGCAGGTCAGGAAGCAACGGTTAGAACTGGACATGGAACAACAGACTGGTTCCAAAAAAGAAAAGGAGTATGTCAAGGCTGTATATTGTCACCCTGTTTATTTAACTTCTATGCAGAGTACATCATGAGAAATGCTGGACTGGAAGAAACACAAGCTGGAATCAAGATTGCCGGGAGAAATATCAATAACCTCAGATATGCAGATGACACCACCCTTATGGCAGAAAGTGAAGAGGAACTAAAAAGTCTCTTGATGAAAGTGAAAGTGGAGAGTGAAAAAGTTGGCTTAAAGCTCAACATTCAGAAAACGAAGATCATGGCATCTGGTCCCATCACTTCATGGGAAATAGATGGGGAAACAGTGGAAACAGTGTCAGACTTTATTTTGGGGGGCTCCAAAATCACTACAGATGGTGACTGCAGCCATGAAATTAAAAGACACTTACTCCTTGGAAGGAAAGTTATGACCAACCTAGATAGCATATTCAAAAGCAGAGACATTACTTTGCCAACAAAGGTCCACCTAGTCAAGGCTATGGTTTTTCCTGTGGTCATGTATGGATGTGAGAGTTGGACTGTGAAGAAGACTGAGCGCCGAAGAATTGATGCTTTTGAACTGTGGTGTTGGAGAAGACTCTTGAGAGTCCCTTGGACTGCAAGGAGATCCAACCAGTCCATTCTGAAGGAGATCAGCCCTGGGATTTCTTTGGAAGGAATGATGCTAAAGCTGAAACTCCAGTGCTTTGGCCACCTCATGCGAAAAGTTGACTCATTGGAAAAGACTCTGATGCTGGGAGAGCTTGGAGGCAAGAGGAGAAGGGGACGACAGAGGATGAGATGGCTGGATGGCATCACTGACTCGATGGATGTGAGTGTGAGTGAACTCCGGGATTTGGTGATGGACAGGGATGCCTCATGTGCTGCAATTCATGGGGTCGCAAAGAGTCGGACACGACTGAGCGACTGATCTGATCTGATCTGAGTAGCTTTATAACATCAGGCTAAAGACTAGTAGGAGAGCATTCTTTCTGCCACCTTCTGATGTCTACATCAGAAGCTTTCTCTATCTCTTTTATGCTTATTTAAATGTATTTATTTTAATTAGAGGCTAATTACTTTACAGTATTGTAGTGGGTTTTGCCATACATTGACATGAATCAGCCATGGGTGTACATGTATTCCCCATCCTGAACCCCCCTCCCATCTCCCTTCCCATCCCATCCTTCAGAGTCATTCCAATGCACCAACCCTGAGCACCCTGTCTCAGGCATTGAATGTGGACTGGCAATCTATTTCACAAATGGTAATATACATGTTTGAATGCTATTCTCTCAAATCATCCTCCCCTTGCCATCTCCCACGGAGTCCAAAAGTCTGTTCTTTACATCTGTGTCTCTTTTGCTGTCTCGCATATAGGGTCATCATTACCATCTTTATAAATTCCATATATATGTTAACATACTGTATTGGTATTTTTCTTTCTGACTTACTTCACTCCGTATAATAGGCTCCAGTTTAATCCACCTCATTAGAACTGATTCAAATGCATTCTTTTTAATAGCTGAGTAAGATTCCATTGTGTATATATGCCACAGCTTTCTTATCCCTTCGTCTGCTAATGAACATCTAGATTGCTTACATGTCCAAGCTATTGTAAACAGTGCTGTGATGAACACTGGGGTACATGTGTCTCTTTCAATTCTGATTTCCTCGGTGTGTATGCCAAGTAGTGGGATTGCTGGGTTGTATGGCAGTTCTGCTGCTAAGTCACTTCAGTCGTGTCCAACTCTGTGCGACCCCATAGATGGCAGCCCACCAGGCTCTGCCATCCCTGGGATTCTCCAGGCAAGAACACTGGAGTGAGTTGCCATTTCCTTCTCCAGTGCATGAAAGTGAAAAGTAAAAGTGAAGTCACTCAATTGTGTCTGACTCTTCGCGACCCCATGGACTGAAGCCTACCAGGCTCCTCCATCCATGGGATTTTCCAGGCAAGAGTACTGGCGTGTGTTGCTGTTGCCTTCTCCATGGCAGTTCTATTTCCAGTTTTTTTTAAAGGAATCTCCACTCTGTTCTCCATAGTGGCTATACTAGTCTGCATTCCCAGGAATAGTGTAAGAGGATTCCCTTTTCTCTGAACCCTTTCCAGCATTTATTGCTTGTAGACTTTTTGATAGCAGCCTTTCTTACTGGCATAAGATGATACCTCATTGTGGTTTGGATTTGCATTTCTCTGATAATGAGTGATGTTGAGTATCTTTTCATGTGTTTGTTAGTCATCTGTATGTCTTTTTGGAGAAGTGTCTGTTTAGTTCTTTGGCACTTTTTTAAATTGGGTTGCTTATTTTTCTGAAATTGAGCTGCAGGATCAGCTTGTATATTTTTGAGATGAGTTCTTTGTCAGTTGCTTTGTTTGCTATTATTTTCTCCCATTCTGAAGGCTGTCTTTTCACTTTGCTTATAGTTTATTTCATTGTGCAAAAGCTTTTAAGTTTAATTAGGTCCCATTTATTTATTTTTGCTTTCATTTCCATTACTCTGGGAGGTGGGCCATAGAGGATCTTGCTGTGCTTTATGTCAGAGTGTTTTGCCTATGTTTTCCTCTAGGAGTTTTATAGTTTCTGGTCTTACATTGAGATCTTTAATACATTTTGAGTTTATTTTGTGTATGGTGTTACTGCAGATGGTCATTGCAGCCATGAAATTAAAAGACGCTTACTCCTTGAAAAGAAAGTTATGACCAACCTAAATAGCATATTAAAAAGCAGAGACATTACTTTGTCAAAAAAGGCCCATTTAATCCAGGCTATGGTTTTTCCAGTAGTTGTGCATGGGTGCGACAGTTGGACCATAAAGAAAGCTGAGCACCAAGAACTGATGCTTTTGAACAGTTGTGTTGGAGAAGACTCTTGAGAGTCCCTTGGACTGCAAGGAGATCCAACAATTTCACCCTAAAGGAGATCAGTCCTGACTGTTCATTGGAAGGACTGATGTTGAAGCTGAAACTCTAATACTTAGGCCACCTGATGCGAAGAGCTGACTCATTTGAAAAGACACTGATGCTGGGAAAGATCGAGGGCAGTAGGAGAAGGGGATGACAGAGGATGAGATGGTTGCATGGCATCACCGACTCAATGGATATGGGTTTGGGTAGACTCTGTCAGTTGGTGATGGACAGGGAGACCTGGTGTGCTATTGTTTATGGGGTTGCAAAGAGTCAGGCATGACTGAGTGACTGAACTGAACTGAACTGATGGTGTTAGAAAGTGTTCTAGTTTCATTCTTCTACAAGTTGTTGACCACTTTTCCCAGCACCACTTGTTAAAGATATTGTCTTTTCTCCATCGTATATTCTTGCCTCCTTTTTCAAAGATAAGGTGTCCATAGGTGCATGGATTTATCTCTGGGCTTTCTCTTTTGTTCCACTGATCTATTTTTCTGTCTTTGTGCCAGTACCATACTGTCTTGATAACTGTAGCTTTGTAGTATAGTCTGAAGTCAGGCAGGTGGATTCCTCCAGTTCCATTCTTCTTTCTCAAGATTGCTGTGGCTATTTGAGTTTTTTTCTATTCCATACAAATTGTGAAATTATTTATTCTAGTTATCTAAAAAACATTGTTGGCAGCTTGATAGGGATTGCCTTGACTCTGTAGATTCCTTTGGGTGGTATACTCATTTTCACTACATTTATTCTTCTGATCCATGAACATGGTATATTTCTCAATCTATTTGTGTCATCTTTGATTTCTTTCATCAATGTTTTATAGTTTTCTATATATAGGTCTTTTGCTTATTTAGGTAGATTTGTTCCTATGTATTTTATTCCTTTCACTGCAATGGTGAATGGAATTGTTTCCTTAATTTCTCTTTCTGCTTTCTCATTGTTAGTATATAGGAATGCAAGGGATTTCTGTGTGTTAATTTTATATCCTGTGACTATACTATGTTCATTGATTAGCTCTAGTGATTTTCTGGTGATGTCTTTAGGGCTTTCTATGTAGAGGATCATGTATTCTGCAAACAGTGAGATTTTTACTTCTTCTTTTCCAATTTGGATGTCTTTTAATTTTTTTTTCTTCTCTGATTGCTGTAGCTAAAACTTCCAAAACTATGTTTAGTAGTAGTGGTGAGAGTGGGCACCATTGTCTTGTTCCTGACTTTAGGGGAAATGCTTTCAATTTTTCATCTATGAGGATAATGTTTGCTGTGGGTTTATCATATGTGACTTTTATTATGTTGAGGTATGTTCCTTCTATGCCTACTTTCTGGAGGGTTTTTATCATAAATGGATGTTGAATTTTGTCAAAGACTTTCTCTGCATCTATTGAGATAATCATATGGTTTTTATCTTTCAATTTGTTAGTGTGGTGTATCACATAGATTGATTTGTGAATATTGAAGACTCCTTGCATCCCTGGGAAAAAGCCCACTTGGTCATGATATATGATCTTTTTAATATGTTGTTGGACTCTGTTTGCTAGAATTTTATTAAGGATTTTTGCATCTATGTTCATCAGTGATATTGGCCTGTAGTTTTGTTTTCTTGTGGCATATTTGTCTGGTTTTGGTATTAGGGTGAAGGTTTCCTGGTTAGAGAAGCTTGTGTCGGTGTTCTGGTGGGTGGAGCTGGATCTCTTCTCCCTGGAGTGGAATGAAGTGTCCAGTAGTGAGTTTTGAGGTGTCTATGTGTTTGGTGTGACTTTTGGCCACCTGTATTTTAATGCTCAGGACTATGTTCCTGTGTTGCTGGAGAATTAGTGTGGTATGTCTTGCTCTGAAACTTGCTGGCTCTTGGGTGGAGCTTCGTTTCAGTTTAGGTATGGAGGCTTTTGAATGAGCTCTTCTCAGTAATGTTTCCTGGAGTCAGAAGTTTTATGTTGTTCTCAAATTTTGGATTTAAGTGTCCTGCCTCTGGCTTTCAGTCTTATTCTAGCCTCAAGACTTCTCCATCCATACAGCTCCGATGATAAAACTTCTAACTTAATGGTAAAAAGATTCTCTACTATGAGGGACACCCAGAGAGGTTCACAGAGTTAATGGAGAAGAGAAGAGGGAGAAGGGAGATAGAGGTGACCAGGAGGAGAAGAGGGGGAGTCCAAAGGGGAGAGAGAAATCTAGCCAGTAATCAATTCCCTATGTGTTCTCCACAGTCTGGAACACCTAGAGAGGTTCACAGAGTTACATAAAGAAGAGAAGAGGGAGGAAGGAAATAGAGGTGACCAGGATGAGAGGAGGGGGAGTTAAAAGGAGAGAGACCAAACTATCCAGTAATGAGTTCCCTAAGTGTTCTCCACAGCCCAGAACACCCAAAGTGGTTTACAGCATTAAGTACAGATGAGAAGGGGGAGGGAGGAGATAGAAGTGACCTGGGGCAGAAAAAGGAGAGTAAAAAGGGGACAGAGCAATCAAGCCAGTAATCACACCCCTACATAAGAATGGTTACTGAAAATTTGATTCTTAAAGGTACAAAATTGATAACAAATACCAAAAAGCAAATCTTAAAAATCTAGAGTAGAGGTTAGACTCTCAAAACACAATATTAAAAATATAAAAGTTAATCACAAACATTAGGAAAAAAATATATATATGAAGTTTGCTTTAAAAATAGGGTCTTTTTTTGCAAGGTAATAGTAGGGTATAAAATGAAAATTAAAGGAGTAATAAAGAACTTAATTCTTAGGTGCTGTTGAGGGCCATGCAGGGTCAGTTCAGTTTCAGATAGTTCCTTGTTCCAGCTTATACTTCTCAAGATCTATTGGCCCCTTCCAATGCTTAGTCAATGCTAACTACAGGGTTTTAATCTGTTGCACCTATCATTTCCAAAGTGAAGTGAAGTCGCTCAGTAGTGTCCAACTCTTTGCGACCCCATGGCCTGTAGCCTACCAGGCTCCTCCATCCATGGGATTTTCCTGGCAATAGTACTGGAGTGGGTTGCCATTTCCTTCTCCAGGGGATCTTTCCAACCCAGGGATCGAACCCGGGTCTCCCGCATTGTAGACAGACGCTTTACCGTCTGAGCCACCAGGGAAGTCCTGACATTTCCAAAGCTGTTCCCCATTCTTTGTTTATTTTGGCTTCCTCTGTTTGTGAGTCTCTTCATTGTCTAATTTCCACCCTGACACGAGGGGGCAAAAGTGGTCATTTGTTTAAGCTCACTTGTTCAGTTGTGCTGTGGGGAGGGAAAAACACTGCAAACAAATATCACTGGCATGTGTGGGGAGTGCTCTCAGTGTATTGACCATACGGTTTGCCCCAGCTCATGGTGTGTGTGCTTTCCTGGTCTACACTGCTCAGGCTCCAGGTTGCTCTACAGGAGAACTGTCCAAAGCAGCCCCTGGGTTTTGTGTACTTCCCAGGTCTAAGCTGCTAAGTTTTGTGTTCTTGAGTACTCCACAAAGGCACAGAATCGATTGGGCATGCGTTTTGTGCCCTTCCCAGGTCTGAACATGTCAGGTGACTAGGTCCTTGGATAGTGCACTATCCCAGGTGGTTGGTGCATCTTAATCACCTTGCCAGTCCCAGCCACTCAGTTTCCTGGGGGCACTTCGAGAGCACTGTCTCAGGTGGGCCATGTGTCTCCTCTGGGGATCTGATCTTTGGCTGCGATCCTCCTGGCAGATGTCAACTGTCCAGGATCCCAGGAAGATTTGGTTAGCAACTGAGAGCCTGCTAACAGTTTGGTGGAGGATGCCATCTGTGGGGCTGAGGTTGCCCCTCGCCTTCTGGCTCTGGCTGTCACCTGCGTGCCTCTCTGCCTCTGGTGAGGGGATGGGCCAGTCTGCAGCTGGCTAGCTCTCCTCTGCTGCTGCTACTGCTAAGTCGCTTCAGTCGTGTCCGACTCTGTGCAACCCCATAGGCGGCAGCCCACCAGGCTCCCCAGTCCCTGGGATTCTCCAGGGAAGAACACTAGAGTGGGTTGCCATTTCCTTCTCCAATGCATGAAAGTGAAAATTGAAAGTGAAGTCACTCAGTCGTGTCTGACTCTTAGCGACCTCATGGACTGCAGCCTACCAGGCTTCTCCGTCCATGGGATATTCCAGGCAAGAGTACTGGAGTGGGGTGCCATCGCCTTCTCTGAGCTCTCCTCTGGAATTTGCTTAATCCTTTGTTTTGTGAGCAGGCCCAGCTGTGCGTTAGCTTAGAGCTTTTGACGGGAAAGATCTCTCTCTCTCTCTCTGTTTTTTCCTCTCTCCCTCTGGCTATCCCACAGTTTCGGTTGCTGTCTCATGTTAGCTCCCTCAGATTGTCCTCAGGACATTCAGGCTGGATCTTTATCCTAAGCATGCAACCCACGCCTCCCTGTTCAGTACCCGCTTGCTGGTGGCAGATGCGAGCATCTGGGCTACTTCTCCCCTGGGAGTTGCGGTTAGGCATGTATTCTGTTTTTTTTTTTTTTTTCCCCCTCCCAGTTATGTTGCCCTCTGAGATTCCAAAACTCCCTACAGACCCGCGAGTGAGAGGGTTTCTTGGTGTTTGGAAACTTCTCCTCCTTCACGACTCCCTCCTTGGGATGGTCTCCATCCCTAACTCTTTTGTCTCTCTTTTTGTTTTTTACATTTTCTCCTACCTCCTTTGGAAGAGAACAAGTTGCCTTTCTGGGTGCCTGGTATTCTCTGCCAGCATTCAGAAGTTCTTTTGTGGAGGTTGCTCAGCATTCAAATAATAATGAATTTCTGGGGGATAAAGTGGTCTCCCTGTCCTATTCCTCCACCATCTTAGGACCACCCCTCTTTTATACTTTAATAAAACTATTACACAAAAGCTCTGAGTGATCAAGCCACATCACTGGCCCTGAGTTGAATTTTTCTCCTCTAGAGGCCAAGAATCCTGGCATCTTTCGTGGTTCAGCAACATGAATGTGAAGTCGCTCAGTTGTGTCCGACTCTTTGTGACCCCATGGACTGTAGCCTACCAGGCTCCTCTCTCCATGGGATTTTCCTGGCAATAGTACTGGAGTGGATTGCCATTTCCTTCTCCAAGGTTCAGCAACAGACTTCTGGAAATGGTACACTTGATGCAGATACAATACATGGCTAAAAACTGTATGTGTGTATATGTTTGGGTGTGGGAGTGTGTGTATATTTATATGGGTAAGAGAGTGTCTAAAGAGGGCTAAGGAATTTCCAGGTGGTCACCCAATGAAATAACAGTGCTTAACAAAAGTGGTAAAACTATTGCTATTTTTTCTTTTATAAATTTTCTCCTAGCATATTTTAGGAACTATTTTGATCAATTGTTTCAGGGTACTTTGGGAGTCATATATTTGGAATAAGTGGAGGTGGGAGAGGTGTTAAAAGTACAAGATTACAGAGTGAGTTTTTTTGTTTTGTTTTGTTTTTATATTTGAAAACTGATATTGATCCAACTTTACCCCAAAATAGTCTAAAAGTGCAATGTTTTCCCCTTCTCTGTATACTTATTAAAAAAAAAAAATCTGTGCTGGAATCCAATGAGATTTTCTTTGTCAATGCAAACCCAGTCACTCATGTCTGAGAGATATATACACTCTTATACTTATCAAGGAAGACTTTATATAGGCTAGAATTGCAATTTACAAAGGAGGTAAACTTTATGAAATTATTTGCATGCAAACCACAGATAAAAAAGTTTCAGTTCCATAAACGCCATAGGCTGTTAAGAGACTTCTTAGTCTATGCTTGATCATCAAATACATGTTTACTTAACTCCTGAACAGTCTTTCCACTCTCTGATGTTTCATATTGTGATTCAGACTCTGTTATAGATGTCGGGCTGTGGGATGGAGTGTGTGTAATTTCCTCAGTTTTGTCTTGTCATACAAAAATTTGAAGCAACAGACAGACCAGTGTTACAACTCCATGTTACAGCTCAGTTTTATTTAGAAAGTAAAGAAAAATACGTCCTCGAGGTATGAGAGAATGCCAACCCTAAAGACGTGAAGAGAAGAGAGGCCCCTGGTCCAATTTTAGCTCCTCTTTTTATATGTTTTTTCTCCTTCCCTTGGGCTTGCTCTATGTAATTTGGGCTAGCCAGGAATGCTGTTTGTTTTACCTGAGGTCCTCACTCCAGTCCTTGGACCTTCCTTTGTTGTATTTTCATGGGCTTTTCCCCTTCCTTGTATATTAGCCACCACCGTTCCAGACTCCTTTTTCCTATTCTAACTACCTAACACAACCATACCAATGCATTGCAGCCACTTCATCAAGCAGGCAAGTTAAATAAATGTTTGGGAATCATTGACTTGATTATTACTAATCATGTAGAGTGAACAAACAACAGATCAGCTGAAGACTTTATTTTTAATCCATTGTTTTAGCATCATGCAAAATTAACAATGTGTGAAAGAGTTTCCTTTATATATTGTTGTTGAGGTTGCTGTTATTTTCTCTTATTTTTGGATAAAATGTTCCCTTTAGGGTCCCTATAATACTACTTCTAAATGTGATCTTCTCAAAATGATAGTGTAGATTACTTGCAGATATTAAATGACTGCTGTGGTATTCCACAGATGTATTTTACCATAAGATGCTCAACATAGTATAACAACACATAAGAATAGTTTCAGAACAGTTATGCTGCATGCATTAACACTAGGGTATTGACAATTCTACCCTAAAATTTGAATTGAAAAATATATTTTCATTTATGGTATTATGAAAATAAACTAATAGACACCTGTGAGGAACATATTTTCTCATCAATCAATGAACAAGCTTTTTTTTTTCTTATAGTAACTAGGGGACTAATTGATTTAATATGCATAAAGTGAGGACAGGAGGGAAGAGACAGTGAGTTACATGTATTGATCACAGGAGGCCTAATAATCTCCTTTCAATCATTTTTGAAATGAAATACTTTTTCTTCCATGAATGAAACCCTGCGTTTTTATACATTATTTTAAACAACTATCTTTTTGACTCTTAAATTTCTTCTTGAATCTCAGGTTACTATCATCTAGGACCTCTTTATTTTCCAGAGAGATATTATATTATCACAAAACAGGATAGCTACTTAGTTTCTGGGCAACCTAACTTTTCCATGTGTGCAGATTACACTGAAAAACCATGTGGTGCAGTAACTGATAATAAAATAAATGTGTATTCAGATAAAAATAAATTTTGTGAGGGGTTTCATATGAAAGAAAGGTTAATGAATTTCAGGAAAGAAATGGACTACATTGTTTTATCATTCAGTTCTAGTGAGGCTTGATTTCTTTTATTGGCTTTACTAATGATTATTGGTATTTGCCCTTTCTTTATCATAATAACTTATAATAAATGGAAACATAGGAGACATTTCCCATTAGCTGAGAAAGAGCAGGTTGACCAGTGACGTGTTCATGCTTGACCTGTCCCTCCATAACTTATTTAAGAAATAAATGAAGGTGATATAAAAGATAGCTCTGATCTGAAGAAGCAAGTTTGATTAGAAATTCATTTACTGGTTTGACTAGTAACTGTGCACAGCACAAATATAAGGCCTTTCCTAGATTAAATTTGGAACTACAAATGAATTTATAAGTGGCATGAGTGGTACAGAATGTCTTATGAAAAGCTTTGAGGGAGGCAAGTCTTTCCTAAGAGCACTTAACACATCAGGACTTGGTATCACATTACATGGTAACAGTGAATTAAGCAATCTCTATGAGCAATACAAGTGTTACCTAAAAATTTATAATAAGAAACTTTGTGAACAAGAAATAATTTCACAAAAGGCATAAACTCTGACTAACCAATAAATGTTATTAGTACTAGATTTTGTGGGCTTCCCTGGTGGCTCAGCGGTAAAGAATCCACCAGCAATGCAGGAGATGCAGGAGACGCAGATTCGATCTCCAGGAAGATCCCCTGGAAAAGGGCATGGCAACCCACTCCAGTATTCTTGCCTGGAGAATCCCATGGACAGAGGAGCCTGGTGGGCTACAGTCCATAGTGTCGCAAACAGTTGGACAAGACTGAAGCAATTTAGCACACTAGATTTTATAGAGACCCCTTCAGAACCAAACAAGTTTCTATAAGCTGGATCATTCCCTCCTTAATTCATCTCCCATACAGTGTCATTTTTCTTTCCTTTAAGGTTACATAACATTTTTCTGTACTTCTGTTAGGGCACTTGTGACTTTCTACTGTCTTATCTTCCTCCACTAGAATGGAAATTCTTTTAGGGATCTGACTTTTTCATCTTTGTATCCTGCACTGTTACTTGCATATAGGAGGGACTTAATAGTTGTGGGGTAAATAAATAACTCAGATGACTACAGATTCATTCATAGTAAATTCTATTTATTGTATATTTAGTACATTTATATGTATATGGTATATTTATACTATATATAGTATATTTATAAATAGTAAATACTATTATAAAGTTGATAATATAATTTTCTATGTTTCAAGAAATAACCTTAAAAAGAAAAATAATTTTTTATTCAACAAGATTCTAATTGAGCTCTTGCAGTATACTATTTTAAAAGGAGCAGTGGCCATAAGGATGAATAAGACATAGTCTCTTTCCTAAAGGAATGTGAATGTGTTAATCTCATACAAGGCATACTTTTTGGGGGAGGTGGTATTAAATCTACAAAGAATTATTAAGAGAAGCCAAGGGTTTTTGTTTTTTGTATTTGGTGATTATAATGTTACTCTTAAAAGGATTTTTTGCAGAGGGAAACTGTATCTAAAACTCATCCCACAGGGCTGCCTCACTATTAGATTCAGAGAATGGATTAGTAGACAAGACCGCCTTTCAATTGCCTTCCCTCCCTGAAGATCTTGTGTACTTACTGTGACAATACGACTTAAATAGTGTTAACATGGATTCCATTTACACATAACTTGCTTACTATAGGTTGTCTCAACATCAACAACTGTCAATAGCTGACATGTCTAGCACAATCTCTATATACAAAGTGAATCAAACATCTCATATTTATAGACTAAGATCATTCATGTATAAACACAATACTATTTATAGTTCCTTAACTTTGGGAATGTGTTCAGTTCAGTTCAGTGGCTCAGTTGTGTCTGACTCTTTGTGACCCCATGGACTGCCGTACATCAGGCCTCGCTGTCCATCACCAATTTCCAGAGTTTACTCAAATTCATGTTCGTTGAGTCAGTGATTCATTCCAACCATCTCATCTTCTGTTGTCCCCTTCTCCTTTCACCTTCAATCTTTCCCAGCATCAGGGAGGGTCTTTTCAAATGAGTACGTTCTTCACATCAAGTGAACAAAGTATTGGCATTTCAGGTTCAGCATCAGTCATTCCAATGAATATTAAGGGCTGATTTCCTTTAGGATGGACTTATTGGATCTCCTGGCAGTCCAAGGGACTATAAAGAGTCTTCTCCAACACCACAGTTCAAAAGCATCAATTCTTCAGTGCTCAACTTTCTTTATAGTCCAACTCTTACATCCATACATGAACTACTGGAAAACCCATAGCCTTGACTAGATGGACCTTTGTTGGCAAAGTAATGTCTCTGCTTTTTAATATGCTGTATAGGTTGGTCATAAATTATCTTCCAAGCAGTAAGCATCTTTTAATTTCACGGCTGCAGTCAGCATCTGCAGTGATTTTGGAGCCCCAAAAAACAAAGTCAACTTTTTCACTCTCCTCTTTCACCCTTCTAAAGAGGCTCTTTAATTTTTCTTCACTTTCTGTCATAAGGGTGGTTTCATCTACACATCTGAGGTTATTTCTCCTGGCAATCTTAATTCCAGCTTGTACTTCATCCAGCCCAGCATTTCTCATAATGTATTCTGCATATAAGTTAAATAAGCAGGGTGACAATATATAGCCTTGACATACTCCTTTCCTGATTTGGAACCAGTCTGTTGTTCCATGACCAGTTCTAACTGTTGCTTCCTGATGTGCATACAGGTTTCTCAAGAGGCAGGTCAGGTAGTCTGGTATTCCCATCTCTTTCAGAATTTCCCACAGTTTATTGTGAGCCACACAGTCAAAGGCCTTGGCATAGTCAATAAAGCACAAATAGATGTTTTTGTAGAACTCTTTTGCTTTTTTGATGATCTAACGGATGTTGGCAATTTGAGCTCTGGTTCCTCTGCCTTATCTAAATCCAGCTTGAACATCTGGAAGTTCATGGTTAATTTATTGTTGAAGCCTGGCTTGGAGAATTTTGAGCATTACTTTGCTAGCATGTGAGATGAGTGCAATTGTATGGTAGTTTGAGCATTCTTTGGCATTGCCTTTCTTAGGGATTGGAATGAAAACTGACCTTTTCAAGTCCTGTGGACACTGCTGAGTTTTTCAAATTTGCTGACATATTAAGTGCAGCACTTTCACAGCATCATCCTTTAAGATTTGAAATAGCTCAACTGGAATTCCATTACCTCCACTAGCTTTGTTCAAAGTGATGCTTCCTAAGGCCCACTTGAATTTCCATTCCAGGATGTCTGGCTCTAGGTGAGTGATCACACCATCGTGATTATCTTGGTCGTGAAGATCTTTTTTGTATAGTTCTTCTGTGTATTCTTGCCACCTCTTAATATCTTCTGCTTCTTTTAGGTCCGTACCATTCCCGTCCTTTATTGAGCCCATCTTTGCATGAAATGTTCCCTTGGTAACTCTAATTTTCTTGAGGATATTGCTAGCCTTTCCCATTCTATTGTTTTCCTCTATTTCTTTGCACTGATCACTGAGGAAGGCTTTCTTATCTCTCCTTGCTATTCTTTGGAACTCTGCATTCAAATGGGTATATCTTTCATTTTCTCCTTTGCATTTTGGTTCTCTTCTTTACACAGCTATTTGTAAGGCCTCCTTGGATAGCCATTTTGTTTTTTTGCATTTCTTTTTCTTGGGGATGGTCTTGATCCCTGTCTCTTGTACAATGTCACAAACCTCCATTCATAGTTCTTCTGGCACTCTGTCTATCAGATCTAATTCCTTGAATCTATTTCTCACTTCCACTGGATAATCATAAGGGTTTAATTTAGATCATACTCGAATGGTCTAGTGGTTTCCCTACTTTCTTCAGTTCAAGTCTGAATTTTGCAATAAAGAGTTCATGATGTGAGCCACAGTCAGCTCCTGCTCTTGTTTTGGGGGGCTGTATAGAGCTTCTCCAACTTTTGCTCCCAAGAATATAATCAATCTGATTTCAGTATTGACCATATGGTGATGTCCATGTGTGGAGTCTTCTCTTGTGTTGTTGGAAGAGGGTGTTTGCTATGACTAGTGCATTCTCTTTGCAAAATTCTATTAGCCTTTGCTAATAGAATACTATTCTATTAATACTACTTCATTCTGTACTCCAAGGCCAAATTTGCCTGTTACTCCAGGTGTTTCTTCACTTCCTACTTTGCATTCCATTCGCCTATAATGAAAAGGGCAATTTTGGGGTTGTTAGTTCTAGAAGGTCTTATAGGTCTTCATAGAATCTTTCAACTTCAGCTTCTTCAGCATTGTTGGTCGGGGCATAGACTTGGATTACTGTGACATTGAATGGTTTGCCTTGGAGATGAACAGAGATCATTCTGTCATTTTTGAAGTTGCATCAAAGTACTGTATTTTGGGCTTTTTTGCTGACTATGATGGCTACTCCATTTCTTCTAAGGGATTCTTGCCCATAGTAGTAGATATAATGGTCATCTGAGTTAAATTCACCCATTCTAGGGAATGTGTCAGAGAAGGCAGTGGCACCCCACTCCAGTACTCTTGCCTGGAAAATCCCATGGATGGAGGAGCCTGGAAGGCTGCAGTCCATGGGGTCGCTGAGGGTCGGACATGACTTCACTTTCACTTTCACTTTCAATTTTCACTTTCATGCATTGGAGAAAGAAATGGCAAACCACTCCAGTGTTTTTGCCTGGAGAATCCCAGGGACAGGGGAGCCTGGTGAGCTGCGGTCTATGGGGTCGCACAGGGTCATACAGGACTGAAGTGACTTAGCAGCAGGGAATGTGTAAGTGGCCCTTAAAATTTGAAGTATAATATAAAAATGGAAAAAGCAAGAGAGTTCCAGAAAAGCATCTATTTCTGCTTTATTGACTATGCCAAAGACTTTGACTGTGTGGATCACAATAAAATGTGGAAAATTCTGAAAGAGATGGGAATACCACACCACCTGACCTGCCTCTTGAGAAACCTGTATGCAGGTCAGGAAGCAACAGTTAGAACTGAACATGGAACAACAGACTGGTTCCAAATAGGAAAAGGAGTACGTCAAGGCTGTATATTGTCACCCTGCTTATTTAACTTATATGCAGAGTGCATCATGAGAAACGCTGGGCTGAAAGAATCACAAGCTGGAATCAAGATTGCAGGGAGAAATATCAATAACCTCAGATATGCAGATGACACCACCTTTATGGCAGACAGTGAAGAGGAACTAAAAAGCCTCTTGATGAAAGTGAAAGTGGAGAGTGAAAAAGTTGGCTTAAAGCTCAACATTCAGAAAACGAAGATTATGGCATCTGGTCCCATCACTTCATGGGAAATAGATGGGGAAACAGTGGAAACAGTGTCAGACTTTATTGTTTTGGGCTCCAAAATCACTTCAGATGGTGAATGCAGCCATGAAATCAAAAGAGGCTTACTCTTTGGAAGGAAAGTTATGACCAACCTAGATAGCATATTCAAAAGCAGAGACATTCCTTTGCCAACAAAGGTCCGTCTAGTCAAGGCTATGGTTTTTCCTGTGGTCATGTATGGATGTGAGAGTCGGACTGTGAAGAAAGCTGAGCGCCGAAGAATTGATGCTTTTGAACTGTGGTGTTGGAGAAGACTGTTGAGAGCCCCTTGGACTGCAAGGAGATCCAAGCAGTCCATTCTAAAGGAGATCAGCCCTGGGATTTCTTTGGAGGGAATGATGCTAAAGCTGAAACTCCAGTACTTTGGCCACCTCATGCTAAGAGTTGACTCATTGGAAAAGACTCTGATGCTGGGAGGGATTGGGGGTAGGAGGAGACGGGGATGCCAGAGGATGAGGTGGCTGGATGGCATCACTGACTCGATGAACGTGAGTCTGAGTGAACTCCGGGAGTTGGTGATGGACAGGGAGGCCTGGCGTGCTGCGATTCATGGGGTCACAAAGAGTCCAACACGACTGAGTGACTGAACTGAACTGAACTGAATTGAATATACAATAGATGAATGTTCTTGTATAAATTTGTAAAATTTGGTTTCTAATTAAATGACATTTTTTAGTTGTTCTTTTGGTGAGATGGAAACTCCTCAGAATATTTAATAGCAGATAACTGTTGAAAGGCAATGGCACCCCACTCCAGTACTCTTGCCTGGAGAATCCCGTGGATGGAGGAGCCTGGTAGGCTTCAGTCCATGGGGTCGCGAAGAGTCTGACACGACTGAGTGACTTCGCTTTCACTTTTCACTTTCACGCATTGGAGAAGGAAATGGCAACCCACTCCAGTGTTCTTGCCTGGAGAATCCTGGGGCGGGAGAGCCTGGTGGGCTGCCGTCTATGGGGTCGCACAGAGTCAGACATGACTGAAGTGACTTAGCAGCAGACTTAGCAGCAACTATTGAAAAGTTTTATTTTCATAAGTGGGAGATATGGATAGCTCACAAGATGAATTCTCATTACTTTTCCTTTCACCACAGTTGATTATTTCATCCAATAGACTACTCAAGATTTTGATTATTATTTACAATGTTCTTTCTTTCTTTCTTTCTTTATTTTGTATTGGTTATTCCATACATCAACATGAATCCGCCACAGGTATACACATATTCCCCATCCTGAACCCCCCTCCCTATACCATCCTTCTGGGTCGTCCCAGTGCACCAGCCCTGAGCAACAAGTATCATGCATCAAACTTGGACTGGTGATTCGTTTCATATATGATATTATACATGTTTCAATGCCATTCTTCCAAATCATCCCAATAGGGTTCAGGTTACTTTCTCCTTTTCCCATTTACCACCTTACATTTGATGAAATATTAAATTAGAGTGAGTTTAAAATTATTTTCTACTAACATATATGAATTTATTAGGAATTTGGGAAGTACCCAACTAATATGAATTGACTTTTAAGAAAAGTTTGTTTTAATTTGGGTTACAATATCAAAATACCATAAAGTGTGTGGTTTACAAACAACAGAAATTGATTTTTCACAGTTCTAGAGGCTGTAAGTTCAAAGTTAGTGTGCCAGCATGGTCTTGTTCTTGTGATAGTCCTCTTCTGGGTTGCAGATTGCCAACTCACATGCAGGAAATAGGGCAAGAACTCTCTGGGTCCTCTTTTATAAGGGCACTAATCCCATTGATGAGGAATCCATCCTTTTGATCAAATTATCTTCAAAAGCTTCTATCTCCTAATATAATCACATTGGGGGTCATGATTTCAATATATGAATTTTGTGGGGACAGAAGCACTCAGCCTATAACAAATTTTCCTAACAAAAATCTGAGATACATTTTACAACAGTGTCATTTGTCTCCAAATTACTAATGCAATAATGCTATGAAGAGCGTTGTCACTGGTAATAATAAGCAATAACAATATCATTTACATAGCTACTTTCGTCTTGAACATTCTGAAAATATCCTATAAAAGAATCATTTCTGGTCTGTAACCATCTCTGGGGAAAATTTGGATGCTATTTAACAGCTGGCTATCAGTTAGAGACAGGAAGTGAAGAACATGTTTCCCAGCAGAAACTGGTGGATATACAACATAATTACCTAATTTAGAAATGGTTTAGCAAAGTGGAGCTAATTAATGTCCATATCCTTGAAAAAGTGGTACTGGATAGTTAGTGAGTATAAACTGATCAGGACTTCAATTGTTCATCTTAGCTAAAAGACAAGACTTCCTAAAAGTGTCTTTGCAAATGCTGATTCAGTGCTGCCTGAACACTGAGTTGTGGTGTGAAGCAATCAAGAGATGTGATCATTTCTTAGCTGGAAATATAATGTACAAACACACACATGCACAGGAATATAAAATGTCTGTGAATTTACTGAGTGAATTTGCAAATATAGTAATGTGTCCTAACACCAAATGACAACTGTTAATTTTACTATGCAGCTTCCCTTCTTCTTGATACAACAGTGCAGGTGTACCCAATTACATGGGATTCACCAATGAGAAATTCACCATAACAGAAAAGTAGGAAATAAATTCAATATATGCTTCCAGAAACCTCACATGAACAGAAACTTGCCAGCAGACAAACAGCTTCCAGGGGCAGATACAAAATGAGATCTTCAGTTGTCCGTACCTTGCCACAGAAACAGCAGGATGTGACCAGCTGCTACTCATATCTCCCACAGCCTAATCTTGGATGAGCCATAAAATCTAGGCTGTGGCAGTAGGGGATAAGAAGTTGCCTGCATGAGGCAAGCATTTGAAAGTAAAGCAAGGTGGAAAGAGCAGGGCTTCCTGCATCCCATGACTGAATTAAGCCATGGCTTCAGGCAGGTGGCAGATGTTCTGAGTTAGTGGAGTAACTATACCCTTCTTGTGCTATAATCACATAGAGGCAGGAACAGGAAAAAAAAAAAAGAATTGAGAACACATTCCTTACATTATTATAGAGATTGATGGAAAAAGATCACTTGTTTATAGAGATTTGCTTCAGGAGCAAATTTTCTGGGTGGTAATTATTAGTTAAATCAAATAGTTGCCAATTATGGTATGATCTGCTAGTAATTAAATGGTTAAGTATTGGAAAGGGAACAATAATAACAGAAATCTTGAATATTTAATAAAATAGTTCAGGGGGAAAATACCACTTGAATACCACCAGCTGGATAACATTTGGTATGGAGCACTCATGTCTCTATTTCTAGGGATATTTTGAGGCTAACATTGGAGGATGTGGCTATATCTATCTTCCCAAATCCCAGCCCTTCAAGTTAATTAATAACAATTATAAATCCTTAGGATTGGATGTGGAGTAAGGCCAATTTCCTACACTCGTTTTGAAGAGTAAAATCTAGGATCAAGTGTGGTAAGCTTATCTGACATTTTTAGGCATGGGAGGTGGGTTGCACTTTACATAAGCGCCATTCCATATAATAATGAGCATCTCTCTTGGCCTTATTTTTTTTAATTTAATCTGTGTGTGTGTGTGTGTGTGGTGTGTGTGTGTGTGTATGTGTTAGTCACTCAGTCGTGCCCGATTTTTCCCCATGGACTGTAGTCTGCCAGGCTCCTCTGTCCACAGAAACTCCAGGCAAGAATACTGGAGTGGGTAGCCATCCCCTCTCCAGGGAACGTTCCAGACCCAGGGAATGATCTTCCTAAACCAGAGATGAAACCTGGGCCTCCTGCATTGCAAGCAGACTCTTTACCATATGAGCCACCAGGGAAGCCCAAAAATTATGTTAAAGAAAAAATTTCTAAAATAAATAAGGTGTTCCCTCAACTCCCTAAACAAAATATCCATTAGATAGGTCAATAGGATTATTTAAATGACTTCTGATTATTAAAAACAATGATCATTTTGTGTTGAAAAAGAGTGATGCTCTCAGATGTTATGGAGGTTGTGGGTTGTTGGCCCAATTGGTCATCCTTTCACCAAATTTCTAATTTATTATTATTGTTGCATTTTACATTAAGACGCAAAGTAATAAAGCCTGTGATAATCTGATACAGATAGAGATGGGACATTGTATCATGATCTTGATAGTAAATATTTCAGTTTCTTATCTGCTTCTTGGTAATGTTCTGGATAGCTGAAAACTTCAAAGTCCAGTTTCTAAATAAAAACAACTTACAGTTCACAGTTCTTCATTATAAAAAGTGATCAGGAAACAGTCATAGTGACCAGAATGAGTGGAAATAATTTTCAGAAAGGAAAACTTCAATGCCAAACATAAGAAAGAAAGTCAGTCTCAACCCTCAGTAAAATTGTTCTAAATAATGGTTTCTTTATAAATAACCTTACTGATATAAATCTTAACATTAAGGTTGTAAGTAATAACCTGCTTCTTGACAACAATCTTAATAATTCCAAGGTAGCCATTTAAATTTTTTTAAAGTTATGATTGACCAAACCTTCTCTCATACTTTTAGCCCTGATTGGTATCTTTGTATGATCAACTTTATTAATTCTAGATTGAATCACTGAAACTAACAGAATAAGTGTAATGAATACTTTCAAGTATTTAAGGTCAGATATCATGTCCAATATTCATTTCTTTTTCCTCCACTGAAACCATCTAAAGTTGCCTCATCTATTTCTAAAATGATATTGTTTCAAGTCTTCCAGTCATTTTGTTACTCCTTTGTCAGCATGCTACATTTTTCTTAATGGGCATTCAGAACTGGGTACAATGGTCTGGTTGTAATCTTGCCAATGTAGACAAAGGTTATGTGCTCCTTTATCTAAACTACAATGCTTTTCTAGTGCTTTTGCACTCATGCTGCTGCTGCTGCTAAGTCACTTCAGTCGTGTCCAACTCTGTGCGACCCCCATAGACGGCAGCCCATCAGGCTCCCCCGTCCCTGGAATTCTCCAGGCAAGAACACTGGAGTGGGTTGCCATTTCATTCTCCAATGCATGAAAGTGAAAAGTGAAAGTGAAGTCGCTCAGTCATGTCTGACTCTGTGCGACCCCATGGACCGCAGCCTACCAGGCTCCTCCATCCATGGGATTTTCCATGTAAGAGTACTGGAGTGGGTTGCAATTGCACTCATAGCACACTGTATTTTCTTTTATGATCTTTTTGGTATTTTAGATATTTAAAATCTGATATGTAAAAGAGTGTTTTTCACAAAATTTCATATTTTAAAATGGTAATTATCAAACATGGTGAGTACTATGAATGATAGGATGATGGGATGGTTTGTTTTCCTAACAGGTGCTTTTCCAACCGTTTCTACTAAGGAACTTTTTGGAAAGTTTGCCTAAAGTTCCTGGTTGCAATTTTAATATAATTTTATTTTTAGGATCCTTGAATGGATGTCAAAATACTCAAAAGGAAGTTCCATTATAGGCAAGCTATAATTAGATAATTGGATCATTAGTAAAATTGATTTTTGCCAATACAGATGTTCTGGAAACTAGAAGAGGAGTTCAACTACAATTTACCCTTGAACAACATGGGTTTGAACCTCATGGATCCATTTGTGTGCAGATTTTTTTCAATATTAAATTCTGCAGTATTACATGAGCCATGGTAGGTTGAATCTGTGGATGAAGAACCAAAGACACAGAAGAATCTTAGAAACAGAAGGCCAACTATAAATTATATGTGAATTTTCAACTGCATGGAGGATTCATGCCCCTAACCCTTGCATCATTCAAGGGTCAGTTGTACTTATCTCAGGGCACCATTCTTCTCCCTGGTGGCTCAGATGGTAAAGAATCTTCCTGCAATGCAAGAGACCCAGGTTTGATCCTTCAGTTGGGAAGATCTCTTGGAGAAGGGAATGGCTACCCACTCCAGTGGCCAATTCTTGCCTGGAGAATTCCATGGAAAGGGGAGCCTGGTGACCTACAGTTCATGGGGTTGCAAAGAATCAGACACAACTGAGTGACTAACACTTTCATTACACTGTTAAACTTACATTTGCTTTATTGGCAGCCTTATTATGCTTTTGTAATACTTTGAACTGCCTGTCAATTAATAATCTTAGAATCTTAAAAACATTTAAAATTTATTTTCCACTGCAATAGGAACACAACATGAGATCTATCTTTTAAAAAAGTTTTGAAGTCTGCAATATAGCCTTGTTAACTGTAGGCAAAATATTGTATGGTATGCAGTACTATAGGCACAGTAGATCTTTAGAACTCACTCGTTTTGTGTAACTGAAATTTTGTACTCACTTAACAACAATTTCTCCCTCCTTCTTGTACCTGGCAACCACCTTTCTATTTTCTCTTTCTATGAGCTTGATCATTTTAGATATCTAATGTACATGGAGTCACACAATACCTGTTCATCTGTAACTGGATTATTTCAGGTAGCATAATGTCCTCAAGATTCACCCATGTTGTCACATATGGCAGGGTTTTCTTCTTTTTTTAAAGACTGAATAATATTCCATTGTGTTTACCACATTTTTATCCATTCATCCATAGATGAACACATAGATTGTTTCCATATCTTGGCTATTGTAAATAATGCTGCAATGACATGCAAGTCTGAATATCTCTTTGAGATCCTAATTTCAATTCTTTTGGATCTATGCCTCAAAGTGGGATTGCTGGGTCATATAGTAGTTCTATTTTTTATTTTTTGAGGAACTGCCATGCTATTTTCCATAGTGGTATCACCAATTTATATTCCTATAACAGGGTATAATTTCTCCATATCCTCACCCACACTTGTTATCTTTTGTCTTTTTGAGTAAAGACCTTCTAAGAGGTATAAAGTAACATTTACTTCTAGATGACCCAATTTTTTTGTAGATAATTGTTCATAGTAGTCTTTCACGATCCTTTATATTCTATGGTATAGGCTCTAATGTCTCCTTTTGTATTTCTGATACCATTTATTTACATCAGCTCTCTTTCTTAGCCTGCACAGAAGTTTGTCAATTTATTTTATCTTTTCAAAATACAAACTCAATTTGTTGATCTTTTTTATTGTTTGTCTATTTCTGTCTGTTAACATTTTTCCCCTTTCTTCTGTTAACTTTGTTGCTGTTGTTCAGTTGCTAAGTCATGTCCAACTCTTTGCAATCCCATGGACTGCAGCACACCAGGCTTCCCTGTCCTCCACGGTCTCCCAGAGTTTGCTCAAATTCATGTCTGTAGAGTCGGCAATGCTATGTAACATCTTATCCTCTGCCACCCTCTTTTATTTTATTTTATTTTATTTTTAAACTTTACATAATTGTATTAGTTTTGCCAAATATCAAAATGAATCCGCCACAGGTATACATGTGTTCCCCATCCTGAACCCTCCTCCCTCCTCCCTCCCCATACCATCCCTCTGGGTTGTCCCAGTGCACTAGCCCCAAGCATCCAGTATCGTGCATTGAACCTGGACTGGCAACTCATGCCACCCTCTTTTCTTTTGCCTTCAATCTTTCCCAGCATCAAGGTCTTTTCCAATGAGATGGCTCTTCACACCAGGTGGTCCAAATATTAGAGCTTCAGCTTTAGCATCAATCCTTCCAATGAATATTCAGGGTTGATTTCCTTTAGGATTGACTGCTAATTTGGGCCTAGTTTATTCCTCTCTTTCTAGCTGCTTGTATAAAGTTAGATTGCTTATTTGATATCTTCCTTTTTAGTTAATGTAGGCATTTATAGTCTCTGGGTGTTAAGACTGGCTAGCAGGTGCCCTCACAGTGGTGGTGGCACTGGTGTCTGATACATGAGCACCCATGGACAGTGATGGAGCTGGGGTCTCTAGTGCAGGTGTACGTGGTGAGATAGTAACTATGGAATTTGGAGTGCTAGCCAGTTCATAGCAGTGGTGGCTCAAGTGTGTGAAATGTGGGTACATGGAGTGAGCTCAGGGCCCAAGTCTGGAGGGCAGATTCACATGAAGCAGCTATAGCTGTGGGGTCTGGAACCTGTGAAGGGTTGAGGGTAGCAACCCTTTTCCCAGTATGGTACATCAATATTTCCTTCTGTGGGGTTAAGCAGTGCACCAGGGATAGTCCATGGTGGAAATGGCTGTTGGATAACTCAGTGGTTAAATTTGCCAGTGTCCTCTTCAGAGCAGTCTGCTGGGATTCATGCCAATGAACATTATGGAGTCCTCTACTTTGAAAGCTGTAAGGCATCTGCAGCTGTTATTGAGGTCTTCAGTAGCAAATGATGCTGAGGTACTTCACAGAGCAGGCAACTGGGGAGTGTAATAGCACCCATTATGTGACTGATACTGATAGCCATGGCCTTCTTTGTTCCCAGCTGTTCCCAAATGTCTTAGCTAAACTGATGTCTCCAGCAATCCTTTCCATGCAATTATTCTCCATTTTTTGTTCCATTGTGTTTCTGTAGGTTCTTCACTGGACATTTGAGCTCTCCCATGGCTATTTCCTTTATGGATAGCCATTTGTTTTTGTTGTTGTTGTTGAAAATGAAGGCTGGTATCTCTTAATCTGCCATCTTTTTGATGTCTCCAGAGTCTTTTTTTAAAAATTATATGTTAAACTCAGTCTTCAACAGTACATAAACCGTGAACTTCCTGATGTTCAAGCTGGATTTAGAAAAGGGAGAGGAACCAGAGATCAAATTGCCAACATTGACTAGATCATCGAAAAAGTGAGAGAGTTCCAGGAAAACATCTACTTTTGCTTTATTGACTATACCAAAGCCTTTGACTGTGTGGATCACAACAAACTGGAAATTGTTAAAGAGATGGGAATACCAGACCACCTTACCTGCCTCCTGAGAAATCTGTATGCCGGGCAAGAAGCAACCATTAGACCTGGACGTGGAACAAAAGACTGGTTCCAAATTGGGAAAGGAGTACATCAAGGCTGTATATTGTCACCCTGCTTATTTAACTTATATGCAGAGTGGATGAAGCACAAGCTGGAATCAAAATTGCCAGGAGAAATAACCTCAGATGTGCAGATGACACCACCCTTATGGCAGAAAGCAAAGAAGAACTAAAGAGTCTCTTGAGGAAAGTGAAAGAAGAGAGTGAAAAAGTTGGCTTAAAACTCAACATTCAGAAAACGAAGATCATGGCATCTGGTCCCATCACTTCATGACAAACAGATGGGGAAAGAATGGAAACAGTGACATACTTTATTTCTTTGAGCTCCAAAGTCACAGCTGATGCTGACTGCAGCCACGAAATTAAAACAAATGCTTGCTCCTTGGAAGAAAAGTTATGACCAACATAGACAGATTATTAAAAAGCAGAGACATTACTTGGCCAACAAAGGCCCATCTAGTCAAGGCTATGGTTTTTCCAGTAGTCATGTATGTATGTGAGAGTTGGACTATAAGCAAAGCTGAGCGCCAAAGAATTGATGCTTTTGAACTGTGCTGGAGAAGACTCTTGAGAGTCCCTTGGACTACAAGGAGATTAAACCAGTCCATCCTAAAGGAGATCAGTCCTGGGTGTTCATTGGAAGGACTGATGCTGAAGCTGAAACTAATACTTTGGCCACCTGATGCGAAGAACTGACTCATTTGAAAATACCCTGATGCTGGGAAAGATTGAAGGTGGGAGGAGAAGGGGACAACAGAGGATGAGATGGTTGGATGGCATCACTGACTCAATGGACATAAGTTTGAGTAAACTCTGGGAGTTGGTGATGGACAAGGAGGCCTGGCATGCTGCTGTCCATGGAGTCGCAAAGGGTCGGACGTGACTGAGCAACTGAACTGAACTGAATCCCAGTCTGCTCTTAAATTCGGCTTACTCTTTGTTATATTTGATACATTTATGGTGTATCTGGAACCAAGTACTCATTAGATCTGGCTTGTTAACCAGACCATCAATAATGTGTTGAGATCGCTTTCTGTTTTCTTTCTTCCATGAATTTGGTCTGAATATTATTTATGTGCTCATCATGGTCATTGATTCTTAAACATTTATTGACTCTCTAATTTATGCCAAACACGAAGATGGAGAATATGAAATGTTTGGCCTCATAGTATTCATAGACTGTGGAGACCATCCCTAAATATAGAAATCAGAGCAGGATGAAGGATAGATTCCTGTGGTGTTTCACTAGAGAGCTTTCTATAAGTTGATATTTGCTCATTTAATTGGTACACTTTTAGTATTTTTTTTTTCACCAGCTCTGAATCAACTTCAGTATCCTAAAACCAAATCCCACATTTTGGTCCATCTTATGCACAAAGATAATGTGAGAATGTGTTATAGTCTTTGAAAAAATCCATATACACTATCCGTAGCATTCTCCTGATTTAGTAAAACTTGAGGGGAATGGGAGATAGACCAGATGGCAAGGAGGGTTCAAGTGATGTGTTATTTGTTTTCATCTGAAAGCTAGTGGGGTGGAATGGCAGAATAGGTAGTTTGGAAAGATGACCAGAGTATGGGAAGGAGATAATAAAGTGAGGAACGACAAGAGAAAGAACCACAGTTATATGAATAGCAAAATGTGCGGTTGTGAACTCTTTTGGCCTCTGGATAAATGCTGCCAAATAGGAAACATTTTCCATGTGCCTGACCAAGAAGACACAGCTGCATGCTGCTTTTCATTTTAGTTATATTTCTAAAAGCTATGGTTTGCTTTTCAGAAATGCTGTCCTTTTACATTTTCTGCATGATGCAGTGAATTGCAATGTTCATGTCAGATAGCATCAATCTGAGAAGAAAAGAGGACAGCGCACCTTCAAGAAAGGGAATAATTTTCTTCCGCATGTTTTCCTTTTTGCTTATCAGCATGAGAATGTATGTAACTGTGTGAGTGGAGTTAAGCACTTTGATCAAAGGTATCTTTTTAAAAAATAAAAACAGAAAATTAATGCAAATTAAAAAAAAATAAAAGGAGGGTTACCTTTGAAAGCATAATCCTAAGGTATTTTGACAGAGTCACTCAAACAATCTAGAAAGAAAAATTGCCTATTTGGTGCTGCTTTAATGAGTCTCAGAACATTATAAACATCTGTGGTATGATGGAAACACACACACACACACACACACACACACACACACACATAGGGATATGAGCAGGACACTTAGATTCCAGTCTTGGTTTTCTGTATATTATGGGCAATTCACTTATCTTCTCTAAATAAGGTCCTCCTTCTGACAAATAAGAGTGTTAGACACCATTTCAAATGTACATTTAACCTTAATTTTATTCTGCACACAGCAAGCAAAATGCTCTGAAAGCTCATAATAAAACTTCCTTGTGTATTCTTAAAATGGAATGGCATAAAGTTGAGCCCATCTTAAAACAAGACTTAAAAAAAGAAAAAAACTTTATTATTAAACTTTCTTGAAAAGGGGTCAAGACTTTGGTGGGTCTTTAACTAAATTTCAAATCAACTGAGACTCTGGTCTTCCTATGGTTCTCTGAAACTTTGTGTGTGGCTCTTCAGATTCTGGAGGAGCTTGACTTTTTCCACCCTCCCCTGTGATAGTTCCCTCATCTGCAATGAGAAAAAAGTCCTCTGCTTCTCTTATGCAGGCCATCCTCAAAGTTTTTACCTATGTTGGCTGGAGAAGAAATGCAGAAGCAAGCACTAGTAGGCCTGAAGTAAATGCCTTATCAGAGAAGGTTCAACACGGTTGACTTTGGGGTTGCTTATTTTTGGATGACTGCTGGGAACTAAGCTGAAGATAAGCTCATGACAGGACCACAAAGGGAAGGGACTGGGAGTCAGAAATGGGTCATGGGAAGTATGGTGTTCTAGAAGCAGGGTATCGGAGCCTTAGTCTTAGCTCTTTAAAATGCTTAAGTATCTGGATAAGATCTTTTGAAACTGTGAGTTTCAGCTTCTTCATCTAAAACCTAAGGGTAGCTTAGGAGAGGAATCTCATACTCAGATATTTTCAAGGGCAAAACTAAGTGTAAGACAACAAGGAATGATGAGTACCCAGGGGAACTAGAGGATTTATGATTTGCCTAAACACATTCTGGGCTTCCCTTGTGGCTCAGATGGTAAAGCATCCACCTGCAATTCAGAAGACTTGGGTTAGATCCCTGGGTCAGGAAGACCTCTTGGAGAAAGAATGGAAACCCACTCCAGTAATCTTGCCTGGAAAATCCCATGGACAGTGGAGCCTGGAAAAGAGGGATATGACCGAGTGACTAACACACACACAAAGTCATTCTAACTAAAATCATTTTAGAGCTATGTGATACAAAATAAAAGTATTTGCTCTGTATTGTGCAGTGCTTTCCAGAGAAACAGACCCAATGGAATGCTTGTGGATATTTAAAGACTGCCTCGTGTGATTGTGGGCCTAGAAAGTCTGATGCCTGTAGGGTAAGCCAGCAGGCTGAAAGTTCAGATGAGAATTGATGTTGTAGTCTTGAGCCTGAAATCCTTAGGGCAGGCTACCAGTTGGAAACTCAGGCAGAATTTCTGTGTTGCAGACTTGAGTAAAAGAACTTCTAGTCTCCAGGAAACTTCAGTTTTTACTCTTAAGTGTTCAGCTGATTGGATGATACTCTCCCACAGTATTGAGGGCAATGTATGTTACATAAAGTCAACTGATTGTGTATATTTAGCACATCTACAGAATACTTTCATGATGACATCTAGACTAGCATTTGACTAAACAACCATAGCCTAGCAAAGTTGACACATAAAATTAACCGTCATATGTTCTCATATAGACTCCTACACTATACCTTTTCTCAGGGTCTTTCAAGCACTGATCTCTTATTATAGAATTAGATCAGATCAGTCACTCAGTCGTGTCCGACTCTTTGCGACCCCATGAATCGCAGCACGCCAGGCCTCCCTGTCCATCACCAACTCCCGGAGTTCACTCAGACTCATGTCCATCGAGTCAGTGATGCCATCCAGCCATCTCATCCTCTGTCGTCCCCTTCTACTCTTGCCCCCAATCCCTCCCAGCATCAGAGTCTTTTCCAATGAGTCAACTCTTTGCATGAGGTGGCCAAAGTACTGGAGTTTCAGCTTTAGCATCATTCCTTCCAAAGAAATACCAGGGCTGATCTCCTTTAGAATGGACTGGTTGAATCTCCTTGCAGTCCAAGAGACTCTCAAGAGTCTTCTCCAACACCACAGTTCAAAAGCATCAATTCTTCAGTGCTCAGCCTTCTTCACAGTCCAACTCTCACATCCATACATGACCACAGGAAAAACCATAGCCTTGACTAGATGAACCTTTGTTGGCAAAGGAATGTCTCTGCTTTTGAATATGCTATCTAGGTTGGTCATAACTTTCCTTCCAAGGAGTAAGCCTCTTTTAATTTCATGGCTGCAGTCACCATCTGCAGTGATTTTGGAGCCCAGAAAAATAGTCTGACACTGTTTTCACTGTTTCTCCATCTATTTCCCATGAAGTGATGGGACCAGATGCCATGATCTTCGTTTTCTGAATGTTGAGCTTTAAGCCAACTTTTTCACTCTCTATCCACTTTCAGTTTCATCAAGAGGCTTTTTAGTTCCTCTTCACTTTCTGCCATAAGGGTGGTGTCATCTGCATATCTGAGGTTATTGATATTTCTCCCAGCAATCTTGATTCCAGCTTGTGTTTCTTCCAGTCCAGCATTTCTCATGATGTATACTTTTAAAATCTAAATCAAAGGTCCAATTCCTACCCAAACTAAAACACATAAAAGTATTTCTACATAGAAATGTTATTTCTGGATAAAAATAAGAGAAACCAAGACTGGAAAACTGCTGTTCCAGTGTAGGTCTATGGCCTTTGTAACACTTTGGACATTAACCTCCAGATAATCCTAAACTTTTATCATCTTTCAATCCTTACACAGTAGCTGTTCATACTTTTTTCATTGCTTCTTTTAGTCATCCAGCTGGAAGTTGTGGCATATTTGGATGTATTTGTTGACTATGCCTTATTTGATTTTTCTAAGATTAAAAAATAATTTAATAGGCATTGGTATGAAGAAATTGTGGTCAGTTTGTTCCTTAGACTTTGAGAGCTTACTTGTATCTGTTGAAAATCTATTCCATTTGGACAAGATTATTCCCCTCTGGGCTTCATACTGTAATAACTGTAAATTTCATCTCTCAGAAGCTATGCATATTTATTTTGGTTTATCTTTTTAAAGAAAAGATAACAGGAAACAAAACAAATCATGAATTGTACCTACTGTTGTATATTGGCATACTTGGTACCTCACTTCCCTAATGGAATGAGGCTAAGGTTCTAGTTGAGCCTACCTCCTGTCAGTGACATATGGCAAAATTGAGATTATTGCATTCTAGTGTCAGGAGGTTCACTGATTTTCCTTATAAATGTTGACACTACATTTTACAGCCCCAATCCACACATTTCTCCTGAAAAAATGAAATAAATATCTGCATTAAATAGGCAGATTTTAGAAATTTGGAGATGAACATTATAATTCTGTGCTTTTCAAAGAAGGGTGTTAAACACCCATGTGTATAAAACAAGATATAACAAGTTGTTTTATTTAGAACTGAGTAAAAATATTGCTTCCTAAAACCATTTCTTACAAACAAGCAGTTTTAAGGCACTCTTTAATATAAATTAGGCTTTCTTATGGAGAATTACACTGAAAATTTCCTCAATCAAAACAGAGATCCATATTGTCCAAGAAGCAGTTGGTCTTCTGGGAAGATTAAAAAAAAAAAAAGAAAAAGCAATTTCTAAAGCTTGGAGGAGAAAAATTTGTTGTATTTCTTATAAAATGATTCTAGCAACTTTTAACATCTCTATTCAGACTAGGAATAGGGTAATTTTAGATGTTATTCAATGTGACTACATGGCAGATTACAGAGAGTAGGTGTTTTCAAGAGGCCCTGTGATAAAACCACCATTCCTGCAAAAAAGGCCCAGGTAAAAAACCTATGCAAGAAGGATAAAATTCTGCAGAATTGGTCAAGCTACCCTTCACTCCATATCCTATTCTCAGGCCCTATGACCTCTGCAGTTTCAGGCACCCTGTTCTCTTCCTGGATTATAATTTCAGAACTGTCTTAAGAATCTATGTACTTACTAAATCACTCTTCATCTTTGCCATGTCTTTCAGCTAAACTCCCACTGTAGGTGCTTGATACTAACTCAGCACAATCATGGTATCTACCTGGCCCCAAACTCTATATGATACCAGGCAAATCATTCTAAAAGATATGAAAGAAAGTCTTCCTTTAGATTAGCTAATGCCTGTGAAGTTCATATGCCATTAACTGTATCATTATTATTTTTTACAATTACATGAATGGCATTTCTTTTAAAAGAACATGACTGACACAAATCATAAGAATAACAACATTTACATCAGTCTGATGGGAAATGTTTCTTTGAAGAAAATACTATATTGAAGTCTTTCCAAAGTAGCTTATTTCTCCTTGAGTGATTCAATAAATGGAACAACCACTTAGAAACTACTCTCTTATTGGTCATAATGCTCTTCTAAATTGAACATCACATAAGTCAAGATAAAAGCTTGGAAGAAATATTTGAGTATTTTAATCTGATTTTGCTTTAATTAATACTAAGTGAGACAGAAATGCACAGTAATAATTGACAACTAGATATTTCAGTTGCTGAGACTTTAGAGTGCCTAGAGACAGAAGAAAATAAATTAGGCCCCACAGATAACTTTATACTACATGTAACTATTGAAGTTTCTTTCATTCTTAGGGTGAATGTATAATTTATCATTCAAGCCAGAACACTTTTGAAAGTAAATGGAGCAATATTAAGCATTATACCAGAATAAAATGAGTTACCCAGAGTCTTTCCCAACAAACAAAGGCATAGAGTAATCCTAGGGGTATAGATTTTGTTGGCCTCATGCCAAAATCAGGAAATGACAGAAAGTAAAGGATGGGCATTAAATACAAAAATTACAATGATTCTAAGAGTTAAGATCTAGATGCTCCTAACACTGAGACCATTTTTTGTATCTATATACACAGATAATTTCTTCAGTATTCAAATTACTTTGAAATTGTCTTCCTTTTACCTCTTAATTTCTTATTAAGTGTATTTTTGGTAAAAGCCTTGAAATCATCATTAAATTGCCACAGATGGTTCTGCCTTGATCACAGTTTCCTCAGTCTTTCCCTTGATGTATGTAGGAGCTAACTTCCTACTTTGATTTGCCTGAGATTTTGTAAGCTAGAAATGCAAACAACATAGACTGGACTAAATTTCTTTTCCTCCACAGAATTCTCTGGAGGATCCCTGTTAATATTGGTTAAAGTTGCATGGCTCTTCTTAGCTATGTGGTATGTGGATTATTCCCCTGAAATTTGTTGAAACTGATTTAGCCTTCATGATCAACTGAAGGCATTTATCAAAATCATTAAAATAAACCTACTTTTCATTCATTCATCTGTGCTGATGTTCTAGACAGGCATGGTTTAGGATCAAGGCAGTATCTTAGTAGCTGGATGAAATATTCAAATATCAAAATTGGTATAATTATGTTGGAGAAATGCCACTTTAAACTCCTAGAAGAATATTTTGGCAATTTTAAGTAGTAGGCAGTTAGGTAGCTCATATATATATTTTTTTAACTTGAAAAGGGCATATGTGTTTTTCTAGAAAGACTTTACAGACTAAATAAAGCAAGGATATGACCTAAGGATGAATATTAATACCTGCGTCTTGTATGATAATTTCTTTCTTTTTCTTTTTTTTCCTAGAAGATAGAAATAAGACAGTCTGTTATTTTTCTAAACTGATTTTCTTCACTTTTCCTTGTAAGAATTTAAGAATTGGAAAAAAAAACTATTATGGTTCACTTTAAGATATGAATAATAATGCTTTAATATGAATTAGTATCATGTTATATGATACATACAGAAACAAGTTTTGCTTGTATTCTAGGGCAGAGAGAAATTAAGACTTGATATAGTGACTTTTAAGAAGTGCCTCACTGGAATAAAAGTCTGTGCCCTTTAATACTTTGAAACATTCTGCTTTAATATAAAAGACATTTAACTCTATAATGAAAATTACAAAGGAAAAGAACATCTGATTTAGTCAGAATTGTTTCAACCGAAATAGACACTTAGATACTAAACCAGAAAATCTACAGTAAGTCTGTTGATTCAAGATCCTAATTTACATCCAAATCAACTTCCTTAGTTCTGATTTTTCCATATTATGATGTTTCACCAAAATGTTTCTTAGACCCATAGTGCAGATGGCTGGACCTAAAACACTGCCAGAGTTAAAGGCAATCAGACAGTCATGAATCCAAATTACAATGTGGTATTAAAACAGTGGTTTAAATCAGAGGAAAAGAAGCAAAATTATTCTCTCAAGGCAGAGGAGGCAATCAAGGTAAGTAACTAGATAACAGAAGTTGGTTATATTAATTGATGTGGTCAGGGCTGTAATTTCAGACTCCATGGCCTAAAGAACATATTCAAGTTTTGTGATTAAGAATTGCATGGTACATATACACAATAGAGCATTACTCAGCCATTAAAAAGAATATATTTGAATCAGTTCTAATGAGGTGGATGAAACTGGAGCCTATTATACAGAGTGAAGTAAGCCAGAAAGAAAACACCAATACAGTACACTAATGCATATATATGGAATTTAGAAAGATGATAATGACAACCCTGTATGCGAGACAGCAAAAGAGACACAGATGTATAGAACAGTCTTTCATACTCTGTGGGAGAGGGAGGGGGGATGATTTGGGAGAATGACATTAAAACATATATAATATCATATAAGAAATGAATTGCCAGTCCAGGTTCGATGCAGGATACAAGAAGCTTGGGGCTTGACTGGGATGACTCAGAGGGATGGTATGGGGAGGGAGGTGGGAGAGGGGTTCAGGATGGGGAACACGTGTACACCAATGGTGTATGCATGTTGATGTATGGCAAAACCAATACAATATTGTAAAGTAAAAAAAAATAATAATAATAATAAAAAAGAGAAAAAAATAAAAGATTTCAAACTGAAAAAAAAAGAATTTTATATACATATATAAAAAAATTGTGTGTTAGCATCTTTATAGTTCAGAGAGGAGTGCTTGGAAGTTGTGATAGAACACAAGATTCTGTCTCACAAAAAAAATAGAATAATGAAACCAAGCAAGATGCTAACTGGTTAGAATTAAGCCAGTGTTACGTGGCTAATGTTTTAATTTTTATACTAGGATCTGAGCAAATTGAGAGAGGGGCTTTGAAATATTCCCTTTTATCTCACTGATATCTAGCATGTTATGTGGTATATATGCTGCTGCTGCTGCTCCTAAGTTGCTTCAATCATGTCCGACTCTGTGCGACCCCATAGATGGCAGCCCACCAGGCTCCGCCATCCCTGGAATTATCCAGGCAAGAACACTGGAGTGGGTTGCCATTTTCTTCTCCAATGCATGAAAGTGAAAAGTGAAAGTGAAGTCACTGAGTCATGTCCAACTCTCAGCGACCCCATGGACTGCAGCCCACCAGGCTCCTTCGTCCATGGGATTTTCCAGGCAAGAGTACTGTAGTGGGGTGCCATTGCCTTCTCCATGTGGTATATATATCAGACTCTAAATATGTATTTATAAAATGAATCAATGAAATGTCAGCTTCAAGTACATGCTGCTCTGAGCTAATGGGAGAATCCTTCCCCATATGTACAAACATAGTAGAAATGGCTGATAAATATAATAAAAAGGTCTAAAATACACTCTTGAGTTTAAAAGAAAGGGGCAGTTTTATATGCTTGTGAATGTGTTTTAGGATCCACACAGAGGAAGCTGTTTCTGGTTGGGATAAGGCAGAGAATCTTTGCTGGCAGCCACCAGGGGCTAGGAGAGAAGCATGGAATAGATTCTCCCTTAGAGCCCACATGAGACACCTGTATGAAGTTATGATAAAGGAATCCTACAATTAGCCAGGATAGTAACAAGGACTTTTGTCTGTACTTAGGACTATGAGTGGTAAAAATTATCTCTGTGTTATGGGTTAAATTGCTGTTCTTTAGTCACTAAGTCGTGTTGGACTCTTTGTGACCCCCATGGACCCTCTGCCAGGCTCTGCTGTCCATTGGATTTCCCAGGCAAGAATACTGGAGTGGGTTGCCATTTCCTTCTTATGGCCCCTCAGAATTCAGATGTTGAAATCCTAGTCCCTAGTACCTCAGAATGTGACCTTACTTGAAGATAGGGTTGTAACGAGTTTAAAAGAGACCATCAGTATGGTCTTTAATCCAATATGATTGATGTCCTTTTGATTTAGTTTCATCATTTTACCAAATGCACCCTATGAAAAATTCACATTACAGGTGTCAGGGTTTTATTCTATCCTTATCAAGGCCGATTTGAGCATAGGAGACCTGTTGTTGTTCAGTTGCCCAATCACGTCTGACTCTTTGCAACCCCATAGACTGGAGCACACCAGGCCTCCCTGTTCCTCACCCTCTCCCTAAGTTTGCCCAAGATCATATCCATTGCATTGGTGGTGTCATTCAGCCATCTGATCCTCTGATGCCCTCTTCTTCTGCCCTCAATCTTTCCCAACATCAGGGACTTTTCCAATGAGTCAGCTCTTCACATCAGGTGACCAAAATACTGGAACTTCAACTTCAGCATCAGTCCTTCCAATGAGTATTCAGGGTTAATTTCCTTTAAGATTGACTGGTTTGATCTCCTCACTGTCCAAGGGTCTTTCAAAAGTCTTCTCCAGTACCACAGTTCAAAGGCATCAATACTTTGGCACTCTGCCTTCTTTACAGTCCAGCTTTCACAGCTGTATGTGACCAATGGGAAGATCATAGCCTTGAATATACAGACGTTTGTTGGCAGAATGATGTCTCTGCTTTTCAACATACTGTCTAGGTTTGTCAGAGCTTTCCTGCCAAGAAGCTATCGTCTTCTGATTTCATGGCTGCAGTCACCATCCGCAGTGATTTTAGAGCCCAAGAAGAGGGAATCTGTCATTGCTTCCACATTTCCCCCTTCTGTTTGCCATGAAATAATGGGGTTGGGTGTCATGATCTTAGTTTTTTTTTTTTTTTAATATTTAGTTTTAAGCTGGCTTTTTCACTCCCCTCCTTCACCCTCATCAAGAGGTTCTTTAATGCCTCTTCCCTTTCTGCCATTGTAGTATCATCCGCATATCTGAGGTTGTTGATGTTTGATAGGAGACCTGCCAAGTCACATATTCAGTCTCCTTTGTATCTTTGCTATCCTTACAATTAAGTCCTAGATTTAATTTTTAGCAGTAAGCCTATGACTGTAAGAGATTATGGTCTATTTTAACTACTGAATAGTGGCTGTAGTGAGTAAAATAGAAATAGTAACTGCAAAAGATATGTCCAAGTCCTAAACTTTGATATCCATGAATGTGTCCTAATATGGAAATAGTCTTTGAAGACGTAATTAAGTTAAAGATCTCAGTGAAATCTCTAGGGTTGTCCTTAAAGCTAATTATAAATATATTTATAAGAGACAGAAAAAAATCTTAAATACACTTGAGGGGAAGGTCATGTGAAGATGTAGGCAGAGATTGGAGTGATGCATCTATAAGCCACAGGAATTGCTTGTAGACACCAGAAGCTAAGGGAAAAGTATGAAATGGATTCTCCCTCAGAATCTCCAAAAGGACACAATCCTACCAAAGTCTTTGAAACCCAGAAATATAAGAGAATGGATTCCTATTATTGAATTGTGCTAATATGTTATAGCAGCACAGAAAATAAATACAATGGCCTTCTGAATTTCATGTGTGTTCTGAGTTGTTGATTGACTCACCTGAGCCTGCAATTCTCTTTTTATCAAAGCTTTCAAGAAAATAGACAAAAAAATTCAACTCTGCAGTTCTTATATTAATTACTGATTCTATATTGTTCAAGTATTATTGCTGCTACAAAATCTCAGTACTTCTTGAGCCTAGCTTATAGATGAGACAGCTCACTATGTTGGTGCAAGCAAACAATTGATTATTGGTGTGCTACAGAGATGGCTTCATAGAAAAGCAGTGATGGAAATCTCTCCAGTGATCAAATATCCCCAAATATACCATGGCTACAATCAGTGGGTAGAGAAGTGAACAGAGTTTAGAATTCATAGACACATAGTCACTGGTCAGTGATATATCTGTTTGGTTAGAAATAAAGAGGAAGCAAGGTTGAAGATCAGAGACAAAGGATTCTGGAAAGAGACATTTTAATGAACCTATGGGAGTGGGCATACATTAGGTAGAACTTTGTATTTTGTGTTAATGCCCATTATAGAGTATTTGCTGCAGGGAAGCTTTCAACAACTAGGTGATAGGATAACTTATCCAACGAAGCCCAGCCATCACCTATACTTGGTCACAAAAAGACAAACAGCTCAATTTAAAATGTGCAAAGGACTTGAACGGACATTTCTCCAAAGAAGATATAAAAATGGCCTATAGGAACATGGAAAAGATGGCTATATCATCAGTCACTTCAGTTCAGTTCAGTTGCACAGTCATGTCCGACTCTTTGTGACCCCATGGACTGCAGCACGCCAGGCCTCCCTGCCCATCACCAACTCCTGGAGTCGGTGATGCATTCCAACCATCTCATCCTCTGTCGTCCCCTTCTCCCACCTTCAAACTTTCCCAGCATCAGGATCTTTTCAAATGAGTCAGTTCTTCACATCAGATGGCCAAAGTATTGGAGTTTCAGCTTCAGCATCAGTGCTTCCAATGAATATGCAGGACTGTTTTCCTTTAGGATGGACCGATTGGATCTCCTTGTAGTCCAAGAGACTCTCAAGAGTCTTTTCCAATACCACAGTTCAAAAGCATCAATTTTATGGCACTCAGCTTTCTTTATAGTCCAACTCTCACATCCATACATGACTACTGGAAAAACCATAGCTTTGACTAGATGGACGTTTGTTGGCAAACTAATGCCTCTGCTTTTGAATATGCTGTCTAGGTTGATCCTAGCTTTTCTTCCAAGGAGTAAGTATCTTTTAATTTCATGGCTGTAGTCACCATCTGCAGTGATTTTGGAGCCCAAAGAAATAAAGTCTGTCACTGTTTCCATTGTTTCCCCATCTATTTGCTATGAAGTGATGGGACCAGATGCCATGATCCTAGTTTTCTAAATGTTGAGCTTTAAGACAACATTTTCACTCTACTCTTTCACTTTCATCAGGAGGCTCCTTAGTTCTTCTCTTTCTGCCATAATTGTGGTGTCATCTGCACATCTGAGGTTATTGATATTTTTCATGGCAATCTTGATTCCAGCTTGTGCTTCATCCAGTCCTGCAGTTGCTTGATGTACTCTGCATATACATTAAATAAGTAAGGTGACAATATACAGTCTTGACGTACTCCTTTCCTGATTTGGAAACCAGTCTGTTGTCCATGTCCGGTTCTAACTGTTGTTTCCTGACCTAAATACACTTTTCTCAAGAGGGAGATCAGGTGGACTGGTATGCCCATTGCTTTAAGAATTTTCCCCAGTTTGTTGTGATCCACACAGTCAAAGGATTTGGCATAGTTAATAAAGCAGAAATAGATGTTTTTTTTTTTCTGGAAATCTCTTGCTTTTTCAATGATTCAACGGATGTTGGCAATTTAATCTCTAGTTCCACTGCCATTTCTAAATCCAGCTTGAACATCTGGAAGTTCATGGTTCACATACTGTTGACACCTGGCTTGGAGACTTTTGAGCATTATTTTGTTGCATGTGAGATGAGTGCAATTGTGCGGTAGTTTGAGCATTATCTGGCATTGTGTTTCTTTGGGATTGGAATGAAAACTGATATTTTCCAGTCCTGTGGCCACTGCTGAGTTTTCCAAATTTGCTGGCATATTGAGTGCAGCACTTTAACAGTATCATCTTTTTAGTATTTGAAATAGCTCAACTGGGATTCCATCACCTTCACTAGCTTTGTTTGTAGTGATGCTTCCTAAGGCACACTTGACTTCACATTCCAGGATGTCTGGCTCTAGGTGAGTGATCACACCATCATGATTATCTGGGTCATAAAGATCTTTTTTGTATAATTTTTCTGTGTATTCTTGCCACCTCTTCTTAATATCTTCTGCTTCTGTTAGGTCTATACCATTTCTGTCCTTTATTGTGCCTATCTTTGCGTTAAATATTTCCTTGGTATCTCTAATTTTCTTGAAAAGATCTCTAGTCTTTTCCATTCTATTGTTTTCCTCTATTTCTTTGCACTGATCACTGAGGAAGGCTTTCTTATTTGTCCTTGTAATTCTTTGGAACTCTGCATTCAAATGGGTATATCTTTCCTTTTCTCCTTTGCCTTTAGCTTCCCTTCTATTCACATCTATTTGTTAGGTCTCTTCAGACAACCATTTTGCCTTTTTGCATTTCTTTTTCTTGGGTATGGTCTTGATCCCTGCCTCCTGTACAATGTCACTAACCTCCTTCCATAGTTCTTCAGGCACTCTGTCGATCAGATCTAGTGCTTTGAGTCTGTTTCTCACTTCGACTGTATAATAGTAAGGGGTTTGATTTAGGTCATACCTGAATGGTCTAGTGGTTTCCCCTACTTTCTTCAATTTAAGTCTGAATTTTGCAGTAAGGAGTTCACGTTCTGGGCCACAGTCAGCTCCTCGTCTAGTTTTTGGGGGCTGTATAGAGTTCTCCACCTTTGGCTGCAAAGAATATAATCAATCTGATTTTGGCATTGACCATCAGGTGATATCCATGTGTAGAGTCTTCTTCTGTGTTGTTGGAAGAGGAGGTTTGCTATGACCAGTGTGCTGTCTTGGCAAAACTCTGTTAGCCTTTGCCCTGCTTCATTCTGTACTCTAAGGCCAAATTTGCCTGTTACTCCAGGTGTTTCTTGACTTCCTACTTTTGCGTTCCAGTCCCCTATAATGAAAAGGGCATCTTTTTTGGGTGTTAGTTCTAGAAGGTCTTGTAGGTCTTCATAGAACCAGTCAACTTCAGCAATTCAACATTACTGGTCGGGGCATAGACTTTGATTACTGTGGTATTGAATGGTTTGCCTTGGAAATGAACAGAGACCATTCTGTCATTTTTGAGATTGTGCACAAGTACTGCATTTCCGACTCTTTTGTTGACTATGATGGCTACTTCATTTCTTCTAAGGGAAACGTGGGAATCAAAACTTAAATAAATACTACTTCAACATAGTTGGAGGGCTATCATTCAAAACACCTGAAATAACTTGTGTGGATGAGGATGTGGAAAAATTGAAACTCTTATACATTGCTGATGAAAATATAAAATGGAACAGCCACTATGCAGAACAATTTGGCATTTCCTCATAAAGTTTAATGTAGAACTAACCTTTGACTCAGCAATTCCACTCCTATATATACACCCCAGAAAACTGAGAATGGAAAATTCTACAGGTACTTGTATGCCAATGTTCATAGTAGCTTTATTCACAATTACAAAAGCATGGAAACAACCTAAGTGTTCATCAAGAAGCAAATGGGTAATTAAAACATGGCTTATACATATAATTGAATGTTATCTAACCATGAAAAGAAAAATAAAGTTCAGATATATGCTATGATATGGATGAACCTTGAAAACATTCAGTTCAGTTCAGTTCCTCATTCATGTCTGACTCTTTGCAATCCCATGGACTGCAGCACTCCAGGCTTCCCTGTCCATCAGCAACACCTGGAGCTTGCTCAATCTCATGTCCATAGTTATGCCATCCAGCCATTTCATCTTCTGTGGTCCTCTTCTCTTCCTGCCTTCAATCTTTCCTATCATCAGGATATTTTCTAATGAGTCAGTTCTTTGCATCAGGTGGCCAAGGTATTGAAACTTCAGCTTCAGTCCTTCCAATGAATATTCAGGACTGATTTCCTTTAAGATGGACTGATTTCCTTGCAGTTTTGCTTTAAGAAATAAGCCAACCATGACGGACAAATATTGTATGAGTTCTCTTATGTGAAATATCTAGGATAGGCAATTGCATAAAGACTGGAAGCAGATTAGAGGTTATGAGAGCTTGGTGGAAAGGAATGTGTAGTTATCATTAATATGTAAGGAGTTTCTGTTCGAGGTGCTGAAAAATTTTATAAATAGATCATGGTGATGGTTGCAAAACCTTGTGAACATATTTCATGCCACTGATTCATACACCAGAAAATGGTTAAAATGACAAATTTAATGTTTTATATATATATATATATATATATATATATATATATAACCACAATAAAATGAAACCAAGTGTAAGGAAAAAGAAAGCAATGGGAAAACATTACTAGTTATCTGAGGAAAGGAATAAGCCTCCCTCAATTATTAATAACAATATATTTGAAATTGGCAGATTTTTTAAGAATGAAATGCTGCTGCTGCCAAGTCGCTTCAGTCGTGTCCGACTCTGTGCGACCCCATAGACGGCAGCCCACCAGGCTCTGCCATCCCTGGGATTCTCCAGGCAAGAATACTGGCGTGGGTTGCCATTTCCTTCTCCAATGCATTAAAGTGAAAAGTGAAAGTGAAGTCGCTCAGTGGTGTCTGACTCTCAGTGACCCCACGGACTGCACCCTACCAGGCTCCTGCGTCCATGGGATTCTCCAGGCAAGAGTACTGGAGTGGGTTGCCATTGCCTTCTCCAAAAATGAAATACATTACTCTATAAAACCTATGGTTATGCTATTAAACTTGGCTCCAAATATATGATGTGTACCTGGTGTATACCTAGAGAGTTTGTTACAAATAGAAATTCCTGAACCTTACCTACAGATATTTAAATTTAGTAGATGTGAACTGAAGCTAAAAATTTTGTAATTTAACAAATACTGCATGTAATTTTGATAAGACTGATCCTCAGATGATGCTTTGAGAAACAATGCTTAAATAATGGTTAAGTCCTCAGACCAGACCACAGAAGCTTATTTATCTACAAATGGACGTGGCTATAGTAATCCCACTCCAGTACTCTTGCCTGGAAAATCCCATGGATGGAGGAGCCTGGTAGGCTGCAGTCCATGGGGTCGCACAGAGTCAGACACGACTGAGCGACTTCACTTTCACTTTTCACTTTTATGCATTGGAGAAGGAAATGGCAACCCACTCCAGTGTTCTTGCCTGGAGAATCTCAGGGACGGGGGAGCCTGGTGGGCTGCCATCTATGGGGTCACACAGAGTTGGACATGATTGAAGCGGCTTAGCAACATAGTAATATTTCAGTAATATCTAACGTGTGCTGTGCTGTGCTTACTTGCTCAGTCCTGTCCAACTCTTTTTGACCCCATGGACTGTAGCCCATCAGGTTCCTCCATCCATGGGGAGTCTCCAAGCAAGACTACTGGAGCGGGTTGTCATGCCCTCCTCCAGGGTATATTCACAACCCAGGGACTGAACCCAGGTCTCCTGCATTGCAGTAGATTCTTTATCTTCTGAGCCACCAGGGAAGCCCAAGAATACTGAATCTTTTCCTTTCTCCAGGGAATTTTCCCAAACCAGAAATTGAACTGGGGTCTCTTGCATTGCAGGCAGATTCTTTACTAGCTGAGCTACCAGGGAAACCCCTAAAATGGTGTCCTGATACTCTTTCTGTATTGTTGAATAGACAATAATAACTTACTAGTGCTATACATTTTCACATGTAAGAAAAATTATTTAAGTCAATCACCATTCAAGCTCTGTTAGTATTGAAAAGACAAGATATTTAATCCAGGTTAGAAAGCTAGGGAACTTTCAACATCAACTTGCATTATTATAGGTCATTTGTAAAGCATTTTAAGACAGGGATTTTTTGCAATAAGGATTTCTAGAAAACTAAAAGGAAAAAAAAAACTTGAAGTTCAAGATTATGTATCTGACTGAATATATATTTAATAATAATTTCTTATACTTCAGTCAACTTTTATTTATACATGCTTGGCTCCCTATTTGGATTGCATACACTTTGAGGACAAAAACCATGTATGCATTTTTTTTGTATTTCCTATCATACATAATAATGTTATTGGCCAGACTTATCAACAGGTATGTTAACAAGCTAATAGGTTTAGTGCAGTATGGCTCACAACAGCTAAGTCTCTTTGGATAATATCAGTAGAGTATTAATATGATTAGGATTGCCAGCTGAATTGTCTTACCTGAGGGCACAGAGCAGACAAAAGCAACCATTACAAAACTGGCTCATGGAATATCAGGGAGAAAAAGATGCACAAAAGAAAATAAATGACTAAAAGAAAAATTGATTTTCAAGTAGCACATATGGCTTTTAATTTTAATTCTGCTCTGTTTTACAAATCACTGCATATCATTTGACTTTTTTGCCCTATGAAACAACCTCAAAAGTATGTAAAGCAAAAGACAAAGTAACAGTCTGATTCCATGTCTTCTATTTCACAGTTAACTTGGTCAGCATTTAATAATCTTAATAAATGTTACATGTAGAATGGATTGGCTCCAAGCTTCAGCATCTCTGTGTTTGAAAGGTATAATTCTTCCTAAATGAGATTGTCTTTTTGCTCAAATTCAGATGTTGTCCTTCATAAGTCTACTTTATCCTTGAACTAATGGAAAACACCAGAGGGTGAGAGTAAGCAACAGTCACTTCTTTAAGAATTTTATTGTACTATTCATGAAATTAGAAAGTACTAGAAACAAATAGATTCTCCTTCAATAACAAGTAGGTGCCCTGAATCCAGATACTGGTTATACTGAGGAAATGAAATCAGGATTCTCAGTTCTAATTGTACCTGTGGAACAGGCCTCTGTGCGCTGTGTGCTTAGGCACTCAGTTGTGTCTGACTCATTTCGACCTTTTGGACTGTAGCCCACCAGGCTCCTCTGTCTATGGGGTTTTTCAGGCAAGAATACTGGAGTGGGTCGCCATTTCCTCCTCCAGGGGATTTTCTGGACCCAAGGATCAAACTCGCATCTCCTGCACTGCAGGAAGATTCTTTACTCACTGAGTCAGAGGGGAAGCCCTTGCTAGTTCCTAATTCAGATCTTCCTTTGTCCATTACCTTTTTTTTTAACTTGATCAACAAAACAAAGAGACTTGATATAAATAAAGCAATGAACTGGAGGCCCATATCTCCCACCTACTTTCCCATGTGACTGCACAAGTACTTTACCTTTGTCTCCTCAAATGAAAGATATTAGTAATTATCTTACAGTTACTAATAACAACATACAGGATTGTTGTAAACAGTAAATGAAATCATGTATGTGAAAAGCACTTTGTAAAAGGTCAAATCATGAAGTCAGCCATTATTACAATTATTATCATTTTCATAAGAAGTTTCTGCTTCATAATTATGAGGATTTACTAAATGGAATAAAAACATTACTTCAGTATTCAAGACCCCTTGAGATTAACGATAACGATGATAGCTTCATAATTATGAGGATTTACTAAATGGAATAAAAACATTACTTCAGTATTCAAGACCCCTTGAGATTAATGATAACGATGATAGCTAGCATTTGACACAATCCAACGTGATCTGGGCTTCTGACGTGTCGCTAGTGGTATAGAACCCACCTGCCAATGCAGAAGGCATAAGAGATGAGGATTCAGTACCTGGATTGGGAAGATCCCCTGGAGTAAGGGATGGCAACCCACTCCCAGTATTCTTGCCTGTGAAATCCCATGGGCAGAGGAGCCTGACAGGGTAGAGTCCATACGGTCGCAAAGAGTCAGACACGATAGAAGCAATTTAGCATGCACATGCAACGTGATCTGACCCCTGCCTACCTCTCTGATCTAATCCCATTTCCTCCTTCTCTTTCCCTTCTCACTCACTATTTCCCATAGGCATCAATGTCTTTGTTCTTCCTAGAGAACACCAAGATTATTTTTGCCTTATTAGGAGCATTACACTGACTGCTATCTCTATACGAAATGTTCTTCCTCTTCATGTGTACATGGCTGTCTACTTTGACATCTTCTAGGTCTCTGATTAACTGCTATATCCTCAGGGAAGAAGCCTTTTGAAACAACCTTAAGTAAACATAGAATGCTTCCTGCCTCCTCTCCCTAGTCCCTTATTCTGCTTTAGTTTCCACATGGTACTTATATTTGATATTATTTGTTTATGTATTGTTTATTTTCCCAATCAGAATAGGACATCCATGAAAGCAAGGATTATTTTCTGCCTTGGCTGTCCATTGTTTTGCACAACAGAACAGTGACAGGCATATGGGAAATGTTCCATAAACATGTGTTGAGTAAATGAATTATATTTATTGAGCTTTATGTGCCAGGACTTGTTCTACATATCTCATTGTATTTAGTATTCATAAAAATCCTATAAAGTAGGTACCATTATTTCTATTTTACAGAAGAAAAAATTTAGGTTTAGGAAGGTTAAATAAGTTGTCCAAGGTCACACAGTGAATAAATAGGAAATCTAGAATTTGAACCCAAGTAATATGACTCTGGAGAAGGCAATGGCACCCCACTCCAGTACTCTTGCCTGGAAAATCCCACGGGCAGAGGAGCCTGGTAGGCTGCAGTCCATGAGGTCGCTAAGAGTCAGACACGACTGAGCGACTTCACTTTCACTTTTCACTTTCATGCATTGGAGAAGGAAATGGCAACCCACTCCAGTGTTCTTGCCTGGAGAATCTCAAGGACGGGGGAGCCTGGTGGGCTGCCGTCTATGGGGTCGCACAAAGTCGGACACGACTGAAGCGACTTAGCAGCAGCAGCAGCAGCAGTATGATTCTAGTGGCCTTCTTCTTCTGCTGCTTTTCTAATCCCTCCCCTTCCCCTGTCCTCCTCCTCTTCCTTCTTCTTTTGGTATGTTATATACCTATATTTATTTATCTTATAACTGGAAGTTTATATATTTTCATTGCCTTCATCCAATTCCCCCTCCCTCTACCCCCTACCTCCAGTAACCACAAATCTGATCTTTTTCTATGAGGTTTCTTTTTTTGAAGTGTAATTTATTACAGCACCATGTTTGTTCTTGTTACACAATAGAGTGATTCAATATTTCTGTACAATTCAAAATGATCACCATGATGCCTAGTTATAATGTATCATCATACAAATATATTACATAGTTATTGACTCTACTTCCCACACTGCATATTTCATACCTGTGACTCATTTATTTTACAAATGGAAGTTTATACCTCCCTCACTTATTTCTTTCTTCTCTCCAAACCCTCCCCTCTGGCAACCATTTGTTTGTTATCTGTATCTATAGCTGTTTCTATTTTGTTATGTTTGTTCTTTTTTTTTTTGGTATTTTATTTATTTATTTTTTTAAATTTTATTTTATTTTTAGACTTTACATAACTGTATTAGTTTTGCCAAATATCAAAATGTTTGTTCTTTTGTTTTGTTTTTTAGATTCCACATGGAAGTGAAATCATACAGTATTTGTCTTTCTCTGTCTGACTTATTTCACTTTATCATAACATCCTCTAGGTCTGTTCATGTTATTACAAATGCAGGATTTCATTATTTTTATGTCTGAGTAATATTCCATTGGGATTCCCTGGTGGTTCAGATGGTAAAGACTTTGCCTGCAATGCAGGAGATCTGGGTTTGATCCCTGGATCAGGAAGATCCCCTAGAGAAGGGAATGGCTACCCACTCCAATATTCTTGCCTAGAGAATTCCATGGACAGAGGATCCTGGAGAGCTATAGTCCATGCAGTTGCAAAGAGTCGAACACAATTGAACAACTGGCACTTTCACTTTCAATATTCCATCACACACACACATGTACACACACACACCACCTCTTTCTTATCCATCCATTCATCTATGGATGCTTCCATATCTTGGCTATTGTACATAATACTGCAGTGGACATAAGGGTACATATATCTTTTCTAATAAGTGTTTTTGTTTTCTTCAGATAAATACCAAAGATTGAATTTCTGAAGCATGTGGTAGTTCTATTTTTAATGTTCTGAGGAATCTGCATACTGTTTTCTGTAGTGGCTACACCACCAACAATGCATGGGGCCTTCCTTTTTTCCACATCCTTTCCAACACTTGCTATTTGTTGTCTTTTTGATAATAGTCTTTCTGCATTGTGTGGTGTGATATCTCATTAAGGTTGTGATCTACATTTTCCTGATGATTAGTGATACTGAGTATCTGTATATTTTCTTCAGAAAATGTCTATTTAAGCCCTCTGCCCATTTTTAATTTGAAATGTTTGGGTTTTATATGATGAATAGTAAAAGTTCTTTGTATATTTTGGATATTAATCCCTTACTGATATATCATTTGCAAATATCTCCTCCCATTCAGTAGGTGGCCTTTTCATTTTGTTGATAGGTTTCTTCACTGTACAAAAGGACTTTGTTTGTTCTAGTCCCATTTATTTTTGCTTTTGTTTCCTTTGCCTGAGGGGACATAGCCAAAAAATATTACCAAGACCAATATCAAAGAACTTATTGCCTATATAAAACTTCTTCTAGAAGCTTTATGATTTCAGGTCTTATGTTTAAGCTTTCAATCTATTTTGAGTTCATTTTTGTGCCTAGTATGAGAGAGTAGTCTAGTTTAAACTGTATTTGTCCAGTTTTCCCAACACCATTTACTGGAGAGGTCACCTTTCCCCATTGTATATTTTTGCCTCCTTTGTTGTAGATTAATTGCCCATGTTAGTGTAGGGTTGTTTGGGGGCTCTCTATTCTGTTCCATTGATCTATGTGTCTGTTTTTGCTCCAGTATCATATTGTTTAGATTACTATAGCTTTGTAGTGTAGTCTGAAGTCAAGGACTGTGATACCTCCAGCTTTATTCTTCTTTATCAAGATATTTTTGGCTACTCAGAGTCTCTTGTGTTTCCATACACATTTTAAAAGTATTTCCTTTAGTTCTGTAAAAAATGTCAATCAGTAGACTGCCTTCAGTAGTGTGATTATTTTAACAGTATTAATTCTTCCAATCTATAAATGTGCTCCAACTTTCTATCTGTTTATGTCATCTTCCATTTCTTTCATCAGTGTCTTATAGTTTTCTGAGTACAGATCTTTATACCTCCTTAGTTAGATTTATTCCTAGATATTTTATTCTTTTTGATGTGATGATAAATTAGATTGCTTTCTAGTGGCTTTAGTATTAATATTCTAGTGCCTCCAGAGTTTATTTTGAGCATGTACTATGTACCAAGCCCTGTGTTAGATGTTTTATATACATATATGTATTTAGTCCTCATTTCTGTTTTTACAAAGGAAGGGCTTTAAGTTTAGAGCAATTGAGTACTATGTCTCAATCACACAAATTGTAGCAGATTATCTTTTATGAAGTAGCTAAATAAGAGATGATGAAATTGACTTATTTAAAGAATAATTTCTCTAAAATTTATGTGTTCTGAAAAAGAAATGAGAGTAATGAGATATTTAAATTCTATGGCCCTGTGATATCTCTTTTCTAAAACCATATTTTTAATGTCTTTTGGTTACTGCTAAAAATATTACAAGCATTCCTTTTTATCCACATTCTCATCAACACTTGGTGTTTTGCTTTTTGGATAATAGCCATTGTAACAAGTGTGAAGTGATATTTTATTGTGGTTTTAATTTTCATTACCCTGATAATTAATGGGATTCCCTGGTGGTCGGTTGGTAAAGAATCTGCCTGCAGTGCAGGAGACCTGGGTTCAACCCGTAGGTTGGAAAGATTCGCCGGAGAAGGAAATGGCAACCCACTCCAGTATTTTGCCCTTATGCATTTTGAACATTAATCTTTTATCAGATAAGTGGTTTGCAAAAATCTCCCATTCCATAGGATGCCTTCTTAGTATACTGTTGGTAGGAATATAAATTGGTACAGCTGCTGTGAAAAACAGTATGGATGGTTCTTACAAAATTAAAACTAGAATTACTATATGATCTAGCAATTCCACTCCTGGGTATATACAAAGGAATTGAAATCAGGATCTCGAAGAGATATCTGTACATCCATGTTCACTGAACCATTATTCACAATAGCCAAGACATAAAAGCAACCAAAATGTCCATCAGTGGATGAATGGGTAAACAAAGCTTCTATGCAATGAGATAATATTCAACCATGAAAAAAAAAGAAATCTTATTATTTTTGACAACATAGATAAACCTTGAGGGCATAATGTTAAGTGAAATAAGTCAGGAACAGAAGGACAAATACTACACGGTCTCACTTATATAAGGACTCTAAAATAATCAAATTAACAGAAGCAGAGAGTAGAATTCTGGTTATTATGGGCTGAGTGTAGGAGGAAATGGGGAGGTGTGGTTAAAAAGTATAAAGTTTCAGTAGTGCAAAGCCTAGATAACTACTCTACTGCATACGATCTATAGTTAATTAAACTGTATTGTATGCTTAAATTTTACTAAAACATTAGATCTTATGTTAAGGGCTACTATCACAAAAAAACATAGAAGGCAGGACAAAACTTTTGGAGGTGATATGTTTATGCCATTGATTGTGTGATAGTTTCGCGGGTGTGTTCTTAACTCTAAACTCATCAAGGTGTATACATTAAATACAATTTTAAAAAGTATCAATCATATTTCAATAAGGTATTTTTTGAAAAAGTATGACTAGTGAAGTTTGAACTGCAGTTTAGCAAATATATATTTTTATAGCAAATATATATTTTTAAGGGTTGCAATAGTGATCCCATTGCTCATGTCAAACAGATAATTGTAGTATTGAAACTGTAACTCAGATCTTTGTACTCCTACTTAATTTCGAATTCCATTGTACTTTGTCTTCATTAATACCTTGCTTTAATCAGCTGAGCTAATTGGAAACAAAGACTTATATGTGTCTTAGTTTGATTTAACACTTCCTCTTTTTAGTTCAAATAAATTTCAATCATCTCTCCTGCTATATATAGTTTACACATTCTTTTTATTCACAACTACTTCACCCAGAAAGTTATATGATCATATATCTATTTAAGAACAAGATTTTTGAGGGCAAAAACCATGGTTAGTCTTTATTATGTTACTTTAAGAGTTCAAAAAGAGCCATGAACTGTCTGGACTTGAGTAAACACTGGGTCACTTATGTTAGTTCCTTTAATCTAAGCTTGGAGCCCTACAGAAGAAAGATTCCACAGAATCACAGGGTATTCAGAGAAAACAAAAACTACATGAAGGCTTGGATATATATTAACACACAAAGAATTCCACAGTATTTAAATTTATCCTTATTGTCTTGGCTTGTACAGTGTTCCTTTTACCAAGGGATCACTCCCAACAGTCATTCATGATAAACAAGTATCGTGGGCATTTCCACTCTGTCATTTGCCAAAAGAAAGTGAATAATCAAGCGTTTGTTTAGCTACACAGGCAGACATGTTTTTCCATTAGCAGAGAAAACCTTGGCTGAATTAATGAGTACCAACTGACTCCATTGGAGAAGGCAATGGCACCCCACTCCAGTACTCTTGCCTGGATAATCCCAGAGACAGGGGAGCCTAGTGGGCTGCTGTCTATGGGGTCACACAGAGTTGGACACAACTGAAGTGACTTAGCAGCAGTAGCAGCAACTGACTCCATTCCACTAAACACAAGTGGGAATCTTCTCCATTGTCTGGTCGCCAAACAAATATCTGTACATAAGCAAGTACATATTTATATTCAGAAGGAAAGGCTAGTATGTGGGATACTTGCCATTTTTCAGTAATTATGAAATAATCAATCTCTGCAGGGCTCTGTAAATTAAAACCTTTGTTTTAAAAAGGCATGGTTTACCTACACTTATTTCAAAGCTAAACTCTGATGTTTTTTGAACCAATGATCTGATCTTCACAAGTAAGAAAATGAGCCTCAACCTTTACTACACTGGTATTTCTTCCTGGTTGGGGAAAATATTAACAGTCTGAACTTAAACTTTTCTCAGATAAAAATTGAGTTTTTAAAAAAATCTGTATCTGGACAGATGGTGAGAAAGGAAATACTTTCCCACTGTTTTTGCTACTATCTTCTTACAATTTCACCTGTTCTATGTGGTCAACATCAAATAAATGGATATTGTGGTCAAATATACTGTTTGATGGCAAGGAGCTGATAATCCATTTAGCAGAAGGACACACGATCAGAAACACATAGACTCAATATCACTTATAAGTAAATTTACTAAGGGTAACGTAATCAGCATTCACTCAATATCCACTGAGCTAATACTTTTTATGAGGAAAAAAAGAATAATTTAGAATTGATATTCAATGGAAAAAGTCAGAGAGGGCTTCTTGGAGGAAATAGCTAAAGTTTTTTGAGCTGAATTTTAGAGGAATTCAGACAATGAATCAGCTGAGAGAGGGCATTCTGGGTAGAGAAACATTAATTTCTCTATAATAGAGGAGGGTCCATTTGGAGAGAGTAATGAAAAATGATGTTGATGATCAAGAGTTTCAAGTTGATATTGATCCCTAAAGGTCAGGGAGAGGAAGGTTAATTTGCTAATAGAAGCCATAAGAAGCTATTTTGGTTTTATGAGAAAGAGAGTAACATAATTAAGCCAAGCCAGGCTACAAAGTGGTAGAACACACTGATAAATATCATAGGATCAGAAGCTCAGTTTCCTATGTTTCAATTCTGGCTCTTACACTTCCTAGTAACCTTGTGTAAGTTATTGAACTTCTATGTTTCTCATTTTCCTCAACAGTAAAATAAATCTAGTAATTGTGCCAACTTCATAGAGTTGGAATGAGCATTTGAAGATTTCATGCAAGTAAAATGATTAGGATAGTGCCTCACACAAAGTAACAACTCCTATACAAAACAGAGGGCAGAGGGAGGCACTTTATCCTTGGGTTATTTCTCAATCTGCTTCCTTGGTGGCTCAGATGGTAAATAATCTGCCTGCAATGTGGGAGACCTGGGTTTGATCCCTGGGTCAGGAAGATCCCCTGAAAGAGGGCATGGCAACCCACTCCAGGATTCTTGCCTGGAGAATTCCATGGACAGTGGAGCCTGGTGGGCTGCAGTCCATGGGTTCACAGTTTCACATGACTGAGCAACTAATCACACAGCACATTTCTCAATCTAGCTATCCTCATTGGTTTCATACCTTTTAATTTAAATTTTGTTCTTTATCCAAACAAACCAGTTTGCTCATCTTTACTCTTCAAACTTTGAACATTTTATCCCCATGTGTCTTAACCTATTCTTTTTTAAACAATCCACATTCCCACTCTAGGTAAAACCCTTACCTCACACCCAAAACCTAGCACTCCTTCAGGTTTCTTTCTATGATACAGGTGCTCCAGTCAGTTTTCCTTGTTTTACTGTGATTCTCTTGGCCATTCAATCCTTTCTCCCTTCCACTGAGATCATCCTTCTAAAGATGCCTAACTTGACCAAGAACAGAATTCACCAGTATCACCCACCCAAATTTATACTCTTTTTCTTCACAATCTGAATGTACTGTTAGGATGTTTCTCTACTGACAGTTAGTCAAAGGGACAGATAAAGCTTTCTGGAGGAAATGGATAAATATTAAATACTTACAGTAGGCACTGAACTCCAACTTTCTTGGTTTGTATCTTGACTCTTGTTTACTAAGCATCCTTAGGCAATGTCCTTAGTATTTCTTAGGTTTCCTTATCAACAAAATGGAAAAATAAATAGTAATCACCTCACAGGATGGTTTAGAAAATTAAATATGGAAATTAATTAAAGGGCTTAGCATAGTTCTTGGTATGTAAAACTATGTTAGTAAGTGGTAACTATATTATAATGAGTATTATTTCATTTAGTCATAACCCCCCCACACAAAGAAAGGGAGAAATTGTCTCCATTTTGTAGAACAGGGAATTGGCTTCTAGAAGTATGCAAGACCTTTTCCAAAGCTACAGAGCTAATAAATGGCATAATTTAGATTTTAACTGAATTTGCTGCTATTTTAATGAATTTTATCCTGTGATTTTTTCATAATCTTTTAGACATTTAGAAAGTCAGATTATTATTTTTTTTTCAACGCTGGACTGGAAGAAACACAAGCTGGAATCACGATTGTTGGGAGAAATATCAATAACCTCAGATATGCAGATGACACCACCCTTATGGAAGAAAGTGAAGAGGAACTAAAAAACCTCTTGATGAAAGTGAAAGTGGAGAGTGGAAAAGTTGGCTTAAAGCTCAGCATTCAGAAAAAAAGCGAAGATCATGGCATCTGGTCCCATCACTTCATGGGTAATAGATAGGGAAACAGTGCAAACAGTGTCAGACTTTATTTTTGGGGGCTCCAAAATCACTGCAGATGGTGACTGCAGCCATGAAATTAAAAGACGCTTACTCCTTGGAAGGAAAGTTATGTCCAACCTAGATAGCATATTCAAAAGCAGAGACATTACTTTGCCAACAAAGGTTCGTCTTGTCAAGGCTGTGGTTTTTCCTGTGGTCATGTATGGATGTGAGAGTTGGACTGTGAAGAAGGCTGAGCGCTGAAGAATTGATGCTTTTGAACTGTGGTGTTGGAGAAGACTCTTGAGAGTCCCTTGGACTGCAAGGAGATCCAATCAGTCCATTCTGAAGGAGATCAGCCCTGGGATTTCTTTGGAAGGAATGATGCTAAAGCTGAAACTCCAGTACTTTGGCCACCTCATGCAAAGAGTTGACTCATTGGAAAAGACTCTGATGCTGGGAGGGATTGGGGGCAAGAGTAGAAGGGGACGACAGAGGATGAGATGGCTGGATGGCATCACTGACTCGATGGACGTGAGTCTGAGTGAACTCCGGGAGTTGGTGATGGACAGGGAGGCCTGGCGTGCTGCGATTCATGGGGTCGCAAAGAGTCGGACACGACTGAGCGACTGATCTGATCTGATCAATTCAATTAATACTTTCTTTTTAATTTACTTATGGCTATAGAATGACCAGCCATGGATTAAATCATCTGGATCTTGCCTCTGGGTTCATTGTAGATTTATATGTCTTTAATGTAAAATCTGTAGGTGATTGAGAAAGCCTTGTCATGTACAAATAGTACTGTATCACTGAGGGAGAGTCCCGATTTCTTTTCTAAGAGAAATCATGAAACTGAGTATCAGGGCTTTATTTACTTGTATTTAATTGTGCCCTAAATCTAAGAACATATTGTTTAGTTGCTCAGTTTTGTCCAACTCTTTGTGACCCCCATGGACTGCAGTACACCAGGCCTCCCTGTCCTTCACCATCTCCCAGAGTTTGCTCTAACTCATCACCAATGATTCGGTGATGCTATGCAACCATCTTGTCCTCTGTTGTCCCCTTCTCCTTCTCCCTTCAGTCTTTTCCAGCATCAGAATCTCTTCCTGTGAGTCAGCTCTTCATATAAGGTGGCCAAAGTATTGAAGCTTCAGCTTTAGCATCAGTTCTTCCAATGAATATTCAGCGCTGATTTCGTTTAGGATTGACTAATGTCATCTCCTTGCAATCCAAGGGAGTCTCAAGAGTCTCTTCAAAACCACAGTTTGAAAGCATCAATTCTTCAGTGTGCAGCCTTCTTTGTGGTCCAGCTCTCACATCCATACATGACTACTGGAAAAACCATGGCTTTGACTGTATGGGCCTTTGTCGGAAAAGTAAGGTTTCTGCTTTTTAACATGCTGTCTAGGTTGGTCATAGCTTTTCTTCCAAGGAGCAAGTGTCTTTTAATTTCATGGTTGCAGTCACCATCTGCAGTGATCTTGGAGCCCAAGAAAATAAAGTCTGTCACTGTTTCCATTGTTTCCTCGTCTATTTTCCATGAAATGTTGGGACCAGATGCCATGATCTTAATTTTTAAATGTTGAGTTTTAAAAAGCCAGCTTTACACTCTCCTCTTTCATTTTCATTAAGAGACTCTTTAGTTCCTCTTCACTTTCTTCCATAAGAGTGATGTCATCTGAATATCCGAGGTTATTGATATTTCTCTCATCAATCTTGATTCCAGCTTGTGCATCATCCAGTGTGGCATTTTGCATGATGTACCCTGCATATTAGTTAAATAAGCAGGGTGAAAATATATAACCTTTACCTACACCTTTCCCAATTTGCAATTTGTTCAGTGTAGTTGCTTCTTGAGTTGCATACAGGTTTTGCAGGAAGCTGGTAAGGTGATCTGGTATTCCAAAACTTTTAAGAATTTTCCACAGTTTGTTGTGATCCACACAGTCTCAAAGGCTTTAGCCTAGTCAGTGAAGCAGAAATAGATGTTTTCCTGTGATTCTCTTGCTTTTTCTATGATCCAACAGATGTTTGCAATTTGACGTGATAGACCAAGTACCTGAAGAACTATGGATGGAGGTCCATAACATTGTACAGAAGGTGGTGATCAAAACCATCCCCAAGAAAAAGAAATGCAAGATGGCTGTCTGAGGTGGCCTCACAAATAGCTGAGAAAAGAAGAGAAAGAAAAGGCAAAGGAGAAAAGGAAAAATATATCCATAAATGCAGAATTCCAAAGAATAGCAAGGAGAGATGAGAAAGCCTTCCTAAGTGAACAATGCAAGGAAATAGAGGAAAACAATAGAATGGGGAAGAGTAGAGATCTCTTCAGGAAAATTAGAGATACCAAGGGAATATTTTCATGCAAAGATGGACACAATAAAGTACAGAAATGATATGGACCTAACAGAAGCAGAAGATATTAAGAAGTGATGACAAGGATACATAGAAGGACTATACAAAAAATCTTAATGACCTGGATAATCATGATGGTGTGATCACTCACCTAGAGCCAGACATTCTGGAATGGAAAGTCAAGTGGGCTTTAGGAAGCATCACTACAAACAAAGCTAGTGGAGGTGATGGAATTCCAGCCAAGCTATTTCAAATCCTAAAAGATGATTCTGTGAAAGTGCTGCACTCAATAGGACAGCAAATTTGGAAAACTCAGCAGTGGCCACAGGACTGGAAAAGGTCACTTTTCATTCCAATCCCAAAGAAAGGCGATGCCAATTAATGTACAAACTACCACACAATTGCACTCATTTAACATGGTAGCAAGGTAATGCTCAAAATCCTTCAAGCTAAGCTTCAATAGTACATGAGCCAAGAACTTCCAGATGTACAAGCTGGCTTTAGAAAAGGCAGAAGAACTTACAGTAAAGCAATTAATATAACCTCTAGAACTAAGCTTAAAATTCAACATTCAGTGTATAGTCTGCAGGAAATTCACAGCACTGTAAAATCAATTACCAGAAACTAGTGAGTCCCCAAACCATGTGCAGCAGAACACTGATGTAACAAGAAGCTCCTTGAGAAAAAGCATCCAGTGGTTAAGTATAGTTGTGAAACTCTGCATGTTATAATCCTCTTCTAGGAAATCCCAAAACTGTATTAGTTAAGGTTCTTTGGGTTGCAAGTAACAGAATTCAACTTGTGCTAGCATAAGCCTTAAAGGGAATTTGTTAGAAGGATAGTGTGGTAATTCACAAAAATAAAAAACCGTTGACTGATGGATTCTCAGTAAGAGTAACTACTACAGTTCTCAGCAGCAAGAATTCACAGAACTTTCCAAATGTACATCCTGACATCAGTAATGGACAGGATAGGAAATCTTGTTAAGAACTGCAGTGCTTGATATATACTGCATGGCCAGTCTTCAATAATTCTTAGCTATAATTATCAAACATTTGCCATATAAATTAAGTACAATACATTCCAATTTAGAGATCTTGAGGCACAGGAATCAGTGTTTTTGCCTAACTTCCATGTGAGGGTGGAGTCAGATTTGGAAACCACCTCTCATGGCCACTTAAATGTCACAGACATCAGTGAAGCCCAGTTGACCAATAAGCCATGTCCAGGGTATCAGAACTTATGTGACTGCATAGGACATATTTCTGAGTAATAGGAGCAGTTTCCAGAGAAGGGGAAATTTGTGAACTGGATAACCACCACACTAATTGTCTGCTTTTAAAACAATTCAAAGAGGTGTCTTTTAAAAGAAATCTGCTTAATTTCATTGAATTGAATTTTGCCTAAACTCATTTGACCACAAAATCACATTTTCCCCCCAATATTTGATGTCATTTGGAACAGGAAATCTGCACCACACACATTAGAAAATGTTGAGTTATAAATTTATTAAGTTAAAGCTGTTATGCTCCCCCTCATCCTCACTAGATTTGCATCTTCCCTGAATTTCAATTGCTAATCTCCTGGTTTCTATTTTGATATGGCATAGGGGATGTCAATGCTTCACAGTACCAATAAGCTATTTCTGTCTCAGCTTACATCATGAAATGCCCTATAACAAAAAGCACAATAAAATTCTATATTCTCAAATATGGGTAGCAAACATTGTACATATACATTTTGGAAATTTCACAATGTGCTTAAGCTTATAAATGACTGGGAAGACTATTAGCAAAGATAATTCTTTAAGTTTGTTTAACCCAACATTTCCCCAATGTATTTCTTGACAGGAACTCCTATGAATGAAACCTACTTTAGCCACATGTAGGAGCAGAGTGGAAGCCTGGTAATTACAAACTCAGCTTTTCCTACTTTTATTTTGTGTTGCCTCATGAATATCTTTCTGGTATAGGAAAAACAATCATTTTGTATATAGTCCTACAGAATTTCTGGTCTGAAACTGACCCTGGTCAGCTATTACTTACAGCATCGTAGCTATTACTTACTGCATCTTTTTCTAACTTGTTTTGCCTTTTCTTCTATTATAAGGAGGCCAAAGGTTATACCACATTCTTCTGAACCAGTTAAATATTTTGTCACAAGCACCTGATATGAAAGGCATGCTCAGATTGAAAATCTGGTTTCTTGCAGCTGTACAACAAAAACTTCTATTTTATTTTACAGCATTTAAAAATGTTTTCCCTGAAATGCAAAATTGAGCAAGCCACAAAAATTGGATTAACAACAAATCAAAGAATGACTGGAGCAATTCACAGATTATATACTTAACTTATGCATCAGCCTCTCTGCTCTCTGCCTTTAGTGGATAATATGACATAAAGCATTTTTGTGTACTTCAAACAATAAACAAACATGGGACAACAGATGTGATCACCTACAGAACTGACCTGCCATTACATCTGCATTTGACATGGCTGCCCTTGAGTTTCACACATTCACAGAACCAAGCTACCATGCTGCTTAGCATGGGGGTGACTTAGATAAGCTTTGAGGTTGAGCGGTCAGTATTCTCTCTAAAGGGAGAACTATCTGGGTCACCCTCAAACATTTTCCATTGCAGTTTTCAGAGAATGAGCATGGCTGTGACAATCACAAGAAATAAGGAAGATAAAAATATCAAAGCAAAATTGAGACTGAGCTTCCTGATATTGTCCTCTTGTTCACCAACGCTTAGCTAAAAAGAAAACAAAAAAGTCAAGCTAGGGCCTAATAAGCATTTTACTACTGTTATTTTAAATAAAGTCAGAAACAAAACACAAAGAACTCAGCTTAAGCTGTCTGCCACCTGTTTGTGTCTGGCTACATGAAGCTGCCACAAATTCCCTGGTGGCTTCTCTTCCTGAGTACCTAATGGGTTAACCAGCCATCTGTGTTTCCTGCCATCACTAATCAAGGGGGCACACACATCTATTGTCCTGGAGCTTCAGGGTTCTTAGAGCATTAGGGTTCTTGCCGATGGCTTATTGCTTAAGGAAAGCTAGGCTGGTTCACAGAAACTTTCTGAAACCTCCCTTCCTCTCCTTCTGTGACCTTGTGACAGCTTTCCAGTTCATTCCACCCTTCAATGGTCCTTACTTCGATTTTCATTTAATCATTAAAATCATCATCATCAAGCTGTCTTTCTCCTGGACTCCATCTGCTTTTGCTTTCAAATTCCACATGCTCTGGGACAAAGCACCCCTCAGAATTCCATCTATTTTGCAATCTTCACAATTTAGGTTTGGCAGTTGCTGTGTCTTAATAGTGGGGGGAAGCCCCAGCTGTTTGCTCCTGAAGAGGGAAAAACAGCACACACACACACAGTCACAATTAGGCAACAGAAAGGAAGAAAAAGAGAGAAAAGGAGAAAGTAAGAAAAGAAAAAAACAGATAATGAATAAACTGGGGGAGAGGAAGTCTTTGTCCTAATCAAACCTGTTCATAATTTCAAAAAAGAGAAATGAAACACAACAGTGTGTGTTCCAAATGTGTTTATGTTCAGTAGTTTTCTTGTTTTAGCTCATAGATGTTAACCCATTACATCTAATTATTAAATATCCACAGCAATATACCTAAAATGCCATATTTGCCTTATAATGCAATCTTTCCTTTGTGTGATAAATTCCAGCTTTAATCTCTTGAATACCTTTCTTACTTATTTAATTATAAGAATTAAGCCAGAACTTTGCTATAATCACTGTGACAATTCAACTCTTATTTCTCTTGTACAAAAAGAAAGGCAGTACCCTTATTGTATGTGAAAGCCTTTTATCTAGCGAAAAGAAAAGATTGTTTTGATTATAGTAATTCAGTATTTCATTAGTACTATTCAGTTTTGCTACTGTTCTTCATTCCAATATTCAGAAACTAATTAAGCAGTCTTAATTATTACCTGTCATATGTCTGGAATACATGTCAAACAGTCACTCATCTAGGTGTCTTTACAGTCACTCACCCTGCTGTTTTCTATTTCTCTAGTACTTATCACTGACACTTAGGTGATTCAGACAAGAAGAGTCTAAATGAAACTGCAAATGACAGTGATTGTGGAAAGTGAATTAATAACAGGTGATAAATTTGAATAATATGGGACAATAATACAGATGAAAAAAACCTTGAGAGCTGTGGAGTAATTTGGGTAAAAGAAGAAGTTCAAGCTTTATCTAAAAAAAGATTTAATATTGGTAGCAGTTAAAATTATAATTAAATTATTCACTCCTTTTATTTGTCCTGCTTCCCTTTCTAGTCACTCATGTGCTTGCTTTCCCCAGATTCTTTTTGAGGAGGCAATCATAAAGATTAAACTATTCCAAAAGGCTTCTTTCTTACCTAAACAGTCTTTCCCTACTGAAATTTTCAGCTTAAATTTCCCAAGTGGTTTTCAAGTACACGTTTAGTATCAGTGTTTTTTGTTAGAAGAAATAAACTATTCTGCTTCTGAAGGTCTGCCTGCCTCAAGACAAATCAGTTTTAATAAGTGCAGAAAATATAGATATTTGTTAAGTCCACTTCTTAGTCACAAAATATAGCAACTGGTAAACATGAGCATATATGTGATATCTTCTGGGGGCTTTCAGAAAAGTTTGGACATGATGGCAACTTATAAGGAGTCTGTCAACAGATCTGTGGAAAATGTGTGAGCTCATGAGTAACATTAAATATGCACATTAAAATAATGAAATATGATTTTTGTTAGCAAATTAGCAATTATTTAAGATAATGAAAACACTCAATGCTTGCAAAGGTGTATAGGAACAGTATATCCTGGTATATTGCTAGTGAAAGTGAATTTGGTAAAACCCTTTGGGAAAGAAATTTGAGAATAAATATTAGGCTGCTTAAAAATGATATTACTATGACTCAGTTCACATCTAAGATGCTTCAGAAATCATCCCAAGCACAATCTATTTTATGCACGATAATGATTATCAGAGTGTAGTTTTATAACAGTGAAAGACTGGAAGCAAGTGATAGAAGAATTGTTTCATAATCTATGATGCCATCCACCAAATGAAATATTGTGCAGCCATTGTATGTCACATTTTTGAAGACTTAGAAACATGGGTGCAGTATAGTATTAAATGGAAAAATAATACAAATGAGTGCATTTATACTGTATAATTACAGTGAGGTTAAAAAAAAAGGTATATAGAGAACAGACACATGGTTGCCAGGGGGAGGAGAGTGAGGGAGGGATGGAGTGGGAGTTTACGGTTAGCAGATGCAAACTATTGTATATAGAATGGATAAACAACAAAGTCCTACTGTTTAGCACGGGGAACTATATTCAGTATTCTGTGATAAACCCTAATGGAAAAGGATGTGAAAAAGAATGTAGGTGGAATGGGGAGAGAGATGGAAGGGAGGTTCTAAAGGGAGGGGATATATGTATACCTATGGCTGATTCATGTTGAGATTTGACAGAAAACAACAAAACTCTGTAAAGCAATTATCCTTCAATAAAAATATATTAATTTAAAAAATAATGTACATATAGTATATGTATAACTTTATGCATAAAATATGCATAAAGCATTTTGCTTTATAACATAAATTAACACAACATTGTAAACCAACTATACTTCAATAAAAGACATGCAACCCTAAAACAATGCATTTCTTCCCATTATAAAGATATAAAAATATAAAAATATAATCTTTTCTTTGCAAATGGGAAAAAAGAATGTCTTTAGAGTGGAATGGGAGACTGGAGAGAAATATACCAAAATTACAATGAGATAATAATATAAGTACACTTTTCAATGGTGTATAATCTTACATTTAGCATAATTTATTAAAATTCTTATATAGGAATGACAGTCTTAACTTTGACACCATTTCTAGTGTGTGTGATATAAACCATGTAAATATGAAATTGAGTTAATCCACCTTAATTCATTGTTATTTAGACATGATTTTATCATCAGCCCATTATGGACATAGTCTGATATTATTTTACTCAATTTGTGATTCATTCCTTGTGTTCTTATGGCTCAACCTGAAATCAAGTAGGTTTTTTTTTTAAGTTCTTTATTACATTGAGTGTGTCTATATTCTGTGTGGATGTTAAATTATCTGGTTTTTTTTTTGTATAAATCAAAGTAGATTTTAAATGAGAGAAATCATATCTATTACCCTGACACTTGAACTGATGCTGAAATCTGGAAAAAGGAAACTAATTTGAGTCTCCCCTAAAAGAGAAGGTTCATGTTATAGTAAGCCTGGAGTGAATCTGGTGATCCCAGATTCTCTAAGACCTTGAAGGAAGAATTAAACTGGTTTTATTGCTGTTATAAGAATTAGAAATGCCATTAGGTTGGCCCAGAGCTTGATCTGGGCTGAAATTACAGGGGAGCCCATCAGAAACAGCCAAGAACCAAACAAGTCATCAGTTGAATGACTGTGGAGATGATGACTCTCCCCCATCCCCGTATGTTCCCCACAAATTTTATATCTCTTTCCTCTATAAAGCAAGAATTGTGTTGTTTTGTTTCAACTGATATATAAGTCTTAAGGGACTTTTAAAAAGATAGTTGCATTGTTGTTTTTCTTTGAAGAAGAAACTATTGCAAGATTTGCCACCAATATATGGTACTCAGAAAGACAAGGTACTTAACAATACTTTTCACAACTGAACTTGAATCTGAGGCCTTGTGTTTGGCCAATTGGCATGATTTACACTGAGTATGCTTAATCAGCAACTCTATCAACTGTTACAAAGAACAGGGCAATATTGTCTCTGCTTCTGGGATGCATACTTGGGATTTGCTCAGAAACAGCAATCTCAGAATTATAGAAAAGTTGATTTGTTAACTGTAGTAGAGTTTTAGTCAGTTTCAGTTATATCTTATTGCTCAAGGTTGTGTTTCACTGAGTGACTTAAGTGTTGCTCCTGATCCTCCCTGCTTTTAATTACTTCCTCTTCAGCTCACCATAACAATTTTTTTGTTCAATTACTATTTGCTCTAAACAATTAACTGACACATTTGAGTTGAACTGTATCTAATAAACATAGCTTATGTATTAGAATGCTTGTGATCTAGGACCTAACTGGCACTATATATAATGTTTATTATGGCTTAAAGGACATGTTAAGGAAATTGCACACTGTCCAGATCTCACAGTTATACAGGTAGTTGAGGGAGAAGCCTGTTTAAGAGACTTTTAAGTTTGGTTCATGAGGGCCTCTTTGATTTTTGTCCTTTAATGATCATTGCAATGCTAAGTAAAATTATTTGGTTACAGCTTTCATTTACTTATAATTAACTAATACGTGTGCCTGTGCTTAGTCGCTCAGTCATGTCTGACTCTTTTGGACTGCATGGCCAGGTTCCTCTGTCCATGAGATTCTCCTGGCAAGAATACTGAAATGGGTTGCCATTTTCTTCTCCAGGGCATCTTCTTGACCCAGGGATCAAACCTGAGTCTCTCGTGCCTCCTGCCTTGGCACGTGGATTCTTTACCACTACACTACCTGGGAAACCCATAATTAACTAATATACGCTTGCCTAAATCAGTCAAATAGATTTATATATCTTATAAATGGTTTATATAGAGGCAGTATCTAATGAATTTATTGATTAATCCTCTAAGGTCTTTTTATCCAGAAATTTACTAATTGGTATCATGACTGAGCGACTGAATTGAACTGACATAGCTATAACATATTCTGAAGCTTTTGTACCATTAATTTGAAATATTAGTTTTATTACCTACAGGATCATTCAGATCTACCTTATATAATTAAAAAGTACCTTTGGCTTTCATACCTTGTCACCTTCCCTAACCTTCCAAAGAATTTTCTCTCAGAGAATAAAATAATCTACTTACTCTGAACTGCTATTACACTTCCCAGCAGTCCCCCAATTATCTCTTTTCCAGTATGCTTGCTGTTAAGTTTTTTTTTTTCCTGATATATACACCGGAAGACACAGTTTCTTCTTATATCTGTTAAGTCCATCTGTAGCAGAGTAAAAACCACCATACCAATCAAATGCTATTGAATTATTATAAAGAAATATAGCAGCATATATGAAAACCTTAACAAATCATCAGACAAGGCTTGATGCATGATACAGGATGCTCAGGGCTGGTGCACTGGGATGACCCAGAGGGATGGTATGGGGAGGGAGGTGGGAAGGGGGTTCAGGATGGGGAACACGTGTACACCCGTGGAGGATTCATGTTGATGTATGGCAAAACCAATATAATATTGTAAAGTAATTAGCCTCCAATTAAAATAAATAAATTTATATTAAAAAAAGAGTAGTTTTTTCTGTTCCCTTGGTACTTTCACACAGGCTGTTCTGACATCCTGTATAGTGACATAGTAGCACTTAACTTGATTGGCATCTAACATCACTCATAGCACAAATGTGAGATTCCAATCTGCATGGAATTGGGTTAAAGTACTAAGGGATTAAAATGAAGCTCGACTTTTAGTTTCAACTTGTAATAAGGTGAAAAAGAAACACCATTTTTGCTGTTGACCTTATTTAACAATAAATTATAGCAAATTAATTATATATGTCCAGTTTATAAATATAACTTGAGTAACATAAAAATTAAAGTATGTAGGTTTTAACTACAAAGCTTAACTCTGCAAAGCACAGAATACAAAAATACTTTATTTTTTAATTATTTCAATGCTTCTTAGAAGAAGGAAAAAGGACATTAACCTATAATTCTAAGGTTTATAGGGTTTAGAATCATAACCTCACAGAAGAAACAAAACAAATCTTCTCATTTATCATCTTATAAAATCTGCAAGTAACCAGTGATCCCAAGCTTCTTGTATGCATGTATCTCAGATTCATTGCTTTTCCTCACTAAGTGATTGTAATGATTTTTACATAATACTCAAGTGGTACCAGAGGCTAGGATGTGGGGAAATGCGGAGATATTGGTCAAAGGGTGCAAACTTCCAATTATAAGACAAATAAGTTCTAGAGGGTCTAGTGTACAGCTTGATGCTTAAAGCTAATAATACTATATTATATCCTTGAAAATTGCTACAAGAGTAGATCTTAAATGTTCTCACCACAAAAAAGAAATAGTAGCTATGTGATAGGATAGAGGTATTAGCTAAAACTATGGTGGTAATCATTTTGTAATAGATAAATATAGCAAATCAAGATGATGTACCTTAAAAGTATACACTGTTATATGTCAATTATATCTGGATAAAGTTCAAAATAATTTGAAGTGACATTACTTGAAAGAAAAAACCAAAATATGTTTTGTATGCTCTATGGATTTGTTTCAATGACAATTTTTAAATCTAAAAAAAAAATATAATACTTTAAATTCATAGTGGATATCTGGCATAGTCCTTATTTATAAAAAAGAGAAGCACCTGCTCATAACATTCTCCAAGCCCATTAAAATTGTGAGAGGAGGGCAGAGGAAAAGGAATTGTAAAACGTGTTATCTTAGTTGATAACTTTTTTTGAAGGGTTTAGATAGGTTTGTAAATATAACAAAAGAATGAATAGGGATACTAAAAAATGAAATGCTTTGTGGAAATTTTTGAAGCAGCCTGTAAATCACTGCAAATTGACTCCCATGTATATTTTGATTTCCTTGGATATGCTAATCTTCAGTTTGCACAGTTTAATTTAATAACAACTGTACAAGATTGTATACTTAGGTTAATTAATTCATATGCACACATCTAAATAGTGGCCAGAGTAAAAAGAAACATTCTTAATATCCCAATGAGTGACTATGATATCATGACTCATCAGTATTGATTTTCTAAGGACAGCCAGTTTTAAACCATAGCAACCTTGCTGAGTAAGAAAAACTAAGAGAAGCAAGAAGACATAACCACAATCCTTCATATGATTTCTAAGACGAGAAATTACTTCTATTCTTTTCTTAATATGCATGTCAATCTCAGTCTGAGGTTTAGGAGTAATTGAATACTGTTTCTAGGATATCTTGAGAGAAAATTCTTTTTGCTTATAACTTGCATTCAAAAGGTCACGAAAGTCTCAGGGCCTTTGTAAGATACAATGTCTGATTATTTATAGTGTTTTTTTTATACCACTTAATGATTTCAGGGCAATACCTTATAAGATCATAAATTAAATTATGTTGACACATCAACATTACTGATGACTTTGTTTAAAGCACACCAGGCAAATTTTGAGTGAAGAAAACAATCCTCTGATCCCCCCTCTGGATGTCGTCCAGTGACATATTCCAGTAAATAATCGTGTCTCTCTGGGGCATGATCAGGCTCCATCTAAGATACCACATAATGTTGCTATATACTGAAAATGACAACAATTCATGAACAACAAATTTAACCAAGATTCATGAAGCAACTGAGGTTTATTTTTTCAAGCCTATGGAAAATGTTCAACCCAATATTTAACTTTTGACATTTTCCAAGAGTTATATTCACATGTGTACTGTATTTATTTTGATGTGTATATATGTGTGTCTATGTGTGTGCATGCCCATTAACTATGTCTACCTAAAAATAGACTTGTGTCAAATGAAACTGCAAATTGTTGGGAAAATTTCAGGTAGAAGTTGTATATTAGTTGCTTTTTTGTTTTTCTTAGCACACAAATCTCTATGTAAATACAACTCCCTATCAGTCAAAGCAAACATCCACTTATTGGCTATGTAACCTTGAGCAAGATATTCAATCGTTATGTATTTCAGTTTGCTCATCTGTAAAGTGGATTGATAAGAGTTATCATTGCTTTGTTTTAAGAAGTAAAAAATATAAAATATGTAAAGTATTCAATACTTAGAATAGAGCCTGACCCATAATATAAATTCAATAATTACTAGTTATTTGTATTGTGGAGCAAGCTGACCATTAGTTAAGGAGGAAGATGTGAGGACAAGTAAGTACAACACAATGTGATATGTGCTGAACTAGGAAAGTCAAAGGTACTATGAAAACCATAGAACATACAACTTTAATTTGGTGTACCTTGGAAAGCTTCCTAATGGAAGTGATATTTAAATTGGGATCTCTGGAGAATGAAAAATTAGCTAGGTAAGGAGGTATTGGGAATGCAGGGAACACTATGGCTTCCACAGAAGAAAAAGAACAGAGAATGAGAAACTAAAGCCTTGAAAGTACAAATTTTTGCTGTTGTTTTTACAACTGAACCACATTTTTTGTTTCTTAGAATAACATGCTTAGGTGGTTCTTTGTCTTTACACAGTAATGGAAGTCAAAGAATCCAACAATTAAAAGACTTTATCCCTCAAACAGCTATTCACCTTGCCAATTCCTCTCGTTTATAAAAAAGTAATATCAGGCCACTGTTTAAAAGACTGTTACTGGACTCATTTTAAAAATTCCATTTATTAATACGAATGTACCAGACTATTTCTATAGCCACTACGTTATTCACTTAAGAACTTGCACACCTACAAAAAGATTTTATACTTGCCTTGATACAGTCACAGAGTTTAAATCTAACTGTCAGTTAGTGCCAGTCAGAACTCTAGGATCCAAGATGCACAATTTGCATAGAACAATTTTTACTGAAAAAAAGTAATTTCACAGATAAGCTGCCCCTATTAAGAGGATCTGATAAAGGGAGAAAGTTCTGAAACACTTTTCTATGAAAGAAAATATACTCTGGTATTTTTCTTTTGCTATATAGAGGAGTGAAAAGGTCTGATTTTGATACATCATCCTTTACTCTGGATCTCTATTTTAAAGATCCTACAAAAATACTAATAATTCCTTGCAGCTTAAGCAGGTCACAGCTCAAATGAGCTCTCAGCAAGGTTCCCATGGGAAAGGAACTCTGTCACACTTCTCCCTTTCCAACATATAAGAATTCAAATATTCCAGAAGTAAGTGTTTACTGGAAATGGTACTGACAATAACAAAGAAACTGAGGAAATAGTTTGTTATTATTAAGTGCATTTTGGTGGGAGTTTAACATATTCAGGTCAGATATTTCTGTCTAACTGGAGGTAAAAGTCAGAATTTTATTTTTTTTGGTAGACTATGAACAGATTTTGTTCAGGGAAACAAGAGAAAGAAGCAATCCTTTCCTTCCACTAAAATGAGTCCTTACAATGTCATATCCTTCCCTGTCACAACTGAGGCAAGTGCTTATTTCATATGCAGTAAGAGAATACATAGAGGAGTACACTCAGTGAATCCCATTGGCCCACTTCATCTTTGAAAATAATTTTAATTTCAATGCTAATTGGAATAGTACTTATTCTATACGAGAATTTAAGGACAGGTCATGACATTCATAGATTCAAGCAGAGATAAAACAGGACAGATTCTTGCAGATGCCTTGAAAGATCAAAATATCTGAACATCTACTCTGAGAGGCAAATCGATTTCATCAAGATACAACAGGTATAAAATGTGGAATAGCTCAGAAGCTGATTATTCTTAAAATATGTGAAGACATCAAATTCTTGTCAGCATTATGAGATGAGGGTCATTAAGGTAACCACTCTGGAGAACATAGGAAGAAGATCTCCCAAATACAGAAATGAAGCAAAAACAACTGCATTTCCAAAAACCAAGGAAAAGAAGATACAAAAGAGTGCAAGATGTGTGCTAGAGAAATGTCGAATACTTAAACTGCTTGTACAGCAGTTTTAAGCAAGGGCCATCATACATAGGGTAGTTCAGTTCAGTTCAGTTCAGTCCAGTCGCTCAGTCGTGTCTGACTCTTTGCGACCCCATGAATCTCAGCATGCCAGGCCTCCCTGTCAATCACCAACTCCCGGAGTTCACTCAGACTCACGTCCATCGAGTCAGTGATGCCATCCAGCCACCTCATCCTCTGGAGTCCCCTTCTCCTCCTGCCCCCAATACCTCCCAGCATCAGAGTCTTTTCCAATGAATCAGCTCTTCACATGAGGTGGCCAAAGTAATGGAGTTTCAGCTTCAGCATCATTCCTTCCAAAGAAATCCCAGGGTTGGTCTCTTTCAGAATGGACTGGTTGGATCTCCTTGCAGTCCAAGGGACTCTCAAGAGTCTTCTCCAACACCACAGTTCAAAAGCATCAATTCTTTGGCCCTCAGCCTTCTTCACAGTCCAATTCTCACATCCATACATGACCACAGGAAAAACCATAGCCTTGACTAGACGAACCTTTGTTGGCAAAGTAATGTCTCTGCTTTTGAATATGCTATCTAGGTTGGTCATAACTTTCCTTCCAAGGAGTAAGTGTCTTTTAATTTCATGGCTGCAATCACCATCTGCAGTGATTTTGGAGCCCCCAAAAAACAAAGTCTGACACTGTTTGCACTGTTTCCCCATCTATTTCCCATGAAGTGATGGAACCGGATGCCATGATCTTCGTTTTCTGAATGTTGAGCTTTAAGCCAACTTTTTCACTCTCCACTTTCACTTTCATCAAGAGCCTTTTTAGCTCCTCTTCACTTTCTGCCATAAGGGTGGTGTCATCTGCATATCTGAGATTATTGATATTTCTCCCGGCAATCTTGATTCCAGCTTGTGTTTCTTCCAGTCCGGCGTTTCTCATCATGTACTCCACATATAAGTGAAATAAGCAGGGTGACAATATACAGCCTTGAGGTACTCCTTTTCCTATTTGGAGCTAGTCTGTTGTTCCATGTCCAGTTTTAACTGTTGCTTCCTGACCTGCATACAGATTTCTCAAGAGGCAGGTCAGGTGGTCTGGTATTCCCATCTCTTTCAGAATTTTCCACAGTTTATTGTGATCCACACAGTCAAAGGCTTTGGCATAGTCAATAAAGCAGAAATAGATGTTTTTCTGGAACTCTCTTGCTTTTTCCATGATCCAGCGGATGTTGGCAATTTAATCTCTGGTTCCTCTGCCTTTTCTAAAACCAGCTTGAACATCAGGAAGTTCACAGTTCATGTACTGCTGAATCCAGCCTTGCTTGGAGAATTTTAAGTATTGCTTTACTAGCATGTGAGATGAGTGCAAATGTACAGTAGTTTGAGCATTCTTTGGCATTGCCTTTCTTTGGGATTGGAATGAAAACTGACCTTTTCCAGTCCTGTGGCCACTGCTGAGTTTTCCAAATTTGCTGGCATATTGAGTGCAGCACTTTCACTGCATAATCTTTCAGGATTTGAAATAGCTCAACTGGAATTCCATCACCTCCACTAGCTTTGTTCATAGTGATGCTTTCTAAGGCCCATTTGACTTCACATTCCAGGATGTCTGGCTCTAGGTCAGTGATCACACCACCATGATTATCTGGGTCATGAAGATCTTTTTTGTACAGTTCTTCTGTGTATTCTTGCCACCTCTTCTTAATATCTTCTGCTTCCGTCAGGTCCATACCATTTCTGTCCTTTATCGAGCCCATCTTTGCACGAAATGTTCCCTTGGTATCTCTAATTTTCTTGAAGAGATCTCTAGTCTTTCCCATTCTGTTTTTTTCCTCTATTTCTTTGCATTGATCACTGAGGAAGGCTTTCTTATCTCTTCTTGCTATTCTTTGGAACTCTGCATTCAGATGCTTATATCTTTCCTTTTCTCCTTTACTTTTCACTTCTCTTCTTTTCACAACTATTTGTAAGGCCTCCCCAGACAGCCATTTTGATTTTCTGCATTTCTTTTCCATGGGGATGGTCTTGATCCCTGTCTCCTCTACAATGTCACGAACCTCATTCCATAGTTCATCAGGCACTCTATCTATCAGATCTAGTCCCTTAAATCTATTTCTCACTTCCACTGTATAATCATAAGGGATTTGATTTAGGTCATACCTGAATGGTCTAGTGGTTTTCCCTACTTTCTTCAATTTAAGTCTGAATTTGGTAATAAGGAGTTCATGATCTGAGCCACAGTCAGCTCCCGGTCTTGTTTTTGCTGACTGTATAGAGCTTCTCCATCTTTGGCTGCAAAGAACATAATCAATCTGATTTCGATGTTGACCATCTGGTGATGTCCATGTGTAGAGTCTTCTCTTGTGTTGTTGAAAGAGGGTGTTTGCTATGACCAGTGCATTTTCTTGGCAAAACTCTATTAGTCTTTGTCCTGCTTCATTCCGTATTCCAAGGCCAAATTTGCCTGTTACTCCAGGTGTTTCTTGACTTCCTACTTTTGCATTCCAGTCCCCTATAATGAAAAGGACATCATTTTTGGGTGTTAGTTCTAAAAGGTCTTGTAGGTCTTCATAGAACCGTTCAACTTCAGCTTCTTCAGCATTACTGGTTGGGGCATAGACTTGGATTACTGTGATATTGAATGGTTTGCCTTGAAAATGAACAGAGATCATTCTGTTGTTTTTGAGATTGCATCCAAGTACTGCATTTCGGACTCTTTTGTTGACCATGATGGCTACCCCATTTCTTCTGAGGGATTCTTGCCCGCAATAGTAGATATAATGGTCATCTGAGTTAAATTCACCCATTCCAGTCCATTTTGGTTCGTTGATTCCTAGAATGTCGACCTTCACTCTTGCCATGTCTTGTTTGACCACTTCCAATTTGCCTTTATTCATGGACCTGACATTCCAGGTTCCTATGCAATATTGCTCTTTACAACATCGGACCTTGCTTCTATCACCAGTCACATCCACAGCTGGGTATTCTTTTTGCTTTGGCTCCATCCCTTCATTCTTTCTGGAGTTGTTTCTCCACTGATCTCCAGTAGCATATTGAGCACCTACTGACCTGGGTAGAAGAGCTACAAAAAGTCATCCATGTGAATGGAAGTATGTTGTTGTTCAGTGACTAAGTTGCGTCTGGCTGTTTGTGACCCTGTGAATGGCAGCACACAAGGCTTCCCTGTAGTTCACCATCTCCCAGAGCTTGCTCAAACTCATGCTTGAGTCAGTGATGCCATCTAACCATCTCATCCTCTGTCACTTCCTTATGCTCCTTCCCTCAATGTTGCCCAGCATCATGGTCTTTTGCAATGAGTTGGAGCTTCATATCAGGTGGCCAGAGTATTGAAGTTTCAGCATCAGTCCTTCCAATGAATATTCAGGCTTGATTTCCTTTGGGATTGACTGGTTTGATCTCCTTGCTGTCCAAGGGACTCTCAAGAGTCTTCTTCAGCACCACAATTCAAAAGCATCAATTCTTTGGTGCTCAGGTTTCTTTATGGTCCAACTCTCACTTCCATACATGACTACTGAAAAAACCATAGCTTTGACTATATGGACCTACCTTTGTCAGCAAAATGAATGGAAGTATATCAAAGAAAGCTGTTTCAAGGCTTTTGCATGATATTCATTGAAAGTGGCGAAGACCCTGAACTTATCAATAGACTGGAAATTTTACAAAACTCTGTCTAATAGAGACAGAGAAGGGGAGAGAGAGAAAGAAAGAAGGAAGGAAGGAAAAAAGAAAACAATGCAACTCTTTTAAAAACAGATTCTAAAATGTGGAGCATCTCATTACTCTTCACTTTTAAAAATTAGCCTGCATTAAAATCAAGAATATATGTATATGTGTCATGCACATTTCAGTACATGAGTCTTTATAATGTTTCTCAGCATCCATCATAGTGTTTATCACAGGATGAGCACCCAATATCTTCCTAATCATTGACTAATTAAAACTGATTTAAAAAAAGTCATCAAGGATCCAGACAGGATATTCAATTAAACAAGTCAGGCTACTGATAAAACCAATGGACACTTCCTATATATCAGGAATGAGCCTAAGCATGTTACATCTATTAACTTTTAAAAAGTCACAATAATCTTATGAAGTAAGTATTCTTATCATTAAAGAAGTGGGAAACTGAAACCTCAAGGGGTCAAGTAATTTATCCAAGATCATGCACATATTAAGCGGCAAGAAACAAGATTCACACTGACTGTCTAGCCTCAAAGTATGAATTCTTAGTCTCTGCACTACACTAGGATCCTTTGGGGACTAGACATAATCTGGAGTTGAAGTCCTGAAGATCTGTATCAGAAGAAACCTGCAACACCCCTGTTATCAGAGCCCAGGACTCTGGGGTTGGAATAATACCAAAGGACTTGTATAACTAGCCCTGTACTCTGAGGATTTTAATTCCTTTCATCAAGTACACAGATTTAATAGTATACCTTTATGATCTGATCAGCTATTGTGCATTTAGACAAATATTTTTGTTCCTTAGAGGATTTTATATTCATCCATGGCAACTAGATGACCTGTGGTTATTCTGCCTGTTCTAACTCTATATATTGGGGGCAATAACAACAACAAAATAATATTCCTCAAATACACTATTGCATGTGGTTATAATCAAAGTAAAAAAAAAAAAAAGCACACTCACACCTATATCAGCTGTGTATTGGCATCTAGCAATTTCTTTTACCTTATTATTTATGTTTATTGAATGACTTTTCCCTTTGTGGACCTGAGAATAACTTGTCTGTGGAACTGATTATATTTTACTCACATGAAAATGTCAAGGCATGTAAAAAAGCAATAAAAACACAGAAGAAATACTAAGAGAATTTATAAAATAATCTTGGTGGGTGCCATGTTTCTCTGATGTTTGTTTTCTGAACACACAGAAGTAGATTAATGAATAAGCAAAAATAATGTTTTTTTTTAATTTTTCTACAGTTTAACAAATAAAGAACAATCTTAAATGCCATTTATCAAAATGTAAACACATACTTCAGCTGGTAATCATCAATATTTTTCACTTATCCTCAGTACTAAGATAGATAAAATGAGCATCTTCACTTCTGGATCCTAAAGAGTTCCTCCAGTGCAAGGCTTCTGGCTTATTCATCTTCAACTCCCCAGCACTTAACATAGTGACTGGCATTCAGTGAATGTTCAATAATTTTCTGCTGAATTGAATTGTAAAGGTGAAAAACTAGTGGTCATAAAAACTACAAAGAGGTATGCATGGAGGCATATAAGCAAGACACTAGAGATTTTAAATCCAAGCATTCTAGTTATTTACTGAGAATATCTGCCAAGAAATTGAACATGCTCTTTGTTTATTCCAAACTATAGTTATTATCCTTTCTGGATAGCTTGAACCATAAAGAATCTGCCTCCAATTCGGGAGACCCAGGTTCGATCTCTGGTTCCAGAAATCCCCTGGAGAAAGGCATGGCAACACATTCCAGTATTCTTGCCTGGTGAATTCCGTGGACAGAGGAGCCTGGTGGGCTACAGTCCATGGGATGGCAAATAATCAGACACAACTGAGCAGCTAACACACACACACACACACACACACACACAAACATATTTGTCAGTTACCATCCAGGTGCCAGACCCTGTAGTGGAAATCTATCATATTTATCTTTTAAGCTTTTCATCAGTCCTGTAATGTAGGTACTAAAAGTGAAAGTGAAAGAGTTAGTCACTCAGTTGTGTCTGACTCTTTGCGACCCCATGGACTGTAGCCCACCTGGCTCCTCTGTGCATGGGATTCACCAGGCAAGAATACTGGACTGTGTTGCCATGCCTTTCTCCAGGGAATCTTCCAGACCCAGAGATCGAACCTGGGTCTCCTGCTTTGCAGGCAGACTCTTTACCATCTGAGCCACCAGGGAATTCCAATATAGATATTATTACTACCCAAAGTGAAGGTCAGAGAAGTTCTATAACTTGCTCAAGGTCACACAGTTAATATATAGTAGAGTTAGGATAAGAAATCTAAATCTATATATCTTCAGAGTCTACACTTTGGGCATCATTTATACTGCTATCTGGAATTTCAAGCTGAGCCATGTGTATATACTTCAAGAAAAACAACTATATTGTTTAAACAATGCTAATGAAACTACATTGGAAATATCAAAAGAATAAAATATCAAAGAGAAAATATGAAACATAATGAAAAAGATTTTCCTATGTCTGGGGATGATTGGATGGATTATCTATGTGTGTGGAAGTTTTTCAAAATATGAAGCTTTAAAGATATAAGGAAAAATCTAAAGACTTCTGGAAACAGCTCATTCACTACAGGGTATTTTAAAAAGAATCAGTAATCAGATGCTAAAACTAGAAAAATACAGAAAGGCTTGACTATAATGTCAAGTATAACAAAAGCACCTCCATGAGTGATGTCCTTTATTCTCTATACTATAAAGCCAGATGCATCCAAAGGCTACTACTTAACATATAAGGAGCAACATATTTGGTAAAAATAATGGGTTTCCCTGGTGGCTCAGTGGTATAGAATCTGCCTGCCAATGAGGCAGACACAGGTTGGATCCCTGGGTTGGGAAGATCCCCTGGAGAAGGAAATGGCAACTGATTCTAGCATTCTTGCCTGGAGAATCCCATGGACAGAGGAGCCTGGCAGGCTACAGTTCATGGGGTTGCAAAAGAATCAGACATGACTTAGCGACTAAATAACAGTTGCTCAGTCGCATCCAACTCTTTGCAACCCCATGGACTAAATAGTCCATGGAATTCTCCAGGCCAGAATCCTGGAGTGGATAGCTTTTCCCTTCTCCAGGGGATCTTCCCAACCCAAGGATTGAACCCAGGTCTCCCACATTGCAGGCGGATTCTTCACCAGCTGAGCCACAAGGGAAGCCCAAGAATACTGGAGTGGGTAGCCTATCCCTTTTCCAGTGGATCTTCCTAACCCAGGAATCTAACCAGGGTCTCCTGCATTACAGGCAGATTCTTCACCAACTGAACTATTAGGGAAGCCCTTAGTGACTAAACAACAAAATAAATACTTTGTGTGAGTGTGTACTTATTGATACTAAATCAATTTCATAATTTCATTTATAAAATGTAAGCAGACTCTTATTTGCTCTCTTTACGTTTTATTGAACTGAAAAGTAGTGAGGAAAATGTCAAGATCTTTGACTCTTTGTCCTCTTTTGTTTCTTTCATAAGATAGCAACACTTTTCTTTAGGTTTTATAAATTTTGAAGTATTTCAACACTCTTCATCTCAGTTCTTCCTCACAATATCAACAGGTATATGGCCAGTATGATTTTAGCCCTTTTATGGATTAGGAAATAACACAACTTCCCAAGTGGCTCAGTGGTAAAGAATCCTCCTGCCAATGCTGGACACACAGGTTAAATCCCTGAGTCAGGAATATCTCCTGTAGGAGGAAATGGCAATCCACTTCAGTATTCTTGTCTAGGAAATCCATGGACAGAGAATCCTGGTGGGCTACAGTCCATGGGGTTGCAAAGAGTTGGACAGGGCTGAGCAACTGAGCAGGCACACACACAAAGCAACAAACAAACCCAAACAGGCCCAAAATCCCACAAATACTTTTCTCATTTTAAACTGATAATTTTTCCATGAGTAAGGCTGAGAGAATCTAGTCCTAAATTTGTCCAGCTACTCCTACCCCTACATCCTCTTTTTCACAACTGCTTTAAGAGCTAGTAACAGGCATTAAAATGACGCCAGGATTAAGGGCTGTGTGAGGATTGGCATAAAGGGATTTGAAAACTGTGTTTGGTGCTATTTTTACAAACTCCTCCCTAAAGCCTTAAACATCAAGATTCTTATTCCGTACACAAGTACTTGTCTCTAGGAAACTGTTCTTTGTTTAATTTTTAAATATCATTTGGGGAGAATAGAAATTCTTAAGGAGCAAAAGGATAGCCAAAGCAGAACAAATAGAATCTTCATATCCATGTTGGAATGATCAACCGTCTCTGTGTGTGTGTATTCCTTAAGCTGGCATTGGTATATTTAAAGACAATGTTAAGACTGTTCTATACATCAGTGTCTCTTTTGCTGTCTCGTACACAGGGTTATTGTTACCATCTTTCTAAATTCCATATATATGCGTTAGTATACTGTATTGGTGTTTTTCTTTCTGGCTTGCTTCACTCTGTATAATAGGCTCCAGTTTCATCCACCTCATTAGAACTGATTCTCTGTGGGAGAGGGAGAGGGTGGGAAGATTTGGGAGAATGGCATTGAAACATGTAAAATACCATGTATGAAACGAGTTGCCAGTCCATGTTTGATGCATGATACTGGATGCTTGGGGCTGGTGCACTGGGACGACCCAGAGGGATGGTATGGGGAGGGAGGAGGGAGGAGGGTTCAGGATGGGGAACACATGTATACCTGTGGTGGATTCATTTTGATATTTGGCAAAACTAATACAATTATGTAAAGTTTAAAAATAAAAAAAAATAAAGACAATGTTAAAAGCCTTACAAAACATGAAGAAGCAAACCATCTCTGCAATTACTGGAAGAGATTTCCAATTCAAGTACTATTTAATTATTTTAAAGCTTCAACTTAAATCCAGCAGGATGAGGGCATTGGGGTTTTTTTTTAATCATTTTTTTATATAATATCAAACTCCTTAACAGATTTGTCTACAAAGGGAACATAATCAATCTGAAATTTCCTGGGATTATCAACCATTTGAAAAGCCCAGAATTTTGTATTGGCCAATCCATTAAACAAAAAGATGTGTCTTTAAGGCATACAGGGGTTACTGATTCACTGACCCATGATTATTTTCCATGTGAAAAATACAATTAACAGGGATAAAACACTTCTCTAAACATCCCATAATTCAGCTCAAATAAAACTTGATTTGCTTAGAAATCTACTTTTTTTTTTTTTCCTGAGGGACTGCAATCCAGCTGCTGTGGGATTATCAAGAGATTAACAACGTCTGTGAGATTTTCTGATCAGATGTTAAACTTTGTCACGGCAGAAAAAGCACACTTTGTAGGATAAGCAGCGATTTGTGTGTGGATACTGATGGAAGCAGTCTGTGAGGCTTTTGCTTGTCCTCTTAGCTGAGCCAAACACTAGGAACCTTAAATTTCAAGGTGAAAGTGGTACAGGGTATTCAGCTAAAATCCCCACTGTCAAGGAATGGATAGTCTATATACATTTTCCTAAACAAGTTTTTGTTGGCTTTTTTTTTCTTCTAGATTTGCTAATGCAGGATTTCCAGATCCTTGTTAAATGGTCTAATATTCAAATTTTGTAAAAGTTCCCAGGAGTATTTTTTATATGCTCATGAATAAACCTTGTCAACAATTAATAGCATTTTTCACGTTCTCTCTGTTCAGCCTTCTCTACCTCCCAGTGATATACACTAATGCTTTTTCACGTGTCCAGAGAAGAGTCACCTCTACTCAACACTAGCATCTCCCTGTGGGTACTGCTGTCTTTCAGGATTCTTTGTCACATCTGCTCAGTACCACTATTTCATACCATAATGATGCATGTTCTTTGGATTTCTCAGTATTCTTCAATCACCCTATGTTCATTAGAACTAGAATCAATGCTTCCCTCCCATGTAAACATTAGACTTTTTTCTGCATATGAATCCTCCAACATTTTTCAAATTGTTGAATTATTTTATGCTTTTTTTTCTTACTTACAATGAATCACCACCATCACCACCACCCCACCCCCAACATGACAGATAAGACTCAGTTTGTGACTTGAAGCATCTACAGAAAAATTCAAGTGATAAACATAACATTTTACAGAACTTCACATGCTCCCGAATCTTTCTTCTTATAAAACACGTTTATTAGTAAGATTTGTCTTGTCATTCATTTGAATGACTTTACAATGATCTCCTCAAATCAAATGCTTGTAATAGTAGAATACAGTGGGGCTTGGAATCAGACATATCTGAATGAAAATTCTGGTTTGTCATTGATTAGTCATTTCATGATGTTTACCAATAATTAAATTGTATATATATATATATGATTATATATATATATAATATATATTGTATATATTGTACACAATATTATTGTATAATTGTGTATGTGTATATATGTGTGTATATATATCTATATATATATATGATTATTTTCATACTACCTGACACAATGAATTCTGAATCGCGCATGCTTAGTTGTACAGTCGTGTCCATCTCTTTGCAACACTATGGACTGTAGCCTGTCAGATTCCTCTGTCCATGGGATTCTCCAGGCAAGAATACAGATAAATGGTAGCTAATATCCCTGGTGGCTCAGTATAAATGATCCTCCTGTCAATGCAGGAGACACAGGTTCAATCCCTGGGTTGGGAAGATCCCCTGGAGAAGGAAATGGCAACTCATGCCAGGATTTTTGCCTGGGAAATCCCATGGACAGAAGAACCTGGTAGGCTATAGTTCATGGAGTCTAAAAAAGAGCTAGACATGACTTAGCAACTAAGCAACAACAATATTACTGATAGATATATATTTTTATATTTCTGTTTCTTTGGTTTAACTATGTTATAACTATCTCTTTCATCTTCTTGGAGCTCATTTGGTAGTGTAACAAGATAATTGCTTTACTTTTGTTTTCCAAAACATAATCAATTATCCAGGCAGGATTTTTTAAAATTTATGTATTTTCAATAATGCATTATTCCACTTTTACCACATACCCCTTATGAGTTCTAGAATTTGTTTTGTGTAGTCTATTTTGTTACACTGATCTGGTTATTCTTGCACTAGTATCATACTGTTTGAATTATTTATGTTTTGAATAAATGTTAATGACTGATGACATTCTTTATTACTCTTTCTTTCCCAATAACTTCTTTGGTACTCTTACTTTTCTGCTATTCACAATAAATTTTAGGATAATTCTGTCACATTATAAAAGTCTTACTGGTAGTTTTTTAGTAGCTATATCAAACCTAAAAATGAATATGGACTAAACTGGAATTTTAACAATTAATTTTTTCATCTCTCCACTGATGATGTGTCTTAAAAAAAAAAAAAACCACTTAGGAATCTGTATGAAGGATAGTTGTATTCTGGTCCAGTTCTTATAGCTAGCTACATGCCTTTGGATAAATCTCATAATCATGATATAATTCTTGCTTTGCAGAGCTCGTGGATAAAGAGGCAGTGCCTGTCTAAGCATCTTCAGTGCTAATTTGAAGAGTTTAGGGTTTATTGAGAATGGGAAGCCATTAAACAGTTCTTTAAACTCAACAGTATTGTCCTAGTTGAATGACAACTTTTAAATCCTAACAGTTCTCATCACAAGGAAAAATACTATTTTTATTTTTCTTTTATTTTGTGTTTATGTGAGACAATGGATATTCACTAAACTTATCATGATAATCATTTCATGATGTATATGTCAAATCATTGTCCTGTACATTTTAAACTTGCAAGTTCTGTATGTTAATTATATCTCAATAAAACTGGAAGAAAAAATATATATCATCTATATGTTTTCCAAATTATCACCAATATGGTTCCCTTTCCCTGAACTCATTCTAGTTTGTTTAAGTTTATCTTAAATTATAATATCCAGAATTAAGTCAATACTTTAGATGTGATTTAATGATCCAAAGCTTTGTGAGATTATTTTATTTTACTAATCTTATAAAAAGTTATTTTAAGTAAGTTTCAAATTAATTTTGGTTTATCTTGAAGTTGAAGTGGGGGCTATACCAGACAATGGAAGCTTTGTTATTACGCACTAACAAAGGACTCCAAAATCTCCATGAAAACACAACAAAGATTTACTTCTCACACATAATATACAATGTGTATTGACATGGAGTCCTCTTCTCATCAGTCATTCAGGTTGTGACTTGAATATCAGGTTCAAGTAAGGGTGACAGAAACTCCAGTGCAAAAGCTATTCCATGGTCAACAAAACAGAAGAAGAGAAACTATGTACTGATCCTTAAAGTTTTTAAAACAAACTCAACTGGCCTCACCTAAATTCAAAGCTAGTGAGGACATATATTGAAACCATGGACTTGGTATGAGTGAAGAGCTAAGTAAGATATCTAACTAGTCTTGGTGGCTTGTAATCAGTTAAATAGAAATTTTTTTTCTTGTTTTGGCATAAATGTCTATCAAACCAGGTCTTCCTAATGTTATAAAAATCCTTTTAGTTAAAAAGTTTACAGGACTGACTTCAGTCTACTGATGGAGCCTGTTTGCTATGGTCTGAATGTATCATCCCTAAATTCATATGTTGAAACCCTAACCCCCAAGGTGATACTATTAGGTATATCCTTTGAAAGATGTAAAGTTCTCATAGATAAAATCAAGCTGAATATGAGCAATGAAAAATTATAACATGCAAAAAGAAAGATGTCACCATGAATAAGAGTCAGCATAAACACCAATCATCAAATTTAAAGCCTGAAGAACATGAGCTATTGAAAAGATCAGACACAGATATATTTGAAATGCTTAAAAATTTATAAATATAGAGGTCAAAAGATTACAAAAAAAACAGGATACAGTCCGAAAAAGACAGGGTGCTAAAAGAAACTCTAAATGACAGACTTTAGGAAAAATAACAATAAACACAGTAAGAAGGATTAAGATGCTAGAAAGAATAGCAGACAAATATATGGATCAATGTCTTTCATCTAAACCAGGAGCAAGTAAACTGTGGCCCACAAACCAAATCTAACCCATCATTTTTTTTTCCTAAATAAAGTTTTATTGGATCATAGCCATGTTCATTGTAACGGTTAATTTTATGTGTCAAACTGACTGGATCATGGAATCCTGACACATTTTGTCAAGTATTATTTATGTATGTCTATGAGGGTTTTTTTTTCTCCTGAATGAGATTAATATTTAAATCAGTATATTGAGTAAACCAGATTGCTCTTTCTAATGTTGGTAGTCTTCATGCTATCAGTTGAACAGCTGAATAGAATAAAAGATCTTACCCTAACAAGAGTAAGAAGACACACCTCCTTCCTGACTGCCTTCAAGTTGAGCCATTAATTTTTATATGTCTTCAGCCTCGGGCATGTCTGTAACTGGACTAGAACTACCCCATCAGCTCTCCTGGTTCTCAAGCCTTTCAACTTGGACTAGAATGACTGCTGGCTCTCTTTGGCATCTAGCTTGTCAGCGACAGATTTTGGGACTTGTCAGCTTCCATAATCACTTGAGCCAATTCCTTATAATAAATCTCTCTCTCTCTCTTTCTATATGTATATAGATCCTATTGGTTCTGTTTTTCTGAGCAACCTTGACTAATACTCATTCATGTATTGTCTATGGCTGCTTTTGCATCACAACAATAGAGCTGAGTAACAGAGGTTATATGGCTCACAAAGCTGAACATAGTTCCTACCTGATCCTTTACAGAAAAAGTTTTCCAGTTCCTGATCTAAACTGACAAGGATTACAAAATTATGATAATGATAAAGGTGATAAAATGATAATGATAACAACTAACATTTGAGTAAGAAAATAAGGTGAGACTAAATTATTGGCCACCAATAATATTTAGAATGAAGATGTTATCAAAGTTAATGTATTTTAAAATCCTTGTGTTGTTTGAGAAAAGGAAAGAAACATTGATTAAAATTAGAAATCATTGCTGAGAATGTATATTATAAGAATAATCATAAAAATAAGTAGAACATATCATAAGGGGAAATAAGCAAAAATAATTTTAAAACATTTGAGTAATCCCCCCAGAAAAGGTTAAAAAGAGGAAAACAAAAGAAGCACAGAAAAAAGATGTATAAAAAGCTTGAAATAAACAGATAAAAATAAACCTAAATATATCATAATCATAATAGTGCAAATGTAGTAAATTTACCAGTTAAAACACAGAGACTATATAATAATATAATAATTGCAATTTAAAATATACAGCCTTGAACACTTCAGAAAGAATGCAGAAGAAATGGAAGATGTACACTATAAAATACTAACTAAAAAAAAGGCTGGTGTACCTTTATTATTATTATTTGAAAGTATTCTAAGGAAGAATCATTTTTAGGGATAAAGAACACACACCTAATGCTAAAGTGCATCCACCAAGAAACATAAAAGTTCTAAACTCATATGCATCTAAAAATATGACTCAATTTATATCAAACAAAACTAACATGACAAACAATTTCCCCATAAAACAGGAGATTTTTCAAATGATTCTTTCAATAAATGGTAGATCAAGTACACAAAAACATTAATAAAAACATAGAAAATTTGAACATTGTAACTAACAAACTTGATCTTATGAATTTATGAAACACTCTGCACCCAAGAAGTAGAAAATATACATTTTTCTCAAGCATCAATGGATCATTTATAAACATTTATCATAGACTAATCCACAAATGTTCAACAAATTTGTAAGACTAATTATGCAGACCATACTCTCAACAATGATGCATTTAAGTTCAAAAACAAAATAACTCAAAATAGTATCAGAATTTTGAAAATTAAAAAAAAAAAAAACAACACTAAAATTCACAGGTCAAATACCATAACAAAAATATAAACAAAATAATATTTAGTGCTAAACAACAATTATAACATAAAATTTGTGAGATGCAAGTAGAACAGAATTTTGAGGAAATTTTATCATGTTAAATGTTTATGTTAGAAAAAGTTAGAGGCTGAAAATTAAATAGATAAGCATTAAATTTGAGAAATTGAAAAATATCAGCAGAATATATTCAAGGATGGTGGGAATTAGGGAATAAATACAAGAGAAATTTATCAAGTACAAAGATTCATTCCAATAGAGTATCAACAAAGAAAAAAATGGTTCTTTGAAAATAACCAATAGACTTGTCTTTGGCAAGACTTATTAAGAAAAGATTAGAATGAATAGATAGTATTAAGAATGAAACAGAGATGTAAGTACAGATGAAATAGAGGTTAAAAACTAAACAGCAACTATGAAAAATTTTGTCAAAAATTCAAAAGTGATAGGATTAAAATTGATAATTTTACTAAAAAATATAACTTCAAATTGAGTCAGTGCAAAATAGAAGCCCTGACTAGACTTATAACCATTAAAATAAACAAATCAATGTTAAAACTCACATCCAGCCCCTCACTGTACAAGTAAGTGGGCCTAGACTTTCATGTGAAGTGAAAGTTGCTCAGCAGTGTTTGACTCTTTGAGACCCCACGGACTGAGTATTTCACGCAATTCTCCAGGCCAGAATACTGCAGTGGGTAGCCATTATCTTCTCCAGGGTATCTTCCCAACCCAGGAAACCTACCCAGGTCTCCCACATTGCAGGTGTATTCTTTATCAGCTGAGCCACCAGGGAAGTCCAGACTTTTATACATCCTTGTAATAAACATTGAAAGAACAGATCATTTGCATTGTTAAACAAACTTTCTAGGTATTAGAAAATCAGACAATTCTTGCCAACTCAGTTTTTTGAGAAAAATATATGGTTGACACCAAAGTCAGATCAAGAAATTATGAGGAAGGAAAATTACTATCTAACATTCAGAAAACGAAGATCATGGCATCCAGTCCCATCACTTCATGGGAAATAGATGGGGAAACAGTGGAAACAGTGTCAGACTATTTTTCTGGGCTCCAAAATCACTGCAGATGGTGACTGCAGCCATGAAATTAAAAGACGCTTACTCCTTGGAAGGAAAGTTATGATCAACCTAGATAGCATATTGAAAAGCAGAGACATTACTTTGCCAACAAAGGTTCGTCTAGTCAAGGCTATGGTTTTTCCTGTGGTCATGTATGGATGTGAGAGTTGGACTGTGAAGAAGGCTGAGTGCTGAAGAATTGATGCTTTTGAACTGTGGTGTTGGAGAAGACTCTTGAGAGTCCCTTGGACTGCAAGGAGATCCAACCAGTCCATTCTGAAGGAGATCAGCCCTGGGATTTCTTTGGAAGGAATGATGCTAAAGCTGAAACTCCAGTATTTTGGCCACCTCATGAGAAGAATTGACTCATTGGAAAAGACTCTGATGCTGGGAGGGATTGGGGGCAGGAGGAGACGGGGACGCCAGAGGAAGAGGTGGCTGGATGGCATCACTGACTCGATGGACGTGAGTCTGAGTGAACTCCGGGAGTTGGTGATGGACAGGGAGGCCTGGCGTGCTGTGATTCATGGGGTCACAAAGAGTCGGACACGACTGAGCGACTGATCTGATTATCAATTAGGAATATAGATGCAAAAATCTTCCAAATAAAAGCAGCTGAACACATAATATACGTTGCAATCATGACCAAATTGGGTTTACTCCATCAGTGAAAGATTGATTTAACATTTGAAAGTCTGCATAACATTTGAAAGTCCATATATTAATGGACCGATGGAGAAAAACTGTATCTTTACGTAATCACATGCAGAAAATCATTTGACAAAATTTGCCATATTCAGCTAATTGAAAAGAGAAAAGCACTGTCTTATTCTCATAAAGAGTATCTATCCGAAACTGCATAAAACATTATGCTTAATATTGTAATCTTGGAAGTTTTCATATACCAAAAAAAAAGGAAGATAAGTATGGATGCTATCACTACTTCCTATCATATTATAGTGAAGATCTCAGCCAAGTCTACAAGTTGATCAATTATAAGAAAAACACGAAAGTGTTCATTACTTACACTCAAGAAGACTGCATACATAGAAAATACAGGCGAATTTATGAATAAATTATTAGAATAAATAAAATTCTTTATAAGTCTATAAATATATAGGATTGATATTCCAAAATCAATTGCATGCCTAATTACTAGCAACAAATGGTTATAACATGTAATATTGCAAAAGGATACCATTTAAAATAGCAACCAAATATATTTGGTACTTGGAAATAAATTCCAAAGATGTGCAAGTCATTTAAAAAAATCATGTAAAAATTTAATTGAACAACACGCAAAAAAATCTACATAATTGAGAAACTCCATGTGCAGTTTAGAAGAATCAATGTCATAAAGAAGTCAATTCATTTAGAAATTGAATTCAATTCAATTCCAATCAAAATCTTTACTGTTTTTTTGAATAAACTTGAAAAATTGATTCTAAAATTTCTTTTTTTTAGTGATTCACAGTTTTTATTTATTTATTTTTAAATTTATTTATTTTAATTGGAGGCTAATGACTTTACAATATTGTAGTGGTTTTTGCCACACATTGGCATGAATCAGCCATGGGTTTACATGTGTTCCCCATCCTGAACCCCCTTTCCACCTCCCTCCCCATCCCATCCTTCTGGGTCATCCCAGTGTACCAGCCCTGAGCACCCTGTCTCATGCATTGAACCTGGATAGCACGGAAACATATGTATTATCATATATGAAACAGATTCTAAAATTTCTGTGGATACAATAGGCCAAGAGCAGCTGAAACACATCTGAAGAAGAAGAAATATATGGAGGAATTTTCCCTAACAGGTATCAAGACACCACAAAGCTACTGTAACTATGTTACCTTGAGTTGGCCCAGAGATGAATATCCTATTGGAATAAATTGAGGAAAACCCAATATTCAAAATCTGAATATAAACATAACCGCTATAAAGCAGAAGAATCCAACACTAACAGGAAAAAAGGGTAAATACATGACTATATAATTCATAAAAGAGGAACTGTAAGTGTTCAATAACATATGAAAAACACAATTGCCAGCCTGAGAACACACAATTTTCCATTTACCAAAATGAGATAAATGTAAAAATCTGTATACTACTTGTTGCTGAACATGTAGAGCATTGAGAACACAAACACAAATCCAGTCTATCTGGGAAATAAATTTGCATTGTTATAAATTTGAAGATGAGTCAGTTCTATGATCTAGCAATTCCATTTCTACATATAACTTAGACAAATTTGTGCACATGTGTATAAGAAGACATATACAAGAATGTTCATAGAACATTTCTAATAGCAAAACACTGAGAGAACACTAATGTATACCAAAAGAAAGAATAATTAATTTGCTGTATACTAATCTAATGGAATCCATGTAGCTCAGATGGTAAAGAATCTGCCTGAAATGCAGATGACCCGGGTTCAATTGCTGGGTCAGGAAGATCCTCTGGAGAAGGGAATGGCAATCTGCTTCAGTATTCTTGCCTGGAGAATCCCATGGACAGAGGAGCCTAGCAGGCTACAGTCCGTGGGTTTGCATAGAGTCAGACACGACTGAGAGACTAACACTATAGCAACTAATTTAATGGAATACCACCCTGCAATGAAAATGAATGATATAAATCTACATGTGTCAGCATGGATAAATATCTAATACATAGTGTTGAGCAAATCACAAGCTACAAGTTATGCCATTTATATGAAGTTTTAAAATATTCAAAACAATACTATCACTATTTAATAGTAGGCATATGTAGTGTAAAGACATGAATAGAAATAATATGCACCTAAATCAGAATAGTGATTTTTCTAGAATGGAGGAGGAGAGTCTAATTGGTAAAGGTGTAGAGGAACCTGTAGGGCTATAGCCTGTGAAGTCACAAAGAGTTCAACATGACTGAGCAACTGAGCACCTACACATAGAGTTCTTCACTGTATTTCTCTAAGTTGGATAGAAAGGTATACATTTATGCTTGCTTTATTATGCTTTGCATGTTTATGCTTTATTATAAATTTTACTATATATAAGCTAGTTCTTAATAAATTTAAAGAAAGGAAAAATGGTCTTTGAATTTCATGCATTTATCTTTCTACATGCACACAATAAAAATCAATGGAGATTGAAAAGAGGGAAGGGGTTTTGCTTGCTCTGTCAGTTGATTCTGGCTGCTATAACAAATAAATGATAGACTAAGTTGCTTATAAACAACAGAAATGTATTTGTTATAGTACTGGAGGGGGCAAGTACAAGATCAACTTGGCTGAGTTTTAGCAAAATTCCTCTTCTGGATTGAGGGCTGCCTACTTCTCACAGTATCCTGACATTTTGAATCTCTTTGGATCTCTTTGGAGCCTCTTTATAAGGTGAGTAATCTCATTCGTAGCTCTGGTGACTCAGAAGGTAAAGAGTCTCCTGAAACACGGGAGACCCAGGTTCAATCCCTGGGTCGGGAGGATTCCCTGGATAAGGGGAATAGCTACCCACTACAGTATCTTGCCTGGAGAATCCCATGGACAGAGATCCATGGGGGGATACAGTCCATGGGGTTGCAAAGTGTCGGACATGACTGAGCGACTAACATACACACACTATCTCATTCACAGGGCTTTGCCCTAATGACTTAATCACCTCACAAAGTCCCCACCTCCTAATATGATAACCTTAGGGGTTAGGATTTTAATGTATGAATTTTCAGGAGACATTCAGATCTTAGCATTCTACCACTTTGCCTACATTGATACAAGTGAAAAATCTCTGATGCTCATCATTGAATTTTGTCAGAACATATTCTCTTTGATTCAGTTGCATCTGATATTATGACTTTTTTATGTTGAGTTTAATTATTTGTATCAAAAACAAACATACTTTTTCAAAGTCTGTGTTTTAAAGATTTATAAAATTTGTTTTTAAATAATTAACAACATGTTTAAAAATGATAAAAATTTAAACCTCTCTGATCAAATATTAGGAACATTCTTTAATAAAATTTGACCCCAAATTATTTGCTCTTAGCTGAGTTGGAAAGGTTTCTAAAGTATTAATAAACTAGAAAGTTATCTCTCTATTTAGAATAGTAGAACAGTTCTGAATATGCTGCAAGCCTTTCTGCTCATTTTCCATTGTAATATCCAGCAAACAAAAATAAGGACCAAATTTATATTTTACCATCTTTCAATTATTCACCCTGCCTACTGAAATACAAGAAAACCTTTGTTAAGTATGTAAGATTAATATGAGAATAAGCAATGGGTATATAATAAACTTGTATAAAAAATTTTAATATTTATTTATGAAACACTATTTTGTCTGAAGGTGCCAATTACATTTACTAAAACTGAAAGCTCTTGGGTGTTTTAAGGTTTAAAATTCTGACTAACAAATTTTAATTAAAGAGATCTTACTTTAATGGATGAATATGATGAATATTTGATAACATAGTTAGAAAGTATCATGGAAGCTATAGTAATAAGACAAACCAACTTTTGTGCCTAGAAGTGCTCAGTCATGCCCAATTCTTTGTGGCTTTATGGACTGTAACCCACCAGGTTCTTCTGTCTATGGAGAAGTTCTCAGTCAAGAATAGTGGATTGGGTTGCATTTCCTCTTCCAGGGCATCTTTCCCATGGAAGGATTGAACCCCAAGTCTCTTGTGTCTCCTGCATTTGCAGGCAGATTCCTCACCACTAGTGTTACCTGGGAAGCCCCAATTTTTGTGCAAACAATATTATTTCCATCAGTCTAAATGTTCAATTCAGTTGAGAGAATAGATTGATAAAAACAATCTGAGCAAAAATGCAATTAGATAACCTTAACTTTCTATGTACAGTAGCCATCCAGAACTTATACAAAAGAAAGGTTTGCTCTTGTTGTTCAGTTGCTAAGTCATGTCTGACTCTTTGTGACCCCATGGACTCCAGCAAAGGACTATATAAAAGTCATTCTAGCTAAATAAGACACTCCTGGAAACTAACCTAAGCACTAACTTTTAGGCAGAAACTCTCTCAGTACTGTATGACTGTACTAAGTAAATAGTAACCCACTGGCCTAAAAGACTAAATACTTTTTATTCAAAGTGGAGTAAGCATAGCCATCTGGTGAGGTCTTTTTTTGTGCCACCTAATATAAATTGCTACAATAAAAGGAAAATATTTTGTTTAAAACTTTCTAATTCCATTTGGCAAGATGCCCTATCCTCTTGTCTCCAAGAATTAATCAGAATCCTCAGTGACTGTTCAACTCAAACAAATTGAAAATGTAAGCTTACTATTGAAAAGAAAACATAAGGAACCTGTATTATTGCCAGTGGTGAGAAGAGGAAATGCTGTATAAACACACACCCAAACACAAAGAGAAACAGTTGGGATCAAAGCATCCTGTTATGTGATGTTTAATAACATCTCTGCTTTCATAGCTTTTGTAAATGAAATAGAAATTAAACTGAATAAATATACACACTGGCATTTTGTGTCTTTCTTGTTCAAATGTCCTTTTCAATACATATTGTTACCAAATTTGGATGTACAATTTTGCATGCCTCCTTACCTCCTCTCCCCTCTCCCAACATCCAGCAATCACTTCATGCTTTATTTGTATTTGTTTATATTCAAGGATCATGAAATTAATATTAACAGTGAAACCTCTTCTTTAGTAAATGGTTGGATTTCTCTGTTCACAATCATAGTTCTGTTTTGACAGGTAGATAAATCAAGTCTCAACCAGGGAAGCAATCTCTGGATCTGCCTAGGAAGGATTAGCCAGGGTGGAAGCAAAGGAAAACTTCATCAAGATTAACAATCTAACTTCCTGGGGTCCTCACTAAAGGAAAGCTGTTTCCCTTGATAAAGGCCACAAGGGTAGAAGTCATCGATGCTGATTCTTTGGAAAATAGAGTTATGAAAAATCCAAGTTTAAGGAAAGGGTACTCCCAAACCTTGATTAAGAAACAACCAACATAAAGATCTCAGAACTTAAGAGATGTCTTAGAATTTCTATATATTCACTCCTATAAGGAACTCAAATATCATGAAAGAGTAAGTGGACTCCTACAAAGGGAAGAGTTTATCCACATTTAACACGTTTAATAGATTGGTTAAAACAGCCTCTGTAGGGTACATTAATATATCTCTCCATTTCTCACATTGATTGCACAATCTAATGGCAATAGGGCAAATTCCATTAGTGCAAAGTTTCCTACAAATTTCAATCAACTGTCGTTTGCTTCCAGATTAGAAAAATTTGTTAGGTAGATTCATTTTCCAAAGAGGAAGTAACTCTGATAAAGTATATGTGTTTTTTTGACTGTGCTTTAAATGAGCTTCAGGATTCTTTAAGGTCCATTGTAACAGTCAGCATAGGTTGAAATTGGTCATTTTGGCCAATTCCTCAAGCATTTCCTGAATGCACACTACAGTAAAGTGCTGCCATTTGTTTGGTTCTGGAACTATTCAACCATTTTATTTCTTCACTCCTGTCCAGTTGCTGAGTCCTGAAAGGAAAATACTTTTCTTTAGAAAACTTTTTTTTGTCCATAAAGTAATTTTTTTTATAAATTCATGGAACAACAGCAGAAGCTTATGGAATATAGAGCACACTTGGTTTAAAGTAGACAGTAAATATACTTCTTATAGATACACTGAAAGAAAAGACCAAAATTAGACATTTATGCTTTTTAAAAACTGAATAACACATCATAGAAAGCTAACCAAAATGATCCTATGAATCACAGACTTGTGTAACTCGATTGAAGATATGAGCCATGCCATGCAGGGCCACCCAAGACAGATGAGTCATAGTGGAGAGTTCTGACAAAATGTGGTCCACTGGAGAAGGGAATGGCAAACTACTTCAGTGTTCTTGCCTTGAGAACCTCATGAACAGTATGAAAAGGGAAAAAGATATGACACCAGAAGATGAGCACCCCAAGTCAGTAGTTGTCCAATATGCTACTGGAGAAGAACAGAGAAAGAAACTCCAGAAAGAATGAAGAGGCTATGCTAAGTCAGAAATGAAAATCAGCTGTGGATGTGCCTGGTGGTAGAAGTAAAGTCTGATGCTGTAAAGAACAATATTGCATAGGAACCTGGAATGTTAGGTCCATGGATCAAGGTAAATTGGACATGATTGAGCAGGAGATGGCAAGAGTGAACATTGATATTTTAGGAATCAGTGAATTAAAATGGACAGCAATGGGCAAATTTAATTCAGATGACCATATATCTACTAGCAACGGGCAAATTTAATTCAGATGACCATTATATCTACTACTACTACTATGGGCAAGAATCCCTTAGAAGAAATGGAGTAGCCCTCCTAGTCAACAAAGAGCCCAAAATGCAGTACTTGGGTGCAATTTCAACAATGACAGAATGATCAAGGTTAATTTCCAAGACAAATCATTCAACACCACAGTAATCCAAGTCTATGCCACAACCATTAATGCAAAAAAGCTGAAATTGAATGGTTCTATGAAGACTTACAAGACCTTCTAGCACTAAGCACCAAAACAAAATGTCATTTTCATCATAGGGGATTGAAATGAAAAGTAAGAAGTCAAGAGATACCTGGAGTAACAGACACGTTTGGCCTTGGAGTACAAAGTGAAGCAGAGCAAAGACTAACACAGTTTTGCTAAGAGAACATCTGGTCATAGCAAACACCTTCTTCCCACAACCCAATAGACGGCTCTACACATGACTATCACCAGATGGTTAATACTGAAATCAGATTGATATATTCTTTGCAGCTGAAGATGGAAAACCTCTATACAGTTAGCAAAAACAAGCCCTGGGCTGACTGTGGCTCACATCATCAGCTTCTTATTGCAAAATTCAGGCTTAAATTGAAGAAAGTAGGGAAAATCACTAGGCCGTTCAGGTATGACCTAAATCAAATCCCTTATGATTATATAGTGGAGGTGATGAATAGATTAAAGGGATTAGATCTGGTAGGCAGAGTGTCTGAAGAACTATGGAAGGAGTTTCACAACATTGTACAGGAGGTGGTGATCTAAACTATCCCCAAGAAAAAGAAATGCAAGAAGGCAAAGCAGTTGTCTGAAAAGCTTTACAAATAGCTCAGAAAAGAAGAGAAGTGAAAAGCAAGGGAGAAAGGGAAAGATATATCCAACTGAATGTAGGGTTCCAAAGAATAGCAAGAGAGATAAGAAAGCCTTAAGTGAACAATGCAAAGAAATAGAGGAAAACAACAGAATGGGAAAAACTAGAGATGTCTTCAAGAAGATTGGAGATACCAAGGGAACAGTTCATGCAAAGATGGCCACAATAAAGAGCAAAATACATTAAAATGAGGTAGCAAGAATACTCAGAAAAACTAAATGAAAACAGCCTTAATGACACAGATAACTGTGATGTTATGGTCACTCACCTAGAGTCAGACATTCTAGAGTGTGAAGTCAAGTGGCCTTAAGAAACATTACTATGAACAAAGCTAATGGATGCGATGGAATTCCAACTGAGCTATTTAAAATCCTAAAAGATGATGTTGTTGAAATTAAATGACAGCAAATTTGAAAAACTCAGCAAAGGCCACAGGACTTGGAAAGGTCAGTTTTCTTTCCAATCTCAAAGGAGTACAATGCTAAAGAATGTTCAAACTACTACAAATTGCTCACAGTTCACATGCTAGCAAGGTAATGCTCAAAATCCTTCAAGCTAGTCTTCTGCAGGACGTGATCCAAGAGCTTTCAGATATACAAGCTGGATTTAGAAAAGGCAGAGGAATCAGAGATCAAATTGCCAACATCATAGAAAAAGCAAAGAAATTCCAAAATAAATAAATCTGCTTCTGCATTATTGTGTATGCTAAAGACTTTGTGTGGATCACAACAAACTGTGGGAAATTGTTTAAGAGTTGGGAATACCAGACCTCTTTACCTGCCTCCTGAGAAACCTGTATTCAGGTCAAGAAGCAAAAGTTAGAACTAGACATGGAACAATGGATTGGTTCCAAATTGGGAAAGGAGTACATCAAGGCTGTATACTGTCACCTTGCTTATTTAGATTATATGCAGAATACACCATGTGAAATACTAGGCTGGATGAATCACAAGCTGGAATCAAGATTGTGGAAAGAAATATCAACAACCTCAGCTATGCAGATGATACTACTCTAATGGCAGAAAACTAAGAGAAACTAAAGAGCCTCTTGATGAGGGTGAGACGAGAGAGTGAAAAAGCTGGCTCAACATTCAAAAAACTAAGGTCATGGCATCTAGTCCAATAACTTCATGGAAAATAGATGGGAAAAAATTTGGAAACAGTGAAAGATTTTACTTTCTTGAGGTCAAAAATCACTGTGGACTATGACTGCAGCCACGAAATTAAAGATGCTTGCTCCTTGGAAGAAAAGCTATGACAAACCTAGACAGTGTATTAAAAAGCAGGCAGTGTATTAAAAAGCAGGGACATTACTTTGCTGACAGAGGTCCATATAGTCAAAGTTATGGTTTTTCCAGTAGTCATGTACAGATGTGATAGTTGGACCATAAATAAGGCTGACCATCAAAGAATCAATGCTTTCAAATTGTGGTGCTGGAGAAAACTCTTGAGAGTCCCTTGGACTGCAAGGAGATCAAACCATTCAATCCTTAAGAATCAACCTTGAATATTTATTGGAAGGATTGATGCTGAAGTCAAAGCTTCAATACTTTGTCCACCTGACATGAAAAGTTGACTCATTAAAAAAAGATTGCAATGCTAGGAAAGATTGAGGACAGGAGGAGAAGAGGGTTACAGAGAACAATATGGTTGGATGATATCAGTGACTCAATGGACATAAGTTTGAGTAAACTCTGAGAAATAGTGAAGAACAGTGTGGAGCCTGGCATGCTGCAGTCCATGGGGTCACAAAGAGTGGGACAATACTTAGGGACTGAATAACAATAAAAACACATCAATTTAAAAGTATTTTATTAAGAATTTAAAAATTATTAATATGTTGAAATTATTAGGCAAGTCTAGATAATCAGCATGACTTTCAAGCTTCCTGTTTTTATATTCATAAGACATCCTACAATTCTGTTATGCCCTATTGTCCCTCAAGATCATATTATTGTCTACTTATTACTACTATTAGCAGTTAAGTAAAAGCAAAGATTTTTCTTTCATATATAAAAAGTTTAAGTTTTAATAACAGTTTTATTGATAGCTACAGGTTGTAAAATTCATTTATTTAAAGTGTACAATCCAGTGTTTTTTTAATATATTCATAAAGTTGTGAAATCCTCACCACTAATTCTAGACCTATCCATAATCAAAGTAGAAAACATCCTACTCATTAGCCATTACTTTATATTCTCTCAATTACCCAACTTTAGGTAATCACTAACCTACTTCCTTTCTCTATAAATCTGCCCATTCTATGCATTTCATATAAATGAAGTCATTCAATATGTGGTCTTTTGTGTCTGGTTTCTTTTACTTGGGATAATGTTTCAAGGCACATCCATATTGTGGAATGTATCACTATCTCATTTTTTGTTATTACCAAATAATATTCTATTTCATGGACATACCAGATTTTGTTTATCCATTTATCAGTAGATGGATATAAGTATTATTTTTATATTTTGCCTACTTTGAATAATGCCAATATAAACATTCATGGCATGCTGCAGTCCATGGGGTTGCTAAGAGTCAGACATGACTGAGCAACTTCACTTTCACTTTTCTCTTTCATGCACTGGAGAAGGAAATGGCAACCCACTCCAGTGTTCTTGCCTGGAGAATCCCAGGGATGGGGGAGCCTGATGGGCTGCCGTCTATGGGGTCACACAGAGTCGGACATGACTGAAGTGACTTAACAGCAGCAGCAGTACAAATATTTGTGTGAACATATGTTTTCATTTATCTTTAGTATATACCTAGAAGTAGAATTTCTGGCTCATGTGATAATTCTATGTTTAAGTTTTTGAGGAAATGCCATTTTTTCCCCAAAATGACTGCATTGTTTTACTAAGAAATTTTATTTCAAATTATACATCTTAGTATATCACAGACACTGGTATCCAAGAAGAATAGTTTAGGAAACATGTGTGTGTTGTGTGTATGTGTGCTTAGTTATGTCCAATTCTTCGTAACCCCATGAATTGCAGCCCACCAGACCCTTCTGCCCATGGAGTTTTTCAGGCAGGAATACTGGAGTGGGTTGCCATTTCCTACCCCAAGGCATCTGTTCCAGGGATTGAACCCACATCTCTTGAGAGCAAGTCTCCTGCATTGGCAGGCAGATTTTTTACCACTGTGCAACCTAATCTAGCTAAATTATTTATTCTATTTTCTATTCAGTGTGCATTTGGTTATTCCCTTGGTATATCTGGTGCTTTAGAGGGAATGGAGGTAAGAAATGGAATACTACACAGGCATGTCTGAAGCTCCAATTCATGTATTTGAAAAATTACAGTCTCATGGATTTTTTTTTTTTAATAAAAGATGCGTACGTGTTTGTAAAATTTCCAAATAAAAGTCAAGGTAAATCTTTTTTTTTTTTTTTGTGAGGGAATGAGATTGATTTTGAGGGGCTGGAAATAAAAACAGAATTGGTATTTTGAGGTCCCAATTGGGATTTTTCTATTCAATTTAATTTAATCTTCCAAGTTACTCCTTTGTATTTGACTGGCCTAATTCTCAGAAGTTCTGTCTTAGAGTCCTCTCACAGAGGTACTTGAAAACTTTGTTAATTGATCCCACAAAATACTGAAAAAGTCTCAAGAGAGCAGATTTACATAAATCTTATGTTACGTAATATAATGCCACCAAAAGGATTTTGTTACTTTTTCCTGTATTTTAAAAGCTGGTTAAGTCTCTTATAAAGAAATGTAATTCCATCTCAGCTTTCACTTTTTCTGGGGCTCTTGTTGGTTCATCATTTTTATAACTGCCTTTAGTCACATGATTGGTGAAACAATAAGCTTCAGGTTCTAAAACACTTTCACTCATTCAGTTTTTCCTATTAATTTGTGCTGAATCAGAGACTCATCATTTTCTTTCTTTTTTTTTTTTTTTTGAGTACAAGCTGTACTATCTGGGAAACAAACAAACAAAAAAAATGCCCCCTTAGAAAGATCAGATAGCTCGCTTATGAAACTGCAAAAGTTGTTTCATGTTGAGTCAGTTAAATGGCTAGAAGCAGAAAAAGTTATGTTATTTTATCTCTTTCATTGACTTCAAACTCTGGCTATATCCATTTCAATACCTTCCTACTTTGGGAATCATTTAAATTAAAGGACAGAGTTGGAGATGATTATAGAAGCAGAAGCAGAGCGATATGGAGTGGCTGGAAGCATAATAAAATCACCAAAGAATCAAAGTGCCACCTATTTCTTTATACTCCTCCACCCAATCCTCCATGAAGCACTGATTATTTTACTAATGAACTTATCTTTGAGTGGAAGGCTCCCTAGTGTGCTAGCCCAGGCAGGGGTTGATCAGTCTCAGAGTGTTCAAAAAAGTCATTTAGTTAGAAGGAGTTGCTGGTGCTACCACAATATTATATAATGGAGTCATAAACTACTTGTGTATTTTAATATCTTTCCAAAAACTTTGGTTATTAGTTTTCAATTGCTGAGACCAAATCACCACACTTAGTGGCTTGAAACAATATGCATTTATTATCTCCCAGCATTTGTAGGTCAGAATTCTGGCCACAGCTTCAGCTGGGTTCTCTGCTTCAGAGTATCACTAGGCAGCAATACAGGTGTCAACTGGGTTTGCAGTCTCAGTAGTGAAAGATTGCTTCCAAACTCACTCCGTTTGCTGACAGAATTCATATTCTTGCTGCTTCAGAACAGAAGGTTTCAGTTTCTCACTGGAGGCTTTCTTCCCCTAGAAACTACCTACTGTTCTTTGCCACAAGGGCATTTCCAACATGGCCACTTACTTCACTGATGCTTGGTTCTTCAAAGTTAGTGAGTAAGAGAGAGCAAGTCTGACCTCAAGACAGAATCTTGAATAATATGGCTTATTCATGGGAGTGACATCCACCACCTTTCCCATATTCAATGTCTTGGAAGTAAATCCCAACCTCATTCAAGGAAAAGGGATTACACAGAGGTAGGGATCATAGAAAGGGCATTTTATAATTTGTCTGCCACAACTTATACTCTGCTTCAGGTACCACTCAATAGCAACAGTACTCTTGGATAAGCCCTGAGGGGAAAGAATTTCTTGCTTACATTTTTACTCAGTATGAGCTTTAGAAGATGAGTCAAGGAAGCTAGGAAGTATAGCCAACTAAGTGTTGGAGAGAGAGAATGAACATTTAGAAAGCCAGGAAGCTCAAAACCTACCTCTACTCATCTGTGGAAAGTAAGTAGGGGTTGTCTAGTGTGTAACAGTTAATAGTAGTGATTTTATTCATTACCACTATAACTAAAGCTAAACTCCTATCAATACCTAATGGAAGATTGGGAATATGGAATCCACATAGTGGATAAAGGGTCATACGACTGTCTCTGCTAGAATAACTTGCATATTTTCTCAAAGTATAAGAAAATCCAAATGAACTGGAAAGAAAATATTTGATTTTGAACAAAACTTCAAATTGCTTCCCTGGTGGCTCAGATGGTAAAGCGTCTGCCTGCAATGTGGGAGACCCGGATTCGATCCCTGGGTCGGGAAGATCCCCTGGAGAAAGTAATGGCAACCCACTCCAGTATTCTTGCCTGGAAAATCCCATGGATGGAGCCTGGTAGGCTACAGTCCATGGGGTTGCAAAGAGTCGGACATGACTGAGTGACTTCACTTCACTTCAAATAGTCTAGGGCACGGGAAGCTTTGGAAAGCTGATTTTCTAGCAGTGGATATTTCATTAAAGTTGATTCTTCACTTTCTCTTTCAATATCAAGGGCATTATTAATATCTCCTTGCTGGTTTAATTTGCTACCAAGATCCTTGATAATCTTCATAGGGGAGAGTTTGACCCAGTAAAATGCAGCTGCAGGACCCTTGTTAAATTAGTTTGCCTAACAATGTGGGATATTTTTTTTTTTACCATGTTAATTCCTTTAACTGATATTTTACATATACAGGAGAGATAGATGTAGTTTTCAAATAACTTTCTGCACAGACTGGATACAGTGTAACAAGAATGAACTGCCCCTTTGGTGTGCTTCCTTACTTTGGAAAGTCTTTGTTAAGAAAGATGCTAAGCTTATCTACAAATGTGAAAAGCAGAGGAGGAAAGATTGAAATGAAGGCTTCATTAAAAGTAATGAGAATGTATACCTGAATTGAAGTTTCACACCTCTTGATTATTTGATCTTTCTTTTGATAGATTTAACATCCAAGTTACTATAGTACTGTAAAATTAATTTTCCCAGCACTGATCTATCACATCCCTCTCTCCGAACAACATGGGTAAATACACCCCAATGTTCAGTAAGAATTAAATATTTTAAACAGGCCTATTCCTATCAACAATTTTCATGCATCAATTATTTGGTCAACAACTACTTAAGAGTTAGGATAATTTTAAAGCCTGAAGGCACACTACAGGCTCTCTAACACATGCCTTTCATTTTAAAGATGAGGAAACATGCTCAGTGAGAGTATGCGATTTGTACAAATCTGCACAACTTTGGGCACAGTCATAGGATAAATTAAACCCTTCTCCTCTTGACTCTTAATTTAGGACAGCACACTGTTGCACGACTGAGCGACTGAACTGAACTGAACTGAAATGTTGCACCCATAATTTAGCACCCTGTGTTGTGCTGTGCTTAGTCACTCAGTTGTGTCCAACTCTTTGTGACCCCATGGACTGCAGCATTCCAGGCCTACATGTCCCTCAGCATCTCTCATAGTTTGCCCAAGTTCATGTCTACTGCGTCAGTGATGCCATCCAGCCATCTGATCCTCTGATGCCCACTTCTCCTTCTGCCCTCAATTCTTCCCAGCATCAGGGAATTTTCCAATGAGTCGGCTGTTCACATCAGGTGACCAAAATACTGGAGGTTCAGCGTCAGGGTTGATTTCGTTTAAGATTTAGTATCTTAAAGGAAATACTAATGATTTGATCTCCTTGCTGCCCGAGGGGCTTTCAGGAGTTTTCTCCAGTCCTGTACTTATTCCCATGGGCATATCATGCCCTTGCAAATACAACAATAACTAGAATATTTAGTGCTTACTTTATATCACATACTATCCCAAGCACTTTATGTAGACAAAGCCATTTAATTCTCACAAGTCAATGAGTTATGGACTGTTATTATCCTCATTTTACAACTAAGAAAATTGAAGCAAAAGAATCTCAATCACTTACCCAAGGTCACACAGATACTAACTGGGATCCTGGTATTTGATCTCACACATTATAACATTTTAGTTCTTATTCAATAAAATTAAATTTCTATAAATTTATACAATTTATAAATCAAATAATTCTACAATTTCTATAAGTATAATCATCCTACAATTTATTTCCAGAATAAATATAGTCACAAGAAAAAATCTGGAATTCCAGGACATTAGGAAAATTATACATAAATGTTGAAACTGCTTTAAAATCATACTAAAGAAAACTTGATAAAAATATTATATGCCTCAGGGTGCAAATGCTGTGACAAAATTATGCTATTTACTTAAAATGTTTTACAGCTCTATCTCAGGAGAATAAATGCCCTATTAGTTGCCTTGTTTTATGCAATCAATGTGTCCCTAAGATGACAAAATCTTTTATATCAATGATTTGATGATGCACATAAATGCAATAATTGAAAATAAAACCAAGTAATGTAATTTACCATGATTATTTGAATAAAACTGCAAATTTGTTGCAAAACAAGGCATTTTATAGCAATTTTATAAATTCGTGGTTTTCATGTAAGAGGTTGTAAGACACGCATATACCATAGCTCCTTTTAACATAGGTATGACACTCCATCTCTATCCCAAGTAATTTGTCACCTATAAACATTTTTAAACTTGAATTAGATTTAATTTTATATCTTACAAACAAACAAAAAATTCCATAATTCTACCATCTGTGATATTTACAAAATATAGTATATACTAATTGAATCAAACTCCAAATAGTACAGACAGATATAATGAAAGATAAAAGCCTCTCCTTAGTCCTGATTTTCAAAGGTTAATATTCTTAAAATTTTGTGTGCATTCATAAATCAACATACAATATCCAGTTTAAATGTATATAATGTGATTCCTTTTTATTTATGGGAAGAGTGTTATACCCTATAGACTGTGAAAATAAAACTTTACTTCATCTAGTATCTTTTCTCATCTGTACATATAGATTTAATTCATCCTTTTTGATGGTTGTGTATTATTCATAGTTATCTATGTATTTATATGTATGTTTGTATAAACACTACATTCATGTGTGTATATACAGTAAATTCCTGTACTGTACACTGTTTATAGATACTCCGAGAATGTGTGTGTACACTTTAAGTATGTATGCTACAGACACACAGACATATACATACACTTTGAGAGTTTCAAAGTTTTAATTATAAAAATTATTGCAAAGAATTATTATTGCAAAGAATATTAATGCCCATATATCTTTGCATATTTTAGATAATAAATATGAAAAATAAATTCATAGTAGTGGAATTTATACATCAAATAGTATGAGAATTTACTATTTTGATAGATATAGTAAACTGCCCTGTGAGTAATTCAACTAATTTGAGTTTTTCATCAATTATGCTTGACAGAACTTTATTTCCGCAACTCTCACTAATACTGGGTTTTCATTTATTTTAGTTTTTGCCTTTCATGGAGTTTAAAACATTATCTTATTGTGTGGATATGTATTTCTTAAACTATGGGAGGGTCTGAACACATTTTAAAGTTTCTTCCTTATCTTTCTCTATTAAGCAAACTGATCCTTTGTCCATCTTTTTAAAAAATGTTTTTCTTTTCCTTTTACTGATGTAAGAACTCTTTTCGAAGTAAGAAAATTATCATTGTTTTTGCTGCAAATGTATTTCCCCTCTAGTTTTTCATTTGTCCTTTTTGTTTCCTTTTCTATATTATAGTTTTAAATATTTATATAATAAAATTTATCAATCTTCACATCTCCTTATTAGAACCTCAAGATTATGAAGTTAAATATTGTTATGTTTCAGGCATAATGGATTTTACCAGATCCAAAACAACATAATATGACCCATGGTAAATACATGTCCTCCCACAACAGTTTAACTGAGTTTAACTGAAGACAAGCATAAAATCTGCTTTACCCATTCCTCTTCATACTATAAAGAGAACCCTGCTGAACCATATTGGAGCCTCAAAGGGGGAAAATCAGTAATGCTGACCCTATTTTTAGTGAAAACTTTCATATTTTGTTTATCAAGGATTTTTGCATTAATTTTGGTTTTTAAAAAACACCACAGTAAAACAGTATTTTCCTTCATTGCTGAGTTTTTTGGTGCCCTCTTGAATTTGGTGCCCAGAGTAAATGATTCACTTGTTCCACTCTAACCCCAGCCTTACTCTAAACATTGGATTTCCCAGAACTCAGTACAGAAGTTCTCAGACCTCTTTCTATCTATATCGGCACTCACTTCCATAATAATCTCAAACTCTGCTTCTAAATATCATCTATACATTGATGTGCTGCCTGCGTGTTAAGTTGCTTCAGTTGTGTCCTACTCTGTGCGACCCTCTGGACTATAGCCCACCAGGCTCCGCTGTCGGTGGGATTCCCCAGGCAAGAATGCTGGAGTGGGTTGCCATGCTCTCCTCCAGGGAATCTTCGCAATCCAGGGATTGAACCTGTATCTCATCTCCTGCATTGGCAGACAGGTTCTTTACCGTTAGTACCACATTGATTACTCTTAAGTTGATAGTTTCATCCTTAGTCCTGAGATCCAGACTCATATTTCCAACTGCCTAATCAATTACTCTACCACATGGAGATTTAATAGTTATTTTAAAGCTAGTATGTGTCTCATGTAAAGCTATTATCTTGTCTCAATGACTCTGAGTTCTGGCACTTGTTTTGAACCTTTATCTATTTATGGCCCACTTCTGAGACCCATCCCAACATATGTTCAGGAAGCAAGCCTCATGATGACTTCCCTGTTTCACCCCTTTCTTCCTTTCCACATTGACCCAGTTACATTCATTACCCACGTGCCACAGTTCCCACACCCATGACCCTCAATAAAGGTACTTGCCCGTAGTTCCTTACTTCACTCTCCTCTTGCCTGCCATGACCAAACTTTTGGGGCTTTTGCATGGCCCTCCAGGAATGTCATGCCTTTCTCTCTGGGAGTCCTGAATATGATAAATCCTTTAATATCTTGTGCCTCTCTGAGGGTAATTTCTGTGGTTGTGTTGGTGTGATCCTTCAAGGCTTATTCTCCCAATTACTACACAATGTGGAAAACCAAACTCTCAAATTCTGCACCTGTCTGCTCCCCCATCACTGATTCCTATCTATGTAAATGATGCCACTATCTACTTATTTACCAAAACCAAAAATTAAATCATCATCCTTGACTTATTTTTCACCTCTCCATCAATTTAACCTGCCAGTACTAGTCTACCTGGCTCCATCTGTATTTTAATTCCATTCACTTCTCTTCATCTCTACTGCCATTATCCTAGTCCAAACTTCAATATTCTGTTGCCTAGATTATTGGAGTAGCTGCTTCTTCCACCCTTGCCCCTCCCACCATGTCTCTCCTCTACATAGCAAACAGACAAATTTTAAATCATAGGTAAGAGCAATGATGCTAACGCTGAAACTCCAGTACTTTGGCCACCTCATGCGAAGAGTTGACTCATTGGAAAAGACTCTGATGCTGGGAGGGACTGGGGGCAGGAGGAGAAGGGGACGACAGAGGATGAGATGGCTGGATGGCATCACTGACTCAATGGACGTGAGTCTGAGTGAACTCCGGGAGTTGGTGATGGACAGGGAGGCCTGGTGGGCTGCGATTCATGGGGTTGCAAAGAGTTGGACACAACTGAGCGACTGAACTGAACTGAACTGAACTGAAGAGCATGTCAATCCTCTGCTCAAAACCCTGAAATGACCTACAATTTCACTGAGAGATAAATGCTTATGGCATAGCCTACAGAACTGTCAATGACCCATAGAACTCTTAGGACTACTTCTAATGAGTTCCTCTCCTCCTGTCCCCTGTTATTCAATTGGTCACATTGGTCTAATTTCCCTTTTATGTAAACATCAAGTGAAACCCCCTACATTGGGGATTTTGTGCTTGATGTTCTTTGTTTGGAATGTAATATTTTCCCCAATATCTACATGATTCATGCCTTCACTTCTGTCAAGTTCACATACTATCTTATGAGAGAGACTATCTATGACCTGTCTGTATAAAATAGAATTCTTTCCCCATCACCACCAGCACTCGTAAACCTTTTAATTTGCTCTATTTTTCTGTTTTAGGACTTTCTATCATTGATACACCATGTGTGGTGTGTATGTGTGTGTATGCTTTATCTCTATATCCCTAGCACTTTAAGTCTAGCATATGTGTCCATTCTTTGTGACACCATGGACTGCAGCACGCCAGGCTTCCCTGTCTTTTGCTATCTCCCAGAGTTTGCTCAAATTCATGTCAATTGAGTCAGTGATGCTATCTAACTATCTCATCTTCTGCCTCCCCCTTCTCCTTTTGCCTTCAATCTTGGTCTCAATAAATATTTGTTGAATGAAGGAGTGAATTGAATCTATGATTCATTCCCTACAATGGCTGCCCAGTAATTATTTCCTCTTTTCTAACCTCAAATCTTCTGTCTACTCCTCTACCTGGGGCTCCCCCTCGCAAAGCTTAGTGGTAAAGGATCCACCTACAGTGAAGGAGCTGCAGGAGACACAAGTTAGATTCCTGGGTGGAGAAGATCTCTTGCAGAAAGGTGTGGCAATCCACGCCCGTATTCTTCAATCCACTCCCGTATTCTTGCCTGGAGAATTCCATGAACAGAAGAGCCTGGGGGGTTACAGTCCAGAGGGTCACAAAGAGTCGACCGGATTGAAGAGACTTAGCATGCAGACATATCCTCTACCTAGCTCATTTAGAGACCTGTTATCACACTTTTCTTATAATGATGTTATCAGGTGTAAACTACCTAAACTATATCTTTTTCATCTCAAATTTTCTTGATTTCTGCACTAACTTTTTAATGTACCATGATACTTTAGAGAGTCTTTTACTCATCTAATCAACAACTTTAACAGAAGGTAGAGTAGTGCAAGATATTTAAAAGCATGGTTCTGGATTTAACTCCTTGGATCTATGACATGGATAGAGCAAGTTACTTAGTGACTCTGTGCATCAGTTTCCCCACCTACAAAATGGCAACAATAATAATACTTACCTCAAAATGTTCTTGAGAAGATTAAATGACTTAAAACAGGCAATCAAATTCATTATCATCATCCCAAACAATTAAAAAGCATATGATGATATATGTCAGGTACTCTTCTAAGCAGTTTAGACACCTTAAAATATTTGTTCTCATCTCACTTTTGTAGTGTCTTTATGGCTGTTTGCTAATGAGCTTTCTTCATTCATCTTTACTGTTGTGTGTTTGTCATGGTTGGATATTACTCTTTGAAATACTTTGGTTCATATAGCATTTTCTTCTGAGTATTAAAAAAGTTTCCTTCCCTATCATCTCAATTCTTATCTCAAAGTATAAGAAGTTTCATTCTCATGCAGTATGTATTTACTATGTGTTCATTGCTGCTGCTGCTGCTAAGTCACTTCAGTCGTGTCCGACTCTGTGTGACCCCATAGACGGCAGCCCATCAGGCTCTTCCATCCCTGGGATTCTCCAGGCAAGAACACTGGAGTGGGTTGCCATTTCCTTCTCCAATGCAGGAAAGTGAAAAGTAAAAGTGAAGTTGGTCAGTCATGTCTGACTCTTAGCGACCCCATGTGTTCATTACTGCTGCACAATCTACTGTGCTATGCACTGTAGAGGTCATGACTATGTGTAACATATACAGCCAGTGTTTAAAAAAATAACAGTGCCTAGTGCTGGGAGGGTGACCATATACACTTGTTGGTGATATTTAAAACTGGAGAAAAATGTGGAATATATGCACAGCAAGGCCAGTTAATGTATACATTTACTTTGATCAAATAACATTTGTTAAATAAATGCATCCTAAGCTGATATACTTGGAGAAAGCAATGGCAACCCACTCCAGTATTCTTGCCTGGAGAATCCCAGGGAGTGGGGAGCCTGGTGGGTTGCCATCTATGGGGTCGCACAGAGTTGGACACGACTGAAGCAACTTAGCAGCAGCAGCAGCAGCATTATATAAGACAAAATGAATGGACAAGTTCTGCATGTAAAACAATGGGATCAAGGTATATGGTGATTATTCAATAAATACATATTCAATAAAATTATGGTTTACTAATGGAATGGAATTTTGTGCCATAATTTAAACTTGTAACATAGAAATATTTATATTGGACTAAGTTTTTCTGTAGAGGGGACGACAGAGGATAAGATGGTTGGATGGCATCACCAACTCAATGGGAGAGTTTGAGTGAGCTCTGGGATTTGGTGATGGACAGGGAAGCCTGGCATGCTGCAGTCCAGGGGGGTCATAAGGAGTCAGATATGACTAAGCCACTGAACTGAACTAAAGTTCTTCTAAGCAGAAGATATTAAGAGGTGGCAAGAATACACAGAAGACTATACAAAAAAGAATGACCCAGATAACCATGATGGTGTGATCACTCACCTAGAGTCAGACATCTTGGACTGCAGAGTCAAGTAGGCCTTAGGGAGCATCACTAGGAACAAAGCTAAGAGAAGTGAAGGAATTCCAGCTGAACTATTTCAAATCATTAATAATAATAATAATAATAATGCTATGAAAGTGCTGCACTCAACATGCCAGAAAATTTGAAAAAATCAGCAGTGGCCACAGGGCTGGAAAATGTCACTTTTCCTTCCAATCCAAAAGAAGGGCAATGTCAAAGAAATGTTCAAACTACCACAGAACTGCACCCATTTCATATGCTAGCAAAGTAATGCTCAAAATTCTCCAAACTAGGCTTCAGCAGTATGTGAACCGAGAACTTCCAGATGTTCAGGATGGATTTAGAAAAGGCAGAGGAACCAGACATCAAATTGCCAACAACCATTGGATCATAGAAAAATCAAGAGAATTCAAGAAAAGCATCTACTTCTGTTTTATTGACTACACTAAAGCCTTTGACTGTTTGGATCACAACAAACTGGAAAATTTTTAAAGAGACAGAAATACCAGACCACCTTGCCTGCCTCCTGAGAAACCTGCATACAGGTAAAGAAATGACAGTTAGATATGGACATGGAACAACAGACTAGTTCCAAATTGGGAAAGGAGTACGTCAAGGCTGTATGCTGTCATCCTGCATATTTAACATATATGCAGAGTACATCATGTGAAATGCTGTGCTGGGTGAATCACAAGCTGAAATCAACATGGCCAGGAGAAATATCAGTAATCTCAGATATGCAGATGAGATCACCCTAATGGCAGGGAATGAAGAGGGACTAAAGAGCCTCTTGATGAAGGTAAAAGTGGAGAGTGAAAAATCTGGCTTAAACCTCAACATTCAAAAAACTAAGATCAGGCATCTGGTTCCATCACTTCATTGCAAATAGGTGGGGAAACATTGGAAACAGTGAGAGACTTTATTTTCTTATGCTCCAAAATCACTGCAGATGATGACTGCAGCCATGAAAATAAAAGACACTTGCTCCTTGGAAGAAGAGCTATGATAAACCTGACAGCATATTGAAAAGCAGAGACATTACTTTGCTGACAAAGGTTCTTATAGTCAAAGCTATGGCTTTTCCAGTAGTCATGTATGGATGTGACAGAGATAGTTGAGTGCCAAAGAAATGATACCTTTGAAGTATGGTGTTGGAGAAGACATAAATTTTTTTAATGATCTCGTGTTTTATTTTATTTTATATATTTTAATCGGAGTCTAATTACTTTACAATATTGTAGTGGTTTTTGCCATACATTGACATGAATCAGCCATGGGTGTACATGTGTTCCCCATCCTGAACCCCATTCCCACCTCCCTCTCCATCCCCTCCCTTAGGGTCATCCCAGTACACCAGCCCTGAGCACCCTGTCTCATGCATCAAACCTGGACTGGTGATCTGTTTCATATATGACAATATACGTTTCAGTGCTATTCTCTCAAATGATCCCACCCTCGCCTTCTCCCACAGAGTCCAAAAGACTCTTCTATACATCTGTGTCTCTTTTGCTGTCTCGCATATAGGGCCATCATTACCATCTTTCTGAATTCCATATATATGCATTAGTATACTGTATTGGTGTTTTTCTTTCTGATTTACTTCACTCTGTATAATAGGCTCCAGTTTCATCCACCTCATTAGAACTGAATCAAATGTATTCTTTTTACTGGCTGAGTAATAGTCAATGTGTAAATGTACCACAGCTTTCTTATTCATTCGTCTGCCAATGGACATCTAGGTTGCTTCCATGTCCTGGCTATTATAAACAGTGCTGCAGTGAACATTGGGGTACACGTCTCTCTTTCAATTCTGGTTTCCTCGGCGTGTATGCCCAGCAATGGGATTCCTGGGTCATATGGCAGTTCTATTTCCAGTTTTATAAGGAATCTCCACACTGTTCTCCATAGTGGCTGTACTAGTTTGCATTCCCACCAACAGTGTAAGAGGGTTCCCTTTTCTCCACACACTCCCAACATTTATTGTTTGTAGATTTTTTGATAGCAGACATTCTGACCAGCGAAAGATGGTACCTCATTGTGGTTTTGATTTGCATTTCTCTGATATTGAGCGATGTTGAACATCTTTTCATGTGTCTGTGAGCCATCTGTATGTCTTCTTTGGAGAAATGTCTATTTAATTATTTGGCCCATTGTTTTTCATTGTGTCACTTATTTTTCTGGAATTGCGCTGGAGGAGCTGCTTGTATATTTTTGAGATTAATTCTTTGTCAGTTGCTTTATGTGTTATTATTTTCTCCTATTCTGAAGGCTGTCTTTTCACCTTGCTTATAGATTCCTTCGTTGTGCAAAAGCTTTTAAGTTTAATTAGGTCCCATTTGTTTATTTTTGCTTTTATTTCAATTATGGGAGGTGGGCCATAGAGGACTCTGTGATGATTTATGTCAGACAGTGTTTTGCCTACGTTTTCCTCTAGGAGTTCTATAGTTTCTGGTGTTATGTTTAGATCTTTAATCCGTTTTGAGTTTATTTTTGTGTATGGTGTTAGAAAGTTGTTCTAGTTTCATTCTTTTACAAGTGGTTGACCAGTTTTCCAAGCACCACTTGTTAAAGAGATTGTCTTTTCTCCATTGTATATTCTTGCCTCCTATGTCAAAGATAAGCTGTCCATAGGTGCGTGGATTTATCTGTGGACTTTCTGTTTTGTTACACTGATATGTATTTCTGTGTTTGTGCCAGTACAATACTGTCTTGATGACTGCAGCCTTGTAATATAGTCTGAAGTCAGGCAGGTTGATTCCTCCAGTTCCATTCTTCTTTCTCAAGATTGCTTTGGCTATTCGAGATTTATTATATTTTCATACAAATTGTGAAATTATTTGTTCTAGCTCTGTGAAAAATACCGTTTGTAGCTTGATAGGGATTGCATTTAATCTATAGATAGCTTTGGGTAGTATACTCATTTTCACCATATTGATTCCTCTGGTCCATGAACATGGTATATTTCTCAATCTATTTGGGTCATCTTTGATTTCTTTCATCAGTGTTTTATAGTTTTCTATATATAGGTCTTTTGTTTCTTTAGGTAGATATATTCCAAAGTATTTTATTCTTTTCATTGCAATGGTGAATGGAATTGTTTCCTTAATTTCTCTTTCAGTTTTCTCATTGATAGTCTATAGAAATGCAGGGATTTCTGTGCGTTGATTTTATAGCCTGTAACTTTACTATATTCATTGATTAGCTCTAGTAATTTTCTGGTAGAGTCTTTAGGGTTTTCTATGTAGAAGATCATGTAGTCTGCAAACAGTGAGAGTTTTACTTCTTCTTTCCCAATCTAGATTCCTTTTATTTCTTTTTCTGCTCTGATTGCTGTCAGTAAAACTTCCAAAACTATCTTGAATAGTAGTGGTGAGAGTGGGCACCATTGTCTTCTTCCTGACATTAAGGGAAATGCTTTAAATTTTTCATCATTGAGGATACTGTTTGCTGTGGGTTTGTCATATATAGCTTTTATTATATTGAGGCATGTTCTTTCTATGCCCACTTTCTGGAGAGTTTTTATCATAAATGGATGTTGAATTTTATCAAAAGCTTTCTCTGCATATACTGAGATAATCATATGGTTTTTATATTTCAATTTGTTAATGTGGTGTATCACATTGATTGATTTGCAGATATTAAAGAATCCTTGCATCTCTGGGATAAAGCCCACTTGGTCATGATGTATGACCTTTTTAATATGTTGTTGGATTCTGTTTGCTAGGATATTGTTAATGATTTTGCATCTATGTTCATCAGTGATATTGGCCTATAGTTTTCTTTTTTTGTGGCATCTTTTTCTGGTTTTGGTATTAGGGTGATTGTGGCCTCATAGGATGTATTTGGCAGTTTACCTTCCTCTGAAAATTTCTGGAAGAGTTTGAGTAGGATAGGTGTTAGATCTTCTCTAAATTTTTGGTATAATTCAGCTGTGAAGCTCTCTGGTCCTGGGGTTTTGTTTGCTGGAAGATGTCTGACTAAAATTTCGATTTCTGTAATGTGTCTGTTAAGGTTTTCTATTTCTTCCTGGTTCAGTTTTGGAAACTTATACTTTTTTAAGAATTTGTCGATTTCTTCCATGTTGTCCATTTTATTGGCATATAGTTGCTGATGGTAGTCTCTTATGATCCTTTGTATTTCTGTGTTGTCTGTTGTGATTTCTTCATTTTCATTTCTAATTTTGTTGATTTGATTCTTCTCCCTTTTTTTCTTGATGAGTCTGGCTAATGGTTTGTCTATTTTATTTATCTTCTCAAAGAACCAGCTTTTAGCTTTGTTTATTTTTGCTATGGTCTCTTTTGTTTCTTTTGTATTTATTTCTGCCCTAATTTTTATAATTTGTTTCCTTCTACTAGCCCTTAGGTTCTTCATTTATTCCTTTTCTAGTTGCTTTAGGTGTAGACTTAGGTTACTTATTTGACCTTTTTTCTTGTTTCTTGAGGTAAGCTTGTATTTCTATGAACCTTCCCCTTAGCACTGCTTTTACTGAGTCCCATAGGTTTTGGGTTGTTGTGTTTTCATTTTCATTCGTTTCTATGCATATTGCAATTTCTTCTGTGATTTGTTGTTTTTTCAGAAGTGTGTTTTTTAGCCTGCATATGTTGGAAATTTTAATAATTTTTTCCCCTATATTTGATATCTAATCTTACTACATTGTTATCAGAAAAGATGTTTGGAATAATTTCAATTATTTTGAATTTACAAAAGCTTGGTTTATGGCTCAGGATGTGATCTATCCTGGAGAAGGTTCCGTGTGCACTTGAAGAAAAAGTGAAAATCATTGTTTTTGGGTGAAATGTCCTATAGATATCAATTAGGTCTAACTGGTCCATTGTATGATTTAAAGTTCATGTTTATTTGTTAATTTTCTGTTTACTTGATCTATCCATAGGTGTGAGTGGGGTATTAAAGTCTCCCACTATTATTGTGTTACTGTTAATTTCCCCTTTCATGTTTGTTAGCATTGGCCTTACATATTGTGGTGCTCCTATATTTAGGTGCATATATATTTATAATTGTTCTATCTTCTTCTTGGATTGACCCTTTGATCATTATGTAGTGTCCTTCTTTGTCTCTTTTCACAGTCTTTATTTCAAAGTCTATTTTTATCTGATATGAGTATTGCTATTCCTGCTTTATTTTGGTCTCCATTTGAGAGAAATATCTTCTTCCAGCCCTTCATTTTAATTCTGCATGTGTCCCTTGTTTTGAGGTGGGTCTTTTGTAGACAGCATACACACACACACACACACACACACACACACACACATCTTTTCTGTGTTTCTTGTCTAGAGAAAATCCTTTAGCCTTTGTTGAAGAGCTGGTTTGGTGGTGCTGAATTCTCTCAGGTTTTTCTTGTCTGTAAAGCTTTTGGTTTCTCTTTCATATTTGAATGAGATTCTTGCTGGGTACAGTAATCTGGGTTGTACGTTTTTCTCTTTCATCACTTTAAGTATGTCCTGCCATTCCCTTCTGGCCTGAAGAGTTTCTATTGAAAGATCAGCTCTTATCTTTATGGGAATCCCCTTGTGTGTTATTTGTTGTTTTTCCCTTGCTGCTTTTAGTATTTTCTTTGTGTTTGATCTTCATTAATTTGATTCATATGTGTCTTGGAGTGTTTCACCTTGGGTTTATCCTGTTTAGGACTCTCTGGGTTTCTTGGACTTGGGTGGCTATTTCCTTCCCCATTTTAGGGACGTTTTCAACTATTATCTCCTCAAGTATTTTATCCTCAAGTATGGCCTTTCTTTTTGTCTTCTTCCTCTGGGACTCCTATGATTTGAATGTTGGGGCATTTAACATTGTCCCAGAGGTTTCTGAGGTTGTCCTCATTTCTTTTAATTCTTTTTTTTTTTTCTTTTTGTTTCTCTGTTTCACTTATTTCCACCATTCTATCTTCCACCTCACTTAGCCTATCTTCTGCCTCAATTATTCTACTGTTGGTTCCATCCAGGGTGTTTTTGGTCTCATTTATTGCAATATTCATTACTGATTGACTCCTTTTTATTTCTTCCAGGTCTTTGTTAAAAATTTCCTGCATCTTCTCAATCCTTGTTGCCATGCTATTTGTCTGTAACTCCATTTTGTTTTCAAGATTTTGGATCATTTTTACTATCATTATTCTGAATTATTTTTCAGTTAGACTCCCTATCTCCTTCTCTTTTGTTTTATTTGATGGGCATTTATCATGTTTATTTACCTGCTGAGTATTTCTCTGCCTTTTAATTTTGTTTAGATTGCTTTGTTTGGGGTGGCCTTTCTGTGTACTGTAAGACTGTGGCTCCATTTTATTGTGAAGTTTGCTCCCTGTGGATGGGATTGGATAGTGGCTTGTGAACATTTCCTGGTTAGGGAAGCTTACATTGGTGTTCTGGTGGGTGGAGCTGGATTTCTTCTCTCTGGAGTGCAATGAAGTGTCCAGTAGTGAGTTTTGAGATGTCTGTGGGTTGGGTGTGACTTTGGGTAGCCTGTATATTAAAGCTCAGAGCTATGTTCCTGCATTGCTGGAGAATTTGCATGGTATGTCTTGCTCTGGAACTTGTTGTCTCTTGGGTGGTGCTTGGTTTTAGTGTAGGTATGGAGGCTTTGGGATGAGCTCTTACCAATTAATGTTCCTGTAGTCATGAGTTCTCTGATGTTCTCAGGTTTTGAATTTAAGCCTCCTATCTCTGGTTTTCAGTCTTATTCTTACAGTAGCCTCAAGTCATCTCCTTCCATACAGTACCAATGATAAAACATCTAGGTTAATGGAGAAAAGATTCTCCACAGTGAAGGACAGGCAGAAAGGTTCGCTGAGTTACATGGAGAAGAAAAGAGGGAGGAGGGAGATAGAGATGACCAGGGGAGAAGAGGGGGAATCAAAAGGGGAGAGAGCAATATAGGCAGTAATCAAATCCCTATGTGCTCTCCACAGCCTGGAACACCCAGAGAAGTTCACAGAGTTACATAGAGGAGAGAAATGGGAGGGATGAGATAGAGGTGACCAGGAGGAGAAGAGGGGGAGTCAAAAAGACAGTGACAGATCTAGCCAGTAATCAGTTCCCTAAGTGTTCTCCACAGCCCAGAATACTCAAAGAGATTCACAGAGTTGGGTAGAGAAGAGAAGGGGGAGGGAGGAGATAGAGGTTACCTAGGGGAGAAAAATGGAGAAGGCAATGGCACCCCACTCCAGTACTCTTGCCTGGAAAATCGCATGGATGGAGGAGCCTGGTAGGCTGAAGTCCATGGGTTTGCTAAGAGTCAGACATGACTGAGCGACTTCACTTTCACTTTTCACTTTCATGCATTGGAGAAGGAAATGGCAACCCACTCCAGTGTTCTTGCCTGGAGAAACCTAGGGACAGGGGAGCTTGGTGGGCTGCCATCTATGTGGTTGCACAGAGTCGGACACGACTGAAGTGACTTAGCAGGGGAGAAAAAGAAAAGTTAGAAGGGGGAAAGGGCAATCAAGCCAGTAATGACAGCCTTAAGTAAAAATGAGTACTCTAGATTGGATTCTTAAAGGTACAAAATTGATAACAAATACCAAAAAGCAAAGATTAAAAATATAGAGTAGAGGTTAGACTCACAAAAATACAATGTTAAAAAACAAAACATAATCACAAAAATTATAAAAAATATATATGAAATTTGGTTTAAAAATAGGGTCTTTTTTAACAAGTTAATAGTAGGTTATAAAAATGGAAATTAAAGCAGTAATAAAGGATTTTAAAATTTAAAAAAAATTAAAAAATGATAATAGTAAAAATATATCTAGGAATTTCTCTGGAGCTGTTGTGGGCAGTGTGGGGTCAGTTCAGTTTCAGATAGTTCCTTGTTCCAGCCTATACTTCTCAAGGTCTATAGGCCCCTTCCAATGTAGTCAGTGCCAACCACAGGGTTTTAATCTGTTGCACCTGTCACTCCCCAAGTGGTTCCCTCTGTTTATTTTGGCTTCTGTTTGCAAGTCTGTTCAGTGTCTTTTTTCCGCCCTGCCACAAGGGGGTGAAGGTGGTCATTTATTTAGGCTCACTTGTTCAGTTGTGCTGTGGGGGGGAGGAACACTGCAAACAAATATCACTGATGTGTGTGGGGAGTGCTCGCATTGTCTCGGCTACACTGGCTTTGCCCCTGTTCATGACGTGTGTGCTTTCCCAGTCTATAATACTCAGGCTCTAGGTTGCTCTGCATGGGAACTGTCTAAAGCAGGCCCTGCGTTGTGTGCACTTCCTAGGTCTGTCACTCAGGTTCAGGTTCTCGGGTACTCCACAAAGGTGCAGACTTGGTTGGGCCTGAGTTTTGTGCCCTTCCCAGGTCTGAGCATCTCAGGTAGCCAGGTGTTTGGAGAGCGCACTCTCCCCAGGTAGGGTGGTGCCTCTTATCACCTGACCTGTACCAGCTGCTCGGTTTCCTGGGTGCATAGAGGGAGCGCTGTCTTAGGTGTACTGTGTGTCTCCTCTGGGGAGCTGATCTCTGGCTGCGACCCTCCTGGCAGATGTCAACAGTCCAGGATCTCAGGAAGACTTGGTTAGCAACTGGGAGCCTGCTCACAGTTTGGTAGAGGATGCCATCTCTGGGGCCGAGATTGTTCCTTTACTGCTCTGGCTGTCGCCTGCCTGCCTCTCTACCTCAGGTGGGAGATGGGCCGGTCTGCTGCTAGCTCGCTCTCTTCTAGTATTTGCTCATTCCTTTGTTCTGTGAGCAGGCCAGCAGTGCCTTAGGTTAGAGCTTTTTGAGGGAAAATTATCTCTCTATCTCTCTCTTTTTTCTCTCTCTCTCTGGCTATCCCACAGTTTGGTTTGCTATCTCACATTAGCTCCCTCAGATTGTCTTCAGGGCATTTAGGCCTGATCCCTACCCTAAGCAACACACCCCACGCATCGCTGTTCAGCTCCCACTTGCTGGTGGTGGATGGGAGCCTCTGGGCTACTTCTCTGCTGGGAGTTGCCATTAGGCATGTAATCTGTGGGTTTTATTTATTTATTCATTTATTTTTCTTCCAGGTTATGTTGCCCTCTGAGATTCCAAAACTCCCACCCGCTGGTGAGAGGATTTCCTGGTGTTTGTAAACTTATCTTTTATGACTCCCTCCCCAGGATGGGTCTCCGTCCTTAACTCTTTTTATCTGTTATATTTTGTCTACCTCCTTTTGAATACAATGGGCTACCTTTCAGGGTGCATGGTGTCCTTTGTCTGCATTCAGACGTTGTTTTGTGAAATTTGCTCAGCATTCAAATGATCTTTTGATGAACTTGTGGGGGAGAAAATGGTCTCCCTGTCCTATTCCTCTGCCATCTTATGACCACCTGGAGAAGACTTGAGAGTCCCTTGCGAGATCAAACCAGTCCATCCTAAAGGAAATAAGTCCTGAATATTCATTGGAAGAACTGATGCTGAAACTGAAGCTTCAATAGTTTGGCCACCTGAGGCAAAACCTGGCTCATTAGAAAAGACCCTGATGCTGGGAAAGATTTAAGGCAGGGGGAGAAGGTGACTACAGAGGATGAGACTGTTCGATGGCATCACTGATTCAATTGACATTAGTTTGAGTAAGCTCCGGGTGATGGTGAATGACAGGGAAGCCTGGTGTGCTGCAGTGCATGAGGTGACAAAGAGTCAGACATGACTGAGGGACTGAACAATGAGTTCTTAAAGTATATAATTAGATACCAAGTTATTTCAAACATGTAAAATATATTTTTATATGGACAAAATATACAATATGTTTTATTTTAGTTTAAAATAAAATCCTTTAAAAAGGATTTTTTTAAGTAATTTATTTTTTATTGAAGGATAATTGCTTTAAAGAATTTTTCTGTTTTCTGTCAAACCTCAGCATGAATCAGCCACAGGTATACATATATCCCCTCCCTCTTGAAACTCCCTCCCACCTCCCTCCCCATCCCACCCCTCTAGTTTGACACAGAGCCCCTGTTAGAGTTTCCTGAGCCATACAGCTAATTTCCATTGACTATTTATTTTACATATGGTAATGTAAGTTTCCATGTTACTCTTTCCATACATCTCATCCTCTCTTCCCCTCTTCCCATGTCCATAAGTCTATTCTCTATGTCTGTTTCTCCATTGTTGCCTGTAAATAAATTCTTAAGTACCATTTTCCTAGATGGGAGAAGGCAATGGCAACCCACTCCAGCACTCTTGCCTGGAAAATCCCATGGATGGAGGAGCCTGGTACGTTGTAGTCCATAGGGTCGCAAAGAGTTAGACATGACTGAGCGACTTCATTTTCACTTTTCACTGTCATGAATTGGAGAAAGAAGTGGCAATGAACTCCAGTGTTCTTGCCTGGAGAATCCCAGGGACAGAGGAGCCTGGTAGGCTGCCATCTATGGGGTTGCACAGAGTTGGACACCACTGAAGCATCATAGCAGCAGCAGCAGCAGCAGCATTTTTTTTAGATTCCATATACAGTATTTATCTTTCTCTTTCTGACTCACTTCATTATGTATAATAGGTTCTAGGTTCATCCACCTTATTAGAACTGACTCAAATATGTTCTTTTTTATGGCTGAGTAATATTCCATTTTGCATATGTACCATAACTTCTTTATCCATTCATCTGTCCATGGACATCTTGGTTGCTTCCATGTTCTAGCTATGTTAAGCAGTGCTGCAATGAACAATGGGATACATGTGTCTCTTTCAGTTTTGGTTAAATTGTTAAAATAATTATACATTTTAATTTAAAAATTACAATATAAAATTGTAATTAAAAATAAACACGTAAATAAGTTACGATAGACTGCTATCTCAGATTAATTTTTGTCTTTTCTTTTTCTCAAAATATTCTTTAATACGATTGCTTCTATTGATTTTCACTTAAAACAGTGAAAAATTTAAAAATATTTAGAGTGCATGTTCCCTATCTTTGGTGAACTTACAGTGACATGTCACATACATTAAACAAATAAGCAGGTAATACAATAAGGCAAAAGATTTGACATTATTTAATGAGTTTTAATTAATATATATAGTATAGCAGTGGTCCCCAATCTTTTTGGCACCAGGGACCAGTTTCATGGAACACATTTTTTTTTCCACAGACTGGGGGGTGAGGTGGATGGTTTCAGGATAATACAATGGCATTACATTTATTGTGCATGTTATTCCTACGATTATTACATCGGATCCACCTAAAATCATCAAGCATTCGATCCTGGATGTTGAGGACCCCTGGTAGAATATACACTTTATTTTCAACATACATATTTATGCAGGCATTCCTTGTTTTATTGTTTTTCATGTTACTGCACTTCACAGGTACTTTAAAAAAAAAAACAAACAAACTAAAGGTTTATCACAGCCCTGTGTCAAAATCTGTAGGTGACATTTTTACAACAGTATTTGCTCACTTAGTCTCTGTGTCCTCAGTCCTTTGGGGAGCAATCCAAGAAGTCTTAACTTCTAGGTTCAGGTTTTGATCTTCTACTGTTTTATTCTAGAATTTCTAGTCTTTTCTGGTAGCATTTTCCTCTAACAACTCCTCTTATTTTCTGATGGCTAGCAGGAGTAGATTTGCTATTGTATTAAATGGCAAGCAGACTAATTGCATTTCCCTTTGATTTGCAACGGTGACACTAATCATTTTTCTTGTCAGTTTTTTGGAGGTAGTCTGCCATATTTGTTATTTAGAAAAAATATTAGCAATTTGATACTGGTGGGGAAAGACATGAAGGATTATGAAGAATTAGCAAAAACTGGGGATATGTGAATCTATAAATCTAAGGCTAAATGAGTTTTCAATAAAGAGTGATGATCCTCTAAATTAACTATATTTACTATCACATGCTGAGTATTATCTAAAACTCCATAATATTAATATTTCAGAGAATTTATTTTCATCTGAGCCTCTTCATTTTAAAAACTGGTCTCATAATCTAGCCAAAAATAGTTCATTATTTTCATTTCCCATCAATCCATGTGACATTTTTAGTACTTCTTGGATTTCAGGCTAGGATAAAAATAGCAGAGCACATACTATTATAACAGTTATTTCTGAACCCCAGAACTTCATAGATTCACAAAATAAATGTTTCATAAACTAAAAAATAACAGTTTGCTTCTGAGATGACTGAACGTATTTCTATAAAATAAAAATCATAATCATTTTCATTAAAAATAGCAGTTTATATGTCATAATATTATTTGACAGTATTACAAAGAAGTTGAGTTAGAAAATATGTTGGCTTTCCCCTCACTTTTATTCTCATCAGTGGTCTGTGGAACAATTGGTTTAATGAATGAATTACAGACAGTCCTTTGAGTTGGTTCAAAATGCTAGAATGAGATGTTCTCATATCATAACATTGGCTTCTTTCTGAAGCTTATATTAAAAATAACTTTATTGAAGATTTTTCTCATATATTTTCTTCCCTCTCCCCTCTCAAAGAGAATCTTTGTACCAGCCAGTGTTCCATGTATGGATTTCTATTTGAACATCTGTAAATGTGATTGAACTTATTTGTTTACATGTTGGTCTCACTCATTCTGTGGACACAGAGCCCTGCTTCTCAAAGGCAAGGATGGCATCTCACTCTCCTTTGTTTCCCTAGTACCTGAAACTAAGTATAAGATTTAACAGTCCTCATTTTTATTCCTTCCAGTGTTCATATCTCTTACATTTCAAATTGTAGTATCCTTCCCCTCTGACACTGGGTTTAGTGATATAATTGGCTTTGGCCAATGTTTTCTGTGCTAAGTCGCTTCAATCCTGTCTGACTCTGTGCGACCACATGGACTTTAGCCCACCAGGCTCCTCTGTCTATGGGATTCTCCAGGCAAGAGTATTGGAGTGGGTTGCCATATCCTCCTCCAAGGAATCTTCCCAACCCAGGGATCAAACCTGGGTCTCTTACAACTGCCTGCATTGGCAGGCATGTTGTTCGAAACTAGTGCCACCTGTGAAGCCCATAAGCTGTTAACAAGTTGTGATACAAAGGTGGGCTTGAAATGTGATTGGGCTTGCTTGCACTTGCATTCTGCCATTACAATGAGAACAGGCCCATGTTAACCTGATGGAGGATGAAAGACAGTATCACTAATTTTTCTAGGTGAATTCATCTTAAATCACTTAACAAACAGCTCCCACCCATGTAAGCAAGGCTAGGTGAAACAAGAACTGCTATTCAGACACTCTTGGTTCATAAAAATAATAACTTATTGTTATATACAAATTAGGTTTTGATGTTGCTATTTGCAATTATTTTGGCATTAAATAGCTAATGCAAAGAAAATAGCACCTCAGTTCAGTTCAGTTGCTCAGTTGTGTCCGACTCTTTGTGACCCCATGTATCGCAGCACGCCAGGCCTCCCTGTCCATCACCAACTCCCGGAGTTCACTCAAACTCATCCCCATCGAGCCAGTGATGCCATTCAGCCATCTCATCCTTTGTCGCCCCCTTCTCCTCCAGCCCCCAATCCTTCCCAGCATCAGGGTTTTTCCAATGAGTTAACACTTTGCATGAGGTGGCCAAAGTATTAGAGTTGCAGCCTCAGCATCAGTCCTTCCAATGAACACCCAGGACTGATCTCCTTTAGGATGGACTGGTTGGATCTCCTTGCAGTTCAAGGGACTCTCAAGAGTCTTTTCTAACACCACAGTTCAAAAGCATCAATTCTGCAGGGCTCAACTTTCTTCACAGTCCAACGCTCACATCCATACATGACCACTGGAAAAACCATAGCCTTGACTAGACAGACCTTTGTTGGCAAAGTAATGTCTCTGCTTTTGAATATGCTATCTAGGTTGGTCATAACTTTCCTTCCAAGGAGTAAGAGTCTTTTAATTTCATGATGTTCTAAATAATTGAGAAATGAAGGCTGCTTCTAGGTGGCACAAGGAAAAGGAAAAAAAAAAAAGATGAAGAGGGAAAACAAAGGTAGAAAACATCTTTGCCTCCTAAAATACTCTTATTAAAACTCCCTCATTATAGCTCCACTTATCTTAAAATAGTCTAGATGAAATGAAAAAGAAATTTTTCTAAGCCTTTGGGACTAAGGGAAAATGAAGCTGATATTAAATGAGTGCCTACTATGCCCCAGACATTATCATGTATGTTCCATTTAATCCTCATGTCAACTCAGGAGATAGGAATTGTTTTCCCCATTTCAGAATGAGAAAAATTAGATTCAGTCAAGTAACTTGTCTAATGTTTTGGATTCTAAAATGTGCAGAGTTAGTGAGAGAACACTCACTGTGGAAAGTATATTTATGAAATGGAAGAGTGAGGCACACAAAGAACATATTTAGAAAAGCTAAACGCCAATTGGGACCTAATAAAAATATTTATTGATCAACTATCATGCATTGCATCATTTGCAAATTGAGGAAATATAATAAGCACTGAAAAATGATAAAATATAATGAAATTAAAATACATATTATAAATGCTAGAGCAATCACTAGCAGTTTAAACTGAAGAGATACAACTAATAAGCAAATTGAGATAAAATGAAATTTTTGAAAAATCTCAAATTATGCAAAAGAAGATAACTGTACCATGTCAATAATATAAATGGCTTAACAAGTCTAATTAAAAGACATTTAAAAATTAAATAAAATGCCAAGATTTACTTGTATGCTACCCATAAGAAGTCCACTTTAAATATAATGACAGAGGATAAAAGTAAAAGAAAGAAAAGAAAAAAGATATTATGTAAAAATTGATTGAAAGAAGGCTAGAGTACTATATTAATCCTAGACCAAGTAGTACATGTCAGAACTAGGGGTACTACTATGGATGGAGATGAATATTTCATAAGAATAAAGAGATTAATTCACCAAAGAGAATTAAAAACCTTAAACAGGTATGTATCTAATGATAGGATTTTAATATACACAGAAGAAAAACAGAAATGAATGGAGAAGAGACAGAGCCACAATTATAGTTGGAGAGCTTAAGACTCCTATCTTAGTAACTGAGGTAAAATGGCAAGGAAAAAAAATTTGGCTGTATATTTGTTGCATATTTTTATTGTCTTTTGTCTCTGAAACTTTTCTCTCTATATTTATCAATAGAGAGAGGAAAATAATGAAAAATAAGTGTCCCTTCTTTTTGGACCCTAATTTGTTCTACCTTACAATTTGCCATCCTTTAGCAGAAATGAAGAGCCCAATTGTACTTAGACAATATGTAAATCCATTTTGATCATGGCATGGTGAATTTTATCAATCCAAGGAGCCACCAGTCAGTATCTTAAGGCAAATCGAGTCTATAGACACTCTTTCCTCCTTTGTGTCCTCCTCATTCCTTTAACTAAGCCCCTATCCTGTTTCCTATCTAAGGTATCAGAGTAGAATATCTTATAATTACAGGGACATCATTATGCTTTAAAGATAAAAAAAACTTTGTAAGGATGTTCCACTACAATTATTATTCTTCATAAGTTGCCACTGCATTAGTTATTGCTATTTTTTAAATCCACCTTGCCATATATAATTTAATTCTCAAGATTTCCCTCCTATAGCCTGTTTCACTTTTTTTCCTATTTCTAGATAGCAGAGTTTGTCATGGCATTCAAAACTTACCTCAAGACCAGAAGTTATGGTAGCTAGACAAGCATCTATGCTTTAAAGTTTTATATTTTAGACACCTTTTTGATCATGTGTAGATCTCTCAAGTTCTGCATGATTCTTTGTGTTGTCCAATCCCTGGAAAAATATTTTTCATTCCTTTGAGTAAAACAGATATTTTTAATATCATAACTTGTACAATTTTTAATTATAAATTTGAAATAAATAAAATTAACCTTTGCTTTGAAAGTATGTAAAATATACAATTGATATTTATTCACAATATAAATATTAATAAAATTAATACTTATCCATTGGATCATAGAAAAAGCAAGAGAATTCTAGAAAAACGTCTACTTCTGATTCATTAACAACACTAAAGCCTTTGACTGTGTGGATCACAGCAAACTATGGAAAATTCTTAAAAGAGATGGGAATACAAGATCACCTTACCTGATTCCTGAGAAATCTGTATGCAGGTCAAGAAGCAAAGTTAAAACTGGTCATGGAACAACAGACTGGTTCCAAATTGAGAAAGGAGTACATCAAGGCTGTCTATTGTCACCCTGCTTATTCAATTTATATGCAGATTATATCATACTAAGTGCTGGGCTGGATGAAGCACAAGCCAGAATCAAGATTTCCGGGGGAAATATCAATGATCTCAGATATGCAGATGATAACGCCCTTATGGCAGAGTGTAAAGAATAACTAAAGAACGTCTTGATGAGGGTGAAAGAGGAGAGTGGATAAAGCTGGCTTAAAACACAACATTCAAAAAATGAAGATCATGGTATCTGGTCCCAATGCTTCATGGCAAATAGATGGGGAAAAAGTGGAAACAATGCCAGATTTAATTTTCTTGGGCTCCAAAATCACTGCAAAAGGTGACTGCAGACATGGAATTAAAAGACTCCTGCTCCTTGGAAGAAAAGCTATGACAAACCTATACATGATATTTAAAAGCAGAGACACCACTTTGCCAACAAAGATCCACATAGTTAAAGCTATGGTTTTTCCAGCAGTCATGTACGGATGTGAGAGTTAGACCATAAAGAGACCCAAGCACTGAAGAACTGATGCTTTCAAATTGTGGTCCTGGAGAAGACCCTTGGACAGCAAATTGATCAAACCAGTCAATCCTTAAGGAAAACCACCCCGAATATTCATTGGAAGGACTGATGCTGAAGCTGAAACTCAATATTATGACCACCTGATGTGAACATCCAACTCATTGGAAAAGACCCTGATGCTGGGAAAGATTGAGGGCAAGAGAAGGAGATGACAGAGGATGAGATGATTGGATGATATCACTGACTCAATGGACGTGGGTTTGAGCAAACTCAAGGAGATAATGAAGGACAGGGAATCCTGGTGTGCTGCAGTCCATGGGGTCACAGAGAGTCGAACACAACTTAGTGACTGAATAGCAATTTATCTCCAATCTTCAAAGTTGGTTCAATATCAGGAAATGTATATTAACAAATTAAATTTTGTCAAAGGCTTTTTCTGCATCTATTGAGATGATCATATGGTTTTTATCTGTCAATTTTTTAATATGGCACATCACATTGATTGATTTCTGTATACAAGAAGGATACAAAAATCCTTTTATCCCTGGAATAAACCCAAGTTGATCATGGTATATGAGCTTTTTGGTGTGTTGCTGAATTCTGTTTGCTAATTTTGTTGAAGATTTTTGCATCTATGTTCATCAGTGATATTGACCTGAAGTTTTTTTTTTTTTTTGTGTTGTCTGTCTAATTTTGGTATCAGACAGACAGATGAATGGATAAAGAAATTGTTATACACACACACACACACAATGGAATATTACTCAGGAATGTATTTGAGTCAGTTCTGATGAGGTGGATGAACCTAGAACCTATTATAAAGAGTGAAGTGAGTGAGAAAGAGAAAGATAAATACCATATTCTAACATATATATATGAAATCTAGAAAAATAGTACTGAAGAATTTATTTACAGGGCAACAATGGAGAAACACACATAGAGAACAGACTTGTGGAGATGGGGAGAGGGGAGGAGAGGGTGAGATGTATGGAAACAGTAACATGGAAACTTACATTACCACATGTAAAATAGATAGCCAACAAGAATTTGCTGTATGGCTGAAAACTCAAACAGGAGCTCTGTATCAACCTAGAGGGGTGGGATGGGGAGGGAGATGGGAGGGAGTTTCAAAAGGGAGGGGATATATGTGTACCTATGGCTGATTCATGTTGATGTTTGACAGAAAATAGCAAAATTCTGTAAAGCACTTATCTTTCATTAAAAAATTAATTAAACTGGGAGCTGACTGTGGCTCAGATCATGAACTCCTTATTACCAAATTCAGACTTAAATGGAAGAAACTAGGGAAAACCACTAGATTTAGGTCATACCATTCAGGTATGACCTAAATCAAATCCCTTATGATTATACAGTGGAAGTGAGAAATAGATTTAAGGGCCTAGATCTGATAGATAGAGTTCCTGATGAACTATGGAATGAGGTTCGTGACATTGTACAGGAGACAGGGATCAAGACCATCCCCATGGAAAAGAAAAGCAAAAAAGCAAAATGGCTGTCTGGGGAGGCCTTAAAAATAGCTGAGAAAAGAAGAGAAGAGAAAAGCAAAGGAGAAAAGGAAAGATATAAGCATCTGAATGCAGAGTTCCAAAGAATAGCAAGAAGATATAAGAAAGCCTTCCTGAGCGATCAATGCAAAGAAACAGAGGAAAACAACAGAATGGGAAAGACTAGAGATCTCTTCAAGAAAATCAGAGATAACAAAGGAACATTTCATGCACAGATGGGCTCAATAAAGGACAGAAATGGTATGGACCTAACAGAAGAAGAAGATATTAAGAAGAGGTGGCAAGAATACACAGAAGAACTGTACAAAAAAGAGGTTCACAACCCAGATAATCACGATGGTGTGATCACTGACTTAGAGCCATACATCCTGGAATGTGAAGTCAAGCGGGCCTTAGAAAGCATCGCCACGAACAAAGCTAGTGGAGGTGATGGAATTCCAGTTGAGCTCTTTCAAATCGTGAAAGATGATGCTGTGAAAGTGCTGCACTCAATATGACAGCAAATTTGGAAAACTCAGCAGTGGCCAGAGGACTGGAAAAGATCAGTTTTCATTCCAATCCCAAAGAAAGGCAATGTCAAAAAATGCTCAAACTACCACACAGTTGCACTCATCTCACACACTAGTAAAGTAATGCTCAAAATTCTCCAAGCCAGGCTTCAGCAATATGTGAACCATGAACTTCCTGATGTTCAAGCTGGTTTTAGAAAAGGCAGAGGAACCAGAGATCAAATTTCCAACATCTGCTGGATCATGGAAAAAGCAAGAGAGTTCCAGAAAAGCATCTGTTTCTGCTTTATTAACTATGTCAAAGCCTTTGACTGCATGGATCACAATAAACTGTGGAAAATTCTGAAAGAGATGGGAATACCAGACCACCTGACCTGCCTCTTGAGATATCTGTATGCAGGTCAGGAAGCAACAGTTAGAACTGGACATGGAACAACAGACTGGTTCCAAATAGGAAAAGGAGCATGTCAAGACTGTATATTGTCACCCTGCTTATTTAGCTTATATGCAGAGTACATCATGAGAAACGCTGGACTGGAAGAAGCACAAGCTGGAATCAAGATTGCCGGGAGAAATATCAATAACCTCAGATATGCAGATGACACCACCCTTATGGCAGAAAGTGAAGAGCAACTAAAAAGCCTCTTGATGAAGGTGAAAGTGGAGAGTGAAAAAGTTGGCTTAAAGCTCAACATTCAGAAAACGAAGATCATGGCATCCAGTCCCATCACTTCATGGAAAATAAATGGGGAAACAGTGGAAACAGTGTCAGACTTTATTTTTCTGGGCTCCAAAATCACTGCAGATGGTGACTGCAGCCATGAAATTAAATGACGCTTACTCCTTGGAAGGAAAGTTATGACTAACCTAGATAGCATATTCAAAAGCAGAGACATTCCTTTGCCAACAAAGGTCCGTCTAGTCAAGGCTATGGTTTTTCCTGTGGTCATGTATGGATGTGAGAGTTGGACTGTGAAGAAGGCTGAGAGCCGAAGTGTTGATGCTTTTGAGCTGTGGTGTTGGAGAAAGCTCTTGAGAGTCCCTTGGACTGCAAGGAGATCCAACCAGTCCATTCTGAAGGAGATCAGCCCTGGGATTTCTTTGGAAGGAATGATGCTAAAGCTGAAACTCCAGTACTTTGGCTACCTCATGCAAGGAGTTGACTCATTGGAAAGGACTCTGATGCTGGGAGGGATTGGGAGCAGGAGGAGAAAGGGACGACAGAGGATGAGATGGCTAGATGGCATCACTGACTTGATGGACATGAGTCTGAGTGAACTCTCGGAGTTGGTGATGGACAGGGAGGCCTGGCATGCTGTGATTCATGGGGTTTCAAAGAGTCAGACATGACTGAGCGACTGAACTGAACTGAACTGAACTGAAAGAAAAATAAAAAAATGCAATCTCATGTTTCTTTACTAAAGAAAAATGATTCAATAAATGCCGTTTATCTTCTTGATGTTAAAATATATCATCTCTTCTTATAGAATTAGGAGGAGAATTTTATGTCTCAACAAACAGTATAATGTATAAAACCCCACCAATGTTACCCTTAATGGTGAAACATTATATATTGCATTTGAATTGAAATTTAGAATGATTATGATATCTACTATTACTGCTAATATCTCAACATTGTAATAAGACAAGAACATTCCAGTCATTTTAAATATTAAAAAATATATTTATCAGATATTATTATAATTAGTTTATGACAATGGAAATCACAGTTGGTAGACTAAACACAAACGTATTTAAATCATTGGAGAAGCTGAAGAAGCGGAATCTACCAAAAATAGCTCTTAAAACCACATCAAAATACTGGACCCCCAAGGGAGCTATTGTCTTTATCTTGAGAAAATTATCATATCAGGAATTTGTCTGCCATGGAGAAGGCTACCATGTCAGATGCTGGCTGCAGAACAATGATATCTTTGCTACAAATGTTCCAGAAAAAATGGATGACTTGCATTTGCCTCCCTCTTCACATAACTCATTTCCAAAATAAAGTGAGATTTGCGTATATGTGATTTATAGAAACTAAACTGTATCCAGAATCCAAACTATTAAGAAACTCTGGGAAATGTAGGTCACAGATTCCATTCTCTGCAGCCAAAAGAGGGTTCAAATGGATGTTGAGTAATCCAACTCATGGTCTCTATCACAAAATGGAAGGAATAAAACTCATTTTTTCACAGACCATATGTTGTGCAACACAGAAAACCAAAGAGAAGCAATTAAAAAATCCAGTAAAATGTCTATAATCATTCCCAAACTGATTAATGAAATATATTAATAATTATTGTACAAAAAATTAATCAATTGAATAAGAGAACAGTCTTATGGACTCTGTGGGAGAGGGAGAGGGTGGGAAGATTTGGGAGAATGGCATTGAAACATGTAAAATATCATGTATGAATCGAGTTGCCAGTCCAGGATCGATGCACGATACTGGATGCTTGGGGCTAGTGCACTGGGACGACCCAGAGGGATGGTATGGGGAGGGAGGAGGGAGGAGGGTTCAGGATGGGGAACACATGTATACCTGTGGTGGATTCATTTTGATATTTGGCAAAACTAATACAATTATGTAAAGTTTAAAAATAAAATTAAATTAAAAAAAAAGAAAAAAAATTGTATCAAAAATTTTCATCATCAAGGAACACAATTTAAAGCATATGTATAAGATTATATGCAAATATTACAACAATGTGTTTAAAATAGTAATAAATGAAAATATAGTCCATTTTCTTACACAGAAAGACTGAATAGCATAATGACCACCTGTACTTCTTTTTTATATTCAATATTCTACATTTTTTAATTGAATTTTATTTGATTGACCCCAAAATTCATTTTTATGGACTTTATACACTTTAATTTAAAGTGGAATTTTTTGGTCGTAACATTATATAGTTGTGCCAATTTTGCTATATTTTTAATTTTTTTCACCTTTTCATCTCCTTAGTTCATTTTTCCCATTCACCATCCTTTGACTCTGGCAACCATCATTCAGTTCTCTGTATCTATGAGTTTTTTGTTTTTGTTTTTAGATTCCACATATAAGGGAGATTGTATGGCATTTGTCTTTTTCTGTATGACTCATTTCGCTTAGCATAATGCCCTCAATGTCCATCCATTTTGTTGCAAATGGTAAGATGTCATTCTTTTCAATAACTGAGTAATATTACTTTGTACATATATGTAACACAATTTTTATCTTGTGAAATGAAAATGTCTCCTGCAATATTAATAAACAAGAAATGTGACACCATCAGCAATTTCTGGCCTCCAAATGTGGATGGGAGCTCCCCAAATTGAAATCCAGAGAATGCTGCCACACTCCCATGGTGATTGCTGAAAAGCTGGGGGAATGCAAGAAGCAAGGTGAACAAGGAAACAAGATTGATCCCAGATAGTTGAGGTGCATATGAAAGGAATGAATACAGTGAGCCAAGAGGCTTACATCTTCCAATACATAGACTGCTAAATTCCTTAACTTGATACCTGGTCTTTGATGTTCAGACTCCCTTTGTTGCAAACTTGTATATAGCCTGACTTCCCCTCCTGTTTCCTTAGAGTAGTTTTCCCAGAGCTGCTGAGATGCTGTCTCCTGGGCTCAGAGTACTAAACATACCCACAAAGTAAAATAACTCTATACTTTCAGGTTGTGACTATATTTTTTAGTTGACAGTATCCATTCAACCACAGAAGGATGTTTTGGTTGTTTTCACATCTTCTGTGACCTCACTTGTGTATTGAGTTGCTCAGTCGTGTCTGACTTTTTGTGAATCCATGGACCATAGCCTGCCAGGCTCCACTGTCCATGAGATTCTCCAGGCAAGAATGATGGAGTGGATAACTATTCCTTTCTCCAGGGACTCTTCCCCTACCCAGGAATTGAAGCCACACCACATCAGCATTGCAGCTGAATTATTTTCTGTATGAGCCACCAGGGAAGACTTTTATATCTTAGCTATAATAAATAGTGCTGCAATGAACATAGGGGTGCATCTATCTTTTCTAGTTAGTTTTTTTTTTTCAGATAAATAAACAGAAGTGGAATTTCTGGATCATATGGCAGGTCTTATTTTTTAATTTTTTGAGTAAATTCTATACTTGTTTCCATAGTTGCTGTACCAATTTATGTTCCCACCAACAGCGAACCAAGGATTTCCTTTCTCCACATTCTTGCCAATACATTGTCTTTTTAATAATAGCCATTCTGATAGGTGTGAAGTGATATCTCATTATGGATTTGATTTGTATTTCCTTCTGTGGGCAAGAATCCCTTAGAAGAAATGGACTGGCCATCATAGTAAAAAAAAAGAGTCCAAAATGCAGTACTTGGATGCAGTCTCAAAAACGACAGAATGATCTCTGTTCGTTTCCAAAGCAAACCATTCAATATTGCAGTAATCCAAGTCTATGTTCCAACCAGCAATGCTAAAGAAGCTGAAGCTGAAGACCTACAAGAATTTCTAGAACTAACACTCAAAAAAGATGTCCTCTTCATTATAGGGGACTGGGATGCAAAAGTTGGAAGTCAAGAGCTACCTGGAGTTGTTACAGACAAACACTCCAGGAAACAAACTCACTCAGAAGGAGAGCATGGATAGTGGAATGACGCTTATTACACTGGCGGGTCCGAGGCAGAGTATCCTCTTTATGCAGGGACTCCGACTGACTTTTGTGAAAACCTTATGTACTTTAAGTGTACTGCTCAAGCTCACATCTCCGAATTCCTTAAACCTAGCTTGGAAAGTGTTAAAGGGAGATACAATCAGGTTACAGCCATAATTGACAATCAGAAGGATCAGGTGGTTATACACTGTAACCTACACCAATGGGTGCCATAAAGATTACAAAGGTGACTGACTACATAGGGATTATTATATTCTTTCTGGTGAAGGGAAATCTTGGTATGGAATCTGCTGTCTATCAGTCCAGGATGCGTGTTCAGCCATAGTATGTGATCTCCATGGCTACCAGGCATATAGTGCAAAGATGGAGTTTCCTTCTTTTTCAAGATGGAGTCAGCTCACCTGTTCCATTCCTCCTTCAGAGTAACAGGCAAATTTGGCCTTGGAGTACAAAACGAAGCAGGTCAAAGCCTAACAGAGTTTTGCCAAGAGAACGCACTGGTCATAACAAACACCCTCTTCCAACAACATAAAAGAAGACTCTACACATGGACATCGCCACATGGCCGATACCGAAATCAGACTGATTATATTCTTTGCAGCCAATGATGAAGAAGCTCTATACAGTCAGCAAAAACAAGACTGGGAGCTGACTGTGGCTCAGATCATGAACTCCTTGTTGCCGAATTCAGACTTAAATTTAAGAAAGTAGGGGAAACCACTAGACCATTCAGGTATAACCTAAATCAAATCCCTTATGATTATACAGTGGAAGTGAGAAATAGATTTAAGGGCCTAGATCTGATAGATAGAGTGCCTGAAGAATTATGGATGGAGGTTCATGACATTGTAGAGGAGACAGGGATCAAGACCATCCTCAAGAAAAAGAAATGCAAAAAGGCAAAATGGTTGTCTGAGGAGGGCTTACAAACAGCTGAGAAAAGAAGAGAAATGAAAGGCAATGGAGAAAAGGAAAGGTATACCCATTTGAATGAAGAGTTACAAAGAATAGCAAGGAGAGATAAGAAAGCCTTCCTCAGCAATCAATGCAAGAAATAGAGGAAAACAATAGAATGTGAAAGACTAGAAATACCTTCGAGAAAATTAGAGCTACCAAGGGAATATATCATGCAAAGATGGGCTCAATAAAGGACCAAAATTGTATGGACCTCATAGAAACAGAAGATATTAAGAAGAGGTGGCAAGAATACACAGAAGAACTGTATAAAAAAGATTTTCATGACCCAGATAACCATGATGGCGTGATCACTCACCTAGAGTCAGACATCCTGGAATGGGAAGACAAGTGGGCCTTAGGAAGCATCACTACGAACAAAGCTAGTGATGGTGAAGGCATCCCAGTTGAGCTATTTCAAATCCTAAAAGATGATGCTGTGAAAGTGCTATACTCAATAGACCAGCAAATTTGGAATACTCAGCAGTGGCCACAGGACTGGAAAAGATCAGTTTTCATTCCAATCCCAAAGAAAGGCAATGCCAAAGAATGCTCGAACTACTGCACAACTGCACTCATCTCACACCCTAGCAAAGTAATGTTCAAGTTCTCCAAGCCAGGCTTCAACAGTAGGGGAACCATGAAATTCCAGATGTTCAAGCTGGATTTAGAAAAGTCAGAGGAACCAGAGATCAAATTGCCAACATCTACTGGATCATGGAAAAAGCACAAGAGTTCCAGAAAAACATCTACTTTTGTTTTATTGACTATGCCAAAGCCTTTGACTGTATGGATCACAGCAAACTGTGGAAAATTCTTCAAGAGATGGGCATACCAGATCACCTGACCTGCCTCCTGAGAAATCTGTATGCAAGTCAAGAAGCAACAGTTAGAACTGGACATGGAACAACAGACTGATTCCAAATTGGAAAAGGAGTATATCAAGGCTGTATATTGTCTCCCTGCTTATTTAACATATATGCAGAGTACATCATGCAAAATGCCAGGATGGATGAAGCACAAAATGGAATCAAGATTGCCAGGAGAAATATCAATAACCTCAGATATGCAGATGACACCACCCTTATGGCGGAAAGTGAAGAAGAACTAAAGACCCTCTTGATGAAAGTGAAAGAGGAGAGTGAAAAGGTTGGTTTAAAGCTCAACATTCAGAAAACTAAGATCATGGCATACAGTCCAATCACTTCAGGGAAAATAGGTGGGGAAACAATTTAAACAATGAGAGACTTTATTTTGGGGGGCTCTGAAATCACTGCAGATGGTGAATGCAGCCATGAAATAAAAAGACACTTACTCCTTGGAAAAAAAGCTAGGACCAACCTAGACAGCATATAAAAAAGCAGAGACAATACATTGCTAATGAACGTTTGTCTAGTCAAAGGTATGGCTTTTCCAGTAGTCACATATGAGTGTGAGAGTTGGACTGTAAAGAAAACTGAATGCCGAAGAATAGATGCTTTAGAACTGTGGTGTTGGAGAGGACTGTTGAGAGTCCCCTGGACTGCAAGGAGATCCAGCCAGTCAATCCTAAAGGAAACCAGTCCTGAATGTTCATTGGAAGGACTGATGCTAAAGCTGAAACTCCAATACTTTGGCCACCTGATGTGAAAAACCGACTCATTGGAAAAAACCCTGATGCTGGGAAAGATTGAAGGCAGGAAGATAAGGGCACGACAGAGGATGAGATGGTTGGATGACATCACCTATGCGATGGACATGAGTTTGAGTAGACTCCAGGCGTTGGTGATGGACAGGAGAGCCCGGCCACAAAATGTCAGACACGACTGAGTGACTGAACTGAACTGAAGCATCTTTCATGTGTCTGTGGCCATCTATATGTCTTCTTCAGGAAAAATGTCTATTCAGAAACTCTAACAATTTTTTAATCTTTTTTGATATTGATTTTTATGAGTTTATATATTTTGAATTTTAATCCCTTCAGATGTATGATTTGAAAAGATATTATCCAATTCAGTAAGTTGGCTTCTCAGTTTGTTGCTGGTTTCCTTTGCTATACAGCAGAAGCACTTTAGATTGATATAATTCTATTTGTTTATTTTTGCTTTTGTTACTTTTACTTTTCATGTTAGATTTTTTTTTTTTTTAAATCATCGCCAAAATTTATGTCTAGGGACTTACTGCCTAGATTGCTTTTTTTTTTTTTCTGCCCCTAGGAGTTATATGATCTTATGTCTCACATTCAAGGCTTTTTTTTTTTTTTTTTTTTTTTTCTGTTAACTTTTGGGTACACTGTAGGATAGTGGATAAGTTAACATTTTTTTTACATTGTCTTTAACTCAAACTTTTCTGTATATTACAGTTTATTCATTCATTACTTGTGTCATCTAAAAATTTAACTTTGTATTTGCAGACTGTTTTGTGCTTAGTATTTTTTGCCCTCATTCCAAATCATTTTCTGTAATTATAGATTAAATTCCAATAGACTCCATGGTAGTTCGCTGGCAAAGAATCCGCCTGCAATGCAGGAGACCCTGGTTTGATCCCTGGGTCAGAAGATCCACTGGAGAAGGAATAGGCCACCCACTCCAGTATTCTTGAGCTTCCCTGGTGGCATTGCTGGTAAAGAATCTGCCTGCAATGCAGGAAACCTGGGTTCGATCTCTGGGTTGGGAAGATCCCCTGAAGGAGGACATGGCAACCCATTCCAGTATTCTTGCCTGGAGAATTTCCATGGACATAGGAGCCTGGTGGGCTACAGTCATGGGTTCACAAAGAGTCACACATGACTAAGCACAGCACAGACTTATTATAACTAACAAATATTGAACATTATACATTGACCTGTATACTGTGGGGTCTAACTTGCATTGCTTTTGTAATTCTTTCCAGAAACACCTTAGTTTAGTACCATTGTTGTGTACTAGGCACTTGTTAAATGTTTTACTTATATTCTTTTATTTATCCTGCCAACAATCCTAGGAGTTGGCTACTATCATTTACTTTCATTTTTAGGTCAGAACACAGGGGTTTGGAGAAGTTAAATAATTTTTCCAAGGAAACACAGCTCCTCTTTTGTGAAGATAGGATTTAAAGCTAGTTTGTCTGATTCCAGAAACTGTACTCTCAGCCATAAACTTGTATCTCACCTTCTCCAAGATTCTAAATATCTTGAATCATAGTGGGAAATCTCAAGCAATTACTATATAGATACAGAACACAATTATGTCTTGACTTTTAAAATATAATAGGTATAATTTTAGTTGAAGAGGACCTATTTGATAGTCATGAATGAAAATCTGCTTAGTCACAGAACAATATGAAATCCTTCATTTACTATCAAGATGTAATGCTCCAATCCTGACCAATGCAAGCCATTTTCTAAGGCCAGCTCTTTCATTTAAGGGCTTAACACTTTGGACTCATTATAACTTCACTGAGTTAGAACTTAGTCCTTTAAGTAATGAACTTTACCACATTTAATCATTTTAATTGTGTCATTGCCTGCTATGACATGAATATAATTGCCTTCTTTTCAATACTTTGTGTTCCTTCACAGGAATCTCTAAAACAATACTTTTATCTTTTGTAAACTGGTGTATAGAAATGCTAAGGAATTGTATGCAGCATCAGCATTATATGACACTAGAATTCTCTTTTGCCCTTTTATATTGTGATGCTACAGGGGCTTCCCTGGCAGTCCAGTGGTTAAGACTCTGTACTTCCAATGCAGGGGGTATAGTTTCTATTCCTGGTCAGGGAACTAAGATCCCACATGTTACGTGGCATGGCCAAAATAATAATAATAATAATAAAAAACTAGAGTATATATTATGATACTAAGCTTCTAGCTAAATACTATTTTATGAGTTTAAACAACTTATTGATCATAGCTTTCTTCTAGTACCTTGTTTACTGTTAATTCTTACAAATTCATTTTTATTTATCATGATTTGGATTTTTAAAATTTCTCCTTTTTGACATAATATACCAATTTCCAAGCATTTCATTCTATTTTATGGGTAATGTTTTAATTCTAAAACAGTGACATTTTTGTCTTAATCACTTGGTGAGTTTCTTCATCAATCTTGATCAATTCTCATGCAGTAGGCTATTTTTCTATGTGCCTTGTTTATTGACAGCATAAGCTTTAAGCTTTGTGGTATAGTTAGGTTTGTTGTCCTTTATTTCTCCTATGAGTTTTTCTTTTACCTTTCATAAACCTCATCACTAGGTCTGATTTTCATATTTATGAAGGTTTGTCATTTCAAAGGTAAATGTTTTCGTCCTTTCTACCATTGACATTCACATTTGTCACAACGTTGTCAGCCAACATAATTTTTTTAACAAATCTTTAAATATTATGACAATGTATCAGATGAGGTAATAAATATTCACTAAACTAACACACATATGCAAGGATACATGTTATTGGAAATATTAGCAGTATGTTTAATTGGGGACAAAAGAAGCTTGACCAAACAAAAACAAAAGATTTGGGACATAAATGCTAATATAGGAGCACTGACTACTTTTCCACAAAGCAAAATTAAGCAATTACAGTTCAGTTCAGTTCAGTTCAGTCGCTCATTCGTGTCCAACTCTTTGTGACCCCAAGAACTGCAGCACACCAGGCCTCCTTGTCCATCACCAACTGCTGGAGTCTACACAAACCCATGTCCATTAAGTCGGTGATGGCATTCAACCATCTCATCCTCTACCGTCCCCTTCTCCTCCTGCCCTCAATCTTTCCCAGCATCAGGGTTTTTCAAATGAGTCAGCTCGTCGCATCAGGTGGCCAAAGTATTGGAGTTTCAGCTTCAACATCAGTCCTCCAATGAACACCCAAGACTGATCTCCTTTAGGATGTACTGGTTGGATCTCCTTGCAGTCCAAGGGACTCTCAAGAGTCTTCTCCAATACCACAGTTCAAAAGCATCAATTCTATGCTCAGCTTTCTTTATAGTCCTAATATCACATCCATACATGACCACTGGAAAAACCATAGCCTTGACTAGATGGACTTCTGTTGCAAATGTCTCTGCTTTTTTTGTTTTTGTTTTTTTAATTTTATTTTATTTTTAAATTTTACATAATTGTATTAGTTTTGCCAAATATCAAAATGAATTCGCCACAGGTATACATGTTCTGCTTTTTAATATGCTGTCTAGGTTGGTCATAACTTTCCTTCCAAGGAGTAAGCATCTTTTAATTTCATGACTGCAAACACCATCTGCAGTGATTTTGGAGCCCCCCAAAATAAAGTCAGCCACTGTTTCCACTGTTTCCCCATCTATTTGCCATGAAGTGATGGGACCGGATGCCATGATCTTCGCTTTCTGAATGTTGAGCTTTAAGCCAACTTTTTCACTCTCCTCTTTCACTTTCATCAAGAGGCTTTTTAGTTCCTCTTCACTTTCTGCCATAAGGGTGGTGTCATCTGCATATCTGAGGTTATTGGTATTTCTCCTGACAATCTTGATTCCAGCTTGTGCTTCTTCCAGCCCAGGATTTCTCATGATGTACTCTGCATATAAGTTAAATAAGCAGGGTGACAATATACAGCCTTGATGTACTCCTTTTCCTATTTGGAACCAGTGTGTTGTTCCATGTCCAGTTCTAACTGTTGCTTCCTGAGCTGCATACAGGTTTCACAAGAGGCAGGTCAGGTGGTCTGTTATTCCCATCTCTTTCAGAATTTTCCAGTTTATTGTGATCCACAGAGTCAAAGGCTTTAGTATAGTCAATAAAGCAGAAATATGTGTTTTTCTGGAACTGTCTTGCTTTTTCCATGATCCAGTGGATGTAGGCAATTTGATATCTGGTTTCTCTGCCTTTTGTAAAACCAGCTTGAACATCTGGAAGAACATCTTGAACATCTTAAACATCATGGTTCACATATTGTTGAAGGCTGGCTTGAAGAATTTTGAGCATTACTTTACTAGCGTGTGAGATGAGTGCAGTTGTGTGGTAGTTTGAACATTCTTTGGCATTGCCTTTCTTTGGGATTGGAATAAAAACTGACCTTTTCCAGTCCTGTGGCCACTGCTAAGTTTTCCAAATTTGCTGACATATTGAGTGCAGCACTTTCACAGCATCATCTTTTGGGATTTGAAATAGCTCATCTGGAATGTCATCATCTCTACTAGCTTTGTTCATAGTGATGCTTCTTAAGGCCCACTTGACTTCACATTCCAGGATGTCTGGCTCTAGGTGAGTGTGAGTGATCACACCATCATGATTAACCGGGGTGTGAAAATCTTTTTTGTACTGTTCTTCTGTGTATTCTTGCCACCTCTTCTTAATATCTTCTGCTTCTATTAGGTCCATACCATTACAAGCCACCCAGTTAAACCTAAGACTAGCATAAGATAAGTAAAAATTACAAAGAAAATATATTCATATAACTAGGTTTGAAATTATTTATCTGAAATGCTGTATAAGATATCAGCTATGCAAGATTAATATGACCATGTCTTTGGCCTCAATAAGACACTATAGAATGCAAAGTCAGCCTCATTTGGACTCCAGAGTGTATTTATATGAATTGTATGTTCAGAGTTGATATTACTGTAATAGAAGTTAAGGGAAAGCTGTGTATGCACTAACTTTTGCATGAAATGAATAACATAAAATGCATTTTAAAAACTTTATGTCAGTTTTGTGACCTGCCAAGTTGGATAAGCTTCTGACCAAAAAGGGTACACAAAATATTCAAAACTCCAGAAGCTAAGTTGATGATTTGTTGTCATGAATACTAAGGTTTGAGACATAAATGAGATAGTGAATTCCTTAACTTTGCTTTTCTCTACTAATTAAAATTTTAACTCAAAATTATTTTCTCATGCCTTTGATTGACCTCATTGGTGTCTTCCAAGCCTGAAAGAATTCTCTCTAGAAAGTGGTGTCCTTACAGGATTTCTTTTTTTTTTTTTTTAATGTATAATAAAATATCTGGGAATCAGCAACACTTGAAAACTCAGGCTTTACTTATTTAAAAATCCCAGAAAGACAACTTAAACTGCTTTGTATTGGGAGAACAAAGATTAGAAATATATAGATATTGTATCAGAATACTAAAATTAACCAAATCACAATGTTTTTAGTAATGATAAAAAAAACCCATAAAATATTTTCAAATTTACATATAGCAATCTAATGACTTTAGAAAGGGTCCTCTGCTCTTACATCCTGTAACAACATTTTGGCCATATGTGGTAGTCAGCCTCTAAGATGGCCCCCAATGAATCCTGCCCCTAGATATTCATGCCCTGGTTCCATTCTCCCATAAGTGTGGTCCAGATGACCCATAAGTCCCTTTTAAATAATAGCATACAGTAAAAGTGAAGGGATATTATGTAGGAGAATAGGTTGCCAAGAGATTGCATCCATGGGTATCTGCTTTTGCTCTCCCACTTGTTCACCCACTCTAAGTTGTCATGTTTTAAGTTGTCTTATGGAGAGTACCACATTGCAATTAACTGATGTCACCACCTAACAGCTAACCTGAAGCCTTCCAAGAACTATGTGAGTACATTTTGAAGTGGACCCTCCCATAGTAACACCTTGAGGTGACGTCAGATGCTATAGATAACCTTACTGCAGCCTTGTGAGACTTTGAGTCAGAGACACCCCAATGAGGCACATGCTAACCCATAGAAAATGTGAGATAATAAACATTAGTTGTTTTAAAACACTATATATTGGGGTTATTTGCTAGGTTGCAATAGATAACTGATGCATCATAGTAACATCATTTATGATTTTCTTGTTCATTATGATTAAGGATTTTCTTATATATTAGTAGTATAAATGAAAAGGGAAAAAACACAATGCTTTAATAATTCTACTGTTAACTTAAGAAGGTAATTTACGCACCAAGGACTTTGAAGAGTCTCTTTTAAAAGTTGAATTCTATTATCACTTCATAGCATTAACAGGATCTAAGCATTAATCCACATGGAGAGAAGTTTAAACTGCAAATATGATGATTATAATGATTTGCTATAAGGTTAGTGTGAAAGTAAGAGAAGATATAACTATGGCCTTGCTGGACCAGGGCATTAAGACAAAATTCTCCTTCAGTTTCTCCACTGAAAAATGCTTCTCAGCATTAAGTATTACCATATATATCTAGCTAATCGCACCAGAGCTGAGCTTCATATCTGAAGCCAAGCAAACACTGGGGGTACTGTTGAGGCCAGCTTGACAAGCAGCGTTTCTGAAAGCATGATAAGGTGAGAGAATGAGAAACAAGACACAAGAATTCAGTGAAAAGTGAGGATCAAGGGACCAACACCTCTCCAAGGTGAAGGTTCCAAAACTGAATCCAAGCTAGCTTTATTATACTATATTATTTATTACTTCAGCCCATGAATGAAAGAATATGCAAGGAGTTAAGCTATAACTCATGTGACCTTCAGGGCCAAAGAACAAAATGATCATTAACCATTAACGAACTAATAAACAGTAATCAATAACAAATCAGTAACTAAGACTAATATTCTTATCTATAGATTTTCCACCAGATACATAAAACATGTGACTCTGAGATGCCAGTTGGGAAACAGTCTGGGGTCAGTTTTCCAATCCCAGGATCACATCTTGTTTTCAAGATTATGAACTGTACCCTCTGGACTTGTTCGAAGTGTCTCATGCCTTATAGCATCCAGTTTATCAATAATTATAAATTTATTTTGTGGCCCTTGTGGGGGCCTATTTTTATTTTATTCTTCCTGTCTCCTACAGGATACTATTATGCTTTTGTTTTCCCGTACAAAATTTAGTGAAATTGAAAGGAAGAACAATAAGAAAGAGTTCAGTTCATAAATATGCCAAAATTGGGAGGGGAAACATCTTTTTTCTAAATTCATTGTGAGAAATTCACTTATTTTTTCTTTATTTTGTGTTTTGTGAGACATACTTCAAGGCTGTTAGCAGATATGCTCAGATATGCAACAGATTATGAATTGATTTTCAGGGGAAGTATTTTTTCTTTGGCAATCAGTATGAAAGCTGAAACAGTTCCAATTTGCATAGTTCTACTAGCCTCAGAGAGTAGTAAGTTGTCATTAGCATCTACTGCAAGTCAATGTAGAGTGTTCTCAAATTTTGTAGGCGAAGAGAAGTATGACCAAAGTGAATTACTGAAAGAATTGAATTAAGGAACTTTATGCATGTGTACATACTATGTTGCTTCAGTCATGTCTGACTCTTTGCGATTCTATGGACTGTGGCCCACCAGGTTCCTCTGCCCATGGGATTCTCCAGGCAAGAATGCTGAAGTGGGCTGCCATGCCGTCCTCCAGGAGATCTTCCTAACCCAGGGATCGAACCTGTGTCCCTTATATCTCCTGTATTGGCAGGCAGGTTCTTTACCACTAAAGCAACCTTTGGAGCCCCAAGGAGCTTTCTAAAGATATTAAATTTCTAGGGCTGCTATAACAAAATATCACAAATTAGGTGGCTTAAAACAATAGAAATTTAGTGTCTCATGGTTCAGGAAGACAGAAGTTCAAAATCAGGGTGTTGGCAGGATTGGTTCCTTTTGAAGGCTCTGAGAGATAAATCATCTACGCCTGTCTCCGGTCTTCTGATCTTTGTTGATAAGCCTTGAGGTTTCTTGACTTGTAGACACATCACTCTAATGTCTGCCTCCATGTTAACACTATATTCTCCTTTGTGCACTTGAGTCCTCTCCATTTCTCAAAAGGAGATCAGTCATTAGATTTAAGATCATCCTTAAATTCTGAATGATTTCATGTACAGAAATAATTAATTACCACTGCAAAGACCCTATTTCCAAATAAGGTCACATTCTGAGTTTTCCAGATAGACATGAATTTTAGGAGAACACTATTTACTTCACTATATTAAAGTGGAGAAGGCAATGGCACCCCACTCCAGTACTCCTGCCTGGAAAATCCATGGACAGGGGAGCCTGGTAGGCTGCAGTCCATGGGGTCGCTAAGAGTTGGGAACGACTGAACGACTTCACTTTCACTTTTAACTTTCATGCATTGGATAAGGAAATGGCAACCCACTCCAGTGTTCTTGCCTGGAGAATCCCAGGGACGGGGAAGCCTGGTGGGCTGCCGTTTCTGGGGTCGCACAGAGTCGGACACGACTGAAGCGACTTAGCAGCAGCATATTAAAGTTAGGTATATTAAAAAAGGAAAAATCCTCCTACTTGAGTATTTGTATGAGACTAAATTTACAAATAACAGTCATTGTAAGGCATAGATTGAGATTTATTCAAAAAAATTAAAGGATTCATAATCAAATGTGGAATAGATCTTTACAATAAGATTTTGAAGCCTTTATTTTTGTCTTTGAAATCAGACTTATTAGAATACTGTTGTGAGACAGTATTTATATTTATTTATACACACACACACACATATATATATATATATATATATATATATATATGAGTCACAATGGTCCTCTCAAGGATATTTGACAAGTGTTTTAGGCATTCTGCACACCAAACTTCATGAACAATGCAAAGGCAGAAATTCTTAAGTCTAAACATTTGCTGCAAAATATGCATTCTGAAGGGGCTTCCCTGATGGCTCAGTGGTAAAGAATCTGGTTGCAATGCTGGAGACACTGGAGAGGTGGGTTCAATCCCTGGTTCAGGAAGATCCCCTGGAGAAGAGACACTCACTCCAGTATTCTTGCCAGGAAAATACCATGGATGAAACTGGAGCCTATTATACAGAGTGAAGTAAGCCAGAAAGAAAAACACCAATACAGTATACTAACGCATATATATGGAATTTAGAAAGATGGTAACAATAACCCTGTGTACGAGACAGCAAAAGAGACACTGATGTTTAGAACAGTCTTATGGACTCTGAGAGAGAGGGAGAGGGTGGGAAGATTTGGGAGAATGGCATTGAAACATGTAAAATATCATGTATGAAACGAGTTGCCAGTCAAAAAAAAAAAAAAAAAAAAGAAAATACCATGGACAGAGGAGACTAGAGGGCTATCATTCAAAGGATTACAAAGAATCAGACATGACTGGGTGACTGAGCACAATTCATTCTGGAATACGGAATTAATTCATGCATGGGTGACACTGAATTACCCAATAAATGACCCAATTGTAAACCATATGATTCCTACTTTGATTCATGAAGTTTAAATAAAATTGAATCAACTTAAGGGCAAGTTGAACTACTTCTTACAACTTTCTAGATGGTACTTCATGTTGCTTTTCTCTTCATTTCAAATATTTGCTTGGATAATGGTTTGTTATTGGAATATATATCACATGGCTGACTGCTAATAAATTAGTGTGAAGATTACTAATAAATTAATACTTAACATTTTGAAGGTAACATTCAAATGTTCTTGAGCATAGAATAAAATAAATGTTCCCACATGTTGCTAGTAAGAATTTTCTTCCTTAGTGCCTTTCCAGTGAGAAGTCTGGAAATATGCCACAAGTCTTAAGAGCACTCATATTCTTAACTCAGAACATTTACTTATAGAAATTTATCTTAAAAACAAATTGATAAGTATAGAAAAATGTATGTTCTAGAATATACATGGCAGTATTATTTATAAGAGTGAAAAAATAGAAATATCCTAAATGTACCAAAAAAGGATTTGGTTAGATACATATGAAGATATAGAAAAAAATGGAATGAAATACTATGTAGTTATTAAAAGTGATTTAGTTGAAAAAATATTTAATGACATAAAGTCTTTGGACTTCCCCAGTGGCTCAGCAGTAGAATATCCTTCTGCAATACAGGAGATATGGAGACACAGGTTTGATCCCTGGTTTGAGAAGATACTCTGGAGCATGATATGGCAACCCACTCCAGTATTCTTGCCTGGAGAATCCCATGGATGGAGGAGCCTGGTGGACTATAGTCCATAGAGTCACGGTGAGTCAGACATGATTGAAATGACTGAGTATGCACCAAGGAACTTTATGACTAATTGCAATGTGAAGAAAGTAAATAAGACAATATAAAAAATATGATCTCATTTATGAGAAAAATGCCAAAAAAATCCTATCTATAGATTAAAATGCTAATGCATCATTTATTGCCTTTTTTGCTAATTTTTATTTTATAATAAAAAATTAACATTTAAAAAGAAAATATATCAATACACAGTAACAAATTTTTAGCCTAAAATGTGTGTTTTTTAGGGCAAGTATTCCCAAATATTTTTCTCTTCTATCAATTTAATTTGCTAATTCAATATCACAATTTTTAAAAAATTAAAGCAAAGGAAGATTTTCAAAACCTCAAAAGTTTTTAAAAATTTAACTGGAATCAATTTATTTTATTTCATTTATTTAAATTAATTTTAATAATAAATAATTTTTATTATTAAATAATTTAATAATAAATTAAAATTAAATAATTTATTTAAATTATTTTATTTATTGAGAGTTGTCTTTATAGTTCTTTTATATTTAGATTATTATGTTTTCCTGAGCAAACAAAAAGCAAATAGACCTAGTAGAAAAAAAGAAAGCTTTCCAAATGCTTTTACACTGCCATTCATCAAACTAATCTTGGGGAGTGAGCAGCAAATCATGGGCCAGATCATCAGGCATTATAAGATCTCCCTCTGTTTACACTCTAACACTGTATCATTAATTTCTTCTTTAATGTAAATTATTATTGCAATTCATATCCCTATAAGATCCCTGGTAAGTAGAATCATTATCTTACTACTGCCCAATCATTTTCAACCAGCATAAAGAGAGTCATGCTGAATGTAAAGCAATTGACAGCAATGTATCGACACATATTTGATATGATTTGATTTTTATGACAGTATCAGATGACAGGAATAAATTTGAACAACTAAAAGAAAATAAATCAGCCTACTGGAGAATAATAACCTACTCAGAAATATTCAGTTCCTATGCAAAAAGAGTAAACTAGTGTCATATCCACCAAAATTCATATTTCAATAGACATTCTACTGCAATTGTTATATGCATTCATTGAATCTAATCCTAAACACAGGAAACTTTTCATTTTGAAAACTTGGAAACAGGTCTACATTAGAGATTAGGAGGCACACTTTCATTTTCTCACCAGGTAGGTGTGCAATCAAGAAGTAAAAAAATTCATGTAGAAAAACAACAGCTCTAATACTTAAATCATAATTAATTTTACTGCTATAATTTTTCCAAATGCAATATTCATTTTTGTGACATTCCAAAAATAATTAAAATTTTCAAATTAACATTTAAGTTGATGGTTCCATTCCAAGATCTAGTAGGCATGAGTTCAAATTCCTAACAATTTGTTAATTCAAAGAGAAATGACTTAGCCCCCATAGGAGAATGGATAAAAAGTTCTTGTGTTTAAAATGAGGAATCTGAAAATAGTTTCTCGGTTTAAATTCCTCAAATACCAAGTGGAGAAGTGTGATAGCCTATAATGAAAGGAAATAATCTCAAACATCAATGAAAAATCAAAGAAAACAGAGTGTGATCATGACCAGGTTACTTAAAAACCTTTCCTCATCTGTAAAATGTATGTGATGATACATGTGTAGGATCTTTGTGACAGTTACAAGAGATAATATATGCTTGTTTAGTCACAGGCTTAAATTTGGAATATCTTCTAGCCTGGAGGCGAAAGCAAGCTCAGTCAGTATTTATGTTTAGTTTGTGATTCTGACAGCTTTGGAACAAACTGTGCTATGAATCTCCTTCAGCCAGAAAACTGGCCCCTGCTTCTGTCTCCAGTTCTTCTAATTCTTTACTTGATCACTGTGGATAAGGGAAGAGGTACAGTAACCTTTCTCTTTCATGGTCTCCCTGTGTAGACAGCAGACTTTCTGTTTCTGAACTTGCTGCAAATAGCTTCCACAAGAGATACTATGATCATCCATCCAGGTCTACACAATGACCACGTTTAGATATTTTTTATAATAGAAAAATACACTGTTTCTGGGGCTGAGCACATCAGCGAGTTAGTGCCACACTATGGATTCAGGTTATTTTTCTATCCCCCAAATTATAATTTTTGCTACTTCTCAGTATTCCTAAAATTCACAGTATTCCTAGGCTTCCTAGATGGTGCAGTTGGTAAAGAACTCTCTTGCCAATGTAGGAGACTCCAGAGATCCAGGTTCAATTCCTGGGTTGGGAAGATTCCCTGGAGTAGGAAATGGCAACTCACTCCAGTATTCTTGGCTGAAGAATTTCATGGACAGAGGAGGCTAGCAAGCTACAGCCCATGGGGTCACAAAGAGCTGGACATGAATGAGTGATTGAACACACACATTCCTAAAAAGCAGAAGATGATACATACAGCAAGGAGAGGGTAAGAATGCAGTGGGGTGGGTTAGGTGCTGTTTCAGGGTGAGGGTTTCCTTAAGTCATATATTTTATCCAATTATACAAAGTTTGCATTTCACTCCACAGTACATCATGCTTGTTATACATGTAAAATATATGCCTGTCATAATATTTTTAAAATGTTTTATCCCTGAGTAAAACTGACTCTTCCAGAAGATACTCTATCTTCAGATAAAGTGTCTAAAGCTACAAGTACCTTTCTCCCTGTATATCACTGTGTATCCCAGTTTGAAAAGCAAACATAAAGTGTTTCTGAGAAATTTGCTAAATGATATTGGTAAGGATTACACTAGCTCAGTGTGCTATCAAAAATGATTGGTTACTCCTTATTTAGAGTAGGTCCTTTGTTAGCTAAATCATAAGCAATATCTTCTTAGTACCCCCTTTCAAAAACAAAATTGGCAAAACATCAATGATTGTAAAACAGAAAAAAATCGTTTAATATTGATAAGAGTGAGGTATTAGGAGACAATACTGAGTGTTGTATAGCAAGAGAATCTGAAAGAACAAAGAATCTCTCCATTTTAACCTGCCCAGGAAAAGAAAGTAAAACAAATGTATTTAATTCTGTTCTCACCTTCAAATAGTTTCCATAAGTAGTCAAGATTGTAAGCCTTTATATTCTGATTCTTTATTTTCAGGAATCACATAATTCTTTGAAGATAATCAATTAAAATTTCATAACATTTCTTGAGCTCAAAGAGATAGTGTCATCACGTTTATTTTATTATGTATGACCATTGATTAAGGTGTTCCTATTTCAGAAATTATGTAGTAGTTTATGAATAAGTAGTGAATAGTCAATCAGAACAGATGGCATTAGCTGGGATACAAGATTACATCTGGAGGGATCTTCATTTGAAAACATTAACTTTCCCAGTGGGAGAGAGTCTAGATTTTAAAAATCTTTTGAATTTCAACATTATTTTATAGTGTTTGATGTAAGGATTAACTTAAAGCTCTTCTGTTTCATACTTCACAGTTTTCAACCATCCAGTTTCTCTCTCTGTATCTCACCTAAGTCGGTTACCCATACTTCTTACATAGAATAACATTCACAATGGTCCTGGGCTGAAAGAAGCACTAACTCAGTTTTAAATATAATTGTCATTTTGGAAATGCAGATTTTAACAATAATAAAGTTGCAGTGGCAGTAGTTTTAACAGCTTAGAGGTGGCCTTGGTTTGATCTGGCTATTTAAAAATTACAATGCCGTAAAAGTTTACTGACCAAGCCTGCAGAAGGACTTTGCCAGGTTTTGGCAAATCATTGTCAGGTTTGTGAAGCAGTTTTGTTTGAGCTACTAAATTATGTGTCATCATACAGTGACCTGATTTTATCAGGATTCATCAAATAGTATTAAAAAAAAGAGAATTTGGATTATTCTAGTGAAAGGATAATATATTTGCAACATCTCTTTTAGGAAAAAAAAAATTAAAGAACTGAGCTTTGTTCAGGTATTGCAATCTCTTTCCATCTGATCTTTATCCTATATTGCTTTACATTTTAAGATTTTATGTAGCTGTTATTTCTCATGGAAGATAACAAGTTCCTTGAAGGTGTGTGCTGGTTTACACTTCACATTCCTCAAAGGACTTACCTCTTGCATCTTGTACAAGGTAACAGAGAGCTTCAGTAAATAGTTTTTGAAAGAAGGCAGCAGTTTTTTTTTTTTTTTTTTCCTCCAAGCTTCCTGATCTTTGCACATACTGGAAGGAACTCATTCTCAGAACATACGCTGATGACAGTTTGTAATGACACATACAAGTCATCTGCAACTGTTCAAACTGAATGAACAGGATTTCCAAAAATTACTGAGTAGTTAGAGAGTAATCACGTTACACTGAATCTCAACAAAACAATTACAGCTTCACTTGCTTATAGTTAGAGATTTGATAAAAAAAAAGAACTTCTTAGAAATTAATATTAATGGTGCTATAGTTTACTTTAAAAACATTAGCTTAATAATGTATCTGTGTATAAAACTGAAACCAAATTCAGTCATTCAAAGACTGTTTAACAGGTCTAATTGGAGAAGTAGCATCAAAGTGGATTTTTTCTGACTTGTTAGACAGTGTTTATCACACAAAGCAGCAAAGGAAACCTGCAATGCATCGATTTTGTCTCACTTTATCTATGGGAAGGCAGCCTGAGTCAATGCTCAAAAAGTTTTAAGATAAAATGTAACACTATAGAAAACATCGAACTAGGTGAGTTATGCCAAATAACAACTAAAAAGAAAAATACTTTCACTGCAACTTTACTGAAATGAATCAATTCCCTCTTAGGATGAAAACAAAGATTCCAAGATTCCTAGCCTTACTTGAGAGAACTAATTAGAAAAAGTAATGAGGGAAAGTTCTTCTCATCAACAATGGCTTGTGTAACATAATTATTTCGATGTTTTAGTTATAACTGTTTAAAAATAGAGATTGGAACTGCTTAAAACTGACTGTACTATATATACAATTCAGCTTATTAGACTGACACTGGGATTTTCCTTGAGACAGAATTCTAAGGTGGCAATTTAGATGCCAAGTTTTAGTAAGATACAATTTAGAATGATTGTGAAATGGCTCAGAGGGAAAAAAGAAATGCTGATAATGAAAATGCTCACAAAGTTGAACCACAGAAAGCTTCCCAATGTCACCTGCTAAAAAGTAAACCTTCAAGTATGGAAAGACTAATTTCATAATATAAATGATTGTAATGAAAGATTCTCTTGATATGCAAAAAAGCTACTGCATGCACTATAAATGTTGTTAGTACATAAAATTTTAATGTATTAGAGGGACCATTTCAAGATCAAAACATTGGAAAAGCCCTATCCCTAGTTTTTGGTGTGTTTTCTGGAATAACTCCCAGATATTATTTTATAAATAATGTATACTTTTCTACTTGATGGAGTTGACTGGTTGCATTGAGCCTGTTCAGTATTTCTGTGTTTGATTGTGATTTGTTCTCCAATGAAATATTCTTAAGCATTAACTTCTATGATACAAGAACATTACTAAAAATAGTTTTCAAAGCTAATGTAATGCTTTCTACTCACATTATAGGCAGCATCAATGATGAGAGTGATATTTAATTTCCAGGGTACAGTTATCTTGAAATCAAACGGGTGGAATGGTGAGATCAAGGATGTTCTGTGATGTTAATGTGGTTAGTGATGTCAACAGTCTTGTCAAAAGAGGGAGAAAATCCACTCTGTTCTACTTCCAACATAAAATATAGTTTTTGCTATTGTCAGACTTCATGTGTCAACACTTCCTACGTAGATTGAATTCAAGCAATTCTTAGTATAAAAGTATAATATTTTATCAATTTATATAAAATTGAGTATATAAGCATGAGTGCTGAATAATATAGTGGAAAGAGCACAGGGTTTGGGGCTATACAGATCTGAGTTCAAATCCCAGTTTAGACTCTAACTAGTTATGTCCTTACGGGCAAGCCATTTAGCCTCTCTGAGACTTATAGTTTCTCCACCTGCCAAATGAACTTCATACAATCTATCTTGACTTGTTGTGTAGATTACAGACAATGCATAGAAAGAAAGTATGAAAGAATGTGTTAGTTGCTGAGTCGTGTCTGACTCCTTGTGACCCGATGGACCGTAGCCCACCAGGCTTTGCTCTCCATGGGATTCTCCAGGCAAGAATACTGGAGTGGGTAGCTGTTTCAGTCCTTTAATGGACTGGAACCTGGTGGTCCAGAGTCGATGATAAGAAAGTGAAAGAGAGAGAGAAGCTAGTATTCCCTGGTTTATGCAAAGAACCAATAAAATCCTAGAACAGGGCTTGCACCACTAACGAAGGCAAAAGCCACCCTCTTGAGGAGATCTTGAAAGCCTGGGCAGGAGAGTGAGCTTGGCGGGTTTTCATGCTCCAGAGAATCAGCTGAAGGGAGGGAGGGAGAGAGAGAGAAAGAAAGAAAGACATGGGGACCCAAGCCTCTGGTGTAGCAAGGGTGCTTTCATGATCTTTCTGTGAGTATATATAGGCTGTTATACAAGGAATTTCTTTTGACAATGATAAAGATCAGAAAGCCAAACGTACAGCAACCATTATCAAGGAAACAAGGAATTAGCAATGGTCATAAGGTCAGAAGACAATCCATATCTCAAGAAAGAGGGTCGTGACTGAGCAGTTTTGTTGTAAGGAGAATGTTTACTGAAGGAAATATACATGTGTGTTTTATCTCATGACCTCAGACCTGGGAGCAGTGTGCCCCTCCACTCGTTCCTGTTATCAGGAACTGATAAGGAACGGGAGACTTATGAGAGACAGAAAACAGCACACAGGAATCCTCCTGTAAAATGTTCCCTGACAATTCTCCATTATTTATTATATTTGTAAAAAGGGTCCTGACCATTTGAGTTTGTTCAGTTTTAACAATTTTTGCATGAAGTCAATGGTAAACAACAAATATAATTATCAAGACAATCACCAAAGTCATAGTTCCAGACCCAATGTTATGAGTAATGTTCTGAAACCATCTGTGTGGGTCTAGCCCAGATAATTGATCAGTTAGTTGTTCAGCTGAATTTCAGCTAAACAAGAGAAGTGAAAAGCAAAGGGGAAAAGGAAAGATATAAACATCTGAATGCAGAGTTCCAAAGAATAGCAAGGAGAGATAAGAAAGCCTTCCTCAGAAATCAATGCAAAGTAATAGAGGAAAACAACAGAATGGGAAAGACTAGAGATCCCTTCAAGAAAATTAGAGATACCAAGGGAACATTTCTTGCAAAGATGGGCTCGATAAAGGACAGAAATGGTATGGACCTAAGAGAAGCAGAAGATATTAAGAAGAGATGGCAGGAATACACAGAAGAACTGGACAAAAAAGATCTTCATGACCAAGATAAGCACGGTGGTGGGATCACTCACCTAGAGCCAGATATCCTGGAATGTGAAGTCAAATGGACCTTAGAAAGCATCACTATGAACAAAGCTAGTGGAGATGATGGAATTCCAGTTGAGCTATTCCAAATCCTGAAAGATGATGCTGTGAAAGTGTTACACTCAACATGCCAGCAAATTTGGAAAACTCAGCAGTGGCCACAGGACTGGAAAAGGTCAGTTTTCATTCCAATCCCAAAGAAAGGCAATGCCAAAGAATGCTCAAACTACCGCACAATTGCACTCATCTCACACCCTAGTAAAGTAAAGCTCAAAATTCTCCAAGCCAGGCTTCAGCAATATGTGAACCGTGAATTTCCTGATGTTCAAGCTGGTTTTAGAAAAGGCAGAGGAACCAGAGGTCAAACTGCCAACATCCACTGGATCTTCAAAAAAGCAAGAGAGTTCCAGAAAAGCATCTATTTCTGAGTATTGACTATGCCAAAGACTTTGACTGTGTGGATCACAATACACTGTGGAAAATTCTGAAAGAGATGGGAATACCAGACCACCTGACCTGCCTCTTGAGAAACCTATATGCTGGTCAGGAAGCAACAGTTAGAACTGGACATGGAACAACAGACTGGTTCCAAATAGGAAAAGGAGCATGTCAAGGTTGTATATTGTCACCCTGCTTATCTAACTTTTATGCAGAATACATGATGAGAAACACTGGACTGGAAGAAGCACAAGCTGGAATTAAGATTGCCTGGAGAAATATCAATAACCTCAGATATGCAGATGACACCACCCTTATGGCAGAAAGTGAAGAGGAACTAAAAAGCCTCTTGAAAGTGAAAGTGGAGAGTGAAAAAGTTGGCTTAAAGCTCAACATTCAGAAAACGAAGATCATGGCATCCAGTCCCATCATTTCATGGCAAATAGATGGGGAAACAGTGGAAACAGTGTCAGACTTTATTTTTTTTGAGCTCCAAAATCACTTCAGATGGTGACTGCAGTGATGAAATTAAAAGACGCTTACTCCTTGGAAGAAAAGTTATGACCAACCTAGATAGTGTATTAAAAAGCAGAGACATTACTTTGCCGACAAAGGTCCGTCTAGTCAAGGCTATGGTGTTTCCAGTGGTCATATATGGATGTGATAGTTGGACTGTGAAGAAAGCCGAGCACAGAAGAATTGATGCTTTTGAGCTGTGGTGTTGGAGAAGACTCTTGAGAGGCCCTTGGACTGCAAAGAGTTTCACCCAGTCCATTCTGAAGATCAGCCCTGGGATTTCTTTGGAAGGAATGATGCTGAAGCTGAAACTCCAGTACTTTGACCACCTCACGCGAAGAGCTGACTTATTGGAAAAGACTCTGATGCTGGGAGAGATTGGGGGCAGGAGGAGAAGGGGATGACAGAGGATGAGATGGCTGGATGGCATCACTGATTCAATGGACATGAGTCTGAGTGAACTCCAGGAGTTGGTGATGGACAGGGAGGCCTGGCGTGCTGCGATTCATGGGGTCACAAAGAGTCGGACATGACTCAGCGACAGAACTGAAGTGAACTGAAAGTTTCCAAATTAGTGGAAGAAGGCAAACTTTTAGAAAACGTTTCAAAGATTTCTTTTTGTAATAATTGTACATTCAGAGAGGCATTATCATGTATGTTTTGTAAATGAAATTTGATTTGTTCTCAGTTGTAGGCACTCTGATTGAATTGAACAGGAGTGACGCAAAATTGAGTAGAATTCTAATCACATTTTAGTATCACTTGTTTTTGTATATCTTTTAATTGATCTCCAACCCATTTGATGGCTGTTTTTAGTTCCTGTATTTCATCTTGAATATTCTCATCTATCTGAGCCTGAGTGGCCCACATAGTATGAACATCTCTAGTCCAATTTTGGATAACATTATGTGCTTGAATTGAAGTTTGTAAAGCAATGCCAGTGATGGCAGCAGTGGTACAAATAGGTATCAATCCCAAAATGCCAAGAATCAGCCATCCAATGAATCGTTTAGATCACAGGAGCAGTTTAGTAAGTTACCAGAAAGCAAGTCCAGCCATGGGACCTTCTTCCCAGTGCCATTGGAGATTTATTGGGAACCACAGACTATGTCGAAATTGAAGAATCAAAAGGGATTCATTTCTTAAGGAAACCGAAGAGTTAAGACAAGTATATAATTTGCAATTTATACAAGTTACAGAACATAAAGTCTTATTGAATTGTAAGTTTCCTATAGCTATAACAAAAGGAAGGGGAACACAAGCTTGTATAAAATATGATTGATTATAACGAAAGAAATAGTTACTATAACTATGACTGGTCCCTGTGAAATGTCCAGTCCAAGTTCCAAGTTTTTTGGTGTACTCAGCAAGTTTCCAGATGTCTCATTGTTCAGGCCCAATTCGTTTATTGAGGATGATTTGAGGGAGAGAAGGTGTCATTTTGCCATCAAGCTAGCCAAGGAGTCCTTTTCATGAAGTGTTTCATTGAACTCTTGGTAATCTTTTATGTTACTTGAGTAACATAATCACATATAGTACTATTAATATAATCTGAGCAGCTAGATAGCCATATACCATGGGGTCCCCAATCAACAATGGTGTAATTGGCCACAAACATTAATTTCTCTGGTTTAGCTTGACATCTATTCCAATAAACAGGAGTATATTTAAAGTTTTTATAAGTAACCCCCTTACATTTTAACTTTTGTCCTTCTTCTAGAGTTTTGGTACTATTGACAGGGTTTTCATAAAAGGACAGGGCAGTAAACAGTTCAAGCAATGTGTGGAAGTTCTTTTTTGGAGGCAGGACGAAAGCTCATGTTTGTTGACTAATATTAATACATAATTTTGTTGGGCCCATGCATAAAGGAAGAATTTCATAGCCTAGAGAAATGTTGGAGAAGGCAATGGCACCCCACGCCAGTACTCTTGCCTGGAAAATCCCATGGACAAAGGAGCCTGGTAGGCTGCAGTCTATGGGGTCGCTAAGGGTCAGCAACGACTGAGCGACTTCACTTTCACTTTTCACTTTCATGCATTGGGGAAGGAAATGGCAACCCACTCTAGTGTTCTTGCCTGGAAAATCCCAGGGGCGGGGGAGCCTGGTGGGCTGCCGTCTATGGGGTCGCACAGAGTCGGACACGATTGACGGGACTTAGCAGCAGCAGAGAAATGTTAATTAGTTTTCTTTCTTCCTCAGGATGAGAGGGCCCCTCAAAGTTCCAAGGAGGGGGCATACATGTTGGGTCATTAGTGGATATGATTGGTCCTATATCTGTCCAATCTACAACCTACAATAAAGGCGGGTGAGGTATATAAGCCCAATAAGTGTGATCAATCAAGTCAGTCTGAGAGGCGGAAGCAAAGGCAAGCAAAGTAAGCATAGAGACAAAAATATTTTCAGGATTCTGAGGTATTCCCTGTTGAGAGACCAGATTTTCAGCTTGATTAGTAAGGGTTTTTATCTGTCTCCAAGTAAGGCGATCATATGGTCGATGACATCGAGTACAGTGTTTCTTGGAAATTTTTAAAGCCACCATGGCTTGTACTGGAAATTTTTCCTCCTGAGGATTTTGCCGTTTCTTCTCTATCTTGAATGTTGGTGGCTCCCCTGGGGTGGATCTTCCGGAGAGGGAGCCAACTGATTTTGTTGGATCTATCTGGAGAAATACAAGCATACTCTTTTCCCTGTAATATTAATTTTCCAGATTTCCATTGTTTAGTCAACCCGTCTTGATACCAAATGGACAGAGGAAGGGAGGTGTCCTTCAATGTCTGGAAATGTTTTTCTGTTTTTGTCAAAATATGTCCTTGTGGTAAGTTTAAAAAATTTAAAACAAAGCTTTATTAACAATAGTTATAGGCTTAAAGAATATATTGCGTTGGAATCTAGTAAAGTCTGCTCTGGATAAGGAAGATAGAAGTGTTTCCGTGTATTCTCCTTTTTTAATTTTTTTATTTGTAGTTTCAGTGTATGATGTGTTTGTTTAATTATGTCTTGTGTTTGTGGATTATAAGGAATGTCTGTAATCTGTTTAATAGAGAATGAATGTAAAAGTTGTTTGAACTGCCTAGAAATACAGGCAGGACCATTGTCTGTTTTTATAGAATTAGATGTTTCCATTACTGTAAAGCAAGCTAACAGGTGGTTTATAACATGTCGTGTAGCTTCACTTCAGAAAGGTGTGGCCCATATAAAAGAAGAATTTGTATTGATCAAGACATGTAAGAAGGAAGAGGAAGAAAGTTTAGGACAATGAGTTACATTCATTTGTCATAGTTCATTGGGGGGGGGTTGTAATCTTTGAGGATTGATATCTTGTGTAATTGGTCAAAGATGTAGGGGCCTATAAGTAGAGCAATTATTAATGAATGTCTCAAGAATCTTGTATCATGAATAAAATTCTCTTCTACTTGCCATAAACCTTTTTTATATTTTCTGTATTTATCACTGTGTCTATTTATAGAACAGCCATCTGTAACAGCCTGTTCCCTGACAGATAGCCATTCCCTTCTCCAGGGGATTTTCCTGACCCAGGGATCAAACCTGAGTGGCTTGTATTTCAGGCAGATTTTTTACCATCTGAGCCATCAGGGAGGCCCCATGTAGAAAAGCATTTAACATTACCTGAACTGTCTTGAGGTCCCTCACATGTCTTTCTCTGCTCCATTTTTGTACTTTTGCCTCAGGAAGCTTTGCAAGTTCTCTCTCCCAGTGTTCACAGTGTGAAGGATCCCCAGCTTCAAGAGAGCAGACTCAAGAGAGACCCAGCTTCCTTTCCCATCCCTCAAAGTTTGGGGAAAGAAAGTTGGTCAAACACTTTTATTGACATATTGCACTTATGGATGAATATTTAAGGTTATTGTATTTGCATTATAGACACTATGAAATCAAATTTATATTTTAGGGCAAGTCAAGAAATATTTAAACACAAAAAAATTTTCTCTGACCTTTGGCCTCCTCTCTCCCTTCACCGTGCATTGTGTGCATTATGCATAGGCCAGACCTCCGCAATTGGCAGAAATACCTGCTCAACCATAAAGAGCAGCATTCTCCTAGCAGCAACAGGAGAACTCTTTAGAAGATAATTTTCCTTCTTGATCTTGTAAGGTGTCATGATAACCCACCACTTTGCATTTGTAGATCTAGATTAATTGTCAATAATATATCATTTAAAGTATAGCCTTCTCTCAAAAAACTTACATAAGTGTGTTTTGACTTCTAATGGGCAGAAAAGTTCTTGGAGCTTTCTGAGATGCTCTTCCCAAATTATAAGCCTCAATTTGGCTCGAATAAAATCTGTCTCAGATCAACTGATTAACTTTTTATCAATAACACTTTTGTATGTGTATATAAAACTAGCAATGTATATATATAGAATATTGCTGAAGTAAACATCTTTTTTTTTTTTTGCCAGTCCAACATCATAATTCATGAATCTTCCTTTTAACATTACTCTCATTTTCCTATGAGTAACCAACTGTCATCCAGTTTTCCCAATGCATGGGGTTTGAGTAAAGTTCTTGGTCTCAGAAGTAGGAGCATGACACAGGCATAGTTAATATCACAGATCATTTACTTATCCACATCAACAGGACGAAGTCAAATAAAAGTGAACTCTGAGATTTTTTGTTGGGTTACTTCTTTATGTTAAGGTTGTTTGCTTGTAGAGGTAACTCTGGAGTTGTTGCCATGACCTAGGGATAGACTGCCTGCATAGAGAAAAGTCTCCACAGAAAAAAAGTACATAAAGTAAGTACAGATAAAAGCAGAGCCAGGAGAAGCAGGGATATCAAGTTTTGATTAAAATGTTTAAGCTCCTAGATTTAGACCTGCTTGATTTTCTTGGACATTTTAGTTTTATGAGTCAAAATTCTTTAATGTGAATTATCATCATCACAATCATCATCATCATTCAAGCATTCAAGCCAATTTCAGATGGATCTCTGTCATTTGCAACTAAAAGTCTTAATACAGTTGTTTTTCTCCACAGAAATACCTTCCCACATAGAGGTAGAAGCATAACTCCTAACCAGAATTCTTTTCAAAGCCTAACACTTCCTAAAGTGATATCAACACAAATAAAAATAATGCAAGAAACACGTGAAAATCAGCATGTATCATCATCCTTTCTGAAAATCCCATTTTTAAAATCCTCACTACTGAAAATTTAAAGAAAGAGAAAAACAGCTCTATAATAGAGTTGGTTCAGTTCAGTCACTCAGTCATGTCCAACTCTTTGCGACCCCATGGACTGTAGCACTCCAGGCTTCCCTGTCCATCACAAACTCCTGGAGCTTGATCAAACTCATGTCCATCAAGTCAGTGATGCCATCCAACCATTTCAGTAGAGTTGGACTGGATAATTTTTTCCTAGTTTACTTTGAAATTGTGACAATTTAGATATTTGATTTTATGACTTTAAATAACTATGCTGTGTGATATATCTTTGCGATTTGAAAGGAATTAGAAGTAATTTTGTTTTGAGAATTTTTTGACAGCTCCTGACATTCTTGGAGATGAGTTTTTACACAACAAGGATTAGAAATCACAATGGAAAACCAACTGCCAAAAAGAAAAGAAAATCTGTTGAATGGTTTTGGGGCTACAAAAAAAAATCATTTCTCGGAATTATTATTATTATTATTTTTTTAACCACTGAGTTGAGTGGACGTTTGATTGAACTGACTAACCTAACATATGGTTTTGGAATCATATAGACATGCCTTCACAAGGAAGAGCATGTTTTTACTTATTCACAAGGAATGGAGTTCATAGAGGTCAAGTTTTAATATTGCCCAGCTGTTTTCCCATACTGGAAGACTCCACAGAGCATACATTTACACTGTCCTGCTGAGATTAGAATTTGTTTATAGTTCAAGTACCTCATTGGTTTGCATGTTTCCAATATTGCTACTTTCTAATAGAAGCAAATTGGCTTAAGAACCTAAGCTTTATTTCTCCAAGAAATAATTGCAGTTCTTTATCAGGTGGCATGGGTCTACCTTTAGGGATTATAACAGCTAGCACTCTATTTGTAACAATAATTCTAATATTTATGAACTCATGGAATTTTTTAACTTGACAAATGGCTAAGTGACAAAATGGGAAAAAAACTCAAATACCTCATCGACAAACACTTCATCATTAAACTTATTGAGTGCCATTAGTTGAAGAGCTGACACTACAGGAGGTTTGTTACCTCCTTGCAATTCTCAAGCATCCGTAGATGAATCAGGCACTTTAACCTGTAAGAAACAGATTTCGCAGAAGATGATAATATTTTGGGCAGTAAGCATTTAAATTTTAAACTATTTCCTTGGATTTCATTTTTGCATTTATCTTGACAACAGGAAGTCTGTAATAGAAATGTGTTTCCTCACAGTAGAAATTAATACTAAAAAGGATACATCTCTCACATATCAATTTTAAAAATCTTATTATGCTTTGTTAAGCATGTACCTCAAAGTGTCAGCCTCCCATGGTCCTCAACACAGGAACCTGGCACAAAAGATAACACAGCCTAGTGCTACTATAGTATGACAGCCAAAATATTTTGTCCAAACTCCTACTGCCAGTGGTTTACATAGGCAGACACCCTGCCCTTTCCCCTCATTTGGCTACAGCTTAGCAACGAGACATGTAACTAGCAGTTTTGTTTTTTCCCTTTTCTCCAATGACAGCCCTATTATTCTAATTCAACCATATAATTTTTAAATATAAAATTATTTTTTCAAAAAAAATAAAATAAAATTATTTTTTCAGACTACCTTCAGCCATCAACAGAAAGGGGAAAAAGGAAGAACATCCAGCCTAAGAAAGGTGAGGAGAGCCAAGGAGAAGGCAACATGAACAGTCATGACCAAGATCTCTCAGGTAAGTTGGCAGAACCAACCATGGAATGACTTTGGCAAACAGTAAGTATGAAAGTGAATTTTTTAGCTTGCAAACAACTCAATGAACCAAAGGGGGTCATGATGAGAAGAGAAGGATGAGGAAAGAAAAGGACTTAAGAAATGAGTCCCCAAAGTATTAAAACCTGTCAGTGAGGTGCATTTTGAGAAATATAGCAGAGGAAACCTGAGTTCCAGATCTATTCTTCCCTAGTGCAGAATGTCCGATCAACTCATAGTAGTTTCTTGTGAGGCTATTTATTTAACCAATCAATCATCCTGTGATTGAATTAAAAATGTGAATTAATTAATTCACATTTTTCTTCAGGTCTCATGTAAATTCCATACTGATTTTGAAGTTTTTGTAGCTTTAAATCACAAGTGATTTCTGAATATTACCTTCTTCACTCTTCTGTTTTGAAATTTACAACTTAAAGAATGTGGATTGCTATTATTATTATTTGGGAAAGCAGGGGTATGGGGGAGGGGGACAGTCTAGGGGTGGGGGCGCAATTTTCCAAAAGCAGACTTAAAACCTTCACTATGTTCTCAGCTCAAGATGTTTTATACAGATGGATATATACTGTTATTGTAATGATTCTTCCAACTTTATAATATATTGTTTAAAAAAATGAAAGTGGACAGTTTGGGGCTTTGATTCACAGCTGGAATGTTTTAATCTTTTGTACTTTACAAGGCAATGGGCCCTTTTGATGGGCTGATGGGGGGTAGGAGAGAAGAAAGATCTTAAAAAAAAAAAAGCTTTTGGGGTTATAATGGCCAAGAAGTATAGCAGTTGGAAAAAGCAGCATGATACTGACTTGATTCTACTTTTCTTTCATGTATGAAATGGCTGCTAGCACTGTTGGGCAGGGTGGCAAGGGGTTAGAGGGGATTGCTTGGGCGGGGGAAATGCTAGCTTTTGTGACAAGGTCTCTTTGAAGGAAAATGTCATTAGATTGAATAATAGGGAAAACACCTATATAAACATAATATATTATCTCTTAATATTGTTTCTGTGTTCAGATGCTTATTTTCAATGAGCCTGTTGATGCAAGGTCTAATAGAAAAGGTGTGAGGAAAGCAGGAGAGCTGCTCTGGGAAACAAGAGTTTGTGCTTCAGTTCAAAACATGTAACTTCTTTTGAAACATTGGCAAGATCACACTCACAGGGGCTTCAGTTGACCTTTTCTGGATGGAAAAGAGCAAAAATAGAAAGCCATCAAGAAGTGAGAAAAAGAAACTGCTCATGAAGAGAAAAATGCATTTGTATTTATTTCTGCTTTTCTGACAATGCCTGAGATAGAACACATTAGTTGGCAGTTCACTTTGTATACAAAAGTACTCTCTTTGATACACTTCATTCTCACCAAATCAAGACCAGAGTTCATTGCCAGCCAGGTCATAGAAGAGAGCTCCCTTAGTACAGATTGGGTAGTGTGCAGGTTACTTTTTAAAAGGTAGAATGGAAATTTATTGGCTTTGGCAAACCTTGTTTGGTGATGAGGGTCAGAAACAGAGGAGATTTGTACTTAATTTTCACTATTTTTTTTTTTTTTTTTTTACAAAATAGTATATGATTTTTTGGGAAAAAATCAAACAGGAAAGAAATATAAAAAGTTAAAAGTAAATGTTCTATTTCCCCCTTCATTTCTACTCTTAGGAGATGAACACTAGTAACATTTAATATGTGTCCTTCAACATCTTTTTTTCCTATGTGCGTTTGAGGCAGGAAATAGATGGGCTGCAGGCTGAACAGTTTCTCCCCTGTGAACAGAAACTCCACACAGCAGAAACTCCATAAAAGCAGAACTGATGGAGGAGATTGGGCCCTGCCTAGATAAGAGATAAAAGACCCTGTATTCCTCATTCTTCAAGTGAAGGAGACCTCCACGACTAGACATGTGCAGAGAGGCTACTTGGAGGTCAAAAGGGAGGAGGTGTCATCTCGCTGTAGGTGATACAACTACCAATAAGCCTTTTCACTAGACTCCATCTTGGCTAAAAGATGTGCATGCACACATGGGAGGACCCCTTCTACTGCTGCTAAGTCACTTCAGTCGTGTCTGACTCTGTGTGACCCCATAGACGGCAGCCCACCAGGCTTCCCCATCCCTGGGATTCTCCAGGCAAGAACACTGAAGTGGGTTGCCATTTCCTTCTCCAATGCATGAAAGTGAAAGTGAAGTCTCTCAGTCGTGTCTGACCCTCAGAGACCCCATGGACTGCAGCCTTCCAGGCTCCTCGTACATGGGATTTTCCAGGCAAGATTACTGGAGTGGGGTGCCATTGTCTTCTCTGTGGGAGGACCCCAAGTAATACCAAATACAGACTCAGAACCAGGCAAAGCAAAATGATTGGCTAAAGAAAACCTGGAAGAAATGCCCCCATATAAATGATTCAAATCACCACGAGGGCATGTTTCTCTGAGTCTGCCCTTGTGTCTATCCACATGTACTGTACCCTTTTCCTCCTAATAGGCACTTTACTTGTTTCATTAGTTTCCATCTTTGTGGGAATTCCCTTCTACAAAGCTGAAGGGTCAATGCTTTGTCACTGACCACTGGTCTAGTAGTTAGAATTTGGTGCTCTCACTGCCATGACCTGGCCTCAATCTCTGGCTGAGAATCAAAGCCCCTCTTCAAGCCACTGCAGGCTAAGGCCACCCAAGATCACATTCAGGTATGTCTACATATGTATAAACATATACATCACATATATATATATGCTTTATATATCTATATATTATATATATCAAAGTATTATATACATTTTATATAAGTTTATATGTATAAAATATTTCTCCTCACAAAAATGAATTCTATTCCAACCTTCTGTGCAACTTGCTTTCTTGTCAATGTACCAAACATTAACTTCTATGTGAGAACATACAGATATCCCATATTCTTTGTGATGGATGCAAAGCATTCCACTTTATGTGTGCCATAATTTATTATTTATTTACTGATGGGACTTCCCAGGTGGCACTAGTGGTAAAGAACCCATCTGCCAAAGCAGGAGATGTAAAAGAACTGGATTCGATCCCTGGGTGGGGAAGATCCCCCAGAGGAGGGCATGGCAACCCAATCCAGTATTCTTGCCTAGAGAATCCCATGGAGAGAGGAGCCTGGGGGGCTACAGTCCATAGGGTCACAAAGAGTCAGACATGACTGAAGCAACGTAGCGCATATGCATGAACATTTTGGTCATTTCTAGTCTACTATTAAAAATAATGCTGCATTGAATGTCCTTTAGCATATGTCCTTACATTGCTATGCAATAATTTTTGTGTAATACTTTTTATTAATCATTATGTCTATCATGTATTATTTGATTTGATTAAAATAGCTAAGACATATATGCATCATATAAATAAACAATAACTAAAATAATAACCATGAATCCACCACTCAAGAAGTAAGGCATTTGTTTTTCTCTTTCTCATTTACTTCACTCTGACAATCTCTAGATCCATCCATATCTCTGCAAATGCCATTATTTCATTCCTTTTCATGGCTGAGCAACATCCCATTGTACATATATACCACATCTTCATTATCCATTTCTCTGTCGATGGACATTTAGGTTGCTTCCATGCCTTGGCTATTGTAAACAGTGCTTCGATGAACATAGGGGTGCAGGTATCCTTCTGAATTCTGGTTTTCTCTGGATATATGCCCAGGAGTAGAGTTGCTGCACCTATGGTAGCTCTATTTTAGGTTTTTAAGTAACCTCATACTGTTCTCTATACATTCCCAAAAAGATTATAGGTGGGATCCCTTTTCTCCACATCCTCTCCAGAATTTATTATCTATAGACTTTTTGATGATGGTCATTCTGATCGGTGTGAGATAACTCATTGTTAGTTTTGATTTGTATTTCTCTAATCATTAGTGCATTGAGCATCCTTCATGTGTTTCATGTGTTTGACCACGTGTGTCTCCTTTAGAGACATATGCTATTATGTACAAAATATATCACTAATGAAAACTTACTATATAGCACAGGGAACTCTACTCAGTGCTCTGTGGTAACCCAAGTGGGAAGGAAATCTAAAAAAAAAAAAAAGTGAGTGCAATGAATCTATAGATTGCTTTGGGTAGTATACACATTTTCACTATGCTGATTCTTCCAATCCATGAACATGGTATATTTCTCCATCTATTAGTGTCCTCTTTGATTTCTTTCACCAGTGTTTTATAGTTTTCTATATATAGGTCTTTAGTTTCTTTAGGTAGATATATTCCTAAGTATTTTATTATTTTCATTGCAATTGTGAATGGAATTGTTTGCTTAATTTCTCTTTCTATTTTCTCATTATTAGTGTATAGGAATGCAAGGGATTTCTGTGTGTTGATTTTATATCCTGCAACTTTACTATATTCATTGATTAGCTCTAGTAATTTTCTGGTGGAGTCTTTACGGTTTTCTATGTAGAGGATCATATCATCTGCAAACAGTGAGAATTTTACTTCTTCTTTTCCAATTTGGATTCTTTTTATTTCTTTTTCTGCTCTGATTGCTGTGGACAAAACTTCCAAAACTATGTTGAATAGTAGTGGTGAGATTGGGCACCCTTGTCTTGTTCCTGACTTTAGGGGAAATGCTTTCAATTTTTCACCATTGAGGATAATGTTTGCTGTGGGTTTGTCTTATATAGCTTTTATTATGTTGAGGTATGTTCCTTCTCTTCCTGCTTTCTGGAGAGTTTTAATCATAAATGGATGTTGAATTTTGTCAAAGGCTTTCTCTGCATCTATTGAGATAATCATATGGCTTTTATTTTTCAATTTGTTAATGTGGTGTATTACATTGATTGATTTGCAGATATTGAAGAATCCTTGCATCCCTGGGATAAAGCCCACTTGGTCATGGTGTATGATCTTTTTAATGTGTTGTTGGATTCTGATTGCTAGAATTTTGTTATGGATTTTTGCATCTATGTTCATCAGTGGTATTGGCCTGTAGTTTTCTTTTTTTTTTTTTTTTTTGTGGCATCTTTGTCAGGTTTTGGTATTAAGGTGATGGTGGCCTCGTAGATTGAGTTTGGAAGTTTACCTTCCTCTGCAATTTTCTGGAAGAGTTTGAGTAGGATAGGTGTTAGCTCTTCTCTAAAGTTTTGGTAGCATTCAGCTGTGAAGCCGTCTGGACCTGGGCTTTTGTTTGCTGGAAGATTTCTGATGACAGTTTCAATTTCCGTGCTTGTGATGGGTCTGTTAAGATTTTTTTTCTTCCTGGTTCAGTTTTTGAAAGTTGTACTTTTCTAAGAATTTGTCCATTTCTTCCATGTTGTCCATTTTATTGGCATATAATTGCTGATAGCAAATGAGTATGCTACCCCAAAGCAATCTATAGATTCAATGCAATCCCTATTAAGCTACCAACGGTATTTTTCACAGAGCTAAAACAAATAATTTCACAATTTGTATGGAAATACAAAAAACCTCGAATAGCCAAAGCAATCTTGAGAAAGAAGAATGGAACTGGAGGAATCAACCTGCCTGACTTCAGGCTCTCCTACAAAGCCACGGTCATCAAGACAGTATGGTACTGGCACAAAGACAGAAATATAGATCAATGGAAATAGAAAGCCCAGAGATAAACCCACACACCTATGGACACCTTATCTTTGACAAAGGAGGAAAGAATATACAGTGGTTTAAAGACAATCTCTTTAACAAGTGGTGCTGGGAAAACTGATCAACCACTTGTAAAAGAATGAAACTAGAACACTTTCTAACACCATACACAAAAATAAACTCAAAATGGATTAAAGATCTAAACATAAGACCAGAAACTATAAAACTCTTAGAGGAGAACATAGGCAAAACACTCTCCGACATACATCACAGCAGGATCCTCTATGACCCACCTCCCAGAATATTGGAAATAAAAGTGAAAATAAACAAATGGGACCTAATTAAAATTAAAAGCTTCTGCACAACAAAGAAAATGATAAACAAGGTGAAAAGACAGCCTTCAGAATAGGAGAAAATAATAGCAAATGAAGCCACTGACATACAACTAATCTCAAAAATATACAAGCAACTCCTGCAGCTCAATTCCAGAAAAATAAATGACCCAATCAAAAAATGGGCCAAAGAACTAAACAGACATTTCTCCAAAGAAGACATACAGATGGCTAACAGGCACATGAAAAGATGCTCAACATCACTCATTATCAGAGAAATGCAAATCAAAACCACTATGAGGTACCATTTCACGCCAGTCAGAATGGCTGCGATCCAAAAGTCTACAAGCAATAAATGCTGGAGAGGATGTGGAGAAAAGGGAAGCCTCTTACACCGTTGGTAGGAATGCAAACTAATACAGCCACTATGGAGAACAGTGTGGAGATTCCTTAAAAAACTGGAAATAGAATTGCCATACGACCCAGCAATCCCACTACTGAACATACACACTGAGGAAACCAGAATTGAAAGAGACACGTGTACCCCAATGTTCATCGCAGCACTGTTTATAATAGCCAGGACATGGAAGCAACCTGGATGTGCATCAGCAGATGAATGGATAAGAAAGCTATGGTACATATACACAATGGAGTATTACTCAGCCATTAAAAAGAATACATTTGCATCAGTTCTAATGAGGTGGATGAAGCTGGAGCCTATTATACAGAGTGAAGTAAGCCAGAAAGGAAAACACCAATACAGTATACTAATGCATATATATGGAGTTTAGAAAGATGGTGACGATAACCCTGTATGCGAGACAGCAAAAGAGACACAGATGTACAGAACAGTCTTTTGGACTCTGTGGGAGAGGGCAAGGGTGGGATGATTTGGGAGAATGACATTGAAACATGTACAATATCATTTGTGAAACGAGTTGCCAGTCCAGGTTCGATGCAGGATACTGGATGCTTCGGGCTGGTGCACTGAGGTAACCCAGAGGGATGGTATGGGGAGGAAGGAGGGAGGGGAGTTCAGGATGGGGAACGCGTGTATACTCATGGCAGATTCTTGTTGATGTATGGCAAAACCAATACAATATTGTAAAGTAAAAAAATAATAATAATAAAAATAAATCAATGAAAAAAAAAAGAGTATTTGTACACTTAGATTCATTTTGTTATCAAAAACTAATACATTGTAAAGCAGCTATGCCTGCATGCTCAGTTGCTTCAGTCATGTCTGATTCTTTGCCACTCTATGGACTGTAGCTCGCCAGGCTCCTCAGCCCATGGAATTCTCCAAGCAAAAATATGAGTGGGTTACCATGCCCTCCTCCAGAGTAGCTTCCCGACTCAGGGATTGAAACTGCGTCTCCTGAATCTCCTGCATTGCAGGAAGATTCTTTATCCACTGAGCCACCTGGGAAGCCCAAAGCAAGTATACTCCAATAAAAACCACTTAAAAAAAAAAAAAAAGACGCATGGCATTGTCATTCTTTTGTACCCCTTTTGTGCTCTGTCACTACTTCTATTCCATTCACCTGCTTCCACTGCCTGCAACCCAATTAGAGTTTGCTGGATTTTTGTGTGTTGCTTTTTTAAATTTTTTTCTCTTATCCTTTGAGATATGTAAACAATATGTAAACAATGAACTTAATTTGAATGTTTTTGACCTTTATAAAATTTTTATTTTACTGTGTGTAGTCTGCAATTTGCTTTTTTTTTTCATCAATATTATATTAAGGATTTACCCACATTGTTGTGTATAGCTATGGCTGATTCATTTTCATTTTTAGACATTACAATTTGTAACTATCCTATAATTTAATACATTCTCCTGCATTGCTAGATCATATAATATGTACATGTTCAAATTTCTAAGGAAGTTTAAAATTGTTTTCGAGATTGATTATAGAATTTCAAACTTTCATAAGCAGACTATCAGGACATAGGTATTATGGTTGTTCCACATCTTGGTATCATCACACTTTTAAGTTTTAGCTGACTTCTTAATTTTTGTCAATTTTTTTGATGTATGTATCTCATTATGCTAGTAATTTGAACCTGATTCTTAATGAGGTTAAAAAAATTTTAAAAAATATATTCAATAACCCTGTATCCGAGACAGCAAAAGAGACACTGATGTACAGAACAGTCTTTTGGACTCTGTGAGAGAGGGAGAGGGTGGGAAGATTTGGGAGAATGGCATTGAAACATGTATAATATCGTATATAAAACGAGTCGCCAGTCCAGGTTTGAGGCACGATACTGGATGCTTAGGGCTGGTGCACTGGGACGACCCATAGGGATGGTAAGGGGAGGGAGGAGGGAGGAGGGTTCAGGATTGGGAACACGTGTATACCTGTGGTGGATTCATGTTGATATATGGCAAAACCAATACAATATTGTAAAGTTAAAAAAGAAAATGAAATATTAAAAAAAACTAATAAAAATATATTTATGGTCCTTTTGTTTTCTTTTTTTTTTTTGTAAATGGTTATTCATGCTTCTATTGAGGTGTTTGTATTTTTCTTATTGATTTGTGACAATTCTTTACATATTCTAGATGATAAAATTTTGTCAGTTTGATATGCTTCAAATGTCCTCTCCTAGTTTTTCATTTGTCTTTCCACTTTCTTTATTGTATCTTTTCAACAACAGACATTCTCATTTTACTGTAATTAAATGTATTACTCTTGTATTTTATGATTAGTGCTTTTTGTGTCTTTTAAAAATATCCTTCCTTACTTTGATGCCGTAAAACACTTCTATAATTTTCCAGGTTTTTCTTTTCACATTTAGTCCTTAATCAATCAAAAAGTGATTTTGGCATTGGTGATATATGAATATAATCTTTCTCTTTTACATATAACCAGTCGCCTCAGCACCGGTTATGAAATAGTCCATCTTTTCCCACTAATCTACCATGGCACCTCAATCTTAGAATATTTACACATATGCCAGATTTTGACTGAGTCTATTTTCCATAGATGGCTACCCAAAGAATCCATGTTTTCTCCCCTTTAATCTGTCCATGTCAGTAACTACAGTGGGATTCACAATCGTTGACATTTTTTTTTTTTTTTTTTTGGCCATGCTGTGGGGCTTGTGGAATCTTAGTTCCCCAACCAGGGATGGAACCAGGCTTCTTCAATGAAAGTGGGAAGTCCTAGCCACTGGGCCACCAGGGAATTCCCCACCCTGATTGACTTCTGAGGCTAGAGCATAAAATATGATGCAGCTTCTTTCACCTGGTTTGCTCAGAACATGTGCCTTTTGAGTCTTAAGACACCATGGAATAATTTGGCTGTACTAAAGAAAACAGGCAGAAAAACAAAACAAAACAAAACAAAACAAACAAACAAACAAAAAAAACCCACATAGATATAAATACCCAGGGTGCTTCCCCAGCTGTTTGAGTCTTCCCAGTCCAGGCACCAAAGCCTTGGAGATGACCCCTGCCTTACCACCATCTGACAAAAACCTAATGAGACCCTAAGCTATATCATCTTAGCTGAGCACTCCCATATTTCTAACCCACGGAAACTGTGACAGGGAGTGAATGATTGTTGTTGATTCAAGTTGCTAAATTTGGGGATGATTTGTTACACAGGATTATACAGACAGATCACTAAATATCCTTCTGAAATCTCTACATATTCATTGGTCGGTTTTGTTTTGTTTAATTACTTAACTTCTTTGTGATTCAGTCTTTTCAATGTGCAAAATAAAGGAATCTTCTCCTCCATAAGGCTGTTGTAAAGATTTAATGAGTCATTTTTTGTCCAGACCTAGCACATTGCACACAGTAAGTGTTATATAAGTGTTAACTATTACTAGTGGCACCACTAAAACTACCACTAATTCTTAAAATTATTATTATGTTTGAGCCAATAACCTTATAACAATTTTCATATCATTATAACTTTTCATAATAAACAGTATGGTAATTTCCCCTAACTTTTCCCCTATTTTTTTCTTCTGTTTTCTCAGGTTCCTCTTGACTATTCCTTGATGTTGGTTCTTTAATATAAATTTTGGAATTATTTGTAAATTTCCTCAAAATAATACATTAGTATTTTACTTGCAATTGCTTTGACATTATTATTCAATTTGGAAAGAATTAATATATTTAAGATTCCTGGAATTGCAAACCCACCAAAATAATGTTTCAGTTAATAAGGATCGGGAAATCTCTTCCATAAAGGGCCAGATAATAAGTGTTTTAAACTTTGAGGGCTATGCAGTCTGTATTACAGTTATTTAACTCTGCCTTTGTAGAGCTGAAGCAGCCAAGCGTGCATGCTCAGTTGCATCTGACTCTGTGAGACCCCATGCACTGTAGCCTGTCAGGCTCCTCTGTTCATGGGATTCTCCAGGCAAGAATACTGGAGTGGGTAGCCATTTCCTTCTCCAGGGGTTCTTCCCTACCCTCGTATCAAACCCAGGTCTCCTGCATTGCAGGCAGACTGTTTACCACTGAGCCACCAGGGAAGCCCTAAAGCAGCCATAGACAATACTTAATTGAATACACATGATTGGCCAGATATAACCCCCTGGTCATAGTTTGCTGGCTTCAGCTCAAGAAGAGAGTGATATAAAGTCTTCCTAGCTCTCTCTAGATGGTTTTATGATTTTGTCCTTGTTTTTGGAGTTTTGGAGTTTTACTATGACAAGTCAAACTGGAGATACTTGGTTATTTATCTCACTTAGGGTCGTTAGAGCAGTTTGATTTGGTAAGTAACTATTGTAAACTTGTTTTAGAAATTTTTTGGTTATCATCTCTTCAAATGTTACTTCTTCCCCATTTTCTCCCTCTATTCCTTCTGGGTCATCAATCACAATCATGTTATAAGTTTTCAAAATAAATAAAGTCTTCCTTGCTACCTTGATTGTGTATCACACTCCACACACAAAGTAGATTTCTTTTTGAGTTCTCTTTTTATTCCTTGTGTCTATTTGTCACTACTTAAGATGGCAATTAAACTTATCATTTATTTTAATTTTTTTTGTTTTGTTCCATTTTTTCCAAATTTGTCCACTCTCATTTTGTAATTTCTTGTGGATTACTCATCTTATACTTCTATCCTTTATTCTTTGTGATTTTCCATTTCATTGTTGTTTTCATATATTCTGTATTTGAAAAATTTAGGTTCTGGAACTCCTATGGGAATAAATTTGTTTGGATTTTGTTGTTGATTATCCCTGCTAATTCAAACTCGACAAATGTCCATATAGTCAAAGCTATGGTTTTTCCAGTAGTCATGTATGGATGTGAGAGTTGGACCATAAAGAAGGCTGAGTGCTGAAGAATTGATGTTTTTGAACTGTGATGCTAGAGAAGACTCTTGAGAGTCACTTGGCCAGCAAGGAGATCAAACCAGTCAATCCTAAAGGAAATCAATCCTGAATATTTGTTGGAAGGACTGATGATGAAGCTGAAGCTCCAATACTTTGGCCACCTGATGTGAAGAGCCAACTCATTGGAAAAGACCCTGATGCCTGTAAAGATTGTGGGCAGGAAAAGAAGGGAAAAACAGAGGATGAGATGGTTGGATGGCATCATCAACTCAATGGACATGAGTTTGAGCAAACTTCAGGAGATAGTGAAGGACAGGGAAGCCTGGCATGCTGCAGTCCACGGAGTCTCATAGAGTCAGATATGTCTGAACAACTGAATAATAACAACAAAACTCTTAACTCATCACGGTTCATTTTATTTTGATTTTGTGATCTTCATTTATAAGCTTAGAATTATTATATTTTTCTTAGTATATTCTGAATGCCAAAGTGGAATTGTGTTTAATTTTCCGGAGGGCCATGGGGTGCTACTGACTTGAAACATTTTCATTTTTATCATCTATCCAAGGGACTCCACTTCACTCAGGATTCTCATTTCAAATATGCCTTTTCCTACTTTCAGTGTAGTTTTCAGCATTTATCGTTAGGGCTCCCAAGTTATTTTCATGCATTTTCTGCTCACTCTGTTTACAGCCTGCTTTTTCTCAATATGTTGGTAATTTCTTTATTCTATGTGTATGATACAAAAAATGTTATACTTAATGCAGAATCTATTTTTTTCTGAATTAAGAGCACTTATTCAAATAATTTAATTTGCCATATTGCTAGAAGCAATGACATCTGATAGCTTCTTTAAAATTGAATTTATACAGAAAAATAAAGGATATGTGCCTTTAAATTTTGTTCCATATTACCAATTGCCTTACAAAAAATGTTTAATCAATTTATACTCTCAATGACAATGAATGAGAGCAATCACTATCTCCTACCATGGTCAACAATGGATATTGTTCATCTTTTTATTTTCTATTACAGATATGCATGTATGTGGCTTGTTACCATAGGGAAGAGAGAAATTAGGATACATAGACACAAGATGTTTCCTCTTCACCTAAAGGACAGTAAACAAGGATTCTATAATCCTCTATGGTGAAGTGACCTGCTCAGGGCCTCCTGTGAATAAATGAAGATCTTGGAGGCTTCCTTATGATTTTGAGATAGGAAGAATGGTAGTTATCCTTTGGCCTGGAAAAACACTGTATGACAAAGTGAAAATCATGCACACTCTCAACTACACTCTCCCTCTGGCACGGTGACCTTGAAGAAATTGTATCTGTTTAACACTAATTCCCAGCTTGGACAGAAAATGGGGAAAATATATATTCTGCTTCACAGTCTGAATTCATAAGTGTAGTCTAAGATCTTTAGAAAGGGGTTACATAAATAAAGTGTATCATTTGAATGCAATTTCAGTGTAAGTTCAGAAATTCTGAGAATAAAACTTATCAAAATATTTCTATTGTCAGCATATTTTAAATTCTCTTAATTTGAGTGTTTAGTTTAGCAACTGACCCAATAAAATCATTGCCTTAATTCGTTCATAACTAACCTGGTACAATGGGAAAAATTAGAGAAAAACCTTATGAATAAAATCTGATTATCATATCCCTCTAAGAGCCCTAGGCCCCAGGTTCTATTAGAAAGACAGTTGAAGTGCACAGATGTTCTGACATGGGGTTTGTAGTTTAAACCAAACTTAACAAGGCGACTGATGGCAATCCCAGCATATATCTGAAATTCCTTTCAATAAGTATACCTTCCAGCACACTTTCATGCTGAGGCATTATACTTAGAGAAAAAAAAAAAAAAAAAAGACTTCACAACAACCAATCAAGAGTCATTTAGTATTTGAGAGATAACATGAACTGACATTTCTATTAGCATAAGAGTGTTTTAAAATGTCAGGGAGACCACAGTGTGACTATTAATACTGCATTAAGTCCAATTATATTTCTTAGTTTGAAAAATCAGTTTCTAAAATAATAGTATTCAAAGTCTTCCTCAAAATTGTGCTATTCAAATAAGTAGGCATTGCTTTCAATTTGATTGGCCAAAATTTAAACTAATACACATTTCCAGAGGTCATGCATTACTTTTTATTTAATTATGATAGCAAATGACACATTTGTATCTTATTTTAATCTCTGTGTTTACTCAAGTTTAAGATCAACTAACACAATTATAAATGACCTTGGTCTTTTCAGCTGAAAATTGCTATCTGAGCAAAATGAAAAGCATAGTTGTTTTTTTTATTTGCCAATATTTTAAATATATGCTCTCTTAGAGGAAAAAACTTTATACACATTTACACATATATTAATGCTAGTCCAAATATATGTAAGTTTAAAAATGAAACTCAGCCATTTAGCCATCATCCTTTATTGGCAATAATCAAGACTCATCCACCCTGTCTCTTAACCTAGTACTACATGATTTGGCTTCTCTTGGTCATTTTAAACTATATATAGACAATGATTTGCAATCTCAGATGGTGTAGAAAAATGACAATTCTTTGACATAGGTAAGAGAGTTTGAATCTTCTCGAATATTGAAGCTTCATGATGTTTTGCAGCATTAGACAGCTGCTAAATCAGAGGTGAAGGAGACAAAGCCAGAGAAGCAGGTAGTAAATAAGGGAGATATGATGAAGCAGCCTGCCTGTGCCTGGTGGAGTTCAGTAAAAGGTTGACCCCATGCCAGAGGCAATGAAATGTCTTTCTATACATACAGCAAACACAAAAATACTTTTATCTTTACTTCTTAACAAAACAAGCAAACAAACAAATAGATAAGGTGGATTTTGCGGCAAAAAGAGAAACTCTTTTAACAATATACAAGGTGGCTTGGAAGGAATCACAGATCAGATTAATACATGGGCATCCCATCTCTGGAGAACAAGGTTTAATTCCAGCTCCTATCACAAATGAAATGAGATTGATGATCTGTAGTAAGCAGTAATGCATGACACACCAAACTGCTCCTTGGCAGAGAAAATCAAGAGTGTTTCATCTAGAACAAAGTTAATCCTATTTTCTAGAAAATAACTCATAATGCAATTCCTTTAGGTATCTGGGAAGAAAAATTGCTTACAAGTAGTGAGCATTGTTGATTGCAAGATATAGGAACCAATTGCCCTCCATCTCATTATTCTATTTGATCGGTTGATTGAAAGGAGTTTCAAGCACCAGGATTATAACCTTTCACATTTTTATTAGCAACAGACAATATTTGTGTGCTACTAATCCATGTTCCATCTCCAAAATAGATATCTACGAACTAGGAGAAAATTGTCCAAGGGTGTATTTTGTCACCAACATATCACCATGTGACTCATCTGAGCTTGAGGGCACATATTATTGATTTTCAAGGCTCATGGAGGAAATTTCATATGTAATGTAATATATTTTTGAGGTATACATCTGGCTACCAACTTCACAGTTATAATTTCTACCAACTGCTCTGTGCTATCACTTCACAGCTACTTATCCTTTGAAAATAATGTAATAATATTTCTCATGGCTGACTTCCTTACATGTAGACTAAATAATTTACTAAAGAAAGCATTGTTTGTGGCCTCCAGCCATTCTGTTTCCAATCCCTCTTTCTAGACTATTCCAGTAAGCTATGTGATTTTTAAAGAATCATTGCATTCCTGTGTAAGTTTCGTCATTTGAGTCCAGACACTAAATCACAATGATAAAATCCTTCAAAGACTTCAGGGATTAACCACATTTCCTGTTTTAACACCAGAATGCTGTGAGGACTTGTGATTTAAAGCTTGCATTAATACAAAAGCTTCTCTGACCAGTCGTTTTATCCCAAAAGACATGAAACATATTTGTTTGTTCACTGAGCCATCATAGCCTTGACATGTAGATCTGCAAAAAATCAGAGTCTGTTAAAATGATTTTCTTTTGCCAACTGTCTGTATTCTTAAAGTGACTCTGTGTATGTCAAACTCTATTTTAAAAGAAAAAAAAATTGCAACACTGGATGTTGATTGGGTTAATTAAATTGTATAAATAGGAAACATTGATGTCATTAGTGAAAATACTGAATGAAAAATTTAAGTTCAATAATAAAGTAGAAAACCCTTTCTCTAATGAGTATGGCCACAAAAAACTATGAAAGAACACTTAAGCACTGCTTTGCATTTCAGGAACATTCAAGATGATATACATCCATTGTTTCACTGAATCCTCACAGCAACACTGTGGGTAGATATTTTTCAGGTGGGGAAATGAATTCATACTGCTGAAACAACTTGCCAATGTTACATACAAGTGATAGAACTAGAATTTCAAGGTATGACTGATCTGCAAAGCCATGATTTTCTGTACATTTACAGCATGTTACACTACTACAATAATTAGGGTATAGGTTAAACTGCTGTAACAGGGAGACCCCCAAAACAGTGGCACACATAAAATATTTATTTGTTTATTAAATAAGTTTACTTTTCTCCCCCATAATGGTCTTGAAGTTCTCTGCTAGATTTTCAACTCTGTTCCACCGAATCATTCATGGTCACAAATTCCTCCTCTCTACTCATCCATCATTTAGGGTGTTGTTCTTATCTGTATCGTCAAAGTTGGGTTGCTTCCATGTTCATAATCCATAATAATCTGCATGTGTGACAAGTTGTTTCAGTCGTGTCTATTTTCAACCCTATGGATGGTAGCCTGCCAGGCTCCTCTGTCCACGAGGAAACTCCAAGCAAGAGTACTGGAGTGAGTTGCCATACTCTCCTCCAGGGGATCTTCCTGTCCCAGGAACTAAACCCACTTCTCATGTCTCCTGCATTGGCATGCAGGTTCTTTACCACTAGCACCACCTGGGAAACCCATTATATCATACAGAAAGAAGCAAAAAATAAAATATTAAAAATATAAAGAAAGTAACATGGCTTTCAAGTGGATATGGTCCAGCTTTTGTATCCATCTACTTCATTTCCCATATCATTGGCCCAAACTTAATTCTGTACCTCCTGGTGCAGAAAAGTGGGAAATATCTTCTTAAGCTTGGTGGCTATGTATCTGTAAAATAAAGGGAGAATGGATTTGGAGGAAAAATTGGTAGAGGATCACCATTAAAGATTGTACAGAGGTGTCAGGTTATGCTCTGTGTGATGAAGGGGCTCCATGAGAGAGTTGAGAATGCAGAGTAAGTATAGAGCATGCTCAGATGAAGATGTGGTGAGAGGAATATACTGTGGCCCCCAAAATGAATGTTTGATGAATGAACATTTGGGTTTTGAGGCATATTTTACCTGACTTACTTCTTGAATGAGAAGAAGTCAATTATTTAGAATAAATTGTAATATGATATGTTACAAATACAGACTGCATATAAAATAGTAAGACATTTGGGCTATAATTAATATTTATTGCATTCTGATCTTAATGTACTATCAATAAACTTTAAAAATTATTTATTACATAAAGTAAAAGGTAATAGATAAAACAGGTTTGACAAATATTGTTGATTCTGGGAGTTGAGTGTGAAAACAGTCACTATACAATGTTTTCTGTTTTTATGTTTGAAAATTTTCATAATAAAAATTTAAAAACAGATTATTAAGGAAAGAACCAAGAGGAAAAGGGTCAACAATACCAATGTGAATACAGACTGATGAGTGAAAGCAAAGAATAGAAGTGAAAGTCAAACCACTTTGTTTTCTAAAATGATTCTGTGTAGCTGTTTCAGATGGTGTACATTCACAGTAATAACCTAGTATTTAGACCACATCATAGCAACTTTAATTCCAATGCCATTGTCCTTTTAGTGTCTTTCAGGTAGAATGTTTTCTAGTGTGTTTCTACTCTTCTCCCCACAACTTTCCTCATTACTATAACTTAAATTGATTTCTCCATCCTCTTAACTATTTCTCCATCTTCAGTAATGATAGACTACAATACTCATCTTTGTGCTTCATCAGATTTGCCAGATATTGTTATTCAGTGTCTTGTAGTCTTAGAAACTTAATGTCAAAATATTCCTTATAAAATTGGCAGTAGAATTTTAAAAGACAACTCTATATTAGACAAAATTTATATTTACTCAGTTTGTTCTTATCACTATATTGTTTTTGAAAGAATAAGATTTGTCACTCTTACTGTTTATATTGGATAAGGAAATGGTAGCCCATTCCAGTACTCCTTCCCGGAGCATTCCATGGACAGAGGCTCTGGGCAGGCTACAAGGTAACTCAACTTCTCCATGTTTCATGGAGAGGCTGCAAAAGAAGTAATGATGCTTACCGTGTACGATCTTATGGGTAAAAAGTGGGACATCTAAACCTAAGGCATTTTTCAGAGTGATTGGCATATCTTAAGTGCTTTATAAATTTCAGTTCTCTATTCTCCTGCCTCTAGACATGATATAAGGAACAGGTGTTGATTCCAACAACTTATTTTAAGTGTTTTTAACAACTTTATTGATATATATTTTAATATCATGAAAACCATCCATTTCAGGTATATAGTTCAATGATTTTTACAAACTTTACCAACTGACACAATCATCATGATTGTAATTCATGATCTAAAATTAATTTTGGAATATGTTCATCCCCCCAATAACATTCTTTATGTCAGTATGCTTTATCATCCTTAAATATACTTTTCTTTTATTGGATATTGTTTGAATAAGACTTACAGACTTCTAGTTCAAACTCCTAACATCTTATCAAATTACATTGAGCCTTTCAATGCTACTACCTTAACTGGTCCCCAGGTTATTGCTGTGCTTCTTGTGTTGTTATAATGCACAATAAATTTGAACCAGAATAACTTTGGCAACAGAGTCTCTAACAGTGATGATGTCCCACAACTAAGTACCTAAGTAAAGATCTTCAATTCACAGCAACACAGAATATATGCCTTTCTTTTGGCTTTTCTCTTATGTTAACACCTATAGTGTGTAGTAACTATTAGTCTCTTTTTACCTTTCCAGTCAGTGAGAATCTGGTATGATGCAATAAGATTGATTATTTATATTTATGTTTACTTTAGTCAGAGTCCACAGAAGTTTCTTGTTGATTAAATGCTTCCTATTACTATTATTAATTAATTCAGTGCTTATTATATGCCAGGAATCACACAAATACTTGTTATTCTTCATTTCACTTGATCTTTACAATAACCCTATTAAATAGCCATTACTATCTTTATTATTTCTTTTATAGAATAGGCCTCTTTTATTTGAGAATAAAAAAAAAACCCTTCCATTGCTTTTTGAATTTTCCCAAATTCAGTGTAGTCTCATATATTGATCATCTATGACTGTTACAATAAAATTTCCCAGTATGTCAATACTATAATATGGAGCCAGTCTCCCAAGATGGCTCCCAATGAGCTTTACCTACTGGTATTTATTCAGCCTTTCTGTAGCTCTCTCCCACTCTGAATCAGGGTTGGTCTGTGTGATCAGGAGAAACTGGTATAGGTAGTACTGTTACTGTATGGCCTTCAAGGCTAGATTATAAAAGACACTGTTGCTTTGCCTTCTCTCTTTATTTTTTTAATTTTTAAAAATAAATTTATTCATTTTAATTGGAGGCTAATTACTTTATAATATTGTAGTGGTTTTGCCATACATTGACATGAATCCACCATGGGTGTACATGTGTTCCCCATCCTGAATGCCCCTGGCACCTCCCTCCCCATCCCATCCCTCTGGGTCATCCCAGTGCACCAGCCCCGAGCACCCTGTCACATGCATCGAACCTGGACTGGCGATCTGTTTCACATAGGATAATATACATGTTTCAATGCCATTCTCCCAAATCATCCCACCCTCACCCTCTCACACAGAGTCCAAAAGACTGTTCTATACATCTGTATCTCTTTTGCTGTCTCACATATAGGGTTATCATTACTATCTTTTGAAATTGAATATATATCCGTTAGTATGCTGTATTGATGGTTTTCTTTCTGGCTTACTTCACTCTGTATAATAGGCTCCAGTTTCATCCACCTCATTAGGACTGATTCAAATGTATTCTTTTTAATGGCTGAGTAATATTCCACTGTGTACATGTACCACAGCTTTCTTATCCATTCATCTGCTGATGGACATCTAGGTTGTTCCCATGTCCTTGCTATTATAAACAGTGGTGCGATGAACATTGGGGTACACGTGTCTCTTTCAATTCTGGTTTCCTCAGTGAGTATGCCCAGCAGTGGGATTGCCGAGTCATATGGCAGTTCTATTTCCAGTTTTTTAAGGAATCTCCACAATGTTCTCCATAGTGGCTGTACTAGTTTGGATTCCCACCAACAGTGTAAGAAGATTCCCTTTTCCACACACCCTCTCCAGCATTTATTGTTTGTAGACTTTTGGACAACAGCCATTCTGACTGGCATGAAATGGTACCTCATTATGGTTTCAACTTGCATTTCTCTGATAATGAGTGATGTTGAGCATCTTTTCATGTGTTTGTTAGCCATCTGTATGTCTTCTTTGGAGAAATGCTTGCTTAGTTCTTTGGCCCATTTTTTGATTGGGTTCATTTATTTTTCTGGAATTGAGCTGTATGAGCTGCTTGTGTAATTTTGAGATTAATTCTTTGTCAGTTGCTTCGTTTGCTATTATTTTCTCACATTCTGAAGGCTGTCTTTTCACCTTGCTTATAGTTTCCTTCATTGTGGAAAAGCTTTTAAGTTTAATTAGGTCCTATTTGTTTATTTTTGCTTTTATTTCCATTACTCTCGGAGGTGGGTCATAGAGAATCCTGCTGTGATTTATTTCTGAGAGTGTTTTGCCTATGTTTTCCTCTAGGAGTTTTAGAGTTTCTGGTCTTACATTTAGATCTTTAATCCATTTTGAGTTTATTTTTGTATATGGTATTAAACAGTGTTCTAATTTCATACTTTTACAAGTGGTTGACCCGTTTTCCAAGCACCACTTGTTAAAAGATTGTCTTTTCTCCATTGTATATTCTTGCCTCCTATGTCAAAGATAAGGGTCCATAGGTGCGTGGATTTTTCTCTGGACTTTCTATTTTGTTACAATGATCTATATTCCTGTCTTTGTGCCAGTACCACACTGCCTTGATGACTGTAGCTCTGTAGTAAAGCCTGATGTCAGGCAGGTTGATTCCTCCGCTTCCATTCTTTTTTCTTTGGCTATTCGAGGTTTTTTGCATTTCCATACAAATTGTGGAACTATTTCTTCTAGGTCTCTGAAAAATACCGTTGGTCGCTTGACAGGGATTGCATTGAATATATAGATTGATTTGGATAGTATACTCATTTTCACTCTGTTGATTCTTCCAATCCATGAACATGGTATATTTCTCCATCTATTTGTATTCTCTTTGATTTCTTTCACAAGTGTTTTGTAGTTTTATATATATAGGTCTTTTGTTTCCTTAGGTAGATATATTCTGAAGTATTTTATTATTTTCATTGCAATGGTGAATGAAATTGTTTCCTTAATTTCTCTTTCTGTTTTCTTATTGTTAGTGTACAGGAATGCAAGGAATTTCTCTGTGGTAATTTTATATCCTACAACTTTACTATATTCATTGATTAGCTCTAGTAATTTTCAGGTGGAGTCTTTAGGGTTTTCTATATAGAGGATCATGTCATCTGCAAGCAGTGAGAGTTTTACTTCTTTTCCAATCTGGATTCCTTTTATTTCTTTTTCTGCTCTGATTGCTGTGGACAAAACTTCCAAAACTATGTTGAATAGTAGTGGTGAGATTGGGCACCCTTGTCTTGTTCCTGACTTTAGGGGAAACACTTTCAATTTTTCACCATTGAGGATAATGTTTGCTGTGGGTTTGTCATATATAGCTTTTATTATGTTGAGATATGTTCCTTCTAGGCCTGTCTTCTGGAGGGTTTTTATCATACATGGATGTTGAATTTTGTCAAAGTCTTTCTCTACATCTATTGAGATAATCATATGGTTTTTATCTTTTAATTTTTAATGTGGTGTATTATGTTGATTAATTTGTGGATATTGAAGAATATTTGCATCCCTGAGATAAAGCCCACTTGGTCATGATGTATGATCTTTTTAATATACTGTTGGATTCTGTTTGCTAGAATTTTGTTAAGGACTTTTGCATCTATGTTCATCAGTGATATTGGCCTGTAGTATTCCTTTTTTTGTGGCATCCTTGTCTGGTTTTGGTATTGGGGTGGTAGTGGCCTCATAGAATGAGTTTGGAAGTTTACTTTCCTCTGCAATTTTCTGGAAAGGTTTGAGTAGGATAGGTATTCAGTTCAGTTTAGTCACTCAGTAGTGTCCGACTCTTCACGACCCCATGAATCACAGCACGCCAGGCCTCCCTGTCCAGTACCAACTCCCAGAGTTTACCCAAACCCATGTCCACTGAGTGGGTGTTGCAGTCCAGCCATCTCGCTCTGTCATCCCCTTCTCCTCCTGCCCCCAATCCCTCCCAACATTAGGGCCTTTGCCAATAAGTCAACTCTTCGCATGAGGTGGCCAAAGTATTGGAGTTTCAGCTTCAATATCAGTCCTTCCAATGAACACCCAGGACTGATCTCCTTTAGGAAGGACTGGTTGGATCTCCTTGCAGTTCAAGGGACTCTCAAGAGTCTTCTCCAACGCCACAGTCCAAAAACATCAATTCTTTGGTGCTCAGCTTTCTTCACCATCCAACTCTCACATCCATACATGACCACAGGAAAAACCATAGCCTTGACTAGACGGACCTTTGGTGGCAAAGTAATGTCTCTGCTTTTAAATATGCCATCTACGTTAGTCGCAACTTTCCTTCCAAGAGTAAGCTTCTTTTAATTTCATGGCTGCAATCACCATCTGCAGTGATTTTGGAGCCCAGAAAAATTAAGTCTGACACTGTTTACACTATTTCCTCCTCTATTTCCCATGAAATGATGGGAACTGGTGCCATGATCTTAGTTTTCTGAATGTTAAGCTTTAAGCCAACTTTTTCACTCTCCTCCTTCATCTTCATCAAGAGGCTTTTTATTTCCTCTTCAGTTTCTGCCATAAGGGTGGTGTTGTCTGCATAGCTGAGGTTATTGATATTTCTCCTGGCAATCTTGATTCCAGCTTGTGATTCTTTCAGCCCAGCATTTCTCATAATGTACTCTGCATATAAGTTAAATAAGCAAGGTGACAATATACAGCTTTGACGTACTCCTTTTCCTATTTGGAACCAGTGTGTTGTTCCATGTCCAGTTCTAACTGTTGCTTCCTGACCTGCATATAGGTTTCTCAAGAGACAGGTCAGATGGTCTGGTATTCCCATCCCTTTAAGAGTTTTCCACAGTTTATTGTGATCCACACAGTCAGAGCTTTTGGCATAGTCAATAAAGCAGAAATAAATGTTTTTCTGGAACTTTCTTGCTTTATCTATGACCCAGCGAATGTTGGCAATTTGATTTTTGGTTCTTTTCTAAAACCAGCTTGAATATCTGAAAGTTCACAGTTCACGTATTGCTGAAGGCTGGCGTGGAGAATTTTGAGCATTACTTTACTAGTGTGTGAGATCAGTGCACTTGCACAGTAGTTCGAGCATTCCTTGGCATAGCACTTCTCTAAATTTTTCATAGAATTCAGATGTGAAGCTGTCTGGTCCTGGGCTTTTGTTTGCTGGAAGATTTCTGATTACAGTTTCAATTTCTGTGCTTGTGGTGGGTCTGTTAAGATTTTCAATTTCTTCCTGGTTCAGTTTTGGAAAGTTCCACTTTGTCTCCAAGTTGTCCATTTTATTGGCATATGGTTGCTGATAGTAGTCTCTTATGATCCTTTGTATTTCTGTGTTGTCTGTTGTGATTTCTCCATTTTCATTTCTAATTTTGTTGATTTGATTCTTCTCCCATTGTTTCTTGATGAGTCTGGCTAATGGTTTGTCAATTTTATTTTTTATTCTCAAAGAACCAGCTTTTAGCTTTTTTTTTTTTTTTTTGCTATGGTCTCTTTTGTTTCTTTTGCATTTACATCTGCCCTAATTTTTAAGATTTCTTTCCTTCTACTAATCCTGGGGTTCTTCATTTCTTCTTTTTTTAGTTGCTTTAGATGTAGAGTTAGGTTATTTATTTGACTTTTTTTTTCTTTCTTGAGGTAAGCCTGTATTGCTATGAACCTTCCCCTTCACACTGCTTTTACAGTGTCCCACAGGGTTTTGGTTGTTGAGTTTTAATTTTCATCTTTTTCTATATATATTTTGATTTTTTTAAATTTCTTCTCTGATTTGTTGGCTATTCAGCAGCGTGTTGTTCAGCCTCCATATGTTGGGATTTTCAATAGTTTTTCTCCTGTAATTGACATCTAATTTTACTGCATTGTGGTCAGAAAAGATGCTTGGAATGATTTATATTTTTTTGAATTTATTAAGGCTGGGCTTATGGCCCAGGATGTGATCTATCCTACAGAAGGTTCCGTGTGCACTTGAGAAAAAGGTGAAATTCATTGTTTTGGAGTGAATTGTCCTATAGATATCAATTAGGTCTAACTGGTCTATTTTATCATTTAAAGTTTGTGTTTCCTTGTTAATTGTTTTTTTAGTTGATCTATTCATAAGTGTGACTGTGGTATTAAAGTCTCCCACTATAATTGTGTTATTGTTAATTTCCCCTTTCATACTTGTAAGCATTTGCCTTACATATTGTGGTGCTTCTATGTTGGGTGCATATATATTTATAATTGTTACATCTTCTTGGATTGATCCTGCCTTTGTTTAAAAGTCTATTTTATCTGATATGAGTATTGCTACTCCTGCTTTCTTTTGTCTCTATTTGAGTGCAATAACTTTTTCCATCCTGCACTTTCAGTCTGTGTATGTTCCTTGTTTCGAAGTAAGTCTCTTGTAGACAACGTATATAGCATTCTTATTTTTGTATCCATTCAGCCAGTCTTCGTCTTTTGGTTGGGACATTCAACTCATTTACATTTAAGGTAATTATTGATAAGTATGATGCCATTGCAATTTACTTTATTGTGTTGGGTTCGAGTTTATACACCCTTTCTGTGTTTCCTGTCTAGAGAAGATCCTTTAGCATTTGTGGGAGAGCTGGTTTGGTGGTGCTGAATTCTCTCAGCTTTTGCTTGTCTCTAAAGCTTTTGATTTCTCCTTCGTATTTGAATGAGATCCTTGCTGGGTACAATAATCTGGCTTGTAAGTTTTTCTCTTTCATCACTTTAAATATGTCTTGCCATTCCCTTCTGGTCTGAAGAGTATCCATTGAAAGATCAGCTGTTATCCTTATGGGAATCCCCTTGTGGGTTATTAGTTGTTTTTCCCTTGCTGCCTTTAAAATTTGTTCATTGTGTTTGATCTTTGTTAATTTGATTAATATGTGTCTTGTGGTGTTTTGCCTTGGGTTTGTTCTGTTTGGGACTCTATGGGTTTCTTGGACTTGGGTAACTTTTTCCTTCCCCATTTTAGGAAAGTTTTCAACTATTGTCTCCTAACATATTTTCTCATGGTATTTATTTTTGTCTTCTTCTGTGACTCCTATGATTCGAATGTTGGGGCATTTAACATTGTTCCAGAGGTCTCTGAGGTTGTCCTCATTTCTTTTAATTCTTTTTTATTTTTTCCTCTCTGCTTCATTTATTTCTACCATTCTATCTTCTGCCTCACTTATCCTATCTTCTGCCTCTGTTATTCTACTGTTGGTTCCCTCTAGAGTGTTTTTTATTTCATTTATTGCATTATTCATTGCATATTGACTCTCTTTTATCTCTTCTAAGTCCTTGTTAAACATGGCTTGCATCTTTTCAATCCTTGTCTCCAGGCAATTTATCTGTAACTCCATTTTGTTTTTAAGATTTTGGATAATTTTCACTATTATTATTCTGAATTCTTTTTCAGGTAGATTCCCTATCTTTTCCTCTTGTTTGGTTTGGTTTTATCCTTTTCCTTTATTTGCTGGGTATTTCTCTGCCTTTTCATCTTGTTTAGATTGCTCTGTTTGGAGTGACCTTTCCAGATTCTGGAAGTTTGTGGTTCCTCTTTATTGTAGAGGTTCCTCACTGTATGTGGGGTTGCATGGGTGGCTTGTCAAGGTTTCCTGGTTAGGGAAGCTTGTGTCAGTGTTCTGGTGGGTAGAGCTGGATTTCTGTCTGGTGTGCAATGAAGTGTCCAGTAGAGAGTTTTGAGATGTCAGTGGGTTTGGAGTGACTTTGGTCAGCCTGTATATTGAAGATCAGGGCTATGTTCCTGTGTTGCTGGAGAATTTGTGTGGTATGTCTTGCTTTGGAACTGGTATCTTGGCTCTTGGGTGGTGCTTGGTTTCAGTGTAGGTATGGAGGTTTTTGGATGAGCTCTTATCAATTAATGTTCTCTGGAGTAGGGGGTTCTCTGGTGTTCTCAGGTTTTGAACTTAAGCCTCATGCTTTTGAATTACAGTCTTATTTTTACAGTAGTCTCAAGATTTCTCCATCTATACAGCACCAATGATAAAACATCTAGGTTAATGATGAAAACTTTCTCCACAGTGAGGGACACCTGCAGAGGTACACAGAGTTACATAGAGAAGAGAAGAAGGAGGAGGGAGATAGAGGTGACCAGGAGAAGAAGATCAGTTCAGTTCAGCCATTCAGTTGTGTCTGACTCTTTGCGACCCCATGAACTGCAGCACGCCTGTCCTCCCTGTCCACCACCAACTCCCAGAGTTCACCCAAACTCATGTGCATTGAGTCGGTGATGCCATCCAGCCATCTCATCCTCTGTCGTCCCCTTCTCCTGCCCCCAATCCCTCCCACCATTAGAGTCTTTTCCAATGAGTCAGCTCTTCACATGAGGTAGACAAAGTATTGGAGTTTCAGCCTCAGCACCTGTCCTCCCAATGAACACCTAGGACTGGTCTCCTTTAGGATGGACTGGTTGGATCTCCTTGCAGTCCAAGGGACTCTAAAGAGTCTTCTCCAATAACACCGTTCAAAAGCATTAATTCTTCGGTGCTCAGCTTTCTTTACAGCCCAACTCTCACATCCATACATGACCACTGGAAAAACCATAGCCTTGACTAGACAGACCTTTGTTGGCAAAGTAATATCTCTGCTTTTTAATATGTTATCTAGGTGGGTTATAAATTTCCTTCCAAAGAGTAAGCGTCTTTTAATTTCATGGCTGCAATCACCATCTGCAGTGATTTTGGAGCCCAAAAGAATTAAGTCTGACACTGTTTCCACTGTTTCCCCATCTATTTCCCATGAAGTGATGGGACCAGATCCCTTGATCTTAGTTTTCTGAATGTTGAGCTTTAAGCCAACTTTTCCTCTCCTCTTTCACTTTCATCAAGAGGCTTTTTAGTTCCTCTTCACTTTCTGTATTAAGTGTGGTGTCATCTGCATATCTGAGGTTATTGATATTTCTCCTGGCAATCTTGATTCCAGCTTGTGTTTCTTCCAGTCCAGCATTTCTCATCATGTATTCTGCATAAAAGTTAAATAAGCAGGGTGACAATATACAGCCTTTTCCTATTTGGAACCTGTCCGGTGTTCCATGTCCAGTTTTAACTGTTGCATCCTGACCTGCATATAGGTTTCTCAAGAGGCAGATGAGGTGGTCTGGTAGTCCCCTCTCTTTCAGAATTTTCCACAGTTTATTGTGATCCACATGGTCAAAGGCTTTGGCATAGTCAATAAAGCAGGAATAGATGTTTTCTGAAACTCTCTTGCTTTTTCGGCAATCCAGTGGATGTTAGCAATTTGATGTCTGGTTCTTCTGCATTTTCTAAAACCAGCTTGAACATCTGGAAGTTCATGGTTCACATATTGCTGAAGCCTGGTTTGGAGAATTTTTAGCATTACTTTATTAGTGTGTGAGACGGGTGCAATTGTGCGGTAGTTTGAGCATTCTTTGGCATTGCCTTTCTTTGGGACTGGAATGAAAACTGATCTTTTCCAGTCCTCTGGCCACTGCTGAGTTTTCCAAATTTGCTGACATATTGAGTTCAGCACTTTCACAGCATCATCTTTCAGGATTTGTAGTAGCTCAACTGGAATTCCATCACCTCCACAAGCTTTGTTCATAGTGATGCTTTTTAAGGCCCACTTGACTTCACATCCCAGGATATCTGGCTCTAGGTGAGTGATCACAGAATAGTGATTATCTGGGTCATGAAAATCTTTTTTGTTCAGTTCTTCTGTGTATTCTTGCCACCTCTTCTTAATATCTTCTGCTTCTGTTAGGTCCATACCATTTCTGTCCTTTATCGAGCCCATCTTTGCATGAAATGTTCCCTTGGTATCTCTAATTTTCTTGAAGAGATCTCTAGTCTTTCCCATTCTGTTGTTTTCCTCTATTTCTTTGCATTGATCACTGAGGAAGGCTTTCTTATCTCTCCTTGCTATTTTTGGAACTCTGCATTCAGATGCTTATATCTTTTCTTTTTCCTTTGCTTTTCACTTCTCTTCCTTTCACAGCTATTTGTAAGGCCTCCCCAGACAGCCATTTTGCTTTTTTGCATTTCTTTTCCTTGAGGATGATCTTGATTCCTGTCTCCTGTGGAATGTCATGAACCTCTGTCCACAGTTCATCAGGCACTCTGTCTATGAGTTCTAGTCCCTTAAATCTATTTCTAACCTCCACTGTATAATCATAAGGAATTTGATTTAGGTCATACCTGGATGGCCTAGTGGTTTTTCCTACTTTCTTCAATTTAAGTTTGAATTTGGCAATAAGCTGTTCATGATCTGAGCCACAGTCCACTCCCCGCCTTGATTTTGCTGACTGTATAGAGCTTCTTCATCTTTGGCTGCAAAGAATAAAATCAATCTGATTTCAGTGTTGACTATCTGGTGATGTCCATGCGTAGAGTCTTCTCTTGTGTTGTTGGAAGAGGGTGTTTGCTATAACCAGTGCATTCTTGGGCAAAACTCTATTAGATTTTGCCCTGCTACATTCCATATTCCAAAGCCTAATTTGCCTGTTACTCCAGGTGTTTCTTGACTTCCTATTTTTGCATTGCAGTCCCCTATAATGAAAAGGACATTTTTTTTGGGTGTTAGTTGTTACCTTGTTAGTTGTTACCTTGTTAGTACGAGGTCTTGTAGGTCTTCAAAGAACCGTTCAACTTCAGGCTCTTCAGCATTACTGGTTGGAGCATAGGCTTGGGTCACCATGATATTGAATGGTTTACCTTAGAAATGAACAGAGATCATTCTGTCGTTTTTGAGATTACATCCAAGTACTGCATTTCGGACTCTTTTGTTGACCATGATGGCCACTCCATTTCTTCTAAGGGATTCCTGCCCACAGTAGTAGATATAATGGTCATCTGAGTTAAATTCACCCTTTCCAGTCCATTTTAGTTTGCTGATTCCTAGAACGTAGTCATTCACTCTTGCCATCTCCTGTTTTACCACTTCCAATTTGCCTTGATTCATGGACCTAACATTCCAGGTTCTTATGCATTATTACTCTTTATAGCATAAGACCTTGCTTCTATCACCAGTCACATCCACAATTGGGCATTGTTTTTGCTTTGGTTCCATCCCTTTATTCTTTCTGGAGTTATTTCTCCACTGATCTCCAGTAGAATATGGGGCACCTACCGACCTGGGGAGTTCCTCTCAGTATCTTATAATTTTCCTTTTCATACTGTTCATAGGGTTCTCAAGGCAAGAATACTGATGTGGTTTGCCATTCCCTTCTCCAGTGGGCCACATTCTGTCAGACCTCTCCACCATGACCCATCTGTCTTGGGTGGCCCCACATGGCATGGCTTAGTTTCATTGAGTTAGACAAGGCTGTGGTCCATGTGATCAGATTGGCTAGTTTTCTGTGATTATGCTTTCAGTGTGTGTGCCTTCCCACGTCTGAGGTCAGGGGCGGCCGCTGAGAGGAGCTACCCCACATCCCAAGTCAGGGGCTGCAGCTGAGATGAGCTACCCCACGTCTGAGTTCAGAGGTGACAGCTGAGGGGAGCTACCCCACACCTGAGGTCAGGGGCTGCAGTGAGAGGAGCTACCCCCACGTCCAAGGAATGGTGGAGCTGTGCTTTGCTGGAGCAGCCGTGAAGAGATACCCCAAGTCCAAGGTAAGAGAAACCCAAGTAAGATGGTAGGTGTTGTGAGAGGAGGAGAAGAGGGGGAATCAAAAGGGGAGAGAGCAAGCTAGCCAGTAATCAATTCCCTATGTGCCCTCCACAGTCTCGACCCCTCAGAGATGTTCATGGAGTTACACAGAGAAGAAAAGAGGGAGGAAGGAGGCAGAGGTTTCCAGGAGGAGAAAAGGGGGAATAAAAAGGAGAGAGACAGATCCAGCCAGTAATCATTTCCCTAAGTCTTCTCCACAGCCCGGAACAAACAAAGAGATTCACAGAGTTGGGTAGAGAAGAGAAAGTGTGGGAGGAGGTAGAGGTGACCTGGTGGAAAAAAAGGAGAGTCAAAAGGGGGAAAGAGCAATCAAGTCAGTAATTACACTCCTAAGTAAAAATGGGTACTGAAGATTGGGTTCTTAAAGGTACAACATTGATAACAAATACCAAAAAGCAATGATTAAAAATCTAGAGTAGAGATTAGACTCTCAAAAATACAATATTAAAAAAAAAAAACAAAGTCATAAACATTATAAAATATATCTATAAAGTTTGATTTAAAAATAGGGTCTTTTTTTTGTAAGGTAATAGATTATAAAAATGCAAATTAAAGGAGTAATAGAGTACTTAAAAATAAAAAAAATTAAAAATGACAATAGTAAAAATATATCTAGGAATTTCTCTGAAGCTGTTGCAGACAGTGTGGGGTCAGTTCAGTTTCAGATAGTTCCTTGATCCGGCTTATCCTTCTCAAGATCTATAGGCCCCTTCCAATGTAGTTGGTGCTAAACACAGGGTTTTAATCTTGCACCTGTCATTTCCAAAGCAGTTTCCTCTGTTTATTTTAGCTTCTTCTGTTTGCTGGTCTCTTGAGTGTTTAATTTCTGCACTGACACAAGGGGGTGAAGTTGGTGACTTATTTAGGCTCACTTGTTCAGTCGTGCTGTGGTGAGGGAGGAACACTGCAAACAAATATCACTGGCTTGTGTGGGGAGTGCTCACAGTGTTTCAGCTGCACTAGGTTTGCCCCTGCTCACGGCGTGTGTGCTTTCCTGGTCTACATTGCTCAGGCTCCAGTTTGCTCTGCCTGGGAACTGTCTGAGGTGGGCCCTGGGTTGTGTGCACTTTTGAGGTCTAAGCCAATCAGGTTATGGTTCTTGGGTATTTCATGAAGGCACAGACTGGGTTGGGCCTGCGTTTTGTGCCCTTCCCGGGTCCGAGAAGCTCAGGTGACCAGGTGCTTGGCGAACGCAGTCACCCCTAGGTGGGTGGTGTGTCTTATTGCCTCCCCCATCCCAGCCGCTCGGTTTTCTGGGTGTACAATGGGTGCGCCTTCTCAAGTGTGCCATGTCTCTTCTGAGGAGCTGATCTCTGGCTGCAGATGTCAACCTTCCAGAATCCCAAGAACTCTTGGTTAGTAATGGATCCTGTTTGAAGTTTGGTAGAGGATGCCTCTCTGGGGTAACAATTGCCCCTTTCAGGCTTTGGCAGCCCTCTACCCCCACCCCTATCCCTAGCTCCCACCCCCACCGCCGCCTGCTTGTCTCTGGTGGGGGATGGGCCAGCCCACAGCAGGCTAGCTCTCCTCTGGTATTTTCTCTGTCCATGTTCTTTGAGCAGGCCTGGCAGTGCCTCAGGTTAGGGCTTTTTGCAGGATAGTTCTCTCTCTCTCTCTCTTTTTTTTTTTTTCCTCTCTCTCTCTCTCTGGCTATCCCCCAGTTTGGGTTGCTATCTCACGTTAGTTCCCTCAGATAGCCCTCAAGGCATTCAGGCCAGGTCCTTACCATAAGCAATGCAGCCCATGCCTCCCTGTTCAGCCCCCACTCGCTGGTGGAGGCTGTGAGCACTGGGAGTCGCTGTTAGGCATGTAATCTGTGGGTTTTAACTATTTATCTATTTTTCCTCCCAGTTATGTTACCCTCTGAGATTCCAAGATTCCCCACAGACCCAGAGGTGAGAGTGTTTCCTGGTGTTTGGAAACCTCTTTTGAGACTCCCTTCCTGGGATGAATCTCCATCCCTACCTCTTTTGTCTCTCTTTTTATCTTTTGTATTTTGTCCTACCTCCTTTCAATGACATGGGCTGCCTTTCTGGGTTCCTGATGTCCTCTGCCAGCACTCAGAAGTTGTTTTGTGGAATTTTCTCAGCGTTCAAATGTCTATTTTTATTTTGAAGATGTGGAGATGTCTTTCTCATTTTACAGATAAAGAAATAGGTCTAGAAATATAAAATACTTTCTCAACATCACAAAAGTAAATAATAAAGCCTGACTTCAAAACTCTCTTAACTACTTTTCCAAGAGTAAAGATCATAAACTGCATTTTCAATAAATATCAACCATTATTATAATTTACAATTATTAGCCCATAAATATCCTGTGTGTGGTAGGCATTATTAATCCCATTTATTTGAGGAAACTGAGGGTCAGAGAGTTTAAGTGACTTGCTTAGTACACACAAGTGTGTGTATATTAGTCACTCAATCGTGTTTGACTCTTTTCAATTCCAGGGACTGTAGCCCACCAGGCTCCTCTGTCCATGGAATATACCAGGCAAGAACACTGGAGTAGATAACCATTCCCTTTTCCATGGGGTCTTCCCTACTCAGGGATCGAACTTGGGTGTCCTGCATTGCATGTAGATTCTTTACCGCCTGAGCCACCAGTGAAGTATTAAGTGGCAAATATAGGATTTAAACCAAGTATGCTTTTGGACGTCCCAGCTTCTGAGTTCAAATACTGTTCTGTTACTTATTAGCTGTTTGACCATGGGCACTTTATTCAAGCTTTCCACACCTCAGTTTTCTTATCTACCAGATGGGTAAAGATAGTAACAACTTAATAGATTATTGTGAAGATTAAATTAGTTAAGATATATAAAATACCCAGAACCAGGGTCTGATACTTAGTAAGTGCTATATAAAAACTAGTTATTATTAGTAGTAGCAGTAGTATCTATTATGTAAAATAATAGATACTACTATAGTAGTATCTATTATAGTAGTATACTATTATGCTAATAGTATAATAGTAGCATAATAGTATAATAGTACTATAATTATATATTATAATAGTACTATAATATATTATATAATTATATATTATAGTAGTACTATAATATATTATAATAGTACTATAATTATATATTATAATAGCATAATAGTAGTATCTATTATGCTAAACTACCTTTGGATCATGTATTATTTATCATATCAAGGGTACTGGTTTTCAGACTTACCACCTGCATAGTCCCATTTCATTGCAATAACTTCTTATAGATGTTTTCAAAGTTATATTTTTAGCATTACACAAAACCAATAAAAATTATTTTTAAAGATGTAGGACTGAGTTCCTTCACAATGTGCATCTGTGATGAATATGCTTTCCTATGTGACAAAAGTGTATGAGAACAGAAATTCACTCTCTTCTTTTGTGATAAGGGCCAAGTTTCCCCCTGTTCTCAAGAATCGCTATAGTCTTGGTCCTCACAAGTAGTGGAGAAATAAAGCCCTTGTCAAAGCTAATGAAGTGAGAGGTCTGTATCAATATTATCAGGAGTGAGCCCAAAAGGAAAAAGCCCAACACTCCTGGCCAGGGCAAATATCAGCTGGAGCCCTAGGGAAGCTTTTCACAAATTTCAAACACTACTTAGGGGGTTAGAGTTATTTCTGATAAATAGATTTTCTAGCTGATATCTCTTGAAAGTGAAAAGACTGGCTACAAAGCAAATATCAACCTAAAAAATAGTCGTGTTTCTCTTAAGCAGTGATTTGCAGGTGAATCCACCTGAATGGTTACAAACACTAACTACCTATTTTTTTTTTAAAGCCTAAGCTTTCATGAGCCATATGTTTTGTGTTCCAAAAATATGATTGTGATGAAAACTTATATGTAATTTTCCCATCCATTCATTTATGAAAGGTTTATAAAGTGCCTTCTATAAGCCGTTCACTTTATATCGATTCTTTGATACTGGAAATGTGTAATAACATGAAGCCAAAAAATGTCCTTACCTCTGCTATGACTCTGGAGATTCCCTCCATTTTACCTCTGATGTCACCCTGGAGATTTATCAGCTTCATTATAGATATATTCTGACTTAGTTCTGGATACAGACAATCAAATTAATATCCTTATGCCAAGATATCTTAGATCCTGCTATGATAGTAGAATGTTTGAAATTAATTTACTTAAGAGAAAATCAAAATCTTGTCTGTAATCAATTTAATAGAGGCAAATGACTAGTAAATACGTTGCTGCTGCTAAGTCGCTTCAGTCGTGTCCGACTCTGTGCAACCCCATAGACAGCGGCCTACCAGGCTCCCCCGTCCCTGGGATTCTCCAGGCAAAAATACTGGAGTGGGTTGCCATTTCCTTCTCCAATGCATGAAAGGGAAAAGTGAAAGTGAAGTCGCTTAGTCGTGTCTGACTCTTCGCGACCCCATGGTCTGCAGCCTACCAGGCTCCTCCGTCCATGGGATTTTCCAGGCAAGAGTACTGGAGTGGGGTGCCATTGCCTTCTCCAAAGTAAATACATTAGTCATTTTTATATATCTACCTTGAAAGCATACTTAGTATGGCAAAACTTATGTTCCAAACATTGTTTAAAAAATGTGGTTATCTGGTTCCAAGAATAGATACACACAAAAAAGGGGAGATTAACTCAATCTCTGCTGTATTGTGATCCTAGTTATTTAATTATCAAAATCTAAATATTTCAGTAATGAGCAAAGTAATTGTTAACAATATTCTGTAGGTTTAAATATTCTCTTAAGCAATAGTCTAAAAATTCCTATAGATTTATTTTATTCTCCAAATGTAAAAATGATAACAATAAATCAAAGCCCTTACCATGTATTTAATAATAATTTTAAACAGTCTTTATCTATACATGTTTATATTTTGTCCTATCAATATTGCAAAGGTATTTATAATGTACACTACTTGCATTAATAGAGTCAGTTAAGGATGGGAACTGTGAACCATAACTATTGTCCTTTTTTTTCCAAGTGACTTTAAAAAGACCTTTATACCCTATAATTAATTGGCCAGCTAGGGAAATCTGCTGTAGAAACAAATGTAGTTCAAATAGTATTCCATAGTAGATGGTATTTGTTCAGAAACCTTTTTTCTGAAGACTATTAAAACATGCATGAGAACCTACCAATTACTTAGCCCAAAGAGAGTTCCTTACAGAAAAAGCTGGGGGAATTATCATACAATTATAATAAAAACACTGAATGTGTTACCTAAGGCATGAGATCATATACTCTTGGTGACTTTAGTCGCCAGGTTTTAGATCTAATTATGTCGATCAATGTGCTTCAGCATCAGTTTGAATAGTTGACTCCTTATTGAAAATTTGAAATTTATTTGCATGGAATATTCAGAGAACTGCAAGTCTTAAAGTGACATTGGATGTTTCACTCACAAGGATACTTTTTTACTGCTATATAACATTTTTCATATTCATCTTAAAGTGCAACAGTAGCTAAGAAGCTACTTCTCACATTTCCCTAAAAACTGTAACAACTATAATTTATTCCAGAAGAAAATGCCTGGAACACATGATGAAAATGTAGTTTTAAAAAAATGTTCTCTCTTTTTTGAGCTGAAATCTACAGCTGAACTTCACTCATCAAAGTTTTGCTTACCCCAAACTGGTCATTTAAATGAGGTCATTTTGCAAGAAAAGGATATTTACATGAAACACCTTTTCTTTTCCTTCTCAGTGACCATCTTTTCCTTTCTATGACCATCAGTTTATTCAAATTAACTCCATTTGGATAATTGAAATTTGACTCAATTAGTTAGATAATGATCAATACTAAAATCTGTGCCAAAGTATTGTTTATGTAAAACAGACTGCCAGTTATTTCTCCAGCAACAGTGGGTTTATTTGAGATCAACAAAAAACTGGAATTGGGAGTCTTCAACCATGGTGAGCCATTGTAAATCCCTGGATAGTAAAGGAAAGAGAACTCTTTTATAGGGAGGAAGAGGAACATAGGAAGACTATAGTATAAAAAAGGAAGTCCATGGTTTTCCACTGGATGAGTTGTTGCCAGTAAAGAAGAAGGATTCTTTCTTCTTCTTGGGATCTCTTATTATTGCAAGACATTAGAGCTCCCCTTTCTGGTTTCCTGACAACATTTAATTAGGTCTTCTGTTCATTATTATTCTCCGCTTCACCACCACCCCCCCCACGAGGTCTTCCCTGCAGCTCAAATGGTAAAGAATCTGCCTGCAATTCAGGAGACCTGGATATGATCCCTGGGTTGGGAAGTTCCCTGGGAGAAGGAAATGACAACCCACTCCAGTATTCTTGCCTGGAGAATCCCACGGATAGAGGAGCCTGGCATTCCTACCTTTTGTGTGATCACAAAGAGTCCAACACAACTGCATGACTAACACTACATGCTCTCTGAAAATCATGGATCTCTCTTCCCCCATAAGGTATAGAATACTACAAACAAGGGCATAAAAGCCCTTGTATAAATAAAAGAGTCCATGGTTTTTCACTGGATGAGTTGTTGTCAGGAAAAAAAGGAGCCTTTCTTCTTCTTGGGTTCTGTTATCATTGCCTGACATGAGTGCTCCTCTTTCTTGTTTCTTGACTACATTTAAGTGAGGCTTTTGTTTATTATTATTTTTTTTGTTTTTTTTTGTTTACATTTTCCCCTTTTGATCAAGATCTTTCTCTAAAAGAATTACTGATCAAGAGTTAGGTTTTCCAGTTTCAGTACCTTTTTGTCTTTCAGTTCCAGAAAGGATCTTTCCTAGGTATAGTGTCTCACATCAGAAGGAAACTGCACAAACTGAGCATCTATTGAGATCACATTCAAATTACAAAGAGAGATAAGAGGGAGAACTCTCAGGCCCTTTTTATCTAAAGTTCATATGTTATTAAGATCACAGGCACTGAAGATCATATGAAGCATTATGTCATCATCAAAGGTGTAATGGCAAATTTCCACAAGGCCTGGTCTGGATATCTTGGGAAAGCCATCTCATCAGATCCTGGCTGCTTCAACTTCAAGAATTTTTTACTTTCAGGTCACCAGATGATGTGCGGGTCCAGGCAAGGTTTTACCCTTTCTTTATGTGTGTCATGTAAATCCAAGAGCCTATTCCCGAGTTTGGCAGCATAAGGTTTGGTTATCAGTACCTGATAAGAGCCTTCCCAACAAGTTTAAAGAGAATCTTTCTGGAGGTGTCTAAAATCTCCAGGTTGTAAGGTGTGATGCTTAAGGTCTTTGTCTCCTGAGAGAACATTGTAAAAAAGATTATTCTACCAAACACGGTTATTTTAAATAGAAGCAATTAAACTTTTTTTCAGTATTGGAGTACCTCCCTTTTTATCAGTTGTGGACCAAAAGAGACTGGAGCCAACTGTATTGGGCATTTATGACTATCTAAAAAGGTGAGAGTTCATGAATTTCAAAAGGGGTATATCTGAGGTTTAGAAGGATCAACAGCAATGTTTTTGGCCAAGGTCCTTGGAGGATCACTATAAATTTTGTCAGTTGAATTTGAATAATGCTAGTAGTGGATTTTCGGAGAAGGCAATGGCACCCCACTCCAGTACTCTTGCCTGGAAAATCCCATGGATGGAGGAACCTGGTAGGCTGTAGTCCATGGGGTCGCTAAGAGTCAGACATGACTGAGCAAATTCCCTTTCACTTTTCACTTTCATGCATTGGAGAAGGAAATGGCAACCCACTCCAGTGTTCTTGCCTGGAGAATCCCAAGGATGGGGGAGCCTGGTGGGCTTCCATCTATGGGGTTGCACAGAGTCGGACACGACTGAAGTGACTTAGCAGCAGCAGCAGTAGTGGATTTTACTATCCTCGAGTAATGAGGATAGTAAATGTAGTAAAAACATTGCAAAATCAGCCAAATAGAGTAGATTTGTAGAAGGACCTGACTAGTAAGATGGGTTCCTCTATCATTATAAAGTTAAAGAGGATCTTCCTAGATATGAATAATCTTTCTCCAAAGGACTTTAGCCACAGAAGATATCATAGCCTGTCGAAATAGAAAGGCTGCAGTCCAGTGTGGAAACATATACACCATGACTAAAACACATTTATATCTATGAGATGGAGGAGATTGTATGAAATCTATTTGCCAGATCTTGAATGGTCCATTAAGCAAATTTAAAATGTTCAGGAGCAGTAATAATAGGCTTCCATGGGTTGTATTTTGGACAAGTGAGACAAGTGTGCTCATGCATGCTCAGTTGCTCAGTTGTGTCCAACTCTTTAGACCCCACAGACTGTAGCCCACCAGGCTCCTCTGTCCATTGATTTTCCAGACAAGAATCATAGAATGGGTTGCCAAATTTCCAATCTTGTTTCTCTTTTTTCTGAGGCAAGTTTTTAGTCTTTTCCAGCCTGTTTTTCTAAGCTATCATTTGGGGAAATATTCCTTTGGACTATGACAGAGGTTTGGCTACTGTTGGTTCCTATAAGGGCAGCAGTCCTTACAGAAATATCAACAAGGTGATTTTCCTTAGCTTCTAGAGGGTTAAGTTTAGAATGCCCCAGAATTTTAATAATACTTGAAGTGGCAGGTAAAGGTTTTATATTCAGTAATTCCTAAACTTGGGAGACATTTTAAATTTTATTCCTTCTGGAATTAAAGAAACCATGTTGTTTGCACAGCATTGCCAAATCATGAGCTACTCCAAAAGTATATCTACTGTTAGTATAAATATTGACAGTTTTGCCTTTGGCTAAAGTGAAATTTGGTGTGTTGTTTAGTCGCTAAATTGTATCTGACTCCCACCTCATGGACTGTAGCTCACCAGGCTAGTCTGTTCATGGGATTTCCCAGGCAAGGATACTGGAGAGGGTTGCTATTCCTTCTCCAGGGGCTCTTCCCCACCTCGGGATTAAGCTGGTGTCTCCTGCATTGCAGGTAGATTTTTTTTTACCACTGAGCCACCAGGGAAGCTCATATAAGTGCATATAATTCAGCCTATTGGGTTGACGTAGCCATAGGTAAAGGTGTTGCCTCAACAACATGGAAAGGAGTTACAATAGTAAACACAGCATAATATTTGCATTGTCACCTTTTAAATCCAAATCATCAGTGAACCGTGAGAAGTCAGCAATACCCAAGGGAATTTCCTGCAGATCATCATGAGGGGTCAAGAGGTGATTTGTCAGCATTAAGAATTCATGAAAGATTTTGTCAGTGATGAAGGAGAGAAGAATGCCAGGTTAAGGTTATTTCAAAATAAAAGAGTTATCTGAGGGGTAGTTAACAAAGAACTTTAGAGGAGATGAGGTGGCTGATTGAGAAATTATGAATGTGATGGGAATTCAGGAAGGATTCTATTGTATAAGATAAAAAAAAAGAAATGATTAAAGCAGATTTCACAACAATTTTATTGGTGACCTTAACAGAAAAGGCAGTGTCAATAATGGCTCTAAAGCAGGGAAGTTATTCTCATGTCACAGGGTCCAGATGCTGGCCATAATACATCATGGATCCATGGTGGTCCACACGTTTTTGGATGAGTATTCCAAGGACTTCCCTTTCTTTTCATATATAAAAAGGAAAAAAGAAATCTGAAAATTGGGACTCCTGAGGGCAGATGGGCTCATCAAACTCTCCTCCAGTGCTTAAAGACAATTGTGTCTGGCTCTACAAATAAAATTGGGTTGGAGTTGTTACTTTTTAGTAAAACATATGATGGTTTACTGATAAGAAAAAATTTGGAATCCGATTTTGGCAGAAACCAACTAGTCTGAGAAAGCTTAATAGTTGGTGCTTAGTTTTGAGTTTTAGGAAACTTAGGACACCACGAAGTCCATTTGGGTCTGGGTATAATCTTTGTTCTGATATGTAGATGCCGTACATATTAAACCCGGGTTGGGGAAAATTGCAATTTTTCCTTGGTGACCTTATATCCCTTTAGGGTTAAAAGCCTTAGCATGTGGATTCTGTCATCCTGTGAAGAAAGTTTAGAGAAGGAGAGCAAAGAAGCAAATCATACACATATTGCAGCAAAGTAGACATAGGAAAATTTATATTATCCAGATTAGATGTCAAGATTTGGGAGAAATAAGAAAGACTCTTCATTAGAATGCTGAGGCATTACCATCCTGGTGCATATTTTTTTTGCTCCCTAGGTGAAGGCCAAAATGTGATTAGCTTCATCAATTAGAATACTAAAGAACACACAGCATGAATCAACTACAGTAAAGGATTTGTTTCCAGAAGGAGAGAATGTTAGTAACATATGAGAGTTGAGGACAACAGATGTGGAAGGATAACAATGTTTTTTATTGCTTGGAGGTCCTGGACAAACCTCCATCCTTGGCCTTTAGGTTTTTATCACCATTAAGTAGAAGTTTTATATGGACTAGTACAAGGAATAATGAGGTCTTGAGTCTTATAATCCTGTGTTACAGACTTTATACCTTAAAGGGCTTCTTTATTTATAGGATATTGATTAATTCTGGGAAGAGGTTTTTATTTTTTTTCGTATTTTATTTATTTATTTAAAATATCAGATGCATGATACTGGGAAGAGGTTTTGAAGGATATATTTGAATCTTGATGGGAGATAGACTGTGAGTTTTACCAATATCAGTTGGATATTTTGCACATAAGGTTTACAGTAGCTGATTCAGTAGAGTCAAGTGATCAGTAACTCCAGGATCAGCTCTAGTACTGTCAAAGATGAAAGAATCAAATATATCAAAGGGTTATTTAATTCATTTTTTATGGTTACTTTGTGGACTATTGTCAAATTCTAGAACTATTTCCACTTTTGAGGAGAAGTAGCCAGCATGATGCTACTCTAAGAAGTCTCAGCCTAATAAATGAGTAGGGATATATGAACTAAGGAGAAAAGAATGTATATATTTAAAAAAGCCCAAATGAGGGGGGAGTGAATTCAGAAAAAGGAACATCTTTAGGTTCATTAGGGACCCCTGCTATTTGAACTGTCTTAATACTCCAAGGCAAGGGCTATCTTATATGACTAGAGTTGAGCACCAGGAGTATGGCTCCAATGTCAGCTAGTGCAGGAAGAGATTCATCTCTAATCTGAAGACATGTTTCTCCAAGCCAATTAGGAGGGAAGGTTGGGAAGATCTCCTGTAGTTTCTTAGAGCCCCATAGTTGAGAATTGGGAGGACACTGGAAAGGCAGGTTTGAGGATTGAAGGAGTCTGAAGTGATTACATTTGTTAAAAAAATATTTTTTCCATGTCCTGGGTATTTTAAATTTTTTTTTGCTTTGTTTATTTTGCAAAAATGACAGAGACTAGGAGGGTTTTCATTTCATTTAGGGGCTTTCATTTACCATAGTTGAAGAATAAGAATTTCAAATAGTTCAATTCACTTGCCCAGTCATGACCGATTCTTTATGACCCCATGGACTGCAGCACACCAAGCTTCCCTGTCCATCACCAACCCCCAGAGCTTGCTCAAACTCCTGTGCATTGAGCCAGTGATGCCATCCAACCATCTCATCCTCTGTCACCCCCTTCTCCTCCTGCTTTCAATCTTTCCCAGCATCAGGGTATTTTCCAATGAGTCAGTTTTTCACATTAGGTGGCCAAAGTATTGGAGTTTCAGCTTCAGCATCAGTCCTTCCAATGAATATTCAGGACTGATTTCCTTTAGGATTGACTGGTTTGATCTCCTTGCCACCAAGGGACTCTCAAGAATCTTCTCCAATACCATAGTTCAAAACATCAATTCTTTGGCACTCAGCTTTCATTATACTCCAACTCTCACATCCATATATGTCTACTGGAAAAAAATTTAGCTTTGAATAGACAGACCTTAGTTGGCAAAGTCATGTCTCTGCTTTTTAATATGCTGTCTAGGTTAGTCATAGCTTTTCTTCCAAGGAGGAAGCATCTTTTAATTTCATGAATTTCAATAAATTTCAATGGTCATTGAATTTCAATGGTCTTCCTTTTAAGTGACTCATCCAGAGTATGAGAGAGCTGGCTTATTGATATAACAAAATCTGGAGTGGACATAGTTTCCCATTCCATCCTTGTCCTTTTTACTAGTTTCCCATTCCATCGTTGTACAGTTTAGCTCATTAGTATAGAATTAAAAGCTACCCTCGGCAGAATCAAAATCTTAAGAAAGACTAGAATTTTCTTTAAAAATAATGTGAAGCTGATTAGGTCCGTCTAGTCAAGGCTATGGTTTTTCCAGTGGTCATGTATGGATGTGAGAGTTGGATTGTGAAGAAAGCTGAGCACTGAAGATTTGATGCTTTTGAACTGTGGTGTTGGAGAAGACTCATGACAGTCCCTTGGACTGCAAGGAGATCCAACAAGTCCATCTTAAAGGAGATCATTCCTGGGTGTTCATTAGAAGGACTGATGCTGAAGCTGAAACTCCAATACTTTGGCCACCTCATGCAAACAGTTGACTCATTGGAAAAGACCCTGATGCTGGGAGGGATTGAAGGCAGGAGGAGAAGGGGACGACAGAGGATGAGATGGCTGGATGGCATGACTGACTCGATGGACATGAGTTTGGGTGGACTCCAGGAGTTGGTGATGGACAGGGAGGCCTGGCGTGCTGCGATTCATGGGGTCACAAAGAGACGGACACGACTTAGTGACTGAACTGAACTGAATTGTAATAGTCATAAACAGGCTGATCAGATTTTTGTATGCCAGTCTAAACTGTGTTCCAATCCACAGACTGTAAAAGCTTTAGAAATTGCCCAATGAAGTCATCTAGAGATTGGCTGAGTATTCTCCTGGTTATAACTCTAGAGACCTTTCAGGATTTTCCTTACCAGCAATTTTCATCCACCACTAGGCCTGGCCTTCACAAACAAGCATATGAACTAGCTAGAAGTCAAAGAAAGCAGATTAAGGCTAAATGACTATATTATATAACTCAGCAAATCTGTGAAGATCTTTGGCTACTTAGGGAAAATCTGACTGTGGCTCACAGTTCAGTTTTACTTCAGGGAATATAAGAAGTTAAGAGTTTAGTTTCTGGATCCTCAGAAGGCTTAATTTTAAAGGGACAGGTTCTGATAAGTTCAAAGGAAAAGGGAAATTCTGCAAGATAATCGGTACTGTGGAATTGAGGGTTTGGAGGAGATGCAGGTAGTATAGAAGGGAAAGGAGGATGATGTTCCTGGAGGTGTGGCCTGAGTATGAGAAACTGAAGGAGAGAGACGAGATGGCACTGGAAACAGGGCCTGACACAAATAAACCAAGGAAGAGGAGAATGAGTCTTTGAAAGCTGTTTTATCTTTGATTGTTTCAGTTAATATTCAAATCTTATTTTATAGAAAGGCAATTTTAGGCTACTGATAACATTTGGAAGCCTCATATTCAATCAAAACACACATTCCACTCAGTTCTAGAAACTTTAGAGTTATGGTAATCCAATTTAGTTTTAAGGAAAGTCGTGGCCATTGATTGATATTCTAAATTGCCTTTAGTCAAGTCAGTCCATTTAGTTAGAAATGTGCTTAAGGAAAGACTATGATATTTAAACAGAAAATCACTCAGAGTCCCTGTAGGGGGACTCAAAATATTTAGATAACTGGGATCCCATTTCTCAGATATTTTTCTCTAAAATAAAAGAATAACTTTTAAGCAACTTAAACACAAACAGCTTCCAGCTCAAACAACTCAGCCTGAGCATCTCAAATATCTCTAACACCTTACAATTCAAACATCTTAAACAGTTTATATCTCTCAAACAGCCTGCAGGCCTGATACCAGCCAGTTCTAAGAGAACAGCTTGGTCCCAGAGGAGCCAAGCTGAAGTATTCTCAGCTCAGTTCCCATAGAACAGCCACTATTCTAAAGGAATGGGCTGAAGGCTGAACTGGCATAGTTCCAATTAATCAGCCTCTGCTCCCAAAGGCATGGGACAAAGGCTAGTCAATTCCTGGAGGAACAGTTCGTATTCCAAAATGAATGGGCTGAAGGCTGAACCAGTTTCAGTTGGAACAGTCTGATTTCAAATAAGACTGAAGTGCTAAATAAGTACTTGCATATAGAAAAAGGCCTTAAACAGAAAGGATGAAATCTTAAAACAGATATTGAATAGAATGTGGGATCTTCAAAATGCAAAGAGGGCAGAAGCTTGGATCCAGGTGAAAGACATATCTTCAAATTCTGGAGTTGGCAAGAAAATCAGTGAGGAAAAATAGGCTTAATGTGGATACTACACCTGTTTACTTGGGCTTCCCTGGCGGCTCAGGTGGTAAAGAATCAACCTGTAATGTGGGAGACATGGGTTCCATCCATGGCTTTCCAAGGGCATGACGACCCACTCCAGTGTTCTTGCCTGGAGAATTCCCATGGACAGAGTAGCCTGGTAGGCTACAGTCCATGGGGTCACAAAGAGTCAGACAGGACTGAGTAACTAAGCACAGCACACCTGTTTACTTACCAGCTTTGGATTTGTTGGGGGTCTTCTCTTGATTCCTATATAAGCCACCAAAATATTGACCTGAAATAAATAGTCAATTATTTCTCCAGCAAAAATGGGATTATTCAAGATTGGCAAATAATTGTAATTCATAGTCTACAGGTGTAAGCAAATAAGATAGGGGATCCCCAGAAAGAATGACTGTTATCAGGCAAAAGAAGTAACAATAGCAAAGATGATATGTCAATTGTAAAGATTCCCAGTTCTGTTTCAATAGTAACAATTAGCCTGAACTGCTCAACTACTAGATCAACTGGAACCTAAGGGATTATGGTGTTGACTTTTTCTGACTCTTGTGACTTCAATCAACTAAGGCTTAGATCATCAAGCACCCAGCCTCTTTATGAATATGCATGTACCCTTAGCTTCAAACTTTCTCAATATTGCTGTTTGGAGAGATGCTGCTTTGAGAAAAATTCTCAGTGTTCTCCTTCCTTGCTGCAAGTAATAATCTTTCTTTCTTCTGATCTTTAGCTTGATTATCTCTTTTGTATTGACACCAGCTAAGAGGCAGATTCAGTTTTTGGGAAACACAAACATGGCAGGCCATGTGTAAGTCCCCAAATAGCAAGGGAAGGGGAATGATTTTACAGAGGAAAAGGAAGTTGGGATGGCTTTAGTAAACAGAGTCTATGGTTTTCATTGTCTGGATGTTGCCAGGAAAAAAGGAAGAGTCTTTCTTGTTACTATTGGGCTCTTTTATCATCACAGAGCATGAGCACTCCACCTTCTGATCTCTTGACTCTATGTAATTGAAGTTTCTATGTATTATTTTTTTACATTAGTATTTCACCTTGTTTTATTTAAACCAATTGTTGACTTAAAGTGAAACATTTCTAGTGATATTTGATCTGCTAGAGTTTCACTTTTAGGCCCTTAGTTGCCAGTTATCTAGCATACAATAACATATGAATTAAGAAAAAGCTTGAGGATGAACTGGGAGACTACTCAGCCTTCAGCTTCCTTAAATTTGAGTGATTACTGACTATGTAATTGTCAGTGTTGTCAGAAAGGACAATTTTTGACTGAAGTCCAACATAGTTTGCATTGTATCTTAAGGTTTATGATCTTGGCTATTGGTGGGCATGGAGTTGTGCTCATGTGCTCACTCAGTATTCTGTGATGGTGCTAATATTGATTTAATAAGTATGAGTGTGAACTGTATTAGCCACTCAGTCATGTCTGACTCTTTGCAACCCCGTGGACAACCCCATGTCCATGGGATTCTCCAGGCAAGAATACTGGGGTGGGTTGCAATGCCCTCCTCCAGGGGATCTTTCTGACCCAGGGGTCAAACCCAGGTCTTCTCCAATTCAGGCAGATTCTTTACCATCTGAGACACAAAGGAAGCCCAAGTAACCTATTCCCTGACCGGGAAATGAATGAACCCAGGCCACAGCAGTGAGAGTGCTGAATCCTAACCACTAGACCACTAGGGAAGGTTTAGGTTTCATGATGCTAAATTGCTTCAATTGTATCCAACTCTTTGTGACACCATGGACTGTACCTGATCAGGCTCCTCTGCCCATGGGATTCTCCAGGCAAGAATAGTGGAGTGGGTTGCCATGCCCTCCCTCAGGGGATCTTCCCAACCCAGGGATTGAACCCAGTTCCGTTACATCTCCTGCATTGGCAGGCAGGTGTTTTTTTTTTTTTTTTTTTTTTTTTTACCACAAGTGCCACCAGTTAGTATAGGTCTTAATAAATGTCAAACAAAAGAGAATGATAAAAGTCATGCTGGGAAAACAAAATGAATATACTTGCACTACAGAGATATATTTTTCTGTCTGTTGCTTGAACAAGCATAAGGGGTGGTGGTGATGAGTCAACAATTTAGCACTAGAAAGCAAATTCCAGTCACATTCAGGATACAGCAATTTGACAAAATGGTAAAACTATTTAAGGACATTGCCATGAAATATGTTAATGTGAAAATCAAATTTCCCTTTTTTTATTTACTAATTTTTGATCCTGGGCTAATATTGAAACTCACATTAAAGAGAGTATTATTTTTAAGACATAGCTTTTAAGCTTCTGATTCATGTTTGAAAGGGATCCATAAATGAGATTTTACTTGAGTATTCTAAGCAATGCTGCTTGAAATTGAATAGCTTTTGCAAGAAGTCATTCCCACATAGATATCTAAACATTAAGAATTAAGAATTTCCAATTTTTATTTGTAGGGTTGTAACAAATATCTTTATGAAAGAACAAGTGATTGGTTCAAGCTAATGAGGCTGATTAGTTTTTGGAAGAATTACTGACCACACTAAATACTAGTCAATATAACAACTAGTGATTATTGATATGTCTTGCACTGAGAAATGTGAGTATGCTATTTTGGTGTCTGAAAATAATAACACAACTAAATTGTAAAGTATTTTTTAAAGTTATTGCTACAGAATCAACAAACATAGAGGAATCATTATGTAGTAGGACTAAAGGTATGAAAAGTTAAGAAACTAGGAGACATGAGATAGAACAAAAATCTATCAGTTAAAAATAACCTTAATAGCAATATTCCCTTAAGTGTGTTTCAAGACAACTATCTCTCAGAATCTTGATCTATAATTGTTTTGTTGTTGTTGTTGTCGTTAGTCAGTCAGTCGTGTCTGACTCTTTGAGACCCATGAACTGTAGCCCGTCAGGCTCCTCTGTCCATTGGATTCTCCAGGGAAGAATACTGCAGTGTGTTGTCATTTCCTTCTCAAGGGGATCTTCCCACCCAGGGATCAAACTGGGGTCTCCCGCATTGCAGGCAGGCTATATACCATCTGAGCCATCAGGAAAGCCCCAATTATGTTTTCTAACCTTAAATTCATGTTTTTAATCTTATGAAAAATCAATTGCCTCTTTTTGACAACTGCTCTATTTGCATCCATACCATTAAAGTCATGCTGTTTTTCAACTGCACAACTTAGTGACCTCCAGTTTGGGTGCTGAATGTTATGTCTATGAGAGTTGGACAGATTCCAAGTGACAGATGAAATCACTGAGTAGAATTGGCAACTGCAAAATGGACACAATTACATTAGTTGTGAAATTCCAGAGATGAGACTTTGCTAGGCTGGGCTGAAGTTCCTTCAGTGCCAAAGCTGCTAGTTTTTGATAACCAACTTATATTTGGAATGATTTCTCATAAAGAGCTTTTCCAGATAAAATTTTTATCAACTCTGAAAGATGAAACATCCTTTCCCTGAATCTTGAGAAAGCTCAAAAGAAAAAAAAAAGGAAAAAAGACCTAGGCAATTAACATTTGCCATCTTTAGACATATCTTTTTACTCTCCCTGAACCTACTGACCTGGAGGAGGTCATATATTTTGCTCAACTCTGGTTCTAGAAGATGATTCAAAAAGAAATTTTATAATATTAGTAGCACTCTAATTTTACAATCTAACATTATCCACTGCATAAATACAGCCATCAGCAACATTGAATTAGCTGCCACATATATGCTAAGGGAAAATTAACAGTTAAAAATCCATATAGAAAAAGCATGGGGAGATTAGAAATAATCCCTGAAAGTAGAAAAAATGTTATTGTAATTTAAAATGTTTTTTGATCATGGCAAAGAGTTTTACTTATTTGATCCTATTATTGAAATGAAAATGATACAGTATTTTATAGTAAAGTTGGTTTTCCCATTTTCATCCTTGATTTATAACTCCAATTTTACATTCAGTTGTTAACAATATTACAAACTCAGTGCAAATCTTCAGAGATAATGAAAAATAAATGATGTTACAAAGTCTAGTCAAAATTAACACCAGACCATTAAGATGTCAAGTTACAAAGGGTTAGTTTCATCAGATATACCATTTTGTAGTACAGTATTTGGCAACTACAGGAGAAATAAATTATTCAGACTCTCTGTTTCTTTTAGGATTCTACTGAACAACTTGTGCAAGCAGTTTCTGTCTCCTGCTCTGCCAGAGCATGGAAAATAATTCAGGCTTTATTCTTGTAGACTCTGAAGGAACGTCTGTGATGATTTTAATGTCTCTTTTAAAATTTCAGTATATTTTAATAACGCAGTGAATCATCAGTGTCATTGAAAGTTTTCATTACTCATTGTATCAAGCTGAAATGCTCCATTACTCATTACACCAGGTTCAAATAAGGTATAACTCCTTTTCAATATAATGCTTATTTATTAAAATGTTTCTATCTTGTCTGGTACTTCAATATGTGTTTTTCACAAGAGATATTAGTAACAATTTCTCATAAAATTAGAAGAGTTATCTGAAACATTTGAGACAATTTAGCAGAATATTAATCTTCCAAAATTGCTATGCTAATAATACTCTTATAAGTAAATACAGTGAAGCCTCATTGCAGCATTCCTGAAATGATGTGTAATCCACCACTTCTAGTCCTTTAAAAAAATGCACTTCTTAACATCAGTGTTACCTTGACATTTATAATTCTGCCATGTTGCAACTTCTTTATCTGATGAAAATTAATTTCAAATATTTTTCTGTTGAATCAGTTCAAAATGAAGGGACATGTTCTACAACACAGCAATCCAATCTATTGGCTGTCTGTCTGGCTAATTCTAGCTTGAGACTTGGATTAGAGTAATTACTATGATGCATCAGCAGGATATTTTAAAATGGAAATATAGTCAATTTACAATATTGTGTTAGTTTCAGGCATATAGCAAAGTGATTCAATTATATATGTGTGTGTTAATATATATTAATAATGCATTAATAATATATATATTTCAGATTATTTTCCATTATAGGTTATTACAAGATATTAAATATATTTCCCTATCTTATACAGTAAATCTTTGTTGCTTATTTATTTTGTGTATAGTAGGTTGTATCTGTTAATCCCATACTTCTAATTTATCCCTACCCTTCCTCCCTTTCCCTGTTGGTAACAATAAGTTTGCTTTCTATGTCTATGAGTCTGTTTCTGTTTTTTTATAGGTTCATTTCTATCATTTTTAAGATTCTACATATAAGTGATATAATATGATATTTGTCTTGACTTACTTCATTTAGTATAATCTTCTCTAGGTCCATCCATGTTTATGGTAATAGCAATATTTCACTCTTTTTCACCTATTGGCAGGAACTTTTATCTCCACCATAAAAAACCCAAAATGTTATGCTGGCATATTGTTTCCTCAAAGCCTAGAAAGTAAATGAGAGTGACAAAGTAAAAATTTTCCGAGTTATTGTGAAGTAGTTTTTAAAAAAAAATCAAATTGTTTTGAGATGAGCCTCAGAATCTAAATTGATAGGGAGATGTGCTTTTATCAAGCAGCAAGCAATAAGAACAGTATACTTTTCAAGTATATAAAGCAAATGAAAAGACAACTCCTAGAAAACCTCCAATTTCTTATTTAAAGGACCTGGTTGGCAGATAGATTTCTAATGAGAGATTAAGTTAAACAGAAATAGAAAAGGGAAAGGTTTAGGATACCTTTCAAAGACTGGTGACACCAGTCTTAAGTACTTAGGTTGTTGCAGATATTACTTCAGTTAACTGGTATTATGTTTAAGGCTTTTTGTTAGAAAAATAAAGGTAAGGGTAAAGAAAAATATTAAGAGAAGGAAATTAGTATTTAATGAATGACAGAAAAATTTATGAGCTAAAAAATTGTATGTTCATCTTACAGGTAAGGAAACTGAAGCTCAGGAAGTTTAAGTAATTCATTCAAAGTAACACTAAGTGGCAACATAAAGATTCTAATGCATATATCTGAGTCTTTGACCCACACAAAAGTGTGGTGCTTGGATACATGGAGGGAAGCTATGAAGAACTACAAAGGAAATGTAGTCTTTCACTAAGAAAATAAATATGTAAATTTTGAAAATCATCTGCTTAAATGGCATCAGACATGTAATTTCTATTGTTTTCTTCCATTCTTAATCAAGTGCTCAGCATCACATATGCACAATCATGTTTTCTTTGAGAATGTTATAATTTACCAACAGAGATATCAACACTATGATGAAAAAGTAGATGAGGAAAACATATTCTTCAAAGGCATTGAGACAGTGTTTATATATAAAGAAGAAATTACTTATATGAAGTATATATTAAGCAGGATACGAAAGTGGGTCATCTAGTTCCTTTATGTGGAGGCAATAGTAAATAGCAGAAGACTCCACATATAAAAAACTTTATCAACACCTGCTTGCTATCTTTGATTCAGTCATGAGAAGCCTTTTAACTAACACCTTAGATCTCCTTAAAAGCAAACAAACAAACAAACAAACAAAAAAGCAAAAAACTAGATGTACCACTTTCCTTCTGAACATTAAGTTGACTGGATATAAGGTCCAGAACTGCTGTAACCATTTCAATATCAGCCTGAGAATGTAGCCAGCACCACCCAGAAGAGAGTAGAGATAAAAGAATTCAGAAAATGTGGAGTTGGAGCTTCTGATCACAACTTCTCCTAAAGACTGCTCTGTCTCTGAACTTCTAGTTATTTGAACCAATTTATTCCCTGTATTATTTAGGGAAAGTACACCTATTAAAAAAAAAATCTATACTTACTGAGGAAAGTATTTTCATCATGTAGCATTTTATAGATAGTAGTTAGTAACTTCGGAGAAGGCAATGGCACCCCAGTCCAGTACTCTTGCCTGGGAAATCCCATGGGTGGAGGAGCCTGGTAGGCTGCAGTCCATGAGGTTGCTGAGAGTCCAACACGACTGAGCGACTTAGCAGCAGCAGCAGCTAGTAACTTAAATGAGCTCCAGGCAGCAGGTAAAACATAATCTGATTAAAAAAAAAAAATTAGCCAATCACCATTTTACTAGAAAACCTGTTCTAAATTTCCTATTTCTTCCAAAAGCAAATGAATAAAAAGAAAACATTTTTTTTAGTGCCAAATTTTGAGTAGATGATAATAGGATATCCAAATAACAGCAAAATTATTTTCTTAAATCTTATTGAAATAAGCTCCATTAGGATGGTAAAATTCTGTAGTTTCACAGCTGATGCAATGATAGCAAAACAATATCCATCTACATTACCAGAATCATAAACAGATAGTGCTCAGGCTTTCTGGAAATATTAACATAAGTGAAATGAGCATTTGTGCTATCTCATTGCACAAGCGTTCTTAATTTGTTCAAGAACAAAGAGTAATTTACAATCATATTTTTGAAATTGTACAAGTACATAAACTACAACAAAAATATAGAGATTATTACAATTCTGAATATATTCCTGGTTAATCAATCTCATTCAAAAGTATAAATTCAAAGAATTGTTGAAGGGATCCACTTTACCCCAAATAGAAATATAAGTGCACTTTGTACTTTGGTGCCTTAATTCTTTTAGCATACTATCATTTCTTCTCTATTCTCCATGTTAAAGCAGAAATGTTATTATTTAAGTTTTAGTTAAAAACACTGATGAACAGAGACATTTGTGTAAAGGCACACAGCTAATGCCACAGCTGGAGTACTGAGTCAAGTTTGTCTGACTCCCAAACTACTGCACCACAGTTGCTATCCAAACTCCAAAGAATCCATTTTCTTTTCTGATAAGATACTAAAGAAGGAAGAAACAAAAGAAAATAAAGAAGAAATGAAACAAAGATGATGAAAGGAAAAAAGAGAGAGGGGAGCAGAGGAAAGCAACTGGTTCCCATTTGGGAATGTAGTAGAGATAATCATATTTAAGCAGGTCTATGTACAGAGTTGTATTGATAGTTACTGATTATTGATAATTACAGATATATCTGCTAGAGTGTAGGTAGAACTAATAGGAAATAAGACAAAGTTCAGTTGACACAGGGAGCCCTGAGAGAGCTTTGGTGCTCTTCCATGACTTCCACTAGAGCCCACCCACCAAGCCACCAGAAATATACATAGTCTGAGTAAAATAGTATGTATGATATGCAGATACAGCTTCCTAGCCTCAGCCCTTCCCCCTTCTGATTCTTATGAGGAGTTTGCCACCTTAACTCCCTCTCATATAGAAATTTTAGGGTTTCAATGACTGAGACATAGTGTTTTCTTTCAAAAGTCTTATAGCCCAGTGGGGGAAAATAAGAGAAATACACAAATGATGCATAGTGCAAAGTAGAGAAAAGTGTTCTGTAACATAGTAAGGCCTGAATGCAATTGGAGTTCACAGGTAAATGGATAAGCAAGGATTAGGAAATACCCAGCCCAGAAATAGCTACTTGGTTTAATGTTTCTCTTGACAATATTTCTCTGGTAATGTTTCTCTTGGTTTAATGTTTCCAGGATTGATTATCCCCCAGACTAGAGTCACAAGAGCAAAAGATTGCTTTGTATCTGTCACGGACATTAAAAAAGGGACAGGTAGAATGCCTGCCCAGGTATTGACCATACCTGACATAGCTCAACCTGGTTGAGTTATCCTTTGACACTGAAGGATTATTCATGAAGAGTATTTTTCTGCATGGCACCCAAAGATTACTTCTCCTGAACTTTAGTATGGTCTGCATCACCTTTGTAGTTTTGATCAAGGTTTTCTTCAGGTTGCCTCTAAAAGTAGCCCTTTAGATTTACCAATTTAGGCCATTGAAATGGCTTTAAAAGGCAGGTACAAACAACTGTAGGGAAGAAGTCAATTTGAGATGGACCTTGGTGGATGAATAGTATTTCTCTGTGGAGCAAAGGAGAGAAAGCTCAGCATTGACTAGTATTTCTCATGAAGAGAGGGAGAGAAAAATCAGTATGATCAAAGGCAAATGAAAGGAGAGCATAAGTCATTTTCAAAAAGTCAGAATTCTGGTTTCATTGGGCATAAGTTGAATATAGAGGAAGCACAGCATATGGAGTTTGGTGCCATATCATAGACAACATTAACTGCCAGAGTCAGTGATTAATACCTTGTTGGCTGGCAATAGAAAGGTTCTGAAATTCTTTGAGCGTGGTGGTGATTCATCAGAGTTGTCTTAAAGAAGATCCTTCTAATAGTATATGTAGCATTCAATGGCATGAAGAGGAAATAAGTGGTGAGAGATCAATTAGAAAATTTTTAAAGTAGCCACAAATGAAAAACAATGAGAGCATTAACCAGAATGTTGGCAGTGACAATAGCTAGGAGGAGACAAATGCAAGAGATATTGAGGCAGTAGAACCAAGAGCACTTGGAAACAGACTACATGTAAAAGGTCAGGGAGAGAAAGTAGTCTAGGGTGACAAGTGCTCAAGCCCTGAGTGACTGGGAAAGAGGCTGAAGTATTCTTAGAAAAAGCAAAGTCAAGAAGAGCAGTTTAAGAAGGATGTATATGGAAAGGAAAGAAATGGAAAGGGAAAGACAATACAGGAAAACAATAGAATGGGAAAGACTAGAGATCTCTTCAAGAAAATTAGAGGTAACAAAGGAACATTTCATGCAAAGATGGGCTCAATAAAGGACAGAAATGGTACGGACTTAACAGAAGCAGAAGATATTAAGAAGAGGTGGCAAGAATACACAGAAGAACCATGCAAAAAATATATTCATGATTCAGGTAATCACGATGGTGTGATCACTCACCTAGAGCCAGACATCGTAGAATGTGAAGTCAAGTGGGCCTTAGGAAGCATCAAAACAAACAAAGCTAATGGAGATGATGAAATTCCAGTTGAGCTATTTCAAATCCTAAAAGATGATGCTGTGAAAGTGCTGCACTCAATATGCCAAAAAATTTAGAAAACTCAGCAGTGGCCACAGGACTGGAAAACATCAGTTTTCATTCCAATTCCAAAGAAAGGCAATGCCAAAGAATGCTCAGACTACCACACAATTGCACTCATCTCACATGCTAGTAAAAACAATGCTCAAAATTCTCCAAACCAGGCTTCAACAGTATGTGAACCGTGAACTTCCAGATGTGCAAGTTGGTTTTGGAAAAGGCAGAGGAACCAGAGATCAAATTGCCAACATCCACTGGATCATCAGAAAAGCAAGAGAATTCCAGAAAAACATCTATTTCTGCTTTATTGACTATGCCAAAACGTTTGACTATGTGGATCACAATAAACTGGAAAATTCTGAAAGAGATGGGAATACCAGACCACCTGACCTGACTCTTGAGACACATGTATGCAGACCAGGAAGCAACAATCAGAAATGGACATGGAACAACAGACAGTTTCCAAATAGGAAAAGGAGTACATCAAGGCTGTATATTGTCACCCTGCTTATTTAACTTATATGCAGAGTACATCATGAGAAATGCTGGGCTGGAAGAAGCACAAGCTGGAATCAAGATTGCCAGGAGAAATATCAATAACCTCAGATATGCAGATGACACCACCCTTATGGAAGAAGGTGAAGAAAAACTAAAGAGCCTCTTGATGAAAGTGAAAGAGGAGAGTGAAAAAGTTGGCTTAAAGCTCAACATTCAGAAAACTGAGATCATGGCATCCAGTCCCATCACTTCATGGCAAATAGAAGGGGAAACAGTGGAAACAGTTGCAGGCTTTATTTTTGGGGGCTCCAAGAGCAGTGCAGATTGTGATTGCAGCCATGAAATTAAAAGACACTCACTCCTTACAAGGAAAGTTATGATCAATCTAGACAGCATATGATAAAGCAGAGACATTACTTTGCCAACAAAAGTCCCTCTAGTCAAGGCCATGGTTTTTCCAGAAGTCACGTAATGATGTGAGAGTTAGACTATAAAGAAAGCTGAGTGCTGAAGAATTGATGCTTTTGAACTGTGATGTTGGAGAATACTATTGAGAGTCCTTTGGACTTCAAGGAGATCCAACCAATCCATCCTAAGGGATATCAGTCCTGAATGTTCATTGGAAGGATTGATTTTGAAGTTGAAATTCTGATACTTTGGCCACCTGATGCGAAGAGCTGACTCATTTGAAAAGACCCTAATGCTGGGAAAGATTGAAGGCAGGAGGAGAAGGGGACAACAGAGGATGAGATGGTTGGATGACATCATCAACTCAATGGACACGAGTTTGAGTAAGCTCTGGAAATTGGTGATGGACAAGGAAGCCTGGCGTGCTGCAGTCCATGGGGTCGCAAAGAGTTGGACATGACTGAGAGACTGAACTGAACTGATATGGAAATGACAAGTTGGAAATGTAAATCTGCATTTGGCCACATGGATCTGAAGTTTAGGCAATATTTGAGGGTTATTACTTAAGAGTTCACTGGAAAGAAGTGACAGCAGAATTCCCTAGATTGATTAAATAAAATGGCAATGTGTTATATACAATTAGAGCAATCTTCAAGATTTTTGTGTAAATGGAGGTGAGAATGGGAAAGATGAACTGTGGTAGCTCAATGAATAATACTTTGGGAAAAAAAAAAAAGAAAGAAACTGAAAAGAGAAGTGTCAGCTGTTACTAGACAGAGAAACAATGGTGTAAACTCCTGTTAAAGTGCTCCTGGAGGTCAATAGAGGAAAGTGAAGATCTCTTCAAGACAGGAAAACGACACTGTTAAAGCTATAAACACAACACACAAAATTGGGCTTAGCAACCTAAGGCATCTTTGAAGGCATATAGATATTTTTATTAGAAACAGGTAGTTTCTGTTACATTTAATATATTAGGCTATATATTACTTTAAAGCTACAGCAGGTTGGCCTTAAACTGAACTTGAATAATCAATGGATCAAGGTTTTGACATATGCTCCTTTTATTTTAATTCAAAGCATCATTAAATCAAATATAGATACATTTTTACTGTCCTTTGATCTGTGTCTTCTGGGGTTTAAAATAGCATTTTCTAGTCAGTCAAAGCTGCATTTAAATTGTATATTAAGGATCTGACTTCAGTTTGTAAAAGCAAGGACATTCAGAATTAAAGCTGAACACATTGACTTTAACTTACCTCCTCAAAACCTTTGAAAAGTTTTTTTTTGTCATTTTGTGTCATTTTCATATTTTCAGATAAAATGCAAATGTGAGAAATCAAAATGTGAACTTGGATATCTAATGAAGGTGGCCAAAATAAAGGACTAATGGAAGAGAATGAATGAACTACAAATCAAAATCAAAAGTAGGAAATTATTGACTTTTCTTTGCATCTTTAAGTTACTATCAAGATTATTATCTTATTTGAGGAAAATAATTATACAGTTAGTCCCTGCTCCTCTATTTGTAAATCAGGAGTCTAGACTATATTGTCAAGCTGACAATGATCGCTTCCATTATCTTTCTTTCCCTGATTGGAGCCTTCTATCTTATTCCCCTGTCACCGTAACCTTCTGTTACTGCATTTTTTTTTCTTTTTTCTATTTCTTCTTCTTCTTTTTTTTTAATCTCTGAGTTTACTTTCTAACCAATCTCCTGAGAACTTGGATGTTTTCTTTTCTCTTTTCTCTTATTTGTCTTGTCATCTCTGCTTTAAAAATGTTTTTCTCTTTTAAGGTAAAAACTAGCTAATCAGATAAATTTATGGGAGATAGTGTTCTATTAAATTTTTTTTGTGTTCTTGAGAGTGGCTAAAACTTTCTCTAGCTTATGTTATGTGTCCATTTGGATAAACTTGGAGCAATTGACTCTACTTTCTAGGCTTAAGTTCCTTCGTCTGTGAAATGAGAAAATTGACGAAATATTAGTCCAATATTTCTACAGTTTATAAATCTTCCTTTTAAAAAGTTGAGTTTAAAGATATTTCTCTTATACAATTATTAAAAAATATCCTAAAAATATCTATTTCAAATGAGACAGGAAAATAGGATGAAAAGCCCCCAGGGGAAGAGGATCTTGTCTACTTTTGATATCATCCTCACTAGATAGTTGGGGCTTCCCTGTTGGCTCAGAACATAAAGAATCCACCTGCAATGCAAGAGGTTCAGGTTCCATCCCTGGGTTGGGAAGATCCCTTGGAGGAGAGCATAGCAACTCACTCCTGTATTCTTGCCTGGAGAATCCCATGGACAGAGGAGCCTAAAAGGCTACAGTCCATAGGGTCACACAGTGTCAGACATGACTGAGAGATTAACACACTTCTCTAGATAGTTGCAGATTCTGCTTATCTGTTGGGCTGTCCCTGAAAGGAAACTGTGTATTTGCTTTGGCAGACATTTGAAACAAAAGGTCCATATTCTTTAAAAAAAAATTGGCTTTTTATTTGTTGACTAAAATACTGGGCTTCCCTTGTGGCTCAGCTGGTAAAGAATGTGCCTGAAATACAGGAGACCTGGCTTCCATCCCTGGCTTGGGAAGATCTGCTGGAAAAGGGAAAGACTACCCACTCCAGTATTCTGGCCTGGAGAATTCCATAGACTGTAAGTCCATGGGGTCACACAGAGTCAGACACAACTGAGAGACTTTCACTATCATAATATTTTTAAAGTGAGAAATGGTTAGGATTGAAATAGCTCTTAAGTATGTATTCCTTTCCTTTTCTTCTTTTTCTTTTTTTTAATTTTATTTTATTTTTAACCTTTACATAATTGTATTAGTTTTTCCAAATATTAAAATGAATCCGCCACAGGTGTACATGTGTTCCCCATCCTGTCTCTGTTACCTTATCCTGATCATTCCCTGTGCCTGTGGGAAGTCACCTCAGTTTTGGAACATGAACAAGCTGTACGTTTATGGCTGGTCAGCAAATTGAAGAACCATGGAATCTGTGAGTTTTTACATAAAAGCCAAAATGGACTCTAAAGGATCTGACTGTATTTTATTTAGAATTTCAACGTGCATCATTTTCCTGTCACAATGATATATTTTTCTTTCAGTTTCAGCATAGAGTGTGGCTGCTTTTCAGACTGAGTGCTTGCAAAATAGTGCAATTATTCCAGCTACAGATTATCCTTTCCCAAAGCATTCATTTACCAAATGTTTTCACACTTGCTTTTGATAAAGTTTTATAGTTGTCTGCTTTGCATAGCTACTATCCTCTATGATGTTGCTAACAATGGTAGTCTACAAAGGTTCTGTACTAGTTAATTCTACCCGAAATAAAGGTTTATATTAGGTAAGAGGTTTCTTTTAGCACCTTTTTCTTATTAGCCATTTGGTCTTTAACATCAGAAAGTAAATAGAGTCGCCTTGCTATTTATAAAATGATAAGCAACAAAGAAACACTCATTTAGATTACAAATCAGATCACTTACCCTATCTGACCTTTAGCTATAAATGCATTCTCAAGTGATTCTTTCTGGTAGAAAGTATCCTTTCTGATCCTTTCCTAAGGAAATAGCCAGATTTTTGTCCTGGCCTCTAGAGGTAGCTGGTGGAAGCTTGTAAACATACGAGAACCAACCCAGTACCTAACCTTCTGCAGAGCAATAACCTTCTTGAGAATGCTGATGTTACTTCATGAAGACTCAATTTTCCAGCATGTAAAATCTTAGGAGCTTTCATTATGTTAATCTAAACCAACAGCATGGATGTAGCAAATACAATGTCCCAGTTCAGATCAAAGTTCCAAGCTTTCACAAATTTTATATGAACATTTCATTACGTATGGCTCTCTTGGTTCAATTCTCATCCATCACCATTCTTTTGCGAGTATGAAAGGTTGTTATCATGAAATAATAGAAATGGCTTTACATGGTAAACTTAACCAGTGATTTGGAGCAATTGATTCTCAAAATTCCCATCTGATAAATCTATCTTCCTTTTTTGGATCATTGATGTTCTATAATAAGCATTACACTCAATGAACATTTCAATTTTCCCATGTGGATCAACCTGTTCCCTCTAGCTTCTGTTGGTGAGAGTACTTAGCAGAACTCTGCGTGTCCTTTTCTACCTCTAGCATTAGTTGATTAGATAAGAAGCCAGACTACAAAAATATTTGGTAAAGCTAATATAGATACAGTACAAATATCCTAACCAGAAAGTAGACTATAAAACATTATGTTGTAAAGGAGAATGCAGAGAGTCGCTATGCAATACTTTAATCTTAGTTGAAATGAAGGTACTATACACACACACACACACACACACACACACTACAGAAATTCCAAATGTTGTGATGGATATTTACTATTAGATATATACTCTTTTTGGCTTACCTGGTGGCTCAGATGGTAAAGAATCCGCCTGCAAGGCGGGAGACCTGGATTTGATCCCAGGTTGGGAAGATTCCCCTGGAGCTGGGAATGGCAACCCACTCGCATATTCTTGCCTGGAGAATCCCCATGGAGAGAGGAACCTGGTGGGCTACAGTCCATGGGGTTGCAAAGAGTCAGACACTACTGAGCAACTAAGTACAACACAGAATACTCCTTTGAGCTTCCCAGGTGGCATTAGTGGCAAAGAATCCACCTTCCAATGCAAGAGACATAAGAGACATGGGTTCAATCCCTGGGTCAGGAAGATTCCCCTGGAGGACGGCATGGCAACCCACTCCAGTATTCTTGTCTGGGAAATCCCATGGACAGAAGAGCCTGGTAGGCTACAGTCTATAGTGTCACAAAGAGTTGGGCATGACTGAAGCAACTTACCATGCATGCATGCACATAGACTCCATTGATTTACCCCTTTGTGAAACAGAGCAGGACCCCATAGGGGATCCTAGGCATGAGGAGTGTTTCTGTTCACCATCGGTGACCTTCCCTGAGTTCCAAATTGCAGATTCAATTAGATGCTATTCCAGAAGGAAGGAGATGCAGAGTCAAGGGAGGAACAGCCAAAAAACAATAACGTAGCCTTGGGGCAGGGTCCTTGTTCTGCCTCAAAGGATACACATAACAAAATCTTTAAACCTCTTTTATAGAACTAAAACCCCCATGGAAAGATTTCGGTCAGCATTCTTCATTCTGACTAGTGGAAGATATCAGCATTCTTCCTTCCAAAGAAGACCACTTGAGGCCAAACTAAAGTAACCAGAGAAGTTCAGAAAAATTACCTAAAACAAGATTAAAGGAGTGCAAGTCCTGCACACATCCTAATTTTATCAACAACCTCATCCTTGATCCGTTGCTATAAAACTACTCAACAAATCCTCCTGGGTTTGGACACATAGTTTACGAGGGCAGGAATTTGTCCCCCTTTGCCTAGAAAAAAAAGCCATTCTCTTCTATTGCTGTTTAGTCACTAAGTTGTGTCCGACTCTTTGTGAACCTGTGGAATGTAGCCCACCAGGTTCCTCTGTCCATGGGATTTCCCAAGAAAGAAGACTGAAGTGGATTATCATTTCCTTCTCCAGGCGATCTTCTGGACCCAGGAATCAAACCTGCAACTTCTGCATTGGCAGGTAGATTCTTTGCCACTTCACCCAAAACTCTGTCTCTGAGATTTGATTCAGCACATGTGTATAGAGAGACTGAGATCTTGGTATCATTTGCTTGGTATCTAACACATCTCACCAGATTTTCTACTAAATGTTCCTAATGTTAGGTTAGCAGTATCCAATATATATTGCCAATATAAAATATATTTTTATTAGTCAATGAAAATAATGTTAGTAACAACAAATCAAAGGATAAATTACATGAATGTGCATACTACAAAAGGAAAATATGAATAAAAAATGGTGGAATCTCACTATTTAATCTGGCAAATGAAGGAAAGTATGGTAATCTTTAATGTTTTCAAGGGTGTAGAGATACAGCAATTCCCATAAACTTAAAGTAGAAGTGTTAATTAGGACAACTTTTCTCAAAGGCAATTTGGCAAAGTTTGCTAGCTACTTTAAGGCAATAATTCCAGATCTAAGAATTCATCCTTAGAAAAATCAGAAAGGCAGTTCAAAATTAATCCATATTGATGGTCTTCTCAAGTGTTTGCCTTAATAGTGTAAAAAAAAGGCAACAACATGGAGGATCAACAAGGTGGGACTGATTAAATAAATGATAATGTATTTATGTTATAGAATAATGAATCCAGTAAAAATAAATTTTGAATTACATTTAAGGGAAACATTTGTGATATACTGTTAAGTGGAAAGCAATTTATAAATACACATGTACTGAAAAAAATTATAAAAAAGACCATATATCTATAAATTTATCTATCTATATAGAAAAGTATATATGCCAAAAGATTCACAGTGGTTATATTTGAGTGCCAGGATAGATTATATTCATTTCTTTATACTTTTCTATAATTAAAGCTGCAAGTTAAAACAAATTTAAAAGAGATTTTAGAGATTTTGTTTTAATTTATTCCATCTATTATATAGTGGTTTTAACATGATAGTATAAAAATATACACATTCAAATGTAATGATACCACCTTCAAGTATATTTGAGACTTTAAAATATTTTTCTTTTTGCAAA